>NC_137737.1:46861315-48149440 GCF_963264785.1 Psittacula echo
AATTTATTCACCAAGAGGGTGCTCAGGCACTGGAAGAGGCTACCCAAGGCAGTGGTGGAATCACCATCCCTGGAAGTGTTCAAAAACAGTGTAGATGAGGCCCTCAATGCTATGGTTTAATGGTGGTCTTGGCAGTCCTGGGGTAATGGTTGGACTTGATGATCTTACAGGTCTTTTCCAACCTAGTTGATTCTATGATTCTATAAGGTGGCAATTTTTAGGTTTTTTTTTTAGTCCCAGACAGACTGTGAAATACCATGTGCAAATTGTTTAGTACTGGTTAATGGTTTGGTTTTGTTTTCATTTCAATGTACAGAGAAAAAACACTCCGTGTTATTCTGCTCATGAGCAAAATATTCTCTAGCCTTTTTTGTAAGTGTCTGCAAATATTCAAGTATTTTTTTTTTACTTTCAGTAAAAACTTACTCATTATTTCCACTAGCAAGTGGAGCAAACAATATTGAGCATAAATGTTGCATAGGCACATCAGTGTTTAATACAGCTTATGAAGGAATTTTCAAAATATTCCTGTAAAATCATGTTATTATCAGCCTTTATTGGGCTAGCAAATGCCCATAACTTTTGAAGCATTGATTCAGCAAAACATTTAAACACTTGCTTTCTATACACTGATCTGAGAATATGCATTAGAAATTTGCCATGCTGGCCTAGAAGCTATCACCATTAAGCCGTTTTCAAAAGTTTTGTTACTGTATTATGAGTAATAATGCAATAAGCTGAGATAACGTTAAAATATATACTTATTATACCTCTCAATAACATGATATGCTAATGTGATTTTCATTGTGTTTTGTGGTTTTGCAGTAAAACTCCTAGTTTTAGGACAGGATTGTTGAAGAGATGTAATGGCAGCATGGTCCCAGCCCTGGGCAGTATGGTCTAGGCTCTGAGAAAGGTTACAATCTTATCATTAGTCAAGAAGCAGCAGAAAGCAGGGAGAAGTTTCTAACAAACAAGATGGAAAAGTAAAAGAGGAAATAATTATTAGTTTAAGGTAGGGTCACAAACTACTGCAAGTAGGATTTATCTGATAATGTAGAAATCTATGAGTAACATCTAAACAATCTATCTGATGGAATATTTTAACTATGGAGGACTTTTTTCACAAAATTTAGCCATGTGTATTTACATCTTCTAAATCAGCTGCCTATATGTCCTTTATTGTCAAGAGGGAGATGTACCTCCAGAGGATGTTTATTTCCACATTAAAAAAGGTCTATAAGATAGGAATCATGGATTGTTCTCAGCACTGCATATCCCTTTCTAATTACTTATGAAGAACATTAAGGACTAATTACATTTAGATGAGTTGTAGACAGCTCAGGTTGGCTCAGCGAGTCCAAACCTTGTGGTTTATTTTAATGATCTGATGATTGAAATATCAGAGAACAGAGCAGTCACTGATATTTCAGTCATCAGATCATTATTTCATTGTAAGAGCAAATGGAGATCTGAGTTTTTCTCCCAGAGGTGTGCTTTGAAAAATAACTGCTGTAGTTCACAGATATGTCCTCACGATAAACAAATATGAGTTGTGACCTGTGGAGCTGTATCAGTTATTTGCTAATGGATGAGCATTAGCAGACAATAAGGAAACTACTGATATATTTAAGCAAAAACACCTTACTGCAGTATAAATCCTGAACAAGTGATTGCTTTAGCTTGATACAGATTTACAAATGGTACCCTCCGAGCTATTAAACACAACTATGTATCTGCAGGCACCAGAAGTCCCTAGAAGTCATCTGAGTTCTGCCAGTGCTCAAAGTACCAATCACAGGGAGTTTGTGAGCCTGATTTCAACATTAGTTTCCTAAATAACTTCAGCTAGTGACTCCTCACTGCACATTCCTTATTTTCCCATTTGTATGGAAGAACTAGGAGTCATTACTTCTGTAACACGCCTTAAGATCCTGAGCTAAAAAGTGCTTTTTAATGCGCTACTAATGTGAGACAAACACTGAAACCAAATATAAAATATAAGTTTTTTCTGTTTTAATGTCACCGGAGTGTTAGGGTGATGCACATATTCTTGATTCAGGCATAAAATATCCATAGCTGTTGATTTTTAACAGCTTTTTGTTAGTTGGGATTTTTTTTTTTACTTTATCCCAGAGGAAAAGCTAATGGGCCTTAAAGCAATTTTTATTGCTCTGTGTCCTAAGTCCATTATTTTTCTCTTGGACAAATTTTATTTGTCTGCTGTTGGGACACAGTTAAAAAAATTATTATAATGTTGATATTCTTGCAGTATATTCTTGCATGCTGTTAACACATGACAAAAGGAGATAAAAAGCAATTGAAACAAGGTTAGTGTGAAGTGAAAAATGATGTAATATTAAGCTGTGTTGTTGCTTTCTATGACAGTCTTTTTTTTTTCTGGTTCATACAACTGTCAACACAGATAACTGTACTTATACTCTTATGGGCCAGATTGTTCAAAATGGCTTCCTGGTTTATTGTTATTATTTTGAATCTGCACTTCATTATACCTGATATTTGCATATACAATTCACTTACTTAGGTAGTTAGTTACACTGATCCCAGGGAAATGTCCAGTGAACAGTCACTGTGACTGAGTTTGAATGACTAATGAAATGCTAATGGAAAAATCTGGGCCTACCTGACAGCACCTGAACTTTGCTCATCATAAAACAGGCTGGATCAAAGGTCTCCATAAAAAATTTATTCCTATACCATAATTAGAACACATTAAGAAATGACTGTAATTTTACATAGGTAACACAAGTAAGTCTCCTAAAACTGCTTCCTTCAAATTTTATGATTTGATTCCTATTCGTAGGTAATGAGGGTGGTGTACAAATCACTGGGTTTCCTTCTCCTTTTAATTATAGCTGTGTAGAGGGGAAGTGTAGTGCCACCCTTCCCTTTCCTTATTTCTCAAAGATTTGTGAGCTGATAATAATTCAAAATTACTATCCTAAAATTCAGATTGTACAGGGAGTATGGAATCTCACCAATTCCCAAGTCGATTTCCGACTTAAATAGCAATAATGGTTATTAGGGACTGCCTATTTCATAATTGTCACTAACAGACAATTCAGATTTTTTTATTGCTTTTTTTGTTGTTGTTTTAAAAAAGGCCATGTCTACACAATCTTTTACAGCCATGGTTTATATAGGTGGGCTTGCTGTTCTCTGACACTAAGCTTGAATCATACCTAGTACCATATAGCTGCGTTATTTGAGAACTGTGGTCAAGCTAGTAAGTCCTACAGTATGACTTGTTTCATAGACTTGAGTGTACCACTGTGACAGTGTGGCTGCCACCTTCACATCTCCTGAATATCCTGTTCCAAGAGCAGGAAAAAAAAATTCGCTTCACATCACCAAAAAGTACCCTTCAGTAAACGTGATATGGAGAAGTTGTGTGTTGTAGCTAGTCTTACCTGATTCCACTGTGCCCCCACAGCTTGTGGCTAGCGATGTGGCTCCCACATTGATGGAAACTGCTGAGAGGGTGATTATTGAAATACTGCTGTTTAGTACTGGTAGAAAAAAACCTCTAGAATAACACAACATGAGATTAAAAACTTTTCAGGATGATTACAAAGGAATAAGAAAGGGGATACATCTTTCTCTGAAGGGAAACTAGTTAATACACAAACAAAATGAAACACATGGGAATTTACTGTTTGTGTCAATTACAGGCATAAGGCATGGATTGCAAAGGCACAGATGAGCACAGGTTGGGGAGAAATTTGGAGAAAAAGCTTTCATTTCAGACATGCCAGACTCTTTTGCTCTGTGAACTCTCTCAGAGGCCAGAGGGGAGAGGGACAGTAATAGTGAAGGCAGACCTACAACCCCCAGGGTCAGTCATAGCCATGAAAGAATTTAACATTTCCTTCTCAGTAGCTTTTGTTTGTCCTTGCCACATGTTACTCAGGCTGTATTTAACTAAGTAGCAGCTCCATGAGCATCTGAATGCACATGAGCTGTTGGGAGGAAAGAGCTTGGCATTACTAAGCTCTTCCTTTTCTTCTCTCCTGACTCATTGGAATCTGAACTGCAGAGACACTTCCAGTAGCTCCCGGAAGACACAATTCAGTAGTTAATTTACAGGATAAAATAGCTAAAAGCCCCAGTAGCAAAAAGCTGGCAATGGACTTCTAGCCCTCTGGAAAGAATTCAGTTGTGCTTGGTCAATGCAAAGCATTCAGAGAATCACTTCAAATTAATGTGCTTCAGTCATGCATGATGCTGAGTTAAAAAAAATATTGTCCTCCTCTATACTTATTCTTAGGTTAAAAGGGTGACTTTTTTTTTTTGTGAACGTTATTTAAAGAAGACAATTATGTCACTATCTTTGACATAGTCCTGGCAGCTAGGTGCAAAAAGACAATCTTTGTTCCCAGACCTCCAGGTCATGAATGAATGGTATTTCTGTTTCTGTATAATTCAGTGGTTTTTTCTACAAAAGCTGTCAGAGATGTGTTAGCATGTGATCCTGGTGTCTTTTTTGGAGCAGAGAAGTTTCTCAGAAGGAGAAAAGTACAGTGGTCCACACTTATCCAGAATCTTATAGCATAATATTCAACATACAGCATCTGCCATACAGGTTCAGTCAGTGACTCCTTGCGGTGATTTGTATGAGTCATTTTTTCTTCACAAGGAGTGTTAAACTGGCTGCCATTAGCTAAGCAGGTAATTTGTGTGAGGTGTTTTTATTCTTCACAAAACTCGGGGAGTACAAGACCAAAACCAAGCTGCAGCTGGTTTTGACTAAGTGTAATTCAGGCATTGCATTACAGTAATTTAGTCTGTTTCACAAGAGTAACATTTCAATCTTCCACTAAAAGTGTGCATTTTTACTATACAAAAGACATTTGTCCCTGACTACCAGGGATAGTGCATTTCCTTTCAAGGTAGTCCACTGCCTTTTAGTAGAAAGCAATATCATGCCCAGTTTTTCTCTTTCATGTGCTTTAGACTTTCTGTTTTCCCTCTATAGTATACTTAATAATAAGAAAGACCTCATTACACCGAGGTAAGGATTCTTTTAACATAGGATAACTTTAGCTTTACCTATGTTTTTCTGAACTCAAGTTTCATTAATATACTCCTTAAACTACCTGTAAACAGTTCTGCTTATATTCTACAAATAGTTGTGGATGTTTAAGATATCATTAGTCACCATCTGATAAAGTTACATTTGGATTAATTCCAGAGAATTTAGATTGTTAAGCCTTTATCCAAATATGTTCTGTCAATGTACTTCTGTCTGCTCATATGTTCAGAAGCATTCATAATATACTTGCAAGTAATTTTTAGCTATCTGTAGTCTTTGAGCTATCTATAAAAGCATGCTAAACAGTTTTGGCTAGCCCTTCCTGTTAAGTCACCAAATGGCCACTCATTTGACTATCAGAGTAGTCAGAGTAGTCTTTTCTTTTTTTAATGAAAACTAGGTTAGTTTGCATTTTCCTAATATGGTGGGATTGTTGATAAGGGACGTGCAGTCAGTTAGTGGACAGAATATTCTGTTTCAAGAATGAATATTCTCTTCATCTTAATCAGGCAGTTGTTAAAGGCTTCAGCTGTAGCAGGTCAAACAATAATTTCAGCATCTTTTATCTGTCTGCCTCCTCCCTGTGTGAAATGTTGATATGTCATTGCTTTTAATTTATGGATTTTCACACTCTATAGTCAGTGATCAAATCAGAATACATTAATTTTTCAATTATAATTTTATGCAAGCATTTTATTAACTCAAGTTGCATCTGAAACTTTTGGTAGTGAGATGTGACTTGAAGTTTCTTGGTAATAAGGAAGATACATGACAATATTATTCAATCTACCACAGCAGAAAAATGCAGAACATCAATTATATAGCACTCTGCAGATATTAACCATACAATGACAACTTTTACAACTGGACTCCTGCCATTCCATTTTCAGATTTCCTTTTTAGCTTTGAACATGATGCAGTTAAGGGATCTTTCAGAAAGTAGTTACTCCATTAATGGTAAAAGAATCAACTTCTTCTGACTCTAGTTTTTACACTGAAATGTGGACTCATGTAATTTGAATGGAAATCAAGAAATGACATGTCTTTAGGTCCTCCATGAGAGGATGAATTGACACAATGAAAGCTCTATACATTTTCTGTAGTAGATTCATTTGCTACCTGCAATAATAATTTTGAATCTTTTTGCTATATTTTGACATCTTGTTAGAAGATAATTAAAGAATAACAGTTACCGAGTTCTTTGCTAGCACAGAAACAGTTTCTCACTTTAAAAATTTCTAAAAGCTCAAAAGCTTAGGTTCTTCTAATTTTGAGATTCATTTTTCTCATTTGTATCTTCCTGTGTATTACACTGTGTAAGACAGGTGGTGTGACATGTAGTTGCTATTTGTAAGCAATGCTGTGATCCTTATATAACAGCAGGAGTGATTGCCATTATATGCAATAGCAGCCCTGACTGACTCATGAATTAATGGCTTTTACCCACTTCTTCAGCCAGTTAAATTACCAGTGTTTTGTTTTCTAAGTTTCTAAGTTAGAGAAGAATCTGACCTTCCTTCTGCTTCAGAAAGAATTTAAAAAATAGAAATTAATGTTCTAAAAGTATAATGCTACCCGAGTGACAGGTTTTTTTGCTTACAAACTAAATGAAATGCAAGTTCTGTTGCCTAACATCAGATTACAAAATGCGGTTATCTGTTAACACCTATCTACTTACAAACCATATTAAGTTTAACCTACTTTTCTCTCTGGGACAAAGGACAAATTATATAAAGCACATTGTTGTGTAACAAATACATTATGTTCTCTAAAAGCTGCCGGTCTCCAGTAAAGGCTTTACAGCTATGAAAAATGTCATGCAATACTTTCTCTGGAAGAGTAATAGCACTAAGCACCCTTGATCTTCCTAGTTTCAAAATATATATGGCAAATGAAACCAAAGATATAAACAAGTATAGCATCATAAGAAGTGTGCAGACACACTCCCTAAATTTTTCATATACATAATATATATCTGTATAAATAATTTTATCAGGAGACTTTTATGTTTGCCTAAAATATGTTTTCCTTACAACTCTAAGTAAGGAAAATATCTCTGCCCTTGTATAAAAAAATAAATTAAGAAATGTCCAGCCTTTTAGCTGAGAGAAAAGTTTGCAGGCATGAAATAGTCTCAAAAGCCATAATGTAAACAGAAAAGAACCTGAAATATGTTAGTCTTAAAAAAAATCAGTCTTTAAAAATCACACTTCAGGAACCCATCCTTACCTGCAGTCACTTAGGAGCCTGACTCACAGTATGGGATTTATAAAACAATTATGTGGTATCACAGACAGAACAGAATGAACTCCTGATTTTTTTTTTTAATTTTTTTTTTTTTTTCGTAGCTAAATACACAGAATAAACATTAAGTAATCAGTCTAGTAAATGACAAGGATGTCTGAAAGTTAGAACCAGTCTTGTCTGGATCTTTACCAGCATTGAATCTTTCTATTATTTCCTGAAAATCTTTCCCAGTGTAGTATATGGAAAAAGCTAGTGAGATTAATATCCCAAACATGAGCAAGGTACTGATTGGATGTGGGCAACAGAAGTATTGAAAAGAGGTCTCGTGGCTTCTACAGAGTTTAAATAATCAATTCCAGGAAGCAAGAAAATGCTGCCACATGCTTCCAGCCTTATTTTAGTGGGTCAGAATCTTTCAAGGAAATGAGCAGCTTGTATTTTTTGCTTTGGAAAAATGTCACCAGAATTTCAGTAGTTGAAAATCTTTTTCATTCAAATTCCTTTTGTATTCTTTTGGCAGTAAAACACATGAAGAACGTTTCACAGATCATGAAATGCATACACCTATAATTTAAGATATTACACAGTTTAGAGAGCTGCTAAAATGGTTACTTACTGATGGTTCAGTGAAATATTAGGAAATGTGGCCAGTTTCCTGCAGAAAAGGAGCTTAATTCCAAGACAAACTGGAAAATGTAAATAAGCAGTAACTGAGGCATTTGTTTACTCCTTACACTGTCATCTGTTGCCTCTGGTTACATCACTGGACACTGCAAAGAAGTGTGCTCTGTGTTCCCTACATCCTTGCATTGTGTATTTTGCAGACAACAATAAGATCTCCCTTTAACCTTCACTTTTGAAGACTGAACAGAACAATTTCTCCTCTTTTTGGAAGAACTCAGTCCCCTAATCATTTCATGTCCCTCCACTGGTCTTGTGCCAAAAATCTGGTGTCATTCTTGCCCAGTCACTTGTCAATTACTTACTTCTCTTTTAATAATATCTTTGCTCTTCCTCTGCTGCTGATCCTTGTGTTTTTGGAAATTACTGGATGCTTTGTGCTACATTTCTTCCATATAAAAAGTTCAAACATTGAGCACAGAAATGCTCCTCCATTTCACCACCTTTCCTATTAGTTTCTCCATTCAAAAAGTAGGGTTTTTTTCTAAAACGATTGACAGTGTTTGACTTCTGCACTGGTAGAAGGCTGTTCTGTGCTGCAGAGTGCCTTTCCTATCGCCTCCTTCACTGAACCTGGAATACTCTTAGGATCAGATGTAAAAGTTCTGAAATGAAAGCTTAGTAAGAAATTTAAATTTTCTCTAATTGTAGAACTCTTACTCAAGCCAGGGGAGACAAAACTCATTTTAACTCAAGTAGCTAGAAACAGGGAGTGCTCTTTGTGAAAATAGCACATGGTAATAGGATATTAACCATGCCTGTAACACCCACAGCAAGCTCCATCTGTTGCTTGATGACACTCCTGGGCTTCTGCTACCTTCTTTCCATTGTGTCCACATTAGACAGTTTTCTTGACTATGTTTTCACAAAGAATTGAACCACATTTCCTTTTTATCTTTTTTTTCCTGTCTGTCATTCACATATTCTTTTATTTATCAGGGGATGAGAAAGCCATAACTTCCCATCTTATTAACAATAGACCTAGTAATTAGTTAATATAGAACGTTGACAGGCATCCTTACATAACAAATGAGTTCACATTTTAATCCCTTAACACATCGTTTATCTTACTCATTTACAAACCCTCATTTCACAACCCAACTTACACATTCTTTTATCAGTGAGTTATTTCTTTGAGCATTAACTTTTTGATTATTTATTAAAACATATACCTGGCATTTAATAAGGCCTACATATCCTCATCAACATCCATAACAGGTCTGGTGATACAGCCTTTTACTAGGATAAAGGGCTTTACTCTTGCAAGGTCACATTTGGTATGGGAAATTTAGTCCATTAATCAAGTATCTGTAATAGCAACACTGACAGTACCAGAGCAGACAGAGGATAAACATCCTATTAACTCCCTGAATTCTTTGAGAAGAGGAATAAGTCAGCACAATTTGGTCTATGAAATGACTTTTTCCTTTTGTTGTTTTTCTCCCATTTTTCACCACTTTTGAATAGCTGTCCCAAATAATGCACAAAAAGCTATTCCAGATCTTGTGCTGGAATGCATGAGACAAGTAGGAACTCGAGGAATTCAAGGTCAAGCCCAAGGCAAAGATTAAAGCAGAAGCTTTGTTTTTCATTTATATTTTAGCTCCACCTCGACTGAATCAGATGGAGCAACCAAGGCAATCAGCTACTTTACAGAACTAATAGTCAGAAAGAATCTGGCTCATGCTGCTGTGAGGGCAATTTTTTCCACACTTGATTCAACAGAGAATACATTTGTTGAGAGAAGCCGACCCAATGCTTACTTCTAAGGACTGAAGAAAAAAAAAGGCTTTTTTTGAGTGTTGTATTAACCCCTTAGCTTTATGTTATGAGAACTGAAATACATAATGAATATATTGCATGGCACTGTGATTTGTAGCTAGATTTTGAAATTTTCTTTCTGTTTTATCACAGACTGGTATCACCCACCACTGCATAAAAAGCAGAGACTTAAGAACTTTGGGTAAAATTTTTGCTGCTTGCTACCCTGACAGATAAAATTTCAGTCTCTGCTTTAGTCTGGAGTGTAGTAGAACAAAGTTTTTTTTCAGGCATATAGATGCTATGCACACTCAGCTTCGGTAAATACTCCTTTCCTGATATTTCCTTGTAAAGAGACACATACAGACCTGCACAGTGTAACTAAGGAGATTATCATATTCATAATCTTTTCTTGTGTTTTGCCCTCCTTAATGTTTTACCAGGTTTCCCAGCTCTGCCAAAGCCAAGATCTGAGCTGCTCTTAATTTAGGTTAGGCTATCAAAGCTGCCCAGGACTCACCCTTGTAGTCAGAAGTAATCAAAGTAAGACAGCACTAAAGCTATGTATTACTATTATCACTCAGACTTTGTGTCTAGGCTTGAGTCAGGCCACAGGAAAAGAGCCCAATAGGCTTGTGGTTCTTGTCTCTGAGTAGATCTGAGATATCAAAAGCTTGGTTATATTTTTGCAAAGGCATTTTGGTTTGGACAAGCTTCCAGTAATTCCCATTAACAAAGAGAGCTCCAAGAAAGAAAAAAAAAAAAAAAGGCCAGCAAAACCTAGGATATTTTAAATCTAATTCACCGTGACCAGCCAGTGATTTACACTATTAACTGCATCTTCCATCATTCCAAGAACATGCAGTCTAAATTTGTCAGCACTGGGCAAAAATAGTGCAGAGCTATAGCCAAGTCATTGGGTACAGAATTATTGGCAAAGTTAGAAGAGCACATCCCATTCTAGGATCTTGAGTCATGTAAATATATCTGTTGGTAAGAAAGCATATAATTTTAAATGAGGATTATGTATATATTGTAGAGATATGACTTTAAATTAGTTCTGTGTAATCCAATTCTTCTTTCCTTATGGGTAGGATGCCAAAGAAGGCTTATTAATTCCAGAGAGTGGATCTAAGTTTCCTTGGTGTCCATTCCTAAATTGGTGGACATAGGGATACTAATAGCAAGCTAATAGTGAACAAAGTCATCTAAAAGTCAATGCCAATATGGGCCAGCATCAGCATTTGCTGAGCTCAAATGCAGTTCACAGATGAAAGACTCTTTTAATCTTATAGTTCTAATGAGAAACAGTAAGAAAGGACAAATCACACAGGAGATATTCAGCTAGGGTCAAATCTTCATTTCCAGGAAAGATTCAGAATACTTCCACATGGGCTTAGATTAAAAAAAAAATACATATAGAAAAGTGATTTTTTTATTATGAATATTCTTTCAGAACCAAAAAAGAAATTGCCAAACCAATATTTGAGATGAAACGAGTAACATAGGTATGAATAATTTGCAATTTCAGGCATACAGTGTTCTTTATTCTTTCTTTTCGCCATCAGTAGCAGGATTTCTTGCATTCACTTGCTCTTTGCTTTGGCACTTGCTCTTTGCTTTGACAGAGTCATGGGATATCCATCTGGATTCCCATTGCTGGGTCACTACTCGCACAGTGGTAGAAACTGTACTTACATCATGATGGATGTTTTGCACAGGTATAAGATTCCACTTCCTGGGAAACTTTCCTGTGTATATTGAACTGTTAAGAAAGTGTACAGTCTGTAGTATCTTAGTATCTCAGAATCCCTTTCACATCTAGATTTTTAAAGTATAATTTAAGAATGAACCACTTATTCTCCCTCTACATCTCTACTGAGCCTAATACGATGTGCTTGAATAAAATGAGCATTCCAAAAGAAATCCAACCGAAGTTTGAGATCTCATAGCTTCTCCAAATAAGTTGTTTCATTAATTAAACAATTTCTCTGTTGGAAAAGTGTGCTTCATTTCCACATTTAATTCCTCAGGCTGCTCACATTTTGCCCTTGCTAAGCATGATGGTACAAAGGTAAAAGGAGAAATAATAACTCTTCAAGATGGTATCAGCATTACCAGCCAAAGTGCAGAAGGGAATTGTAGCTAGAGAAGAATTTACGAGGAATAGTGATTATTAGTCAGACCATGAAATTTAGGTTATCCACCAAATTCTCAGGTAGACTTGAGAACACTTTTAACACTTTAAAATAATCTGTTTCTTATAAAATAATAGCAAGTATTTCTGAGTCTATAGTGTAAGTAATACAGTAAATGCCAGCCTTTAATTCCCTATCTGTGACTGTAAGCAAACTGGAAGATGACTGCACATATTGTTTTCTCTGGTGTATGTGGCAGTTTTAAATGTGTCCTTTCATAAGACATTAAAGAACTAATTCACATAGCGATTTATAGATAAAGAAATTATAACATGGTGACACTTTGCCCCTCTCATTCATTTTGATAATCTAGCCAGCTTTGTTAAACTAAGCTAGGTAAGGAAATGAGACAGAAGTAGAGAAAAATGGTCAACTCGCACAACATAGTTACAATACAGCTTGCACAGCTGCAAGGCTTTTAAAATCCTTGGTCAAGGCTTTAATATATTCTGCTCTTTGTATAGATAAAATAAATGCACAGTTCTGGCACAACTGGGATCAGAAGTAGCACAATTATCTGTATTATCAATATGATTTAGTGTAATATTTTTCCAGTTGATTGTGAACTAAGACCTTATTGATTTAATGAAACAAGTATCTGGAAGTGGTGATGAAGCATGTAGTTGTGTCTGCAAACCCCTGAATTACACAGAAAATGAACACGTTTATCTCTGAACGTAATGACTAGCTGAGGGTTTTTTTGGGAATATTTGACTGCTGCCTTCTTTAGTGTTTGATTTGCAATGACAAGGCAAAACATGACCGAACGATCCAAGAAGGAAGTTATATTAATAACATTTTTAAATGGTTTCTTATTTTTATTTCTCAAGCAAAAAATCAAGTTGCTTGTTCTTTGAACTTCCATCAATTGTCAATGTTTTACTAAGAGTTTTCCAGGACAGTCAAAAAGGAAACTGGACCAGAACAATGGGTAATGTAAGCATTTATCTCCACTGCCGTGCATGCTGATAAGGAAAAGCCAAGTAACTGTTCTTTCTCATCTTTTTAATTTTCTGTTTATTACCTCCTTAAGTAATTTGCTCCTTTTAACACAGAAAATTAGATATTTTGGTCTGTAATTTCCCCTTGTTCTCATCTCATTATCCTATCTTTTTATTCTTTGTCCTGTACAGAAGAAGCAAACACATTTTTAATTGATAACAATTTTCTGTTACATATTTTATGTCTTTATGTCCAAATTTTTCCCAACTGAGGTGACAATGGAAATTTTCTTACACAAGATATAGTGTAACTGCTCCCAACAGAGAGCACCTCTTATGTCCAAAAAACTTTTTTCATGAGTGAAGACATATTTGGACACTTGCTTGTTTTAACTGAACCAGGATACAGTTGTCTTCATTTGTTAATGAATTTTGACATCTAATAATAGCCCTAGGTGGCTTAAATTTTAGATTTACATTGTCAGATATCATTAACAGACTTGAGTCTCAGAAAGTGAATATGCAGCATAACCTGGATAGAGGCCTCTGCAATGCCACCCAGGCACTGGCTATGCTGAAATCCTGCTCGTGAAGGGTAGGAAGATATTTCTGCACATCCCAGAGGGGCCTTGGCCTCTCAGGCATGCTCAGATTATACTTAACTTGCTTGGACAGCCTCAAGCTTGTTTTAAAATACACCTGGTTGCCTGCTGTCTTTTGAGTATAATAGTCCAGGAGAAATCTAATATGCCCATCTTCAGCACGTGTGTGCCTAATGCAAGCTGTCATAATGGGCAGGGCTAATTTCAGTCATCTTGAAATAAATTCAAGTTTAGCATCTGAACTGTAAAATATTTGAAGTATCTATCAATTTTTTAAAAGTCTATGTCAAAGAAACAAAAAATGCAGATGTGTCTCTGTATCTTTATTTCTACTAAATATATAGTTGATGTAATTTTTTAAGCTAGAATAATTACTGTTGATATGTAAACTATTACTAAAACCTGATTAATTTCATAGGAGACTTGTGTCCATGACCATACAGTCCTGAAGCAAATGTGACTAAGAGCTGCTCCTTTCTGCTGTTGACCGCCCCTTTTTCAGTTACTTTAATGTGTCTTAACCAAGTCCAGTGCCTAGAAGGCATGAGAGATGGTATTTGGGCATACAGAGTTCATATTTACAGTATCAATACTAGGATTTCTGAACACCAGTTGTTTTTAAAAAAGAGCAAGGATTGTCTAAATGAACTTGTCTAAATGTCTAAATCAAATGTCTAAATCAAATGTCTAAATCAAAACCACTCTTAGAATATAAAACTATGTAACACAGCAGCATCAGATTGGTATTTGCCACATTAAGCAGTAGAGCAAAATTGTGAACAATGCCTCAAAATTTTTGTAGTGTACATCTGAAATAATTCTGATTATGTAAAGCCTAAGCAGAGCTGATGACATCATACACATTGGGAACATTTTATGCTTTCAGGTCTAAAAATATTAGAGACACTTTAAATGGTGTCTTTTCATGCTGTATGTCTTTGTTCCACAGCAAAAGATGGCTTATAAGTTTGAGATCCAAACGCAGAAATTCTCAGGACTCATCCACCACAAGCTGGATACTGTCTTTCACCTTTTCATGATCAATAGAGAAGGTTAAACAGTGATCCATTAAGTTCATAAGGAGATGCCACCCTTTCTGTAAACTAAGCTGTTCTGAGTTCCCCTGAGTGAAACCTTTTAAAACATCTGAACACATTACAACAGACTGGCCACAGGGCATTTCTCCACAGAAAAGAAACCCAAACAAGAGTTTCATTAGAAAGCCATGAGCTTATCACAGGCAAATCCAACTAACTTGATGAAACAACAGGCCATTTAAAACTAATTTGTATTTGTAAGGTCCTTGAGGGTATATATATTTGGTATAAAACAAAATTTTGACACTGGCCAAATATTTGTGAGGCACTCTTCCCAGTTTTAAGAGTCATCTTAAAAAACCCAAGTGGTGTTTCAGGTATGCATATCCACTCCATATGTGTAAATAAGGAATGAAGGACCTCGGGATGTGCATGTAAAGATGGTGATGTCTCTGCTTTTGAAGATGTTGATATAAACAATTGCTGAGTTTGCTTGGGGCATCTAGTTTTTCTCACATTTCACTCCATGATTAAAAAAAAAGAACACACAACTCCTCACCCCAAATTTTGCCAATGTACAGTTCCAAGCAGTCTCCCACACTGTTAAGACTCATTAATTGTTAGTTTTCTGCCTAGCACAAAAACTTTGCTAAGACTCTCCCAGCCATATTTCAGCATGTTTCAGGGCATAGCACAGGCAACATGCCATTCACAACACAGAGTGTAGGTGAAGGCAAGAGGAAAGGCTTTACCTGCACAAGTGTGAGGAATGACAGTTTGAGTGAGGGAATAGCTCTTCATTTGTTTTATTTACCCAAACACTGAGCGTAGGTCTACATGAAGGTCCTTACACAACAACATGAGCTTGCAGTACTCACACTGCAAACTGGCCACGCACCACCTGGGAATTAGACCTCTTCTGTTAGTGTGGTGCCTTCTGAAACTAATCAGCTCTATTGAAAAATTTTAAGAGTGACAAAGGTAGCCCTCAAAGAAATAACCTTAGGCTTTTAAAATACAACTTGCTATTCCTCAAATGTGAGATGTAGGAATGGTGCAAAAACCAGGCTAAGCAAAGAGAATCTGAAGAAACCAGCCCCACCTTATTCTTTGGCTACAGAATGAACAATTGTTGAACCGAAGTAAACAGATTGTGCTTGCCCCATCTTGCTGTAACACAGATTGTACTATGCAAATGATCTTTAAGCCCACACACAGATACACTAGTAAGAGTACCGGAATTATCATTTAGGACAATCTAATTTACTGTTGTTGAATTATCTTAAAAAATTCAAAACTTTCAGAGAGTTTCTTAGTTGTGAAGTGATATTGGAATATAAACTAATATCTCATGATTTATGGTCTGTGCAGAACATCAAGCAAGCCCAGTATGCTTACAGCATTGTGTTTAATATATTAAAAAACTTACTAATACAAAAGCCTTGTTACTTTTACACAGATTTACTGCAGCATTTCCCAGATTTGTTTTTGAAAATCATTGCATTTTAAAGGTTACATGTATAAGAAAGAAACTTTAGGATTTCTTAGTTGTTTGAATCTATATCTTCTATCTTACTAATACTGTAGTCTGTGAATTCCCTTTAGTATCTTAGTTTTAAAAAATTAGTTTAGGCATGGCAGGTCTACTACTTCCTTGTAGACTCACTGAGACATTTTTAGTGTCACTGAGACATTTTTAGCGTCACTGAGACATTTTTAGCTTCACTGAGATATTTTTAGCTTCCACTGTAAATTCACTCACACTCTAACAATTCTTTGTGGACTTGTTGGGGCACATTTGGCCATCATTAACTCTGGCTGCAAGTTTTATGCCATTGTATCGCCTATTATTCATGCATCCCTAGAACATAGATTTGAGTGCACACAAGGGAGCAGGTGCAGCTAAGCAGGGAGTGGTAAAGTGGGTGGAAGGTCTTGCCTTATCATTCCCCACATGATACAAAGCCTACCTGGCATGTCAGGAATGATGCAATTGTGGGTTTGTGTAATTTGCACATTGCCATTTGGGCACCTAGATTCAGAAGAGTGATCCAAAAATCCCCACCTAATCAGTTTAGGTGCCTGAGATGGCAAAAGTACTATTTTGGATCTCATCCTAAATTGCTACTTTCTAGACTGAAGGGAAGGCACAGAGGAAGTGTACCTCAATGCTGTGCAGCACCTCAGAGAGGTTCCTCAGAGGTAATGCCTAATGCCTTAGGCCCAAGACACAAACTAGGACACACAAATTAGAAATGGATGAATTGTCTTTTCTTTCACAGTCATAGCTTTCTTCTCTGGCACCAATTTTCTGGCAGAAAGTTTAAGAGATGTTTTTCTTTCACATTTGGCTTAAATATTCCTCTTCCAAGTTTCATTCCAGTGCATGAATGAACTTCCTCTGATTTCTACAGATCCTTCTACATCTGGGGCATAAGGAGGTAAATGCCTTCTTTCTGGTGTTAGTTTAATGGGAAAAGTATTACAAACCATTCAGCTCATCTTCAGGTGATCATTGTAAAATAAATACCCTTTTGTGAAGAAAAAAATATCAGTAACTACATGCGGAAATCAAAATACACAGAACCAAAATGAAAACATAGACCTGCAGTTAAAAGAGATGATAGAAAGATAATGATGTGGGAGAGGACTTTTTCTTTGTAGAAGTAGGTATGGTGGAATAAGTTCAAGAACCTAAAATTAGGACACAGCTCCAGCTGGAGAAGAAAGAAGAAAATTATATTAAAGATAAAATTAGTGTGTGGAGAGTATTCAAAGGCACTGATTTTCAGCAGGAAGATTTTTTTTTTTCATAGCACAAGAAATTAAAATAGCCAAAGGATCAGTAATATAAATGGAGAACTGGAAATGGAAACTATCACAGAAGGATTTGGATGCATGTAAAAGGAGCGGGTTATTTCTGGATCCCATGATGAAGAAAGAGGGACAAGTAATCAAGCTTTATAACTAGGAAACTGCAGCAACATGGGTTGCATTGTTTTGAGAAGCAGTTAGGTCAGATGGCAAATTCAGAGGGAAGAAAGAAGGGAAATGATCTATCCAGTACAGCACACATTGCATTCAAGTCTGGGAAGTATGTATGAAAAGTCACTAGACTCCAGTGACAAGTGTGTCTCTGTGTTTCTGTACTGATTCTTTTTGTATTATTTGACACTGCAAACTAATACATATATTTCATCCTCATACACAAAGGCACAACGTATATGTGTATATGCACCCAACAATGTATATATACACATATATGTACATATATGCTTGTGCATATATATATAAAAACATAAACATAAGGTGCTTTCTCTCTAGGATTTTTTATAATTTAGAAATATTTTCATATATATTCTACCTCCTAAACATGTATCATATTTTTTCAAATCAATTGGGTGTTTATTTCTTGTCAGTAGGTCAATAAAATTTATTCAAGTTCCCATTTGATTTCTCTCTACTCATTTTTACACAGTTGCTCACACTTCAAGTATGTATTTCAGCAACAGTAATCAGTTGATTCAAAACATTCAATAAAACTAAGTGGAATTCTTGATGAGCAGGGACAGATTTCAGTCTTAATACTGAAATTTAAATTGAAAATGTAAGCTAGCTATGCACATCAAGGGAAAGGAATATATACTGAAACAGAGCCCAGTGTTTGTGGAGCTACAAGTATCTAACTGCATATAATCTGTCTATGTAAGTAGATTTCTTACATTGGGTATATGTAGGTTTGGATGCAAAGAACTGAAACAGAAAGGATGAGGAGAATTTGAAATAACTTCCGGAGGTGCACATAAAATCCAAGAGACAGACCCCAGCAAAGAGAAATTCAGTCTGTATGACAAAGATGTTACAGATATGGGAGATGTTGCACACTCTGGTGATACTAGCTCCTCTCTGTAACGAGAAGACTAGGAGCCCTGAACCCTGAACTAGACAGTCATTGTGTAGATGGCTAAAACCAGTCAAGAAGAAAACCATTCTTAGCCCAGGTCTTTAAAATACACAGCGTCCTTTTAGTTTATAACATCAATAATATGAGAACAAAATTTGAAATTAAAAAAAAAAGAAACCAAAACAACTGCCAATTTTCATCTTTTAAAAATTTATTCTTCCCATGAGAATTGAAAAATAGAATCATGTTGGGAGTTACTTTCCGAGAGCTGCAGCATATAGTTGTTGCAACAGTATTACTGAAAAGGGCGTGGAGATGTGTACATCAAATATTCCAGGTTAGAAAGCCAACAGGTGTCTTTGATGGTGTCAGTGCTCACATTATAAATCCTTATCTGAGTGGCTGGAATACACCTTTGGTGAAAGAATACAGAAATATTTTCAGGAATTATTTCACTTTCATTGTTATTGTTTTGAAATATTTGGTTCTATCTAAGATAGCAGGTGGTTTATGCTGAAGAAGGTAGCTCTTCAGTAACCATAGTTAAACCACCATAATAAATTCAGAAAATACTCTCTAAAGGATCGAAGTCTGAGCCATCTTTTCTTGGTCAAGACTATGACCTGTGCCATCAGTGGGCATATGTAGGCCAATAGAAAAGCTTTTGACAAAACCACACAATTACTACTTTGTGATGAAAACCATTGCACTGACATGAAGCTGGATTTGAGAACTCTACTTATGGTGGGCAGAGGTGGAATACTGGATGAATCAAATTCCACACTTCATGTGATGCAGTGGCAGCAGTAGAGCTACAGATTTCTCAGTAGTGTTACATGGAGTCATATTGCCACTAGATTTTGAGGGACTTGTTCCTAGCTGTGGTTCCAGGGTGAACTTCTGTGCAGACGACCATACAGGGCACAGAGTGTCTTTCTGTGGCATGTAGCATGAGACTTCTGTCACATGAACACTGTGAGTGACACAACCAATCTTCTGCTGACACTGCATATTAGGTAATGGTGCTTGAATTTAGCAGTGATGTAGCAAAAATAACCTCACAGGTACTGTTCCAAATAGAAATGTCCACATTAATAAGCATTCTTCTTCCACAAATTAGTTCTTCTTTCTTCTTTCTTTTCTCTTTCCTTCCTCCTTCCTTCCTTCCTTCCTTCCTTCCTTCCGTCCTTCTTGTCGTGGTTTAAGCCCAGGCCGTAAATTAGAACCACGCAGTCTACTTCCCCCCCGCCCACCTTTCTTCCCTGCGCTCCTGGAGGGACAGGGAGGGGAATCAAAAGAATGCAACTCCCACGGGTTGAGATAAGAACAGTTTAATAACTAAGGTATAACACAAACCACTACTGCTACCACCAGTATATATAATATATATAATATATATAATAATAATGATAAAGGGAATAACAAGGAAGAGAATACAACCGCTCACCAACCGGTACCTCACCCCCACCCCGCAGTGATCCAGCCCTTCCGGGAACTCTCCGTTCTACATCCTGGGCATGACGTGCTATGGTATGGAATACCTCTTTGGCTAGTTTGGATCAGGTGTCCTGTCTCTGTTTCCTCTCGGCTTCTCCTGCTCCCTGGCAGAGCATGAGACTCACAAAGTCCTTGGTCAGGGTAAACATTCTGACCAGTAACTGAAAACATCGGCTTTATCAGTATTATTCCCAGGCCGAAAGTCAAAACCACAGTGCTGCACCAGCTACTAAGAAGGAGAAAAACTGACTGCTGCTGCTGAACCCAGGACACTTCTTTTCTTCCTTCCTTCCTTCCTTCCTTCCTCCCTTCCTCCCTTCCTCCCTTCCTCCCTTCCTCCCTTCCTCCCTTCCTCTCTCTTTCTCTCTTCTTTCTCTCTTTCTCTCTTCTTTCTCTTTCTTTCTTTCTTTCTTTCTTTCTTTCTTTCTTTCTTTCTTTCTTTCTTTCTTTCTTTCTTTCTTTCTCTCTCTCTCTCTCTCTTTCTCTCTTTCTCTCTTTCTCTCTTTCTCTCTTTCTCTCTTTCTCTCCTTTCTCTCTTTCTTTCTCTCTTTCTTTCTCTCTTTCTTTCTCTCTTTCTTTCTCTCTTTCTTTCTTTCTTTCTTTCTTTCTTTCTTTCTTTCTCTCTTTCTTTCATTCATTCATTCGTTCGTTCTTCTTTCTTCTTTCTTTCTCTCTCTTTCTCTTTCTCTTTCTCTTTCTCTTTCTCTTTCTCTTTCTCCCTATCTGTACCTCCATATAACTATGGCCTGTTTATATTGTATATAACCAGAATTTTAATAACCAGGTATTCTGTCAAAGTGTTATTATAGAAAAATAGAAAACTTATTAAAAACACACCACTTACCTAAACAGGTTCGTTTTGGGGGGAGTAAAAATTGTTAATCTGTGACTGATGATGAAAATTTAACCCTTTGACTAGTTTAACTAACAAATGTTTAAATGGAATGAATAGGTTTTCAGAAATGGATTTGTTTTCCAGAAGACAATGACTTCCCACGCTGCACTGTTTTGTATCCAGTGGAATGTTCGCATTGTTTCTATTCTTACAGTTAATTGTTAGGATAACCCCTGTTTGTATTTTCATTGCAGTAGCTAGAATGTCTTGTTCTTCAGTTAGAACTCGGGACTTTGCTTGGCAACCTCTTGGGCTTTTTAGCTAATGCACAAGTAAGATAAGGATAATCAACTTAAATGTTTACATTGGACATTTCCAATGGTTAGTTCCAATTTGCAATTTTCCAAGGGGCTGGTAAAAACACTGCATTGTAGACTGAAGCATGTATCTTGAGAGCCTTTTAGCTGTTAATGTTCTTATTCACAAGGTGATACTGAAAACCTTTAAGACGTTAATGACATATCCTGAAAGGCAGGCAGACTTACGGATGTCTAGGTGCTGCTAATAAAATAGCATTGCTGAGAACACAAATGTGCTGGCAGCTCAGCTACCCAAGGCAGCACAGCCCTCTATTTCTATAATATTTGCTTCCTGGAAGGTTATTACCTATATATACTAGGTCTACCTTGTAAGCACTTTGAATGAGGTCAGTCGCAGCAAGCTTCACATCAAGCATGTTCAGAATTTCAAACTGCTTAGACTTAGACTGAAGAAAGAGACCAGAAGTCCCTTATTTGTTAGGATTTCCTTGTTAAAGAACAGATCACATAACAGACACTTTATGGTAATTCTTAGGTACCCTGATAGAAGAAATCAGCTTGTACAGAAACACAATCACAGTAAACAGTGAACAACGAGTGCTTGGCACCCAGGTCTCTTTGCAGAACAGAACAGCATTTTCAAGAGACCGCATAAGATTTGAAACACGAGCTTTTCAACATTTGTATTGCTACATACTGCTATGTACAGGACATTTTCTAAAGGTGAAAAACTGTCAGAAAGGAAAGGAATTAATTTATCAGATAAATAAGAAAGGGACACACATTACCAGATGGTGCACTACCTTTCATTTGCTGTTAAATGTCTTTGAACAATTTAACTTGGGCACATAACCGACTCCCCCACCCAGAAGGAGTCTGTATACAACTCTGCGGTGGTATAATTTTATGACTTTTCTGAGGGTGCTGTTTCTTAGTACCCTAGTTCATTTTGACTGCAAGAGGGGGCTGAAAGTGCTCAGACATTCTTGAGTTATTTTTCCATAATTCTCCTTGCCAATTTTGTAAAATCTGGCATAGGATAAAGTAAATGGGGCAGTGTTTCAGCAGGAATAGATATCTCATTAATTACCTGAGGAATGGTGCTTGCTTCCATTAAACTCAAACTCTTCTTGCACTCATTAATATCTTCATCACTCTTGAAATGAGCAATTACATTGCTACTATCTGACCGTTAGCTATTTTCTTGAGTTATATTTTTGTCCTCTGAGAAATTAAATTTATTCCTGTATACAGCATGCTTGCTTTCATTGCCTTACAACATACAATATATGGCCCAATCAATCAAGATTAAATTTGTATTCCTTTGAAAACTGTTTGATGCCACATTCCTCCCAAATTGTAACAAACAATACACTATGTGGGATTCCAGATTATGACTTCAAACAAGAGCAAATTAGCCCATCACAGTAAGTGACATTTGAAAAATTTAGAGTGTTCTCTCTGAATTCTGACTTGAATATCTCAACTTGTTATGGGCCAGATTGCACTTTGTAGGTAGATGTTGGTTATATTTTTGTGTGCCAACATGCCCTTCGGTAAGCTGTCATTAATGTTATTCCTTAAAGTTTTAGTCTACACTAGAAATGTTTAAGTTTTGGTACTTCTTATATTACTTAATTCTTAAAATTTTTAAATTTGGTTTCTTCTCAAGCCTTTTTCTGAGGATCATTATTCGAGTTGTTTCCCCCTGCTCTCATAAAACCGATTCTTAAAATTGCTTCATTTTGGTATTATCAACTTTTATTATCAACCTAGGAATTAGGTGCTTAAATCTGACAATCATAGGATCATAGAGTCATGGAATGGTTAGGATTGGAAGGGACCTTAAGATCATCAAGTTCCAACCCCCCTGCTGTGGGCAGAGACACCTCACACTAGACCATGTCACCCAAGGCTGTGTCCATCCTAGCCTTGAACGCTGCCAGGGATGAAGCATTTACCACTTCTTTGAACAACCTGTTCCAGTGCCTCACCACCCTCACAGTGAAGAACTTCTTCCTTATATCTAACCTGAACTTCCTCTGTTTAAGTTTAAACCCATCATCCCTTGTTCTATCACTACAGTCCCTGATGATGAGTCCCTGTCCAGCATCCTTGTAGGCCTCCTGCAGACCCTCTAACTGTGAGAAAGGCTGTTTACCAGGCTTCTGACAAAGAATGAATCAAACTTGGGCAGAGATGAAATAAAAAATATATATAACTTTCTTTTTATAATTTCAAATGCCAATTGTTTTATTTTGGCAGAGTGTGTAAAAATGATACTGAGATCATGTGTTGACCCAAATTTAGCTTTTAATGTCTAATAAATATGTAAAAATTTAAAGCAAGAGATCTGATTGATTATTTTCATAAAATCCAACCAACCAACCAATGAACCAAATATTTTATTTTTGAGGCCAAAATTTTGTCTGCCATACTGTCCATGAATACAGCGTTGTCTTTGCTCAAATCGCTGTGAGAGATTCCTTCTCCATGTTGGAAGCTATGATGCAGAACAGATGCTGAGACATAATATAGCTATCCATAAATCCTTAAACTAAGAGCTGTGACCAGCTATACTCTTTATGCGAGAGGCTCAGCCTGTGTTCATATACAGTTTCCTTACTCAGACGCCAAATGTGTGCCCCATTTCTATCCCTGTGTGACTGAAAAGTGGAATGGAAACTTGAACTACTCAATTCCAAGGAAATTATATAGTACTCTTGAAAGCCCTCTTCATAGCTTGTTTCTACCCCTAAGCAGTGAAATCATGGTAATTCAGCTCTTTTTAGAGATGTGGAGAGTTGTGCAAGAAACACAGTTGTGTAAAGTTCCTGTTTGTATCTAAAGCCCTACAAACTAGGCCTATTCCCAAAGCTCAAATTCCAGTATTAAAATAAGTGAGCTGGAACAGGATCCAGTGTATTAATATTAACATGAGAACACCAGGCATTCATATGTTGCATTCATATTCCCAGAGCTGCAGTCTGTACTCTGGTATAACTGACAGCTTAATAAAGTCCCTCCTCCCCATTTGTTTCAACCAGCTCAGAAAGACAAAAAATTCTTGATGCACTTAAGAATGTACTTACATAGCTAGTTAACTCTGACATTCCTGTCTTGGATTGTGATCTGAATGTGAAAGACTGTAATAGAACAGGGGATCAAGACTCAAACACAATTAACTGGATGACTGGTGACATGTTCACTTGCATCAGACTGATATCGGCACCCTCACACGAGTGAGTCTCTGAAACCCTAATCTTGTGGCTGCCTTCAAAACAAATGGTTGTCTTCACATGAATTTATGCTAAAAGTCACTATTAGTACATGGTTTCTGCAATGGGCCCAGGTGAAAATGGATTTAAAAATACTGTTGTTTTAAGGAAGAAAACTAATGCTGCTGAGTATTAATGCTGATCAGTGAATGCTGATGATTTAAATTAATAACCCATTGTGAGAGTGATTAGAAAAAAGGAAACTTAAAATTCAGTGAGACCCCATTTGAGAAAGCTATCAAAGTAATTTTGAGCTCATTTAATTTCAAAACAAAAGCAAATGTGAGCTTTTTCAGGAATCCAGCATGCTTGGGTGAAGAGGCATAGGTACTGCTTCCGAAGATGGGAAAGGTATAGTGCAGTGGGAAAGGTGGGACAGAACAGCATTATACTTGCCTCTTTCACACAACCCACAGATTTGCTAGCTGCTTTTTTAAAAAAATGTCCACGTGCTATGCTGTAGTGTGTATTTGATCAAATTGATGGCACCCATAGTGACTGTATTAAAAAGATGACTTCAAGATTATGTGTTGCTGTTAAATGTTTGCAAGAATGCTTGAAGTGCATGGATAAATATAAAACAGTGGTAGTAAAGGTAGTCTGTTGCCATTATTTTTCCTATCAGGTTATTCCCTTACACACTCCACTTCTAAATCTGTCTCTTAAGATAGTTTTATGTGGTATCTCTGATTTTAGCTTTATAGTCACCTATTTCAGCCCTGTTCTGATTTGTCTCTTTGGACCAATCTAAGATGTATCTAGAAAGTATCCACTAAGTAATGAGGCTCTTACTAACAATACTTCACCCCTTGCTCACATCCATGGAATTAATTTGACTTAATTATCTTAAAGTTAATTATCTTTGACTTAATATCTTCAAAGAAAAAATGTCAGGGCTAAAAAGCTGTTCTCCAGATCTAGAGAATACTTTCAACTCCTTCAGTCTTCAGCATGGCCTCATCTTAGCCTGTCTTTTCTAGAAGAGGCTGGTTTTGAACTGTCTTGAAATGTCCTTGACCTTGTTTTTCAAATCCTAAAAGCAGAGCAGTGCAGTGCTAATATAAACAATGCCTTAACTAGAACTGCTGAGGATGTGTGTGTTTTCCTGAACATATCCTGAGCTTGTATCTGCTCACTTACCAACTGAAAAGTAACATGGCACTTTTGAAATGAAAAAACCCACAGCATTTAAATAGATCCTTTTAAAAGAAGAATACTAAGATATAAATAAATTTGAGATTTTTGTTCAATACCTGACCTTTTATCTGCATCAAAAGCAATCCCTGTTGTGCTGGAAAATCAGAATAAAAAGAAAATGCACACACAGAGGAGGAATAATGCATAGAATGAGGTGAAATATCTGTTTCTGGGCTAAATGACCAGCCATGAAAGACATAGTAACTCTACAAAACTCTATGTAAACACTTAAGGAGAGAAAATATTTAACTTAGTTAGAGAGGTTGTAGTAGGGGTGAATAGGAAAAAAATTAAGAAAAAGATTTATGGAACAAAATAACAGTAGGAAATACCTGTCCAACTGATCCATGTAAGAGTTTGATTTTGCTGTTTTTACAATGAATATTACATTAAGGTCAAGGGACTACCACGTATTTGATTTTAACTGCTATACTTATCATCCATTTTTTTGTGGCAATTGATAAGCAAAGGTACAGAAGAGAGAAAGCACAGTGAGATAACTCTGCATGTGGAAAAATTTAGATCAAATATGAGCATACATATTTAATTCTACCACAAGGCTTAACCTCTATTTGCCTTTGGATCACTAATTATAGAATCATAGAATAGTTAAGGTTGGAAAGGACCTTACGATCATCTAGTTCTAAACCCCCTGCCATGGGCAGAGACACCTCACACTAAACCATGTCACCCAAGGCTCTGTCCAACCTGGCCTTGAACACTATATTGCAAAGATTTTCATGCTTGCAGGATCTCCAAGTGGGCAGACTGTTCATATGTGTATTATCAGCCTTTTCTACTTGGGTGTCTGGAGCTTTAGACAGACTTGTACACAGACTTTAGAGTAAATGTTGGCATGAAAGTTTAAAGATTAAGGCTGCACATTGCTACAAGACTCTTTGCCTCTAGGATGGCTTGAATACAATCACTAATCATTCTTCCAACAACAGTAAACACAAACATAAGTATCATATAATAAGCTATTGTTATTTATGAAGGCATATATTACATGCAATTTTACGTGCTTGCACTCAGTATCTTGCTTCTTAGGAGCCCTTGTGAGATGGAACCAAGCAAAAGCAACTGTGGATGGTTTAAAATTCAACATGTTGAGATAAGTTTTGAAGCACTTAAAATGGAAATTAGTCTTACCTTTACAAAGAAGTTAATTTGGAAGCTGACACCAGTCTCTTTGCTAACATACATATATCAAATTCCCAGTTAGCCTTTCTGCACAGATAAAAATCTTGTTTCTGTCTTAAGGATCCCTGAAGTATTCATACCTTTTTTTTATAAGTGTTTCTGATGATTTCATATTGGGATGAAGAAAGACATAATATGAAATGTTAGATTTGAAATATGAATGTAAGATATATTTTTGCCTGCACATGATATAGTACGTACACCATGGAGCAAGGTACTTATAATAAACATATTTGAAATATAAATAAAATAACAACTCACTAATATAGATAAGCACATGACAACTGGATCTGTTTTTAGGTTACCCTGAAAGCTATGAATCATATTTCTATTCAAGGCATGTTTTAATTTATACTTTTTACTTAGCATGTTACTTTATGTTTAATAATTTCTTATTTTACTCTTTGGTACACCTGGCATTTCACAACATATAAGGTGATAAGTTCTCTACTTGAGAGAGTGTACAATAAGCATCAGAGCCTTCTCTTGAAAAGGAGTCTTACTACACAAGAAAAAAGAAAACAATTAAAATGAGATCATCATTAGAGCAATGGGCAAATCAGGCAGAGATATTCTGGGGCAAAAGCACTGAAGAGTCATCATGAAAGAATTTGGGACCTCATAGATAAAGAACGTGGCTTGGTGTCTCAACGACAAAAAAACTTTTAGGGAAAAAAAAGTCATGCAGAAGACAGACATATTTTATATGCAGTAAGCTTGGAGAATGGAGTTTAGAAGACTAGCTGAGAGAAACAGATCACTTAGTGCAAATAATAAATTCAGCTGAAGAGACACTGATTGTTAGAATATGATTGACACTGGCTCTTAAAACAGATGTCCTCCTGCCCTCCCAGCTGGAAAGGCAGACTGGGCGGAGCTCCTTTAGAAAACTGGCTGCTGCCATTGTACAGCTAAAAGAAGAGTGGACATGCAGAGGTAAATTTTCAAAGCAGTGTGTTTATTAACTACCCATTGACAAATACAGGCAATTGTTAGTGAACCTCCTGCACATGCCTTTGAAAATCTACCCAGTTTGTCTGAGATGATATCTCACCATTTATGCCAGAAAAGGTGCCTTCCAAGACAGAGGTGGGCCTTTCTTGACAATGGATGAAATGGGTGATCTCAGGAACCCTTTCGCTTTTTAAAAAAGCTGTGTGAGGTCTCCCATACAACAATTCACATTCAGTTTAGGTTTTTTTCTCTTCTCACAAGATCAAAGAATTTTTTCTTATGTCATCACACATGGCATGGGTAATGAAAGGTTTGAGAAGCTAGAACTGACAGTTTCCAGCATGGCCTCTAATTCTGTAGCTGTTCAGTATTCTTATATATATAGGGACGAGAGGGGGGAAGTGATTAAGAATACTTCACCTGGTAATCCTTGAACCTTCACCATTGTGAGTTTAGAGCAAGCATAGCCTCTATTATTATGCTCTACCCATGTATACTTACAATGAATAGACTAGCACTCTGAGTGTTTCTTCATTATAACCACGATTTGCTTTACAAAATGTTGGAGCATGTATGAGCTAGTTATCAATCAAATAAGTAAGAAGTTTTGGATGCAATGCAAAAATCTCTGTGAAGTAAAAATCACACAACAGAAAGGATAAATTCAAGTTTTAAAATCATTCCATTAGCATGTGTTTGGACACATTGCTCTTTGAACACAAGCCTTGACTGTCTGGCTGGAAAATTAGTAACATCATATTACACTTAAATCGCACATAAAACATGACACAGTCATTATCAAAAGGGTTGATATTATTTAATGAGTGCTTTTCCCTTTCTTTTTATTCCTGGCAGTCTTTCTATGGTATGCAAGCAATTCTGCAAGACCAGGTGTAGCAAAATAACAGTCACAATGAATTGTGCACTACGCTGTCACACTTGGTGGATGCAACTTTCTTGTTTCTATGTACATGCTTATTGTTCACAGTATCACAGGAGGAAAAAATAATGGGGTATAATTTTTCACAACATCAAATTAAATGTGATTTGATCAGTTACATTTTGGTTGTGGTTTTGAGGGGTGTGTGTTAATTCTGTTGATGTTTGTAGTGTCACTTGTGGCATTCAACTTTTTGTATCTATCTTCAAGGTTAGATTGTTCTGAGCATATCTCTGAATAAAACGGTCTTTGCATTTGTATTATGTCAGACAGAGACAATATGAGGCAGTGTGAGCAACAAGATAAAAAGACTGGATATATAGCGTAAATATGACAATAAGAATTTCAGTATGGATGGAGACTGTGATCAGTATTGTATTGTATGCCAAATAGGTACCTGCATTTCTATAAAAATGCCTACAAATATTCAGAAGTATTTTTGTTTCATGCTGAGATGGGAAATCAAATATGAAAATACTTGTTTAAAAAAACTGGAAACAATTTGGGATTGCTACAACATTCATAAAATACTGAATTTTTTGTACTGATATTCTGCAGGCAACAGCTTTTGTTTTGTTTAAATTTAATATTAATCTCTGTTCTTCAGAGCTGTTGTATCATGGAAATAGTTTCATTGCTGCATGGCTCTGTTTTCACTTCCACAAGTAGAGTCAAGTTCATATGAGAGATAGATACAATTCTGTGAATCTAACATAGAAAATTTGAGATCATTATGGGAAGAGTATCAATAAAACTATACAGAAGATATCTTGGAACAGCTGAGTTCTAGTATGAGCTCTATTATGAGAGCTAAGTTTGCTTGATTTTGCTTACTTATAAGCATTTTTTAAAATGGAAAACAATGCATCCTAATCTTTCATATTTAAAAATTGGTCTGGAAAAATATGATGTTCAGTAAAAAATATTTCTACAAAGAATCCTAATCCTTGAGTTAAAAGTTTAGGATGCTTGCAATAGTATGCAAGTGCATAAAGAATGCCAATTGCAGCTTCGTTAAAACCCAAGCACAACCTGTCTTTTACAGAAGTAATATTCTAAATAACTCTGAAAACATGACATAGGGATCTTGGAAATACAAATAGAGACATGTATTTTCAAATTAATTTCTCATTTCAGTTAAGTCCTTCAATGTCACAAGGTAATTGACTTGACATTGTTAGAATTATTAAAGGTGATTTTGAGGTAGATGGAATCCTACTCAGTCAAGGAAGTTAAAAAAAAATCCCATCATTACATCGAAGGAAGTTTTTTCAGGTTCATAGCCAAAAAGGCACCAGGGGTGTTGTTTCTCAAGAAACTTGGAATCTTAGAAGATGCTCATGGGAATGTAGTCACAGAGCTGCTAAGAAAGCTGGGAGAAGTAAATTTTTTTTACTGCATACTGTTGCCTTCTGTGATGTGAACACTTGAAATTAAAAAAAATAAATACTTGTTTCTCATGCTATGTTGTTTAAAAATATGATTAGTTTTGGTAATGAAAATAACTAGAGCATCTTAATTATTTCTTTTCCACTTTTCATCCCATAAAACTGCTTCCAACAACCTTTCTTTACAGGATTAATTTTATTTTACACAAGCTAAATTGAGAAGCATTGAACAGCTCTCAAATCCCTGTTTTTTTCCCCCAGTTGGTTTGTGAAAACAGTTTAGCTGCATAATTTGACATAGCCTGAACATCAATGCAAACATCCCACAAATACTTAGTGACTGTTTAACCTCAAAAACGTAAAGTATACTTTGAAAACTTTATTAGCAATCTTTCACCCTCAAGTATTTTTATAAACTGTTTCCCAGTGAAAACGGGATGATCCCTTAAATTGAAAAATCATTAATTATACAAACTATGTGACAGAAATGTTTATCATTATAAAAGAAAAACATTTACAGAGCGATTTCAGTAGTTTATAGTAAGGAAAGATAATTAATAGTTTGTTGCTATTCTATGATTTTTCAGTGAGATAATCCATAGCTGGTGGTGTGAGGAATAGCTTCTGCTTCTTATTTCTCCAAACAGAAGAAACCTCCAATGAGTGGTTTGTCTTAATAGCAGACATCTGTCTGGTTTTCATTATTCACATGATAAAGAAGAAAGATCTGTGTGCTGCTTAAGAGAGTTTTAATGAAGCATATAGTCTTAAAGTATTAGCAGATACAGCAGGGAGATTTTAATCACTCATATCCTATAATTAATGCACAGAGTTATTGCAAAATCTTTCAGAATCATGATAAGTGTTCTTGTGATAAGCTTTTGTAGAAAATAGCACAGTGCTCTGAAAGCCTCAGAGGGAGGACTTGGGAAGGGACAGATCCCATCAAGTAGTATGCCCTGTGGTCCTAATACTTTTGCTCATGTGATGTCTCCCAGGCAGCTGTGGGTGAGAAGCCAGATGTCCGTGCTGCTGTCCTGAGGAGCAAATAGATGTCAAAGCATGCTCTGGTACAGCTAGTCAAAGTAACAGTAAAATTCAAGTCCATGGCCCTTGCTACCCAGTTATGAAAGCTTCTGGTTTGAATGCCTTTTCAGCAGGGCTCTCCATGAGGACTCTTTCCTCCCCAAAGCAAGCAGGAAGGGGAGAAAAGGTTTTAGTGAAAAATAATAATGATTTTGTCAATATGTGTCTCAGCACTTACCCTTGCTGGTCACAATAAGCAGGGCAGTAGTTAGAAGTTTCCTCCCCTTTTCCTTTTGCCTCCTCTACAAATGTCATTGTACAGTGTGATGTGATGATGTGACTCTTGATCGCCTGAGAGAAGAGGTATCATATTGCTACCTTATCCACTATTTTTCCTATCCCCTGTCCTGATTGCAGCTGCATTTACCACCAGTACAATTTCAGCTCAAACAAAAGGAGCTTGCTAAAACCCCTTTGAAGACTGGCTTACATGTTCTAATGGAGAACATAATGAAAGTGTCTGCCTACAGGTCCAAGTGCACAACAAAACTGTGAGGGTATGTATGTTAGTTTAACAAAGAACAAAAATGCTTGGATGTTGGAGAGAGAGGTCACAGAAAAATACTAAAAGTAACAATTGTCTGCATTCAACTAGATGTCTGTCTGCAGTGCGGTTTCTGTTCTGCATGCAGAAATGAATAGCAAAATAGAGTTCAGAAATGAACACCAAAACCAATTAGAGGTTTAAAAGCATTCCGTATGAAGAAGTATTGAAAACACTGGAATTTATTAAAAAGATGAGAAATCAAAGGAGACCAGATAAAGGTGACTAATATAATAAATGATATAGAGAAAATAAATCAGGAGCTCTCATTTAGTCTTTACAGTAAAGTCATTTACAATAAAAGAACAGGGGACATTCAGTGGAAGACACCAGATCTAACACCTATTAAAGTAAATACCTTGTCTTTATTAACTTATGAAAACCACTGCAACAAAATATTACTGAAGCCAAGGGCTTACCAGGAAGAGGTAGATGTCGTATGGGAACACCTGCAGTAATTCCAGTTAGGAAGGCTTATTTTTGAAGGAAGGTAAACCTTTCGCTCTTCATGGCTTAAATAAAGCCATGGGCAGAAACTTTTCAGTTTGTGATGACAATTATTTAATCGAAAGATCTACAATTTCTCCCACAGGACTCCGTGTTGCTATTATGATCTGACATAAGGTGGTACTCTCATGTTTCAATGCAACAAATTTACCATCGAGTTAGCTGTTCACTGAGTGATCTGGCCAATGTGTCTTAAGAAGTTAGTACCTCTCAGATGAGAATTACTCACCTTCAGGTTACATTCAGTAATCAGGCTTTGTGTACTCCTAGTCCAGCACAAAATGCGACTTAGGAGAACCAATTTTCATGTTACATTTCAGCAAACCTAGGGACAGGGTTAGTCTTCCTTGCAAGTTACTTCACTCATGAGTGCCAGCAACTTTCCTACACTGATCAAGAAATGCAAAGCTATTTGACCCTCCTTCCCTCTTAAAAAAGCATTTTTTCCACCAGTGGTTTATAGAGATAGGGTGTGCAACCTAAATTCAGTAATCTCTCTAAAAAAGTAAGTCTGTCCCAGAGGAAGCAATTGTTTCTTTTGCAAAATCAGCAGTGTCAAGAAAGAAATGTTGTTAGGTGACAGTCACATAGCTTATTTGCTATGTGGTTTATTTTGAATGCCTGTCTTTTAATATTTCTATTTCTTTATGGTATGTTGTTACATGCTGGCTGATACAGGAAAATTTTTTGGGGAGTAACATAATAATAATAAACTTCCTTTTTTTCAATTTTTTTTTAAATCACACAATTACCTACAGAATTTGTACAACCAATAATACTCAGAAAAAATGCCACACTTATCAAGTCATAAATACATGGAAGGAGACTCCTTGTTTTGAGTTAATTTTGAGTTCAAGCTCTTGTTTCCTAGGTGGATGAAATTCAATGAGACCTAAAAAAAAAAAAGAAAAAGATTGCTATTAAAACAAACAAGCCTCAAGGAACAAAATGGCTTAATATTTAATCTCTCTTACCATAGCAAAAACACATGCCCAGAGTGCCTGTGTCATCCTAACAATGCAAGGAGGTCTCGAAGGATGTTTACCATTCTCGGGAATACAGAGCAAGAAAAGATGTTGTGCTTTCTCTCTGCTCAGAGATACTATTACCTGATGCTGTGACATTGACAATCTGGTTACCTGGGACAGAAAATGAGAGCAGGAAAGCCTAGAGGTTTAGGCAAGTACAGCATTAAACTTTATCCAGGGCTCAAAGAGAGGACACTGGATTAGACAAGTGCGCTATGGAACATGGTTGTCTCAGGAGGTATTTGTGAAGAAAGAGCTGTGACCGCTGGCAAGGCTGTATGACCTGTGGGCAGTCCCATCAGGGAATCTGAGCACTGGGAGGCTGAGGTGCAGGGTGCTTGAGGAGCAGAAGTGCTGAGGAGCCCAGGGAGGCCAAAGGACAGGGTACTGGTGTGATGCCTGGTGCAGACTGTGAGAAGCTGCTGGCTCTGCATGGCTACTCCCCATCTTCTGCCCAGGGCCTGTGGGTCTCTCTGCACAGGCTCCTCACCACACACGCCTGCTTTTCTCTGCTCAGGCAGAGCCCGATGCATCAGATATGGTCTGGGATGTTGTTTTTTTGAGTTTTAGCTTCTTAATTTTTGTTTAAAAATTGTTCAATGCATTCTTTTCCCTCTTTCTGTTTACCGTTATAAAATCTGACTTTGTGAATAAATTACCATTCTCTGTTTTCTCCATACCCACATCCTTCCCTCTTGTGATAGGATGAGGGGTGATGGTTTTAAACTAGAAGAAGTATTCAGGCTGGATGTGAGAAAGAAATATTTTACAATGAGGGTGATGAAACACTGGCACAGGTTGCCCAGAGATGTGGTGGATGCCCATCCCTGAAAGCTCTGAAGGCCAGTCTGGATGTGGATCTGGGCAACCTCATCTAGTTGAAGATCTCCCTGCCCATTGCAGGGGGGTTGGACTAAGTGACCTTTGAAGGTCCCTTCCATCCTAAACTATTCTATGAACATGGATCAATGAGGACTGAAGGCATTCTGTCATTTCTTTTTTCTGGAGATATTCAGGGTTTCTCAGGTGTAGGAATGTGAAGATTACCATGTTAGAGCTGACTTTGGACTCTTCTGGTGGCCAGTGCTGAACAGTGCTGATGAAAAAAGATGCATACTGCAAAATGTTCAGACTCTTTGATACATGGGAAAATATTTTTTTTTTTACTGTATTTTTATATTTCTTTTTTTGTTATTACAAGTACCAGTATTTTGACTGGTTTATGACCCAGAACATAAAGGTTTACAGCCTTTTCCCTTTGCTCACTTCTTTTAATAATTCTGCATTTTTTTTTCAGACAAAGGCCACATTAGTGGAATGCATGACAATACAGTGTGAGATAAGTTTATCATGACAAAAGATGCATCAGTTTGAAGTATTAACCCAGCATTGCCTTGGAGACAGTGAATAATTAGTTTAACCTGGCAATGAATAATATAAACTTAGCCACAGAAATAGTTGGTGTTATCATCTTGTGTTTTTGTAATGCAGTAAGGACACCAGATTATCATGATTATAGCAGCAGGAGAGTTTGTAGAATGAGCTCATGTATAAATAGTTGCTCAAAAACACTGTGAACATTTATGGAGCTCGTTATTTATCATTAATTATTTAACTGCAGGTTCCCATGTGGGCAGTGAAATCCTGCTGATTTACTACTTATCAGGAATAAATTACCACTTACAACTTGGGGTTTTCACAATTTTCCCTTTGTCATCATAAATAAATTTAACTAATAAGCCTGTTTCCTTCTCCCTGTTAAACTGACTGCTGGCAAGAGGCTTTTTGGCTAGTGACCTAATATGAGACAAAATGTAGGATAAGTGAAAAGCTGTGTATTTTTATGAAGGCTCAGATTGTTTGCAATAGATCTGAGAACTCAGCAAGAGATCAGTATTTGCTTACATTTACTGTGTATTTGTACAGGACCAGATTTTTGAAACCGCTCAGCAGCCACAATTAAAGCCAGATTCTTTTTCTGAGGAGCAGTTTCAAATTTGCCAGCTAACTGAAGTTATTTTAGTACCTAAATGAGAACCAATAGCTAAATCCCCATTTCGGCACCACTCTGATCCTCAAAATCCCAGCTCGGCTGTCTAACCCTTTAGGTGCCTCTGTTACTGCCAGCAAATCACTGAATATGCCTGTATTACTACTAGGGACAACATATAGACACAAATCTTAATATCCTCAGTCAGCTTTCACCCCTTCCTCATGTTTCAGCCTCATCAGGATTTGGAAACGACAGGGTTTCTCCAGTGCATCTCTTGGCAGGTTTCCTGACAAGGAAGGCGTAACCTGACGGATGACAGTACTCTGCAATACTACACCTCCCACAGTTGGCTTCCAGAGATACGCAGATGATTTGCCTATTTGCACGTGCATGCCTGCATGTGTGTGAATAGAAATTCGGTTTATCCCAAAGCCTAGAAGCTGGTGCAATTTGCAGCCAAGAAGGCAGGTCTGCTTTGCTTAATTTGGCCTGGATGCTTCAGTAGTCAGCATAGGGCTGCACCCCATCAGGACTTTCATCCTACTCTGTAAGAACACCTATGTTGAATAGAAGTGTTGCTATATATCTGTACACCTGGCTGCAAACCTCTGCTAATCCAGGAGGGTGTTTGAACAATCAAAACCTACCTAAAACTCTGACCCTTTTCAGACAGGCTCCTATAATATGACTACCACCACCTGTGATAGGTTCTTTGATATATGAAAAAAGGTTTTACAAAAAGTCTCAATTTTGGTTTTGTAGAGCACAAAGGTATGTGTTATCAGATCGAAACATTGTGTTTAAAAATGTGGTATCATCTACATTTATTTATTTATCTACACAAACAGACACAGACACACGCATACATATAGTAATGATTAAAATGAGGGGGTATATAATTCTGTGCCATTCTGGACACTCATATTTCAACTTTTTTCAGGTATGGGTGGAATACATTTTTTATTCTATTGTAGGTTTTCATGTACAGCTTTACAGTTCCCCTGTCAACTACTTCTTATTCTGATATAATGTTCAAAAAACTTACGTAACAAACTCATCTCAAGAAATCTCTCATATCATCTAGGCCTTAAGAAATCAAGCAGTAAAACAGATGTTGCATTTTAATAATGTTATTCACATATAAATTTAAAAAGGTGCTTTTTTTTACTTTAATAGTTGTTCTCAATAATAAATCAAATATTCTCCAGCTGTCTCAGTGGCATGTTACAACACTAGGGAAAAAAATACCAATTCTGCAAAAATTAGTGCCTAATTATTTACGATAATTTACAGGATACTTGGAAGATACGTTGTTCAGAACTATTCTTTTTTTTTTTTTTTTTGTTTGTGGATGGTGTTTTTAAATCTAATTTATTTCTATACCTGTAGGAGAAAGTGGCAAGATTTGGGTAATTGCACTAAAAATATCATGCTTGGGACTAATTATGTGTTTAAAACTGTAAACTGGTTTAGGTCTTTATCAAAAATTTGTCCATAATCTGTTTCTAGGCTCATCTCTAAAAATATGGTGAATATTGGCAGTATCATCTCAAAGGAAAAATGTCACCCCATTGTACTAGATGACTAGATTTTTACAAGCATCCTTTAATAGCATTTGTGATAATTATATTGCTGAATTGAATCTCTTTTCTTGCTGTTGATCAGGAAATTTGGGGCCCCTCCTTTCTTCCACTAAATTCAAAATGCATATACAGTTAAAGGGAAGTATAACTTGATGTATGTGACTTCAGCCACTTGTAAATGCAGGAGTTTTAGCCGTTTCTGTACTTACATGCATGTGGCTACCTCTTTCTTATTACCTGTGAAGACACACACACAGGCCATCCCTGTAGAGTTTCTCCTCCCACCACAGTCAAATTGATGTGAAAGGTCTTGCCATTGGGTTATTTAAATCCTGATATTCTGTTCTTGCTTGTCAAGAATGCTGGGTATAAATCTCTTGGCACTTATTTTTCTACACTGCCCACTAACATTTTCTACTACTTCTGTCTATCCTTATGACATTTCCTGGATAGCTTAAACTGAAAGTGCTAATTATTAATTTAGGGCTAGATTCTGGCTCCTGCAGCCAGAGGCATGCTGGAGGGAATGCAAAGGGACTCCGATTTGTTATATGTATGTTTTTTATAACTGAGATCCTTGCACATCCACTCCTTGGCTCATGTTAGGAAACACCCATGATTCTTTTTAATCAAACTTGTCCACATCAAATATGAGTTCGGATAATGAATGGAAAAACAGAAAAAGTTTGAAATTATTTTTTTTCAAACACATAAGTACATTTACTCAGTTTGAACAATGGATTTCATTAATCACTGGTGGGTTGTTTTTTGGCTGGTTGTTTTTTTTTTTTCACATCACAGAGGGGATTAACTCTAGGAAAGAAATGTTTCATCATCTTGAAGCCCAGTAAGACTCAGAGTTATTATGTCAGCATAACAGGTTAACTGAGGCATAAAGGTGAAGTGACTTGCCTAAGGTCATGCAATAGATCAGTGGCAGAGCTGTATATCACATACGAGGTCATTTAAATCCCTACAAAATGCCTTGCTCCATAAGACTTTCTTCCTCCCTCTTGTCAAGTATAAATAGTTTAGACTTTCTTTGGCAGGCAGAACGCCCTCTACTCTTTCTCTTAATGTATTCCCAAGATAAAGCATATTCACTGACCTGACTAATAGGAAAAATTTCAGGCCAAACACAAAGAGATTGCTCAGTTTAAAGCACTCCTTGAATTTACTGCAACTTCACCAAAGGTTGAAAACCGTTTTTCCAAACCTTCCTATTTGTTTGGCAGCCAATTCTTCTTAGTTCCCTTGTCTTTAAATTTCTTTCTCCGGTAGTATCCCTTCCTACTTTTCAGCTGCATCAATTATTCCTTCCATTGGCAATTTCTCCTATAGTTGTCTCTTATCTTCTTTTCCAGCCATACCATTTGCATATATTGTGGCAAATCAGGGGTTCTGGTTATGCACAGCTAATAAATTGTGACAAAATAACCTCCCCAAACATATAAAGAAGTCCTCTGGCTTTTACCATCTTCGCCTTTATATTTTTCTCAAAAGCATCCTCTGAAAAGGCACCTGCTCAAGAGTTGTTTGATAGAGTGAAGGACAGTGAAGAATCTACAGCTGAATGCTGTAGATTTTATAATAGTTACCGTGTCAAATGTTTATACAGTTGTATATTTGACTGCATTCTCTTTTCTCCTTGTTATACGAGCAAGCCAGATACCTGATATTTTCATAGCACTCAATGGTTTTTGTGTGATTTTTTTTTTTTTAATTAAGATAAATGTATTAAAATAAATCATTATAGTTCAGTCACACTTGAGGGAAAAGTGGTATTGCTCAAAAGTTGATGCCATAAATTGGAATCACATGTGAATGTGTCAGCTTTTAGCAGAAGATGGATCCCTACGTGGCAGACAGAAGAAATATCTGGGAGTGTAATCTAACATATAGTTAGCACTATGAATTAATGGCATCATGATGGTGTAGCGGTAGTTTTTTTCTTACTCATAAATAAAGCTGCATTGACAAAGTTTCAGGTAGGTCAAATAAATATAAAATGGGTGCTAGAGATATCCACTTTTTTCTCAGCTGCCCTGTCCCCATGTGGGGCCAGGCTGTTGCTCTGGGGACACCTAAGAACGCTAGGCTCCATTGGAGTAGTTTTGATGAAGAGCTCTGGGTTTCTTGAATGGCAAGTGTATGTCTGGGTTGGAAGGACTAGGAGATAGGCACTAGAAAGAAGGTTTGATTATCTCTTCACTTTGAGGATGCACAGACAAATTTCAATTTTGGGTTGGAATTTGGAGATCGTTTTGGTTTGCAGCATTTTTATTTTTTCTGACTGTTTTGGCAGAAACTTTGAGTGAAATACTTTGTTTTATTTTTGTCAGCACAACCTGACGTTTGATTTTCACTCCTGCTGTACTATCAGGCATGCATTAATCTCTCCAGGACTAGTCTATTGTAATGATTGTACCGTAGACCACTTGGAAAATGAAAGCACTGCAGAATGTTGCTACCTGGAACTTACACTGATAGTAACAAAACAGTTTGTATTTGGTGGGATTGACTTGAAGCTATAAAGTTCTTAGTATTCTGAAGCTTACTTCAGAGACTATGCCTCTCCTACTGAGATAAAGTTAGAGGTATGGACAACCGAACTACTATAATTTCTCTGGTGTTAGTACAAGCGGGCATTTTCATGGACTTTTATTATGGGAAATTAGTGATTATGGAAATTTGCCAAAACAGATGAATCACAGAATACATTTCTTCATGCATTGGTGGAAAAAAAAAAAAGGATACTTATGAAAAACAGATGATTATTCTGTTTCTCCATGAGTGATTTATGTGTATATATATATATATATATATAGAGAGAGAGAGAGAGAGAATGCTGGCAAAGAACAGGAAGTATTTTTTCAGGTGCTTAATACATCACAGAAATAACAAATTGAGGAAATTACTCACATTAGTAAGCTTGGCGCCACATGCTTAACTATGCTTAGAGTTTTTTATTCCCAAGCAACCAAAGAATGAAGTTTATATTCCTCTTCTTGGTAATATTACAAAACTGGCTTTCATTCTACTTCTTGCAGCCTGAGCCTTATACGATTATTGTCAACGAAGCACTAATGAAAGTGCAATCTTTTATTCTGTATGTTTGGTTTGTATCATAATCTGTTAGTGATGGAAGGTGTTTAGAAATGTCTGTACCTGCTGAATAGGGTTGCATGATAATGCTCCTTTCAGCAGGCAAAGAAGAAAGCAATCGGACTACTTTGCAGGTACTCCACGAGCTTCAGCCTTATCTGAAACACAAATTAGATGCCATCATTGAGAAGATGTTCTAGGTATGGATATAGTCAATGGTAACTTTTACAAGCCCCATATAAAAAACTGCTGTTGTATAAAATGTGCCTCCACTATCTGGCATTTTGGCAATTTACTTTTCCTAAACTATATCAATGGAGCCAGTGATTCAGAGCCCAACTAATCCTTATTTTAATGTTTATAAGGCTCCTGTGTGCCAACATTTTTTAGTCTAATGTTGGATATTTATTCATATTGCTTTATCACTGAAGAAATTCCCATTAGAGAAGGAGGCAAAAAAACCTGTTAGATAATTTTTGTCTAAACTTAAGCACTTTGAAAATAATTGCTAAGCTAGTAGTCTATGAAGAAGGATTTTCTGATATGATATGTTCAATTCCACCTGTATTTTAAGAAATACTTACTCATTGGCCAGATTATCATTAAATCTTATATAGGGTGTACAGGGTAAAACTGACTTTTCAAATGCCATATAATGAGTCAAAAAAAAAAAAAAAAGTGAGGAAACTAGTTTTTTTAAAATTGAGGCTGAATTAGAAAAACATAACATCTACCAAAATTTATGAAAAAAGTTCAGAATGTCGACTATTTCATAGCTTCTCACAAAATCACTGAACATTTTAGCCCAATTAGATTGCCACCCCTACACTCCAAATGAAGTGAAATACCTTCTTTTTTTTTTTTTTTCCCAACAAGAGTACTTACTAAAATTAAAATTTGGGTTGATGTAAGAGAGGTGTTCAGTTTTGATTTAACAATTTAACCACTAAAATAAAAGTAATAATATATTCTTAAAGCTTTAAAACCTCTCACTTGTATGCAGTTCTCCAGTGTTCTGTAGAATAGCCCTTTGCCTCGTGTGAGATACCTTATACCATAACAAGCAGATAAAAAATTAATGCTTAGAATTCATGCTTTAGTTCCCTTTCTGATGATGGAGTTCTCCAGATGTGGAGACAAGCTGCTATTTGTACCAGAACCTCAGTTTCTCATACAGAGAGACTGATAACTCTCTATGTCTGAAATCCGAGATGGTTTCTCTGGAGCTATGACTTGCACTAAGCTTAAACAACAGGAAAGGAGAAAAAAAGTTTAAATTGCATGTTTTTTTACTCCCAGTGGAGCAACTAATAGAAATAGCAACAATGATAAATTAGATTCTCTTAGTACCATGTTAGGCATTGACTGAACATACTCTCTAGAGAGGATTAGTTACAGTATGGTATTTGCATCATGCTTTACTGAAAAGAAAAGCTTGATACATTTTCTTCAGAAACCGATTTTTTTTCTACATACCTACATATGTAATTGACATTTTTTGCTTGAACATCTTCCCAGACTAGTCCACACTGAGGCCTAGCTCACAAATGCCCCATTATTAAAGATTTGTTACTGCTAAGCATGGGACTCTCTTAATCTCTTCTTACTATGACTTTTCTATTACTAGTTCAGAATTCAAGTTTACTTCCAAGCCACAGCTTTACATCTGTCAGCTAGATTGAGGGTAGACTTTGCTCTCTAGCAGTCGTCTTTCCTCAGTCTCACCTTTGCTATTTCTTCATTCTTGTTATGATATTGCTGACAAGTCTCTCTGCAACTAGCTGTTCTAAATGGTATGCAAAGTGAATTGTGAGAGTACCCACCATTGTAGTGTTCTAAAGAAAGGTAGATGGTGTTGTTGCATTTATGATGGTGCAGTGGGTTTTTCTTTACTTTCAGCCCCCTGTACTTTCCTAGGAGTGGAACAGGAAGAAAAGCTGTGTCTTTCATATGTCCCTAGGTTGGGTGATGACTACTCTCCACCTAGTCCCAATATTTTTTGGTTGCCAGTTTAGAAATTTCACCTTGTGGTTTCTATCATGGTTTCTATGATAGGGAAAACTGTTGCAAAGGGATTAGTGAAAGATTTGTGTGGGATAGGAAGAGGGGGAGAATAAACTGATTTCCTTATCTTACAAAGAACAGGTCAGCTGCAGTAAAGCAATAGTCTGGATTTTCCAAAAGGAAGGTAAAGTAGGGTGTAGTCCTTTTCTGTGCCTTGAAGTTCCAGAGCAATCCTATCTTGCCAAAGCACGATAATCTCAGTTGTGCCTACACAGCGTGACTAAGCCTTGACATTCAAAGTTACTCTTAGCAGGGAATCTGTCCTTGTTTGATACATTAAATGTTGTGCCCTCTATATTCTTCTATAAATAATTCACCAAGTTTTAGAAGAGAAATACTTCGTGAACCAATGGGAAAAAAAAAAAAAGGAAAAAAGATATGAAAAGACCAGTAAAAAACAAGGAGGAGTTTGGACTGGAAGTCTGCACAGCTAGGATTTATGAAATGCAATTAATAATACTTCATCATGTATGAACATGTTGTTGACTGACTAGACTCCCTGGATCTGTTTATACCAGACACTACTGTTCTTGGGGCCAGGCAGAGTGCCTTTCTGCAGTCAGTGAGAAAAATAAAACATGCCAAATAATTACAGTAATGAAGCAAAATGCTGGAGATGCAATATAAAATTTCATATTATATCGAAGTCAAAAATGCCTTTTGGCCTGGCCAGCTAATGCTTTCTGCAACCGTAAAATTTGGCTGCAATTGTGCAATACAATACTGGTGAGAAAACACAAAGATTATTACCATGCTATCTTAAAAGACAGATCCTAAAGCTGGACAACCAAAGTATGTAAAGCAGAGACAATTTATTTCCCTAACCAGCAGAGAAATACTAAAGTATAGAGGAAAACAACCTCCAAGACCTCTATGATTATGAAAAGGAGACATATTTATGTAAATGGTGGTGAAATCCTAAAAGGTTTCACCTGGCAAATGTCCCAAAAAGGAGGGCCCAGAAATCATTTTTCCTTGTCTGCTCCTTGGCAGGAGGTTTGGTGGCTTTTGCTTTGCACCATAGAGATTATACTTCATTTTAGTGAAGGCCACAAGGCAACCCTGCTGATAAAAACAAACAAATGCCAACCTCATCCTCTTGATGTACCCCACAAGGCACACACAAATTAGCAATCAGAGTAATGAGTTCAAGTCCACAAGGTCCCTCTGACATTTCTGTTTCCCTTCTCTGACCTCTCCTATGGTTCAGATAGCTGGAGCCCAACTTTCTCTCCTCCTTCATCCACTCACTTTGTAACACATAAAAAAATAATCCCCCCAAAGTACTGCTATGTTTCCTCCCAAAGCCAATGACCTTATAAAATAGACTTAAAAAATATAGAAATCTTGCCTGCTAATGAACTATTTTGCCTTTTCTATGCCTATGCATGTGCGCATAAAGGCATACATGGCGCTTTCAGGAAGGGGGTGATTCTGAAGGACACATCAGTTTTCAGAATAATCTTGATAAATTTAGGCAGAAACAATCTAAAGCTGTGCTCTATCACCTCTTCTCTGCTTTGACTGCAATGGTTGCATTACTTTCTCAGTAAATATACACTGTTGACATAACAAACCTTATTTTTTTTCTCCTGATAAAGTTGAATAAATTAAAATTTTGTGCTTTACTGAACCATTTAAAGTTACAGCAGTCTTAGAGATCTTGTTGCTGGTGTGAATTCTATTTATAGATTTTTTTAATTATTATTGATAAAACATTCAGATACCAATATTTATTTTATTTTTTAGTGTATATATGGGGTCACCTAATTACCTACAGACACAAACAACAAATTATTTCTTATCAGAATAGAAAGGGCCTTTGAGGAAAAAAATTTTGGAGGCCAAGGATGTTGTAGTTGGTTGCATTCAGAGAACAGTGGTCAAAGATTCAATGTCCAGATGGACACAAGTGACAAGTGGTGTACCTCTGGGGTCCATATTAGGACCAGTACTGTTTAATATCTTCCTCAGCAACATAGACAGTAAGATCATGTAGTGACAGGACAAGGGGAAATTAATTTAAACTAAAAGAGGGTAGATTTAGATTAGATATTAGGAAGAAATTCTTTACTGTAAGGGTAGTGAGACACTGGCACAGGTTGCCCAGAGGAGCTGTGGATACCCATCCCTAGAATTGTTCAAGGCCAGGCTGGACAGGGCTTTGAGCAACCTAGTCTAGTGGAAGGTTTCCCTGACCACAGCAGTGGGGGTGGAACTAGATGATATTTAAGGTCCCTTCCAACTCTGACCATTCTATGATGGTTCTATGATGATATTTTGTTGCTATTATAATTATAGATGGATTGGAACATCTTAAAAAAAAAAAGACAATACTAAAACCACTTCCAAAAGTGCCTATGGAAAACAAAACTTTCAGAAAAGTTATATTTATGTAAGGTTCCAATATTTTTTTTGTGAGGATGGACATGGTATTTCCAAAACTACTGCAGAATATTATAGAGATTGGTCTTAAACTTAAAGCCTAAAAACTCATCTAAATGTTTTTGTTTCTATTTTACTTTTTTCCAGGTTTGAGACAGTTTGTATTTTAAGTCTGAATTTAATGTCGGTTTTCTAAACTAACTGAAAAGTATTCCTGTAGGACCACATATAATAGAACACTATTGCTTTCACAGACCATTGTGATTCAATATCTCAATGCATGTAGAATGAAATGCACTCCTCCCATCATAAATCTTGATTATCTTAAGATTTTGTTTTAAGATCACCCCCAAAGACTGAAGTAATAGGGCATTGTCTGGGGTGAGGCATCCCTGTCCATGGCAGGGGAGTTGAAAATAGATGTTCTTAAGGTCCTTTCTAGTCCAAACCATTCCATGATTCTATGATTTATATCCTTATTTGGAAAGTCAGCTGTATTTCATGGGTTCTTCCCCTTTGTGGGTGTTTTTACAAGGCCTGTGCTGGGGACAGTTTGGTTTCCATAAGAAGAGTCTGACATTTAGATCTCTTTCTAATACCTCTGTCACAGCTTATACAGCAACTTTGCCTCTGCTTAGATGTAGAAGGTAATCCGTTATTCCATCCATTCCACGAATTCCCGCAGCTCTGGTCAACTTGGTGGGTTGCTTGGTGGTACCATCCTTTTAGGCTGTGTTTGTAGGTATGTTTTGGAGTCAAACCATTAAAATAGGTCAGTACTTTATTATAAACTCTGTTTCAAGCTAGCAGACATTTTGTTAATACATTAATAGTCATTAGCAGGAGTGAAACAGAGAATGTAGACCCTGAGAGCTGAGTTGAGGGGCAGTCAATGATTTAGCTGGAGGTGTGTCAGGAATGGTAAGATTCACCAAGTGTTGCTGCTGTGTATCTAAAAGTGCCTGTAGCCAAAAGTCTTACAGTTCAAAATTCACCAGAATACAGTAAAAAAAAGGTTAGTTTTTCTATTGGGAAAAAGCTGCTAAATATTGTATAGAAGTCAAAAAATTGTAAATCAATAGCTAACTTTTAAATCACTCCAAACATGGGGAAAAGTCAGTGGATAGATCAGAGAAAAAGATTATTGTGCTCACTACGAAGAGGTAAGTGGTTTGGCTTTGCCAGGTTCAATGGGTCTAGTTTATAAGACTTGTAATTTAAATAACAAAGAGCAAACAGTGGGAATCAGCCTTTTTGCAATGTACATAGAATAGCAACATTATCCATCTGATTGTAATTCTAGAAAGTAACATATTCCTCCAAGTTAATAAGCAAAACATAAGAATTGATGTAATAGATCCACAGACCCAAATGTTCACATTTTAAGGTGAAAAAAAAAAGATGAAACCTGTGGTGAAACAGGAAAAATCTCAGTGCAATCGAGAACCTTGAGTCAATGTAATGCTGATGTAGGAGTCTGGTTAAACAGGAGTGAAAAAGGCAATTAGTTTTCACACAGGCATGATCCAATGAATCCAGACAACACTTTGCTGGAATCCTCACTTAAGTATATTTTGTGTTGTTTATATTTTGGTTTTCAGTCTTCCAACCAGGATCTGAATCACTGACAGATATTTGGAAAAGCTGAATAGGTCACAAGAACAGTTGGACAGCTATTCTAGAGTAAAATAATCTCCCATTCAAACCAAAGGCTAGTTCTTTCTGCAGTAGCAGACTTCCTTTATAAAAGCAAAAATCTCACCTTGACTCCTCCTCCCTCAGGTTACCCCATGGATACTGGAAGCCCTGTTACCTGTCCACCTTGCAAGGCAATTAAAGGCATTAGATTACAAATACTGTTAGTTGCTGAATGCTATAGCAAAGAAGATTTAAGACACAGACAGTACATTGCATCAGCAAGCTTTTTTGTGCTGGAATGAAGGTAGTCTGAAACCAGATTCATCCCTGCAGCTTCAAAAGAAAATACTTCCCTTGACTGCTAAAGAAATCATGTTCTTTTGTTGGATGATATGGCCCACAAAGTGTATCAGGGATTTATGTAGATCTTATGTAAAAGGAAAGGTGACTAGAATATGCATAGTAATTATATTCTAGAGAAAGCCTCAGAACACCCCATCACCAAAAGTATTATAGAATCATGGAATAGTTAGGGTTGGAAAGGACCTTAAGATCATCAAGTTCCAACCACTCTTGCACTTAACCATGTCACCCAAGGCTCTGTCCAACCTGGCCTTGAACACCACCAGGGATGGAGCATTCACAACTTCCATGGGCAACCCATTGCAGTGCCTCACCACCCTCACAGTCAAGAACTTCCTCCTTATATCCAATCTAAACTTCCCCTGTTTAAGTTTTAACTCCTTGCCCCTTGTCCTATCACTACAGTTGCTAATGAAGAGTCCCTCCCCAGCATCCCTATAGCCTTCCTTCAGATACTGGAAGGCTGCTATGAGGTCTCCACAGCCCCAACTTTCTCAGCCTGTCTTCATAAGGGAGGTGCTCCAGCCCCCTTATCATCCTTGTGGCACTCCTCTGTATCATCCTTGTGGCCCTCCTCTGGACTTGGTCCAACAGTTCCATGTCCTTTTTATGTTGAGGACACCAGAACTGTATACAGTATTCAAAGTGAGATCTTACAAGAGCAGAGTAGACGGGCAGGATCACCTCCTTCGACCTGCTGGTCATGCTCGTTTTGATGCAGCCCAGGATACGGTTGGCTTTCTGGGCTGCTAGCACACACTGCTGGCTCACGTTAAGTTTCTCATCAACCAACACATCCAAGTCCTCATGGTTATTATTGCCTCCTGGTTAGAGCTTCCACACCTTGACCAGAAATGAACGTTTGACTCCTGCTACCTACCTCAAGAGTGGGTAATCTAATTACTGAGCTAGTGGGTGGGAGAATCTAGGGAAGAGGGGACCATTTTTGCACTTGAGAACACATCCCCAGCCATCTCGGTAGGTGCAAGCTTGTGAGTTGACAAGACTGGACTGGTGCCTAGTGTTCAAGAGCGTTAGATTTAATGGTGAACACGTTCAGGAGGAGACTTCTAAGCAAAAGAGAAATATGATGTTAAAGTGGGTGCCTATGACCACATCTCAAATGTTAGGTGGTTACATCTTAAAGCAAGAGTTTTGATAAACTCCTTTTGCGGAGGACTGTAGATTTGATTCTAGGTTAACTGATAGTGTTCTATATTTTCTAATGTACTATAGTATGAGCATGTTATACTTAAAGACACGTTGTAACATTTGCAATGCCAGTACTGTATACGATCAATAATATTTTATATAAGGGCATAGATATGAATATACTTGTATAGATAGATGCCAAAAAAAGCAGAGAGCCAAAGATGGTAGCCAAGCACATCTGCTCAAATAGTTTGACAAATTTAAATATGCATAATGGAAATAAAACAATTTATGTCTATGCCAGTTCTTCTAGTAAAGAAATAAGAGTTAACAATGGTGAAGCTACTTCTATAGTCATACACAATGGATTATATTGCAATAAAATAAACATGGGAAATACAGAAGATTTCTTTTTCATTCTTTCATTGCTATTAATTAACATTTTTTCCAAACTAGCAAAGGAAATACTTTGCCATTCCTATTTTCATGTAAAAAAAAAAATAATTAAAAAATCAATTTTGAATGCTTCCCTGACATGGCCTTTAATCAAAGAGAGAGAACTGGGTCTAGTACAGGGTACTGTTGTACAGCAGTCTTGGTATAATGATCTTTTCTGGCTTTAGAAGTCCTTAAATTTACCATCTACTATTTTTTTTTTCCCCTTGAACTCCCTAATAAGCTAGAACTTCTCAGTCTGTAATGAAATGGTAGAAAGACTGAAAAAACTGGGCTCTTTTGACATGAAATTAACACACAAGCTCATTTCTGCAGCTCCTCTATGAGAAAATGCTTTTTAGCCACAGTCCTGAGACAAAATTCACTCTTGTTTAATTACTAGACCATTTACCTTAGAGATGCTGGTTCAGATTCTGTTATGCGAAATTGAAATTATCTCAGTTTCATAGTTCAAACGAGTATATTAGCCACTAACCTAGAGAAATAACAGAGGAGAATTCACCTTCCCAGTTTTCATGAGAGAACACTGTCCATCTATACTATCTTTTGGTGAATCTAGGTGAAGTCGAAATCATTCCTTCAACTCCAAAAAATAAAACATCTTTTCCAAAGATCATTTTGTTCTTAGAAGAAATCTAAGATTACTATTGTTTTTCAAATCAGTTCTTGTGAACCAGATTATTTAGGGCAAATCTGCATGGCCAGATAGGTACAAAGAAGCTTCTTTTCTCACATCCCAGTGTGACCAGATATTTGTCAGCTCTACTACAGAATCTGAACGTCTGTCTTAGAGGCATGATTTTTTTTCAAAAAGACAGAAATAAGGGGAACAACTACCATGCTCTCCCTCCTCAATGTAGGAAGAGGCTGGCTTTTTTCTATTTGCATGTATTCACATGTGCATCTGCTTAGATATCTAACTGTCGTCATCTGTAATATAGGGAAATCCTGTGCTTATATTGGCATGATAGGCTCCATTCTACCATGATGGTAAAACTTCTCAAAGTTAGATATTCAGATGTTATTCATTAAATAACTAGAATTCTTTTGAAGAAGCAGAGTTAGCTTCTCAATGAAGGGAAAAGGTCTACACAATTTCCTGTCAGAAGCAGGATTCTAACAGGAGATTTGGGGTCATGGGTGAATGCACTTCACCGAGTATTAATGACAACATGTCTTCTACCTTATGAAAAATCAAGTGTACAGCACAGGCTGGGTTTGGTCCAGTAAAATTCCAGCTCAGTGTATGTCAGAAAAGAGGAAATGACAGATTTCAGCAGGATTTCTGTAACTTAGCCAGATTTTGTTTAATTAGTTGATGGATAATTTCTAAGTGATCTATTTGGCCAGTTTGTTAAAAGAAATTAATTTCCAGCAGAAAGTGTATAATGTAAAAATTCCTACAGGTATTTAGGTGAAATCCTTTACAGCATGTGCAGTCATGCACAAAGCATGTCCTCGCAAACGGCCAAATTGTGGATTCAAGGGAGATGTGTGCCAGCACAGGGTCTTCAGCTGGACGGTGGAAAAATCTTCTGATGCTGCAATCAATTGCCTTTCAGCTGGGGCACAGAAGGAAAAGTGAACCTGTTACGGCTTATGACTTCTGATCAGGATTTACTCAGGGGTCTATGACTACATGGTATCCCAGAGTGAGCTTAAAAATTGTTCCACACATATATTCTTTTCCCTGGGATGTCCAGGCTAACTAACATTTTCAAAAATCTTCAGGCTTTAAATCCTTTTCTTCTGAATTTAAGCTATCAAGAAAGGGAGGTAGTCATGATAGAACATAATTTGCTATTCTGTTGTATTTTTCACAGAAGGAATACATTTTTATAGAATTTTTCTTTGACATATCGCTCCTCCAAAATGCATGTAGAAAAATTAAAAAAAAAACCAGTCTTAGTCTTGTAAAACGTTGATCAGTCTTTGCTCTGTGAAGTAGATGAATCTATCTGTTTGAATAAGGACTGTCTGTAGGATCTACTCCTGAATGTGCGTATTTTCTATCTTCAGTTCACAGTTGGACTGCAGAGTAATGGCTTCTTCTTGAATAAAAGGCTTTTAAGGAGTGAAATTTATCTCAGCCCAGAAAAGGCCAGTTAGAACCCCTGAGTTTTCCAAACAAAGAAATCATTTTACTTGCCTCAATTTTCCAGCTTTAAGTATGTATTCTTTGTTAAATGTTAACTTGTTCTAGCAAGCAGTATTCCTGCCTGAAAGAAAGCCTTGCTCTGTTTCTAGGGTTACCAGAGGAATATTAAAGAAAAAAATGAAAAATAAATTAAAAAAAAAAAAAAAGAGTAGCAAACAGCAGGCCAGGCCAGTACTCAAAAGTCTCCAGATCTGTTTTGCAATACAGAACCCAAGGGCTTTTGACAGGGTCTAAATTTGGCAAAATCGTCTTTCACATTCCTCCCTAACTTTATTTTTCTGTCCTCTAACTATTTTTACTTTAAGCTTCCCTCTGTGGATATAGAGAGAAGATCTATGGGTAGGAGTCTGGGAATAGGATATGAGAAGTAAAACTTCTCAAAAGTTAATGTTTTTTTGTTATGCTAAAAACAAAACCAAGAACAAAGATTGGAAATGAGTATACATATCAGCATAAAAGTATGTGGACTATATAATTCATTAATTAATGTTATTGAATAGGTTGAGTATGTAGTCTAACTCACAGATAAATCAAGAGCCTGTGATCCTATCTGCAATTCTTTAGTGTATGCAATGTTTTGCTGCCTTGCATAAGTACCCATCTCCTAATGTGTAATGGTCTTATTCCAGTGTCAGAGTAGTAAAGCTAATGTCAGCTATCTCAGGTAGCTTCAGCTACAAATGTTCAGACTGGAGAGTTTTATAGGTCTTAGTTGTAGACACCCACCTTCTGATTCAAACTGAGTATATGAAGAAGAGGAAGGTAGTCATAGCAGTTCTTTAAGAACTTAGCTGCATAAATCACATGTGTAGACGTCCCCATTCCCTGTGACAGCAATGGAAAACAGAAAGAGGCAATTAAGTGCATACAGATATTTAAATTTGACTGATGACTAATTTAAACACTTTTGTTGTAAGTCCTGGAGGCACCCACCTGTATTCTGTTTTCTTAAAGGAAAACTGAAGATCTGAATCTCTTTGTTAAGGTCTAAAAATGAAGCTAGACAGAATTAATAGACCCGATTTTCCCTAGATTAATGCTTTGGAGATGTGTTTTTTTCTGGGTGCTATGGCTAATGCATTGTAATATTCAATCTACTATTTGGCAATTGTTGGTTCCTTTAAAAAGGCTGTTTTGGTTTTTTGGTTTTTTTGTTTTTTTTTTTTTTTTTTTGGTTTTTTTTTTTTTTTTTTTTTTTTGGTTTTTTTTTTTGTTTGTTTGTTTTTTGTTGTTGTTGATGTTGTTGTTTTTAATAACACCATTACTGGCATTGGCATTTAAAAAATCCACCAAGTCTCATGAAGTGATACAAAAAGATGATGAAAATTGCAGTGGATGACCACTTGCATGTTTCTTTGTCCAGCAGGACTATACTTTGACTTGACTTGAATATAACATGTACAGAAATATCTGCAAGGCCTTAGGCCCTTCCATGTGGTTCTAAATGCAATTTAAGATTAAAATCTTCTTTGTGTGTTATCTTTTTATTTTATTGAAAGGATACATTTTGTATTCATAACAAAATGAGTGGTTTTCAGAATAAAGTTGGAAAGTACTTTATAAGAAGTATCTTCTTAGCAGTATGTTGATACCAGGTTTTCCAAGTTATTTCTATTTTGGAAACATGAATTGGAAGAAAATTCCATGTATTTATTGTGTATGTATTGATTATCTATATACATGTATTTGTTGTGTGAATTTGATTTACTACCCAAAAGTTTCTAAACTTCAAAAGAAATGTTCTCAACAACTTTTACCTTCATACAAATTTAGAAATAGTTTCGAATGATGATGCAGATTTATTTTTAAAAATTCTGCTGACATTATGAATTCTTTAAGAATCTTTTTTTTTTTTTTTTTTTTTTTTTTACTGAAAGGCAAGCAGGAAATCCATCACTACTTGATATCTCTATAAGATTCTTTCTTGACTGGATTCAAGTCTCCAGCTGCTGTGAGAGTTAATAACACCCTGGTTTGATATCATCAAATAGCAAAACATTCTGGACAGCTGGAAAAATTTTTACACTAATGCTGTAACTAGATACATAGAATTGTCTTGGTACAGAAAATTACTTAAGTCTCAGACAAAATACAATGTACCACTTACTAGACAAAGGTCAAAGAACTTGATTCCAAATCTGACAGCCTGTTCTTTAGAAGAATTGTCTGAGGACACCAGGTCCTGGACAGTTTGACTGAAGATCTCATATGGAAAGAGAAATCTACAATTTCCAATTGAAATTATTTTTCTTATCATACCACCATATTTGCACCATAGGTCAGTAGTTCAGTGTTTTTCTCCTGGAAGGAAATCTTTGCTTTAGTTTGGATTCATTTCATAAGAGACATTTTAAGATACTGTTTTCTTTTTCTGAAAACAAATATAAATATTTCACAAGAATATGCATGCAGAAACATAAGCTTGTGACCAGAAAGATTAAAAGCACATCTACACAGCTGGGTTGATTATACCCATAAACCATATGAATATGAACCCATAAGCTCCATGTGAAGTGAATACAAGATGAGGCCCTTGCAAGTAGGTCATGCTTCTCAAAGACTGCTATTTAGACAATTTGCTTAGTTCGTTATTGAATTATTTGTGGTTTGACATATACCTTCAATACAGGCGTATTCATTCAGACTGATTAAAGGTGACATTTAGAATGTAAATTCTTCCAACTGGAAGTATGCCAAAAATGGTGTTACATAGCACTATTATTGACAAAAATGACTTTGACAAACAGATAAAAGATTGAATCAGAAGTCCTTGAATGATTTGTACAACTGAAGCTATAAAACTTAGAAAAATTGTAAATTTTTAGAAATTAAATCTGTGTTTGATAAAAGAATCAGATCTAAATGTTTTTCTAAATGCAGAAGCACAGAGCTGCCTGTGATGTTAGCCTGAGTTTTTAACTGCTACACTAATCAAAAAGGAAGTTATTCAAACTTTTTGTGCACTGTGGTATCATTTTTACTTCATCAATAGCTACTTGAATGAATGTGAAATGAGTTAAAGTGATTTGGCTGGGATTCAGTAATGCATGGGAAACACTTCAAATGAAGTTAAGAAGACTGGAATCAAATTAATCCAAGTAAAATAAATACCCATCCTCCTAAGTGACAGAATAGTGAATAAGAGTATGAGTGCAAAAGATTAACAGGGGCCCCTTGAACTAGATAGCTAATTTCTTTTTACAAGGTGTTTCATCAAGACTGCCAAATGAAGACTGATAGCAGCATTTTAAAATGATGTTTGTTTCTCTCCTTACGGAGAAAAAAACTCCCCTCCAAATTAAGAATCAATTTTTCCTGAGGACAGAGAACAGGGAGATGGAAGTGAATGTGGTTGATTTCACAGAAGATGAATCAAAGAATGGCACCAAGAGAGGTGATTAATTAAGTTTAGAAGGCAGTTTCTGAAGGATTGCACTGAGGACCAAAGTGAAAAGACAATGTTAAATACATAAAACATATAAAAATTTCAATGGATATCCTTTCTTCTACATTGCACATAATGTGGTGAAGTTTTGACATTGTTCCTACTATGATGTGCAATGTTTGGCATTCAAGGAGATTCATCAAGTCTTCATGAATTCTTCATCAACCTCTTAAATCCACACTATCTCTCACATTGTATCCCATTATTGAGATCATGACAGATTCCAGAGTAAACCCTGCCTATTATTGCCTCTCAGTACCAGAAAAAATGCTTCAGAGAGACTAACTGACTGGGTAGAGATGGTGGCCCTGGATTTTAAAGGGAGAGATTGTATATGGGTGGAAATCTCTACCATAAGCCCTAAGTGTCATGGTTTGATATATGACAGCTGCATAATATCCCACCAGTTTTTTCCTCTCCCAAACTAGCAGCTGTCCAACTAAAAATGGAAATAATTTATGTTCCCCAAAGACTAACTGATTGACAGGCAATGCAGGGAGTAGTAGGACTCCACTGTGACTGTAGCACCTCTAAAGCAAGGAGAAGGAAAGTGGTGAGATCATAGGGATATGTGCTCTGCTGGAATCAGGGAGACTGCTCTTATCCAAAAGGTTGAGCTATTCATGCCCAGGCCTGGAAGACAGCTGGGCTGTGATTTTTGTTGGAATTAAAGAAGAAATGCACCTCCCCAAGAGGTATGTATTTTTCTGATTTGTGACCCAGAGATACATGGTATAGTGGATTATATATGTACACCATATAGCAAACAATCCAATATCTACACAGTATGTATGTATATTAGTTTCAGGAGGGTAAAAATATAAACTCACTGGAGTCTCTCATTTCCCTAGGTAATAAAGTTATTCAGAGAATATTAGTTGACAGCTACACCCACTTGCACTCATCAATTCTGCAAGGGCTGGTACAGAAGTTTAAAATGCCAGTTTTCATCTTTTTTCTCTCCCCTAAGTCTTCATTATAATGTATCTCACTATTTTTTAGAAACTTTCAGTCTACTTTTTGGCAGATGTGACAGGCGGCTGTAACATTGATAATATCAATGCCGTTCATCCTACTTCTTCTTACAATGATTCTTAGCACATATTAATTAACAGAAATAAGAAAGGTGCAATCAATTTATTTAATGTAGTTAATTAAAAAGAACTTGCAAGCTGCTATCAGATAAAATTTGGCTTGTGCAATTGCAGTTCCACAAATTTTAATGACAATATTTTCTTTTTTTATTTTTCTTTTTACATAAATGTGCTTCTCAAAGTTTTCTTTCATTAACCAAAATATTTTAGGACACATAAGAGGAAACTTGAACAAATCTTACACAGCTTAGCAAAATATAAAGACACCCTGTAAATGTAGGTTTTACGTCTTTCAAAGCTCAGTGTTAGGCAGGGGGAGGAGCAAGAAAACAAGAATGGAGGAAAGGCTTTGAATGCTTGTAAGAACTAGGTTGCTTTTTCCTTATATTTGCTTACCTATTATTAGCTATTAGTAACATTTTAAAATATGATTTATAACATATACTTCTGAAATGTTATTTACCATACATGCAAATATGCCACAAGTTAATTAAATCACATCCCTCATTTTAAATAATTGGGCTAAGTACATCTGGAGAGTTCAGTGGGACTAGTAGTGAAGTCCTTATTATAATGTTTAATTACCTCCTTGTGCGGTATAACAGAAAATTTGGCCTTACAAAATGATCTAAAGGTCAGGAGATTCAGACTGCATTAGATTAAAGACAGTGTCAGGCAGATCAAGAAATACAGCTAAAATATAGAGGTAGTTTATGAAAATTAATGTTTCAGCTAATCTTGTGTGGTAGGGATAGAGGAGGGAGATAAAACGTTGGAAGGATATAGTTCTATTCACCTAAAAGGAAAAGTACCTTGGATTGTGTGTTTGTCGCAAGAACTGCTTGATATTTCCACTCATTTCTCTGCTGGAAAAAAATATTTTGAAAGGCCTGGTCCTGTTGAAAAGACTTTTGTTTTGAAATGTAAGGGTTTTTTATCATTTGAATAGTCAGAACTAAAGTGATACAGTTCAAAACTGGAAAAACAAAATCTTTCATTGATTAAGTTAAGAGCAGAGACATGTGCCGTAGCAAATATTTTCTTAAATTCTGAATTTGATCTTAATGCGGGATAGGGATTGTCTCAAATTTAAAATAAAAATATGGAGTGGTTGCTGCTTTCTGCCTGGGCAGCAGCTTTCAAGATTCCTACCCATTTCCAGAGCACTGTATCAGTGCATCCTTTTGGATTACAGACATTTATCTTCCCATTTGTGAGAACTTTTCTATTCTTTGAGTTAGCCCATATATTCCTCAATGTCAATGAAGGAGCAGTTGCTTGGCTGAAGACATGACTTCATGAATTCCTTGTTTTCCAAAGGAAATTCTGCATAATGTTACAAGCTGGAGGACAGTATCTTTTTAATCAAGGAAATATGTTCTATAGCATGCCTAGACTCTGCTCCACTACCTGCTTTCTACCGTGATCCTTGTTTTGCTTATTCGAAGATTCAGCCTGTTAGTGTTCAACTCCAGTATGCTGGGAGCAGGTAGCAGAGCTGAAATATGATCTTCGTAGAAACATTATGAATAGAATAATTACCACAGAGTAGGAACGTTATGAACTTTTGCACTCATTGTTATAAGCAGGCAGAATTAAGGAATATAAATTTCTCTCTCCTATGTAATTCAGCAGATTTGTATGAGGCAAAAATTCTGCAATTGAAATGTCACTTGTATTGTCCAGAGGTGAAAGAGAAAGGGAGCAGTTATGTATTGTTTTATCTCTGCTACTGTCTCTACCTGCTGATAGCTCAACAGTTTCAAAACATGCAATAGATCTGAAACCATCATATACAGATTTTCATATACTTGTATAGTACTTAATTGTAAATACATTTTTCATATTAAAATCACAAAGGAAAAGCAATGACTACTTTATGGCACAACACAAAAATATTCTTCAGTTCATGCTAGTTAATTGTATCCAGTTTGTGTACCCAGAGTGTCAAGGTAGTTGTTCAGGAAGTATTTCAGAAATAATTTACAAAATACTGAAAATTTATTATGTTCCCATAAAAATATACTGTCTATGATAAAATTGGAAGAGAAATCTGGAAAGAAATTAATACAGTTGTTATATCAGACATAGGACAAAATCATAGATATAGATGACTAGAGTTCGAATTTTTGCTGTAAAAAGCATGAGAAATGAATTCAGATGAAGATGTACACTAGCTATTTGAAAAGTGAAAAAATAATTCTTTTCAATTACATAATTCTGAAAAATGAAAGGTAAGTGAGAAGAAAGTGGAGATGGTGAAGTGGAAATTTTGAATTCACAAGTGGGAGGAGAGGGAAAGTTAGATGATAGAAGCTTTGTTTGGAACTGCTTGCTATAACTATATGTATGTAATTGGGTTTGTGTGGGATGAATGTGTTTGTATGTGTGTACATGCATAACACATTGCCATATTGGCTGCATCAGTTTAACTGTACTGCAATTAGCAGAGCTAGCCTGGTTCATAACAGCTGAGAACATCATCCATATATACATTGTTCAATTATGTCTGTAATAACATAGTGTGCTTTAGGCTCATTTTACCTCAGTAAACAAAGCTATGAAAGTAAATGCAAAAGTGTATCACCATTGCAGGCTTGGAACTACTGAAGGACTGTTATATTCCTTGCATCATAAATATCTCCCATACACTAAGCTAATCCCTTTGGACTGTTGCAGTATGGCAGAATAAAAGAACCTTTTTGCATTTAGTCTCAAAACCTTAAATACCATGAAAAAATTACAGCATTAATGTTGAATATTCTGTTTTTAAAGCCAACAACTGAATTCTGTAATTTAAGTCACACATTTGTTTCTTAGAATTTATTCTGCTACTTTATTGCCTTTGGAAGTAATTTGGAAGTGTTGGGTGCATAATAGTCAATAAATCATATAAGGAAAGAAGAAAGGCATTTTTGTTCTTTACAAATGTGGTAGAGGCTGTAAAATGACAGCATTTATTAAAGCAAACAAACAAAAAAAAACCCACAAAAAAACCCCAAAACCCCACAAGGAACCCCAAAAAAGCCCCCCGAAAACAAACACCAGAAAACTAATTACAGATTTGGGATCTCATAGTGTCAAACTGCAATGAGGTTAAAGATGTGAAAAATTGTCCACATAAAACTACTTAAACTGTTGATTTCAGAAGCAGACCAGGGCCATATTCACAACAGACTTCTTTCCATTTAACTCTTATCTTTGCATTATGTTATGTCACTGATGAAATACTGCAGCCCATGCAACAGTCATCAAGAAAACAACATTTCAATTGCAAGTAAATACAACTATGTTAAATCTAATCTCCAAAGAGCAAATATTTACCAAGAGTTTATGATCACAGACAGACTTGTAGAATAAGCAAAGCGTATAGTATCTTCTTGTGTACATACGTATTGGGAGTTTTTATTTAAAAAGCATTAGACTACTGCATGCAAGTACAGCATTGGCTCAATACAAATTTTCATTGCTTTCTCTCCACTCCTGCAGTGCTAAGGACCACACACAAAAATGTATTCTGGTAAGAAAGAAAATATTGCAAAAGAGTCTTCAGGATTTGAAGACTTTATGGGTGTTTAACATTTTAAATAAACCACGTACCTATTTTAAGCTTTATTTCATTAGATGTGATCTGTGGTTTGCTGTGTTTATGTAGATGATCATATGAATTGTATACTACTACAAGAATTATACAGTTCTTTTCATCATTCAAATCAGAAACAAAAATAGTATGAAAATTATCTGCTCTCCAAGCCTGTTGAAAATTCTATGACAAAATTATTAGCATTCTGAAGATAAATTTCAGTACTGACTGTCATGTATCATACCTCAGATGCTATACAGTACCTAATTTCAGTAAAGGTGGACAATAAAAGCAGGCACAAAGAGGATTAAGTTGTCTATTTTAAAAAGCTGGGCTTAACTATCTCAAGAAATTATGAAGGCAACACAAATTAAAATCACGGGAATTTGCCTTTCTACATTTAAAATATTTAGAAAAACAGAAGCTCTTGAGACAGCAGAAACTACATTTATTGCTAATAATCATTGCATAAGATAATCAAATGTTTTGGAAAAGAAAACCAGTTTTATAGACCCTACTGATTTACAGGGTAGTATTGACAATGTGCTATTAGAGGAATCAGTCTGAGAATTTAAGAACTTAATGGTAACTGCTGTAATGTAGTTCAGTGCTTTATCTGAATACTATATGTAAATTCTTCTTCAAGGATAGAAAATGACAATTAAGAAGTTACAGTCATCTTTTTGGATAAAACCCTAAATTCTTATCAAGGTGCTAGAATAAGGCGATCAGCAGATTGAAATCTTTGTATTTGAGGGATAGATGATTCAATTTCCTATTATTGTGTTGTTAGGGATATAACCTAAAATGCAGAGTTAAATGAAAACCAGATATTTGTTAACTGATGTAAGCAAAACACTAAACTTTGAAATATAAAGTTGAACAGCCTCTGCAAGATACTCAGAATAGCATTATTTATGTGGTCTTTTTCTTTTTGATCCTTGTACCTGAAGACCAATCATAGATGAAAGCAGATAAGTTTGAGAAAGAAACTGGTATAATTTACATTTTCTTTGCTCCATCAAAATGTCTATCATAGTAATTTCCCATTGGAATGAGATTTTCCCTAATGCAACCCCCCCCCCCCCCCCGAAATTCAAGTATAGTCAGTAAAGAACAACAACTCTAACATTTTTTAACATTCATCCACTCTCAGAATATAGGAGTTGGATACTAATTTATATGCTGAGGAAACAGAAGTTTTAAAACTAAAACTCTTTCAATGTAACAGCATCCCAGGATGACTTTCTCTCTCTCTCTGATAGGTCATATGATGACTATGCTGAATTCTGCTCCTCTCACTCAAAAGATCACAAGACCTCTTAATTGAAGCTTTCCTGGCAGTGCCAAATCCACTCCCTGGAACAGATTGGTGAGACAGGAGAATGTCCAAATTCTACTCCTGCATCATAAAAGTGGCAGTGCTCCCTCTGGCAAGATGCAGCTCCAGTCACCTCTCACAAACAGGCTTCAATATAGGAGCAGGTGTTAGTTTACACAATTAAGCCCATAATTATTGTGTGATCCAGTGAATGGCAGGATCCAGAGACTTTGCTAGAGTACATGAGAGATCTATAGCACAGAAACAGTACTAAATGCTTAATCTAGAAGACCATTTCCATTTTGAAAACAAATTGTTGTTTGAGATCCATGCCTTTCAACCACGAGCAGTTTCACTTTAAAGGCCACACTGTAACTCTCACAATATCTCCAATATTTTTCACACAATTTTCTAAAAGAGTCAAAAATGCCTGGCATGTGTGCTTCATCAGATTTCCTGTTCCTAGTGATGAAAAAGGGGGTAATAACCAGCTTGTTAGGAGACAGAGGGAACACAAATACCCTGTTAGTAATGCTGCTGCTGTGGATAATGTGTCTTCCAGATCCTATTATGCAAGACTCCAGGTTGTGCTCATAACCCAGAAAATGGTTTTAGGATAAAGAAATAACAAATGAACGTGTCAGGATCTCAGGACCTCTGGTTTTGCTGTGGGGCAATATTTTCATGATGATGTTCTCACAGTCAGTCAACAAATTGTGTTATTACACAACATGTAGTTATCATAATTGAGGAGGCTTCTTTTGTTACACAATCTATTGACTGTCCTGACTAGGTGCCTGTGAGGGAGAGAGTTAATTTTTCATTTTGGCTCCTTCTGCAGTGAATTACTGTGAGCAGCAAGGAAAAGGACAGTGAGATTTGTGCTTCTGTCTGAATTACTACAAGCTACAAATATAAGTTAAAAATCCTTTCTGTTCATCATTTACCATATTCCTAGATAAGATTCCTGTTCTCTCTCTTTCAAATTTCTGCTGCCTCCAGGAAAATGCCATATGTTGTCTGTGCAACCAGCCTTTCTTGTTGGTCAGCTGGGAAGAACAAACAAATGCTAAACACACATAGGTGACCTTAGGAGTTTTCAGCAAGCTTCATTACTGCTAGATCTTATTCTCCTGCATTGTTAGTCACTTCAGACACTTCAGGTCAAGGCAGTGAATCAGGGTAGCTGGCTTTGAGCTGGAGCGTCCTGCCGGCCAGCTGCCATCGTGTGATTAACCAAAGGCACTGCCAGCACAGAGGCACCAGGCAGTCTACTGGTTTTGCAGACTAAGGGTGGCAGTGGTTGTAGCACTGAATCAGTCATCCTTCTCTGTCAAGTGGTGTCACTTAAACCACACAAACTCCCAGATGATGAAAACCAGACTGTGCTATTTGAAGGCACATCGTTTGTTACTGCTCTTTATCTCCACCTGCTGGAGTTTATTCCAAACATTCCCAGCTGCAACCTTTTTCTCAGGAGGTTGAAGTACAAAAGCTACAGACATGATATGCAAGTACTAGCGATGGTTTATAACAATGCCTTAACCAGGCATGCATAGAAATTTGTGGATATGGGCAATAGTAATTTCGAGACTAGAAAATGTTGCAGATTGAGTTTTTCTGACCCAATACTTCAGCTTTCCCTTTGAAAGGAGTTTTAATGTCTATATTTTCCTGTTACAAAGCAATAGAAAATTATGAGGATCTATAAAATGAAGAAACCAACTCAAAGCAAAACATACTTAAAAGGTAATTTTTTTTTTATTTTTTTTTTTTTTTTATTTTTTTTTATCTGAAGGGGATTCCAGTTTCTAGAACAGGTTATGATTTAGCACTGTTAACTTTTTCTTTAACTGATAAAAATTATATTAATTTATGTATATTTACAATATTTAAAACAAATAGCACACGTAATTAAGAATTACTTTTAAATGGATTTGTTAAAAGAACCTGAAATTTCTTACTATACTCAAATAAATCCCAGAGCTTGCACAGCTGGATGTACAGGAGTGTCAGTAATATTATTTAAAAATAAGTAGGAGAAAGAATTTAATTCATTAATGTGGTTTCATATGTGTAGAACTTTGTGTGAAGAAAAAGTAAACTGAAGAAATAAATTTTTCACATACTCTGACAGAGATATCTGTGGTTTATTTATCTCTTGTAGAAAAGTGAGTTCCATTGCATAGGCTCAGTGCTTTTGAATTTTCCATTTCCTCTGCTCATACATTTTTTAGGACACAGTTTTATCATTACAATAGAAGGTAGCAGTTGCAAGACATTTTGGTCATAAAAAGAATGATTTAGTATTGATGGCAGGCATGAAGAGTAGCCTTTAATCCAAGCTTCATATTTACAGTTAGTTCATTGGTATGGGATTAATGCCAATGGGTTGAATCCTGCTTGATGGCTAGGGAGGCCTAAGTTTTCTACTTTATAGACTGAGGCAGTAAGCACTAGGCTGTTATGCAGAATCACTGCAGGCAATATAATGTTGTCTGTATTGTGTTTTCAGCTTGACTGAATGCAAGCGACAAGTGTGAGGAGTGCTCTGACTACACACAGAAGGGCTCTCATGCGTTGGTTCTTCCTTGTCGATTCTGCCAGCTCTTGGGGTATTTAGGGGGGAGTGCAGATGGAATTATCATTAGGGATGTAGATATCTTCAGAGTTGAAAACATGATAGCAAGACCAAATTTGTGGATTTCCAAAGCCTAGAAACATTGCAAAACAAGTATCCTTAATAACTTATTTTAGCAGTGTAAATACTATTGGTTGTAAGTACCATAAGAAATGATCTGAGTTTATCTCTAAGACTCTTCTAGAGCAATGACATTGGTTTTGGCTTCTTTGGGGTTTTGTTTAGATTGTTTGACGGGAAAGATGTCAGTGTATCTGCTGACATAAAGGAAGTTTGCTTAGGGTCACTACTATATCTTTGCTAAAGAGACAGAAAGCTAAGAGTATGGAATCTGATTAAGGGATGAGCTTAATGGAGATATCATGAATATAGATTTTTAAGCAAGAAAGAAGGAAAATTTTGTGAACTTTATAATCCTGTAAAAAAAAAAAAAAAAAATCCAAGAAAAACTTTCATGGTTGGAGAGGCTAGAGATTACCAGGAAGTGGAAGATATTCTTTAGAGTCACAATATAGATTCACTCAGAGACTAGGGTTCAGGAGAGCTTATAAAAATTTATTGTCTCTGGATCTGAATCTGTGGTGAATTAAACTTTTTAGAGAACATGTTCAGCTAACACATAATAAATTAATCAATCATATTTCTGTGATCAGAAAATGCATTATACTATAGCATTCATGTATGAGATTTGTATTTTTCATAGTACATCATTTATACACTACAGAACATTTCATTTTGTTATGATGCGTCATTTAAAAAAAAGAATCTGGAATGCAAAATTCTTTCAGCTTAAATGTATTCATACCTGTAGAATGACTTGAGATCTTCATATAGAAATGTGAAAATAAGTGCAAATTTTTCCATTTAAATAAGTGCAAATTTTTGCATCGAAACCACTTCATCCTATATAAAATACAGTCCTAATTACGTTAAAAATAGAAGATAATTTTACATGTATAGATATTTATAATTTCTAATAAATCCTGATGTTATAACTAAATCTACTCTTAGTTGAATAAAAGTCAGAGAATGAGTTTCCTGAAATTAGGCATCTTATTCAAGTTTTGTGGTGTCTCATGCTTAGCCTTCATTTGACACCTAGTCTGCTCAGAAGATAGAACCTGAAAAAACACTCAGCTGATCACATGTTGGTGTCCACATTGGGTTCTGAATAGCTCACCAGACACCTCTGTGTAGGCACTTATATTCATCTATCTTTAGCTGCAAGCAGAGCCTTACCTCCTAAATTTCTTTTAGAGGTAATGGATGTGGTCCACAAGGAAGTTCATGTAGAGGGAACTTAGATGGCTTCATCTTAGCTATCTAAAATTAAGAGAAATTAATCACACTCTAAAGAATTATGTTAGTCAAATTCCTGTTGTTATTTCCTTTCTATCTAGTAATCAAGAAAGGAAGAAAGGCAGGAAAGAAAAGGTGTGTGAGGGAGAGAGAGAAAGAGAGAGAAAAAGAAAAGAAAAATAAGGAAAATGCAGGCAAGCAGGCAAGAAGGAAAGAAGGAAAAAAGGAAGGAAAAAAAAGCAGCCTTCTGACTGCTAAACGTCATACTTGTGAACAATCATGCACACATATATGTGTTAATATGCATTCGTCTGTGTTATGTATGTTGGTGTGTTTGAAGTCATCATAAATACAGGAAAATATCTGTTTAGAAACTGAAATAATCAGTCACATCATTCAGGATGTGTGGAAGCTCTGACCCTGTGCTAGGGTCCTGGAGCTATTTACTTTGTGCTAAGCTGCTTGTTTTTGTTGAATAAATGTCTCCTACACCCACAAGGAACTAAAGACCACTTAACTACCTGAGATCTACAACACTTGTGTATCCATCTATAATGTGCTTATTAAAAGCCTATCAATAACATGAATAAGTTCATCACTTTCTACTCATACTATAGTGTTCATTAAGGTTTAGTGTTAGTATTTTCACATTTCATTATAAATGCCCTGGGTTCAGCTGTAGCAGTCATTTTTCTCCTTGTTAGTAGCTGGTGCAGTGCTGTGTCTTTGATTTTCAGCCTGGGAACAGCGCTGATAACACCAATGTTTTTAGTTGTTGCTGAGTAATGCTTACTCCAATCAAGGACTTTTCTGTCTCATGCTCTGCCAGTGAGGAGGTACAAGAAGCTGGGAGGAAGCAGAGACAGGACACCTGACCCAAACTAGCCAAAGAGGTATTCCATACAACAGCAAGTCATGCTCAGCATATAAACTGGGGGCAGTTATGCGAAAGGCCCAGATTGTTGCTCAGGTTGGGCTGGGTATTTTGGTCAGCGTGTGGTAAACAGTTGTATTCTCTCCCCTTGTTATTTCCCTTATAATTATTATTATTGTTGGTAGCAGTAGTGGTTTTGTGTTATACCTTAATTACTGTACTGTTCTTATCTCAACCCGTGGGAGGTACATTCTTCTGATTCTTCTCCCCATCCCTCCAGGAGAAGGGGGACGAAGAAGGTGAGGGAGTGAGCGAGCGGCTGCATGGTTCTGAGTTACCAGCTGGGCTTAAACCACAACAATAAATTACACGTATTGCTATTGAGCAGAAAAGCAAATTTGTTTCATTAACTGTGCTTATGTACAACTAACAAGAATATCTGTGATGCCTTGAACATAGTAGATAATGACTAGAAATAAAGTTTGCAGAATTGAAATGGAAATGCGAGTAAGTTAGCTGAAAAGTAATCCAGAAAAGGAAGATGCAGGAAGACATATAGTTGTAACTTCTTTCAACTGTGTGCATGCACAGGTTCACAAGAGGAAAGCTCTGCTGCCACACATCTGTGTACAGGTAGTATTGACACCTTTTCTACTGTCCTGTAATCCAGACCACATTATTTTACAAAGAAATAGAACTGAATTGTGGCATTTTGGGTCAATATGTGACAAACGGAAATTGGCTGTAGTTTATCAACCTTTCTTTCTTTCTTTCTTTCTTTGATCAATTACAGACAATTGTTCTTTTCAGTTATTAGATCATTATTGTCTTTTCTTCCTTGCTTTGTTTTTCCAAAGGTGACAGGAACTCAAGGAAGACAGTAGTAAGGAAGCAGTAAGTGGAGATGGTATCACTTGTTAAAGCACAGTTATAATTGGTGAAAAAACAAAACCTACAAAAAATTTTTGAGAGATGCTGAGAACTAACATAAATTGTTCTACTGATAATCATGGTAATACTGATAATCATGATAATACTGGGCTCTATAGAGAGGTACTGATTTTACAGCAGAGTAAAATCTCTATGCCTCTCCCTCTCAACCCCTCCATGTACTACAGGATACTTTTCTTTTTTCCCTGTGCTGAAATTACCTTGCCAACTCTCTGCCCCTTTTTCCTCTTACTGCATCTCCTCTACTCCACAGTCATCAACTATTTTTTCTTTCAAAGCTGGTCTAATTGATACATATTTAACTAAACTCTGAGCCATTGGGCTCTACTAGTATTAGGTTTTAGTTATTTCAGACCTAAAAAACGGCTTGTGTGCCTGAAAGAATGTCTAATTTCTCCAGCCACACCAGGTGGTGGAATAAAAGGTACTGTGTCTGCCTACAGACCTTATTTTGCTTTGTTAGAGGCCTCCTATGGAGCACCAGTGTGAGTTAAGAATTCCCTCTACTTGAACCTGAAGTGCTGGGGAACATTTTTTTGTCAAAGCATTATGACTCATTAGCGATCGAGAAGCTGAGCTGTCTCAGGCATCCCCTGGGGAATTTATATCAAGGCATTCAATATGATTGATTCACCTAGTACTAAAAGCAAGAAGTTCCTCAAGGTACCTGACACCCTAAGAATAGCTTCTCAAATTATCGTCCTATCTGACTCTGTTATGGTTTTCTTCTTGTTTGATTTTGTTGGTGTCACCTTATATACCAACTTCTTTCCATTCTCAATTGTTTTTAAGATGCGGAAATTGCAGAGTGTAACCAATAGAAGTGGTAAAATCTAAGGCTAAGAAATGGCTGTCATAAGTAAACATAGAATCATAGAATCATAAAATAGTTAGGGTTGGAAAGGACCTTGAGATCATCTAGTTCCAACCCCCCTGCCATGGGCAGGGACACTCCACACTAAACCATGTCCACATGCTACAGTTCTTTGGAACTTAATGTAGAATATTTTTTAAAAAAGAATGGAAAATAATAATTAATTTATAGTAAAAAAAAAGAAATACAAAATAAGACATGACACGTTTCCCCAGGTCTTTTTCCCATAGCATTAAGGAGCAAAATAGTAGTCAAAACCTAGTTATTTTTAATTTTCTTTTAGAAGCCATCTAAATATCATAACTTATTTAGGAAAGTGCTTATTTGTCAGGGTAATAAAAATGAATAATTAGATATAAACCATGGGAATAGTTTTACTTTGCCTTAATAATGACTCCTTTTAGCTAACCGGTAAAAAAGAAAGTGTACTACATAAGTAGAACAATATTCATTTTTACTTAGAGGAACAATTATTAGTCCAGAGGCACAGAATAAAGGTTTTGAGATTCCATCATCTTTAGATGACAACTACTGCAGACTATCTGCACCTCCAGGGTCTTTTGTGAATCCTCTCAACGCTCATAAACTGACCATGGTTTGTCTGTAGGACTCTACTGAAAATCTAATATGAGTGTGTTCCTGAAGAAGACAGGAACAGAAATTCTGCTAAATAAGCTATACAGGACCTGCTGAAAGCAAAGAAACAAGATCACCATGTCAAAATTCATTCCTCCTATAAATTCCACCTCTGCAATATACAGGCTGAGCTTCTAGAAAGACTTTCTCAAAGGTGATGATACAGGTAGTTTAAAGGGGTTTAAAATGGTAAGTTCTTGTTTTGTTTTGACCACAGTAAGTGGAGTTATAGGTAGATTTTAAAATCATAGAAGGTTGTAATTTTTCCTGTACAGATATGTATATTTTATGCATTTGTCTGTACAAATGAGATAATATGAATAAATTATAGAAGCCTTCATATGGCTCAATGTACATTGGCTGGCCACTGAATGAGAACTGTACCTATGTAAGTACAGTTGTACCATGCCTGCTGACACTTCAGCAGTATATAGGTGCTTGAAGCTTCCATCAGAGCCAAAGATCAGACTGAGATCTAGTTGACATTAAAGTTGTAGCAGAATAAGATGAAATTATGAATTGCTGAAATTGACAAAACTTGCAGTGATCTCAGCACAAGCATCATCTGTCTATTTTATTGTCTTTTTATTAATGTTCCTTTTTTTACGGAATTTTAATTTAGAAAATGGTAGTAAAAAAGATTAGCATTTTCTCATGTGGTAAAAAATTGTAAAAACCTTTATCTCAAAATGCTCCAAGATTAACTTTATTGTACTGGTCTTATGCCTTTCTGTTAGTACTCCATGTTATTATTTTAAGGTGTTTCGCTCCTTTTAGAAGACTACCTCTTCTAGTGTTTCTCTTCACCCTCTCCTTATCATAGCCCTACTTGCCAAAGTTAAATTTACGATTTGACGTTCCAGGAGCTCAGCACTCCATTGAAAGCAAACATTTTAATTTCTTGCCACCTCTGAAAATAAAAAAAAAAATAATAATTTTGGCAAAGACAATTAGGAATAAGTAAGTTCAACAAAAGAAAAATCTTCATGCTATAAATTAATGAAGATTCAGGTCATCTTCTTTGAAGACTGAGATGTCTGAAAATATGATGTTTCTTCATCCCTGTATGCGTGTGTTAATGATCTAAATGAGGCCAGAGCAAGGAATCAAGCACTTTCATGCTCCATAGTGTTTAATTATTCATATTTCTTTGGCGTGGTTTTGGCTAGCGTTATTAGCACTATCCCAGACAATGCCTGCATAATAATAAGGGGACAGCACTCCCTGAGGATAAAACAATGAAATCATCTTGTTCTGGGCTCTGTTACAGGCAGTGACACACTTTGCCAGCAAACCTACTGACTGAGAGGGAATACTGACTGAAAAGTCCAAATTGAATGTGAGTCACTCACTGATGGCAGCAGCTCTCACTGTTTCTTAAATAGCAGTCTGGTAGGACGGGATATATTCAGGAGACATTTTAGGGCCATTGCAGTCAAAGAGGGTTTGAGTGTAGTCTCTTGCCTTCCAGGAGACTACTCAAATCGCAAAGGGGAAGATTTTGAATAAATATGGTCTTGATTTTTTTCTTTTTTTTTTTTTTTCCAGAAGAATCCATACATCGAGGAAACCAAAACTCAAAATTCAGGGGCTAGAGGAGAGCAGGTGAAAGTAAGACTCCTGTCTGTTGGCTGGGGGTACTCTAGGGATTATTTCAGATTATTATGGGTTTTTCTGTACTAAGTAATTTTTGGAAAATTAATATATAAAAACTTATGGAGAGGGATTTAGAATTCTTTAGCTCTTCACTCAAATCTATTTTTTGAAAGACTGCCTACTTGGCTTTTGCCCCATTATTCTTGAATAGGTTGCACTGTGTCTCTTTCCACTTCTTAGAATTTGCTTATAGCCTTGAAGTTTGTAGAGGGCTGGAGTACAAAAGATAAAATGGAATATGTGAAAAATGTATGCAGTTGTATTTTGCTGCAAAACCACATATGATTGGCCATTAGAATTTTGCTAATTTAGCAGCTGGTTTATTTGCTCTATGTATGTTACCATCTTGCTTTCTGCGTACCTTGTGTGTTAGGTTGCAGTGTTGTGTCTCTGTAACACAGGTTACTTTTGTCATGGAGAAATGAGAAAAAAATGTATTAATAAAATACGGTGTTAAAAATGTGCTGAATATCTGCATAGTGCGAACTCCTAAGAGGATGGGAAGGAAAAACATCACACACTTTCGTAGACTTATGTAATGAAGTCTGCAGCTTTTGGCTCAGGGTTTATTTTTCAAACAAATCTGCAATAGTAATTTTCATTCTGAGTGCTCTCCTACAGCAATGTAATTATTGGCAGCATTTCAATATGCATTGAAAAGTAAAGTTGAATTAATACCTTATTATTTTTTGATATTCAAAACCAGAATCTGGAAAATTATTCGATTGTGGTAGCTGTAGAAAATATTATGCATGTCTGAGTTTTTGAGGTCGTATGATAACTACTCAGACATTATAGTGACCTGTAGCTTTGGAATGTAGAAATGAATTGTGTAATTATTTTACAAGTGGTAAAAGGTGGGAAAGTGTACTAAAGAAAAGGATAATCAACCATATGGATAGGCAAACAGATAAGGAAGGACAATTATTAACACAAATCTGATTCGTGCACATAATAGTTCTGTATTCAAAAGAGTTCAGACTGTGTTGTGTAAACCGAGCCAATGTGTTTATATGTTGCCACACCATGCCATGATTTGTTGTAAGTATGGCTACTTCTATGAGACAGTCTTCTTTTTCCAACTTCTGTTTCATTTCTGATTTTGATATATGTACAGCATCTGTATATTTAGAGTCATAGAATCATGGAATAGTTAGGGTTGGAAAGGACCTTAAGATCATCTATTTCCAACCCCCCTGCCATGGGCAGGGACACCTAACACTAAACCATGTTACCCAAGGCTCTGTCCAACCTGGCCTTGAACACCACCAAGGATGGAGCATTCACAACTTCCCTGGGCAACCCATTCCAGTGCCTCACCACCCTAACAGTCAAGAACTTCCTCCTTAGATCCAATCTAAACTTCCCCTGTTCAAGTGTTAATCTGTTACCCCTTGTCCTATCACTACAGTCCTTAATGAAGAGCTCCTTCCCAGCATCCCTATAGCCTCCCCTTCAGATACTGGAAGGCTGCTATGAGGTCTCCACGCAGCCTTCCCTTCTCCAGGCTGAACAGCCCCAACTTTCTCACCCTGTCTTCATACAGGAGGTGCTCCAGCCCCCTGATCATCCTTGTGGCCCTCCTCTGGACTTGTTCCAACAGTTCCATGTCCTTTTTATGTTGAGGACACCAGAACTGTACACAAGACCTTACACTCCAAGTAAGGTCTCACGAGAGCAGAGTAGAGGGGCAGGATCACCTCCTTTGACCTGCTGGTCACACTCCTCCTGATGCAGCCCAGGATACGGTTGGCTTTCTGGGCTGCAAGTGCACACTGAAGCCGGCTCATGTTCATTTTCTCATCAGCCAACACCCCCAAGTCCTTCTCTGCAGGGCTGCTCTGAATCTCTTCTTTGCCCAACCTGTAGCTGTGCCTCAGATTGCTCCGACCAAGGTGTAGGACCTTGCACTTGTCATGGTTAAACTTCATAAGGTTGGCATCAGCCCACCTTACAGGTGTGTCGAGGTCCCTCTGGATGGCATCCCTTCCCTCTGGCGTATCAACCGAACCACACAGCTTGGTGTCATCGGCAAACTTGCTGAGGGTGCACTCAATCCCACTGTCCATGTCACCGACAAAGATGTTGAACAAGACCGGTCCCAACACCGATCCCTGAGGGACACCACTCGTTACCAGTCTCCAGCCAGACATGGAGCCATTGACCACAACTCTTTGTGTGTGGCCATCCAGCCAGTTCTTTATCCACCAAGCGGTCCATCTATCAAATTGATGTCTCTCCAATTTAGAGACAAGGAACAGTGTCGAATGTTTTGCACAAGTCCAGGTAGATGATGTCAACTGCTGTACCCCTGTCCATCAGTTCTGTAGCCCCAGCATCGAAGGCCACCGAATTGATCAGGCAGGATTTCCCCTTAGTGAAGCCATGCTGGCTGTCACTAAGCACTTTGTTGTTTTTCATGTGCCTTAGCATGTCTTCCAGGAGAATCTGCTCCAAGATTTTGCTAGGCACAGAGGTTTAATCAGCATAGTTCACAATATACTACTTGTTACTAGTATAGCTTGTATTTTTTTCTATTTTACTAGCCCAGGTATTTTGATGCTGTTAAAATCAAACATATAATGCAAACTGTTAATATGTTAACTAACTTATAGCTGCAGTAAATAATAGAAAGATCCTAATGAGACTAAAGAAGTTAAATTGGTGTAATAGTTAATTTGTATTACTTATATTGCTGTAATACATTGATGTCACAGAGTTCTAAATTTTAATCCAGTTACAATTTATCTTTTTAGGTGTAGAAGCAAAGTGGATTTTCATATTTCTGACTGAGAATTAAAGCTTCTTCCGTTATGAAATCCAATGGATGTGAAGTGGTGAAGAAAAGCCAAAGGAAATGATGCAATGCGACTTTGGAAAAGTAATCAAATGGCTGTATAATCACTAATGGTTTTTCTATAAATTAGGAATGAAGCGCTAAATTAAAAGAAAAAAGTGTATCTTCATTATGGAAAGTTTTATTTCAAGGTAGTTCCATTTTCCAGCAAATTTCAGGGTTTTTCTTGTTCATTCTTGCTCCTCCTAGTAAATATGTGCTTCTCAGATGCTACCTGATGTAAATAATAAATTACAAAATACTTTTCACTTAAAGTAGTCTTTGCCTTGTTACTTCTACATACGTGTTGCAATAGTGTAAATGCTACAGTGCATTTAAATTACTTTATTCTTGCACAGGTACTCTTAGGATTCTCTTACCCAAAAGCACTGAGCGCAGAAAGTTAAATTTCAGTTTGCCTTCCTGACACTTAAAAGGGAAGAAAACAATGTAAAATTGCTAAAGTTTACACAGTTTGACTTATTCTACTTCACAGAGAAAAGAGAAATATTATCTGCATGTGTAGGTTGTCAGCAGGGAAGCAATTCTCCCTATTCCTTAGAATTTCTGCTGAATTCTTCTTATTTTAATTTCTGAATGAAGTTTTGCTTTCAATATAACAAAATTTGAACATTTGCACTTGATTTTAGCACACACACGTGTTTAAAACATAAACATTTTTATAGAGTTATCTTTGATGTCAAATCTTAGGCAAACTGGCATTATATTACACACTGACTGTGTTTCATACACGTACAAGTTTCACTAGATAAAGTAATATCCCCTCTACTATGTAGAAAATTGCAATAATTCCCTCATTTACAAATGAACCTTTATTTTTCAGTGACAAACCCAGAATAAGCAGAGGCTAGAAAGTAGCCAGATTACAGTAATTTATTTTTCAAGAGCTTTTTAAGCCAATTAAAGAATGTGTTCAGACATTTTCATGAATCTGATGGTTTCTTTGGGAAACATTTTAAACCTTGAGTTTATCAGGAAGGATAGTAAATGTATTTTGTCTACAAATTGAACAGATAGTGTTCAGTGGCAATCTGAAGTAAATCCTCTGTCTGGATTCCTCAAGCGGTTAACCAGTGTGCTCTGAAGTGAAAATAGTGAGTTCTGCCATTTCGTTAGACTATTTTGCTTCCTACTCCCTCTTCCTTGTTTTAACATACTGAACGTTGTCCAGCATAATTCAGACACTAGGTTACATAGATTGGGATCCTTAAATATTTTCACAGGACTAGAGAGAGAAAGAGAAATCAGTTTTGCTGCTAGGAAATCACATTTCAGATGCCAGAGAAGATTAGAATATGATGAAGAATGCTGAAATGGAAAATTAATTTAGTGGCATTACTGTAGTTTTGAAGAAAAGGTTAGGGAAAAAGTACATTAATTTTGAAACAAAAAAGCCTTCCTTTCACAAGTTGCATAAGTTTATGCAGAGTTTTTGCCTTGTCCTACTTTTGGCTTTGTATATAAAATACAAATTGACTTTAACTCCTGTGTCAATTTTAGGATTAGAGGGATTTTTTCTGCTCCCACTCTCCATTACTTTCCAATAAAATACAAAGAAAATTAGACTCATCACTGTTACAAATTTGACAGTTTTAACCGTGAAACATTTCTTGCCTGTGAACTCTAACTTCAGCAAATTTCATTTTTATATATGGTGAAACACTGGAATAGGTTGCTCAGAGAGGTAGTAGATGTCCCGTACTAGGAAACATTCAAGGTCAGGTTGGACAAGGCTCTGAGCAACCTGATCTATTTGAAGATGTCCCTGCTCATTGCAGGATGGTTGGACTAGATGACCTTTAAACAAGCCTTCCAACCCAAAGTACTCTAATATTTTTTTTTTTTTCACTGTCATGCATTGAATTTCTTCTTGGTAGTCTACTTTGCCTCTCCTTAAAAATCAGAATTGTCAGAAATACACATCTTGTTTTAAATGTTGTGCTTCAAATAGCATGCAGGGTTGTTGGTGAATTGGTCACTGCAATACACTTATTTATAAAGCGTGCTTGTTGGAGGATTTTTTTGAGTGTTTTACAAAATATGAATGTCAATAGCAAAGTGCTTGTGGCACTTCCCCTCAAGGATAGGAATTATCCATTTATTACCAACTTCTGTTTCCTACTTTTAAATCAGTCCATTACAGTGGTAATTTTTAGTCATTGTCTTGTATTTTTGTCTTTTGTCATCCTTTTATTAAAGTGTGCATACGTGGTGTATTGTGATGTGGTGAAGAACTAAGTAGTTCTGTTTTACCCCAGGGAGATGAAATTAGTTCATGTTGAGTTTAAGTTTAACAATGTTAAAAATATTAGGATTAACCTGTATTGAGATTTTTCTCTTGTCATACAGCCCAATTGCTCTTCAGAACTGAAGCTGTCTTTGCACCTGTTTTGTCACTCATAATCTTAAACAGGATCACAATAATAGTAGGAAAACCTGAGAATACCCTTTGCCTTCCCCAGCTGAACCTAGCTGAGGTTTCTTTAATTCTTGTTTCAGCTCCCAGCTGTCCATTCCTGCAGCCTCCCATTCTCTCAACAGCCCAGAATTCTGGCATAGATCATCTGTCAGATTGAAATCAACTCCCATGTCTATATTTCCCCCTCAACTGCCAAATAGGCTGTGTTTGCTTAGCTGGAGTAGTAACAGTAGGGCAAGGACATATTGTATTACAGCCACTTGACCTTACCTGTACATATTTGCCAAACCAGAAGAATATATGTGTGTGTGTGCTAAAATAAAGGAAAACAGCCTCTGGTTTTCCAAAATACTGTACAGGTTAAAAATCTCCAGACAATTTTTTTCACACCTTTATTTCCACAATACCTTTCTCCTGTTTACTTTCCCCTTTGCATTTTTTTAATTTCATCATTTAAAACAGTTGTTAAATTAGGCTAACACACCCAGTTTCCCCAAAGGCACTTTGCTCACTTCACTTCTATTTTTTTACCATTCTTCCATTTATGTTTATAGCTGTCAGCACCTCTGCAGCACAGTCTGTCTTTTGGAATAATTTTGTATAATTTATTCTGCTGTAAGGAAGAGGGGTACTGAAGTACTCCCCCACTACCAAGAATAATATAAGAAGTTATTATGTATGACCAAGTTGGTTGACATATTGGATGTCTGGGGAGTTAGAAAGGAAAAAGCCAATTTAAAGTTATATCAAAGAGAAAATTAATTTTTAAGATTCCAGAATGGATTAAAATTAAGACTGCAAAATTAATTTACTTGGATTAGAAGTAGTTGGGAAAAAGAGGTATTTTTGAGAGGAAACTTTTGTTTACTTTTGACTAATGAGGTTCAAACTTGATTAAAACTTCATTACGGTTAGCTTTCAAACAGTGAATAGAAATTCCTGGCTACAGAAAAATGTACAAACCCAGAAAATAGCAAGCAATATCTGGAAAGGTGCTAAATTGCTATTGCATCCACTCACTGAAGTCAAAGATGATACCTAGAATCTGCTCAGATAGGAGGCACTTGAAAGTAGTGACAGAGTGGGGACATTGCCCTCTGACACTGTTTCTTTTGCAAATAAAGACAGAATTCTATCTGTAAGTGAATAAAGAATCCTATGAACATTGACTGTGATATGCTCTTTCTGCAAAACACGTTGCTTAAGAGATTCTTACACTTTCTTGCAACCTTAACAAAGTATGAAAAAAAGACCAGAAGAACCTCCAGTATGGGCCTCTGAAATGGACTGCTGAATTTGGTAAGATCAGGCACTCAGTACTTTGATGAAACTTTCTGTAGATGTCACCAAAAGTTTAACCCTTAACTTCATAGGACGTTTACAATCAAGCAAGTGTACAAAGTACTTGTAATCAGTGATCTGCATGGAAGAGAGAGTGTTCCTGTCTGTGAGCAACAGTTAGGCAAGGTGCACTGCCTCTCTCACTTGAGGGGAAGTTACTGAGAAAAAGTTGCCAATGAATAATTTTGATCAGCTGAAGACATTTTGGAAGATGGAATAGCAGGGCTTTGTAGAAGAAAAAAAAAGTTTAAAGATTTCTAATGATGGATTAAATCACTTGATATTTATATATGAAGGCTTTAACATGCATATATCCATGTTTATATTGATCTTGTATATATCCTTGTGTGCTCTGCCTGAGTATAACACAGGATAAGTGTACGTGTGTACTCACTATTCTACCTTTTTCATTATGAACTATGGTAACATGGCAGCAAACCCCACATTTACTGTGATGAAACTGTATGAAAGAAGGAAAGAAAACAACCTTCTCCTCAGCTTTAGTAAAATTTTTGGCTCACTCGAGTTCACCACTTGTGAAGCCAGACTCCAGCTCTTGGTCCAGCATGACACCTGTTTGCCCCCAGATCTCACATTGTATCTGCCAGCCCTGGGTTTGTGTTTGTGACACCCCAGACATCTCAAACAGAGCTGCGTGTCTGGAGCCGACAACCACAAATTAACCTGGAATAGCAATAAGGATATTGCAGCTGAATCTAAAGTAGACACATGATTTAGGTACCATTGTCTATAAAGTGATTTAGATACTGCTGTGGTAAGTTGCCTGATTTCCCTATTCGAGTATGAAAAACAACAGATGGATTCCTCTGTGAAACAAATGCAAAACTATGGCCACAGGAGTACATTTGAGCATCCTCTGCTCCTCCAACCTGGTGCTTACATAAATAACTCAAGTCTGCAGGTTAGTTATGATGTCAACTGAATGCTTGCACTTTCCCTGAAGTATATGTCAACCTGGAATAGGAGGTTCTCTCTCACTTCATTACTGTTAATTTATACAAGATATTTAAAAACATTTTCTCCCCACAAAAGAGAGTTTATAAGAAAGCTTCTTTTTCTCCTATACTGTGTTTGCTTCCATAAAAGTATTCTCATTGAAAGAGCAATATATGTATAGTATGCTAAAGTTTCTTCAGTCTGTTTCTGTTTTGTTGTTTGTTTTTTTTTTTTCCCCTCAGCATACCTGTGTTGATAGTGACACTTAGCAATGTACACAGGTCCTTTTATTGATTTTCCAGGACTAGCTCACCCTAAAAATAGAATTTTGTCCTAAATGAACATGCAATGCTATTAATTAACAACTCTGACTTGCCAAAATTTTTTAAGAGGAGATGTTCAAGATACTTGGGGTTCAGCATATAATATAAAATCCACACCTTGGCAGTAGTTATTTAAAAAAAATGAGACCTGCACTAAATACCCCAAAGTGTGGCAAATGCTGCTGCAAATCCTGAACAAAATGAAGTAGCTAGACCAAAACAATTCCCAGAAACAGACTGACGTCTTGACAATGGCGGTACCCAAAGGGAAAAATGAAACACAGTGATACCGTCTGTTTCCTGAAGGGTGGGGAGGGAAACAAAAAAGAAAACAAAAGGAGATTAAGAAGGCATGAGTATTAAGAAGTAAGCCATGTAGCGATGAAGAGCCTAAAAGACTGTGACAAGCAATGGGATGTTAAAAAAGTTAATTCAATGAGGTACTTGGCAATTTCTTCCTTTGAAAATTTTTGTAGTGTAAGCAGGATTTAAAGCATTCTGTTGCTCACATATAGTCATCCCTTGTGGCATCTGTTAAAAATGTATTGCAATTACAACTCCATCTATTATTAGAACAGAAAATTGTACTAACTGTTTTTCAGTTAGAACAACCCTTTCTTGGTGACAGAAGAAACAATTGAATGCAACCTTTAATGGGACAGTGTTTCCTCTCAGAACACCATGGGATATGAGATCTCTCTCTGTAGCTTTCAGTTAATTGCACACAAAAGACTGCAGGAGATGGTATTTGTTTAAAATTGTTGCTGGCACTGCAATAAGAGATGCCACTCCTAATTAAATTGGATCCTGTTGTAATTCTGCATGGGAAAGTGGTGATGCTAATACAGGTCCTGAAACATTTTTCAGTGACAAATGCTTGCAATAAGAAGACAAATGAGCAGCAAATATATGAAAGAATTCTTCTTCATATCAAATAGAGTTCCAAGAACACGTTTTCTGAAATAGCTTCAATTTTAGTTACCTTTAGTTAAAAAGTCAATTTGTTTGACCTTACATTTAAGCAGATTTGAATATTCTTGGCTATATTCAGCTTTGCAGAATGACCTAGATTTCATAAGAAATCAATATAGTGAGTGACTTGTGTCCTTTAGCCATCTGTGAATAAATGATCAAAATCATTGTCAAAATTTGCATCTGTAAACCACACAATCCAGCACTGCTATTTTATGGAAAATTTACATGTTCTTCAGTCCAGTGTGAGTACAGAGGGTTCTTTGGTATCTAATATCAAATCAAAAGGTAAAATTCAGAATATGGATAGGTTATATCTAGTCTTATAATTAAAGCAACAAACTCACTTTCACTTCTAAATGTTTTCTTCAGAAATAAAGGAAGAAACAGAAGAAATACCTTTTTCTTTTTTTTTTTTTCTTCAGTCAAGACAGTTATGCTAAACCTTGGTGTGGTTTCTGTTTGTTGTTTTTTCATTTTTCAAAGGATATATTCCTTCACCCAAATAAGAGAAATTACCCTCCTCCTGAAAACCGTAGCTGGGCAGAAGCTGCCCTTAGATTAGGAGGTGTCTCAAGAGTATATATAAAGTGTAGTCTGGAGAAAAGATAAATACAAATCTTCTTCCATTAGCATTTTCAAAGCATCAGGCAATATTTTGTTTCTCACACAAGCTCAGAAATTGGCTTCCAAATTTCCTGAGAGTCTGATCAAAATCAGAACAGCATTACTCTGTCATGAAAAACTTCATGATTTCTTAAAACACACGGAGAGTTGCAAAAGAAAAGCTATTTAGATGTAGGAAAGAACCCAACCCAAACAAGTCCCATTTTGCTAAGGATGGAAAATGGTTTGGATGTATTATCTCAGGATGTTTCCTGCTCCTGGAACTCATTTAGCTGCTAAATTTAGTAGTTGTACAACAAAATTCAGTCTAAGCTTTCCACCTGAAACTTAGCCTTTCCTTCACAGTCACTCTGTTTCAGATATTATTTCCCCCTTGCCACTCGGTGTAATCTCTTCAGAGGTTTACTGTGCTCCTGGGCTCTAATCTGCTTAATTTCTATGAAGTGACAATTTCAATAAACTAAAAAATCTCAATTAACATAATCCAAGATGCCATTCCACAGGATATTTCAACAACCCACTTTAAGAATTAAGAAAAGAAAATGGACTGCTGAACTCAGATCAACTTTAAAAAAAAGTTCAATCAGTAATTTCTCTGTAGTTTGCAAGTGGTAGTCATCTATTTCACCACTTTTCATATTAACACTATCGTTTCATTTGTTGCTTTTTTTGGTTTGGGGTTTTTTTTTCACAACTTGCCTCTAAATACTGAGCATCAAACCTAAAATTAACAGACACGATATTTCTAGCGATGCTTTGTGAAATACAGAATTTAGAAAATTAACTCTGCAGGCTGAACCTGCAAATAATCTTGTAACTCCACCATTCCTTTCAGTAGGAACAGCTCAAATGACTCCATTTTATGCGTCAGTGTCTTACCTCCATCCTTCTCATAAAAATCTGTGAGAACAGATATATCAGAAAGTATGTTTTTAAAATGTGTTTTAAGTATGTTTTTAATCTGAACCCTGACCAGCTACATATTCTACAACCGTTTAATTCCACATTGAGAATGTCCTGTGACAAAACTGTTTCCATTTCTCTCCGGACCTGCGTAAAGGTAAGAAACATCAACTCTGTAAATGTCAAAGCAAGAGAGAGAAAAAACACTCCTTAAAAAATCAGTGAGATCCTTATCATTTCATGTACTCTGCCAGCTGTGCCTTTACTTCATTCAGTTTTCATTAGAAACTCAGTGACAGCCAAGTGAATTCGCTCACTATTATGCTTGTAATAGGTGGAAATACACAGTGTATGTTTGTCAAAAGCTTTAAGATGAAAAAATTGCTTTACCAAATGATCTTGGTTTTGGAAAAAGAATATGTTCAGTTTTAGGAAAGAGAGAAGAAATAAAATGGTTTTTGGCCTAAGCAGAAAGAAAGAGTTTATGTTTATACTTGGAAAATGTTTTCCTTCAGAAATCTGCTTTTTTTTTTTAAAATGTTTTCAGAATAAACCATTTTTATCTGATAAGATGGTGATGGACGTATGCAATGGTTCTTAAAAAATGCTATTTTTTGTTCTTAATGTATCTTAAATATTCTTTTTTTTTTTTTTCCCCCAATACAAGGAAAACCCATTCTTAGACCAGCTGTCATGATCTCAAATTTGATGTTTATATAAGTTTTTCCATTATTGGGTAGATTATTAATTAATATTTGTTATTTACTTTAGGTTTTCCTCAATAATTAACAGACTTCTTGTTTCAGGCGCGGTGCAAAGACAGGTGTTTCTAAGATGTTGTACAGGAGTCTTACAATCTAACAGGCCCCTTTTGTAAAAAAGTAAAACCAGTTTCCCACCTTGCCACTTTGTGTCTCTCTCAGACTACAGTGCCAAAAAACAAGAATCCATTGTTTTGACCATTTAGTATTGCTGAAATAACTAACTATGAAACACAATCTGACTAATGGTGATTAAAAAAAGCTACCAATACAAATATGTGCACATGTGTGTACTTAATACCTCTGCCAGCTTCACAAGAGTCGCAATGTACAATTTCAGGTTATAAGTAAGAACAAAATTTCCTTGTGGACAAACACATTTACTCACAGTCTAACAAATTTATAAAATAAATGCTGCTACAAGATTGTCTCCTAGAGGATGCATCAGTAGCAAACCTAAAACACTATCCTGTCTCTTTAGAAAATACTGTGCTCATGGTATAGTTTCTGTGGCAAAATTTTTTAATTTATCTTGATTTGAGAGATCTCCTGGAAACAGCTTCTGTATTCCTCAAGAGCTTATGTACATTTCCTTAATAAATAAAGATATGTTATCAGGAAACTACTTTTCTCCTGAGACAAATCATCTGGTTTTTAAGAGTGCTTAGAGGCAGAGAAACTACGGGGCAGAGTTGAATCATCACACATTAACAAAAGACACACAAAAAAATATGTGCAAACACAGGGCTGGTTAAAATGCACTCTTTGGAGCTTTGCAGAATATATTATGGTCTCCAGCATAATGGCTTCTGCTTTAGGTATTTCACAGTTCAGCACAATATATTTCTGTGAAGCAGGCTAATAATGGACACATATATACCAAATTAATTTCTCAAGGGACAAGTCTGCTCAGCCCAGACTACTCAGGCATCATTCCTTCTAGACTTCAGCTAATTAATGTAGTGCAATTTAAGAAAAGGTGGAAGGGATCATATTGATAAGTGTCAATAGCGTACATTTAAAACATCTATTATTTCTCTTCTGTGCCCTAGGAGGCCTGAAAAAAAAAACATCTGGCAATCACTTACAGTTAATTGCTAAGCAGAAGACAATTAAAAAAAAAAAAAAAAAGAGTAAAACCCCTTCCCTTCTCTTTTGTAGCTATTTTATCTGTATTCCCTTCCCCCGCTCTCAATCTATCAATCAGAAGCATATAGAGAATGAGGACATACTCTTTTTAATCTATTAATCGCAACACTATTTCTTCAGAAGTTAGGTCATCATCTAATCCATTTAGATGTTAGAAGAATTAATATTTTTAGTAAGATTTTGAGCGTCTGATTGTAGGATGCTATTGAAAGTCTGGCTTGCACTGAGCATTCCTCATTCTCAGTGGTTTCAATGTAGAAAAACATTGCAAAATTAGGATATCCAGGAACATTAAAACACATAGGTGCTTGAAGTCTTTCTATAAACTCACATCCTATGAAAAAAGAAACTTTACTTGAGACTTAACATCTAGATTTGTTTTTTTCCAAGGTTAAAGAGTCTCCTTTTGTCTTTACTCTTACTGTGGAGACTTGTAATGCTTTTTGTTTAATTAAGTGACAGAATAAATTGACCAAGGCGATCAGGAAGTGTTTTGATCCAGATTATTGGGATGGAAACTATACTCAGCTTTCCCAGTAATTTATAAGCCAGCATCTTTCTCCATTAAATCTGACAACTACAATTTACTCTGGACCTCCTGATGCAGCTTGTCACTACCAACAGGCCAGTATGTGCATGGCCAGAGGTTACAACATACTGATTCATTAGGCTACAGCCACGAATCTGCCACTTCAGAGAAAAGGCCCATCCATCTCTCTACATTTAGCTGTCATTCCTACCATGAATGTAATGCTATTACTGAGACAGCCAAGTCCATTGCTCATGCCAGATGTTGTTAGGAATTCAATCCATCCTATCTGTGAACACTGGTCCCTTCAAACAACGAGATGTTGAGTGAATTACATATTGAGTGGTGAGGTTTGTTGGTATTTAATTATCCAGCTGAAAGGAACATGTTTAATTGTTACTGCAGTTACTGGTTAGTGACTAAATAGAGGAATTTTATGAAGCGATGGTAGAGTATCGGCAGCTGAATAAACGTGTCACAGCACTGCAATGGCTATGACAGAAAATCTTTCTGTCTTTACTGATCACAAATGCCTCTCTTGTTGGGAAAAATGAACAGGTTTTATTTTTGTTTTTAAGTAAGAAAACATGTCATTATTTCAAGAAGGCAAATTCATGTTGCTCAACCTCGCACTGACCAGTTTTGGCTCTTAAAGCAGGAATGTTTCCAGGGTGTATGGGTGTAGTAGCATAGTGCCAGCTATTCATACACTCTCAGATATTCATGCCCGGGTAGCCAGGGAAATGTCTGTTGGTTTGCAGTGCTCAGCAAAGGGCTAAGTAATCTGCTTGATGAGCTGGTCTTACAGAAGTCGAGAGTCATAGCACACTACAACGTCATCTCTCCATATGTCTGCAGGGCAGCGGAGCCCAAGACCATTACTTCACATACCACATTGAAGCAAGACTCTGAAATCGAAATGGAGTTAAGCCTCATCCTTTCATTAGGCTGATTAAAACTGTCCACATTACAGAAATAGTCTTGTACTTCTGTACTTGGCTCAAGCTGAAGAAAGAAATATTATTATAGAATCATAGAATAGTTAGGGTTGGAAAGGACCTTAAGATCATCTAGTTCCAACATTATTAATCTACATGATATTTTCAGACTAGCTAATAGTGCAGTGTTTTATCCTGTAATATGCCCAGCAACTTTTCAGTAATGAAGCCTTGAGGTAATTGGATCAGGACTTAGGACTTTATTAATTTATCTATGTGAAGCTCCATTCTTATTTATAAACATGGGAAAGCAAAATAAGCAGCTGAAAATGCAACAATTTATTCCCCAAGTTTTACCTGGGAAATAAGATACATTCAGTAAAATAGAAATAGAATAAAACTGTAATTTTCTGAAAGTAAACATGGACACTGCTTTTGTTTTTATTTATTTTGTTTTATTTGGCTTAATGATATAGTCTGGAACCTATGAGGTAATCATCCCATTTATTCACTAACAAGTAAGCAATGCCTGGTTCATTTACCAACTTTACTTTTTTGCCAAATAGAAAGAAATTATTTGTGATCTTTATATTCCTTTGATGAGGCCAGTTTGGCTAACATTGTTGAACTGACAGTATTTGAAGGTGAAAAACAAGTGCCTGGACTGACTGTCACTGAAGGTTTTTTGAAAGTATTTGAACTGAATTTATACTAAATTTAGTGATAATTTAGCATAGTTTGTCAGAGCTTAAACTGAAGAGGGCCAAGCATCTTGTGAAAGATTTTTTTTTTTTTTTTTGCAGTTATATATACAATTACTTCCAAGGACAATGTCTGTTAACTTGATCTAGTCTAGGAGAATGTTTTTTTCTGCTCCTGCTCTTTATTTGCTGAGACTAACAGACTTCAGAGCTGAAGGATCCCAATTAGCAGCAATATGTGGCACTCTTGCACATTATGACCTAGACTTAAATCATTTCACAGATTCCAATGAATGTCACTCACACCAGCACAGGGAGTGTTATCCTTTCTTCTACCTTAATGGTTCTTTTAGAATCTTTATATAAACAAGAGCATTGCAATCAGCTGCATTTGCTACTCTTCTCCTAATTCTGATCTCCTAATTCTTCCCATCTTAAAGCCACAGCAATAAACTGAGGTTGGCCACATCAAGGGTCTCTGGTTGCTTGATGTCAGTTCACTCCATCTTTGTAAATACTAAAACACTTGACAACTGACTCACAGGTCCCCTGCTAAGTATTAAGAGTTAATCTGTTGACAGCCTGATACCTGACAAAAGAGTGGGAACAGGTATTAATATAGTTAACTATTTAGGGTTAATAATCCATTTATACAGTGCTTTCTGCAAAACCTGGTCTTTCCAAGATGGAAAGCAGTCTTAAGCTTGCTTTGCTTTAATGAGGTTTAGACACATCAGGTGTTGAACCATGACAGCTTTGTACTGTACACGAAAGAGTATGTAGTTCTAATCTTTTGTTTGTTTGTTTGTTTTGTTTTGTTTTAAAAAACCATAACAAGCATTACAGCACCTTAAAAGAATTTATGCAATTTGTATAACCACAGCACCCTAATGAAGTGTATACAATCATCTCCACAGATTCCTCAATGTATGAAGTGCAGCAGTAATATTCAATATGCTCTGACCTGGAATTTGGCTTTACTGAAGCTCACATACAAATATTTGCACATATAATATTTAAGGTAAGGGCAGAGTCATATAAGATAGTGTTCCAGCTCACAGGCCAAAGATACGAAGTAAATGAAGGAACCTAAAAATTACATAGTCACAGACCCTTTTAATCTATCTACAAGTTTTCAGATTTCTGTTTCAGTCAGTATTATCCGGTCACTAAATCTGGTTGGATATTAATGTGCAATGTTGCACTACTTACAGCTTTGTAATGCAGATAATTGATACAATGACTTTTGTGATTTTCCCATTTCCACCATGCTTTGCCATCTTAATAGTTCATATTTATAAACTGGATTTATTTTTATTCATCTATTTAGTTATCATCTGCAGCTGATTTAGGTGAAATGGGAATTGTGAGATCATGGGCCATTTTATGGGATACCACATGCAAGGTTGTGGAAATAAAGAAATAATGATAATAGACCTGTCGAATTCTTCTTTAGTCTCTTGAATTCAGGTCTTGATGATATATTGTGAATGCAGACCCTTAGGCATTGATTCATGAACTTCATTTCTTCAATTTTGTATTCTTCATAGCTCTCAAGTGTTTAACTTTTGACTAAAATCTACTTTCTGTCTTGTACCATATCAGGCATTCTGTTAGAAATGCAAAAATAAGTAGACATAAACAATTCTCCCAATAAGCAGAAACCTGATTAAGTCAGTTCAATATATTGTAGCAAATGCAGAAAAAAAAAGTCCCACAAAATCAACCAAACAAAATATCCTAAAGAAATTCAATATGAGAGCTATATTTGAGAATCAGGTCATAAGCCACAGATAGAATCTCACACAATTTATGAAAATGATATCACTGAATAGAGAGGGGATGTCCTGAAGCTGTGAATATATTTAGGAATAGAAGTCCTATTGTTTTTCATAAGGACTCAAGTTTCTAATTTTCCCGTGTGCTTTAGTTATTCTCCTATCCAATAAATTATTTACAAATTATTCACTCTATTCTAATTAACTTCATCTCCCAAATATAACTATAAATTAACTAATGTTAATGTCATTTGAAATCGGTCTTAAAGACTTGAGATTTAAATAAAAAAAAAATAAAAATGACAATTAGTATAATATGATTATTTTATTGCTGAGGTATTTTCTGTAAACTTTGCTAAAGAATCTGGTCAACATTGGGTGGTTCTGAGAGTATTAAAGCAAGCTTTTTTAAAATGCAATATGAAGTGTTTACTCTTTCAGTGTAATTATATTCCTTGTAAGACTAGCCCAGCTGCATGAGTGGCTTGCAATTGGTGTTGAAAGTCTGACTGCCTTTCTCACTTTTAAGGGCATAATTGCAATCGGAATGCTCATTGTGCTTTGTATTTTGGTTTAGGATGCAGGTCAGCATAAACCGTAGCAGAGACATTATTTCTGTGATGTTGTCCTACCATATCTCCAGTTGATACTATTGAATGGTTTCTGAAGGAACTGAGAAACACTTTGGCCTATTTCTTAAAACCAGTATGTAAATAACCAATAATGTCTGAAAATATCTAAAGACTCTTGTAGGACGTATCAATGCATTCGTTCTCTAGGAACACATGACAACCCTGATCCAACAGAAGTCCAAGTCACATCTTGAAATTCGATAATTCTTAACGTTTAGTGAAAATGCTTACGCATTTCCATGTTCAAGTCTGTAGTCTAATAGCTTTGAGGTGAATGGGAGAATTTAAATTGGCTTTGAAATTGATTTTGGCAGCATTAGTATTAGGTGTATTGAATAATTTGACTGTTCTTCCCCAATGTCGTGGTTTAAGCTCAGGCCGTAAATCAGAACCACGCAGTCTACTCCCCCCCCCGCCCCGAGGGATGGGGAGGAGAATCGAAAGAATGTAACTCCCTCGGGTTGAGATAAAATGAGTCCAGTAACTAAGGTATAACACAAATCACTACTGCTACCACCAATAATAATAATGATAAGAGAAATAACAAGGGAAGAGAATACGATACCACCCGCCAGAAATGAGCCCGACAGAGAAAAGGGACGTGCCCTTCCGGGTAGCTCCCAGTTACATCCTCCGGGATGACGTACTGTGCTATGGAATACCTCTTTGGCTAGTTTGGGTCAGGTGTCCTGTCCCTGCTTCCTCCCTGCTTCTCCTCCTCCCTGGCAGAGCATGAGACTCACAAAGTCCTTGGTCAGGGTAAACATTCTGACCAGTAACTGAAAACATCGGCTTTATCAGTATTATCCCCAGGCCGAAAGTCAAAACCACAGCGCTGCACCAACTACTAAGAAGGAGAAAAAGTGACTGCTGATGCTGAACCCAGGACATCCAAGTACTTTGGACTGATACTTAGACTGTAGTTTGCTAAAAGAAATTTGTCCCTGCTGACAGCTGCTGGGGTAAATAGCAGAGAGAAGACATACTTTGTGAAAGACAGATCCATCCTGGCCATTTACTAGGTCTTTATGCAGCTAGTAAAAAATGTATATTTAATCAAGCATCAAAATTGGGACCTCAAATAATGTCATGAGTGGAATATATCTATCCAGTAAACTTGTTTTAGCTGTTTAATTTTTGAATATTTGATTTATTTTGTTTTTATTGCAAAGCGTAAGGGATGAGGTTCTAGTTATTAATTAAAAATAGGTCAGTGCTTGAAGACATACATGAGAAAAATGGATGATTAACCTTAGACTGATAGGAGTTAAAGTGGAAAAACTGTATACTCCATTAATAATGCCATTTGGTGTTAACCATGATGTTAGTTTTATACTAAGCCACTTGTCACTTCACTAAGGCTGCAGTAGGAATCTCACTATGGTTTTCCATAGTCTGTCAGCAGTACGGCAATTAAAACATGCTTGCATTAGAATAGGCCTGTATTTGCCTTTTGTTATAGAGTTCATATTGACAAGAAATAGTTGAAAAAAGAGCAGGAGGGTGGGCAGGTAGCAAGTGGGACTGAGGGCACAAAGGAAAGAAACCTTTCAGAGAATTTGCAAGGACTGAGAAAATATATTCAAATATATTCAAGGTATCAGTGGCTAAATGGCTACAGCCCAGATGACAGGACTGCAAGTGGTTCCCTTGGAAACATCCTTTTATTTGGAGAAGTAGAAGAGTGTAATTGGCTTTTAGGTCATGCAGAACATCTTTCCACCAGTGCAAAAATATAGCTCAAAACCATGAAATAATCAATATCACCTAAAAAAGAACCTAAACCTCCCAAAACAAGATCTACCTTTAAATCCTGATGTCTTGCATCATAAGATGCAGGTTTATTCTGCCCCCACTACTTGGTGCTATATGTCACACAAAATTAGAACATAAAGGCCGTTTTGAGGTAGGGCCCTTTATCTCTCATTTGGATATGTGGGGGTTCAGATTAACACAAGCTGAGAAGCTGTCTCTGTTCCTCTGAACTGTGGCTTGTACCAGATATGTTCTTTTTCTTGCTAGCAGTATATAGTTTAAATAGTCATTATAGAGAAATCTAAAATATATCTGAGATGACACATTTCTGAATTTGGCCCTTTATATAAGGAAAAAAAAAGTTTATAACACTTTCTAGAGAAAATTACAAGCAGAAAAAGCAGAAAAACCCCTCCATTTGCTGGGGCAACCTATGCTTTGAGCTGTCTTTCAGCTGTCTCTTTAGGGCTCTATAAATGCACCTCAGTTTTGAAGAAAGTGTTACCAGGTGAACAGGATATTTATTGGAAATTAATTTTAACCTATTTACTCAAAAATTATTAATAACCAGAAGGTCTTCATAAGTAAGATATACTTTTTTTTTTTTTTTTTTTTTTTTTGTGACTAGTCACTGTTATTTATTTAGTTTTATTGTTTCTGAAATAAAACATTTATGGTTGTCAGGCTGGATATATAGCCACTGAGAAAAAGAAATTTCCTGGCTTATTGATCATATAAGATCCATCCTCTGGGTCCAGCAGAAGGGAGAGAAAAAAAAATAATGTTTCATATCCCAAAAGCATATGGAAGGGAGCACCTGAGGAGCAGGATAAATTAGCCACTATGGAATTCTTTGTGGATGTGGCTGGGCAGCAGCAGCAGCTACCTGAATTAGGTCAGGCACCTTCCACATCACCACTGGCTGAAATCTTATACTTCAGCACCTGTGGTGTCATTGCATGCATTTTGATTATTTGTGCCTTGCTGTATATATGTGGACTGAAGGAGAATTGTTTTCTATTCTATGATTTTGTTGAATCTACACAACATTTATTTATATCTATCTTCATAATAATTTTTCTCATCTTTGAATTATCATTAAATCAGACCTCACTTCTGCTACCTTTACTCTATGTATTTATAAGCAGGTGGTTCACAGAGAACAGAAAACACCTGCGCTTTCTTCAGAGTGCTATGGCTTTGATTTTTTCTTGCCAGAGTTCACTGACTTGAGCAATTATTAATCTCAGGTCAGAAAAGCTCTCTTTTGATACAAAATACAACCGGAATGTACTGTAAAGCAGAAGAAAAATTTCAATTGCAATATCTTTTTCATCAGTTTCTTCCCCTCATCACTGCTTAATAATCACCATGTTTCAGAGCTGAGATTTTGTTGTTTTTCTTCTTTTATTTTTTTAAGAGCAGTGAACGAGTATAGGTAAGAAAGTATAACACCAGTATCATCAGTGATAGAATTGCCAGCTTCTTCCATGAAGACCAAACATTTGTTATTTTGTGGATATTTATGCAGGCAAAGATTGATCAAAAGCTAAATATTCTTTGAGTTGAACAATATGGTTGATACAAGATGATTACAGCACTTCTTCAGGAAAAAGTAGTAGTTTCATTCATGTTTCAAAAATGTCAAGACAATAAAGAAGAATCTCAGAAATTATGAATAAAGGTAGAAGGTTACTGGAAGAAGGTTACCTGTGGCTGTGCCAGGGTTGGGTGGAGAGCTCAAGCAGAGGATTTAAGCTAATGTCCCTCTCGCCATAATCCTATGTTGTGAAGTATATGGAGGTAAAAATTACCTAAATTTTCCTGGACCATCTTCTCTACAGCTACTCATTCCCAATCTTCATCTCAGTTTTCAGTCTACTCAGCTGCTTTAATGCAACTGTCTGTGGTACCACTGTGTAGAATGAATAAATGGTCTGATCTGAGATTGGTTCTTTAAGGGACAGAGTACAGGACAGGAGGAAAAAAAAGTAACCAAGGAGAGGAATACTTGAATGTAGTTGTCCTATAACATGGAATTACATCCTGACACAAAAGCAGCATTCTGTAAATATATGACAAGTTATAAAAAGGAGTATCACTGCCTAATAGAGCTGCAGGATTGCACAGATGAATAATGCTTATGGTCTAGAAAGGTCCATCCACTATGGGCAATGAGAAAGGTCAAACGTGGTGCCATTTAAGGTTAAGATGGCTTCAGAGTGAAAAAGAGAGGATTTTAATGCTGCGCCAGTGAAAAGAGAACAGATTATCTTTTCTCAGACTGTGACTTACTATAAGCATTTGTAGATTCTTGCTGGGTGAAATCTTAAATTCCATCTAAATGAAACATTCATCTACTTGACAGTTTGTGGTGAATAGCAGCTTCTGTTTTCTGTCAGTATGAATTATGCATGTTTGGAAAAAACTTCCAAATTTCAATTAGTGAATCTTAATTTTCTTTCTCAGACCAGATGGACTTTGTTAACAAAAGGATTGTATCTATATCTAATGGAACCTCAAATTGTTTTAATCAATTTCAATTGAGATAAATATTTGAAGCATTAAACCTGTCTCCACTATTTTTTTAACAAAGTCAATTCTGGATATCAACAGCACACTGCTCAGTTTATTACTTTTTTATCCAATTAGAAAGCAGAATCCCCGTGTACTAATTGGCAAGTACACAAAAGAATCTACATGTTGCTTAAGCAGCAGAGAGGCAAGGAAGTTTAATTAAGTTGTAACAGGCAATTTGTAACTAATTACATTTGGTGTCAGATGGTGCTGGTTTACTGGCATGGAAGGGGGAAAATTCTTGTACATCTTAATACAAGTCCCAAAGTAGATAAAACATTTTTGCTAAAGTAATGCCATAAGTTTTAGTACTGAATATTTTACAGCCTTTCTGAACTAGTTCATGTTTTTGAAACAGTACAGTACTGTACATATTGGGGCCTCTGGGTTTGCACCTAATACCATTGTATTCAACAGGAGTAATATATTTTTCTCCAACTAAGCATTTTTAATTACAAAGTTCAGTTGCATCATCTTGTTCAGTAAATTTAGTATGTTCATGTACCTCAATACCATCTGTAGTTCTCTCTCTTGCTTGTGAAATACCATTTAGCAAATGTATATGAAGTTATGAGTAATTTAACATATATATCTAATTTGTTGAAATTTTGTTAAATCATAGAATTTTATTTTGTTTTATTTTCCAGAATTTATTTATCAGATACTTGGGAAGTTTTTGCAGATACCTCAATATCCAGAATTTAAAAGTATTCATTTCGATATGCCATATACTTTTAGCCTATCGCTTGACAGTACTTGTTGAATTTGCACAGACTCTTAAATGAGATTTTAGTGTAATTTTTTTAAATTTAGACATAAAAATTCTTCATTCAATTTTTGTCCAGAAATATATTTTGTTGTTATGAGCATATACGAAAATGAATATCTTCATGGTGATATTTGTATAAGTATATATAAATGAACAGATAAACATTTACTGCTTTCTTCTGGTAAGAACACAAACAACATTTTAACATTGGCTCAAAAAGGTGCACCAATTCTCATATACAGTAGCAGCCTCAACAAAATGAATTTGTGAATTCAGTACAGATCCATGAGTTTCCATTACATAGCTAAGTCTATGAAAGACCTGTATGCTAAATCAGAGAAATTGAACCTCAAGTTATAATGATTACGGATATATCTTCTAAAAGTAGCCACTCAGGAAAAAGCTTTCAGATTTATCAACAGTTGCTAAAGCTGTAACTGTGTTATGTGGTGTCTATAACTGCATGCATGAGATTAAAAAAATTAATTCACAGTTTATTCCCTTCAACCCCACTGAAAGAGTACGCCACAGCAGAAGTGGGATTTTTAGGCTCCCTATAAATTTAACATTTAAATATACATTTATACATTTAAAATTATATTTAGAGGTGATTCAAATAATTTAAGTGGGAATCCTTATTGCTGCCTAATACAGGTATTCTGAATAGCCCCTTGAAAATTTCCACCTTTTTTTCAATGTACAGGGAGCCTAATCACTGAGGTCAGGCTCCTAAAGCTAAGGGGTGTGATTTCTTCCACCTATGTCTAATAACTACACACTGTGGCAAGTTCTATAGTGAACAGTGACAGACAGAAAGCTTTCTCTGACTGCACAGCAAATGCTAGATCATTATTTCTCATCAAGAGCATAGTAAAACAATATAGAAAAAAATTAGTAGAACAAAATACACTTCTATAAAATTTGTAGGTCATCTTTATAGTATGCATAATATATATGCATACATAATATATGGCTACATTCAACCATCAATAACTGCATTTTCCTTCTCAGTTTGTCATGACTATATGAATCAGTTTAGCTTCCTAATGGGTTTTGTTGCCCAGACTAGTATATTTTTGTCTCTAGTGAAAAAAAGTCCCTAATCCTTTTTGAAGACTAACAACATCTGTTACAGTTTGGATTATATGGAAAGACATTAATGGATGCCCAGCATGAGTCCCAGTTAAGTATCAGTTTGTGTAAACAGAAATGTGACAAAAATAAAAGTAGCACCAGCAGCAACACATCTGTTTAAAGAGTTAATGCAAACTACAAGTACTTTAGGACAGTAATTTAGGCTATTTTTCAACATTTCCTGTTTGACACATAACCATATAAGATATGTCAGAAGCTTGATTCAGCTGAGGTGATGTATACCAGCCCTTTCTTCAGAGAGAACAAAGCCATGAGGCACAATGACCTTGAAATCTGGGGGCAGTGAAAGGCTCAATGTGGCTGTTAATTGTGACACATTGCTTCTCTCCTCTGGAAACATGTTCTGAATGTCTTACACTGTTAACCACTCTTTTATTTGTTCTGCATGCATCACCTCAGAAATAAAGTGATCCAAAGTCAGAGATGAAGCATACTTCTCATATTGAACAGGAATATCAAAAGGTAAGCCACTCCTGAATCTGCTGTTGTAACAGAAACAATTACAAGTTGCACAGACAAAACAGGTAAAACCTTGTCAGAAATAAGTGCAGTCATGTGAGTAGCCAGGTGCTCATTCAGTAGCTTATTAGGTTTTCTGGCTTAGGTGTAGCTTTGTGAAAATACAGCGATACCACTTCTATGCTTCTCAAAGTTATACATGGGAATATGGAGGCTTGTGGAGCTCAAGTTCTAGTTCTTTGCTGATTTACACCTTGCTGAATCTGTCTGTGAAACAGAACTTGTACATCCTAAGAAAAAATTGTTTAAAATATTAAGTGCAAAATGTTAAAAATATTTTAGGAGAAAGTGATTTCTGCAGAAATGTTTCTAATTCCATTTATTTCCCCCCTCTGTAAATCGCAATTTCTTGTGTATCCTGTTCTCTTCAAATGCAAATCTGAGGGGTTTATGATTTGGGTCTCCAAGCCTAAGTGTTTACAGTAACTCCGTGGGGATAGGCACCATCTGTCTTTGGCATTTCTAGATCTGCACCTCACCTGTGACTGAGTATTATTTACCACAACATTTTTCCTGCTATTTACAGGAAAAATAGATATAAGACCTCCTGTGTGTGTGCATTGTGCAGATTATTTGTGCAAATGCAACAGCTGTCTGGACTGTCTGTGCAAAACAAGTGTCCTTACTGTACATACCCAGTAAACTTTCTTTGTCTTGTGAAGACCTCTGGGAATTAAGGCCATCAGCTGCAGTATAAGTGCAACAACAAAGAGCTAAGCAAGAAGAATAATGGCAGTGGAAGCTGCAGAATTTACACACTTCGTAGTCAGGGAGCAAAAAAATCTTATCAATTTGTTTGCAACTGAAGCAAAAACCTCTCCTTTCTTAGCTGCTTGTTTTACAGTTGTGTATTCATCACTGCAGCAATATTTTTACTGCAACATCATATTCTTTTATGCTCCAGCACAATGCAATATGTATATTACATTATGTACACTACAAGCTTTATAAAGTCTGAGTGAAGTCCTGACAAATAATGCATAATTCTTACTGGGACAGGTACCCATCTCACCAGTTCTTAGCCTCATGGAACTGATCTGTTCCTTACTGGAAATCATTAATAAGGTTCTTACTGATGTCCTTGGTGATAAAATTAAGGCATGTTGTTTTGATTGTCAAGTTGCACATAACGATTACTGATAACTTATTGGTTTAAGAACATAGGCCTATTTATCAAGCACTACACTGAAATTTCGGACTGAGATCTCTCTTTTCTTGTCCATGGGCATTCTGTGTGATGGAAACCAGCAACTTCACTTCCCTAAGCTTGTCTTTGTCCTCTCTTTCCTTCCTGCATTTAGCTGTTGACTCAGGACACAGACTAATTTAGCTGAAATATTTTGTACAAATCTCTCTATTAATAAATATCTGGTCTTGATTAGAATTTCTAGATACTACCATAGTGTAAATAAATAATACAAAGAAAAGTTAGGACTGAATTGATTACAGTTTATAAACCCATTTTTGTGAATAAATGTTGCCAGAATCAGCCTGCAGTAGCAGAGCCAAACCCATCAAAGTACTGACATTAATTAGAAACAGATTTTAGAGAACCATGGTTTCTTGCACATTTTGTATCAAATGTACAGCATATCTATTTTCTTTATGAAATCACCAGATAAGCACAAGATGTAAGGTTTCAAAAATACGCAATGTATTTAAGGTAAATATTATTGAATAAAATAACAAGATCAGAGATAGAATGGCTGATGAAGTACTGGCCTCTTATAAATATAAAAATCAGTCTAGTACAGAATTTAATATTAGCCAGTAGTTTGGGGTATTGGTAATGTTAAATGCTACGAATCTTCATAAATATTGGCAGTTATGTGAATTTTTACACAGGCTAAACTGCAGAAAGCATTACACATGTACTCTATCCAAGCTTGAGCTGGGAAGGAATTTGTATTTAGTGAAGTTAATCTCATTGTAGGTCAATGGGAAATAACAGGGAGAAAAAACAGTGTGATGGAGTTTGGTGTGCTTCCGTGTCCTTCTGTGAGAGTGTTTATCTGTTCATATTGGCTCCATGGGAATAGAATAGCTGTGAAAAGATAAGCAGAATTTGCCAGCAAGAATAAAACCAGTTATTTAAAAATATTAAAGAACTTTATTAAAATTAATTTTTTTTTTTTTTAAAAAAATGCTTGCATTAACACAAAACATGATTATGGTTTCCTTTAAACCAGGGACAACTCTGCAGGATCTGTCACACAGTGAATCTCATATACAGCAGAACTGATGGACAAGCTCACACTTTCACCCAGCCAAAACCAGATCTTATTAATTTTTTAGCCAACGGCTGGCTGATCTGTGGGATCAGTGTGAGACCTTTTTTTTTGAAAGTAGGACGTAAAGTGTGAGGATAGGTAAAAGACCTCCTTGTGGGTTTCCTGTGTTCACAGCAGCCATCCCAAGGTATAAGCCTTCAATACCTCACCTTCCTCCACTTCCCTAACCAGATGTGGAAAGAGCTAACTTGAAAGTTTTACCCTGAGTGGATCCTTGTGTTGCAACCCATGAGATCTGCATGGAGACCCAAAATATTGTTTTGACAAATGTCCTTTAAAGTAAGACACTTTTTTACAAAGACTGTTGCAAATTAGAGAAAACTTGATTCACAAGAACTTTGAGAAAAACAGAATGCTGAGAAGCTCTTCTGACAGCAAGAGCAAGCTTTGTGTATTTTGTTAACCTTTCAACGTATTGGTTACAAGGTTTGCTCTAGCCACCCTACCCAATTACAAAACAAAACAGAACCACAGTAAAACTATCTGCCAAGTGTTGTGAAATATATAAGTGGAAGAGCCAAACCCACAAAGATCCCTTAGGCAATACAACCTCCAGGACAGACAGGTACTCAGACATCTGGAAATTTAAGAAAACACATCTTTAAATTTTATGATTTTATGACCTCATTTTTAAGCAAAATGCAGAATAATGGAATATTTTCAGAGTAATCAATCTATTTGTTTCATAAAGCGTATATATAGCACAAACTAAATGAAAAAAAAAAAGTTGAAACAAATTAAAATATTTTTCAACTTGACCTCAAAAATTTTTTAAGTAGCTTTGCTCTTAAAAATGAATGAATGACAATTAATTCTATTTAGATGTGTTGGTAGACTTGATTCATAAATAATAGTAGCAATTATATTGCCATACATTGAATATATTTATCTTCTATTGTAATTGAGTGTACTGTCCATTTATTAGATGGGAAATAAAAGAATCAATCCAGAAATCATTTTAGCCCTAATCTGTTTTATCTCTTGTTCACTGAACCATAATCTCTGAAGAGCTGTCCATATATGTGAATACAAGTGAACAAAATACTGTAAACCTTTATTTCACACAAACAAGATCTTCCTGTAGAGAAACTCAGTTCAACTCACCATTAGACTGAATTTGTTGGATTAGATACTTTAAAAAAGGCCGGATTACATACTTACTATAGGGAAAAATATTAGTGAGAGCAGTAATAGAAACACTGCCCTAAACTAACCATTCTCACTGTGTTGGGCAATGTGTAATTTTTAAAAAGTATCAGTGTTTAGTCAAAGCTAGTGAATGTTAGAATAAACAAGGAAAAAATCCAAAAGCAATTGTGCTTTAAGTTAGTGTATTTCTGACTACAATGATTTTAAGTAGGACTTTGTACAGATAGATAAACATGGGTTGTGTTTCAGTGACCTCTTTGTGTTCAGTCCTAAAGTGTACAGGTTTCATATCCTCTGAGGGAGCAATCAAGAATTAGACAGATAAATTCATATCAGAGAAGCTATTTCAATATACTGTAATAAACATAAATTTTCTTAGTCCATAAAAGGATTTCAAGGCCATAGATAAAATCCCCCTGACATGAATTAAAAAATGTTTTAAGTAGGGCTGGGTGTGACCCAATATTTGCCAAGAACTACTCAATTCTTATGTTTGTGTGCATACGGAAGTGTAAAACAATCACTTATCTTTTCAGTAAATAAAATATATGCAATATAATTTTGTTCCTTTTTTAATTAAATTTATCAATCAAAAATATCCATTCCTGAGTTGTTGCTGAAATGGAGCCTATGAAAGAAGTTGCTTACTTCAGTTGCATGGCCTTTTTCTAAATACAGATAATCATATTCAGCTAGGCTAAATGGAAACACAACAATCCTTGATCTTTCTACAAATGAGTTACCTGGAATAATTTGTTCTTTATATCTCTCTTGGCAATTGTCAACAAAGACAGTGATAGCTTTAATTGCCTTATCATGCTTGCTTACTCCTGTTGGAAGATTTTACATTCCATTAGAGTCCACAAACTTGGCTCAAACTTCTGGGTTTATTTATATGAGATTATGAAAACTAGTAAACTGCTTGTCAGAAAAAGTATATGTTACTGTATTTTATCTCTTTTAACAGGCTTGCTGTTGGTTCAGGTTCACTGTGGGCCATGTTAAAGATGATAAAGAAACATTTTAGTTGCCTCTTAGAGTCAAGATATTTTTTCCTTGAGGTACACTGCAAAAAATTCACTGCTTAAATGTGAATGTAAAATTTGTGAATGACCTCTGTAAGCCTAAAATACAGTGATAGACAATGCACATTATTTTCTTTGTAAGTCCATCAGTTTGGGTATTGAAGCAACCCTAGTAATTCAGCTAATGCCATAAGAAATCTTTTTCCTGTGCTGTTCTCTGTCAAAATAGAAGTACTATTTGGGGGTGTTTGGGTTTAATTTACTCTGTTATTTATAACTTGTTATGTCTTGTTAAATTCTCTGCTAATTTCACAGTGATTTCAATCACAAAACATTGCATCCTTATATAGAAGTACCATTATGGTAATGTCATAGTGATGAGCACTTCCATTGTAAATAATAAAAGGGAGGCAGAAAGGTCTGCTGTTTTCTGAAATTTTAGACAAAGCAAAAATATTAGAATAAAATTTTAAAGCAAACATGCAATGTTTTAATCAGTCTCCAAAATATAATGGTAAAATTTTAAAATGAGCATTGAAAACATTCTAATTTAATTTTATTTCTGAGAGTTTTTGGAAGGGTCACAGATTCATCTATATGCTGGTAGGCAAGGACTCTGAAATTTGAATGGACTAAAGTCTAAGAACTAAAGTTACTGTCTTTTCTTCTGTCCTCCTTCAGGAGAAGTGCATTCATAAATGCAGCCAAAGCATTCTGCTTTGGTTAAAGGATAATATATGGAAAGTGACTCCCAAAATGTGAGGTAAATCCTGCAAGAAGCTGATTGATAAAGTAGATCTCAACCAGACATTCTTTCACTGTCTCTTTTCAGTATTTCTAACTGCAGGGTAGCAGCTCCTCAGCAGGAAACTGGGAGTGAAGAGGATGGTTTCGCTAGTGCTCATTAACTCCTGCTAGCAATAATACATCTCTTGTGCTTCTAATGGAAAAGCAACCATTATACAGCACTAAGAGTTTTCAAGTTGGAAGATGACTGCCTGTTCTACTTCAGGTGGAATAAATATTTGCCTATATCTGTGAAAAGGAGCTCAGGTACACAATTTGAGGAGATGTTCAATCAGTTACTACTAGGCTCTTGCTGGAAGTTGAACTTATGACCTCCTACTGGTTGAGAGCAGATATTGCAAAGAAGATGAGGAATGACCGAAAGACCTTTGACAGGATACATTAAAGAGTTAGACATCAGGACAACTGCAGTGAAACCAAGCCCAGTGTAAAAGGAAGAGATTAATATTTAATCCAACATATTCACTTGGCCGTGCCAGGTAAGCAGATGCATTTTTTTCTTAATTGAGGCATTTAATACAAATTCCATGGAAAAAATCCGGTTATTACAGTAGAAAAGCTTTCAAAAAAAACCCCACATGTGTGACAACTTCTTGTTCTCTCTTGTAAAAAGCAAAACAAGAAATGAGGAATCCCCAAGCCTGACCCCCTTAACTTTTGAAGTTCAATGGATGATTTACATTTGAAGAAAATTAGACAACATATTGCAACCAAATATTTTTGCATAAGAAAGATTTTACATCTCCTCATATACATTAAATTCAGAAATTTCTGAATGTTCATTACTTTCCTTCCTTGCAATGTTTATAATCTTGTAAAATTTTGACTACTTCTTGGGATTATTGGTAAAGGGAAAAAAATCAGTATTTACAAATGGGTATACATTTTAAAAAATGAACCTCCTAAAACTTCACTGAAGTTTCAAAAATATTTTGAAGTTAATAATTTTGCAAGTGAATTTAAAAGTGAACAAATAAAATAAGATGAATTGTAAAGGCTTCAAAGAAATAATAAAAAAGATCTTAAGCATTTGCTCTGACTCTACTATTCATGACATACATCCCAGAATTAACAAGATCTTCAAGGCAGAGCAAAATAACAGCTTGGAACACTGAATTAGTAGTTTCTCATTGCTCATGTTTCTCATTGCTCAATTTTTTTTTTTTTTTTTATTTGCCATATGATGCCTGGAACTGTACAACTAACCTTCTCAGATGATGTGCAAACATTCTATAATGTAAAAGATAATTTCTTATATTAGTATGAGTACAATGAACTTGAATTATAGATGAAAACCCAACCAACATCTGCTCCAAGTGATACATAGAACAGTATTTTGTAACCCACACAGCACTCTCTGCTGCTAATACCTATTAAGTTACATTTCCTGGCATGCAGATTATACTTAGTTTTAGATTACTTCATAACCTTAATATGTGTTCTTAGTTTTCTTCACTATTGACACTAGGGAAAAAAAAAATTCTTATACTCTAAGTCTTATTTTCATCACCTAACACTTTCTTTAACTTTCTTTGTGTATTCAATCTTATAGGACACATGGCTTAGTTACAAAAAAAACCCAACATTGTTACCTTTCTTGATGATCTTGCCAACACATTATTCAAAATTCAGATTTTTTTTCCCTAAGTAATATAGTGTGTTCTTGCATATACATATAGTGAAAGGCATAAGTAGTTCCTTCAGTACTAAAAGACATATCAGTAGGTCCAGGATAATGAGGCTGATTCAGTAAGACTAGACCTTGAAGCTACATTTTCCATTCAATGAATACACATTCTCCTTAAAACTACAATGACACATGCATGAATGAACAGCAATGAAGTGGTTAATTCACTAGGAAAAGAAAGAACAGCTGTGGGCAGCTTATGAAAAACTATGTTTGACCTGTCCATCATGAAGACATTTGTTCTTTAATGCTGCAGGTGGCAGAGTTACTAAGAAAATCAACTTAATTCAACACAATCTTTGGAATGACTTGTTTTCTTGATAGTTTTCTGAACAGTGCACCTCTATGTCAAGTCATGATCATTGCTGCAATACTTAAAGATCCTGACTGGGAACCAAAAGATCATTGCAAAAAAGAGCATTGTGAAAGGGACATACTGCTCAGCATCCTTTAGCATATGCAAATACAAACTACAATGGAAGATTAGGACACAATTTAAAGGAACATTTCACCATGATAGAAAGTAGCACCAATAAACACACTGTTGTTACTAGTTCTAAATTATTATCTTTATTTTCTAATAGCTAAATCTACTAAAAGACTTTCTGCTGATAAATACTTTATGTAACTTTAAAAATTACTTACAGATTTAATTTATTTTATATTTCACTGAAATTTAGGTCATGCTTACTGTATTTAGGCAGTTAGTCTGCAGGTCCTCAAGCAGAATTCCTGTGAAAATCAGTGGTATTGTACCAGAAAAATAACATGGTCAAACATTGTGGGAATTATAGCTACCAGTTATCCATAGCTGCTGAAAATGTAAGCTTGAGGAGCTCACATAATTCAGACAAGAAAAAGCAATATATAATTTTAACTGACCATGAGACAGGAAGAAGTAATATGTTCCCTTTAGTCTCCTCATAGAATCAGCTTCAAATGGCAACAGAGACACTTGGCAGATATTTTATGTTGTTCAGCTACTTATTGCTGACTATCAGTCTTCTTTCTCAGTGTGCACACCTAAAAACACCCACTCACAACAGTAGCAGGGAGAGACAGAATATACAGTGAATACATTGGAACATGAAGCCAGGACATAAGTTGTGTAGGCTTATGAATCCCTATTGGTTTAGACCAATAAGTACTGTTATTTTATTTTTATTATTATTTTATTATTATTATTATTTTAACACTCAAGGGAAAATCCAGAAGATAGTCTGTTATTAAAATGTGCAAGATGTCTGCCACGAAGTATTTATTATAGAAATAGACCTGAGAGAAATAGCCATTATGTATATTTATATTGATGTAACTTTAAGAAATCTATTTTTTTTCCTAAGTACAACACACTTGATACTATGTTTGTCCTATAAAATAGAAGTTTTGCATTTTGTTTAAAGAAGTGGCTTTGCACATTTTATCTCTTTCTAAGAAAATATTTTTCTTTTGCTGCTCCTTCCAGGACTTTGCTTTAAGCACTGAATTATGTTTGTGAATTTTTTAGAACTGTAACTTAGAAAGGAAAATAATCAAAACAGTGTAAAGTGGGACTGATTGAGTGCTGTAGTTGTTGGCATACATTCAAATATAAAATGTGCTTAAAGCTTGGAAATTATTGCAATTTCATTGTAGTGATAAGCACAGAATGGGTAACGATTGGGTTAAAATAGAAAAAAAACCATAGATGTAGGTAATAGGAAAGGTGCTGCTTTCACACAGGTGATAATGAAAATTGTTTAGACCTCCACAGGTGTAATTTAGTCAATTAGAGCACAAATTGAACAATTTCCTATTGTTAAAGCAAATAACTAATATGACTGTCCCCTGAGCCATCAGTTGAAGAAAAAGACATATAATTATCAGCTCATAAACCAATTTACCAAGCCTAAAATAAAGAAGTTGTAATTCTCTGTACTCTAATAGGGACCAAGTTATAAATAACTTCTTTTGTATAAGTAATGGGCAGTCATTTGTAAATGACACTCATGGCCAAATCTAGGATTACCTTTCCTTATTCAAATGTAGGCACAAACAAATTGCTAGGAATCCAAATAAGCGCAGAGATTAGAATAGTGTGAGAAGAGCTTTTCTTTCCAACCAGATGTTAATCACAGGTAAACAAAGATCTTATGAAAACCTGATCTCCTATTTATCAGGTTTAAAGAGACAAAAAGGAGCACTACTAGATACCTTTTTGTTCTCTTAAGATGCCTGTTTAATCTTTTTTACTTTATTTAATGTTTTCTTCTGATGTTCAAAAGGAATAGGCTGTATCTCATAAATACATGGATTTATTTGGTCTCTAGGACCACCAATATAACCACATATCGATTTTTTAAGTCTATTGGAGAGGTTTCATCGTGTTCACACCTCTGTGGACAAATAATGTGTCCCTTTCCTGCATATACCTGTTCTATGTTGGTTATAACTGAGTGTTGAGATTCTCTTGTCATGCTCATGACAGTTTATGAAACTGTCCCATAAATATATCATGTTATCTGTCATATTTAAAGTGTAGGTTTCTTCTTATCTTATGTTAAAAATCTATAATGCAGAGGCCTTTGTTATCCAATCACCTTTCATTTCTGGGGAAGAAATAAGCCTCTGTGAGCTGCAGTATGTCACATCAAGGTCAGAGAATTCGAGCTGCAATGAAGGAGCGTGTAATATCTATTAGAAGTTTATAAACTCTCCATTCATCTGTTATATGGCCCTGTTAAAAACTCAGACACACATGGATTCAACATTTTCTAAGATGCAAACATCATGCTGCAGTATTTTGGTCATACATAGAAATCTGGACAACACACTGCTAATGTTATCAAGTTACACTGAAGAACCTCAACAGTTTCTTCAATCCCTGTGCCACTGCCATTTCCCTCATGTGGGTAATGCAGAGAAGTATGCTTGCACAGCAGTGCGAAAACTCCACCATGAGTGGAGAATACTGGTTAGATGTTCATGCCCTTTATTGATTTTGTATAATATTTTAAGGAGTTAATAATGAGTATGTTTTGGACTCTGAGACCAAATTCTCTCTCAAATCCTATTTTGGTATAGTCTCACCTACATCATTAACACTCATAATCAGAGAATTACTCCAAGGAAAGAGAGAAGCTAAAAGGCTAAAAGGTCTCTACTTTTCATCAATTCTAGTGAAAATGGTGCATGCTGCCATATCCTGTAATATAGCTCTTCAACATACTTCAAACCACATCTGAACTAAGCCGAAGCCTGGTCAGAATTACTTCTTTTTGGAACCTTGTACTCACAAGTCTCCAAGCATTTTGCTATTTAACAAAGTGAGAAATTGAGGGTGGGATTTGGAGACATCAAAATTCAAGTAACTGTGTCTCAACAAGGTATCCAAGCTTCTGTTATTATCCAGTGGAGCTCTAGTCAATACAGTCACTGGGCTGGTAGAGTTATTTAGATCACCTTGAAACAGAGACCTACAGTGGCCCACACTTGAACTTACTTGTCTATTGTATAAAACCCATGCTGTTAATTTATTGAAAGGTATGAAAGCTACTGACTGAATCTTAAGCACAACTGGATTTTGAAGACAAAATGACCAAATCCCTTACATAAATGGGAACAGCCATGATATTGCATATGTTGGATGATGGTGGTGAGCTTTTAAATCACCTAGTTCTATATGGATATTGAAATGGCAAGCTAATGGAATGAATGAAAGCACAGGTTAACAGAATGACACACAGCTTCATTTGCACTTCAATTCTCCTTAAGATATTTTAACTACCTACTCACATTAAGTAACTAATTGCAATTCCCAATCTACCTCATTGGCAATTCATTTGAAATGCAAGTCGGTAGTGCATGCTTTACTATTCACTAGAAAACAAGGAAGCATTAATCTTGCTTTATTTGTACCTGTGAGATCTCATGCCAACATTTTCAAGTGTAAAAACTCATGGCATATAAATTAAGCTTAGCAGAAATAAAAAGCCACCTTTTGATGGAAATTTGACATTTCCCATACATGCTGGTCCCCAGGCAGTTTGTATTATTTCTTTGTCTCAGTGAAGTGTTGTCAGATGAATGTATGCTTAAAATACAGGATGTTGAGGATGTTCATTTCAAATGGTTCTATGTGCAAGTTTATGTTGTCAGGTTTACTATTAGTGTCCTATGCAGCACTTTTTTTTTTTTTTTTAATGCTTTTTGTTGGCCAGAGTTTTGCAGATTTTGCTTGCAAAGAAACATACAAAGAAGGAGTTTTGAATCTTTGGAATCTTAAGCTTATGCTCCTATGCAAAAGTGCTCTTCCCAGATACAGCTATTTAGGAAGCACTTGAATGTTCTACTGCTTTTCATTCCCTTAGTTCATTCTTCAGATTCCTTTCCTTTTTTTTTTTTCTGAATCTCTGCAGCCTAAACATGATCATGTCTCCAGTTTTGACAGTGACACTATGACAATTAATACTTTCTAGTTTGTAAGCTTGTGCACATTCAGATTTTTTGCAAAAACTAGAAAGATCAATGGAACAATATCAGGAAAGATTTGTAATGTTGACAGCATATGTTGTGAAGAAATTGAATTTTCATATCAAACTTTGATCAAGTTCTACTGATTATTTAACTCATTCCAGCAGAACTTGTGTGTTTATCTGACAGGTTACTGGACTATTGATTGGCCTCCAGGTGAACTTTGTGCAACTGATCACAACCCTTTAAGCTTGATCATTCAGCCCACACTTCATCAGTTTGTCAATAAAGATGTTATGGTAGATGGTGTGAAAACCGAAACCCTATTTGCTAAAGTCAAGTCAAGCAACATCCACTGCTCTACACTCATCCACCAAGCTAGTTATTTTGTCACAGAAAGCCATGATGTTTTTCAGGCATGATTTCCACCCTCTAAATCCATGTTGACTGTTCCAAATCACTTTCTTGTCCTTAATAAATTTGTAAATGGTTTCCAGAGCTATATGCTCCATCGCATTCCCTGGGATAGAGGTGAAGCTAACCAGCTCACAGTTCTTCAGATCCTCATTCCTGACCTTGTTGAAAAGTGACATGGTTTTCTTCCAGTGCTCAGGAATCTCCCTAGAACACCATGACCTTTTAAAGATAATTGAGATAATGGCATAGTCCAGCTCCTTGTGGACTTGTTTCTGTCCAGTCTAGTTTTGTTCATTTCTCTGTCTAGGCCTCCAGGAATACACCAGTTTCTTCTTTGCTCATTTTTTACACAGTTGGTTCAGCAAATCAGATTATTATGGACTCCACAGCTTTTCCCTCATTGCTAAAAATTGTATTTGATCTTAAAAATTTTCCTTTCAAGCAACACACTGCACTGCATGCCTCTTGTTATGAGCTCCAAAAGGCATTGTTTATGAATTAGAACTGTTTTACATCAGAACTAGCTGTATTTAAGCAAGTATCAGAAGAGCTAAGAACCTGATCTCCACATCAGCACTGTTTAATACAATCAAGTTATTTAATATCAATATATTTTTTTATTCTATTTACTTCACATACTTAAATAAGTTATTATTGTTATTATTAATTGTGACAGGACAGTTAGAAGCTCTAGGCTCCCAGATGCTAAGAGCACCAGCAATATAAATCACCATTATTACACCAAGAACTCACAGTTGAGCAGATACATCAGCACAAGAGCATTCAGACAAGGAGCAACCAAGAGACCACCAAATGTGTAACCACAATATTCCAGGAAGCTTGCAACCAAGACAAAATCAATTATTCAAGTATTCAAATTGCACAGCTAATCCAGAGCTCTGGTTTTTGTTTGGGTCTAAATGAACACATTTCCTGGAATTTCTGGGAAAGGGAGATTGGTTAACATGGAAAATATTAATATGGAAAGCCAGCTTTTCATTTCTACTGAGCCAAATCATACATTCGATTTCATAGGAGACCTCCTACCTGTTTTTTGCCACATTCCTGTAGAGTTTTCTAGTGGCTGGTAGTTATCATCCTTTGGATTAAACATTTTTTACCAATCTCTTTTACCGCCGATGAGAAATGTCCCCTATTAGGGGAACACCTTTGGTCCTCACTGTTCTGCCATGTTTGTATAATTATTACCTGTGATTTGAGAAATTATGCCTTCTTAGACTACGGTTTGTAATTTTGGATGCCTAATCCTGTCAATGCTAAAATGAATCAAAGCTCTATTGAGTGAATCACCAGAATTATTTTTGATTTGAACAAATCTTGACAGTTACTGCTTTGCATGCTTAATCATCTGATTCATTGGCTCTACTTTGGTTGCACATGCTCAATTAGAAACAAAGAAAGAAACAAACCAGTAAAGCTAACCATTTAATATGTGGAGTATTCCTTCAGACCTGTGGTAGGCCTTAATGGGTATTTATTTTGAGCTGTGATATACCTTGCACCCAGTGTCTTTTACAAATAACTCTGAATTAGGAAAAAAAAAACTCAAAAATTATGGAAAATAGAGCCCCCAATAACAGAATATTCTTTTACTTGTATATCCCCTTAAAAAAACCTGATCACACTGGCAACTGGAGCATGCTCTTGGCATGTTCAGTTTGATTTTGATAGCCTCAGGATTCACAGGATAGGCTCATCAATTGTGAGGCCTCAGCACAGGGTGATAAACTCTGTTATTATATAATCCTAGCATCCAGTGAAAAGCTTTCAACTTTTTTGGGCTTCCTATCAATGAAATTTATATATAGGTAAATATAATTAAATTATTTTCTCTTCTCTGGCCTAATTAAAACTTTCTTGAAGAATATTTTGTAGGAAATCAGGCAGTATATTTTCTGACAGCATTCAGAAGACATTTTTGTAATATTATTATAGTAAATAAATAAAATGTCTAGTATGCAGGAATACAGATTTTTAATCCTATTAGTTAACATACTACCCTGTGAAGCAGCTTTATTGATTAATGGGAAAGCACGCACTGTTTTAATTAAATTAGAAAGCAAGGAACACAGAAAATTAAAATGCATGAAAAAGGTCCTGGATATATTTTACACTCATTCATCTTTTTCCAAGCTTAATAAAAACATAACGAGCTAATGTGCCAAGAAAATGTAAAATTGTTCAACAGCAGTTAAAGGACAGCGATGTAAATCCAATCTGCCCAGACTTCTTACAGTTGAGAATAACAAATCTCTGAGCAGCTGATCACACTCGTTCATATGAATATAACAATGACTGCATTAGTCAAATTAAAGATCACATCCACCCATGATTCCAGTCTCTGATACTGGTCAGTAGAAGGGAGAGTTAAAGCAGCAATAAATGCAGTTAAGAGGTGCCCATGGGTGTGTGAGGCTGATATTGGTGCCTGGCACACAGGGACTGAGTCTTCCCTGAGCTGACAGGAAACTCCATCTGTAGATGTTAGTGATATGAATTGCTGAGGTGAGTATCTCGAGAGAGGACGCCTTCAACACCGGAGCGGGGGGGAGATCACCGTCCAGAAGCCTCAACTCCTCGGCAGGACTTGCCCAGGAGCCGGCAGCTCAGCTGACGCGAGCAGCTGACTCACAGGGGGCGGGGCCAGGAGGAGCGGCACCAGCCGTGACTGGGTACAAACCTGTCGCGCTCCCAGGAGCGGGGAAAACAGAGGAGGTCGAGGCAGTTTGTGCGGGCAGTTTGCGCGGGCAGGCGAGCACTCTCCGTATGACCAGGGCCCGCTCTGGGAGCTCTGCTCTGGCTGCCCCGGCGGTGGCCAGCGTAGGCACCCAGACAGAGCCGATGAGAGGGGAGGCTGCAGTGCAGAGCTCGGAGTGTAGAGAGTGCCTGCAGCGGTCTCGTGAGGGAACGGTGCCCAATGGGCAGGGCTGCACTCGGTGCTCCCTGGTGGAGGTCCTCCTGCAGCAGGTGGCTGAGCTGCGGGACGCTGTCAATAGCCTGAAAGATGTCAGGGAAGCTGAGAGGAAGCAGGACTGCTTGCTCCGCGCCCAAACTGTGCAGAGGCCTCAAGCGTCCCCTGTAGCTCATGAAGGAGAGAAGGAGGCCGTTAACCCAGGAAGCTGGGAGATAGTAACAACAAAAACAACAAAAAAAAAAAAAAAGGAGGAAGAGGACAATTAAAATCAAGGGGCTTCCTCCTAAATCTGTTGTCCCCACCCAGAACTGCTTTGCTGTCCTGCAGGGGGCTGATGAGGAAATGCACTCTCATCAGAAACAACCAGCTGATGCACTGGTAAAGAAGATCTCTACTGGTGCTGCCAGGAAAAAGCGGTGGGTTATAACAGTAGAGGACTCTACTTTGAAAGGGACAGAAGCACTCATCTGTCGGCCTGACCCGGTCTCAAGGGAGGTGTGTTGCCTACCTGGGGCACGGATCAGGGATATTGCAAAGAGGCTGCCTGCTCTAGTGAGTCCCACTGACTATTACCCACTTCCAGTGATCCATGTGGTGCTAGTGATATAGAAAGTGGTAGCCTGGAGAACATGAAGGACTACAGAGCCCTGGGGGAGGTGATTAGGGGCTCTGGAGCTCAGATTGTCTTTTCGTCAATTCTCCAGGATACAGGGGAGGACCTTAAAAAAGCTAGGAGGATTGGCCAGGTTAATAAACGGTTAGAAGGGTGGTGTCATAGTCAGGGGTTTGCGTGTCTTGAACATGGGACCCAAGTTTGTAGGCCAGGTCTACTGAGTGGAGGTGCTCTGATAAAGAAGAGGAAGAGTGGTTTTGGTAAGAGGCTTGCCAGACTGGTCAAGGATGCTTTAAACTCAATGTGTTGGGGGAGAGGGGCATCATTCCATCCCAACACACCCAGTCAGTTGCCAGCACCTACAATAAATGCTTGGAGCAATGCAGAGATATTCCAGCCGCTCTAGCCAATGAGCCGGCTTCATTTGGAGCTCAGCTCAGATGCCTCTATACAAATGCTGGGAGCATGGGGAACAAACAAGAGGAATTAGAGATGTGTGCACGTCTGCAGAGGTATGATATAAATAGGCGTGACAGAAATATGGTGGGATGGCTCCTAAGACTGGAGTGTTGGAATGGAAGGTTACAGGCTCTTTAGAAAAGACAGGCCCAGCAGGTGGGAAGGAGGACTTGCTATTTGTCTTAGGGATAGGCTGGTGAGTATGGAACTCTGCCTGGGGACAGGTGAGCAGTCAGCAGAAAATTTGTGTGTCAGGGTTAAAGGGAGAACAGCGATGGGAGACATTACTGTGGGGATCTATTACAGACCACCTGATCAAGAGGAATCTGCGAATGAAGCACTCTACAGACAGATAGGAAAAGCCTCACATTCACAGGCCCTTGTTCTCATGGGGGACTTCAACCACCCTGACATCTGTTGGAGCGACGGTATGTGCTGGCACAAGCATTCCAGGAGGTTCCTCGATTGTCTGGAAGACAACTTCCTTCTGCAAGTAATAGAGGAGCTGACAAGGAGCAGTGCCATGCTTGATCTCGTGCTCACCAGCAGGGAAGGGCTGGTTGGAAATGTGATGCTCCAGGGCAGCCTTGGATGCAGCGATCACGAGATGGTTGAATTCGAGATCCTTGGGACAGTGAGAAGAGCGTGCAGCAAGCTCACTGCCCTGGACTTCAAGAGAGCAGACTTCGACCTCTTCAGGAATCTGCTTAGTAAGGTTCCATAGGATACAGCCCTAGAGGGCAGGGGGGCCCAAGACTGTTGATTGATATTCAAGGATCACCTACTGCAAGCTCAGAAGTGTTGTATCCCAACTAGAAGGAAGTGCAGCAGGAGGGCCAGGAGACCTCCTTGGATGGATAAGGAGCTGCTGAGAAAAATTCGAAGGAAAAAAGAGGCTTATGAAAGTTGGAAGCAAGGACAGGTGGCCTGGGTAGAATAGAGGGATGTTGTCTGGGAAGCTAGGGACCAGGTTAGGAAAGCTAAGGCCCAGTTAGAATTAAACTTGGCTAGGGATGTTAAGGATAACAGGAAGGGAATCTATAGGTACGTAGTGAATAAAAGACAGACTAGAGACAATGTAGGCCCCCTCCGGGAGCTATTGAGAGAACTGGCTACCCTGGATTTGGAGAAGACTGAGGTTCTTAATGACTTCTTTGCCTCGGTCTTCACTGGCAAAGGCTCTGACCGCACCACCCAAGTCTTGGAAGGCAGATGCAGGGACTGTGAGGATGAAGACCCTAGACCCACTGTAGGAGAGAATCTGGTTCGAGACCACCTTAAAAACCTAAATGTACACAAGTTCATGGGACCTGATGAAATCCATCCGCGGGTCCTGAAGGAGCTGGTGAATGAAGTTGCTAAGCCACTGGCCATCATATTTGAAAAATCATGGCAGTCAGGTGAAGCTCCCAATGACTGGAAAAAGGGAAATATAACCCCCATTTTCAAGAAGTGGAAAATGGATGACCCAGGGAGTTACAGACCAGTCAGTCTCACCTCTGTGCCTGGCAAACTCTCGGAGCAGATTCTCCTGGAAGCCATGCTAAGGCACATGAAAAACAACAAGGTGATGGGTGACAGCTAGCATGGCTTCACTAAGGGGAGATCCTGCCTGACCAATTTGGTGGCCTTCTATGATGGGGCTACAGAACTGCTGGATAGGGGTAGAGCAGTTGATGTCATCTACCTGGACTTGTGCAAAGCATTCGACACTATCCCACACGCCATCCTTGTCTCTAAATTGGAGAGACATCAATTTGATAGATGGACCACTTGGTGGATAAAGAACTGGCTGGACGGCCACACACAAAGAGTTGTGGTCAATGGCTCCATGTCTGGCTGGAGACCAGTGGTGTCCCTCAGGGATATGTGTTGGGACCGGTCTTGTTCAACATCTTTGGCGGTGACATGGACAGTGGGATTGAGTGCGCCCTCATCAAGTTTGCAAATGACACCAAGCTGTGTGGTTCAGTTGATACACCAGAGGGAAGGGATGCCATCCAGAGGGACCTCAACACGCTTGTGAGGTGGGCTGATGCCAACCTTATGAAGTTTAACCATGCCAAGTGCAAGGTCCTACACCTGGGTCGGAGCAATCCCAGGCACAGCTCCAGGTTGGGCAAAGAAGAGATTCAGAGCAGCCCTGAGGAGAAGGACTTGGGGGTGTTGGTTGATGAGAAACTTAACATGAGCCGGCTTCAGTGTGCACTTGCAGCCCAGAAAGCCAACCATATCCTGGGCTGCATCAAGAGGAGTGTGACCAGCAGGTCAAAGGAGGTGATGCTGCCCCTCTACTCTGCTCTCGTGAGACCTCACTTGGAGTATTGTGTGCAGTTCTGGTGTCCTCAACATAAAAAGGACATGGAACTGTTGGAACAAGTCCAGAGGAGGGCCACGAGGATGATCAGGGGGCTGGAGCACCTCCCGTATGGAGACAGGCTGAGAAAGTTGGGGCTGTTCAGCCTGGAGAAGAGAAGGCTGCGTGGAGCAGCCTTCCAGTATCTGAAGGGGGCCTACAAGGATGCTGGGGAGGGACTATTCATCAGGGACAGTAGTGACAGGACAAGGGGTAATGGGTTCAAACTTAAACAGGGGAAGTTTAGATTGGATCTAAGGAAGAAGTTCTTTACCGTGAGGGTGGTGAGGCCCTGGAATGGGTTGCCCAGGGAGGTTGTGAATGCTCCATCCTTGGCGGTGTTCAAGGCCAGGTTGGATGAGGCCTTGGGTGGCATGGTTTAGTGTGGGGTGTCCCTGCCTATGGCAGGGAGGTTGGAACTAGATGATCTCAAGGTCCTTTCCAACCCTAACTATTCTATGATTCTGTGTGGTACCAATAGACAAGAAGTACCTTGTAGTAAAAGTTGGACAAAAAATTGGAATATATGAAGGAATTCTGGCAATTATGGGAATAATGTTTCTTTTGTTTTGGCTCCCTGGTTCTATCATACCTCCATAACTGACCAACATTTATCAGTTTCTCAGACATCTTTAAGGTGTTCCAAGTGCTGTTGGTGACATGTTCATTGATAGCTGTGCTCTACTTGAGGAGTAGGGAACCCCTCTGATCTCTTGCTTTTGCACCTTTTTTGTTATTTTTTTTTTTAAATTTATTCATTGTTCTCATTAATGACTTGATTTTATCTACAGTTGTTGGTTTGTTTGTTTGGGGTTTTTTTACCCTGTGATGCTTTCTCTCCTTTGAAGGTGGATGGCATTTGGTTATTACTAGAAACAGAAGATGTGGCTTTGGTGTATGACCTATATGAAAATGTTTCTTCCTGACTACAGCTTGTTCAGCTAGTGCCAGTGCAACCACACAGATCACAAAGCCTAGATTTGTTTTCAACACAGTTGTGCATTTTCACTCCAGCAACATATCCAAATCATCAAAATAAAGAAACATTTGAAGAGTTTGGTTCTTCTTTCTAACAAAATAACAATAATGATAATGATGATGATGATGATAACAACAACAACAACAGCAACAAACTTACTTATTCCTGGATGGAAATGCATTAATTCATTTCCTTTCATGAGACTGTTTCCTCCCAAGAAGAATTGTCCCAGATATTTATTCAAACACAGTTACTGAAATACCAAAGCCTGTAATGTGATGGTTCTGCTTTCAGTCTTTGGTTTCTTTACAGTGTGAGGATTTGAGAAGGATTATTCTTATCCTAGCCAAAATGAAAAAGTCATTCTATAAGGACATTGGATATAACTCTATATTTAAGGTCCAAACGATATTTTTAAGATTGGTGTTAACACATCAAGATATCAAGTCTGATACATATTTAAATCCCCAGAAGAACTGCTTATGAGTCAGAAGGAAAATCATAGTTCTTTAGAAAAACAAAAGAAAATTCAAAAATTTTATACAGAAAAATATATTTTGAAAAGACTTTAAACTAAAACCAATTGAGTCTAGAAATCTCTTAATTCTAGTTCAGTTCTTTGAAAATAAGCGTTATCATTAGTTTTAATAAATTTTAAAGTTAGTAACAACATTATGAAGATGTAATCTGTGAAACAGACTCTGCACAATAAAACAACATGGAGATACTTTAGTTCTTGAAAATAGTTACTATGGACTTCTTTTCTGTTTTAATTATTCACCAAAAGCATGGATGGATTTTAGACTTGAAACTATAAAGTGGAAATGCTTAGTTCTACTCCTATAATCCTGAGTTCCTGAAAGCTGAATGGAACTTTAGCATTATGTACCCATGTCCAGCTTGTTCACACAGCAATTACATGTAAATGTAGCCTCGTGGAGCAAAGAACTAGAGGTGGTTATGAGATACCTTGCAAACTGTGAGAGACTTCATTCTACACCATAAAACACTACAGCTAAAGACTAGAAAACTTCAGCAGTTTGGCTTCACTGACCCCTTTTGTTCTGTCTAATATAAAAATGTCACGTGTGTATTGTTTTATAACTAGCTCAATAGATTATCAAGAAAGACCATGATATTGAGAGAAGAAAGACGAGATAAAGGGAGATAAAGCACATTTCATATCATTGACTCTTCTCTGTTGCCCAAACTTGTCTTGCTTTACTGAGATTCTCAGATTTCCTCAGATTGGAATTAAGTTTATGCTGATCCAACTTTCCTTCTTAGTACAAAAGTGATAGTCATAATCTACAATTAGAGTTTGCAGAGTGGGATTAAGCCATGAAACCAGGTCTTAGTCAGCTTTAGGACTGTGTCAGTCATTTATGGCTTGCAGCAGAGGTGCTGCTGATCTCATTTACCTCTTCTTGTGTATTTTTTTCCCTACATCTTCATGCCAACACAAGCCACACAAGACGTTCTGCAGTCTGAAGTGACTATTTTCAGGGACACCCAGGACTTATAACAGATAGCCATAGGTATAGGTACTGCTATAGTTAATTTACAGCATGTAATGTGAAGGAAAGGGCTGGAAAAGCCATGTGATCCAGACTTCTGAGGGGGACTGTGGAGACCCACAATCCTGATCCTCATGGATCTGCTACTGTAAAATCATTGGATCTTGTTTACATTTTGAGATAAATGTTCTGGATATTCTTCATGCAATGCACACGTCCTCCACATCTATAATACTTGTAGTGATACTATCCACTTCAATAAACGCTATAAATGGAAGCTGCTTCCTGAAAAGAAACTGCACCAGGGGACTTTATGCCCTAAATTTTGAACAAAAAGAAGTGAAACAAATGTTTTTTACCCTGAAAATGTTGCTTCTTACAATAATTTCCCAGCACATGATTATAAATGCAATTAATTTTCCAAAGGATCACAAGCTAAAGCAAAGAACTGATTAAACCATATTGTTTGTTACATAAAAATCCTATTGAGAGAAAATCAGATGCTGAAGAAAAAACGTAATTTTGGGTCACACTGTTTGTTTTCAGTTTCTTTCTTTTACTAGTTTAAAATGAGATTTGAGTTGCTTACTCAGCCCTCTTACTTATTAGGGTAGCATTTTGGTTTTCAATAAGAGCAAACAGACCGTCTCAAAAAAGCTTTCTTAAAGTGAGAAATAAGCACAGAACACCCAGGGGCAAGACGTCTTTAGAATCTTTAAAGGTGGCTGCAGGCTAGAGCTAAAGCCCTGGAATCTGATAACTGAAAGCTCCAGTTTGACTAAGAAATGTTTAGGGGATAGACATGTACTCCACAATACAATCAAACCTAAGGCTGAAAAAAAATCGAATTTATTGTATATTGTTCTTAATATTTCCTGTAATATGATTGTTCCAAAGACTCAAATGTTATATAGAAGCATTGGAGAAAAGTTTTTTTTAGTCTGAAAAGACATACTGGTTTTTGCAGTTCATGGTGGGTGTTTGAAAGAATGTCACGTTTCAAAAGTAAGTCTCACTCTGCTAGAAAAACACTGCAGGCACAATTGTTATGCCAGTGAGCTGGACCATCTCTGTCTTTTCAATGCTTTCTTTAGATGGTGCTGCCCTTTCAAGTTCCATTTAGATTGTTCTTTCCATGAACTAAATAAAGTTACAAAGGTAATTTTCTTGAAGATGAAAAATTTCTTAACCTACCAAAAGTAATAGTTTCTTTTGTGGTCAAAATGCCTTAATAGTCATGCTTATGAGACAGGATTTAGAAAGAATGATCTGGGAAGCATCTCACTAGGGAAGTCAGAGGGAGAAAGGGAAATAGGATTGAACATCTGGTTAGCATGTGATGCCTGACGGAATGTTCTTTGAATCAGCCTTTCTACTAGAAATACTCAGGAAAAGGCTGACAGACATACATTTGAAGGCAAAACTGGTAAAACAAGTGTGGTAACTCTTCCTGGCCCATATCTTGCTTTCCCATTTCCCTCTGTGAAAGTTTCCCAAGAATCTTCATATAGACTTTCTTCCTGTTGCCTGCCTTTCACGGGGCTCAGAGCTGGCATAGTTCTGCTCTAGTCCAATAGGCAAGGATCTGTCTCATTCTTGCAAGCTCTCCCAGTGGAAAATAGTTTTCACTTTGGATTCAGACTAATCTACAAGGCCATTCTGACACTAGTCAGAGTTTATTTAGTTCACTTGCTGAATTTGATTGAACTGCTGCAGTAAATTTTGTGAATAAGAATGGCAAGGTTGTATTTTCTGACCTTGTTTTTTTTTAAGGTCAATTTGAAACCTTCTATCTTTATAAGTTCAGACATCTGTGTCTGTAATACAGGGAACTAATCTATTCAACAAATGTGATATTTGAAGATCAGAAGCTACGAGGTGTTTGGATCAAAAATGAGTGTGGATATGTAATATTGAAAGCAGCTAAATGCAATTTTTGCCTCAAAAGTAAGTTTTTGTGGCACTAAGTACACATAAGAAGTAATCCAAGTAAGTAATAAGAATTTTTTTTTTTTTGGATATCTGATGGAATAGAGTACTGAAGAATGTATTTCAACTTTCATAAATAAAATGAATCAGAACCAGTCAAGAATTTTTTACTACACAGTTTTGCATTGCTCTTTCATTTTTTCATGTGCAAAAAATGCTCTTTTATTATAACTGTCTTTGCAAAAATGGGTCAGCTCTGGCTAATTTGTAGACTGATAAAATTTGAAAAGATATTTAAAGGTTTTGAAGATTGTTTTAATGATATTTTGCTGAGAGAAATAGTGTGTTCCATTTTCAGATAAGATCCTTATAATGTAGTATTATGATTATGCATGGACAAAATAAAAATAAAACATTAAAATCCTTAGAGAAAAATATTCTAAGTAATTTGAACTGAAATATTCTTAAGAATGTATTCAGCCATTAAGCGAAATATTTACCCAAATCATTGACTAAGATAGAAGAACAGCAAAATTAAAACCACAGTAAACAAGTAAAATACAGATTCCCACAGGACTGATGACAGCTAGAACAAGCATGTATCACAGGACCCATATGGGGTTTCTCTGTTTCTGTCTTCTCTTATAGCACCAGGATAGCTACTGAAGAGCAGCTGGCTCAGTTCTGTCTGTAGCACAGCAGGGTTGCTGATAAATTCTGGAGGAGAGCCATTGCTGCAATTCTACTTTCCTGAGCAAACATTTGTGTATATAAGAAGGGGAGTATGACACTTTAAAGTTCTTCATCTGGACTTCTGTCCTGCTTCTTGTTCTGTCCTTTTTTCCGTGCAGCTTGCTATCGACTGTATTATATCGACAGCAGATAAAGTGGGCTACTTCTTTTTAGCTCTCTGTTGCCTGCACAGAGCACAGCAACTTTCACAGCTGGATTTGGTTTCCACATGGTAACTTTTCTATACTTCGGGGGAAGTCAGGAATACAGTAAGCTGCAAATGTTTTTCCCACTACATGTTTTCACAAGTAAAATATTGATTTGTCAAAGCTGAAGGCTTTTGTACTGATGAATATTTATTCAGTGAAAGTTTTGTTAGGAAATTTTCAAAAGAGCAAATGTGATTAGCTAGAACTTGATGTTCAGTTGAACTGGTTGAAAGAGAACGTTGGGTCATATCTTCACCTAATGCAAAATAAGCTGATTCACAAATGAAAGTCCCCTAACGACTTCAAGAGAAGACCTACTTCAGTGAGGTTTATTTGTTGGGGTTTGGTTTTGTTGGTTTGGTATTTTTTTTTTCATTTCAGTGAAGAACTGAATTAAATTAAAGCACCTTAAACCCTCTTATTTTCTTAGGTTACAATTGTGGTGCAACTGTAGTACTGGTTCTTTCTGAAATGAAGAGACCTCACTTTTGAGACCTTACTTGGAGTACTGTGTACAGTTCTGGTGTGCTCAACATAAACAGGACATGGAGCTGTTGGAACAAGTCCAGACAAGGCCACAAGGATGATCAGGGGGCTGGAGCACCTCCTGTATGAAGACAGGCTGAGAAAGTTGGGGCTGTTCAGCCTGGAGAAGAGAAGGCTGCATGAAAACCTCATAGCAGCCTTCCAGTATCTGAAGGGGGCTTATAAGGATGCTGGGGAGGGACTCTTCTTTAGGGATTGTAGTGACAGGACAAGGGGTAATGTATTTAAACTTAAACAGGGGAAGTTCCTGTTAAGATATAAGAAGTTCTTTACCGTGAGGGTGGTGAGGCACTGGAATGGGTTGCCCAGGGAGGTTGTGAATGCTCCATCCCCGGTGGTGTTCAAGGCTGGTTGGATGAGGCCTTGGGTGACATGGTTTATTGCGAGGTGTCCCTGCCCATGGCAGGGTGGTTGGAACTAGATGATCTTAAGGTTCTTTCCAACCCTAACTCTTCTATGATTCTATTTTATGATTCTATGTAAATAAAGGTATATAATCTTAAAAACAAAAAAACAAAGCATTGTTAATAAATATTTGGAAGTGTTCTAATATATTTTCTTGTATTTTACTACTTTACTAGGTGAATTATTTCCTCCTCAATCCTTCTTATTGCAGAGGAGATGTTAAGGATGTTAAGATTAACTGCTGTGATATTGAGAGAAAGAAAGGCTACTTTGTTCTTGCACAGTGTTATATTATTTTTACAAGGTAAATTCTAGGAGAATGACACTTGGTGTCAACACTATGTAAAGAATAGCTGCCCTGCAATTGCTAACCTATTTCCTTCATTACTGCTGATGTCCTGAAATCCGCAAAACACCAGAACTGACAGAAAAACAACCCATTTCCTCCAAACTTGCCTGCTGAATAATTACTTCCTATGTTCATCTGATACCTGCTTCCTGTGGGCAATTTCCATATGTTTTTCCTGTGCATGGGATTGTTTAAGCACTCCATGAAAAAACAAATTTTGCCAACTCCTCAAACTAAGAAAAAGTTGAGTATATTAACAGGAGACATAAAGAGCTTTAAATACCTTTGAAGATATTTTCTTTAAAGCTTTTTAAGACTGTTTTTATTGTGGTCATAAAGATTTACATTGCAACCAGTTTTACAGGTGTATCAACTTTGCCTATTTATTACTGCTATTACAAAGAAAACTATTTTTAGTCTTCTTACTTGTGCCCACAAAACCTTAATTTCATCCCATTAATTCTGAAAGAAACGATTGTGATTTTTAGATGCAAGAGAGACCCTTTATCTTTATAGGAGTTTAAAGAACTTGACATGTTCTTCTCTTCACTTGTGTGGGATGGTAGGGAAGCTGCACTCTTCTGAAGATCCTCCTGCTAGGATGCCTTAGACATCATCACAAAGCCAGCATGGAACAGTATTTGGGGACATAGATCTTCCATTTTTCCTTGTCTCCTGAGGCACTCTGAGTTACACGAAGGACTCACAATTCAGATTTGGTGTTTTCGCTCACACTCATAGCACTGGTCATTTTGGCTAGATGACTGCCTGCACCCTTCTTTTAACAAGCACACTAAAAGAAGTGCCTGTTTCAAATAGTAAGTTTTATTAAATGTTGATGCTTTCTCTGTCATGTCCCAGAGCTGTCACTGTTTCTGGTGGCTATCTAATACAAGACTTGTCTTTTTCCCAGAAAACTGAAAGACTTGTTGATTCCATGAGGTATTCTTTGTTTGTTAGCTAGCTGTTTTGTGTGAAAAGGCTTTTCAGTAACGTTTACCAGAATTGTCTTTGGTATGGATCTAAGGCTTCTTCCATGTGTGAGGAATATATGAAACTCATTGGTGATATCAGAATCACTGTAGGTTGCAAATTTTCTTTGGGATTCTCTCAGAAATTCTCTGACAAACAGTTACATCTCCAACTTGGGTGAATCTTAATAAATGGGTAGATGGTTAATTCTTCTGCTTTTCAGATGGTAAACTGAACTGTTTCCACACTCCTAGGTTTTAGTGTCTTCTTAGGTGGTAAATTTCTGATGTTAGTTTATGGAAATAACTGACAGACCAAGTGACTAATTCAGCTATTTATGTTAATTCTTCAACAGAATCAGTTTTCAAGTAAAAAAGGAGAGCATGAATCATCTCTTAATGGAAGAAAATTTCAATATCACAGTACCTTTGAAAAAACAAAGTTTTCCTTCTTGACAGAATGAATCACTCTCCATTGTCAGAAAGACATCCATTATTTGGAGCTGGAGCCCAGATCAGTCTAAATATATTTGACTACTTGGCTTAACATATTATTTGTACATAGTCTTTTGCTGTATATTAACGGAACATTCTAAGCCTTACTAGCATACCTATGTTGGTTAAGTATTTGGTGACACATGCTTTATGTGAAAGAAAAAACATAGTGCTTCCAGCAATGTGTCTTGTCCTGTAACAGTTTCACGGTATTCTTCACAGTATTCTTTAATTGTGCTAAATGCTTTCAATGAGTGAAGCTTGTATCTGTAACAGGAAAGATTTTAATTGTGAAAGAACTTGTATTGTAGAATAAATGGAGAAAACTAAATCAGTTATTAGAGATGTCTGTTTTTTCAAGAGGCAGACCTCATTTAGAGAGTAATGAAGAAGGCTGGAATTTTCTGTACTATGGAGAAAGGGGCATTTAGCTAATACTGAATGACAAGAACAGTTACTCAATACTTGCAGTAGTGGGTGGAGTTTCAGCAGCGGCAGTGTTTTGATTAGATTCTTCCACCATCTATGCAGTATAAACTGGAATCTTAAGTATGCAAACTTCTTAAATTACATTTCTCATAGAGGCGGGGGGGGGAGAAACTCCTTCAAATTTGGTTTTAATTTAAGAAGCAAAATCCTAGTGTAACAGATTTAAAATAGAACTCAGTTATTGTGCAATTCTTATATTTATGTTGGCATTAAGAGGGTGCAGTGAGATACCATTGTCTCAAAAGAAAATTGAAACTCTTGCTTAATTTTAGCATTGTACAAAGAAACAAATGGATTTTAATATTTTAAGCATCTAGACTTGAACAATGAATGAATCTCATTAATATCAGGAGGTTTTTTAGCTATTCTTTTTGCTGACATTTCTCCCTATTGTTTCATCTTGGAAAACCTTTATCTTTAAATAGAAATCCCCAGAACAAATGCAAGAGTGGCTGGATTGATAGAAATCTCAAAGTATTTGTATCTGTCATTAGGGTTGAAGCCTAAATAACCAAATTGTGCAGTGGAACAGAAGATTAATCTCTGAATTCAAAATTCTACTTTGGCAAAATACCTATGTGAAAAAAGGAGAAATAAATCAAACAGGATTAAAAAAAATAGGTCAACTGAATCTGGGATTTCAAATATTAATATCCATCATTCATGGTTGTATAGTTATTTCATGGTGACATTACCTTGTAAAAAAGTGGGCCTCATGTTGTTTTGATTGTGTATTTTTCTATCTTAACATATTTGAAAGTCTTTCAAATTCCACTTCAGAACTGATTTACACAAGCTTATAGTGCTTATTTCAGTTGTTACATCCTGTACTTGAGCACTCTCATTCACTCACTTGAGTACGGCCTTAAATGTGTCTTTCTTGGATTAGTAGGTTTTTTCCTTCCTCTATTTTCTTAGGGTTTTTTTTTTCTCTAGTTAAAGAACAAAACAGATGGCCTGTAAGTATAAATATGCTTACACTTTACCTTTGCCAATTATGTTCACCTAGTATGATTTATTTCTATGATGGGGCTACGAAACTGATGGACAGGGGCAGAGCAGTTGACGTCATCTACCTGGACTTGTGCAAAGCCTTTGACACTGTCCCACATGACATCCTTGTCTCTAAATTGGAGAGACATCAATTTGATGGGTGGACCACTCGGTGGATAAAGAACTGGCTGGATGGCCGCACACAAAGAGTTGTGGTCAATGGCTCCATGTCTGGCTGGAGACCAGTAATGAGTGGTGTCCCTCAGGGATCGGTGTTGGGACCAGTCTTGTTCAACATCTTTGTCAGTGACATGGACAGTGGGATTGAGTGCACCCTAAGCAAGTTTGCCGATGACACCAAGCTGTGTGGTTCGGTTAATACGCTGGAGAGAAGGGATGCCATCCAGAGGGACCTCAACACGCTTGTGAGGTGGGCTGATGCCAACCTCATGAAGTTTAACCATGCCAAGTGCAAGGTCCTACACCTGGGTCGGAGCAATCCCAGGCACAGCTCCAGGTTGGGCAAAGAAGAGATTCAGAGCAGCCCTGTGGAGAAGGACTTGGGGGTGTTGGCTGATGAGAAACTTAACATGAGCCAGCTTCAGTGTGCACTTGCAGCCCAGAAAGCCAACTGTATCCTGGGCTGCATCAAGAGGAGTGTGACCAGCAGGTCGAAGGAGGTGATCCTGCCCCTCTACTCTGCTCTCGTGAGACCTCACTTGGAGTATTGTGTGCAGTTCTGGTGTCCTCAACATAAAAAGGACATGGAACTGTTGGAACAAGTCCAGAGGAGGGCCACGAGGATGATCAGGGGGCTGGAGCACCTCCTGTATGGAGACAGGCTGAGAAAGTTGGGGCTGTTCAGCCTGGAGAAGAGAAGGCTGCGTGGAGACCTCATAGCAGCCTTCCAGTATCTGAAGGGGGCCTACAAGGATGCTGGGGAGGGACTATTCATCAGGGACAGTAGTGACAGGACAAGGGGTAACGGGTTCAAACTTAAACAGGGGAAGTTTAGATTGGATCTAAGGAAGAAATTCTTTACTGTGAGGGTGGTGAGGCACTGGAATGGGTTGCCCAGGGAAGTTGTGAATGCTCCATCCTTGGCGGTGTTCAAGGCCAGGTTGGATGAGGCCTTGGGTGACATGGTTTAGTGTGAGGTGTCCCTGTCTATGGCAGGGGGGTTGAAACTAGATGATCTCAAGGTCCTTTCCAACCCTAACTATTCTATGATTCTATGATTCTATATATTGCCTTGACTAAAATGGAAGCCAGACTGATTAATTTACCTCAGGTATCTTCACAATAACCTCCTCAGATCTATTAGGTATGAGTGAAGATATTGGGATGGAAACATTGAGGTACAAAACAGCAGAATGACCATGACTTTTCTTAGCAAAGTCACTTGTGGGCACTATCAAAGGTGACCTGATTATAAATCATGCCATGTCATTTAGAAAAGTCAACTATTGAAAACATGAATCAAAGGCTCTATTTCTTGTGGAACTTCCATGACAGTAGATGTTACTTTCTTAATGCACACAAAATTTTTTATTTTTATGCTATTTTTGCATAGTATTATAGAAAACAGTTTCAACTGTCTAATTAAAATAATTATTTCTTTGGTTATGTGTTCCAGAGTTTGAAGATTCCGGGTTGAGAGAAAAGCAACACAATAAAGAATCATATCTAGTTTATTAATAGAGGAATAATATGGTGGTAACAAAAGATACAGTAAAGCATACTTGTGATGTTTAGTTATATTACCAACCCCAAAGACCATTTAATGACAATCAGGAAACCAGCTCTGAGAAACATCATCACAGTGCAAGGTGGCAGGCTCAGCCTTAGCAGGCATCCCCACGCAGAGGTAACGTTGACCTGGGTGGTATGAGGTTCTGCCTTCCCACATTGCATGAGGCTCAGGCGTGAGGCTCAGGCTTTTATATTAACAAAAATGCACACTCATTCTGACACAGGGGGCCAGCCTGCATCGGAAGAAGTGGCCAGCAATATCTAGAAAGGTCTCCAAGAGTCAAGACTTTTCTGGGGAGTTCTAAAGTGGAACTTTCCAGGGAGGAACCAAAGCTGGACTTCTTGGGGAGCAGCCAAAGCAGGACTCTCTGGAGAGGAGCTAAAGTGGACAAACAGTACTTTTCTATCTTTGTGTATTTCACCACAGACGATTATCTATTGTCCCTGACACACTATGCTATAGTGCACAACTTTTATTTTCCATTCCATGTATGTGCCTCACGGAAATAGACACTTTCATTCATTATGCTACTTCTCTCTCCACACAAGAATGGCCTGATCTATAATACGATTGAATCAACAGCAAACCTTTTATTGGCTTCAAAACATTTTGGACCTACAGTTTACACTTTTGTTCTAGTAGTCGGTATAAGGGAAACTGGTATAATGAAAAGAGCAAGCAGGATTTGAACATTGGGTAAACCAATGAGGAACTAATACTTTGCCTATACTTCCATGTCATACATATACTGCTAAACAAAAAGGAAAACCAAGAAATTTTTTGCATCATAAAAATGTGCAACATTCACTATGTTTCTACATAATTAATCAGACTTGATACCAAACAAGATTTCCATGACTGTAAATAGAAAGGACTATATTATTTTCACAATTTTCTCAACTTCTGATGGACAACCTTCATGACAGTTATGAACCTGACCAGGACTGAACGTTAGGTAGAACCAGTCCAAAAAAAGGGAATGTAATGCTTGGGGTTTCTGGGGGCACATGGATTCACCAGGTCATTTAGACAGCTAAGAGCAGCAAGACAATGGAAACATTAGGTGGCTGACCATCGTTAAACTCTTTTACATACTCTTGCAACAGTCTGTTGCTCAAGTTTGACATGTTTTTAACCTGAGTTTGTGAGTCAGTCATTCATAAAGTTTACCAGCTATTTTTAAATTTAAAATTTATATTTTAGATCTTTTCTGGATTCCACACAATAGTCTGGACCCTAAGACTAGCACTCAAAAACCTTTCACTGCATTTCCCTTTCTCTACCTCCAGACATAAAGTACCTTGGCAAGCAGCATAAAATGGACAAATATAGACAACCATATTGAAAGACATTAGGATAAACAAGGACTAAGTTTAGATATTACATGTTCCAGACAAGTTCATCAGCTTAGGGCTTAAAAACACCATTGTCTTCTTCTCTGGAAAATGTTTGATAAAGAAAAACAATCTTTTGATTTGGGTGGGTTTCACCAAAATGTGCTATGAGATAGGTAAAGGAAAAACTAATTTCTGTTTTCTGAATGGCCTTAAAATACTATGGTACTGAGTCTGATCAAATACAAAATGCTTAGAGAAATTAGCAAAAGTAGAAATGTGTTATAAAAAATATGCTGGAACCAAGAGAATGATCTTCAGTTAGGCAGCCACTGTGAGAGCAATTTTATACTTAGGGAAAGTTTAAGCACCTTTTGGAATAAAACCAAAGTTACTTTTCAAGAACTTCCTTCACATGCAAATAGACAGAAAAATGTTTCAATTTATGAGGATCTGTCTCTTCAAGGGCCAGTAAACAAAAAGGATGAACAAGTGTTTTTGTCCAGACTTCACATGATGCTGCGTAGCCTGCATTTATATAAAGTCCTTGTTCCTTCAAGAGAATTTATCTTTGTTCATGTTGTCTACTGGGAACATCCCTGGCTCGTGCCAACACCTGAGCTATGCTAAGACACTGCCTGGAAAGGTCAATCATTGTGCCAGGGAGCATGCTGTCAGTTAAGCGGTGTAATCATGAAGCTGTTACTGAGCTTGTTTCTGTGCCATACATATGCTAGGAGTAAAGATCAGGCAGAAAGACTGAGATGTCTGCAAGACCATTAAATAAAGAGTATAACACACACTATAACTACCTTGAGCAGACACTGCAACTGTTTACACCGAAGGTAGATGATTGGACCAGCTGGGAAGTTAGCTCTGCAATGGGGATGCATGCTCAGAGACACATATTTCTCATCATGAGAATTAATGGCTCAAGTTCACTGTATTTGCCATACGATCTTCTGAAACAAAAAAAGAGTTCTTCTGCTAGATTAAGCTGAGAATTATTTCTCTGTCTAGAAAAACTCTCCATTTCCAGTGTGTTATCTTGACTCAAAGTAAAAATTCTGGGTGCGTGTTCTGGGTTCAGCAGTAGCAGTCATTTCTCTCCTTCTTAGCAACTGGTGCAGTGCTGTGTTCTTGACTTTCAGCCTGGGAACAGTGCTGATAACACTGATGTTTTTAGTTGTTGCTGAGTAATGCTTACTCCAATCAAGGACTTTTCAGTCTCATGCTCTGCCAGTGAGGAGAAGCACAGGAAGCCGGGAGGAAGCAGAGACAGGACACCTGACCCAAACTAGCCAAAGAGGTATTCCATACCATAGCATGTCATGCCCAGTATATAAACTGGGGGCAGTTACCCGGAAGGCCCAGATTGTTGCTCAGGTTGGGCTGGGTATTGGTCAGCAGGTGGTGAGCGGTTGTATTCTCTTCCCTTGTTATTTCCCTTATCATTATTATTATTGGTGGTAGCAGTAGTGGTTTGTGTTATACCTTAGTTACTGGACTGTTCTTATCTCAACCTGTGGGAATTACATTCTTTTGATTCTCCTTCCCATCCCTCTGGGAGCAGGGTGAGGAAGAAGGTGAGGGAGTGAGCAAGCGGCTGCATGGTTCTGGATTGCCAGCTGGGCTTAAACCACAACAGTGTGGCTTTCACTTTTCACGCACTTTTGCGTGAGTTGGTGTGGATGGATTCTGTAAGTACTTATGTGTGTGGATGAATTCTTTGAGTACTCATGTGTATGGATGGATAATAGTTACCAGAAAACTGCAGGTGAGGAGAGCAATTGTGTGAGAGAGCATGTGAAACTCTTCCAAGAACTGAAAAGCTCTGGAAACAACTGGTCTTGTTAAATCTGGAAGAACTGATAAACTCAGGATACCAAGAGTTGCTGAATCTAAGGCCACCAGCACACATCAAGTCCATCCACAATGTATTACTCAGAAAGCACCCAGGAAGATGGTGGCAAATTTATGCAAAAAATATAGGAATATATATACACACCTAAAGCAACAAAGATATATGAAGGATTTTCTGAATATCATAGAATCATAGAATAGTTAGGGTTGGAAAGGACCTTGAGATCATCTAGTTCCAACCTCCCTGCCATAGGCAGGGACACCCCACACTAAACCGTATCACCCAAGGCCTCATCCAACCTGGCCTTGAACACCGCCAAGGATGGAGCATTCACAACCTCCCTGGGCAAACCATTCCAGTGCCTCACCACCCTCTCAGTAAAGAATTTCTTCCTTAGATCCAACTTAAACTTTCCCTGTCTAAGTTTGAACCCGTTACCCCTTGTCCTGTCACTACAGTCCCTGATGAATAGTCCCTCCCCAGCATCCTTGTAGGCCCCCTTCAGATACTGAAAGGCTGCTATGAGGTCTCCACACAGCCTTCTCTTCTCCAGGCTGAACAGCCCCAACTTTCTCAGCCTGTCTCCATACGGGAGGTGCTCCAGTCCCCTGATCATCCTCGTGGCCCTCCTTTGGACTTGTTCCAACAGTTCCATGTCCTTTTTATGTTGAGGACACCAGAACTGCACACAATACTCCAAGTGAGGTCTCAGAAACCACTTTGTAGTACTAATTATGTGCTGTTAAAAATAAGATGGATTTTATTAATAATAAAAATAAGGTCCTTTCCAACCCTAACCATTCTATGATTCTATAATTCTATGAAAAAAAAAGCTAGAACACCATGATTTGTGTCTTCCCTGCTTTGACCATTTGTCAGGAAAAAGAAAATTTACAATATTAATCTGAAGTTTATTTCTTATAGGGTTAACAGTGTGACAAATTTGGCCTAAGAATGAATATGTTCCCTATCATGACTTTTATTAAGCTGCCTTCATTGTCTGTGGCAAGAAGATGTGAGGAAGAGGTCATGGGAAACAAGCCATATATTTAAATTCTCTTGCCTCTTTTTTTTATCACAGAAGCTGAAAGATGTGAAATACGGTTTATTTTTGTCATTATTATTATTACACTCGTTAAAAGACAAAGGTTAAAGCACATCCTTTAGAATGACATCCCCTATGTAGTGTTTTCTACTCATCTAAAATGTCATTTGTTATGTGGGTATATTTCAATGTACTTTGTCTCAAGGCCTGTGTTTGTTTTTTGATAAAGTATTGTAGGCAGTAGATATAATATTATGTGGATTGCAAAACAGTTCTGAGCCAATGTTTTAAACTGTGGCAGCACAATAACCATGAGTTGAGCACCAAAGAATGTGGCAGGTAACCACAAGCTATAATTCTGGCAATTATGGCAATGATATTTTGAGAGACTGGATGGCTGCAGTGGTATTTTTATATTCCCTGTTAAGGTCTGCCTTCAAAGTTAACTGCTCAGTTTAGTTAGCTGAGCTAACTAAAACAGCTCAGTTAGCTGGGCTGGCATGAATGTTTAACTTATACTGGAAAGGTTATTCCAACCCATCAAGATCTTTAACTTGTATGTCTTCTCTCTGCTTTGTATTCATAGGCTAGTACGTCAGTGCATGGAAAAGATATGCAAAAGCAAAAAGATTATTATAGGATCTAGGATTTAACAGTGGTTTTTATTCTTTTACTATTTGTATATTTCTTCTAAAGATTTTAATGGTTTTCATTTATTAATATGGACAGAGAAGGTAGATATTCTGGATTTTACAAAAGAGGAAAAAGAACTAGCATTTTCCTCATAGATGCACATATAGTTTATTACTTAGGTAGGAAAACTAACTTTATTACTTGAATTACATACTTAGACGAATAAGACAAACTGGTACTTGTGGAAGAGGTATTGCTGCCACAAATTTAAGGTGGTAAAACACAATTTAACATATTTGTAGTAATTTGGCCTTAAACACAAAAATTGCCTTATCTAATTTTGGTTTCAAATGATCAGATAGAACATAAATGAGTAAACAGTACTACTATGTGAAAGCCTCATTTAAAGTAAAGTCAGTATTCTCATCTTTGAATACTTGCATATTAGCATATCAACGATTTCACTCATGGCATACCTACTTCTACTTTTGTACCAGATGTAAGGCTCTCCATTTCCTTGTCTCCTCTTACATTTAATAAAAAGCCTCATGAAAAATTACTGCTGCTTTCCACCATCTCCAATGACTAGCTTGATTGTCTCATGCAGTCTCAATTCAAGAACTGCAGCCACTAAATCTCAGCATTTCTCTTAAATTAAAATCCCTAGCTAATTTCACAGATAAGCTGTCCTGCACAATACTTTTTTTTTCTTTCTGGTGTTTGTCTAAATATTATTGCTAAACTGAATCATATTATGTTATATTGTGTTTATTTTCATTAAAAATTATTGTTTGATAGTCCAGTAAAGGCATAATGCATCATACTATTGTTTTTCCTCTAAAAATATCTCATTTATTTTTTTCTGGATTTTAGTGTCTAATACTTTTTTTCTCTGGTAAAAAATTATGTCATTCAGTAGCCTCAATATATGCGAATATATATGAAGATGAGGAAGCATAAATACCTCAGTATAGGTGGCAGAAAGTAAAGGTAGATTCATACTTGCCATGTAAAAGCATAGATACATTTGATTCACTGAAGTGAATCAGAAGATAGATACTCTTTTTTTATTTATGTCTTTTGTTCTGTGGTATCAAATAATTTTTATCTGTTAAATACAGCTACCAACATTTTTGCTTTTCACAGTTTCCATCCCTTGGGTTGTGAAAGTCAGGGAAATGCCATGTGGACCAAACTAGTATCACACCTTAAAATGAGATAGAGAATTTGAAAACTGTTGATATTTTTTCCTATACTGACAACATGTTTTGCATTTAATCATAGGATAGGCAGCTTCTATTTTTAAGCACTGGCTGATTTGAAATAGAACCAATACATTAGTGTAGGTGTAACAACACTGTATTAATTTCCACATGTGATATTTTCCTCGCTGCTATTTCTTAAACTGAAAAATACTTAACTCCCACAGGAACCTATCAATGTCAAATAATTATAAAGTTGCCATTGATATAATCTCTCTATGAGGTTTCATAACTTAATGGAGTATACAGGCTAGATGATAGTGTGTCAGACCTCTGAACACTGACACAAAATATCAGATATACAAGCGTGCTTACCTTGACTTCTGTCCTCCCCTGGACACTGACATTACTGAAAACATATCCTGTGCAATTAATCAGAGACTAGTAATCAGCCAATAGAATTCCTGAAGCAGCCTTTTCTTCTAAATAAGATCTCCTGGCAGTGTTCAAGCCTGGGTTGGACAGATCCTTGGGTGACATGGTTTAGTGCGAGGTGTCCCTTCCCATGCCAGGGGGGTTTGAACTTGATGATCTTAAGGTCCTTTGAAACCCTCACTATTCCATGATTCTGTCCGTCATTGTTTTTAAGAGAAATATATTTAAGAATTGCCTTAAGTGCTATTTAACACTAGCTAACTTTCTCTTCTAATACCTATGAGATTTATCACTAAAAATAAACTAACAGAAACTGTCTGCTATGTCCGACGAGTGTACCCCTTCTTGTTAATTTTCTCCAGTGCTTAGAATTTTGGAGGATACCTTTAGGATCTCTCATTGCAAGAGAACTGCTTGCCATGTCTTATCTTTAAGTCTACAATTCTTTTTTTGCCAGAATAATGGGGAGTCCCTTCTCACTTTAATTACAACAAAGAAGATACGGTCAATCTCACAAATCAATGAAATTTTGATATTTTTAATGAGCTTAATTATATATACTTTTAATAAATCAAAATCAAAGTGAAGTAACAATATTTATATGAGCCTGTAGTGTATTTATGTAATGCTCCTATCCTCTTGATACAGATCAGCATGGTACAGAAGTTGACAGAGATATGAGTTCATATCCATTTACTTTTAGAACCTGACAATTATATATTGTGTAGACAATATTATATTTCATAAAACTTGGCAAATTCTGGTCAGTGTATGCAGTACATAATTTTCTAACTGTAAAATCTGCATTGGAATGAAATATATCAGAGTTAATCCATTGCCATCTGTCTTTATTTTGCTCACCCACTGGATCATATCCCCTCCAAAGCATATTATTTTTTAAATAAGCAAACTCTCATTGACAAGGAAGACCATAATGGCTCTGTAAGAGACAATGTGGTCTGCTGTGTCAATAGTCCACATCTATAATATAATAGCTCCTGAATTACACACTGAAAAAGCTTGTTGCTTCAGGGACCTGAAGATTGAACATGACAAGAATGTCTGCTTGCAATTACTGGAAATTCTTCTTTTTCCTTAAGAAAAAATGAAAAAAAATACTTTAATATAAATTTAATTTAAAAGTCTTGAAGATATACATAGAACTTTATTTTTTCATATAAGTTCTGTCTTTGTTACACAGATATCCTGATTCTGACTTAATTTGAATCTTGCATAATACCATTGTGTAGCATTGTAAAATTAATGCAAAACATACCACAGTGTATCAGTAGTGTTTTGCATCTACACTGGAAAACTCCAATGGACACACAATGGAGCTAGACTCTATAGCAGTTATTTTATAAAGGAGCTTAAAATAATTTGTGATACTGTTTCATCTTTAATTGATCCGAAATGTGATCTGTGTAATTATTTATAAAATGCTAATAAGGGTGCAGCCTAAGGTAATCCTTTCTAAACTATGTTTATCCTCCTTTGATCCAACCTTTTTCTCTTTCACACTCTCCATTTCTTCTTACTTACAATCAATCTCCAAATGTCTCCTGTTTCCAAAATGGTTATTCATAAAAGTTTCTTCTGAAGTCGCAGGAGCTTGAGTGATAATGGAAGCTACTGGAGTGAACCAGAAATAAAATAACACCTAAGAAAGTAGTTTTCACAAAATATCAGTGGATAAGGAAATCAGCTTTGTTCCCAAGCTTGATTGTACTTCTTGATCTATTCAGAAACATGCAATTGGGGAAGTTGTTCCTATGTGATTTTCAGAGATGAATGAAAGATTCTGGGTGGTTTAATCTCCGTGATAATGGCTTTCCCACTCCTGGGAGAGAGAAAAGGCTGGCCATTTTCCCCCAGATATGACTATTGAAATCTTTTCAGAGGAACTCATAGTTTCCAGTAGGATAATAAGAGTGATATTTCTCTTCTTGTGTTAGATCAATATTTATCCCACCACTGAGTATCAGGAAGAGAGATCAGCTAGTATAAAACACTTGGAAAAGAACATGAAGCAGCATAGGTTGACCATAATGGAGGAATGTGAAGTGAAATTTGACTACAGACATTTGATGATTTGTTTAGACTGTAGGGAAATGAAACATTTTGAAATTTCCAGAAAGAAATGCATACAAAGATCTATTTCTGCTGCTCAAATATTATTTTCCCAGCAAAAAATGCAGTTAATTTATGCCTTCAGATTAAAAAAAGAAAACAACAACGGGTAAGTCTGTTAAAAATCAAATTTTCATTTAATTTTTTTAAAAGACATTGATGTTATCAGGTGAAGACCCTTAGAATAAAAAGATGTTTCAAGTAGAGATAGGAAGGAAGACAGATGTTTTGGCCTTAACTTTGCTGATTAAGCAGTGACAAGTCTTTAACATGGCATAATGGTGCTGTAGCATTTTGATGTTATGGACCTCTGTAATCACAGATCCTCTAGTGAAAATTGGATTGTATCTGTCTCTGTGTTTGGTTTTTGATATATATAGATCTCATTCTACTGAAATAAAGGTAATTTCTATAAGCTGTGAATATCTGAGTTTGGTTTTGCTTGCCACAGTAGAAGCCATTACAGCTCCTGGCAGCAAATGTTAGTATATGCAAATTGAATATTTTCTCTTTATTTCATCCTTGGGCAATTGGCACATTCTCTATGTGACAGAGCTATGTAGAAATTGAACTTATTAACATCTAGACAAATGTGATAGTGTTGATTTGTAAGGTAAAGAAACCAAATCAGCTTCATCAATATATATTAAGCCAATTTTTATTTTTATTTTATTTTTCTGTGAAGCTTAATGTTTCTTAGGAGTTGCTGATAGGACACATTGTCGTATGGTATCTGAAAATGTATATTGCATTGTAGCTCTAATCCAGTAAAAATAAAAATTCTCCAGATACCATTTCCCATAAAGCTGACCAAGATAGTTATTTGTTAAATTTTTAGTCTAAACTGTATTCATACAATCTATTTGCAAAGAAAAAATTGAACATTTTGAATGTCTCTACAAAACAAAACAGTTCAACTTTTCTTTTTTGTTCTAGGTTATCACAGAATGAAGTAGTAGAAGCAAAAGCTTTAGTAAACTTTTAAAAACCAGAAATAAATTTTCTATTTGATTTACTGTAACTGATATTAATTTTGGTTTCCTATCTTTTTCAGTTTATTCCCTAGATACAGTACCGACCAATACAATCAGGTACTTAAGTAGCTGATATTGTAGACAGATATTAGCTCAAATCTTCTTGGATAAGTTTTTTGCAGAAATTTTCAGATATGGACACATTATATGGACATCTAAGTTTTCAGAAGCTAATGTAGTACAGATACACTTTAACCTTTTCAGACTGTGTGTTTGAAAATGTTTCTGCATTGTGTCATATCAATTTGCCACTTGAGAACAGAAAGGGGGAAATGAGTTACTGTCACAATCCACTACTAGAACACATGATTTCATTTTAATATTTGAAGGTTACATTCAAAATGCTGATGATTTTTTAGTTCTAACTCAGAGAAATACAGGAAAGGTGTTATGACTTCTGAGCATCTGGTTTCTGTTTCTAACTTTCCTATATTCCTAAAATATTGTTATGCACCAGTTTATAGGGCTAAGGAAAAACAAATGATATGACAGAGTAGCCAAAATGAATCATTATGTTCCCCTTGTAGCTCCCATTGTTTTTGGAACTACTGTAGGGTCCAACTATAATTTTACTTGAATACTTCTGGCATTTCTTATTCTCTGTTCAGGAAATGGATGAATAGGGACACTGTTGTTCATATTACGGTAGGGAGATAGCCATTCATCTTGGACAAGGCTGCAGTGACTTTGCAAATCCTTCCCCCCTACCCCACCCACTTCCAAAAATAAACCCTCACCTTTCAAAGAAACAGGAGTTTTAGTAGAAGAAAAAGGTGGGGAGATGGTATTTTCCCGTTTCCTTTTTGATGCGTACAAGTCCTTAGCCATATAGATGCAGTCATCATGTACAAGTAAAACTATTTTATAACTTTTAAAGTGAGGATCTCAGTGAAAAACTCAGCTACATAGAGGGTTTGAATGAAGTTTTAACACCCTCCACAATAGGCTATGTGTTGTGTCAGGTCTGAATGTGGAACTGGGGTATATCTAACATAGTTTGACCAAAGGAGTGACTCAGGAAGGCTATAGGAGTTCTAGGAAGAAAAATAACATATCACAACACATCTGTGAAGCACAGGAATATATTCAATGCCTCAAATTAATGTACTTGGCAGTAGCTAAACTTCCTCTTCTTTTTCTGTGTGAATATGACTGTATTTACAGTGAGAGGAAGACACTACTTGATATCCTCTCATGTGTGTTGAAACATCATACCATGGTTTTCAACTCACAGAAATATAGGAGCAGATTTTTTTCTCTAATTAGAAGGCTTCTCTTTCAGGCAGCATTTCCTGAAGTGGTTCTTTAAGTAGGAGCAAATGGACATTTTAATTCCTCACACCACATATAATCTGAATCACTCTAATTTCCCATACCTAATACATGTCTCCCTTAATGACCCTTAATTTTGGTGTTATATTCCAACATCCTTCTATTCTACTGTGTTCCAAAACCTACCCATTCAGTGGACCCCATGAGACTACAGAGATGTTGGCAGCAGAGGTCTTGGATTAGAGGAATTTATTTTCAGGCATGTCTGTGAAGTGTCAGTCATACTGTTACTACTAGATAATCTGAAACTGGCAAATATGAGGAAATTAAATTTAAAGCTGGCACTTGATCTTTAATTCACTGTTCTGCATACTGTAATGATATAATTTTACAGCAGTGTGAATTAAGGTTGGAGTAGGATCAGGCTTTAATCTATCTGGGTTTTGTCATTTTAATCTAGTTTAACAGCATGCTTAATTTGGAAGACTTTCCTAGTCACCTTAGGGAATTGCCTTTTAGTTCATCACAGTATTTGATACTGAAATCTAAAAAAAGATGTCATCAGAATCTCCTTTCTTTTACTTGATAGCACTGATATTAGCACACACCTTGGAGTACAGGATGTCTCTGCAATAGCTGTGGGCTGATTGAACTTTGGGCCTTCAGCACCGTAAACAAAGGCCTCAACTACATTGAAGAGAAACTTTTTGAACTAATAGCCTGTTCATGTCATAGATGTCAACTGCAGACAGTAAAAAAATCATTAGCACTGAGGCAATGTATTACGTATTCACATTCTACAGATATGATTCTACTCATATTGTTTTCACAACTGGACTTTATTCATGACGTAAGGGCTCAGTATATTTTTCTAACTTGACAGTTTGCTGGACAGGCTTCCATCTGAACTCAATAGTGGATTTATTTATACCCACTACATGTTTTTGCCAGATCTTGTCATCAGTACAATAGTTCAAATCTTTACCCCATGACCTCACAATATTTTATTCTATTTCATTTTTAGATGGACAAGGGGAAATTTATGCATTATCCATGCTGGATTTCTGTCTGATTAGATAGTCAAAGCCACGGTAGCTGAAGGAGGGTGATAAGCAATATTCTAAAAATCAAACATTTTACCATGTGTCTTGATCATAGACCTTGCTGGTGAACAGATTTTACCACTCATGGACCCAGTGCTTTACTTAAGCTTGGATAGCACAGGCTAGCCAAAGGGAGCATAGAGAGAATTTGTTGAAAGAATTTCAACAATTAACTTATAACTTGCAAGAGCCAATCCTGCTGCAGATCTTAGTTTCTTGGTGCTACAAAGTAAGATGAAAGATCAGCACTGCTGGAGACTGTAACCAAGGACACTTGTGAACTTTCATTGGAAGTAGCCTAAGACAAAGCATCTTTGCACCTCAGAGGAAGGGAACTAACACCACTAGTTATTTCTTTTCTTTATTTTGTGCCCCAGAAGTAGAGAATCAACGAGTGAACCTTTGATATGAGTGGGGCCTTCATAGGCTTCAAAGGCTGAAATTATATAGGATGAATTGTTTCATGAATACCTTAGAGCCTCAGATAAACCTTTATAAGTTGAGGGTTAGTTCTTAAACAAAGGAACGGAACAAAAATTTCTGTGTATGCTAGTTTGGATTTATTCACCAAGGCACATACGGCTGTCTAGTTTAAAATGACAGCTAAGACCTGATATTAGGTTGTGCTATTTACTTCTGAACACTGCAAAGTGCTATTTAAACATGTAAAAATGTGGGTTTGCATACTTAATTTCAGGGAGCAAATATGAGGGTGTTGGTATACATCTTCCACTTACATTTATCCAAAGGCATTTTGTGCCCTCTGGTGACCATTTAGAGCTCCATTTTGCAAGATCAGCCACAACCTTGTTGATATCAGGACTCTACTAGGACTAGTAATAAGATTTTCAACTATAGGTTGGGCTAAAATAATAATTTATAAATAAAAAAGGAAAAAAGAAAAGCAGGGCTAGCAGATTATGCGCTCTTTTGTACACTAGATATAATTTGTATTTGACAGATTTTAAGCTGAGTCGTGCTAGATTTCCAAATTCTATTTTGATCCTATAATCAAAGCATCTAGAATTGATCACATGAGGTAAAACTGGGAAAGAATCTTTAAGAGAGCTTTTTGATGTACTTGAACTACCTCTCAAGGCAAAAGGATTTTTATCAATATGTAAAAATTGTACCATAATAACAGAACATCTTATATTACAAAAAGTAAGATAATTTCCATAATAGACAATTATTAAATACATCCTGTTCAATATAACTTTTACATACAAAAATTTGACATAGTCAATGGGTCTCTTACATTTGAAAATCTTTTGCTACTATGTCTTATGATTGGAGGCCTCACTAGAACCAATATGTGACCACATCTGGAAATCAGTCGTTGCACATTTCAAACAGTATGCAGAAACAGTTGAAACCAGTCAGCAAATCAAGTATTTTGTATCATATAAATAGGTATATGCATAAAAAGAGTGATCAAATTAATAAGTTAATTTTATAGTTTAAAAATTGTGAGGTAATCTAAAGAGCTAAAAATAGCTAGAATTTACCTGGATAGTTGGAGCTGTCACAAATACTTTTGCCACAGTTGTCATTTAGTAATAGCAAATTACTTTTTTATTTCATACAAAAATAATCAAAAGGAGTATGGCTTGTTGTCATACCACACTGTTACTGGTCTAGTACTGGGGAGGGGAAACCACCATAAACTGTACTTTCCCCCTGAGATTTTCTTTTGCCATCCAAATACTACCCTAAAGTAGGAGAAAGGACAATTGGTCCTTACCCACAAAACCACTGCTTTTCTGTATCATTGCAATGTAATATTTTTACTGGCAGTAGCCCTGACTGACAGTCTGATATGTCTCTCTGTGGGCAATTCAAAGCCCCATGCGGTCAGCTGAACGTCTTTTGCTGATTTTGGTAGGTTTGGATCAGGCCCTAAGAGAAAGTGGCCTGGCATACTAAGACTAAGAAAAAAGTCCAACAAAACAGGCAATATCTGTTCCCAAGTCTGCCATGGGTATACTATTGTCTTTTGGGTAGCCTCTCAATTTCAAAAAATGTCAGTCTAGTTGGGATAGTAGTTGTTACTTAAGCTATTAAAATCTTTGCACAATTAATTAATGTTTGTAAAAAGTTTGTGAATTTAACTTGTTAGAAAGTGCACAGAATTTTATTATTATTAACAGGTCTATTTTTAATAAATCTCCCTTGATCATAAATCATTATCCCTCTGAGAATTCATTCAAGGCTTTTTAGTCAACACTTTCTCCTGCAATTCATATTAATTAGCAATATTGGTCTGTTGATTCTACAGTATTTACCATTTTTCCCTCTGGTTTCAGAACACTGTAATTAAAGCATTCCTAAGAGGACCGATTAATGAATTGACCTTAAATGCCTTCTACACAAAACTTAATATGTACCACAAAGTTTTGTAGAGTTTTGTTGGAAATCCACTGAAGCCTGAAGCTTGATTCCTTCTCCTCAAAAGAAAAATCACTAAGAAGCACAAAGTATAAAATCTAAATTTCCTTCTACCTCTGTGTTAAATGAAGCTCAGTAAGTGCAACATTAAAAAGGGTGGCTAATGTTAGAGAGTGGCTTTTGCTTACGCAAAAGATTAGTTTCTAATCCTACTATAAGAAAGAAAGAAATATATTTCCACTCTCATCTGAAACTCTAGTGATTTCATTAAAGTTCTCATTATAGAATTGACATTTCATTCTTTGTTTATTTATATCACCACTTTTGATCTTACCCTAACCCCGTCTGTTAACTGTGTACAAGTAACACTAACAGGAAATCTTTATAAGCAACTTTATTTTTCTTGTCATCACCAAGACTCTTTTTGTTATTTTTAAGAATTAGAAATATGGGTGGTTTTGGGGAAAAGAAAACATAAAAATCATTCCAGAAATCATCATCTAATCTAACATGCAGTTTGTAACACGGGCAGTTTGGTTATGCAGGCATTTCACTCTCACAGTTCTCCAATTAAAATTAATAAACCTCATTCCTTTAAATATTTTTCATACGCTGAATTCTTGTTATGGGATAAAGAGAGAAGCAAACAGATGTTTATGGAATTATAATGATAGAAGAGAGAAAGGGCCATTCACGGATGGATCTGGAGAGGGGTGAAAAGGATAGTAATATAATAAGTTGAAATACATTTTCTTTATGCCTTAGGGAAAGAAATGAGAACAAAGTAAAAACTCATTGTAAGAGCACGCAAAGTTTGCTTATTTATTTTACGTACTTATACATTAATGTTTGAATAGTTATCAATGCTAATATAAATTTAAATGTTATGCCTTTGGACTATGCTCAGGAGAGGATTGTTTTTCATTTAACTATGGAGTTAGTAGATTGGATTACTGTGAGATAAAATTCATATGTGGCTAAATAATGCATTGCTGTGGTGCTAATAACCAGATTTGATGGAAAACTGCTGTTTTATGAAAAACTGTCAGACACTTGAAGATGACCTCTCAATGCAATAATCTGAAAATATCACATACATTTATGGTAATCTTCAGAAGTGGTATCATTTTTCTATAAATAGAAAAATTCTATCACTCTACACAAGAATTGGAGGCTCTCCAAGAGTGTGTCATTTTCCCTAAATATTATAAAAGAAAAAACGTCTGAAGCTTCCATTCACTCTGGCTAAATGTTAAAAAGTCAGGATAATTTTTTGAACTGCCCTAATTAACTGAATTTACAAAACTGGTCACAGATTTTAGGAAGACAAATGAGAATGAGGCACCTTGTGAACTCTCCAATATCATGTTCAGAGCTGACCACAGTGCCTTATTTTTCTTTCCTTGAATCCATCTATCTGGTTGTCCAACATATACAAGCTCAGCCCTCTAAGTTTGGTATTAAATGTTGTCCACAAAAGCCAACTGAGTTTGTTGAATCACAGGAATAACAGTACAGTAAATTGCCTTCAGCTTCAAGTTTGGCAATGTAATATTATAATGCAGTGGAATTTAGTATTCCTCTGTTTCAATAAGAACAACCCATATGCCTATAGTTAGATATGAACTAAGACAAAAACAAATAAAAAAATATCCCACCCCCCTCCCCCCCCAAAAAAAAAAAAAAGTCATAATACTGTGTGATGGACTGAAGACAGCACTATGTGGTTAATTCTGACCTGCTACATAAACTGTTTCATATCTGTGCTTTGAATCTAATATTTAAGTAAACTGCATATTCCAGAAACGCATGGAGTAGAGAATGTGAGCAGAAATGCTACGATGCATACAAACCGCATATAAACCAGTTTATGATTATAAAACAGCTGAAGAAAAGATTCCTCATTTAGCCATGCAAACTCGCTACTTCCTAGTAGCCCTAAAGTTCCATTCTTAGTACTCCAAAGATACATAACTTAGTTTTAAGACCTAGCAAAAGGTCTCAAAGCTATATATCAGATGTCAGTTATCAGATTAAACTTATTATAAAGTTTAGTTTACCATGTTCTTTTGCATTATTACTGAGAAAGAGCTCAATACTAACATTCACAGTTTTACACCCAGCAGCAGTAAAGTAACTGTGCTACTGATTAAGCTGGTCTCAGAGTTTATTTTTCCCACATCTATGCCTTAAAAATATATAGTTTTACAATATGGCAATTAATTTTTTTTCATGCTAAATGGTGATAAGCTCTGCAAGTCTGTTGATACGCTGAACAAAACCAGGGTAGTTGGTTTCAAGTTCATGAAGAAGATGCAAAAGGACCTTAAATAATTTAGTATGAAAATAGTTGGCTGATGTTGTCACTATTTTTTTTCTGATTCCTCTCTTGGGAAACTTTATAAAAAATAACAATTCAGCTGGGGAAACTCTGAAATTCAAGACACGAGAAGAATTATTTCAATTGCATGTGGCAATACTCACTCTATGGTATTGTTAAATATTTCTTATTTTATTAATTGAAATGACCCCAAGAAATAGAACCAGTGACTCCTGAATTTTCTAGAGAATGAATCTTTTCATTTGAACTAATGGTAAGTTACCCCCAGAAAATTGAGTTTGTGTTCATAATGAAGTTATGAAATTTACTGCTGAATTCATTAAATTGGAACAACTTTTATTTCATTATAGTAACAAACACAGCAAATTAATTTTCTCAACTAGGCATCAGTATGTGTTTTTAATAGAGAACACTATTATGTGTGAACAATTAAAATAATTTACATTTGGAGAACATTGATTATGAATGATGTTACTATCCAATTAATATAGCAAAACCAATCAAAACTGAATGTTAAAGAGTTGAAATTGTGCATTTAAGCTAATAAGCAAATTATGTGCAGATGTAGACAAGAGCCTGGAACTTTGGTACAAAATATTGACTGTGACTTGCACATACGATTAGCAAATTTGCACTGTCCCTTAAGGTCTAATTAAGCACTATACACTGTAAAACAGAAAGCTCCATGCACATAATTACCTATTGTGTGCTTGCTTCTCTATTTAAAATATTACTTTTGTTGTATTTAATTATGTGTGAAAAATGATGAATGTCACTTTATCTGTATAATCTTATCAAGTAATCGCTCTGCCTGTCAAGAAATGCCAACATTTTAATTCTTTACAAAGGAACACAACTCAAGGATGTAAAATTACATTTTTCAAGAAACTCAGCTCTTCTGTATGTTATTATGATTTTTTTGTGCATATGCTTTTTTTTTGTTTTTCTTTTTTAATTCCGCCTAACAACATAATTTTGGATAAATGAAGAGCTGTATGTAATTAGATCTTTTGTTTTTATTGAAACAGGAAATTCAAATCCGGCAAATCCTATGGATACTCTTGCCGTAAAGAAAGGACAATTAGGTCCTTGAGCCCTATCACTTTCAGACTCCGAAAGTTGTACTTCAGACTCGGTATGAGCTAAAAAATTTACTGTCATCTGCAAGCAGCAAAAAATTCAGTGAAATTATGTATTAATCCAGTAAGATTTCTAATATTATCCTTGAGGACTTGCCTTGCCTGAAGGTATTCAGCATAGGCTTGCAACAAGGCATAGTGGAAAAAAAATATAATCAAAGCATTAACAATTCTGCTTAATAAAAATTGTTTACACTGGCATCTATGAAAATAACCTTCCCAAGCTTGATGGCTAGCCTTGGAGGAAGGCTGCTGCTCTGTCACTTGATCCTCCCAAGGAAGTTTAGGTCTCATCACACTATCACAGGAAAACAGGGCTGGAAACAGGCGTATTGGAGGTTGTCTTGTCCACTGCTTTGCCCGAAGGCAGGATCAATGATTTCTGACAGATGTTTGCCTGACCTAGTGTCCCTGAAATAGGTACTAGAATGACTTTTTATCTCTGTCAGTTCTTAACTCTTGCAATTGCCTGGAAGTCAATAATGTGACTATTCATGTGTCTTGCCCGAGCTCCCTTTCTTTCATCACTGTGTGATTTCTCATATATTTCTTTAGTATGAATCAGACTTTTGCCTTTTTTCAGTGATGACATTTAAGTCTAAGAATTATAATGAGTTTTCACATCATCAACCAGCAAATAAAAATGTTCTTATAGGTGCTAAGGACTCTATAAACTTTCTGGCTATATGATAAAAGCATATTCAAATGAGTAGAAGGCTATGATTTGAGGTCAGCATACTTTGATAAATAACACCTGAGTCCCTGAAGCAAAATAAGTGTATGAGAATCTGTGTGTCTTTTCTCTTTTCTTGCAAAACCAGCATTTAGACTCACTTTGGTGGCTAAGACAATATATTAGTAATTTACTTTGCCAAAAACAACAGTGCATTTTATGCACTCAGCTGAATTATACAATACAAAATGGGGAGATATGCCCACTAACCACTAGAAAAGCCACATCTGAAACGCAGAAGGTCATATTCACACATATGTGGCTCCAGGTTGCAGCACAGCTCTGCTGGCAGTCAACATATACCTGTGGAAACTCATCAAGAGATAACTCATTTGCAGGCAGAAACCACAGGTATGTGTGCAACTGATAAATAGGTCTGTCCTTCATACTCTTTTTTTCTCATGTTCTCTTAATTTATCTACATCAAGGTATTTTCTATTTGGTCAGAGCATTGACATATTCTTCATTCAAGCTACTGTGCCATGAAGAAGCATGCACCTTGCATTTCATAGAGCTATTTAGACACTTTCTCATACAGTTGATGTTTTATCATCTTGCTTCCTATTTGTATTCATCTGCAGGTGTACCAAGAAGTGTCAGCTCCTATAGCTCTCACACCAAGCCACCAAGCTTTGGTACCTTCCTGACACAGAGCATGGACCTGTCTGGATGAGGTGAGGGACAACCTGTTATGACAAGAGTTGTGGAGTACCTAGTAACTTCCCTGTCTCTTCTCTCAGAAGCTTTCCTTTCACAACATGGGTAACCTTCAGTTCCTGCATGACCTACCCTTTCAGTCCAAGTAGTGGATTAACCCCATCAGCTGTGTAATCCTACCTAAAAGAGATTCACATTCTCCAGAAGAAAGATGCAGTCTTGTTTTCAATCAGAATTTAGAAAGGGGTTAGTCTGTAAATATTTCATGCAGAAAACTTTATTGGCAACACTGTAATATGGGTATCAAAGATGCAGTTTTTGCATACTGGATAGACTATCAGTGGGGCTATAGTTTGTCTAGCTGTGAGATCATGGTAATCACAGAATTCAGCAAATTACTTTTCTTCTCCTCATTAACTTCAGCTTTTGCCTGGATTAGTTTGAACCAGCTGTAAATCACATAGGCTTTGGTCTCCTTCCTGCACTGAGAGATAACTGGCAAACAGCACCATCTGCATGGAACAAGAGAGCTGAGACCACTCTTTCAGTTAAAGATTGTTGTATTTTGTTTTGTTTTGCTTTTTTTTTAATTTGCAGACAGCAAAGCAGCACCAGCTGAAATTAATCTTTATGATGAATAAACAATTGATTCAGTCCTTGTGAAACACACAGCAGGATTAGTGGGACAGGGAAAGATTTGCAGCAAGTAGGCAATCACTCTCTACACCACATCATCAGAGAAAATATGATTACTTGTGTATGATCTTACTGGTACTCACTGGCCTGGTGGTCACATCTACACCACTTATGGTATCATGTCGGAATATCAGCCGGGGTGAATTAGTGTCCTCCCACTGTGTCAAGCACAATTCAGCTCGCTGTTTGGAATATTTCTTTCAACAGGAAAATATACAAATGACTGTAATGAAAACAAGCATAGCTAAAATATAGGCATGTTACTGAATGGTTTATATTTTTCTAAATCTGAAACTAAAGCTAAAATAACTCTCCTCTGTGCCTCTATCAAGTTAGATTAAAAACATTTGCAATCGTTATTTTCTCTCACAACTTAGATTAATAATATTTTTGTAATTGTGACTGAGGCCATGTAGTAATGATGGGGGAGTTCTCATATCAGTGATTGCCTCATAAACCAATGAGAAATTATTTTTTCCCTGGCCCAGATGAGAAACGTTTGAGTAAATTGAATAACAAAGTGGGTCAGAGAGATCAATTCAGAAGCTGATGTCAGAGAACAACAGCACATGGTAAAACAGAAATAAATCACTTACATAAACTCTAGCATGAATTAAACTATCTTGTCATCTAATTGCTCTGGCTGAAAAAAAAAAAAAAAAGAAACCAGTTCCCTTTGATATTTCTGAATCAAATTTTATTAAATTCAGACTCTGAAATTGTTTGCCATCTCCCCAGTTTGTGTGAATAATAAAAATTGTTCTGTAAAATTGCATTTGACTACTGGTTATTTCAAATGGTCAAATGGTTGTCTAAAATAAACCAAATTTCATGTAGTGAAGTTTTGGTAGGCACTAAGTCTTTGTCAGAAAACTTTTAAACAGTCCCTAAGTGTAAATAATTATTACAACATTATTAAGGCAAGAGGGACTTAATAGGAAGTTGAATGTCTAGGACTTTCAATGGAATATCTTCATGCAAGAAAGTTAAAAAACAGAGTTTTCATGGGAAAAAGCCCCATCTGCTTAGGACAACATAATGTAAACAGCTATTGCGGCGTTCTTTTAGGTTTTTAGATTCTTAAGGCGATTGCTACCAAAACAAAATAATTTATTTAAACAAATAAGTGAATAATAATTCATATAGAAGTTCCTGAAATTTATGTCTTGAGAACAATTGTGTAGAAGACTGTAATAGTCTGATGTGTCTTTCCAAACATGGATTTTTGTTTGGTTTTGTTTTTCCGACTAGCAATGACTTCAGCAGTTCAGTCACATTTTGTAAGTCACCAGAGTCAAACATTTGCTGATTTCCAGTGTTGTTAGATTGTCATTTGGAATGAATCCAGATTGGATGGAGAAGACTTGAACAGAGTCACTCCAAATCTGACAATCACAGATTGCATTCCAAATAGGATTCATTACGGGGGTTGTTTCTGTACAATTGTAATATGACGCAACTGAAATATAGTACTGTGTAGTAGTGACAGAACATCACAAAGTAACACAAGTTGTCTATAAGTCAATTTCAAACGCTATGTGTCCTAAAGTTATTTTTGGGGTTCTTAGATGTTCTTAATTACCAGCTTTCTTTCATACGGTTATCTACCATTATCAAAAGGTTGTAATTATAGATCAGCTATTTATCATACCATCTCCTCCTAGGTGCTATTCTTGTCTTGCTTTCAAACATCTAAATACAATAAACTAGCCACACAATGTGTGATAACTGCATCTGCATTTTTTTTATACTGACCATTATGCAGGAGATTGTAGCGAGTTGGTGTCAGTCTCTTCTCCCAAGTAAAAAGTGATAGGAGCAAAGGAAATGGCCACAAGTTGTGTCAGGGGAGGTTTGCATTGTAAATTAGGGAAAAATTCATCACTGAAAGGGTGGTAAGGCGTTGGAACAGGCTGCGCAAGGAAGTAGTTGAGTCACTGTCCCTGGAGGTATTTAAAAGACGTGTAAATACGGTGCTTAGGGACATGGTGTAGTGGTAGACTTGGCAGTGCTAGTTAGACTCAACAATCTTAAAGGTCTTTTCTAACCTGAACATTTCACGATTCCATGATTCTATATTTGGCAGACAGCTAGATCTGCTTTCTATTCAGCTGGCAGTTAAAAGCAAATGCTACATTTCCATATATAGCTTCCATTGTAGCGGGTCACTTCAGACTATCCTTGACCTGTAAGAAGTAATATTGTTCTGGCTTAATATCAAGATACAGAAATAATTTGCTTCTCTTCACTTTGCTATTTAAAACAAATTGTTTGAATTACTTTTGTATCATGCTCTGTCCACCTGCTGGATCAACTAGAGACCTAAGCCTTTTGCAGTTGTTGTCCTCAGAGGTACCTTTTTTCTTGGATGAGATCATGATGAGCCAATTCTCGTCTTTTTAAACTTGCTGCCTGCTTCTTTTTACCTGATTTTTTAAACTGTGTCCTCTTCAGTCTCTGTCTTCTCATTGTTTTCTACTAGCTTTGAGCTGATTTGATTCTTATCTCTCACAGATTTTACACACTTACTTACTCTTTGTAGTTCTCATAATCACATCCATTATCCATGCAAATTTATGTGTTTGCTAGTCTTTGCTTTGATCTGGAATCTTAGTCAGACTTTCTGTTCATAAATGTGTTTGTTAACTTGACTTGGGTCTTTACCTACTGCAATTAGGGTTCCTAACTTCTTCAGTGGGAAGGTTGCTCCTTGATGTTGTTTTAAAGAAGTCTTACCCTGATGGCGTATTCCCAGATAGTTTCCCGATGTCTTCTTTAAAACAGTTTTAGATTGTTTAAATTGCATTCCTTGTATCCTGTCTTTGCTACTTATATTTCTAGTTGTGCACAGGAATGGCAACTATATATAAATTAAATCCAAATTTTGCATTCAATCTTGCAGAATCAAACAGATGAGTACAACATTATGCTGTAGCTGTTAACCACTCTCTTTGGTCTCTGCTTCCTATTAGAGATCAGACAAAGCACCTCAGAACAGAACAAAAAATAAGTAGAAAATAGGAGGGAGGTCCAGTAAAAGAGGCTGTAAACCTTCCTCACTGCTAGCACGCTCTGTTGTGGTAAATGCCTTATTCACATCATGGAAGAGCAGTCATGTAGTTGCCCAGCTCTGGCAATCCTGATGGGAGCATAGCCACATCCACATTTGTGTGTGAGACTAAGTACTTACTGTTCTTAAACCACTGTCAGATGCTTGGAGCCAAATAGAAATGTTATTGGCAGGACTGGAGAAGGCCTTGGATTTGGATGAAGACAAAGATGCAGGCAGGAGTTTGGGCTTCTGGAGACAATGACAGTGTTGTCTCTAACTGAAATAGAATCAGGATTCCTAAATCCTAACATCCCTCACATCCCTTCCCTGCGGTGAGTTGACAGCTGTGAAACTGCTGTGAGATGATGTCTCTCATTCCCAGCAGACAACCAGGCAAATCTTTGCTGGAGTGCTGTAATAAGATCCCAAAGTTGTGTGGAAGCTGTGAGGATATTAGTGGGATTCTTCAAGAGAAGATTTCTTGTTTTCTTCAGAGAAATCTGGGGAGCTGCATATCCAACACTGCAAAAAAGATCATCAGTGTTGCAAAGCTTGGATCCAACTTACCTGCAAGGTTAGGAATAGGTTGTTCAAAAAGACTTAAATAGTTACCATTTCTTAAAGCATGAGTACACCATGTTTATGTGGTCACACACTTTCGGTTTTCTTCATGGGAGGTGAGCATTATTTGTACACTGGCAGATAAAACAAGTGATTATATGTTTTCTGTCACTGATTCCTCCCTTACTGGAAAGACTCGGATACAAGTTAGTGAAGGGCAAAGGGTAAATTCCAGTGTCAGAGGTTGTCAGGAGAGAGGGTGAATAATATCATGAACTCTTCAATGCTTTGCCTGAATCTAAGATATTATGTTTAATATCAGAGGAAGAAAAGAGGTCAAGCTGGTGTACAAAGAATTTGTGAGGTTTGTACCCTTTCTTTCCACATAAAAGATATATATGTTAGATTTCAAAGTGGAAGAAAACGTAACCACACTAGGTAGCAGATGTGATAGGGTAACTGCTAGCATGCAAAAAACCTCCAACACTCTAACCTCAGATTATCTTAATTTCAAAAATTCTGAAACACAGCATCCCTATTAATGTTTTGATATGTTTTGAATTTGTGCAGCTGTAGAACAGATTTTGTGTTTGTAGGCAAGGTCAGCTGATGGCACAATTTAGGAGTGTGGAAATGGAAGGAGATGAGAAAGGTCATTAAATTACTGCTGCATCCTGCAATCTGTGGTGTGATATGTGGCATAGCAAGATGGGGTATCTGCAGTCCACTTTGTAAGTCTACTTTATGGGCACAAATGCTCTCTGAGTTGGAAAGAATTCTTGTGTGGGATCACTTCTACAGCTCCTTCACTGACTCCATCATCATTGTTCCAGAGACCAGACTGATCAGCGAGACATGGCCATGGGATAAGCACTGGAAAGTGTGGCTTTGGTGGAAGACTGGCTAAACTTTATTGGTTTATTTTGGTGTTGTTTTTTTTATTGTTGTTTGTTGTTGTTTTTTTCTTTTTAATAAGACATAAGACAAAGAAAAAGAAAGTTTTGAAAAGTTACATAGAAGTTGTTTTGATTTGTGCTTTTACACCTTTTTTTGCATTGTCAAACTTCAGTGCTACCTAGGATACTTTGGGCAAATTACTCTTCAGCAAAGCAAGTAAGCAATTTTGACCTGTTCAGTGTTAGATACAGAAATGTCTATGAAATGAGAACATAATGGATTTCTGTATAGTTCTAATGGCTAATATGACCACAATTTGAATAATATAAAAATAAATATTGATAGATAGTAATTTTCTCTACATTTTTCAAACATAGTAAGACAGCACAATCAGTCTTATCCTCAAAAATAACTTTATTCTCCATTTAGACTCTGAAATCTCTGTTTATTTTAAATAATGATTGTAGAATCTCAGAATCATATAGGTTGCAAAAGACCTTTAAGATCATCAAGTTCAACCATTACCCCAGGACTGCTGAGTCCACTGCTGAACCATGTCACTAAGGGCCTTTATTTTTCTGAACACTTTTGGGGATGGTGATTCCACCACTTTCCTGGGCAGCCTGTTCCAACGCCTGACCACCCTTTTGGTGAAAAATTTTTCCCTAATATCCAATCTAAGCCTCCCCTGACACAACTTGAGGCCATTTCCTCTGGTCCCATCACTTGTTACTTGGGATAAGAGACTGACACCCAGCTTACTACAACCTCCTTTAAGGTAGTTGTAGAGAGCAATCTGAGCCTCCTCTTCTTCAGACTTAAAGGTCTAATACTGATTTACAATTGAATGGATAATATGAAATTCCACTGACAACTCACTGCAACTTTCTTTTTTCTGAGGTACAGTAAGTTAGACTTCTTAGGACAAGGTAGTAAGATTTATAGATACTAAAAATCAAATATAGGTTCTAAAATGTTCTGTTATATTCACATTTTAAAATGATGGTATTTTAGGGAAGACGGGATGGAGGAAGCAAACCTGCTCAGTATAGGAGTACGTGCATTAGGTCAAATCACTAAAAAATACTATAGCCTGTATTTTATTTCAACCTCTTGTTGTGCTGCTAGTTTTCAGATAATATTTTATACTTTTTTGGTATTTCATTATGTAGACTTCTTTAGACTAATTATGACAAAGATGTCTGGATTTTTTCTTGCTTGACATGTATTTTTGTATTTGACTTATTTCAAAGAATTTGGTTTATTAATGACAGAATTACAAGTTAGCTATTATTTCAGGGTCTACAGAGTAATGATACATTGTTGACACTGTGGTTGCTCTCACAGGAATAAGCAGCAATGAGTCAATAATTAGCTAGGTAGGCTTTCACTAATGTGATGGATGAGGCACCTTATATCTGGCAGAGAATATCTTTTCCAAAAGCTGATCTCTAATACTTTTTTTCTTTCTTCCTCCCCCTTACACCCTCTCTCCCCCCCCTCCCCCCACCCGCTGGAATCATAATATAAATACACTTGCAATCATGTGAAAGTAAATACATTGGAGGCTTTTTTGATACTTAATTGTTAGCAAGGTTTGACTGTATAATTTAGCAATGTTCACAAACATCTACCTGATTAGAATGAAATGTGCTGATACATAAATTCTGAGAAATACATGCTCAAGCTTCATAGCTTTTTGTATTATCAACTCACAACTAGACAAAACATACCAGGTTGGCTATAACTTCTCCATTGTGTTTCAGCTGTTACTAAACAAATCTGCTTAGAAATGTAGGAATTTACCCCATGTGATTCAAAAATAAGGAAAACGTGAAACTCATGAGAACTGAAACCAGCTGTTCTTCTACTTTTATTCACTGTGCCTAGAGCGACAGATGACATTGTTTGTAGAGGCGCCATCCATCAGATTTAATGACCTCTTATTAAAACTGTTCTTAAGTATTCAATAATAAGCTGTATATTTAGTCATTGTAGTACAGCACTTTTCTCTGGAAACGAATATCACCTGTAAGTAAGAGGGAATAAAAGCCAGAAAATTAAAACTCTAGGAAAAGTATTGATTTTAAAATACCGTAAGTGAAGGCAAAAAGTGTTTATCAGTACCTGTGGTTACACCTATAAGAGGCTGTTCGATTCATTATAGTTGTAGAAGTTGTGTGAAATAATTCATATTTTTCCAAAACCCAAAAGCATGATTCAATTTGCAGCATAAAACTGCCTACAGAAATTAGTGGCTGTGAGGGAAAGGGCAATTGATTTAGCTAGTGACTGTGTTATGATCAAACCTGATACAGCCATCAAAAGACTTTTGACACTTTGATACTGAAAAATGTCTTGATTATACTGAGTAACAGATGATATTACCATCTGTACTAGTTTCAGCAAGATCATAGGCATCAGCAGGAATATGAAATTTGTACTTGTATTATAAATCCCTCTGCTGTGCTTTCTTTTCTTTCCCTGTTCAGATTCATACCTTCTTTCCTGCTCCTACTTCTAATTTTCTCACTTGGGTTTCATTTTTTTGAAGAGCAAAAGGATCATCCCTGACAAAGGCAGTCTCATACCAGTAGAATGGTAAAGCACCTCACAATGTCATAGCATTTTGTACCTAACAGTAGGTATAAATATACAACTTGTTCTTGGAAAAGAGTAAAAGTACTTTGCTGAAAAAATCCCTCCAAAAGTATTCCTCTCAAAACTCAGCCAGATGTCTAGCAGGCAAAATTTCAGCTGAGACAGTTAGAATTTTCACATTTATAAATTTTTTATATTTTTTTTTTTAGCAATATCTGCCAAGACTGTTTAAAATAAATAAAATCATGTCCACTGCCTAGGAAGCAGATCAAAGTTCAAAGTCATGATCTTAACAGTCCTTTACAACTCCGGAAGGAGGGGTTTTCCACTCAGTGATCTCAGTGTTAAATAAAAAGCTTCTTAACATGCCTCTGAAGTAAAGTTTCTTAGTTTTGTTAAGACAATGTAAAAAATTATGTGGCTTCCATTTAAAAAAATTGAAAATTTCAAAAATAATATTTATTTTTTTATTAATTTGTTTTTTTTTTTTTTTTGTCCAGCAATTGAAATGTTTTGACAAAAAAAAAAAAAATAAAATGGATCTCAGGAAGTCTTTTGTCCAACTTCCTACTCAAAGTAAGATTAGCCATGACATCATAGAATCATAGAATCATAGAATAGTTAGGGTTGGAAAGGACCTTAAGATCATCTAGTTCCAACCACCCTGCCATGGGCAGGGACACCCCACACTAAACCATGCCACCCAAGGCCTCATCCAACCTGGCCTTGAACACCGCCAAGGATGGAGCACTCACAACCTCCCTGGGCAACCCATTCCAGTGCCTCACCACCCTCACAGTAAAGAATTTCTTCCTTATATCCAACTTAAACTTTCCCTGTTTAAGTTTGAACCCGTTACCCCTTGTCCTGTCACTACAGTCCCTAATGAAGAGTCCAACCACAGTATCCTTGTAGGCCCCCTTCAGATACTGGAAGGCTGCTATGAGGTCTCCACGCAGCCTTCTCTTCTCCAGGCTGAACAGCCCCAACTTTCTCAGCCTGTTGTCATACGGGAGGTGCTCCAGTCCCCTGATCATCCTCGTGGCCCTCCTCTGGACTTGTTCCAGCAGTTCCATGTCCTTTTTATGTTGAGGACACCAGAACTGTACACAATACTCTAAGTGAGGTCTCAGGAGAGCAGACTAGAGGGGCAGCATCACCTCCTTTGACCTGCTGGTCACATTCTTTTTGTTACAGCCCAGTACGGTTGGCTTTCTGGGCTGCAAGTGCACACTGCCAGCACATGTTAAGTTCCTCATCAACCAACACCCCAAGTCCTTCTCTGCAGGGCTGCTCTGAATCTCTCCTTTGCTCAACCTGTAGCCGTGCCTGGGATTGCTCCGACAAAGGTGAAGGACCTTGCACTTGGCATGGTTAAACTTCATAATGTGGGCATCAGCCCACCTTACAGGTGTGTCGAGGTCCCTCTGGATGGCATTCCTTCTCTCCAGCGTATCAACTGAACCACACAGCTTGGTGTCATTTGCAAACTTGCTGAGGGTGCACTCAATCCCACTGTCCATGTCACCGACAAAGATGTTGAACAAGACCGGTCCCAACACATATCCCTGAGGGACACCACTTGTTACCAGCCTCCAGCCGAACATCGAGCCATTGACCACAACTCTGTGTGCGGCCATCCAGCCAGTTCTTTATCCACCGAGTGGTCCATCCATCAAATTGATGTCTCTCCAATGTAGAGACAAGGATGTCATGTGGGACAGTGTCAAACGTTTTGCACAAGTCCAGGTAGATGTCAACTGCTCTGCCCCTGTCCATCAGTTCCGTAGCCCCATCATAGAAGGCCACCAAATTGGTCAGGCAGGATTTCCCCTTAGTGAAGCCATGCTGGCTGTCACCAAGCACCTCCTTGTTTTTCATGTGCCGTAGCATGTCTTCCAGGAGAATCTGCTCCGAGACTTTGCCAGGCACAGAGGTGAGACTGACTGGTCTGTAATTCCCCAGGTCATCCATTTTCCACTTCTTGAAAATGGGGGTTATATTTCCCTTTTTCCAGTCATTGGGAACTTCACCTGACTGCCATGATTTTTCAAATATGATGGCCAGTGACTTAGCAACTTCATTCACCAGCTCCTTCAGGACCCGCGGATGGATTTCGTCAGGTCCCATGGACTTGTGTACGTTTAGGTTTTTAAGGTGGTCTCGAACCAGATCCTCTCCTACAGTGGGCCTAGGGTCTTCATTCTCACAGTCCCTGTGTTCGCCTTCCAAGACTTGGGTGGTGCAGTCAGACCCTTTGCCAGTGAAGACTGAGGCAAAGAAGTCATTAAGAACCTCAGCCTTCTCCAAATCCAGGGTAGCCAGTTCTCCCGATAGCTTCTGAAGGGGGCCTACATTATCCCTAGTCTGTCTTTTACTCGCTACGTACCTATAGAATCCCTTCCTATTATCCTTAACATCCCTAGCCAAGTTCAATTATAATTGGGCCTTAGCCTTCCTCACCTGGTCCCTAGCTTCCCGGACAGCATCCCTGTATTCTTTCCAGGCCACCTGTCCCTGCTTCCACCTTCTATAAGCCTCTTTTTTCCTTTGAATTTTCCTCAGCAGCTCCTTATCCATCCAAGGAGGTCTCCTGGCCCTCCTGCTGCACTTCCTTCTAGTTGGGATGCAACACTCCTGAGCTTGGGGCAGGTGATCCTTGAATGACAACCAAAATTGCTTCTAGGCCTGCAGTCCCTTCCCTGACAGACATCCCTTCTCTAGGCAGATCAGTCCCAGCTCCGTCAGCTGCTTTGTGTAAAGTAAATGCTCCAGCCCCAACTACCTTGGATAAGACACTGGTTTAAACCTAGTTAGTTAGCTGTAGCCCTAGTGGGAATGAATTTGTTACATTACTCTTCTGTAGTCTGCTTCTTGATTATTGCATTTCATTTTACTTCATTTAATTTCATACATTTTCTTTTAACTTTATTCTGTCATTCTTACTGTTCGACATGTTTTCTTTTATATTTTTTCACATTTTAGGAGCAAAACTTGAACATGTTGGAAGAGCAATTCACGTGTGTCAGAGAAATTATTGTAGCAAAGCTGCTTCACTCTAATTTTCTTGAAATACCTATTTCTTCAGAATTGTCTGCTTTGTAGAAGTTTCACTTTTATCCAGGGTTTAAGTCATAGGCATTTCTTTCCCTTAAATCCTTTTTTTTTGGGTGGTTTATGTCTAGGACATTAAATAAACAATGTTTCTTTCAACAGACTTTGTTTTGTTTCCAGAAGCATGAAGGAATTCATTGAAGCAAAGGTCAGATGTGACAGAAGGTCTCTATATGATTTTTAAAACTAATAGCCTTTCTGGAAGAGAGGATAAGGTTCCCTACTAAAGTATGATTTTTCAGAATGTGCTGATCACAATTCCCAATAACTTCAAAGAAATACGTGCATACTTGGCACCTCTGAAAACTTAGCACGGTGCCCTTCCATTGCAGCCTGCACCAAACACAATAGAACCCAATGAGAGTAAAAGAATTTATCCTGAAACAGGTACACATATGGATTCAGGGAGGAAAAAAAGGGAATGTCTGTGCTAGCATAGCATGCTCGCCTGCTTGATAATTCATTTGATCCTGTATTAACTGTTTTTCCGCATGATCAACTTGCTGGTTATGACTTTTTTTACAAAACTATAGTAGATGATATGAAATGGAGACAGAGTGAAAAAAACAAATGTATGGAGGGAGTTAATACTACATAACATCAATTAGAACCAAACAACCTATGCAGTTTGTGTCAGAAAAACAAAGCACTATAAAGACATTTTACTTTCCATTGACAGTTTACAAAGGAATAAGGCAGTGCTTCTGAATTCCTGTAAGACATAATCCTATATGATTATGAGACATACCAGTCCTTTAAATGGAAACTTTAGGCAAAGAAACTTACTATAGCATGAAAAGAGAAGTGAATTTGTTGGCTTGGCATTCATGAACAGAACTGTATAACCTACGCTGAATGTCAAACAGCAAGGAAAAGAAAGAAAGGTCTAGATGGCTCTCATATAGTACACCCTGCCAAATCAGGAATGACAAGGGGGAATTCTTCAGACAGAAGTGGCTAAAACATCTGTTTTATGTTTATAGTAATTACCTTGACATTCAAGTCATAAAGACTTTCAGAATACTGTCCTTAGCATTATTAGTCATGTGATATGCAATCTGATTAAAATCTCTACTTCACCACTAGTAGAACTGTATAGAAAATAATCCTTTCCTCTGGGGCATTTGTGAGACTTGGTATGTTTGAAAGTCAAGAGACTGATAAAAAGCATCAGTGCAAGAATGTACTGCACATCTTCAGCTAACACAGTCATGAGACCCACATGCTTCCTTCATATTTCATTGTGTGTAGACATAAAGATAGCAGAAATTTGAAGTTTTTAGAGATAAAGATAGGAGAAATTTGAAGTTTTTAGAGTCACAAAGCTGGATATAATAATCAAGGAAAGGGAAAATCTGGTATGATTACTTGCCAGACCTTGTCTGAACTTGTCTTAGCCTGTTCAGAATGTTTTTCCTCCTTGTTAAGCCGTAACGTCTTTCTAATGATCAGATGTCTATTTCCTGATTTGTTTTATTTGTGCTTATATTTGAATAATATTATATGATGTAACCTTAATTTTTCTATTGTTAGTTTTAACAAGTAGTTTTTCTTTGCAGAACAAAATAAGCAACTCCAGCAGTGTTAAGGCAATACAAGTGTGGTGTGATGGCAATGGGCACTTAGCATGCTCTGTGAAGGAGTACAGAGTGTAAAATACAGGGCATAGAATGGCACTGGGAGATACCTCCACAATGGTCAGTTAAAGAAATGCAGACCTCGGAGCTGAACAAAACTGGTTTAAGGGTAGCAAAGGGAAGAAAGAATAAGGATATGAGTTAAGCAAGCATACCTTAATTACTAAACTCAGGTATAACATGAAGAACAAGGTATGAAAATGTGTAATCTATACAAATGTATGAAAATATCCCCACCTGGAGCCTAGGGAAGGTGAAATAATCCATTAGTAACATACTGCTCCCAGCTAAGAAAAAGAAGAAAATAGCATCATCAACATCATTCTCCTCAGGGATGCTGTTGACTTATTGCAGCTATCTTGTTCTTTTGGAGGAAAATTGGCTCTGTTGGCCTTAGGGTAGAGAGTTGTGGTGGAAAACAGCATACCCAAAGAAAAAGTATAGAAAATGGAAAGTTTTGCATAACAGTTTTTAATGTTATTGTTAATGACATAATTTCTATTAAGTGGGGAATTTGAAGTAAAATAATGTTGAATTAATTTGGTGAATATTAATGTACTCCTGATGATAGATAGATAGATAGATTAGATTAGATAGATGGATGAATGATAACTTTTTTGGCATTTTAGCTTGATTTTAGTTGTGCTAACAATAAATTCTTGGCTTAACATATATGGTATTCTCCCCTTTTGACTCATAAGGGGAATCAGAAAGTAAGAAATAAAAGAAATTACTTAATGGTGACTTAAATCTATTATATATGAATTATAGAAACTCTGTACATCTGCTTTTTGCCAAAGCAAATGCAAGTCAACTTGATTTGCGGTGAATATGAATTATATTCCATGGTGAGATTTGATTTTGCAGATCATGGCTAATGAATGAACAACAAACTATTCTACAGCTCAGTTGATGTCTGATAACTTGGTGAATCTCAGTAGCTGGAGGATTAGGTATCAAAATAACCAAATTCTAGACCACATCTTAGTGAAATAAAGGTAAGAAAAGGTATCTAATGTGTCTAAATCTGTTCTAAAAACATTTGCAGTTAATCCAATGGAATGTTGGTACGACTTGTAATGTAATTTAATTTTTGACAATATAATTCCAATTTAAGAACTATGCAAGATTCTATACAGAATCCCAAAGGGATGGGAAGGAGAATCAGAAGAATGTAACTCCCACGGGTTGAGATAAGAACAGTCCAGTAACTAAGGTATAACACAAATCACTACTGCTACCACCAACAATAATAATGATAAAGCAAATAACAAGGGAAGAGAATACAACACCTCACAACCTGCCAACCGGTACCTCACCCTCACCCAGCAGTGAACCAGCCCTTCCGGGGAACTCCCCAGTTTGCATCCTGGGCATGACATGCTGTGGTATGGAGTACCTCTTTGGCTAGTTTGGGTCAGGTGTCTTGTCTCTGCTTCCTCCCAGCTTCCCCTCCTCCCTGGCAGAGCATGAGACTCACAAAGTCCTTGGTCAGACCAAACATTTGAGCAGTAACTAAAAACATCGGTGTTCTCAGTTCTGTTCCCAGGCTGAAAATCAAAAACACAGCACTGCACCAGCTACTAAGAAGGAGAAAAAATGACTGCTACTGCTGAACCCAGGACACAATGTTAAGACAGAACTGTAAGGGAAGCTTTCTTGAATTACAGCAAGAATTTGAAACAATAATTTTTTTTCCCTTCAAAATAAATATGTATTTTGAAATAAAACATTTTTCTAGAAAGCTTTCCCAGCAAAATGACTAAAACTGACAGTCCTGACCAGGAATGACTTATATGATTTGATGCACATGTTAATCCTCAGAACAAAAGTCAATAAAAAGGCCTTGCACAGAGAAAATATCCACAACCACCTTAAATAATGCACCCCATTTCCATAGAATCTATTTCTACAATGAAATGCAAGAATCAAGTGGCTTAATTTCTCACTTGTCTGTAAGCCTCTGGGGTAGAGAATGTTAGTTTATTTAATGCATAAATACTCAGGAGTAATTTTCCCCATATATATTTTCCACTGGTGCATCAATCATAGTCATTTGACAGGGATCTGGAAAGTGTAATCTTTTGGACTGATCACAAAAAATGAAATATGCCAACCTTTTCAGAAGGTGATGGGAAAAAAGAAATCCCTACACAACTAAACACAAGTACCATGTTATACATATTTCCATGTGTCTGTTTCCCTAAAGAGGAAGAACTTTTTCAGTTGTTCCCTAGTATTCCCTTTTAACTCCCAGAAAGATGGAGATGCAGTGAAGCAGAATCTTAGACTCCAGATTACTATATACATGTTCAAAATGATATAGCAAAGATAAACTAAATAGTAAGGATAAATTAAAAGATAAATTATTTCTCTAGCCAAAATCAATCAGGATAACATAGTCTAAAGCAAGAGGAGAAACTTCTCCTAAAAGAGATAGTTAGAGGTAAGGGATAAAAAAATTTGATGAAATAAGTCTGAATCTTTGTCTATCCATTCTGAATACTTCTGCTACTAAAAAAATAAATACACATTCTCAATCACATATTTGTATTCAGCTTTCATGGTCAAATCTTCCAGTAATGCCTTCTGATGTTAAGTAGAGACTGGTGGGTGTGCCTTGCCTTGTTTAAAAATATGACCAGAAAGCAGCCAGAAGAAGAATGTAAATGAAGAATAAGGGTGTACTGGAGGCTAAAAAAAAGGAAAAAGTATAGAATATTTGGGCTTCTTTAATCATATATGATGCTAAGCTACGTCCATCATTTCTACATTTTCAATCTGTAAAAATAAAGAGGCCATTTTACTACTCTCCTCTGTTATTGTATCTATAAATCTAATCACCTAAACCAGACATTATTATGGGAAGGGGTAAAAGTGTAAGTGTGAAAGTTTGAAGCCCAGCTATTTAAGGACTTCAGATCTGGCTAATAAATCTGGAACAGTGACATAAGAGTGTATAGCTGCCTTCCTTAATCAGCTACATGAATTCAAAACAAAACAAAAAAACCCAAAACCAAAAAAACCAGCCTTGTTTTCCAATAATCCTCTTTGGGGTTGCATTTTTTAAAATGTTTAGTGGTGTTCTCGCCAAATGGAGCAAATTCAGTGACTTCTATTTCTTTAGGGCATCATAGGGACCCTGTAAGGTTCTTGGTAGTTGCGTAGATAATTTCTAAATATTAAATAATTTCTGAGACATGTACTGTGTACAACCTGGAAACATCTAAATCACTATTGAATGTCTTGTATCTTGTCTGCATAAAAAATCACCAGTATCCATACGCTAATGAACCTCAAACTTCATCTTCCCAGTAACATTCTTATTCTCAAAATAATGTAACTGCAATAAGAACAAACTGGTCTGAGAGAAAATGAGATCTGTCATTGTTTATCGTGAATTTAAAAATGTTTTGGTTACATGAATGCCACCTTATGTAAAACTTTAAAGCTCGCACTGACCACTTCATATTTTTAACATCAGTAGAAAGAAAAATGTCCCTCCAAAAGGTGATTCTCTAGCTTATTTTAGACACTGATCCCAGGCTGAGATGAATCACCCTCTGAAAGTGCTCATGCACATTCCTGCATAGCATCCCAGTTTTTGAAGACAAGAGAATGCAAAAAAATCTCAGTTCACATTTTTGTTTAATTTCCTATCCCTTGATAATTCAAAGAAAACCTAAAGAAGAACACCAGTAATGGTTTAGGAATTATTTAAGACTTTTTAAACAATCATTTATTATTCTGGGGACAGTTGCCTGGTTTTTCAGTTGATTTTGGCACTGGGATGCCCATACTGTACAAGTCTTGCTGGTGCTCCACTGCATCCAGGACAGTGGGCTCTCCTTAGCACTAAGAATCCTATTTCTCAGGAAAGTTGATTTTATTTTATGAATTTAACAGCTTATGATTTATTATTGTATTATGAACTCATGTACGCCTGAGAAAGGATCTTACAGCTTGACATTAAATTTCTCATAATTATTGATAAAAGAATACATTTTTTTGGAAAAGTCAGTTTTCTAGATGTTGATAAAAAAAGATTCAGTAATCATAATGAAAAATGCTAGAATTACTAATATTATCTGTGAAATCTAGAATCATCTGGGGATGGACTATTCATCAGGGACTGTAGTGACAGGACAAGGGGTAATGGGTTCAAACTTAAACAGGGAAAGTTCAAGTTGGATATAAGGAAGAAATTCTTTACTGAGATGGTGGTGAGGCACTGGAATGGGTTGCCCAGGGAGGCTGTGAGTGCTCCATCCTTGGCGGTGTTCAAGGCCAGGTTGGATGAGGCCTTAGGTGGCATGGTTTAGTGTGGGGTGTCCCTGCCCATGGCAGGGTGGTTGGAACTAGATGATCTTAAGGTCCTTTCCAACCCTAACTATTCTATGATTCTATGTCATTTTTTTTAACTAGAGTGTCATTTATGACAATTAGAAATGAAAAAGCAACCAAGCTAACAATTGTTACAAAAGTAAAAAAACTTTTGCAAGAGTTCTTGATGGACACCCACAACTCAAGAAATTTTAAATGCCATCTTTATAGTCCATTTTAAAATATTCCTAGATCTGAGTTGCTATCTTCTTTGATAAAGATGAATATGTGCCTGCGTGTATGTTATCTTTGTTGTATGTCAAGGACTGACCACTCAAGGAGGCTGACCTTAATACAGCAAAGTATATAACTATGTGAATAATTTGATTGGAGAACAGCATTTGTCAAAGTAAAGTCAGCATCTAAGACAATCAGATTATATAAAACCAAATAGTAATAATAAGAAAAATATGTAAGGTTTTCAAGCAGTAACCTCATAAAGGGTGTTCATTAATCTTTTTATTTGGCTTGTCTGAAGAAAATTACTTTAAAAAACATTTTTTTTTTTTTTTTGTCTATGAAGTCTCAGTACATAAAGCTTTCAAATAACCTCTGAACGATCATATGTCTGTAACATTATTATACCACTATTTGCCTAGCATATTTTGGGCAGTTTTCTTTTCTGAACCTTAGATGTCTTTCATTTTGAAGTTTTAATGCTGTTTCTTTACTGGATAAGATCATAAAACTTGTGATGGGTAATAGCTTCTGTTCAGATGGTAGCACTAACATGTTCTGATATGTTCTTATTTTTAACCTTTTGCTCTGATACAGACTAAAAAATCCACTGGACTTACCGTATAAGCATATTATCCTTCCAGAACAACTAAACCAAGATCCATATTCTGAGGAGAAACCTTCTGCCAGCAAACTGGACAAATTAAGTGTTGGGACCCAGGTTTTATTTTTTGTTTGAATAGCTTCTAGGTTTCTATAGGCTGTGGATTTGTAGCACCTCAATTACTCAACTAGCTGAGGCTTTGCACTGTAAACAAAAAAGCATATATAGCATGCCCAGATCCTCAGCAATAACAGAGGTCACTAGCAGTGAGCAAAGCATATCTTTGCCAGAAAAGCAAAGTTGCTGCACCTGCACTGAGTAGCCTTTGAAACAAGGGTTAACTGAGAGGTTAAAATGATGGTGCACTAAGTAGCTGAAGATGATATTGCAGCAAAAGCAGTCACATATGCAACTAATTTAGTATAAACCCAAACAAAGGAAACCTTTAATAAGAAAGCAGAGAGCGTGTCATTATGTGTGTGGTAGGAATCCTTTTAATTATGCCACAGTAAAGTACTGCCTCCCTGCTATACGCAGTAGACTCACGGTCAACAGATTTGTTGCCTAGTGAATTAAAACCAGATTAGGAAAGGCTACCATTGCACACACATCTTGTTATTATAAGACTTAATAAAGGTTAATTTGATCTGCTTGTTCATCAAGTGCTACTGGAATCTGTGTACATATGTGTGTGAGAGAGAGAGAAGAAAAACAACAAACAATCAGGACAAATTTCGTGCAGAGCCCCAGATTTGGCAGTGTGTGTGTGTTGTCGGGACATACAAGAGTCAGTGAAGTTAAGGAGGCTTTGCATTTGGGACTGGAACATTGGAGTCAGATTTCAACAGGTTTCCAGATGCTTACAGAATGTTCAGAAGTGTTTCTAGAATTCCTTCAGCAGGATAAGACTACTTTGACTTTGGGAATGCAGCCTTCTGAGTTTATCTGCTACTTTGAGTGCCTAAGTTCATTAGGAATTAAGCAGCTTTACGAACTGAGACCCAGGTGGCTGCCTTTCACAAAGCTCTCCTTAGCCCATTCCTCTTCCTTGCCCTATTCTGCCCAACCACTCTTTCCAGTTCCACCACACAGTTTTAAAATCGTCCTTTTCACTCTGTATTGCCTTAAAATATAGGCTAGTGAGATCACAAGGAAGACACAGTTAAGGCTACAACATGAAGACAGAGAATTATCATCCTTAGTAAGAAATACATCCACAATTCCTCCAGACTGAGTTCTTTACTGAAGTTATTTATATTTCCTAATAAGTGAGCTAATGGTTTTCAATGGTAGTCCACAGACTTTCAGGTTCCATGGAATATTTCTGTGGAGACAAAAAGAATAGCCTTTTGTGATGATTGTTAAACCATACTTTCCAGTAACGTTGGAAACAGCTTTTGCTAGGCTTATATTTATTATCCATGCCTATGCAGTTTTACTAAAAAATATTTATTGTGTCTACAGTGTAGAAGAAAAACATTACAATAAGGTATGTATTTTTAAGAATTTATTATGATTAGTGAGTTTGATGTGCCCCATTGTGTCATCTTAAATAATTAGCTACTGGCTCAGGGCCAAGGCCCCATGTGAAAGGGTTCCACCATAAGTACATAGAAAATCTGATGCCAATAGGAATGGTTTGCTGTGCATGCACCACATAACTGAAGTGTGTATTTGCAAAGCAATACCAGAGAAGAAAAGGCTCTGAGGAGACCTTATTGCATCCTTCCAATACCCAAAGAAAGCTGGAGCAGCATTTTTTGCAAGGTCATGTAGTGATAAAACAAGGGGGAATAGATTTTTAATGGAAAGAGGATAGATTTAGATTAGATATTAGGAAGAAATTCTTCACTATGATGGTGGTGAGACACTGGAACAGGTTGCCCCATCCCTGGCAGTGTTCAAGGCCAGGTTGGATGGGGCTTTGGGCAACCTAGTCTAGTGGAAGGTGTCCCTGCCCTTGGCAAGGGGCTGGAACTAAATGACCTTGAAGATCAGTTCCAACCCAAAACATCCAATGAGTCTATGATTCTATGTCACATAAAGTGACGATAGACTCTACATCGTTCAGCAGAGCCCTCTTATCTTGTTCTGTTAAGTCTTAGTTATAAATACATTTAATAGTATGCACTCACAACCCATTTGCAGAGCCTGACAAACAGGAACTTGGCTCATTTTACTGCCTTTTCAAGAAAATTATGAGGAGAAAATGGGGCAAGACTTTATAGCCTTACTATGTTGCCACTGTACTCTTTAGACTTTTCTCTAAGGTTGCATAAAATTTTACCAACACAAACACTAGATAATTTTGGGTGAAATGGCCAGAGTATGCACACGACTGGGACCTGCTATGGACCTAGTCATTCCTCAGATGCAGACAAAGTGACAGAAAGGGTCAGGAATCAGGAAACTGGTGGATATCTCACCAGTATTAGGTCTTACAACTTTTCTGACAACCATTGCAGTAAGCTTAAGGGTGAAGACTTCAGGATGAAAGAGACCTGAAAGTCTCTTTATTAAGAATCTGAGAGCCAATGCACAGTGTTTTTATCTATAAGCTTGCTGAGAATAGAAATACATTCCTGCATGTTAAGAACCAGATCTGTGTGTAAACAGGACATTCTCAGATGAGAAATCACAGATGCACTAGAAGGCACTGGATTCTGCATGGGATATTCTCAAACCATGTGAGTTTTGAAAATTTGCACCTCTAAATTAGTTTGTTGGCTTTATCCATTCTAATAGAAAACCTTTCATCACGCGTTATATGATAAAAATACACTGAAATTTGAGATTCAAAATTTCAAAGTCGTGTTTCAGATAATCATCTTTCAAATATCAGCCTTTTGTAAATCTACTGAATTTATTTTCAGCTGTATTTTCTGTGTGATCTTGTGTTTCTCTGGATGATACTGAGAAGAGAAAAGCAGTAGCTTAGAGAAAAGACAACATACCTAACCTTTCAAACATGAAATTAAAAGCTCACCATAGTACAATGTTAATGCTAGCAAGAGTATTCCTTTTACAAAAAATGGTGAAATGAGGATGCCCATTTCATCAGACTGAAGCTGTCAGCTGTTAGCTTTTTTTTTCCCCAATTGTGCCATTATCTGCAGTGCAATTTCTGAAGGATTTAGTCCTGTTATTTAGATTTCTGTTAAACAAGTCAGGACGGTGGAAGTATTTCACCGAATGACACCTTGGGGTTTTTTTCTATTGTTGAGAAATAAAAAAAAAAAAAAAGAAAGCTTTCTAGCAGCCTTGGCAGCTATGGAATATATTTGAATGTTTTCCTCAGTAGTCCTTTTTCGTACTTGTGGTGTGCAGTTAGCAAATCCTGTGGTTAGACTAGGAGCAGATGGCAACTAGAAGTGAAGGAGGAGTATAACCACAGACAAATCAACATAGCAGCGTTGGTGGTATAGTGGTGAGCATAGCTGCCTTCCAAGCAGTTGACCCGGGTTCGATTCCCGGCCAACGCAGTTTCCGTTTTGACGCGTTTTCCCGGGGAGGTGCCGGTACATTAGCAGGAGGTGCCGCCACCCAGAGGCACCTCGGCAGGCTCGAGAAACTGGGAACCTCGTGAAGTGTAACGAGAAGTGCAAAGTCCTGCACCTGGGGAGGAGCAACCCCTTTATGCAGGGGGTCACCTGGCTGGAAAGCACGCTGGTTTGAGAAAAGGGTTTGAGGGTCGTGGTGGACACCAAGTTGAAAAGGAGCCAGCAACATGCCGTTACAGCAAAGAAGGCTAAGGGTATCATAGGCTCCATGAGACAAAAAACTGCACTGCTGGTAGGTGGGAGGTGGTCTTTCCCTTCTACTCAGTACTGGTGAAGCCGCACCTGGAGCCTTGGTGGTGTCCAGTTCCGGATTCCACATCACTGGAGAGGCATAAGTGTACTGGAGAGAGTCCAGTGAAGGACCACATGAATGGTTAAAGTACTTAAAGCATTCTGCTGCTATACTGAGGGTTTTACACTTGTGGATTCCTGGTGTTTGTAGGGGAAGGGAGGGAGGGAGGCAGGGAGGAAGGAAAGAAGGGAGGAAGAAAGGGAGGAAAAGAGGAACACGTATATAAATCCACAGACATACACCCATATTCCTTTCTGCCTGATAAATGCATATTAAACAGTATAATTTTCCGTTTATTTTCTTAATCTCCTTTAAAAGAAGAATCAAACAAACAAAAACTAAAACAAAACAAAAAAACCCCAAACAAACAAACAAAAAAAAAGCCCCAAAACAAAACACAGGAAAAACAGGGAATTTTATACTCTAGCATCTGTTTTGGATATCCAGAAGGAAAAATACACTTCCAAGAAACTTACAAAAATTCTATTCACACACATCTTGTCTTGAGTTTTTTTAAAACATCAAAGTAAGGTACAAGTTAATTCAATTGCATCCAGCTGCATTTGGTGGTATGTTCATCATACTGAGGAGACCCTTTTCTGTTTCCATCTTTCACTGCTTATGTCAAACAGTTTACAGAGAGGCAATACAAATTTGGACAGAGTGCTAGGAATGCCATCAGTAAGTTTGAGAGTTTACATTGTGTTTGTGTGAGGTCACCATATGTTGTCTTCAATGATCAATGGCCTAGTGAATGCTTTTAAAGCCAGAAGCTACCCTCAGTGACTTTAGTTGCTCCATGTTAGGTTATATTTTATTAGGAGGGCTCAGGCAATCCTATTCTTGCATTTTTATGTAAGGGGTTTGTGACTGCTCAGTGATTTTTGTGGCATTTTCCCATACTAATAACATGAAGTCAAGTGACCAGTAAGATAGATGATATTTAACCTAGTGGTGACAGATGTAGCAGAGGTAAAATGGTTATATCTATTAATAAACAAAGTTTGAAAGTCTTTTAACACCATCTTTCACATCACGCTTATCTGACCTTTTGCGCAAGGTGACTTCCACAAACTTCTTACAATGGGCTGGGGAGGGAAAGCCAATAACGTGTGTTTTTTTCATTTTGTAAAAAAAGAAAAATTGATCATTAAGAGTTTTATGTTGTTTTCCTCGATGAATGAATGAAGTGCTGGTGGTATTGCAGTTAATATTTCCTTTGGATTAAAAAAATATAGTATATTTATTTCAGTCCCAGTAGGTGCTGACATTTTAACCCACTTATCTGTGATTTATTCAGTCCTTGACAGACCTGGAAAAGTGATGCATTTTGCCTGAAGGCTCTGTAGGTGAGGCAAGTTGACATATACTTTTTCTTTCTGTTAAGGGAGTGAGCTCCTCTGCAGTCCAGTGGGTGAAGCAGGGGAAAATGGAAAAGGAAAATGCTCATGATAAAAATTTTTCTTGTTTATTTCAAGTTCCTTTGGTTTGTTGTAGAAAAAATCCTTAGAATTTATCCCATATACACTCAGCCTTTAAAGGTCAGTGTCTGAGTGACCAATAGTAAACAGCAGATTGTTAAAAAAGTGATATTTGTAGCATGGTAAAGCTAAAAGTGATCTGGGATGTTTTAGAATAATTAGTTATTTTACCTTTCTACTCCAACAAAAAATACTTAGGCCGTATATAGACTTTATATGACTCTATCTTGCTTAATTAGATGAAGCACATTTTATATTTACACATGACAAATTTAGACAAAATTCAGCATACCTGATAGCATATGGTCCAATTCTTATGGTCTGAGGTTAGGCTTTGTGCTGCATCATGGACAGATCCTGGTTTAAAAGTGTCATGGTGTTTTCTTGCCAATTCAATGTCAAGATGTGCAGAATGAGAAACGCAGAATCAGGAAGCTAATTTCTTCTAAAATTGGTCATGTGCATAAGACTGGGGTTAAGTCTCCTGCTTTTTTAGCAATACAGTACCTCATTTTTGACTGGAAATCAGTTGAGAGTTCTTTGAAAAATGAAATAAACTTAATCAGACTTCTTCTGCTTCCTTGTCTCATCTATAGTTAAGGGGGTGAAAAATAAGCAAAAAAAATTTTCATTTATTCCCCTGCTTCTTGTAGATATTTACAAGATAATAATAGTAATTAGAGCATAACACCATCTAGAAGAAGGAAAAAGTAATTAATAAATTATCCCACATATGTTACCCTAGGAAGTGGCATTTTCATAGGCGTAGAGTCATAGAATCATCAAATCATAGAATCATCGAATCACAGAACGGTTAGGGTTAGAACAAATCTTAAGATTCTAGAATCCCATGGGCAGGGACATCTTCCACTAGATCAGGTTGCTCAGAGCCCCATCCAGCCTGTCCTTAAACACTTCCAGGGATGGAGCATTTACCACTTCTTTGAGCAGCCTGTTCCAGTGCCTCACCACCCTAACAGTAAAGAACTTCTTCCTTATATCTAACATGAACTTCCCCTGTTTAAGTTTTAATCCCTTACCCCTTGTCCTATCACCACGGTCCTTAATGAAGAGTTCCTCCCCAGCATCCTTATAGGCCCCCTTCAGATACTGGAAGGCTGCTATGAGGTCTCCACGCAGCCTTCTCTTCTCCAGGCTGAACAGCCCAAACTTTCTCAGCCTGTCTCCATATGGGAGGTGCTCCAGTCCCCTGATCATCCTCGTGGCCCTCCTCTGGACTTGTTCCAACAGTTCCATGTCCTTTTTATGTTGAGGACACCAGAACTGCGCACAATACTCCAAGTGAGGTCTCACGAGAGCAGAGTAGAGGGCCAGGATCACCTTCGACCTGCTGGTCATGCTCCTCTTGATGCAGCCCAGGATAGGGTTGGCTTTCTGGGCTGCGAGCACACACTGAAGCCGGCTCATGCTCATTTTCTGAGCGACCAACACCCTCAAGTCCTTCTCTGCAGGGTTGCTCTGAATCTCTTCTCTGCCCAACCTGTAGCTGTGCCTGGGATTGCCCTGACCCAAGTGTAGGACCTTGCATGTGGCTCGGTGGAACTTCATGAGGTTGGCATTGGCCCACCTCCGTGTCAAGGTTCCTTGGGATGGCATCCCTTTCCTCCAGCATAACAGCTGAACCACATAGCTTAGCATCATTGGCAAACTTGCTGAGGGTGCACACAACTGAACTGTCCATGTCGCCACACACAGCTAAATACTGGTTTAGGTGGCCATAATGGGTCACCAACTGCCTGAGAGAAAGAATCAGTAACAAAGAAAGCAGAAATCCTGAGTAGGTTTCCGCTTTGTACTCCTGTCTCTGCATTTATGTATTTCTTTTTCATCTGAGGCTGTGGAAATACTTCAGAGTTATTAAAGTTAAATGGCATAATCCAATATTCAACAGTACAAGGGCAAAATTGACTATTGATGGACCACATCCATGTAGATAGGTAGGGCATCACCCAAATCTCTTTCAAGTCAAAAGACACACAGCCACTGCCTCCACTGGAAATCGGCTGACACCATTAGGCTGCAAGCACAACCAGAACAAGAGACTTTTCTCTGTCTGTTCTGTATAATCAACGAGCCCAGATATGAATCTCCATTTGGGAAACACTTTAAGTTATTATTAATTAGCAATTATTTTTCACTCCATTCCAGAAAGCGACTTTTTGGTTTTGCTTGATATATAGACTAGTATGTCTAGATGGTTTCTCAGAGAACTAAATCTCTCTCACATTATTTTCTCTGCATTTCTGTCTGATGCTTCACTACAGTTCAAGTATAATAATTAACCTCAGTAACTGTCCTGACTCCTATTGAGTCTTCAAAGAATCAAGAAAATGAAACCTGAAATAGGGATTTATGTGCACTGCATGGCATATGATCATTTTTTTGAGAAAAAAAAAATTTTTTTGAGAAAAAATTCTCAAAAAATTTTTTGAGAAAAAAATGATCAAACAAAAACCCCCAACAAACCAAACAAAAAACCAAACAGAAACAAGCACACAAAAACAAACAATACCCCCCCGAAAAAAAAAACTCCACCACAATGTGCTTAACCTCTTATGAAATATTCCTTGTCATACCACTGCTTTGTTGCACATTTCTCTGACACTCCAGATATTGTTCCAAAGAAAACATGGCATTAATCATTAGATCCTTTAGTCATTCTCTGATTGATTCATTGGAACTGAGATTTTTTCATATTTTTAAACATTAATTATGCCATTTTCAAATTATTGTTGTTTTCCTTCATGCATTCTTGGTAATTCTAGGAAAACCCGAAGACAGGGATCCCTGGTAGCTACTATTGAGAAAGCAGATATCTTCAGAACAGCAAATTCTGCCATCTGCAATTTCTTTCTTCCAGGTTCTGAACTGGAGTTGTCCTTGCCTTGGTTGGAAATGATAATTTAAAACTGAAAATGTACCTCTTGGTGCCTCAGAAGAATTTCCCCTCAGCAACTTCTACCAGAGCCTTATATTTTGGTGCCTCTGTTATCTTAGTTTCTCCCTGTGGTTTTGTAGACACCTCCATCCACCTCTTTCATTCTACCCAGTCCTAGCTGGAATCTGGCCTCAGTCTGTCTTTCAGTGTTGGGAAGAGGAAAGGACAGATCATTAGTTCTCAATGGTTTTCTCAGCAGGTAATCCTAGCCAGATAAATTAGTCCATATTTAAAGCCCTAGGTCAGAGGGCTTTACTTTGTGGACTGTGGGAGGGTCTGTCTTTCTGTGCAGCGAAGGCAAACCCTTAGAAAATGCCTCAGCACAGTCAGTGCTTTTGCTGGCAATTAGAGCCAATTTGGTATAAAATTATAGGTCTCGTATCTTTGGACGAATATGCTGAAATAGTTATCTGTCCAACAATTTTGTGGTACAGACATATATTTGCTACAGAGCCTTGTGAATCCATGAGAGATTTTCACATGAAAACAGGATAAGAAACATCAAGCTCTTGGCACTCTAATTAGGTATAAATTGTTTTGCTGACTGCAGTGTTTAAAGCCTCTGATTATCCTTCATATATGGTAGATTTAGTAACCCATTAGGGTCACAATACTTTTGTGATATTTGACCCTGTCTAGATCCTGTGGGTTTCATGCCAGAGAGGATCACCCTGCCCACGTGGGGCAGGTCATCTGCATGTCATCCCTGTGTCCCACTGTGCTGCTGGAGCGGGGATGGGGTGAAACAAAAAAAGTCTCTGTCCTCCTTTCCATCTGCTGTGGTGGGAGTCATTGATCCAGTTTGTGCCCTCCTGAAGCTCTTACTCAGGTTATATCAGTATATATCAGTATAGACTGATATCAGTATATATCAGTAAGACCCACTCAGGAGACTCAATAGTATAGTTTGACCAAAGAAGGGTTAAAAGAAGTTAATAGAATGACATTAAGCAATCTAAAAAATCTGTCGAAATCTGGGTAAACACCTAGGTCTATTAGACCTCACTGAGCTCCATGCTGCCACAGATGATTGGCTGCAGTTATCGGCTGGTTAATTTAAAATCATATTATGTATGAATACACTATACTGCTGCAACAGGAGGGTAAAATTAGCTATGATTTAACTAGAGTATTACGTGTTGTGAATCTGTCCAGATAATTCAGCTTGATCACCAGTATGGAGCAACTTTTCAATCAAAGGCTTTTGATTTACATTCTATATTAAGTTTACTTAATATAGACTATATTACATACTTCATATTATTACATACTTCATATTAGTACTTACATGCTATATACATATTATAGACTATATTACATACATTACATTACTACATTCTATATTAAGTTTACTTAATATAGACTACAAGATACCCCAGGGAGAATCAGCTGCCATCACTGTTTCATTTTGTCCTGCAGAACTCAAGTTAAATAATGTATCTAAATCCCTAAAACAAAGTGGCAGTGTCTGTTCTGGCTCCACTTTCACTTGCTCAGCACTTTTTTGTAGGAGAAAAAAACCTCCTCGCGCTGTCTCAGGAATTCAGTAAAGATTAGTTTAGATTCACTAGCAACGGAGCCTGGTGGAAACTCCATAATGTTCCAATTTTCCACTTCTTCACCACAGATGTATTTTCTACCTATGGCAATTACATGCATCGGGATAGATCATAAAATGCTATTCACTAAATTTAATTTACAATCTTTCATATAGTTCCAAGTTAACTTTTGATTTTGATGGAAAAAGACGTAGCCTTAAACACATCAAGCTCTCTAAAAAGCCAAATACTTTTTTTTAAAGCAAATTTATCTTACGTTAAATATGAATAGAATCTTTGTGGAGTCAGCAATGCCAGAATTTCAGCAATAAGCTGATTTTTACACCTCACGAAAATGAGCTTAGTCAGGTCTTATCCTAGGCTTCAACATAATAACCGGACACAGTTTGCCAAAGATATCCAGATACAGTAGCTCAGGAAAAGATTACTTTGTCTTCAAACTGAATCAGTTTCTCGTGTGTCATATATTTAAAGAAACCCAGGATTTTTTGACATATTAAATGGAAGCTCTATCAGAAAACAATTATACTATATAGGATCCCATCAACCATATGTCCAAATCTGGTCATGCTTTTCCTCAGGCCTCCTGAAAACTGTTGCTTGCAGTGTCTCTTTAAGATTCCACAGATCTGTAATACTAACAAATGATAGTCTGGGAATGTATTTACCTTAATTCTTAGATTAGAGGCTTAGGGGCTTCTGGATAATTCCTTCTTTTTTTCTCCATACGCACAAGGGTAAACCTCTATCATATTTGCCACTGTAAAGAATTCTTAACAGTGGCAAAAAAAAAAAAAAAAAAAAAAAAAGTTATTTTTTATATGCAATATTAATGTTTGGAATGCATTAACACACTTAAATTGGTTTTGAAGTGATCATCATGAAAGTGTGATGGGCTTTTACAAATACTCTGGCAAAAATAGTCTGGAGATTTCAGCAGCAGCTGGAAAGAGCAACACTGTGTGCTCAGCCAGCTCTGGAGCCAAAAAGCAAATTTCCTGTGCAGCAAAGTCTAAACCCTTTTGGTTTAGATATCCTTACTTACATATGCCAAACGAGCGAGTAAACTCAGCCCAGCTAAGTAATAGCAACCTTTTGCATCCAGAATACACTGTAATCTGCCTCAATTTTGCGAATAAGTCTTAACACTTTGCTCAGCAGGGTGTAGAAATAAGTGACGTAAGTGGGGCCATGATGGCTCTGGTACCTGTGATGTCTGCCTATATGGACAAAGTCACTTACCATATCCATTTATTCAATGTGTTACATGGGTAGTAAAACATTTGTGATTAAGTAATATTCAGCCAACACAAAAGCAGTCTGCTGCATCCAAAAGAAACTTATTTCTAAGGTAGTCAGAAAAACCACAGGGTGCAACCAGAAGGGGACCAAAAATGTCTTAAGATGTTGGTTGTTGCTGTCGTGAGGCAGCAAACATTCTTTAGGTACGTGCTTCTGCTGAAAATCTGATCAGTGCTCTTTCCAATGGCAGCTAGCTGCCACCTTCCCATACTACCTGGAAAGAAAGGAGAAACAAAGTAGCTATTTCACTGTATAAAGGATATGGATATCTACTTAATATTTTTTCAATGGTGAACTGAATTTTATTTTCTGAAGGAAGTAATATGTTTGAAAATATGATGTACCTATTAGTGTTAGACCCTCAATGTATTTAGGTCTGTGCCGGTCCACTGAATTCAGTTGGCTAGTAGAGACTTCCTGAGAACTGGCACTTTAATTTTAAACCAGTAGCAAAAACCTGCCTGCTCTCTACATTTATAAATTATTGACACAGAATCAGTGAAACTGTACAACAGCTAATTGGCCCCTCTGGTCAATTCTCAGTGGTCCTGAGAAGTTCATTGGTTTCAGATAAGGTTTTTTTTGCTGAGCTGTAGGCTGAAATACTCCCAGAGTCTGAACAAATTCATATTCTTTATTTGCTTTTTAAATAGCACATGTCAAGGCCAAGACTGGGCAAGGAACAATAAGGTCAGGATATGTGCTTGGTAAGGAAAAATGTGAAATTTAGAATTGGCTTCTAGCATGGATTTGGTCTTGAAATACTGTATCTTAAAAAGAAGAGGTGGAATCTCAACTTCTTATAGCATTTGTAGCATAGATCAAGGAATTTATGAAGTTAAAAGTGTACATCTTTAGAATTATCCATCTGTGTATTTAAATATCAGTTGTTTTACTATATCTGTATTGAATATTAATATCACATCGTTACGATTCTTAAAACATTTACATCAGCCTCTGTTCTAAATTGGGCAGTAAAGTTTCTTTGCCATCAGAATTTTCATCTGGAGAACTTTTCAGCAAAACTAAAGGTAAGTTGGATAAATATCTCCTTATATAAACCAAATTAAAAACAAAATAATGAACTGAGTCTTTCAAACTAAAAATCAAAAAGCTAAATTTTGCTTTCTTTTACCAGGGAAACCTATGTGCTATAGATAGGTTACAGGCATGCCAAGATTTTGTGTAAATAAAAGTCTGAGCTAATTATCTAAATTTTGTATATGTAGGGAGAATAAAACTCTTCTAAATGGGATCCACAAAGGTGTTGCTGGTACCAGCTGGAGAAAAAAGTGGAAAAGAGAAAAAAGCAACCTGGAAAGGGTCAGGCTTCTACTACTGGGCCACCTTCATGGGGTTCACACAGATGAGTTGCCTCTAAGAGTCAGCCTTAGCAGCTTAATCTAGGCTCATCACTTTTAAATTTAAAGCTTGTTAGAGACCATTTTCCACTAAAGATGGAGACTCCTGCAGAAAGACTTTAAGTTTACAGGCAAGAAGTGTGCCTTCCATAACTAGTTTTAAGAATTTTCTTAGAAGTGACTCTATAGTTCTTCAGACTGAAAACATACAGTCTAAAAGAACTGCAGTACTCTCCAAATTAAAGATCTTCTTCAAACAAGAATGAAAAAAACATATGCATTTATGCACCAGGAAAAGTTTTCTCAGTTCAGAAAGTCAAACCTTCTTATGAAGTTATAACCAGTTACAAATATTTCAGAAGCCAAATATTACATGTTTTCAGAAGATCCTAGTCAACCTTTTCCCTGTTTGCTACTTAGAAACTTTCTCTTTGAAATCAGTGGGACTATGCACAAATGTAAGCAGAGATACTAATAAACATATTGGCATGGTAGAAACTTGAAATAATGATTGCTTTGAAGAGAGAAGTAAAATAATTGAAATAAGAATTAATATATGGCTTGATTATTATATAAAAATGAATTTAGTAAGAAAAAAGCCTGGTTTATTTCATAGCAGCCTTCCAGTATCTGAAGGGGGCCTACAAGGATGCTGGGGAGGGACTATTCATCAGGGACAGTAGTGACAGGACAAGGGGTAACGGGTTCAAACTTAAACAGGGGAAGTTTAGATTGGATATAAGGAAGAAATTCTTTACTGAGAGGGTGGTGAGGCACTGGAATGGGTTGCCCAGGGAGGTTGTGAATGCTCCATCCTTGGCAGTGTTCAAGGCCAGGTTGGATGAGGCCTTGGGTGACGTGGTTTAGTGTGGGGTGTCCCTGCCCATGGCAGGGGGGTTGGAACTAGATGATCTCAAGGTCCTTTCCAACCCTAACTATTCTATGATTCTATGATTCTATGATTTAACAAGGTTTTGGTAGTGTATGTTATATTCTAAAAGCAATTTTGATAATATGTACATTTCCAATCGCTTTCTGACACTGTGCAATCTGATAGCAGAAAGAGCTTTTTCAAATACATAGCTGATAAAACTAACACCAGAGGCAAGGTAGGCCCACTGGTGAACGGGATGGGTGCCCTGGTGACAGAAGATACAGAGATGGCAAAGCTATTGAATGCCTTCTTTGTCTCTGTCTACTCTGCCGGAGGCAGTCCTGAAGAGCCCTGTACTCCTGAGACCTCAGATTAAGTCAGGTCAATGGAGCAGTTTGCCTTAGTCGATGAGGAATGGGTTAGAGACCAGTTGAGCAATCTGGACATCCATAAATCCATGGGTCTAGATGGGATGCACCCACGGGTGCTGAGGGAACTGGCGGAAGTCATTGCTAGACCACTCTCCATCATCTTTACCAAGTCTTGGGAAACGGGAGAGGTGCCTGAGGACTGGAGGAAAGCAAATGTCACTCCAGTCTTCAAAAAGGGCAAGAAGGAGGACCCGGGTAACTATAGACCGGTCAGCCTCACCTCCATCCCTGGGAAAGTGATGGAACACCTTATCCTTGATGCCATCTTAAGGCATGTCAAGGATAAGAGGGTTATGAGGAGCAGTCAACATGGCTTTACCAAGGGGAAGTCATGCTTGACCAATCTCATAGCCTTTTATGAGGAAATAACACGGTGGATGGATGATGGCAGAGCGGTGGATGTGGTCTACCTTGACTTCAGCAAAGCATTTGACACAGTCTCCCACAGCATCCTCATAGCTAAACTGAGGAAGTGTGGTCTGGATGATCAGGTAGTGAGGTGGACTGCAAACTGGCTGAAGGACAGAAGCCAGAGAGTTGTAGTCTATGGGGCGGAGTCTAGTTGGAGGCCTGTATCTAGTGGAGTGCCTCAAGGGTCAGTATTGGGACCAGTATTATTTAATATATTCATCAATGATTTAGATGAGGGAATTGAGTGTACTGTCAGCAAGTTTGCTGATGACACTAAGCTGGGAGGAGTGGCTGACACGCCAGAAGGCTGTGCTGCCATCCAGCGAGACCTGGACAGGCTGGAGAGTTGGGCAGGGAATAACTTGATGAAATATAACAAGGGAAAGTGTAGAGTCCTGCATCTGGGCAGGAACAACCCCAGGTTCCAATATAGGCTGGGGAACGACCTGTTAGAGAGTAGTGTAGGGGAGAGGGACCTGGGGGTCCTAGTGGACGGCAGGATGACCATGAGCCAGCACTGTGCCCTTGTGGCCAAGAAGGCCAATGGCATCCTGGGGTGTATTAGAAGGGGGGTGGTCAGTAGGTCGAGAGAGGTCCTCCTTCCCCTCTACTCTGCCCTGGCGAGACCGCATCTGGAATATTGTGTCCAGTTCTGGGCCCCTCAGTTCAAGAAGGACAGGGACCTGCTGGGGAGAGTCCAGCACAGGGCAACTAAGATGATTAAGGGAGTGGAGCATCTCCCTTATGAGGAAAGGCTGAGGGAGCTGGGTCTCTATACTTTGGAGGAGACTGAGGGGTGACCTTATTAGTGTATATAAATATATAAAGGGGGAGTGTCACGAGGATGGAGCCAGGCTCTTCTCAGTGGCAAACAATGATAGGGCAGAAGGGGTAATGGGTACAAACTGGAACACAAGAGGTTCCACTTCAACTTGAGAAGAAACTTCTTCTCAGTGAGGATGACGGAACACTGGAACAGGCTGCCCAGGGCGGTTGTGGAGTCTCCTTCTCTGGAGACATTCAAAACCCGCCTGAACACATTCCTGTGTAACCTCATCTAGGTATTCCTGCTCCGGCAGGGGGATTGGACTAGATGATCTTTTGAGGTCCCTTCCAATCTCTAACATACTGTGATACTGTGATGTTTAGGTTAGATGAAGTAGGCAATCAGGGTCCTGGCAGAATCAGAGGCACCCCTTTGCTCCTGCATATAACTTGTATTGTATCAGCACTTCCACAGGGAAGGCTGGGTCTGGAGGCCAGGCCGGTAAGTGGGGAACCTTTAAGGAGAACATGCGTGCTGGTGGTTTCACTGATGTCATGATTTGCAACAAGTCAAAACAGAAAATGTTCACACATGGAATTTCTTTTTATTTTAGAGCTGACAGATAAGATATGATGCCAATACCATGAACATTTGTATTAAACAAAGAACCAGCTTTTTAAGGCAATGAGGTATTAGCTTCTCAAGTCCTGACCACATGCCAAAATAGGTTAAACACATTCTGCCAACCTAAATCCCTTTTGCAGTTTCAGCTGCTCTAGTTACTCTTTGCTTCTCCTTCTGGGGCCAGAATCTACCACTGAATGTGCATGTTTCCACTGACTTATGTCCAGGGGCAGATTTTGGCTGCTGGAAATGGTTGTGTACTGTAGTGCTACTGGCCCAGAACTGATTTCTTCCATCCAAGGGGTAGCTTGCACTGAAATGGTGATCCTTTTATTTATACAGGGTATCTGGAAGAGGAATAGGAAAGAAGAATAGAGAGAAAGGAATAATAGATGTTTGAATTATGAAGCCTGCAGAGAGCATTTGACTGTAATGGTGTCCTACTGACCTCTCTAAAATTGAGAGGCTGTGATGTTTTTACAAACTGCTGACATTCACAATCTTCGAAATTTGGACAGTCATAACCTGCAATTAGGGGCTTACTAAGGATTTCCTTATGAAGTTAAATTCTTGATGAGATACAGATGCTTGTCAGGATCATACCCATGTTAAAAGAACTCTAAGGAGCTGAATTTGTGTTCTTCAATGCTTCTTCAGGGTTTGGAGCATTTCTAGTTCTGATTTCTTATTCATTTCTAGTGTTGATGAATCTGTGAGGCTACAGACAGCACAAAGGAGACAGTAGGTATACTACCCTTGTGTAGCATACTTATAGCATTTTGATATTTTCCTTCTTCTAATTAGTGATATGTATTTGTTTGTATGTTTTTTTAAAGGGCAGAGAATTCTTGCACATGGAGTTATCTATTTTGAATGAAGCTGAGGGTCTGCCTCTCCTCTGACCTACAACTGTAGAAATCAGGATTCCTAAAAAGACACAAAGTTTGGTAGTATAAACCCAGACTGTGAGCAGAGATAACCTTGATGTGATATCAAAATAAATGAAAGGTGAGAATAATAATTTGCTACTAGGAAGCCATATAATGAAAGGGGATTAGATAGCAGGTGCTGGCGGGTGGAGAAATAGGGAATATGGGAGTGCTATAACACCATCTGTTCATGCTGCTTTTGCACCATTAGCTGGGTGTTTTTACTGCAGACCTTTAAACATCTGGCTGTACTGCAGGGTTGCAGGCTGCACCCCTCATTTGGAGGGGAAAGTGTTAGTTTTGCAGTGGAAATTTTTTGCTCTCTTTCCTTTCATCTTATGTACCTTTCTCCCATCTCTGACCTCAAACTCTGCCCTTTACCTAGAACACAGGAACAATTCGTGCAAATAGCATGTTTGCAGAAGAGAGTAGATTGAGGACCAGAAAATGTAAATGTAGCTTATGCTTTCTTCTTATTGAAACCATTTGGGAGCTAATCAGTAACCTCATATAATTCAGGTTTTGTTTGCATCTCTTACTGGATATCACAGCAACACCCAGGTAACTGCCATGGACTAAGGCTTCACTATGCTTGGAGTTGCATAGCCAGACAACAGAGAGGTGTTCTTTGCCTCAGAGAGCTTATGGGAGCATGATATTCACATGGGAATCCATAATTTTCTTTATTCTTCTATGCTCCAAGTGTTTTTTTGGTGTTTTTTTTTTTTTTCAGCTTAATAATCAGAAAACAGTTAATAATAATAATAAAAATAATAACATATCTGTCTCTAAGGGGTTTGAATCTTTGCAGCATTCAAAATTTTTTGTAGTTTACTTCTTTAGAAATACACATTTTATTGAGATGAGTACACCTTTATTTATTTAAACCTTCACTGTTTCCTTAACAAGGGCACTCAGCTTGTCTCCTGATCTCCATAGAGTTGCCAATAAAGAGTATATATTACCATAACTTTTAAAATATATTGGAAAACAGGAGTTTATTTCCAGACCTGGATCCAAAGTAAAGTCCTATTTGGGAGCTAAAAAATGTTTCAGAGATATTAATTTGGTGGCTAGGAAAAGCTTTTCCGTACTTTTGTGATTTAAAATACCTGTTTGTCCTCAATTTAGCCATCCTAAAAACACCATTGCCTCTTAGTGACATTTGCTGGAACAGACAGTATGAAACACGTTCAAGTTTTCCCCGAGTTTGCTATCTGCCAGCATTTAGCCTCCAAGGGAAAATGCAACTCACTCTGTTGGCTGGTTCGGGTTTGAATTTTTCCTTATCCCACAGGACAACTGTTCTCTGCCTTCTTCTTGTCCTTACATAAAAGGAGTGACCCATATGCCAACGGGACAAAGATCCAGAAAGTTACAAAAGCTTCATTGTAAGGCTAAATCTTTAACAGGGATGGAAGCAGCTTGCATGAAGGAAAAGAGAGGATGTACATTAAAGCAGGAAGTCATTAAAATTATGAATCACTCTGCAGAATCCAGTTTTTCTATAGAGTTTATGCATTTTTTTGCAAGCAGAGTTTCATTTTCAAGATTGTCAGTTTAAGCTGCATCCTCCACGTAGCTTTTCTTCTGCTGCTTCTTGCCAAGAAAACCAGCTGGAGGGGTTTTGTAATGAAATAAGATGGGTATCTTTTCTCTCTTTCCTTCATGAAGCTGTTATTGTGCACATCTCTTTGCTACTTAATATTGACTCTTATTGTAGTTGTAAATATAATTGTACGTTTTGATATATCTTGTACTTATTGTAGATTAGAACATGCATGTTACTATATAAAACTAAAGACTGAATTTTTGCATATAAGTCTAAGATTATAAAGCCCAAAATAATTTTTTCCAAACTTTCCTTTCTGGTTGCTTTATATTCTCATGCAAACAGTGGAATAGACTGCTCCCTGTGTAAATTAGTGATAAGATATAGTGCTTTTACTAGAAGAAGTTAGGATTTTGTTTTCCAAAAATAGTAAGTCATCATGTTACTCTTTTTTTTTTTTACCCACTTTGTCATGTTTTGTTTAAGACAAACACCAGTTTAGAGCAGATATCTAACTCTTTGCTGGCTAATCATAGGTGAAGTGACTAACTCCCCTCAATGAATGCAAGAGCTAACAGCTTAAAATATATATACACACTTTTAGAAGGCAGGCAACATTTACAGGTGAAGGAGACATCTTTTTATTAGATCATTCTTTATAGCTGGGAAAATATAGTTATTGGCTCTGAAGTCTTTTTTCATGTCTGAATATGAGCTCTCAGACTGATCTGTATCTCTTTGCATATGCTTGTGAGACAACCTCCTGCTCTTTATATATGGATTTTGAACTTGAAACTCATCAGTTTTGGGAAGTGAAAGCTAGTATTCACAACTGCCTGTTTGTTATTACCCCACCTGGTAAGATATCTTGGGTGGTTTTATATGCCTTTTATTTATTTTTTTTTTTTACACCTAGAGATCTGATCTGAATAGATAACAGTTTACTCACAAAAAACCCTTTTTCTGTGGTTTCAATTAGAAGTCAAATCCACCAGTGATGTAATACATTAGACTGCACCGGCATTGTGTTAAATTGATTACATCCCAGGAACTTTGACAGGAAGTTGGTAAAGTAGCACATGTCACCATCTCACTTAGATAATTTGTACTATGATTATAGGATAATTAACTGCCAGCAGAGGAAGTATCTGCTGTAGGAAAAGAAATAGGATTCCAGTTATATATATATCATAATAAATGAAATGTGAACTAAATAGATTCATTTTTTGTGACAATATAATTTGATCTCTTTCATAAAAATTCCTGAGCCTTGCGAAGTCCAAAACCCTCTCACCAATTTCCAGTTCAACTGTTACTGAACACTCCTATTATCAAAGCTTTATGCTGCTGTACCATGTGGGGTTACTTTGTCTTAATTTATATAGCCAAGGCTGAAATAAGACTCCCAGGATTCCCTTCTTGATTGGGGATGGGAGGTGTTGGATATCTTCAATGTGTGCTTCTGTTCACTGTAATTCAGGTGAGACAAAGGAGTGGACATGTCTCTGGAGGTGCCTGGGCTGTACAGGGAGTCTAAGGGAATCAATTAGGTGCTTAGAATTAGGTGAGAGAAACTTCCCAGATTGCTCTCATAGTAGACTGTCCTTTCAGTATAGAAAAGACAGCTTAGCAGTCATTTTGCTGTGGATTCCAGTTTGTGAATGCAATGTATTTTTACCCCAAGGCATTACTATACTATAATCAAGAGATTTAAACACCATGGCATTTAGCTGCCAAATATATACCTAGGATCTCAAGTGAACTTTTTGTAGTTTATGCTGAAGTCCACTTCCCATTCCTCTCAATAACTAAGCTACTGAGATTTAAATGACACCTGAATGCAGTGCAGACACCTCTATAAGCAATGATGTATGTCATTAAATACCTGCTTTGCGCATGACAGTCAGGTCTGTTGTAAACTCCCTTAGGGAAATCTTCTCCAAGTCCTTTATTTCCAGCTACTGTAATCTGAAAATATAAGAACATTCAGAAGCTAGTCTAAAAGAAGCCATTTGAACAATGACAAGAAAGTTTGCAGATTTTGCTATAAAAGGTATATTTTACTGTGGCTGATTCAGCTGGATTGTCTTTCTTCTCTCTCATGATATAATTTAGAGATCTTTATGAAATGGGAACCATAAATTATAAGGAACGTCCACATTTTAATTTTCTTGGTTTATTATGTTTTCGGTGACAGCCACAGCTGGGAATTGGGGAAAAACACCTGTCTGGCATTTTACTAAACAATATAACCTCCCCTTTCAGCTTCAGAACTACAGATTTTGTTTCCATTATTTATTTTTTTAATGTCTTCTCTAAAATGAGCTAATACCAAATACAAGAAATCTGACTTTTTACAGGATTAGATAATTTGAGGTTCTTAATTTCTTTCAGATACATGCGGAAGCTTTTCTCAATTACTCTCTGTTAGCGAAATTGTTTTTGCACTTGTCACTTTGCATTGTAATCTAGCAAGTGTGTTGTTTTCTAGGAAGTCAGCAGGCTAACCAAAACCTGCTTTTGTCTCCTGTTTCACTATGTTTAAAGCTACCTTTATGAAATCAGAACTGATGAAGCACACATGGGAAGCACCAGTAATTATAAGACAATTAGTTGTACAAAATAAGCACTAAAGTTTTGCGTTTTGCTTTAAAAAAAAAAAAAACAAAACAAAAAAAAAAAAAAAAAAACAAAAAAAAAAAACCCAAACCCAAAACCCAACCCAACCTATAAACCTTGAAATGAAGATTTGTTATAATCAAGTTACTGATTGCCAGTAACCAAATTTGGTCAGGTACAATGTGAATGTTCAGGAAAGAATATGAAGAAATACACTATATGAGCACTTAGACATGCTTGTAGTCTTTACAATGTCCTGTTTCTTACAATTTTCTTGCAGTGCTTAACAATGTAAGGACTATTTAGGTGAGAGTGCAGGGATCCTTATATAACAACTGGGATAAGAATCAGTCTCTTGTACACATTCAAAGGTGAGAGTGGGAAAGAAGCCAAATGAAATACACTAGTTGACTCATCTTCCCAGACTGAGAAAGCATACTCTCAGTCAACTGGCAGATATAAAAACAGATTACTAAATGGATTACACAATGATTCGTTCTGCACACTTCCATCCTTCTTTTCACCATTCCAGATCTGAAAAAAAAACCCAACCTGAAGTAAAGACTCTTTATAGCACTAAGGACAGGAAACAATTTTCATTTAGCTACCAGTAATTTGACAGTTGTTCTGCTTAGACACATTTACAGTTTCTCACACGGCAGGAGAAAGGGGATACTGCAAAGAATAGATACTTGAGTACTTCTCTAACTCTATGGAGATTTCCAGACTAGACCATAAATGAGGAATATTTTCTTTCTTTTGGACTGAAATTCTTTTGGCAAGAAGAAAGCAAGTGACTGTTCTCTGACAGTCTTGGCCAACTTCATCTTTGAGGTCAATGCACTCAAATCAGTGACTCTTTATCAACAGAGATGAATTTAATTCATTTATCTGTTTGCAGCCAGTACAGCTTATTCTAAAAGCTATAATTACGTAGTAAAATTCAGTTTTAAGAAGGCTCAGCATTTTTTTAAATGGGTAGTTTTTACCAGTGTCAACTTAAGTAATCAGAACTGTGATGAAACATATATTTTTATATTACAAGTTTGTCAGAATTAACATAAAAGCCAAACCCATATATCATTAAAATTGAAAAATGTAATTATTGTCTTTCTTATCCAGCAACAGATCACATATACTAAACAAACTGTTATTTCTGTTTATAAAATGTCACCATGTAAATGGAAAATTCTAAACCAGGTGATTTTATGATGCAATTACAAATGAAAACCATAAGTTTTTAAATTATTTTATCTTATCACAACAGTAGGTGATCATGATAATCTTACAGAAGTCTGCAGTCATCCTTCTGCAAGAAAGAATGTGTTGCATTTTAATAAAAAATGGGAATATAAAAATAATTATATTTGTCCCTTATCTGTATCTGTTCTTCATGATATTCGGGTTGTATGGCCAATGTATCTTGCTTTCCTGTGAAAATGATATCTGTTTCTAGAGAACGTAAGTGAGGCATAAAATAGCTGTGTTCTTTTGGAAGAGAGGTAGCAAAATAGAAGCTAATAAACCACAGATTATCAAACACAGATTTCTGGCATCTGCTTTGTTATATGATGAACTGCATCTCTGGATTCTCCACCTTCTTCTCATTCAGAATGCCACTGTAATTGAAACCTTCTGTATTTTTATTATGTATTTAATTATGAAATGCACTAAACGATTCCAGCAGATTCCAGGATTATTTCATCCATGTGCATCACTCTTCATCAGCTGATTCATGCTCTGGATATCCTTATGGATTGCAAGCAATGAACAGATAAGTTGCAAAAAAAGAGATTCAAGAATAAAAGGTATAAAGAAACAGTAAGAAAATCAACAGTCCTTACAAATGAATTAATTTTTTTTTCTTTGTTTTCTAGATGCAGAACTGGGATTAAAAATCACATAAATTGACAGTCAAAGATTGGTTTATTTGTAATAGTGCCTTTTTCTTCCGCAAATTTCAACGAAACAACCAATGTCCCTTAAGCTGGAATTTTCCATATGATTGTGTTCTACAGGTTACTTATTTTTCATTCACAGATAAGAAAGTTAAAATAAGCAAGAAACAAATTAGTTACAATATATAGTCACCGCCATGGTAGCGAGAAATTACCAGCATATGTCACATTCTTTGTTCATGAAAGTTAAAAGGAATAATATTGAAAGGTCCCACAAAGGCAAGAAGGCACTCAAGAAATATGACAAAATTCCAGAAACTTCCTACAATTAGATGCCTGCAAACAATAAGAAATATTGGGGAAAAAAAAAAAAAAAAAAAAAAAAAAAAAGATACCTGAAGTTGTGATAATTAAACATCTAAGAATTTATATATTGAATTAGTTGTGTTTGTTTGTCTCTTGGATCAATTTTGTTAATGTAGAAGTCATCTGACTATCTTGCAAAGTGTTCTGCTTTGTATCATTCAGTTAATTTTGAGTTGGTTGTAACCATGAATTTTTAATCCACATATTTTCCTACATTTATTGCAATTATCAGCTAGCAGTGTAACTAGATAATTATTTCTAAATATTGACATACTACTGTATTCATATAATACGTTCTTGTTTCCCAAAGACAAAGTGTATTTTTTTCTCAAACATCATTATTAATTTCTACCTTCTGTACTTCCTAATTTGCTTTCTGTGTAAAAGAACATTAATATTTTCTTATGAGTCAAAAGTATTTATTAAGGTGAAATAACTTTGGACAGAAGCTCAGAACAGAACCTCAGTTTCAAACTTCCTGAAGGCAAACCTGATGTTTTTATGACAGAAATAAACTTGATCTAAGTTGTTGCCTAAAACCTGCTTTTTAGTATTTTGATATGAGAATGATGCATTGCATTGAAACTAAACCCAACATGACAGTTGAAGAGGAATTAATCTTGACCTGGTTAATTATCACTTTCTTTTATTCTTCCTGCCTTCAATGCATTAACGCTTGTTAAGAGGAAACTCCATGTAACCTTGTGGAGATGTTATTTTTTACTTCACACCCTAATGCGAATTACAGATGATCAAATAACTGATCCATAGGATGTAGTCTGAGCTTTTGCGAGGTTTCTGTGTGTCTTATTTTATTCTGTCAATATTTTCCTAGGTACATGTAAATACAGGAATTGTTATGTTGGATCTTCATCATTCCAAAACCTTGTCCATATCAACTGCCTATATCTTATGCTTCTGAGGAAGATGACATGACTTCACAGAAGTAAGTAATCTGGTCCTCTGCATTAGCTCTTCATTTAATAGTTACACTTGTGAAGCACAAACATAAATGCTTCTTTTAACATTTTTGGGGATAATTATCATAATCCAAGGTATTCTTGATACTCCTGTATGTTTGTGGTTTTTTCAGTCTATTGCACTGTACTTAAATTCTTGAACTCAACAAATTTCTCATACCTGAAATCCTGCATTTTAATCTCTTTTCTAAGGATAGCAAACGTAGTCTTCATTTTCTGAGAACAGGTTTTTTCTTTAATTTTTTTTTTTTTTGTTATTCCCTGTATTTTTCAGTAGTCTGTGATGGAATAAACAGTGTGAACATAGTAAGTTAGTGGAAGATACACCTCTGATATCAATAGAATTATCTTTTTGTTTATTCTCTGCTCCATTCCTTATATAACTTACTGTTTTGACAACTTAACAATTCACACCAAACAGAGGGTAACAGGATTCAAACAAAATCAATTAACACTTCAAATTTTCCCATACTCCATCTGTTCTCATAGTACAGGTATAAAAGCTGATCTTATGAAAAGACAAGACTCTAAAATTAAATTTTATCTACTTCTATGCAGTGGGAACCAGTAGTTTGTCTGAATACTTATGTAGTGGAAAAAATTGTTATTTGTTCATCAAATATGAGTCCTGCTTGAGTCATAGAGGTAGGCAAGATCAAGCCAATCCCCGTAGCACACTCAGAAACACTCTCTGATTCCATGTCTTCTGTCTTGATTTCAGGAACCACTCTTTTTGTTTAGGAACCATTGTTTGAGTGTCTACCTTACCAAGCAGACATAATTTGTGTCTTAAAATAGTTGAAAGAAATCAAAATCAGCTGATTATGCTGACTGCAGCTGAAGCTGAAAAATTAACTTTCTTCAACATATTAGTAAAAGTCGACCTGCTTTTTAAAGCATCTCTGGATTTTCTTCTACCAAATTTAAAACCTGACATATCTGAATGATCAGCACTAGAAGACTATTAGTAGAATTTCTATCCTTCCTCACTTTTCAAACCTCATGAGTTCAAAACATATTGAAAAGATCAGGAATTATTCTGTATATTTTATATAATTCACTTAACCTCAGAAACCCAATATACAAAGGTTGCAGTTTTAAGAAATGTTTTTGAAGCCAAACTAATGACCATAAATGGTCTGACAGGATTTTATTGCTTCTAAGAAAGATGTTGCAATCCATAAACTGTAGGCTTTTTTATGTGAAAAAATTAAATACAAGTACAAAGAACATTAATTTTGTTTCTTATTGTAGTATTGTGACTAGCTGTGTCTATCCTGCTTCTAAAGTATTGATAAAATGAAAATTAAATGCTGCCTGCACTTGGATAGATTTGCATCCTTTGTTCTACTTCTTATTACTTTTTAAGCTATTCATTACCTATCTGTCTGGTAAGAGATACAGGGTAACTTAACTATTTGCAGAAGTTCCTTAATTTTAAGTTAATCTGTGATTTAGCAGAGCTTTCTTTCATGTGGTTAGACAGTTGTTTTATCCTTGTATCTCTCTAAGGTTTGAGGATAAAAAGAGCCTGTGATGGGGCACCACTTAAGTCAATAGACTTTTTATTGATTTTGATGGGCTGGATCACCTTGGTTTTCTGGGTTTCATTTTCTAGAGCTAGTTGAGAGATCCGATCCATTATGTCATCTTTTCTCTTTCCCATATCTTCCCTTATCTTTCTCCCTCTCCTTTATCACAATCAGATTTATGCTCTCATAATAAGACATCATGGTGTTATTTTTTTTTCCACTTCCTCTTTGAATTGTCCTTTATTCAGAGAGAATAGTGTTAGTTTTAATTACCCTGAAGTTTTATTTAAATCTATGTGAATGATGAGAAGACTGAAGAACATCAACGACTCTCTGATGATGGGAATAGGTGACAAAGCTAGGAATACAACTTTAATCTCCTGCATTTCACTGTACCTTAATAGCAGGGATTCAATCTCAGAAATTTAAGGATATTCACAGAGTTTCTGGAGAAAAGAACAGGGCCTGGAAAACATAATGCTTACCTAGTAAATGGTGCTTTTTGTAGAGGTAGGTCAACATTGTATTTTAGCAAAAATAATTTTTGTTCAACACTATCAGCCATTAGTGTGGTGTGACCCAATGAACACAACAGATTCAAAACAGTATTATCTGACTAATGCACCAAAGAGGGTTTTTGTCTTTCACATAGTTTATTCTGACATTTAAAGAGAGATCACCATCACCTAACTTTAGGCACGTAAAAGTTCAACATTCCTTGGTTCAAATCCATCTACAGACAGACCTAATGGAAAAAAATAAATATATCCTTTCTACAAAAAGTATCTGGCTACAAGAAGTGAATGATTTTCTAGAAGCACACTGATCTCTGCATTACCTTAAGAGAGATTGGGAAGCTATCTTCGACCTCATGACTAGAAACTTTAAAAGATTCCAGCCAGGTAAATGCTTAAGTTTAGGTTAGTTCTTCTAACACCATAATCTTCTGCCTATAAAGGTACAAGCCTCTATATTTATAGGACTTTGGAGGGTCATTGTTGAGGACAAAGAAAGAAGAGATCCTTAAAAATGAATAAGGGCTGCCAGTAACCTCCCAAAACTCTGTGGTTTTATATTGATAGTTGTTCCTGATGCTAGTTGCTCTTTCATGCTTCCATACAGCTCATTATTAGCAATGTCCTTACATTAGAAACAGAACTAGAGAACACTTCAGTCTTTGCTGATTTAATTTATAATGTTTACAAATTGAAAAAAATAGTAAAAATAGTTAAGATTTTTATGTCAGGAATGTTTTTTAGCTTTTTCATCTTGAAATAACTTTCGCTATCGAAGTATTTTTCAAAATACTTAAAATGCCTGAAAAAATGGCAGTCTAACATTTTAAATGTTTCTTTAAAAAAAACCCCCGTTTTTGTTGGTTTGGTTTTTTTTTTTTATTCCTTGAAATTATTCTTTTTGGAAAGCTCTTTATTTTTTTAATCTAGTTCAGAATAAAGCTAATTCTAAAGCTGCAAATCTTTCTGTGGAGTGGAAATTTCAGTGTCCATGTAACTAATTTTTCTGAACTATACAAGCCTTTGACAGTATTTTGGGTTTTGCCTCTGCAGTTTTGACAATTAAAATTCAAAGTTTTCAAATAATATTTTAATTCATATTTTTCTTTTATACAACAACAGTGAATCAGAAATATACTTTGAGAAATAAATGAATATATGGCTATTTAATGGTTTTTATAGCTGAGAGAAAAATAATTTGGAAATATTTATATCTTTTCTATTCTAAATTATATTCAGTGCTTTGAAGGAGAGGATTGGGGTTTTTTTTTTTCACATTTACTCATCTTATTTTTGGCTGCCAGAAATGAGAAGGGACAAAAGCTGCAATTGAACTCTACAGATTCATGAAATAAAAAAAACAAAAAAAACAAAAAAAACCCCAACCAAACTATACAGCTGTTTTTACAGACAGCTTTAGCTCCTTGAAAAAGTTATTTACACTCTTGTATTCACAACTATATTAAATCCTCAAAATATGTTGACTGTCTACTTTAATTCTTGTCATCAAAATTACTTAAAAGCTGCCCTGGTAGCATAAACAATTCTTCAAGGAATTTACATATTCCCCAGCATAAGGAAATCCATTTAGCAGCACAGAACACAAGATGTCAACACTTTTCAATCGCATGCTAATTAAACTGAACTATATGTTTACAGAATAAATGTGAACAACACGCATAAAGAACTGCAGCTTTCACTACCATTATTTTTCAGAGAGTGGCTACATTTTAGGTCTCCTCTGTGATTTAGTCCATGATAATTTAAAAAGGACACTTCTAAACAGTCACTATGTTTTATGGAAATCCATGACCAATACTCTGCTTTGAAAACATTTCTGCTGATAGTTCATACTATTTTTCTTCATAAGCATTGTTTTACTTAAACGTAAGGATCTTTGTTGATAATAACTGCATATATAAGCATTGTTATTTCTTTAACTCAAGTCATAATCTTCTGCTTGTGTTTGAAAAAAAAACCCTTTTAATTATCAGGTCTCTAACAGGCTTCTCTTTCATCCTTCCCTGCCTCTCTAACTTCCTTTTCTGTAAAAGGTGTAATTCTATGCTGTGTAAGAACTGTTTATTCTGATAAAGAGCTGTTTTACTTGTTCCTAGGACCTGATTATGCTGACATTAAAGTTCCTGTTATCATACCTTAATTATATAAATTTACAGAACTTAGACTTGGTTTAAAGGAAGTTTAATTCAAGATCCTGTCGAGTTACAGGCTTTGCCTTGGCTTAACATCTGTGAATAAAGATAATATTTGGTATGATTTCCTCATAGACACCGTGAATTTATATATCTTTACAGAGAATGTTTTGGTTTTGTTTTTTTCTTATTGGGGGGGAGTAAAGGTTTGTTGTTGTTGTTTGGTTAGATTCTTTTTAAATGGGCAGACATCTTTAGGAGCTTGGTTTAGATTTTTGCTTGTGGAGAATAGCCAGGTCCTTGGCTTGTCTAATTTTTGATTTATCTACAAGCTTTCCCAGATCTACTTAGAAATGCCCATGGGCACAATGCTTCAGGGGAAAAAAAGAAGAAAAAAAAAAAGAAATAAATTAAAAATATCAAAATTTTTCAATTTACAAATTGGCATTGTTTCCATAATCACATTGTTGATGCCTCTTTTTTCATTTACTCTCGTCCGTTGTGGAGCTCTGGCCGTATGTTGGAAAAATCATCCATTGCACAAGTAATCAATGCTGATAGATGTTCACTTTATGTTAATTTACCTAGAAAAGACATTACACAGTTTCTGCATAAATAATTTAAAAATGCAAGCATAAGTAGGTGACAGTTCTTAGTCAAATTCCCCTACTGGGCAATAGGAACCCTGGAAAACAAAAGGAAAAAAATCTTTGCAAACACGTTTCTCTTCTTTAAAGGCTATGATGTACAGCTTTATTGTGTAAAGAAATGGAACATTGTACTCAACAAAAGCAATGAATAAATAATATGAACTTTTATGCCTGACAGCCTATGTGTAGTAATTAATATAGAATATGAAAAGATGCAATAATTACCAGAATGAAGACATAAGATCTGAGTTTAGAAGATGAAAAGCATTCTGGTCATTAAACATTCTGCATATTGTCAACAATTCTGAATCATAGGTGTTCAGATGCACACAACCGAGAGAAGGAAGTCAGTATTTTAGCTCAGAGAATATATATCAGTGATTCATTGCCAGGTGAAAACACAGTTCCGCTGGGGTCTGTTCAGATCTGTTTCTACTCAAAACTTTACCAACGACCTGGGTGTAGAAAACCCCATGTTTGTTAAGCCCACAAGTGGCATGAAGATGAGAGGGACTTTAACATACACTGGGAAACAAGACAAAAATCAAAATGGCAATAGCAGACTGGAGAAAAATAGAATGAAATGGAACAAAGCCCGGTGGGAACTGCGCAATTTAGGAATCATTGACTACGCATTGTAGCATGGAATGAAGGATCGGTGGCTGATTTACTTCTTAAGGAGAGAAGATGGAAGATTAAATCATGAACTGAATATAAGATTCATGGAAGAATGGTTCCAGCATGAAGAAAAGAGAAGGACAATTGTCTTCAAAACTGTTGTAGGAGGGAAAACAATACCTTTCTCTCCAGCACATGATGGCTGTGACAGGAAGAAATGTGCTTAAAAAGAATCAAGAAACAGATATAGTAGGTGTCAGAAAAATATCCAAATGGTAAAAAGCCTGAAAAGACTGGAAAGGATCTGCAGAGAGTTGTAAAGTCTTCAACACTGGAGTCTATAAAACTGGACAAGAAACATATTTTTTCATGTCACTTGCATGCTTTCTTGTACATGTCCAGATGGAGTGAAAAAAGACATTTGTAACAATTCTGCTTTTGATTTCATTATGGAACAGGGGTGTACGAAGATTTTTTTTTGTTTTATTATTTCCACCTGAACAACAACTGGCAAGCCCTTAATACAGAAATACATTTCCCTATTAAGTTGTTTGAATTTTGGGTAATGCCTAAGTCTTCTGTTTTTTAATCAAATCACTCTTAACCTACCTATATTAGACCCAGTCAGACATTAACGTAAATGTTGATACTACTCTAAAAATTTAATTTCATGAAGTATGTGTGTTTAGATGAGAATTTTTTTCATCCCTATAAATGCAGCATTGAATGAAGACAATTTAAATGCATTGTTATATAAGGTCTAAATTTCTGCTGGATTCTCTCATAGTTATTTAAAGCTTGATTCTGAGTAGATAGAGGCTAAAAAACAGATTCATAAAAGTTTTACAGACAGTGGTTCTAACATTACACTTTCTGACACATTTATAGTTTACTTTAAAGTAATGAGACCAGATTAATGTCTTGTGCAACGGCACTCATTCCACTGAAATTACATCCAAGATAAAGTTGGCACAGCATTGTTTGAGCAACCCCAAATAAAGATTCTCCCAGCTACTAGGAGAACCAGGAAGGGAATAGAGAGAAAGAACAGATGTTGATTCATTATTCTTTGGGGACTTGTCTGTTTTTCAGGATATCAAACAATTACAGAGAATTCAGCTGTTGTTAAGGCAGATTTATTTCAATTGAATACATAATTACGTAAGAATGTTGCTTTAGAGTGGCACTGCTCTTTGAGAAAAGAATTAAAATCTGCAGGATGGTGGAAGTACATTCAAAAGATAGTGGTTAAGGTAATGTTAACACAGCACCTCCGCAAAAATGAATAGTCTTTTTTTAGAGGAATTCCAATTAGCTCTTTTTTTTTTTTCCTTTTATTTTTTTCCCCTATATATAGAATTGTGACAGCAAGTCTTTGGAATTCTGCTGGCATTGCATCCTACATATGTGCTACTGATACATAAGAACAATCTTTGTGATCATTCTACAGTCCTCTCCTGGACCCCTGTCAGATTTCTTTAAGTGTTTGATGTTTCATTCATACCCTTGGGGTTACCACTCGTTCACATTAAGGCTACTTTACACTATTGTAGCATTATGAGGGACCGTTAAAATATCACTCATTATGACACCTTCCTGTATCTGTACGGTGAAAATGGTCTTAGTGCACATAAGAGTTATATTTTAAATACTAGGGAGGAACTTTTCCTACGCATTCATGGCTAGGCCTGGGAGATGTCTACTCTACCTGCAAAATGGAAGAAATATGCTCTTTCATGGTTATGAACAAAGTTGGTAATGCTGTATCAATCACACTATGTCTCCTCAGTGGAAGTAGGTGGACTACTTTATTCACAACAAAAATGATCAAATTAATGTTGTAAAAGATTATTTATTACATGACTGAATCACTGCACAGATTTTCATGGAAAGATGCAAGATTCTTTTGCAACAGAAGGAGTATGAAAACAAGCATTTTGTCAGAAGCCTTCTTGAAGAAAAGAAGAGAAAAGAAAAAAAAAAAAAGAAAGGAAAAACAATTAGTTCAAGTCGGATTTAAGTTTACAGTTTCTTCTGAAGGCTATCTGCCACTAGTTAATCTTCTATTGACGGGCATCAGCTGACTGGCCTTGGTCCCACAGAAGATACTTACCTGAAGGATAAGAATTTCATGAAACTTATGTTGATGAAAGTGTTGTCAAAACAGACACAATTTTTACCTATAGCATGTGCATAAAAGTTCATGATAGCAGACAGAAGATTCTTGCTGGTTTACTGTTACTGACAATATTTTAAGCTACACCTCTAATATAGCTGTCACTTTTGTTCTCAGGGCTTTACAGACAATAATAATTTTAAGATTTGCTATCTAATAGCAGGCAGCATGAGGCTGTTGAAAGTTCACTGGAGCCCAAAATAATGTAAAAAAAATAAATAAATAAAATTGAGATTATCAGACACCATGATGCAGAGAAAGATTTTTCTCACAGCTTATTTCTTCTTTAGTGTTGCTGATGAGAGGCCAGAAGGCAGCTTTTTCCTTTAAGAGCACGTGATTTTGTGTGACATGAAGTTATTAAAGCAAAACCAAGTATGCATGACTTGAAATCATTCTCTGAAGGAGATGTATCTTCAAGAAAGTAGATTCCCAAAATTTTATATATACTTCCTTCCAACAGTCTACTTAATTCGTGTAGCATGATGAGAAATAGATTCTACGAAAAAGGATACTGTTGCCTAGTAGGAAGAAAGGCTACCCAGATGCTCAGACATGCATGATCAGTGAAGCCAATCACTTGCTGATGCTTGTGTTCCTCAGGCCCGTAAAGAGAAAACACTTGGTAACTAGACAGACATTATATGATGTCTAAAACCTGGGCTCAAGAAGTACTGCAGTATGATACTTGACTAATCCCTTTGCTCCTTACACCGTAAGAGACAGGTAGAAAAGCATAGTTATGAGAATATAAAGTCTAGGATTTAGCTCTGCTGATTTCAACTTGGCAAAATAAGCTACAAGGAGTAATAAGAATTTTTTTTTGGTGAAGAGTAGAACTAACTAGAAGTAAGCTTTATTGTTCTCTGTGACTTACAGAAATGTTCTGCAGCATCAAATAAGGTGCAAGCTCTGACCAAAGTTTTGGTTTCCTGTGGTGAATTGACAGAGTCAATGTCTTTCCCCTGTAGAGTCCTTGTTCTCTAATAAAGTTAGTGATCAGGCTGCATTAATAGGTCTCTCTTCTCTACTCAACAAGCATGAAAACATGTAAAATATATTTGAGATTGTGGCTTTTTATCAAATCAAGTTGAAAAATGCTACTAGCATGTCAGTCAGCAAACCACCAAGATACCAATTTCAGACACAGATGCATAATTTGATCTAAAGAAAATATGCATAAAACCTAATATCAAGCTAGAGTGCAAAACCTGAGATAATTCAGTAATAATTTAGATGAGCACTTGTTGCAGATTCATATATGCATATTTATCTGTCTATTAATCTGTTTACCTATCTCAAGTGTTATTGTGCATAACACTTGCAGGAAAGTATAAGTTAATCATACTCAGAAAATTCTCATACTGATCTCACACAGAGATATTTCTGGTACACACATTTTCTGGGATGATTGTCTTATAAAAAATCCTAGTCCTTAACCACTTGCTGAAATCCAAACCACGCACAATGAACATGTGTTTTTAAAGTCTGGCATCCTGGTTGTTGCACACTGAAAACTAAACACTCTATGAGCGTTTTCTGGATAGGGATAAAATCAATTATGTACTCCAGCCTAAATATATACACAGTTAGAAACATTAATATTTTCTGATAATTTCCCTTGAATAAAAATATGATAGATAAGACAGATTAATGCATGTGGACTCAGGCAACTGGTGGCTGATCATATTGCTCTCACAATAGGTTGCCAAACAGATGATAAAAATGTAACATCATTTTGTCAGCTGTCGGTCATGTTACTTTAACCTCTGTGACAAACTGAAATTACAAATATTTCAGACTCTGAAGGGAGATTAGAGTCAAAGCAAATGTGCAGAAAGTTGCTAAGCTAATATCCATCTTTCATCAATGCCAATGTTTAGCTAATGTCCTGGTATAATGCCAAGAAAAAAATGCTGGTGTTGTAAGCTGACATACTAATGAAATGCATACTGGAAGTCTTTCATTTCAGCAGTAAGGACCCCATGCTACTGTTTATTATCTGGAAAGCTCCTATGATTGCTGTCAGCAGCATATGATGACCAAGCTGAACAAGATTTATGCCACACTTCCTCTATATTAAATGCAATAATAATGCCCTATTGCCTTGCCTAGTTGTGCACTGTGAAAAAAAAAGTGTATTTGTGCCAAATAACCACTCATATTTACCAGTTTCATAGTATATGAATTGTGTGTAAGTTTTCAGTCTCCAGACGGATTCCCCAGAAGTCAAAACATCTGAAAAGGAAAGCTGGATTGGATGAAACAATTCAGCCAATTAAGGGTTAAGCCCAACATGCCTCAAAAAGTTCTGGAGGCTTGTATAAGTTCTGCTAACTTCCATTTAGCAAAGCAAGAGCTCAACAATATTTTTGCCACGCTACACCTCCTTTTTGTCTGTGCACAAAGTAGAAATCAAATGCACAAATATAACAAGTCTTTTTCAGCATCTCCAACTCATTTAGAAATGAGAAATTTCACCAGAAAAGTTGCTTCTGGGAAAATCTTAGCCTGATTTGCAGATTTCAAGGGAGAATAATCAAAAAATCTAAAGTCTCTTTTCACAAAGTCAGCCTTAAGCAATTTCCTGTATAAATTTCCACATTTAGTTACGAGAATGCCTATATATGTGCATACTAGTTTAAATAATGGAATGTTCCACATATACCCAAATAACTGACCTCTATGACTGTTTTAGATATTTAAGTCCACAGTTCAAATAAGCACAAAATACGGACATACATTGGTGTAACTGGCCACAAAGAAGTTGATTGATTACTTTTAATTAACCTGCATACTTATCAAACAAATAAACATTGTTTATTTGACTGGGGCTAAAGTAAGCTTATAACAAACTCTTCAGATTTTTGCCTGATGCTTTGTTCCCTCCTTTCTCATCACCTGGATTAAAAGTCTTCTCTCGTTGATGTGATCTTTAAGGAAGATGCCAGAGCCTACACTTCACTCCTGGAGAATTTAAACCCCTGGAAAACCTACAAAGTGTTGGATTCCAAGGGCATTAGCGTTAATGCTAAGGACTAAGTAAAGGAAAGGAACATGCTGAGCCCAATGAAAACACCAATTACCTCAACCAATAATAAAAGTAAAACAGTTTGTGGGAGTGAGTGGAGCATTGTTGAAATTATAATGACAGTGAAGAGAAGTGGAAAAAAAGCCTATTTTAGGATGGTTTACTCCTAAGTAAATAGTTTGTTCCTAGCATTTCTTGGGTTTCTGGTGACATCCATGTTGTAGTCTAAAGGCAAACAGGTGAGATCAACAGGAAAAGTTGCTTGTTGACTGCAAACGAACATATTTCAGAAACTAGTATTAATAACATTGCTAAAAAGTTCTTTGGTCAGAGTTTAGGGACTGCAGAAAAACTTTTAATCAGAAACTAAACCATAAAAACATAAACAAGTTTTGCCTATAACACAACATTAAATTAATTTTGTCTTCAGTGATGAATTCCATTTACAGTTACATGAATGTTGCAGCTCCTGTAAGCTAATAATGCAAAATTCGACATCAACTACACCTCTGTGGATCAAAGAAAGCCTATGTCTCCCCTTCCTCTTATTACCTCACAGATTTATTGTCTGAGACCATTTAGGTTCATTATCAGGTAACCCTGATGATGATTGCATCAATTTTTGTTTTTAAAACTGTTGGAGTTTTTTTCTCTCTTTTTTCCCCATTGACCATCAACTTGAATATTGCTGGAGTATATTCTTTCAGCCACGGTATGCTTTCAGCATATGATCCTTAGGCTTGCCCTCTAATTTTCTAGTGTTTTGTTTCAAAGGACTGTTGTATTTTCTCAGGACAAATAGTGATCAAGACTTTCCACCTATTTTTTTTTTTGCACTTGTTCTTCTCCATTCCTCTTTTAACTCATCCCAAATCTCTGCAATATGTTTGCATTATGTATTCTGTCATTTTATTTCTCCTTCACTGTTTGCCTTTCTTCAAAATCAACATACTCCTGTAAATAATTCTGTGTAGGCTACTCACCAGCAACAATTACTCTTTCAAGAAACAGTACTTCTATTTAAACAAATATCTGACAATAAACACACACTAGAATGAAATACAGAGATAAATTGGGATCTGAAAACAAATAACTATTTCTGTCATAAAGAGAGTCTGAGAGGCATGACAGTGTGCTAGACAGCAAAGCAGGAAAATCTCTTTTCCATTTTGCTACTCAGAGACCCAATGTATGACTTCATAGCAAATTCTTCCTTAAACAAACAACAACAAAATAGGTACTTCATTGGAATCTAGAGATCCAGGAGAGTCCTTATTCCCAAACACATAGGTGTTATTCAAGTAAATAGTACAGGACAGCTCTGTTCTGACAATAGGCTTGATATATTGCAACATACATTTACCAAAGTGGTTTTGGCAAATACTGTAGAAAACTGTGCCTTTCTTTAGTGTATAAATGATGAAACCTATCAGTAATATGCTTGTCTAATCACAACACTTTCCATCAGTTTTTCTGCTGCGTGTATTGCTCCTACTATGGAAAGGATCAAGAAATGAGAATGAGTCTGGCGCTGATTTTGACTACATCTGTATAAAGCTGGAGGAGACTTCTTTTTGTTCCTGAGGTCCTTACATCCGTGTGACATAACCACAACCTGGAGTTCAGTCTTTTGGGAATGTTTGACATAAAAGTTAGTATAGCATTCGCTTTTTTTTTTTCCCCTTTAATTACAATGTATGAAAATTAGTAATACTGTTATGCAGAAACAGCAATTTTAAAAGAGAGGTGTGTTTAAGAGCCTGAGTTTCTCCCCTTTGTTTTGCATGCCTGTGGATGCAGGCTGTGAACTTGACTGCCTTTAAATTATAGTTAGACCCCTTCGCTGGAATGTCCTTCAGGCACAAAACTGTCTTTTACAGCAGCCCACAGCACTTTCCTTCAACTTGATTTTAAACTTATGCTAAAAATCTAAAGAGAGCCCCCTTTTGGTTTAAACCCCTCTCAGCCCCATATTGTGTTTCTGTCATAGGAGTGATTCTGAGAGGGACTAATTAAAGGCCTGATGAATGTGTGAGGGTTAAACTCACAGGCTCTGCTCATTAACAGTCGCTCACCTAGAATATTTTGAGACTTCTTTTCCGTGATGAGAAAGAATGGAATAAGACTAGACAACACTTAAAAACTCACATTTTATTACACAAACACACATTTCTATTGCATTACTAGGCCTGCAGTGATGACAATATCTAATTTAACAAGAAGATTCCTCCCCTTCCCCTGTGTTTCTTCTTGGAAAATAACAAAAGAAAACAAAAAATCACTAATGAATACCCCTTCCCCCAAGAAATAAGGAAAATCAGAACCATTTTGTTAATTGTCTTTTTCCTGCTGTTTCCATGGTAATACTGGCTACTAGACTTCACTGCAGAGTGACAGTCCAACAATTCACACACTACACCCTTTCAGGCACAATGAATGGCTGTGAAAGAGGCAGAACAGGCACTATTCAGGAAACATGTGATATCTACTCAATGCACTACCTTTCATCCACATTTTCCAAATTGCAGTTAATTTAATTCTAGACAAATGGCTAAGGGGTACAAATGAGGATTAAAAGGAAAAGAACATCTTGAGCTCTAATGGGGACGGTTTGTGTGGAGAACAATATAGCACTTTCTTCTGATGCCAAGGCTGCTGAATTGAAAGATGCACTTTCCCTCTTCTGAGGCCTTAATTTATACTTTATATCAATAGTGCAATAAACATGGCAGAGTTTTTTGGGGGTTTTTTTTGTTGTGTTTTTTTTTTTTTTTTACAATTTATGTAGATTTTGGCTTTCCATTTGGAAACATTTTTGTTACAGGGAGATGGAATTTTGAATTTCTTCAAATGAAGAAGAAACTTTTTCAAGTAAGACAGCTTTCTAGACCAGGCCTCTCATTTGATCTGTCTCTGAAGTTATTGTTTTAAGTCACATAGAAAAAGCCATAACAAATACTTTCATATCACCTTAAGAAACAACAGTGAACCTTTAGAGAATGTCAGTGCCTGGAAGGAAATTATTATTCACATTAGATTCAATGACAGTGAGACTTTTTTTTTCACATGATCCTTTTTATTTTGATGTGTAAAGAGTATTATCTTCACATAAAATTGATTGATCAATATCTTGAATTTTGTCATATTCAGTTAAGCATGAGGAAAGACTCTTAAAAAGCTGGCATACTTGGTAATGTATAGCATGACATCATAAACACTGACAGTGTGTCAGATCTAAAGATTTCACTTTCTGTGCCACATGCAAATGTAAGTGGAAAATGCAGATGCTGTAAAGAGAAGTACTGGAGATTAGCCAAAACTTTAAAGATAAACTGGTTTTAATTGACTTTTTCTTTTCTACCTTAAAACTTGAAAATTATTAAACTAAACAATCTATGTAAAATACTTCTTATTCAGTAGAAATATTGTTTATTGCAACCATATTTTTGTCAAAGTGATGTATGCAAAATGGCACTTTAAACATAATTACTATCACTATCAATTATCACTGTGCTTATTTATTCTTCAGTTTAAAATATTTCAGCTTTTAAGAATTTCTTACACAGAGTTACTAGACATAATTTTTTATCTGTGAGAAACAGCATTTGATACTGTATGGCCAACAAACAAAAAGACAAAAAAAATCTTGTGAACACATTTCAGGTTTTGCTGATAAGTGTGTTTTGACTTTCAAATGTTTTCTATTACTAGGTTCAACTGCTCATACTTACAGACTTGGTTACCTGTTAGATGCAAATAACATGTGCAAAGATCAACCACTTCTTGTCAAGGCCTCAGACAGCTTCAACCTTTTGCAATGTACCTGATATAACACCTCTCTCTTCTACTGGTGTCCTATTGACCTATTGATCTGACCTGTTTTAAGAATATGAGGAAAAGCTGAAGATTTTTAATACTTAATATAAAGTACTTAATATAAAAATAATTTTGAAAACAAAGTAGTGTTTTTAAAACCTAGCTAAAAAATACATACATTTTATTATATTTGGTAGTATGATCAGACTTTAACAGCAATGTGGCATTGTAAAAATTATGTCAATCCATCTTTGGTAATTTGTTTGTGGTCAGGACTTAAGCTATTAATTACTTTTTTTTTTTTTTTAATATCTGAAGCAAGAGAATATCACTATAAAATGGACTTAAGTATGGGCAATAAAGTTACATAAGCCTGGGTACCACACAAATGTTTTCAGAGATATAAATGCTTTTAAGAAATGTTAAGTTCTATAGTTCTACACGGCCACTATTGAGGGAGATTGATTAAAGATCCTTCAAAATAAATAAATGAATGGTATGTCAGAATTTCTGGGGTAGTGCCACGTTGCTCATTTTAACACAAGATGAAAGTTTTTTAAAAGTATCACTTTGCTTTGCAACTCCCCAGCACTTGGTCTTTGAAGGGATGATAGCATTCCTAGACACCTTGTGTGGTTTAGGAATCTTTAATAAGTTTAATTAGAAATTTTCCTCACAAAGAGATACTATTTCTGCATTTTACAGTCACTACTGGTTTTGGTTTGTTATTATTATTATGCAGAGTTTGAAATACAAGAAGGCAAGTGGAGTAAAGACAGAATTGCCTACTTGTCTGAGTATAATAAGGGCAAATTTTGTATTGAAAATGGTACCAGAATGCAGTAGTACAGTCTTGTGCAATTCTATGCTGTTGTCTATGCTAGAAAGTGACTTTCGTATGCCTTTCAGGGTCATTTTGGAGTATGCACATGAGAAATAACCAAACTGTGGAGGCTTAACACTTTTAGCCAAGTCTGGACAGATGTCTGTCCGTGAGCTTGTGACACACACATTCTCATGGAAGGCTGATGCCGACATAGTTAGGCATGAAAACAGTTGTCTCTAGATTCCCCATGGTCTACTTCATCTGAATAGCTAGTGGAAAGCACTTCTTTGCTTCCCTTCCTCATTCACAGGCTTCTGGGGCTCAGAGGATGGGCACCCAGGGCTCTGCTTGGATGCCTTCTCTACACAGTCCCTTGAAAGAGAATACTGAAGGTGTTTTCTTCAGCTTCAGCTTCTTTACCCAAGAAAATTCAAACCTGCAGAGCAAAATTCAGACAAAATGTCTCATTCTCTTTCACTGACACAACCCATTATGAAATGTAAAAAAACCCAATTAGCCACTTTCCCCTCAGATCTCAGCTCAGTTTTGCTCAAATGTCTGCCAAAACATTAAAGTTTAGGGACTTTCAGAGAAGGATTGGCTGAGCTTGTGAAACCTGAAAAAGGGTAAGTTTTATCAGGCTTTTGATCTTTTTTTTTTTTTTTTTTTTTTTTTTGTCAAGAAAGGCATGCATTTCTGTATGACACATGTTGTAAAACTGGTTTTATGATATTAGAGTTTCATCATACATGAAGAAGTCTTTTCCCCATTTTGATTTCTGCTGGAAATACCTGAGAAGGTAAATAAATGGAAAAATTCAGAACCATGTTCTTTTTAGCAAACAATGTTGCAGCTAGTATTTCTCCAGAATACCGTTTTGATATTTGTAGTGAAAAAAAGAGAGGAAGAAACCCCAGGAAAAGTAACTAATCAGCTAAGAAGCAAAGCTACTAAAACCAGTACAGACAACTGAAACAATTGTCTGGGATTCTATCGACAAACTTTTCATTGCTTTTGCTGCATTTACATTAAAGTAATTGAAACACATTTGCATGCCAGTAAAACAGTGAGCAGACAAGAATTTGATGCCTCTAGCAAAGTATTGTATTCCAAATATAGCTTCAAATTCTTTAGCAGATCAGGTCTTGGTAAGTTTTACTAGACAATTTTGTCTTCTGACCTCAGGCCTTGATTTCTGGTTTTCATTTCCACTAAGGCTTGTTTACTCTTCATAGGATGACAGACATGCTTCCCTCTACAGGTCACAGGTCTATCAATGTCCTGGTCAGCCTGCCAGGAATATCATTGCTGCAACCAACATATTCATTGACAAGCTAACATACCATCCATTTGAGAGATATTAGGCTGTTTGCACAGCTGATGTAAATCGGTGTCATGGAACAGCATTGATTTACAGCAGCTGAGAACCTGATGTGTATCGTCTGCTAGCCAAAACAACTCTAGTCATCCAGCGATTCCAGTACCTCTTTCCAAATGTATATTCCCACCCAGAAAAGAAGTCTGCTGTCAGGTCATTTGGTTGTACAATTGTTTGTTGAATGTTTCCATTCTTGGAGTGTTTTCTCTCCTTTTCCAAAGCAAGTAGTCTGATTTTACACTAAAATAAGGAGTTCTGATTTATTTCTAAATATGGAAGCATTTTGTAGAGTAAAGATGACTCGTATGACCAAGGAATCATTTTGGTTTTAGTCTTATTTTTAGTAGGAAAGCAACAAGAAAGCAGCATTGGTAGAAAAAATATGCTTATTTCTTTCTTCTTCCTCTTTTGTTTGGACACACATATGCAGATTTGGGGATCTTTGGCTGCCAAGTGCCCTATCATTCTCAGAGGGGTTTCCTTTACTGACCTAAGCTTCATCCTAGTATAAAACAGCTGAAAACCATCTACTTTGAAGAAAAAAAAAAGGAAATAAGGCAGAAGATATTGTCACTAGACACATCTTTGGTGATTGTAAAGTAGTTATATAGCTCCCTGGGCTCAGTTTAAAACCAAGGCCAAGATCTGACCTCAGTATTTTCCTCTCTGAGCAGATGCTTAGCTATGAATTCAATTGCACTTAAGAAAGGAGCCGTTGGGGTTTTTTTATCTCCTTCCCCTGCCCTAATAATAAATATTCTTTTTAAACAATTGCATCCACATTTTCTATGTAAAGATTTTCCTCTAATATCACTGGGACCATAACACTTCATGAGATGGATTGAACGTAAAGCCTGAAGCCACCACTGTCCAATAATTTGAATTACTTTTCCAGAAGTAATTGCAATTGATTCCTGTGCTATTTGTATGTTCCAGTTTTGGGGGTAGGTATTCCTGTGTCTGCAGATCAAGAATGTAAGCCGGCTGTAAAATTTCACAGAAAGGTGGAGAGAGGATCCAGGCTGATGGTCTGCAGAGGACCTTCTGCCCATTGCCTTTGCCACACAGAACTGGTGGGAAATGCATGCAAGCAAAAGTTCAAGGACCATGATGGGGCTGTGGTTTTGCATCTATGCAGACACATGACCTCATGCAGATTGATGAAGATGTCCAATGTTATCCATTCAGAAACCTTCACATGACTTTTCAGACTCTGAGCCACCATGAGGAATGACACATCTCTGGTAGATCTTATTCAACTTTTTACCCTCTACAGCTGTGCAAAGCATTCACAGTGAAACAGAAACACCCATGATTCTTCTGGTTTCAGATGTTTGAATTTATAAAAATTCAAAACCTGAGTGAAGGCCATTGTAATTTGCTGATGTTTGTAAATCTGTTGAGAATAACACACTGAGTTTCAATGATCTGAGGTATGGGAAATGAATGGCTTTTCAAAGGATACCAAATGATATACAAATACTAGATATTACTAATTCTGACTTTTTTTTTGTTTGTTTGCATCAGTCTGGTGTTTGATGCTTGGTATAACACACAGACATTAAATTAAAGAAAGTACTGCCACAAATTACTGTAAAGTGAATATATTAGATGTGATGCAGTAGGTGTTTCAATAAAGAAAGAGAACCTCAACAGGAAACTAAAATGCAAAATCTTTAGCATAGTTTTATAAAGGTTTTTTTAAAAATCATCTAAAGTAGATATAATGATCTGACCTGATAGAGTAATTTAAGTATAGAATGGAAGTGAAATGGCACCATCATGAAAGAAATAAGAAGTCTTAGATGAGACTGAAACATTAAGTACTTTTGATTTCATGTAAGCATGGACAGATCTGGAGTTAGCAGAGGAGACAAGAATTTACCAAAGTGTTTAGTTATTTCATTTTTGTACTACAGACCCTCTCAGAAAACTTTCTATGAAAGCATGAACTTTTTTCATAGAACAGGAGAATCAACTCACTATTTCTTGTAGCATTCAAAAAGCTACTTCCAACATAAATGTACTGTAGTTGAAAAACTTTGAGGTATAAGATACAAGGATGCTCTTTGTAAGACCTGGGGTCTAATTATACTGGTAAAATCATATGATTGACTGCTATGACCATATTAGATACCTTAGTGTGGAAGACCATTTTTCTAAAGATCAGGAATGATTTGAGTCTTATTTTCCAATGCAGGATGTGTCCCAGTCTTCGGAATAAAGACAGTTTCTTATAATGGATTTTCATTGTAAGGGAGGATGTTACTATGGAAAAAAGAACTTTATTTGTCCAAGTCTGAACTGTTTCTAGCATCAGGACTTGTCTTGGCTTACAAAAAGACTTTTAGAAAATGCTGAGAAAGTCACAGCAGCTGTATCAAAAACTAGAAGGTTGCAGCTTCCTTTGCTGATCTACACAGACGAGATCCTTAAATATCACCTGGATCTAGAAGGACTGTCGTGACCAGCTTTTGCCTGAATAGCTCTGGCTGGAATGTCATGCCATTTTCATTGGAGCTGCTTGAAGGTGCATGATGTTTATTAAAATCATAAGGCTTCAATCACACAATACTTGATCAGACATCAATACAATCAGGAGTAGTAATTCTGCAAGATTTGTTGCTCTTGTGCTTGATATTTTGGGATTCTCTGACAACAAACCAAATGTTTAGATGAAGAGCAGGCTAGCACCTCCAAGCTAAATGTCTCTCTGAGCAGAGTAGACCTGCTTTGGTGCTTGGAGATAGGTCCTGGAGAATTCTGACTGCTCTGAACAAATTTCGATCTGCAGCTGGCAAGCTCTTCTTATTGTTTGCACAAACTGCTAAGTAAGAGGCTTAGCTTAAATAACTCTTGTGATAGGACTATTTCCACAGGGTAAAGATAAGAAGACACTGTAGGAATAGTTCTTGCCAATATTTCAGATAACAAAAAAACCCCAAAAATCTTAGGCTCCTGTAGCTGGGATTTTGGTACTGGACAAATATTCAAGGGCGTGATTTCTTTTCCACTAAGCTGTTCTATCATAACAAATCTTTATTTTTTCCCATTGTGTGATTTTCAAAGCGATCAGGAGATTCTGAGCTATAGCTAAGGCAGACAACCTTGCAACATGCTGTCAGGTCTGCCGGTTCTCTGTTACCTACAGAAGAATGCACTATCTTGCTGGACCACCAAATCCTGCCAAATAAGCTGAGTTTTATGATGAGTTTTAAGATGCTTATTTATTTGATGTATTCGTGGATGCAAAGCCTGATTATGCCCTGTTATCCCTATGAAACATCAATGAAACAAACATGAGAATGGGAGTTGTGCTACTCAGGTCCCACATTCTTCCCAGCCCTCAGGTTAAAACCGCTGGTGATTTCCGTACCGGTTCCCGGCCGGGACCTGAGCTGCGGTTAGTGCCGTGGCTCGACAGCGACACCGCGCGGAGGCAGAGGGAGAGGCTCTGCCAGCGCTCTCCGGGAGGGGCTGAAGGGAGGGGGTGCTCATGAAGGAGGCTCAGGCAGATGTGGAAGCAGTCTTTTGTCTGTAATCCAGGATTAAGGAAAACAGCGACATTTTTTTCCCGTTTGTTTTCACTTATGTATTAAACAGGGGAGATATAAGGATTAGATATAAGGTTAGATATCAGGAAGAAATTCTTCACTGTGAGAGTGGTGAGACACTGGCACAGGCTGCCCAGAGAAGTTGTATGTGACTCATCCCTGAAGTGTTCAAGGCCAGGTTGGATGGGGCCTTGAGCAACTTGGTCTAGTGGAAGGTGTCCTCACCCATGACAAGGGGTTGAACTAGATGATCTTAAGGTCCCTTCCAAACCAAACCATTCTATGATTTTATGATTAATTTCTGTCTTCTTTCTCACTCACTGTGTCAAACATTTCTTGCACTGCCAGCAGCAAGTTGTACCTTAAAAGGACACCTGAGCCACTCTCCATTTGTCTTTTACTATTTCCCTCCACTCCTCAAACTGTCAGAATTAAGAAGCATAAAGAGGCAATCCAGTTTTCAGCATAAAGCTTTGCACAGCTGGGAAGCAGAGGTGGACCTGCATTCCCTGCTTCAGCACAGCTGTGCCTTAAAATAGGACTTTGAACCATTTGCACTGGCCACAGCAGCCCCAGTGGCAGAAGGATCTGGGGGGACAAGTACTTTCCACTCAATCTTGTTTCTTCCAGACCTCTAATACTCTACTTGCACTGTGAGGAATCAACCATATTGCCTTTACACACCTCATAGTCTTCCTTTAAGAGTTGTGTTAAAACAATTACAGAACTTGAACTGAACTGAACTGAACTGTGGTTCAAACTTTTCTGCAGTACCTTAAAGTGTATTATAGCAGATTGAAATCTCTACTACAACAGATAGAGAAGTCACTCAAAAATGGTGTTGTACATGCACCTTGGTTGATTTTCCTGGAGTCTGTGACTACTGACATATTAAAAATCCCAACAGCACTAACTGACAAGGCTATTCTTTAGGTCCTATATTTGTAGCATTACCTGTCTCAGATATGTTGGATATGAATCATCACAATCAGAAGAAAGCTTTGGTGTCTTCATCACTTTTTACAAGAGAGCATAGTAACCCAGACACGGATCAGTTCCTCAACACAAACAAGTTGTGTAAGTTTGCTGCTGCAGTAAAAATAAGCAGTAAATCCACAGACCAGCTTGATTTTACTGTTTCATACTGAAATTCATCTTGAAAGGCTCTGCCTCAGTTATTTCCATGTCCATGGGAAAATTGCCAAGTACTGTATTGACTCTCCCATTATCATTTACATACATTAAAAAGTATCTGAGAAACTCCTTCACCATGGAACAGAAACTATGCCCTCATGCATCTCAAAGCGGGCATGAGAGCAAGGATTTGGCACATTCTTATCTCTTTTAACAGTTCCCCTAGAAATTAATGTTCTTCTTGAACTGAAATTTACTGTTTAAACATTGAAAACCAAACAAAGACTCAAATCTTCCACTGAAAATTTTACAACTATAAAAGAATAGTTTTATTTTTCATTTCTTTGTAAAAAGGTCAAAAACTTCCCCATCTGAACATTTTTTGACTCTATACAGAAACCTTGGTGGTTGCCTTTCAGTGTTCTATGGTAAGTTGTGCATAAAATCAGCTCTAATTTATTCTTTGTCTTCTGAGTTATGTGCAAGGAAAAGACAGAAGTTCTCTGCTGTTTTAAGCAATGAGGTGCTCAGCTGATTTATTAAGTGAACCCGTATGTATTGCTGCTAACTCTTCTGGTTTTGTCATGGGTTTATAGTGTTTCTCTTAAGCAGTCATTTCTTGGAACTGTGTGATTTCATGATACTCCTCACTTTTTTAAACAAAAATATATTATACTTTAGACATCATGCAAGTGTAAACTGTTTGTGAATATAAAATAGATTTATCTCTAAGCCTGAACAAAACACAACCAAAAAAAGGAAGGAAATATAATTCACACTTATTTTAACCAGTATATATTCAAATCTATCTTTTTAGTTTGTTGGGTGCTATTCTTAGTTTTCGACTCTTTCAGTATTATTGTTCTTTATTAAAAAGAAAACGTAGAAAGCATCAATTTTTAAGTTTTTAAATCAACTTTAGATAATTTTCAATAAATAGGTTAAGTACATATAATTTTCTTTTTTTTTCAAGACAACTCCCTCCCTCCCCAAAATACTAACCCTTCCCAGAACACACACTATCACTCTCTTCTGCCCCACCCTCAAAAAAACCCCAACTCAGAGACAAAGCCAACATAAATCACTCCCTTCTAGTGACAGAATTGCAGAGTAAAAATATTATTCAGAACAATTGATTTCGTAATATGTGGCAGTCTTACAAAAGACAAAATTTTTTTCTTATCTTAAACAACTCATCAGTGTAAATCAGTAAATAAACATCAACTTTTTGTTGACAAAGTATCTGTGTAAGAGGAGAAAAAAAAAAGCACATTTCATTGGAAACACATAGTACAATGTGGGTGGAGGTTTTCGTGTGTGTTTTTTTGTTTTTTAATTGAAGTCAAAGATGATTGCTGAACCTGGACTAACACACCTGTAAGAGTGTTTTGGTCAGACTGGAAAACTTCTATTAGATTTCTAGTCTCCCTGTAACAGAGAAATACTACAGCTGTTCCTTGGTTTTGGCAAACACCCTTGACCTGCTCCATAGTCAGTGGTTATTATTATCTTCTCTTTGTCAGAAATATCAAGTCTTCCCATTGTCAGAGAAAAATATTATTATTTGCTTGGTATAAATATTTTAGACTTTTTTTTTCCTAGATTCAAAGAAGCATGTCCAACTTGGGAGGATGTCTGGAAGACCAGGCTAAACCAAAGACTAAACCTTTGGTCAATTTGAAGTGTTGCAGTAATGTTTCTGTGGTCAGCCAAAGACTAACCTATGAATAGTTTTATGCTAACAGATAACCCCAAACATACAAAGACAAAATCTTCTCAAATATTTTGGCAAAACCCCTGTATGTCACAGAATATGACACTAGAAGAACCTTTAGGTGCTACTTCATTAAATTATCTATTTTGTACCTGGCAGAAATTTTATAATGCTTCATACAGACCCATCTTCTGGAAAACACAGGATGTGCAATTAAATCTTCAAGTCAGAATTATTTACACTGGATTTCAAATTGTGGTTCTCTAGTTAGAAACAAAACCAAAGCAGCCTTTCCTACTTAACCAGCTATAAGACTGAAAATCAGAGGCTGCAGTTATGGGTGAATATCTTAGAGTTCTAAGAGATAATATTTAGGTTGGCAATGATTTGGCAGGCCCTAATCAACATACGGGATATTCTACTCCTAAGAGATGGGGCCAGAATAATTTTCCACTGGATGAAAATTTTTCAGAGGTAATATTCTCAAAGCAAGGCCTTCTTGGATCTTGATTTCTATACCTAGAAGTGCAGAGGAATAACACAATGTCTGCCATCAGGGCAGGAACTCAACCTTATTAGGTGTTTTTACAGCCTTAGGGATTAATGTAAACCAAAAAAGGTTTAAACTCTCTGTAGCTGGACTCCTAGTTCTGTGAGTCAGAAACTTTAAAGAGCTTCACGTTCCTCTGCCCAGGTCAGGATAATCTTTCTTCTGTTGCTATGTTAGCAGGTGAATTATCAAACTCAGTTAAAATTCTAAGTTAAAAATGTCATATTCATCCCTGCCTTGGATAATGAAAGCTATTTTCAAATGATGGCTACTATCAGTGTGAAAAGCTATCAGCTCAAAAAACATATTCTAGTAAACATTTTTTATATTATTTCTTACAGTTCCAAAACTAAAGATATTTTAGTCTTACCATGGGTCTTATGTGCAGGTCTAAATTTCACTCTAATGCTGATTTACTATCTAGTAACCCAATGCCAGGAGACTTAGTGTTGTAGTCTTACTGGCTGGCTGAAGTGCCCTTTACTGAACTGTAGGCATGACTAATTATTAGAGAAGCAGAATGCAGAAACAGAATTTAAGAGATTTATATTGTTTGGAACACACATTTACTATAATAGCAACAGTCCTGGTTTTACATTTATGGCCATATGAGGCAGAGAACCATTTAAAAAAAGAATAAAAAAGGAGTGTTTACTGGAAGAACTGGATGTCTAATGAAAAAATCACTAAGATTAGAAGTCCTGCAACTTCAGTAAAGATTTAGTCATAAAGTGTGTGTTAACTGAGCTACTCCTATCCAGAGTACATAAAAATGCTTTCTCAAGCTGTTATGTGAAATTTTAACTAATAAGGCCAGTAATACAGATGAGCAAACCTCAAAAGGTTCAGAGTTTGGACTCAGTTCCAGTAAGTGCACATGCACATTTGAGTGATTATCTCCTTTCGTGTCTGCAAAATTGGACTGGAATGCTGACAAAAGTGAGCTTCCTCCTCTTGGGATAATTCAGCACTTCTAGTCATGACTGAAAAGTAAGCTCTCTTTTTCCAGCACTTTTAGTCGTGACTGAAAATGCAGACACAAAATTAAAAAAACAAAAAGGATACATACACATAGGAAAAAAAAAAAAGTTTCCTTTCTGAAATAAAGATTGCTGATGTATCTTTTATAATAATTCATTTATTCCTAGTCTAATGGCATAAGTGTTGAAGAAAATTAAAAGAAGTCTACAATTTCCATTTTCCAAAACAGCATTTAAAATACCTTTATACAGGCATGGGTAGTATGTAAAACAGAAGTAAATTTAGATTTGGGGATGAAGAGAGGAGAAAATAGGTTTAATGTCTTTTTCAACTATGCTTTTGCTGTTTAAATATCTGATAATTGAAGTTAAATAGATTGTCAAAGCCAGGAGACTCCTAAATGTGAACACTTTTATTAATACTTTATGAAAAAAAGGCTATTTTCAAGTCTTTCCAAAGTCACAATTATAAATTATACAATTAACTGAATGTTGCAAGCGTTAGACTATCATATAAATCTGACTAGATAATGCCAAAATTTCTAGGCAAAAGGTAATTTCATGGGTTTATACAGAGCATAAAAGAGAGAGAAAATGCTGTACAGATACAGATATTCAAGAACCTAGAGTAAACATAATATTATGGAAAAGCAGCACCAGGTACACACTGAACCACCTCTGATTAAAACCCAGGCAGCACTCTACTGAGAGTCCTGTATGCAGTAACTTCTGTCTAGAAAAAGCGAAAAACTTAGATCTGGATATTGCTTAAGTTGCTTAGAAAATATTTTATTTGTTTCACAAAAAGCAAAGGAAAATAATGTTTGATACCAAGATCCAACTTAATTCACCTAACTGTAGTCACTTAGATAAGTCAGGAAATTCAGGAATGGGAACTTCCAAAATCCCTGTGTGCAGTGGGAGATGAACTGAATCTTTCTGTACAGGCACTTACCTTCTTTCACCAAGGAAAAAAATAAATGTGCCTAAATTAATTCCTAGGAAGAGTCAGATGCAGGGTGTTTTTGTACCAGCTTTGTTTTTGCACAGTTGCAAACTGGGAAGGCCGTTTTACACATACAAAATTTGAGAGGAAATGCTACATATGTTAAATAATAAATTGTAATTGTATACAACTGTAATACAACTATAGTGTTTACTCTGTTTGAATGTATGCTGACAAATTTGTGTGTGCTTGAGTAAACCTATCCTGAAAAGAAATTTGGTGTTCTTGTTTTAGAACTGAATGCATATAAACTGCACCAGTCAACACAGGAGGGTATTTTGCCTCTCTTTTTGTGAGAAATAGGTGCTTCAGAAGGAAGATAAAAATCTGCCAGCTTGTAACCTCAGTGATGCTTACAAACTTGTACGTAAGTCATGAGACCGTTACACTCAAACAAGAAATATGATTAGATGGGCCAGATGATTTAGAAGAAGTTTCAAGAAATGTGCACAAAAATGCAAAGCCAGAGCAATATCTTTTGTGGTTAAGGCTTGAAAAATATTTTCAGGATACTGATATTTTGTGAGGACTTGAGGACAAATGGCTCAGGGCTGATGCAAGACAAGCTGAGAAACTGGTAGATATGAAAAAGAAAGGGTGGCAGGATCAACACAGCACACCACAAAAATCATCTTTACAGTGTCATGCCAGATTGGTATGCAAAGGCAGAGCCTATATGTGAATATCTGAGGGAAAACACTAGAGTAACTGAGAAACGAGATAGTGAGAGCCTAGGTGAAAACTTTGATAGTGAGAGAGGACATGAAATACTGCATTTTTGAAAAGTTACAAAGAAAAAAATATTTGAGAATTAAGCATACATTGGTAAAGGACTCAGTTGAAAATTGACTCAAGAAGTTTTCCAGACTGCAGTGATCTGCAGGATAGTTCACTACTGGTTAGCATGATCAAGCAGAAATGAGTCAGAGTGAGGGCTTGGAGAAGTACTTTTTTGTGCCCGAGTTGATAGTTAAATACCTGTGGTGAGGTATTAGAGACAGTCTGACATTTTACACTGAACAGGAGGCAGCCTGAATGAGAGACGTAAGACATATACCTACAGATTGTCAGCACAGGCATGGAAGTTGAAATTGTGTATAAAAAAAATCCAAGGAGGCATGGAACAGAAGAAAGAGTTCATAACCAGAGTCCTGTGTGGCAGTGTAGTGAAAGGTGGAGAAAGGAATTAAGGCATTGAAGATTCACATACAGAGAAGCATTTGAAGATGGGGATACTGGGGAGAACAACATGAAATACATCATGATCCAACAAGACTTTTGGAAAAAGAGCATGTGTCAACGTAACCAAAGTCTAAAAGAAGGTGTGAATTCTGTACCAGTTTTAAGGTTTGGATAAGAAAACTTGGTCAGTTTAGGAAGAAACATGCAGTTGAACAGCAATTAGGTTATTAATTTCCTCTGTCAGGAAGAGATGGAGAAAGAAACAGCTAGGAAGGAAAGAGCCACAGCAAGATTTTTGGCAGTGGAAAGTCATTGATCGTATTTGTAATGTAAAGCTAAAGTCACAGAGGCAAGGGAGTATCCCTGGGGATTGGAGAGAGCCACTCTCATCTCAAGCATGAAGAAGTGAGCTGGTCACTAGCACTGAGGCAGATACTGAGACAGAAGGAGTTTTTTAATGTCTGTGTAGAAAACATACTAAAAAAAAAAAAAAATTGCTTTTTCTGTGATAGTTCTGTGAGAAGAAAAACTAAAAATGTAAGTAGGAACCAAAGTAAGTAGGAAACACTGTGCCCTTGTGGCCAAGAAGGCCAATGGCATCCTGGGGTGTATTAGAAGGGGGGGTGGTCAGTAGGTTGAGAGAGGTCCTCCTTCCCCTCTACTCTGCCCTGGTGAGACCGCATCTGGAATATTGTGTCCAGTTCTGGGCCCCTCAGTTCAAGAAGGACAGGGACCTGCTGAAGAGAGTCCAGCGCAGGGCGACTAAGATGATTAAGGGAGTGGAGCATCTCCCTTATGAGGAAAGGCTGAGGGAGCTGGGTCTCTATAGTTTGGAGAAGAGGAGACTGAGGGGTGACCTTATTCGTGTATATAAATATATAAAGGGGGAGTGTCACGAGGATGGAGCCAGGCTCTTCTCAGTGGCAAACAATGATAGGAGAAGGGGTAATGGGTACAAACTGGAACACAAGAGGTTCCACTTCAACTTGAGAAGAAACTTCTTCTCAGTGAGGGTGATGGAACACTGGAACAGGCTGCCCAGGGGGGTTGTGGAGACTCCTTCTCTGGAGACATTCAAAACCCGCCTGGACACATTCCTGTGTAACCTCATCTAGGTATTCCTGCTCCGGCAGGGGGATTGGACTAGATGATCTTTTGAGGTCCCTTCCAATCTCTAACATACTGTGATACTGTGATACATCTCTAAAGCAGTCTCTGAAAAAGAAGTTGCCAAAGCAAGATCCACAGGTTTGGGGAGAAAATAGAAAGTGGCAAACACGTTGGTATTTTATATGTGCCTCTCAGTGGAACACCACAGCATCCATACCTTACGTGAATCAGCCTGGACAGCTTAGATGTTCATTTAGCATTTGGAAGTAACTCCTGTCGAGAGCCTGAAATTTCTGAAAATGCCTGGGGAACCACTTGCAAGAGCAACTCTCTGTCAGTTCTGTGAACTCTATATTTACCAAAAGATGAAAAATAAGTTTCTGGATGGCATGAGAAAAGTATGAAAAAGAAATCAACTCTACAGCTGTTTCTTATTAACACTGTCTTAGAAGTTTTTATAAGCTGCAAAATAAAACGTGCCAACACTAAGTCATTTATAATTAAGCTTTTATATTGAGTCCTTTTGAAAAGAAAAGAAAAAAAAAGACATAAAAATTCTTACACCAAAGATGAATAATAGTATCTTTATAAATCTTGCTAACATAAAATAATGTTGAAGTTTAAACTAAACTAATGTTGAAGTTTAAACTGGGGGGCAAACTATTTTAAGGACCAAAAGAACTTATGGACTCTTCTAAAGTTCAGTGTCATAAAAATTAGTTGAAACATCATAGAAAACAATATTTCCTAGCATCAGTTAGAATTGATTACCTGAACTTAGTGAAACTACAAGGAGCCACACCAATGAAAGGCCTAGCCTTATACCTTTACAATACCTTCTTTACTTCCTTCAAATTTTCAAAGGAAAAAGAATCTTCTACTCTGAGATGTGGCTCTGAACATTCGAAGGACCTTTACTTCTTTTCAAGCATCTGTTTCTTTTAGAATTTTACTTTTGTAATTGTATGGGAAGATAAAATTTATCTTTAACTGAAGACTCATTACTCTTGCATATTCTTGGGTATATACAAAAAGTAAGATTTTTTCTGCCTAACCTCACATACTCGTTCAAAGATAAAATTCAGCCGCTACAGAAGCATTTTATCCTGTAATTTTAAACTTCAAATTTTGTAGTTTTTATCTGACAGAAGTTTAAATGAAATTGGACTCTAAAATTCCCATGTCATCACAAGAAACTTACTTTGTTCTGAACAATAAATAAATTAAGATTAACCATTCCTAGTAAGGTTTGCAGTGATGTCACTCAGTTCCATTGTAAACCTTTCATTTCTAATTCAATGTTGTCTCTATCAAATCCAAAGAGTGACCTGCTTTTTAAAACTTCCAAATGTAGCCAAGACTACTTTCTAAGGTCTTCTTTGCATCTTCTCTTTCCTTAGACTTCTTTAAAGATCATGGAATTTTCCTAAAAAATAAGATCAATTATCCAAACTACACACCAAGAACCAAAACATGAAACTTTTGAATTAGAGCAAAAATAACTTAAAATTCATACATAAATCCCAGATGCAAATACAGAAGGCAAACTCAGATTTTACTTAGAAGCTCTCTTTCTCCACTTCTGCTACCCATAAATATATGTGTGCGTACTTAGGCAGAAGAAAAGACAGGGACAAAGGGACTTGAGTGATCAGCATAATTCTCTATACCAAAATTCCTGTTCCTTTGCATATTTGTGAATGACAATAGGCAAAGCAAGTATCTAGACATACTGGCTACTGTCTAAGTAGAGGCAACTTTATTTTTCTGTGTTGCACATATTTTTAGCATTAACTAACAAACAGAACTAACAAGTTACTCTATACTCGATGCAGTGAGGGAGGTGAAGGTAATTCCTGATTTTAACACAGAATTCCCATGCAAATTCACTATTTTCCTGTGTTCCTGTAAGCCGTATGTTACAGGGGATGATTCCTGTCCACAGCATATGTTACAAACTGAAACCATTTTGAAATGACCGACATGGCCTATGGATACATACCTTATTCTCTGGTAATATCTAGTAACAAAATGGGTGAAAAAGAATTTCTTTTTATGCCTTTAGTCAGCCACACATCAGGAATTTATTGTTTTTATTTACCTTTTTCTCTTTTAGACAGAGGAAAAGATAAGGCCAGATTCTCCTCTGGGAGCAGTCTGTTTATTCCAGCAGACATCAGATTTAAATCAATGTGACCCACTACAGATCTGACCCCCAGGTTTGTATTTTGTAGTAAAAAAACATCCATTTGAATTACTATACAGCTCTGGGGTTTGAGGTGGATTCACCTTTCTCGGGCCATGCCTCCCCAGCTGAGCTCTGTTAGATTCAGCCTTTTAGTAGAACTAATTAGCTCAATCACAGCATGAGCTAGTGCAACTGGATGAGCTTCAAACTGGTGTTACCTCACACCCATCGGTCTCAAAAAAAAAACAGGCAGAGGACTGCGCTTTGCCTGTGTATTGCCTTGCCTTAAACCTCCAGCATAAGTTTGCCTGTAACTTCACACTCCAATTTGTAGTGTGAAACTAGAAGTGTAAAAACCTAAACAGGCTACAAAGCCATAATAGTATTTTGATTTTGCTTAGGTGGTACAGCTCTTGCCCTCCAATGGAGTGTTTCCCAGCCTTTGTTTTAGATTAATTGAAAGTGCAAACTTCTTTGGCAAGACTCATAACTGCATTGCCTGGTTTTGTGCATAATTCTCAAAATCTACATGTGGGATGAACAGAGAGATAGAACAGGTTTATTGCAAGCAGAGGACAAAGGTAATGACTTGCCTTAAGCTACACGAAATATTCAATGCATGTTAATATTCAAGTGGCTAGGCGCACATCCAAAACAAGCATATGCAACTGTACTTCTGACTTGACAGAAGTTCTACACTGACCTAATAATTATAGTGACAGGGGCTTTAGACTCAGAAGAATCAATAAGAAATAGTGTAAACAACTAAAATGAGGAGCATCATCAGCTGCTGCTGAGGAAGAGGAGGAAAATCAAGAATCACTGGCTCTTAGAGCTAGACTTTTAACTCTCTTTGTTACCTCAGGGTCTTTTTTTATGTACATTAAAATATGTCATGAAGTACAGAAAGGAGGAGGGGAGCAAAGTCAAAACATGCAGCCTAACCTCCATCGAAGGCTGTAAGCTTCCCACCACTTCACAAATATGGGCAGGGCTGACCATGCTGGGAATGTGCTGACGGCATCTCCTGTCCCTGGTCAATGTAATGTGGATCACTGATATTCCCTCCACATTTGCCAAGGTCTCCAGGAAAGGAAATCGGTAATTTACTTCCCATAAGGAGTACAATGCTGTCTGAAAAACAGCTGTACTCCTAAGTAGAAGTTATTTGAGATTCAACTGAGAATTGTAAAACTCTCTGGAGTCTTCAAACTATAAGCACAGCTTACACTAAAAAGTAAATGACAGCAATTTTCTGAAAGCTTCATTTGGGCTCTTCCTCCTCTTCCTCCTTGCTCAGGGCCATATTGCTGTGCAAACAGCAACACTTGCCATGGCTTGTTGTCCGACAAAAAACAGTGAGCTTGTCATTCCATGTTGCTGCAATGAGCAACTCATTGGAGCTGAGCAACTCAGACCACAGCTCTGCCGGAGACTTATTGCTTCCCTCCCTCCCCCTTCCCTTCCATGAGTGGCCAGGCTGCAATCTGAGACAAATAGTTTCACTGTGTCTGCTCGCTGCATGAGACGAGGTGAGCTGGGGAATGGTGGCTGCCAGGTTCCAGATTGATGGCGTGTTGAAACCCCAGAGCAAGATACGTTGGCAGCAAAATGATCCTCCATGGGGAATCTCACATAATATGCTTTCCAGATTTCTGGGCCAGCTTCCAACTTCTCACTCCTATGTAAGCAACAACTATCCCTCACGAGGGAGAAGAAGGGCCCTTGCACTTGCTGCTGATGACTGCCCTAATAAATGTGTTTAACATATGTATGTTTATAAAGCAGCCATAGGGAAGCAATTTGACTACCTCTTTCCACATATATCTTCTTTCTGCCTGCTTGAGGGCTGGCATGATGCCAGCTTGAAGACAATGCAGTATAAACTTGACAGCCACCTATTCATGCATATGGTCAGACAGAACACTGTTCCTTTGAGATTACTCCTCCTATGCTAAGCACACTGCCAAAGGAAATTACAATACTCTTTCCATTTTATGATACAGACAATCAACATTATAATATTCATGTTATCTCTGAATATTGGAATTTTCTTATTCTCCAGAACAACAGAGCTATTGTGACTGCATTGTCCACTGTGGGTCTGAATCAGTTTCCCAAACCCAACTTTGGCATTACTGTCATGCAAGCTTTCAAAAGCTTCTGTTTATACATTTCTCAGGATAACTGTGCATAGATAATGCTCTGTGCAAGAGAGTCTAAATTTCTCTGGTTTTTAAGCACCTTTTTACCAAGGGAAATTGTCTCTTACCTCTTCCAAAGTCTGTAATAATTTCACCAGATTATAACAACCGTCTGCATTGGCTATTGCCCTCTGAATAATTCCATGGTGAAGGAAAAAAAAAAGGGGTGAGGGGTGGGGGCTTGGGGTATGTGTATTACATTTGTGGAAAGTAAATTATTTGCTACGTAACTGGCAGATCATGTTTTTGTGTAGGAATTTAGAGTGCCCTGACTAAGGAATTTGGAAATACCCTAACGGTAGTAATTAAAACACCCAGCCTATGCTACAGTCATCAGAAGGATACAGACATTTCTAAAGGCTGAATTATACCTCTATAGAGACATGTCTAAAATAGGTAGGATAAAGTATCATCTGGGAAGAAACTTTTTCATTGACTACATAGAAGCCTGAACAACTGACTAACACTGGAGTACTGTATTTTAGGCACATAAAATTGGTTGAGACTAATTCAACTCTAGAGCTGTACTACATTTATAAGAGTAGCCTAAATTTAGCAGATCTTAATAAATTCTACTTACAAGGGATATTTCTATTCTTCAGCTCAGGAGTTCTTGGGATTACCTCACAGGTAGCTCCACGGTTGAGTAAGGAGGCTGCATTGTAAGAGAGCTGTCTAAGATCATACTAATTCTTTAAAGAATTACTTGCCTGAGCCTGTTTGCCACTGTTAGATTAATTTATCTTATAACATTACCAGTATTGATGGCATTGTATTGGAACACAGCCCTACCAAATATGTCACTGAGATATGAGACTGGAAAATAAAGAGTAAATACCAAAATCAAACCTTTAAACTTGGTCTTGGATCATCTTATGTGAATGCAGAGAGATTTGTGGACTAGCTTAGCCAGGAAAAGGTGACAACAAAAACACATCTTCTGGTACACAGCAGTATTCAGCTCTAAAGAAAGAGTCAGAATATTACTCAATAAAGACATGGAGATACTTCTCAGACCTGGGATGAAAGTACCATACCATATGTATACTTGAGTATTAATATAAATCATAAAAAGATCTACATGCATGGGATAGCATCCTTTTTTTCCTCATGTACATGACTTAAATCCTGGGCCTATGTCATCTATTACTATTGTGGTGGTCACAAGAACCAACAGTGCTTTAGGTGAATTAAGATACTGTTTTCTTTCAGTTCTTCTAAGGGAAGAGACATCTGCAAGTTGAGTATGCCTTTCCAGGAATACATAATTATACCACTATCAACAACTGGGTACTCAGATTGTTAAGTCAGAGAGAGATGCAAATATAGTTTATATAGATATGATTGCCTATCTTGGATTTATCCAAGGAGCATTTACCTTGCTTTTCTCTCTTTCTCTGGCCTCTGGTTCCCTGTTTTAATGAACTCATGCTCATCACCTATGGTGAAGAATATGTACTTATTTCCCCTGGGTTTTTAAGTTATATTTAAGATCTATTGTCTTCTTCTTCAGCATATGTGGGAACAGAGAAGTTCCTACAGAACAGTTGATTGACCTTCGGGAATACTTAGGAAAACAACTGCCAAGGAAATGAGGAAGCTATTATATGTTAGACATCCAATTCTATTCAGTTGTTTAAATCCCTATAGAGAACAAAAGCATGGAAAATAAAATACGACATATTTAAATATTGGCTTCCTCTTTCTTTGGTCATCCAACACTAAAGTCTGGAAAGTGTCCTATCACTTTCCATGCTGTGTGAAAAATGGTGTGGAAGTGTTAACAGGAACGAAAAGCTGTGGAGAAGTAAGAACACCCAAGTACAAATTATTTAAAATATTCTTCTTGCTATTTTTTGAAAGAAAAGTATTTTCTTAAGTGAATGGGTTTGCAAATAAATATTTAGGGTCTTAAAGTTAATAAGAATTGCTAGGCACTTTTTTTTCTGTTTTTAGAAAAAGAAACAATTTACCGGGATATTGTCAAACAATGTATTTTTAAATAGTGGTTGCACACCCCTGCTATCTATATTAAGCAAATGCTCAAACAGTATTCAATAGGAGTTTGAATGGAGCTACATTACACTGAAGCATGTTAATACAGTATTATAAGTGACATTATGTGTACCTCAGTTTAATCAGCAGAGCATGAAATAAGAGTATGAGCTTTTGGGTTATCAATAGTTTCTCCGTACTTAATGTACAAGCCTTTTGTTTTCTGGACCAACATATTTTATGACAATACCAAAAATAATAGAATACTGCTACAAATTTGCAAATGAATGACTTATTAAGATATTTTATTTTAGAAACACTTAACTTACTGACTTCACTCACAAGCCTTGACAATTTATTTGAATTTACTTTTTAATGACCTAATTTCACTGAGTGTCATGGTTTAACCCCAGCCAGAAACTAGGCCCCACACAGCTGCTTGCCACTTCCCCTCAGTGGGATGGGGGAGAGAACTGGGAGAGTAAAAGTGAGGAAACTTATGAGCTGAGACAAAGACAATTTTATAAGTAAAGCAAAAGCTGCACTTGCAACCAAAGCAAAACAAGGAATTAATTCACCACTTCCCATGGGCAGGCAGATGTTCAGTCATTTCCAGGAGAGCAGGGCTCCATCATGCATAATGGTGACTTGAGAAGACAAATGCCATCACTCCAAAAGTCCTCCCCTTCCTTCTTGTTCCCTCAGCTTTACATTCTAAGCATGATGGCAAATAGTATGGAACATCCCTTGGGTCAGTTGGGGTCAGATGTTCCATCTGTGTCCCCTCCCAGCTTTTCTGGTGGGGTGGTGTGAGAAGCAGAAAAAGCCTTGGCTCTGTGTAAAGCACTGCTCAGCAGTAACTAAAATGTCCCTGAAATATCAACATTGTTTCCAGCACAAACCCAAAACATAGCCCCATGCAAGCTACTATGGAGAAAATTAACTCCACCTCAGCCAAAACCAGCGCACTGTATTACTTTAATAACATTGTGCTGAGCTCCATGAAAAGTGATTTATATGTATTCTGCAAGCCAACATCATGAACGCACAAAGAAAGAAAACCACCTTTTTGTTAACTCATTGTCTGGAATATTTACCAATAATTTTGCTGATATATATGCGCGCACGCACACATGCACACATAGTGATGATGCATTAAATTTTACAGAACTGTTTCAAAATCTGAACTGGAAATGAAGAAAAATCATTGCTTTTAAAAAAAAATTAGCACACAGTGAAGTGAACATAAATCTGACTGGCCTGCAAAAAAAAATAAGGAAGCAGTTCATAGTGTACTTTACCTTGAATGAGAAATCATTTGCTTTCTACAAGTCTTAAGTAATCTTTTCAAAGTATTCATACATTTTCTGCTGAATTCTGCCCAGTGTGTTTGTACCTACATACATTAATTTTTGCAGATACCTTCTTTTGTCTGGTGTTCCTAAATAACTTTTCAGTCAGAAACCATAACCCAGCAGTCCTAAAAGCATCAAGCTATTTTGCTAGCAACATCCTGAATGTGTTTAAGAGCATCACATTAATGGAAGTTCACTTAAAACGAAATAATTACCAATGACCAACAATACTTTGAATAACCTTTGACATTTCCCACAGGTAAGAGAGAAATAGGCAAGTGATAGTAAGCATGTGGCAGGGCTGGACAAAATTTAATTTGCGCATAACTACTGTTGAACCCATTCATTAGTGATGTAGAGCTAACTTGATGCTTGGAACTCAGTACTTGCCCAAATGCCACTCTTTAATGTGGTAAAGTAACTAATAAAAGCAAGAAATCAAATAAAACTATTTGTAGCCATTATTAATGGCAAAATCAGCTTTTCTTTAAGTACCACTCACTGCATATTGTAGGTAAAATAATCATAGAATCATAGAATCATAGAATAGTTAGGGTTGGAAAGGACCTTAAGATCATCTAGTTCCAACCCCCAAAAATAGTGCAAGACAGTTATTCCACATTCAGAAATCTTTCATGTCTGGGAAAACATTCAGCAGGTTTTCTACTTTTCGTTTCTTTAAGAATGTGAAAGATATTTTCTATATTTGTCAAAACTGTCTATATTATTTTTGCTGTGCTTGTTGGCGTAACACTTTGCTGTATAGTTGCTATAGAAAGATTCTTGACCTTGGAATAACACCTGAAGGTCTAATACAGCAATGTTCTCTGACCGAGTGGTGAGGTAACATAGTGGAAAACCTTGTGTAATGTATGACTGAGTGAAGGCTCTCAGTTATACAATCCTGCAGCAGTCTTAATGCCAAACTCATATATTTTTTCTTTTTTTTTCTTTTTGAAACATAAACATTCTCTGCTATGAAGGCTTTTCTTTACTCACCATTACAACCTATAGTTATTTAAAAATATATGATATTCTTATCTTAGTGCAAACTTAAAATTCACAAAGATCTCACTTTAAAGATGATGATTCTTTAATTAAACAACCATGAATGCAAAGAGTTATTTCAGTTTCCAGTTGATGTATTACATTGCATGGAATAAGAAGCTCAGAAGTTTTTTACAGCTTTAGGAGGAAAGTAGTCATTTACAGAAGGATTAGCAGGTCTCAAGTGCTGACCAAAATGTCTTGTGCGTCAGTATACAGGATATCTTGGAACCTCCTGCTTCCTTTTAAAACTGGTAAAGGGAACCTTGCTAGACTGACATTTCTACAAAATGGGTGCTCTGCAGCTGATTTCTATGATAACCTACTGTCATGGTTTAAGCCCAGCCAGTAACTCAGAACCATGTAGCTGCTCGCTCACTCCCCCCCTTTACTCCCCTCCGCTCCCTGAGGGATGGGGAGGAGAATCGAAAGAATGTAACTCCCACGGGTTGAGATAAGAACAGTCCAGTAACTAAGGTATAACACAAATCACTACTGCTGCCACCAATAATAATAATGATAAGAGAAATAGCATGGGAAGAGAATACAACCACTCACCACCCGCCGACTGATACCCAGCCAGACCCGAGCAGTGATCTAACCCTTCCGGGTAACTGCCCCCAGTTTATATAGTGGGCATGATGTGCTGTGGTATGGAATACTTCTTTGGTTAGTTTGGGTCAGGTGTCCTGTCTCTGTTTCTTCCCGGCTTTCCCTCCTCCCCGGCAGAGCATGAGACTCAGAAAGTCCTTGGTCAGAGTAAACATTACTGAGCAGCAACTAAAAACATCGGTGTCATCAGTGCTGTTCCCAGGCCGAAAGTCAAAAACACAGCACTGCACCAGCTACTAAGAAGGAGAAAAAATGACTGCTACTGCTGAACCCAGGACACCTACTAACAAGCAGATCATTATTTAAACACCTTGCACCATGAAGACATTTATATTGAAAGGGAAGAAATCAACAACAGAGTTTTGTCTGCTCAGCAGTTCCAGACTTAGCAGCTTGGAGTATCAACAAGGAGTTTCTCCTCTATATTATATTCAGAAGTAACAAAGGACAGCATGGCAAAGAACAATTGTTAGGCAAATGTATGGCTTCTGCCATGCCAAAATTCTGACATTTGTAACTTAAATTCAAAGTATTTTTGTTTGTTTGGGTTTGAGTTTTGGTTGTTGAGAGTGAGATTTTGTTTGTTTGTTTGTTTGTTTTGCTGGGTTTTGCTTGTTTTGTTTTGCTTTCTTTCCCCACCCACCAAAAAAAAAAACCCCAATAATAGAAAAGAATTATATCAATAGCTTACTGTGTAAGATTTTGTTTCTGGATAAAATCATGATTTGATTTTTCAAAATGATAAGTCTATCAGAGTAGAAACATTGATTTTCAGTTGGTTTATCCTTCTACTAAATGGAAAAAAATCTATATGATTTATTTTATGATTTTCCTTCTTTAGTCTGCATTTCTTTCTGAAATCTAAGATGCTAATATAAGCTGACAGCTGAAAGTTCATGCACAGATTGAAATAGACAAGCAGTGGAAACTAAGGAGGGTCTACTCTTGAATTTACTAGGAATTATGGGCATTTGTAGCTCTAGCAAAGATTTTGGCATATGTTTTAAAGGTGATGTATTGAGGAACTCATTTGATACAAAGGTAAGAAACTGGAGTCCCTTACTGCTGTTACAGAAACCACTATATCTCTCAAATACTTCATAAAAAAGCTGTCAGCAGGATTGCAGCCTATCACACCTGAATTTCAACTGTACCATGCTTGAACATTACAAATTAGATGAATAGTAACCTTCAGGTCTAATGTTTAATGTCTTAGAACAGCCATAAAATATGGACAGTTGCTTTCTATAAAAAAGGAAATAAATCATACTTGTTACCTGGGCAGATACTTGTTTTGGAGCCAATCACAATTAAACATATACTGCTCTATTCTGTCCAAGATTAACTCATCCTTCTTAAACAAAAAATTTCTCAAGTTCTGCCTGGATTAAGCATATTGGCGTTACACATGCAATGTGATATTGCAGGAAACAATAAGACTTCCTAAGAGAAAAAGGAAAAAGCTATGTCTTAGGCAGTAATTCATGCACAGCTATGATGAATCCCTCTCTCCATCACCATATAAACTGGTTCTTTCAATCTCATGTTTTATCACATGGATTCAGAGTTACTTGCTGATTAGTTTATTCAAACAGCCATTATTGATACAGACTATTGCATTTGCTGGAAACTGAGTTAGACTGGTGATGACAACATGGCTGATGGACATACCTGTATTTTCAAAAATATACACTCCTTGAAATACTTATGCTTTTTAAAGTGAATGCAACAACTTTTTTTCCTCACCTTCCCAGTTTCAAGCAAGCCTCAAACACTGATAATGCCAGAACATCAAGGAATGTTTCTGTGCAAAGATGCCACAGCTCAATGTAGGGAATGCCAAATGTGTTGGTAGAATGAGCAAATGTGCACCTACATAGCTTGCACGGTGAAATACAGGTTTTAAACCAGAAAAATCTGAAGGCATCTCTATGTACATTTGGTCTTGATTTCTGAGCAATATGTGCATCTAGTATAAAATATTTTAAAATATGGTTTGAAAATGCTCAATCAACTGGAAGATAAGAGATCAGTCACAGATTTCTGGGAAAAAGGAATTATTTCTGTAAAAGATTTTTGTCTCCTTTTTTATTTGAACTATACCCCAGATGTGACAAGACTGTCAGAAACTGGCCCCAGATGTAATGTAATAAAAAAAGGGAAAGTAATCCTGCAATAGAAAAATAATTGTTCCTGTAATTCCCACATCTTAAAGGACTCTGAGGTTCACATTTCTCTAATCCCCCCTCTCTTTCTGTCTTCTTTTTTTTTTTTTTAATTAATGAACCAAATTCAGTGATTTCTTCCAGTTTCTCATCTCTAACTTTATACGAGGAGGATGGAAGAAAAGGTATGAATTCTGTAGAAAAATAAACTAATCACCACCCTTCCCAGAGTGTTCTCATAACATTCACATTTATTCAGATATCTTTTCATTTTCCAAGAAGGGCTTTTTCGCTGAAATAGTTGCCTGTGTGCCTTTTACCAGGCAAATGGCTTTGTTGCCAACACACAAAAACCTAAGCACATTTCTCTTCTTGTTCTTTACTGCGGTCCTAAGTTGAGATAAATATGATCTGTGGCAGATGGCAGTACAGCTAACGAAGCCCAGGTCAGTGTGGGACTGAGTGAGAATTGCCACCAGACAAGGTCAGCAAGCCTGGCCCCAATTCAGCTAATAGCAGTGTCAAACTCTGCTGCTGTTCTGGCACAAGCACAAAACTCAGCCTTCAGCTCAGGCCCATATGCTGGGAAGAGCTTTCTTCACCTGAGCTCTTTTAATAACCCTCCATCACTATGAAATATCTGACCACTGGGGACTTGCCTGGCAAGTCTAACAAATTAGGGCTGCCATTACAAGTAAACAGCTATGCCTGCCAGTTACTTCCATCTGCCTGGCACTGCCAGGTTCATTATGAGCAGCAGGAGATGGAGTTAAACAGATGGCAGGAAATGTGCTTGGCCCCTGCACTCAGGAGAGGAGGATGAGAGGCAATTGCTTTGCATAACATCCTTTTCCCTTCATTACTTCACATTATAATATGTAAATAAAGTCACCCCAGGAGGAGTTTAAAAAGCACTTAGCGTTGAAATATAAGGGTGCTACATGGAGGGAGAGAGAAAGGAAGGGAAGAAGTTTCAGCTGCTTGCAAACCAGAGTTTGCTCCCCAGCCCAAAGAGATTTCAAGGGCTGCTTTTATTTCTGAAGTACTAAATGGAACTCTTTCTGAACATCTCTCTCTCATTCTGTTTCCCTGGCTGTCTCCAAAGATTGCAGGAACCTGTCAATCAGGCAGCTTGCAGGAAAGCCTGCAGCATGAATATGAGAGCATGAGGAGTGCACAATGTTAAAGAGCCAGGCTCTGCTCAAAGCCCATTTTTTCTCTTTTGGAATTGACATTGGAAACACAGCAAGCCTGCAAGCTAGTAGAGAAATATCATTAAACACTGCCCCACGCAGGAGTAAAGAGAATCATGCAATTTTCATATGGAAACGTTAACATCCTTGGATTAAAGTGGGGACACAAATAACACTGCATGGGACTTGAATCTTAAAATAGGAAGCATAGCTGTGTATGCTCTGCTGCAGACCTACTAGAGGATACTGGGTATTTCCACTGTTGCTTCTGAGCCTAAATAAAGACAACTGCTTCTGAGTCTAAAAAAGATAACTATAACTTAGAAGCAAACCAAACTGGATGTGAGGACTTTTTATGGAGTTAGAGTTTCTGAACATGGATCTGAACTTCCTGGAAGAGTGGCAGTCTTTTTTATGCATTTCTATTATGCTTAACATACAGACAGCCTCATCTCAGCTAAAGCCTGCAGTTGCTGGTGTAAAACAAGGAACAAAGAGAAAGGAATGAAAGGAGAAGACTGACACACAAGGGGTGAAATGGCTTGGCATCAGTGGACTGATATCAGTATGAATCTAATGATTTGACCCACTAAGTTCTACTTCTTCATCACACAGTAAGGGAATAGGTTGCATAACAAAAAACAACCAGTAAGGCAAGATACAGTAACAATAGTCTATCAAGATTTTCCTCTTCATTGAAAGATTTGGATTTCACATAGCAACTGGAAAATATATGATATTCAGTAGGATTTAGACAGCTAAAAATGAAATCTATGAACCTTGTCAGAGGAAAGGCATTACAGAGTCTAATCACACTGGAGCCAGGACAGGTCTAAGTCATATTTTGAATTGTGGACAAATTATAGAATCATAGAATAGTTAGGGTTGGAAAGGACCTTAAGATCACCTAGTTCCAACCCCCTGCCATGGGCAGGGACACCTACTAAACCATGCCACACAAGGCTCTGTCCAACCTGGCCTTGAACACTGCCAGGGACGGAGCATTCACAACTTCTGTGGGCAATTCATTCCAGTGCCTCACTACCCTTACAGTAAAGAACTTCTTCCTTATATCCAATCTAAACTTCCCCTGTTTATAGAAGAATTATAGAAGATAAAGAAGTCTGTGAATATGATGCATGTAAACACATAAGTCAGGAGGCTACCAAGCAACAGCTGCCAGGGCACTTTCTCCAAAAAGGAATTGTATACCTCTATTATATGCCCAGAAGTAGCAGTCTGGTGTCCCCTCTGCTCCAGCTGAGAGCAGATGTTCAGAGGCCAGCAATGAGTGCCTTATTTTAAAAGAATTGTGAGAAAAACAGAAGAAAAAAATATTTCACACTTGGCAACTTTCTGGGTCTCGATGGTAAACTGCTAGATTTCAGGATGGCTAGCAGCCCGGGCCACCAGATGTTCAAAAATCCCAGACAAATGACCACGGTGTCTGTAAAGAGTGGCTCTACTGCACACCAAGGGTAAAGCTGTTCTGCTTTGCAAGTCTAGGGTTGTCTGGGATACAGCAGGCTTGTCACATACTTGCAGATTACTGAGCATATATGATAGGTCCAAAAATGAGACACATAAAACCTAGCGCCTGTGGACCTGCCAGCTTTGACAGGTCTGAGTCTGGAAGCTGCATACAGAGTGTACTTGTAGTGGCAGACGGTGGTACGTCCAAACTTTAAGTCTCAAAATTTCCATGACTTCTTGCTAACAAAATTCAGAAAACAGTATTTTTTTCATCTTGATCATCTTTATCACCTTAAATAAAACCAACTCCACATCCTGTCTGGAAAATATGGTGTCAGTGTTTTCTGTAAATGTTTTCTGCCCTCTTCCTCAGCTGCTCCCCTCATTATCCAATTTCCTACTTCTGGGTCAAAGAATTCATAAGCTGAGCTTATGTATTTAATAGTTGTTTTGTTTCTTTTTCCTTCTTATAGAGTGATTATTTTGTTCGACACTTTTATTTGTAAGGATTTAACTTGTAATTTACTGTCTTTTACCAAACCAAGTCTCCAGTTTTTGAAGCATTTCTCATAACAGGTCAGGCACTCTGCGCACCATTTCTACTAAGAGCAGTAGTGAATCCTTTCTCTTATCACTCCTTGCAAGATTAGCTATGATTTCTGGGGGTCTCTTATTCCAGGCAGAAATTGCCTCCACACGAAATACAGGCATCAATTGATATTCTTGCTTCTAATTAGTGTAAGATTTCCCTGGACCATCTAAGTCATTCTCTTCTACAAAGTCTAATGCCATGATTCATTTTGGCATATGCTGTTCTTTTTGTCAAACCTGATTATACTGTGGCCACTATTACTTAGGGGTTTGACAGCAGTTCATAAAGCAATTTTTTATGTCAGACTAGAATGATCTGAGATTAGACTTTCTCTTCTGCTCTAGTTTGGAACGGGTGATTGCTCTCCTGCAGCCACTTTTTGTGCATTTTTTCTTATCCTTCTGGCAATACACTGGTGCATAGAGTTAGTGGATTTCAGGCTGAAGTGGAAAGGAGTATCTGGATTCATTCTCCAGCCATCCCAGGGGTGTTGTCTGGTTGTGTGACCTGAGACAGGGATGCTGGGAAGGGGAAATATTACCAAAGAAACTACTCTTGTCCTTAGCACGTTGCACTAGTGTTCAGTCCTTGCCATGAAGATATGCAATTTGACTTTTTTAACTGACAAAAAAGGATATGTGTTTACAGGACTGTTTAGCTAACCCACGCTCAGAAAGGGCCTGTCATTTCAAAATGAGACATAGCTGAAATGATAATGTGGTTACTATCTGCTTTCTCTTCCGTTGCTCTTTACCCCTTTGCCCATTGCCTGCCTCCGCTGTCATCTTATGTCTTATAAGCATCTTATGCTAGCGATATGTCTGTATGCCTTTTTAAAGATAAGACACATGGAAAGATATAGATACAACTAAAATGGACCTGGGACACATATGTGATGGGTCTGCTTAAAAACTTTATAGTATATTGTCGTGGTTTAAGCCCCGGCTGTAAATTAGAACCACGCAGTCTACTTCCCCCCCCCACTCCCCAGAGGGATGGGGAGGAGAATCGAAAGAATGTAACTCCCACGGGTTGAGATAAGAACAGTCCAGTAACTCAGGTATAACACAAATCACTACTGCTGCCACCAATAATAATAATGATAAGAGAAATAACAAGGGAAGAAAATATGATACCGCTCGCCGGAAAAGAGCCCGACCGAAAAGAGGACGTGCCCTTCCGGGTAGCTCCCAGTTACATCCCCGGGCATGACGTGCTGTGGTATGGAATACCTCTTTGGCTAGTTTGGGTCAGGCGTCCTGTCCCTGCTTCCTCCCGGCCCCTCCTCCTCCCTGGCAGAGCATGAGACTCACAAAGTCTTTGGTCAGTCTAAACATCAGTTGTTATCAGCTTTGTTCCGAGGCTGAAAGTCAAAAACACAGTGCTGCAACAGCTACTAAAAAGGAGAAAAACTGACTGCTACTGCTGAACCCAGGACATATATGCATCAGACATGCAAACACTGTGAAGTTTTGACCACGTATAGCCCCATATGAAATCCCATTTACTCAGTATTTATGAAACACAATGTATGTACTAGTTTTTTTGTAATGGTCTTTTTTATCAGCAAGTGGCAAAAGTTTCCCCAGGTGATATACCCTTTTTCAGAATCTCCAGTCACAAGTTTATTTAGTATTTGGACTAGCAAACAATCCAGTATACTTCTGCAGACACTGGAGCTCTTGTCTGTCTGCAAGGGAGCTGTTTGCTTCAGGATCCTGCATAGAGAGCAAGTTGCTGCTTTGGCTTTACTCAGATGTCGGGAACCTATGGGATCACGTGAGTCTTTTTTGCTCTGCTATTGTCCCTGCAACATCTCCCATCATGGCCCCTTCAGCAAAGGTTCTTACAGCAAAAGCCTTCCTCTATAGTGTCTCGCTATAGATAGTGTCAGGCTTTATTTTTATGTCATATCAAGGACTCAATGAGGAAAATAGAGGAAAGGAGGATTTGGAGCAGGGACCAGAATATGTGCCTACCCTTCCATGAAATGGGGAAAACTTTTGCAAGTTCCAGCATGTTTTTAAAATTCTGATTGCACCCTTGAGTTTTCTAATTAAAAGAAACTTACATTTTACTAGCTGTAGTATTGATGTGAATGTAGCTGAAAATGGAAATATTCATTCACATGAAGATATTTAGTATAGCTAAAATCAAGAATTTTGAAAATATAGTTTCTACATATTTTACATAAACTGTGAGCATTGCCATTTGTTTATATAGAAATTTTTAAAAGTATATATACTGGTTCTCTAGTTAGTCTTAAACAAGCAGCAGCCATTTTTTTATTTTGCCTTGTTCCACAGCTTTATGGAGCATGTCAACATTGTCTGTCATGCCTCATCATTAGGAGGCTGAAACACCTTCTATTTACTGGAGATTAGCCACTCCAGAGGGAGGAGGTTTTGCTGTATCCCCCTCTGTCTGCTGAAACAGCTGTAATGGCTATGTGCACCTGTGGCACAGTAACCACCAGCAGCCAGCTAGTATTGTTTATGGCTAATGAGGCATATAATTGCTGCAGTTAATCCAGCTTCTGTGGTTACTAGGTAGAAGGAAGAAAACTACAGTGAAACTGGATAGGGTAACAGAGTGATCAGAATGTCTGCAGCATTCAATTTAGCTCTAACAAGGCAGCTAGTGTTAGATCTCAACTGATCGTTAAAGAGCACTCACTGATGTTAATAAGCATAATACTCAACTATAACTGGCATAAATTAATTCCGCATCACAATACAGAAGTAATAAAATGGGTAATCATTATGCTCTTTAAATTATATTAATGTGCACATTCAACCATATCAAATGGTTTAACTGTTCACCAATATAGCAATAGTAAATTAATTTGAAAGAAATGAAATGCAGCAAACAAACCCTAATTGCCATTTAATAAGTATGGTAATTTCTATTTAATTTGGCTATGCTGTCATGTCAAAAGGCAAAAAACTAAAGTATGTAGAGTTAGAAAAATATGCTTAAGTTGTTCAAGATGACTAATTGAAAGAAAGCTCTGCAGTTCTGTGGGCTCCTTTCTCTAGGTTTGGTTCTTTCCATACTACAACGTCCTTTGGCCCTCCAGAGTCTGCCTTGCTCCACATTTGCCTTTGATATTGATCCAGCCAACAAGCAGCTGGCTGTGAGTCCCCAGATGTCTCAAGACAATATTGACTGAGTGTGCCCAAGTGTTTCATTAATAGATTAAGGGGACAGGAAAAAAATGAAGACATATTCTATACATTCCCTCAATCAAAGAGTCTCAAAACAAGCATACAATTTTTTTAAGAAGTTACATTGAGAGGAGGTTAAAATTTTTATATAGCTAAATGTCTGTGTTACTCCCAGTCATCTTTGGTCAAGGTAAACAGAAAATGGATTTCAGCCTTTGCCTAATGATGAAACTGCAGCACACTTCTTTTAAAGCTTTGCTGCTGCGCAAATAAACCAAAGGCAGGGAGGTATTAATTAAAGAGCCAAAGCAAAGAATCTACAGCTGCTCCTGCTGCAGTCTCACAAGGGGTCTGGATGTTCCTAAGGTTTTGTATCAATAAATATAAATGTTCCAATTTCAAATACACATACCTCAGATAGGGTTTATTCCCTTACTTCTGTGCTTCAGTCTACATGTAGGTGGCAATTCTTTGTCTGTACTTTTGTTTTATTTTCAAAACATCATGTTTCATGTATCACCCTAATTCTGTCCTGGCCCTCTCTCCACATTTGTGTTTGAACACCAGTGGAGGAACCAGTTATTCCTCCAGCTTCCTCTATAGAGAAGGAACATGTTTAAGATAAGCAGCAATATAGGGACAAAACAGGTGAGAGGTTAAAGCATGGAACTGCTGACAGGGAGAAAGCGGCAAAATCATGAAATTTCTCTGTCTGTTCCTGTCACTAACATAAAGCCTGGGACCCACCCGAACTTTGAACTGGCTGAAGTAATAAATGTAACCTCTTTAAACTAATCTGTACCTGTCCATTAAAAAGGTATGAAGGAGACTACAGACCTGCCATATAAAACTTCAAAAAGAGCAGAACTATCTCTTATTTCCATCTACTGTTTTTAACCAACTGGAAAGCATGTTTTGAAAAGTCTTTGTGCACAGAATGCTTGAAATTTCTACTTGACTGCAGATGTGCTGCTTTCTGTTGCTAACCCATGGGATACTTATGAGATTTGAAGTTGCTGATTGTAACTGGTTTATGGGAAGCTAAACAATACTCATTTGGCAAAGTGCTTTGACAGTCAGGAAACTGTTCCTCAGTGTTTTCACCAAACAGGCCCTGGGAATAAAAATCAGAAGGGACTGTCTTTCAGTCAACAGGACTAGCTGAACAAGCAACCATGTGTCCTGGGGGGGGGGGGGTGTGTGTGCGCGCAGAATGCACATAAAATCGATCAATTTTGGGAATCTTTGGTTAAGCTGCCTCTTTTCTGCTAGGGACTTAGGGAAGCTGGAATTATCATTGTGTTGTCGTTTTATATATTCAGTAAAATACATCTTAATTCCCAGTGTAAAAATCAGCATTCTCATTGGATTCTTTTAGTAGGAAGACCTGCTTTTTATGAGTTTAATTCAATTTTTCTTCATAAAAACATCAGCATGTAAATATTTTAGAATTCAAATCACTTCATATTACTTCTGGTAGGAAAAATAAGCCTAGTATTATGTTTCTGAATGTCCCATAGCTGCTTTGACTGATGTCAAAACCAAGCACAGCTGTAGTGGAGGACTGCTTGATTCACTTAGTGTTTTTCTGAGTCTATCCATAAATACCAGACCATGACATACTTACATATGTGATATAATCAGTGCAGTAAATTTGTTTCATCTTGTGAAGCCATTTTGTTTAGTTTGTGTCAAACCTTTTTGTTCTTGGCACCTACTGTTGGGTTACAGGAAAGAAACTGCAGCCTTCGCATGGGAATGTTCTCACACACCTGGAATAAAACACTTGCCAGGGTTTTCTTCTTAACAGCTCATCTATTGACCTTGAGAGAAACTAACCCATTGTTCTTTGCTATCATATGAATTGTTTCTTCCAAATAATCCTCCAAAATGGTTAAACATTTCTGTGGGAGGTAGAGCCAGGGTTGTCTTCGAATACTGATGATACCGAGATGTATCAGCAAACAAAAAGTTGGAGAGTTGTAGTTCTTCTGGTCACAAATAATTTCTTCTTTATCAGCCATGGTGAAAGAAACTGCTATTTACAAAAAATTCCTTTTAGCTATAGGTATTTTCCCCCTAGTTTATATTTATATTGGAGCTTCAGCCTTTGATGTATCATATACTGATTTGTTTATATCATGATCCATATCCAAATGTCCTGACAAAAAATTTCCCGAAGTTTTATTAATTCAAAACTTTCTGAAGTTCATCAGTGTGAATCAGGCAAAACTGAAAGGAAAAAAAAAAAAAGAAAAGAAAATGAGAGCATCAGTATGACAGAAGCGTTTCATACCGACCTCGTAAGCATCATCCGCCCTTTCTCAGATGAAGCAAAGCAGGAACAGGCTGTTGTTGCACAGTTGGCTCTATTGACTGGTGTGTAGTGCCATCTAGTGGTTTTCCAAATGTATGCTGTCTAAATGTATCGTTTCTACGTTCGGTTACTGTAAGGCTACATGTGAGGGAAAAAGTATAACGGGATCTTTGTGATAAGACTCGTAAAAACATGCTCCTTATACTTTTAACTCTTTATTTTTGTTTATGTGTGGCACGTGATTCTGACTTATCAACACAGTTTGAAATGTGATACTGTTAAGAAAAACATTTTTCTTGGTATGTAGCTTTGTACAACCTCTGAAAAATAGTACATTTCAGACGCTACATTTACTGTAAAGTAGTAGGCTCGAAACTAAAACTGTTATTTTTAGAAATTATTAAAGGGAACATGAGATTCTGACCAGTAATTGAAGCAATTTTGGAAAAGGAAAAGGATTTTGCCTCTATTTTTTTTTGCATCGCTTGATATTGTCATCACCATTTCATCCACACCAAACAAGTCTGCTTCTGTTTGTTACCATTACCCCACATATTCTGTATTAAGGTGATATATTGGCTAAACAGTAGATTTTTGCCACTATTAATAGAATTGCTTTTCTCAGAAAACTTTTCTTATTTATGTGAGAGCCTCTCAAGAGCAACAGGAACCTGTAGCAGAGACAAGCTGATTTAAGATTTTCTTTGCCAAGGCAACCGATTTCTGTGATAGAAGCAGAACAGCTCTTGCCTACACTGGGTTCCTTCTGAAGAGGTTTTGTGACCAAGTGTCTGTTGGTCACCATTTGCACTTGCATGATGCAAGCATTTCCTCAGCTGCCTGGGGTGAAATCCTATTAAGATCTGGCAAAACCTATGCTGCAGGATACAGCAGAATTTGCTATCTTGCCTGCCTCTTCCTAAAATGTGAGGTGTACAGGATTAAACCTTATAGCTAGGAGCCAATGGTAGGGAGCAATACACATATTTATGGCCTATAACAATTAAAAATGTTTGAAATCTAAAGCTAAAAACCTAAAGGATAAGCAATCCTTAGTGGTAATTCATTATCACTGATTTTCCCCTCAGTAATTTTTCATGGTCACAGCTGCTGATTCAGAGGGATTGCACTTGTAATATTTCAACAAACATTGAGCACTACAGCAAGTTTGTAGAGTTGTTTCCTGTGCTATTTTCTGAGAAAATTACTTCCCTAATCAATAGAGTTAATTCCCTGTAACAGTTGGGTTGTAAATGTCTTGACAGAGTTTTAAGTGCTTTACTGTAGTAGTTCTATATTATACCACATGAAAGTAAGCAGATAAGTTGGAAATATGGAGCTATTTCTCTTCATACGGCTGGCTTGGAATTAAGGTTAGAAGTTATACCCATCAAACATAACATAAGTGATAAAAAGATCCTTCACATCCTATAGAAGCTGAAGACAGAGGTTGAGCAATTTGGCAATTTAATTTTTTGTTTAGTTTATAAGGTTTCAAGATTTGTTCCCTTCTCCTATGTGCCAGACAGTGCTTTTCGCCTTTCAATTTCAGTGAAAAATAATTTTTCTTTCTGATCAAAATATACATTTTCAGATTTTCCCTCTCTTTCTTATACAGAACCAAAAAATTCCAATAAAAATGTACGTAAGGAATATTTGGTATATTTTGTAAAGAATATATTGGCCTAGTCTTGTTTTTTAAAACACTCAAATAATTCTTCTCTTTACTGTATTTGCAACCTTTAAGTCTTGTAGCAGTAGAAAACCTAACTGAAAGCTTCATACACATCTATTCAAACTCTTACACTGGCAAAAAAAAAGTCAAAATTCATTCATGTTCTGACATGTCCTCTGTGGCAAAATATACTAGAAAATAGGTGATGCTGAGCATACTAGGACCTTTTTATGTCGCTTAGAAACTCTTTCCTAGGAAATTTCCTAAATTTCATTTTAAACTTTCCATCTCACCATTCAATTTACACAGTATTAAAGCAGAACAAAAACTTGTGGCAAATCCTAGAAGTCTGTGATTTAGGATCACATACAAAGAACTGAACTAAGAATAAAGTGTCTTTTAAAGATAAATAGAATGTCTTTTAAAGGACAGTGCTCAGAGCACTTTATGTAAATATTCAGGCACTGATTGACTGAAAAATTGCATCAGAATTATTTCAATAATTTCCATTTAGCATACTAACAAATTTCAACAGGACAACTAGCAAAAGCCAAAATAAAGTGAACTCTTTTACATGTATGATAAGTGGAAAAACTGAATCCACGTGTAATAAAAAGACATTTAGTTCCAAGACATGTGGATTCAGTTTTATCTAACTTTTATTTCTGATTGCAGAACAGAAAAGCTTGTAAGTAGTTTATCTGCAAAAATGGTGCAATATACAAATTTCTATTTACTCTGACCTCACTTCTTACCTGGCAAGCCTTTCCCATCATTCATTAATTTGCTCACTTGAACATACTGTTCTGAAGGCTGGGGAGAAATCACAGGTCTTTGTCACAGTCTTAGGACCCATCCCACCACATCTTTGTGATGCCAATAAGAACATAGCTCTGCTGGTAGGTACATGTCTCCAGCTCCCCTTGCTTATGTTCTTTGTCCATGTCACTTGTAAACCTGTTGCTTAGATGACCCTCTTTATACTGAATTGGCCACATTTCACAAGCACCTACCAGTGTGCTCTATGTGCTTCTTTCTTGGGCTGGTTTCCAGCACCTTCTCACTAACACTCTTGCAGGTAACCTTAATGCTCTAGGTAGTAGAAATAGGACACCTTTATCACACACACATGCTAAAAAAAAAAAAAAGTATTTTAGGGCTTAGCAGATTTTAAGACAAGTTCTGAGAGCTGAGAAATTTAATATGGGTATATTTAATTTTCATTAAGTCTCAAAAAAGTGTCTCTGTGTTTGCTTAATCTGATGTTGTTCCCAACATATTAGTATGTACAGAAGAGTCTCTCTGGGAAGCCATCTGGTATGTTATAGCACAGTATGTACTGTATTTCCTTGCTGCCAAATACATGCATTCAATTAATGATAATCATCTGCTACTTCTATGCAGTTTTTTGGTGGATTTTGTTGTTGTTGTTTCCTTTCCTGAGTAGTCTTAGCCAAGCTTTGCATAATCACCTTAGGAAACCTTGGTGCTGAAAATTTGATTTCCTTCCCAGACAGCAGCATACCAGTGGGGTCTGACACTACCCTTGCTTGTTGATGAGGAGGAAGTAGAAACACAATAGCATTGCTTTCTTTCACACGTTCACAGCTGGGCTCCCAGTCACAGTCAGCAAAAAAACATATTACATAGCCTGCAGAAATGTCATCAGGACTTGAGAGGTGCTGATCCAGGAGTAACAATTGCTCTAAGAACAGCTGTTGTCATCCACAGAGATTTAGCAGCTCCTCCAGAGAAAAACTTCAGCCAGTTTTCCTCTCTAACATGAAAAAGTTGTTTCAGATGTGACTGTGAATTAAGACAGAATCAATTACTTTAACTCTAAAGCAAAAACACTGAACACCAAAATTGCATTTGGGACTGCACAAAGACTGAAAAAATTCCTCAATCATAGTTATATTAGATACCAAATCATAAATGATACAAAAATAAATGTAAAAGGGAAAAAAAAATATAAGACACTTCATACACATTTGAATTTGTCAGTCACTTTTTCTTTCATATCTTATAACAAAGGCAAATTTTGACTCAAGTGGATCTGCACTGGAAAGCGAATCTAAATCCCCCACTCCTGTGGCTGAGATCGGGACAACATCAGGTGAAGATGAAGCGGGATTCAAACCAGCAGTACCTGAGAACACATTTGCACAGCCTCACATTAGAAGCCATAGATCATTCCAACGCCAACAGGAAAATATGGGCTTTCAGTAACAATAATAAATAAATAAATGAATGAATAGCTCACAGAAACCACAGCATATCTAAGAAATCCAAATGGAGAGATGAAGAGTTTCGTCAGTGTTTCACACCCCTGAAGTGGTACCGTCAAACTTGATTAGTACAGCATTGGTTCTGCCAGATCCTCCCAGGTAATGGGTGAGAAATAGAGTGAGACAAAAGCGAGAAAAATGGTCTTTTGTAGACCGCAAGACTAATATCTCTCCCTCTGTGCTCCTGTCCTTGCCTACCCTGTAGCAAAATCTGCAGGGAGGCTCCTGCAAGGTCTGAGGCAGTGCTGCATACATGGCCCATATGTTGCTCTATTTCTCTCTCCATCAGCTCTGACACCAGCCTGATTGCTGTATCCCTGTGGCACTTTGTGGACTTGACCAGGAATTTGCTGAGCTGAGAACCTGCTTGTCTCAGATGTGACGCGTTAAAATCTTTGCTGCTTGCGTGCATCCCTGCTCCATGTCTGAGCTCCATGTCAGCAGCATGAAGGTACCAGTGGTGTTTGGCTGGCAAGACTAACCCCAGTGCTACTATACCAAGGCATAGTGTCTGTAGGGGGCAGATTCTTCAATATCAGAAAAACCAAGGACATCCTGGCAGAACTCCATCCTACCCTTACCAAACCCTGTGGGGAACCACTTGGCAGATCTGGATGTAGGCTCTTGATGACTACTATTGAAGTGTTGCTCCAAAAGTCTTTGAGGCTACAAAATTCAGATTACTTGTCCTACTGAGAAGTCTGAGTGTGTACTGAACATGGAGACAAAACACAGAACTGGACTGCACTAGCCTATCTTGAACACTTTAAAGAACCTGCATAAAGAGAAGGAGTAGGAAGATGGTCCTGGTGTAGAACCAGGAAGTGTAGAAAGGGGATCTTTGGCTGCTCTTTCTATTGTTAGATGGATCATAAAATTAATCAAGTGGATCAAATTTATGATACATCTCCTGCTGGAGTGGATCCAGAGAAGGCCAAAAAAGCTGGTGAAGTGGTCTATAGCACAAGTCCTAGGAAGAGCAGCTGAGAGAACTGGGGTTGTCTTCTGGAGAAGAGAAGGCTCAGGGGGGACCTTATAGCTACCTGAAAGGAGGTTATAGTGAGGTGAGGGTCGGTCTCTTCTCCCAAGTAACAAGCAATAGAACAAGAGGTAACAGCCTCAAGCGTGCCAGGGGAGGTTTAGACTAGATATGAGGAAAAAATTCTTCACCAAAAGGGTGGTCAGGCATTTGAACAGGCTGCCCAGGGCAGTGGTGGAATCATCGTCCCTGGAAGTGTTCAAAAACTGTGTAGATGAGGTCCTTAGTGCCACGGATTGCTGGTGATCTTGGCAGTCCTGGGGTAACGGTTGGGGCCGATGATCTTAAAGGTCTTTCCAACCTAGCTGATTCTACGATTCTATGATTTCTAACATGTAGTTGTTGCATATAGGTTGCATTGAGGTGATGTTTCAGTGCAAACCAAAAGCTTTTCAGTATAGTAGCACACAAAATGTGACCTTATACACAAGACAAGAAAGCTCTTTTTAGAATCATAGAATAGTTAGGGTTGGAAAAGACCTTAAGACAACCTAGTTCCAACCCCCTTGCCATAGGCAGGGACACCTCACACTAAGCCAAGCTATTTTCCAAGCTATTGCTAAAGTTGAATATAAAGTCTTTGTTGGTACAGATTTAAACTGCTTCTTTCATTGTATAAAAACAGGACAGAGAGGAAAAATCAACTGAATAACTAATATGTCTCATTTTCTGAAGTCCTATTAGACTAGTAATAAATGTTCTTAAGCCACGTGGCACTGAGAATACCTGAAATTATCTTCCTGTGATACTTTTGCTGCTGATCCTTTTGCTGCTGACTGCATGCAGGATAAATGCTCATCCAGGGGTTTACGTTTTTACAAACTTTAAATTTCTTAAAGCAATTCTTTACTCCCTCTTGTGGCTTTTTAGCAAAGTATGTTCTTTCTACTTGAATCCAGTTGGATTATTTTATATGCCATATATTCAATGTTAAAGAATTTTGCCATAATATTGGGTCATGAATTCTATTCATTAAATATATTTCCTTCTAAAATACGTTAGATTACTGATACATTTCTATCCAAATATACTTACATATCTATTTCATATTTTAATAATCACATCAAGTCACTTGAAAAATATTTCAGCATAGCTTTTCCAGCAAACATAAAAAAAATCTGGTTTTTAGAGAAAAAACCCAATCTTTTAAGAGTATATTAATTGCCTTCCAAATATGATTTTTTTTTTTCCTAAGAACAAAACCACCTTTAATATACTGACTTTTTTATATATATATAACCAAATATTCAGGCAGCAAACATAATCTCTAGTCTGGCCACAACAAGCAAAAATTCTATTTTTTTTTTTGTGTGTGCTGGCTATGGGCATTTACCTCAGGAATGCAAAGAGAATAGGAATGAGCTGTGGCACTTGCACAAGTGAAGTGACAGAATTCTTATTCCTGTGGCACGTCAGTCATCATATTCTCTTACTGTTGGCTGTCACACTGCGCGCATCTCCAACAGATGCAGAATACTGATGGGAGACACTCTCTTTTCAGCTTTATTTCTGTTTTTCTATTTACATAACACATTCCCAGTGGCAAAAAGAAACCAAATTCAATAGCATCAAAACTGTCTTTTTCCCATATTCATTCCACTAAATTATGCTTATCTTTATTTTTATTTTTTATTTAAAACACTTCTCTAGAAATTAAGGTGCAGTTAAAAAATCAAAGTCCAGAGGCTTTGCAGAGCATGTGGTCATAGCCGACCCCCTGTAACTCCACATCTGCACACTTATAGTTGCAGAAAATCTGCAAAGGTAAATCAACATTCTTTCACTGAAGGCTACCCTAAATTGCACCATTTCACATTTGCCACCAGGCAAGAATGTGCACGTGGGAAGTCATTCTGGCTCTCTGATGCCATTTTAAGCCTCTGTTGCCTGATTGTGAGTCTGAGTTTTAGGTAATCTTTTCAGCAGTTTCTACAGATGAAGCGGTTATCAATTTTCACCTATTGTAAATTAGTTTTGCTCAAATCACTTGGCTGAATCTTAATTCTTTCTTTCTCCAGATATCTTGCCTCGTTCTTGATTCTGCAATCAAACGTATGCTGGGCATGGCCCTATATACGATAGCAACACACTAGACAGTCATTTTGTGCTTCAGATTCTTGGTTATGGTGTCTTTAAAAACACAAAAAAATGAGCAGTGATTAGAAGGTATTTGATTTAGACTTGGATTATTTAAATGGAAAGAAATATTTTTTGGTTATTTGGAGTCAACTGATTTTACTTTCTGCCTAAGATAAGAGCTCTGGAGAAAGGAAAGGTCTCTGCTATAAGCAATGTGGACAGCAAGCTTGGAATTCTGTAGCTCCTTCTCTCTGCTTCTGCTTCAGAGATATTTCTTTGAATCCACTGCTAAAAACAAGGCCAAATTACAAGGTCTTAGTGAATCAGCAGTGCAGTCTTACAAAGCCTGGCTCCTGCTGAAACACCCAGCCAGTGAAGCTTCCATGGCCTGACAGCGCTCATGAGATAAAACAAGCTCAGTTCAGATTTCCAGCTGTGAACAATGCACTAAGGATCAGGAATCAAAGGTCTGTTTGTTTGTCTGTATCTCGGTGGTGACTAGCTACACAGAACAGAAAGCAGGGAATGAGATAAAGTCATGGAGTAAATTTGCTTGGAGCCTTGAAGGTCAAAAAACCCCAAATAAATCCAAGGATTTCAATTAGTCTTAAAATGATTTAGACTTTGAAGAGGAAGCTCAGCTAGCATGGGCTGGATTATATTTGTGTGGGGGTTAAGGACAGTGTTTCTGTCTTTGGAAAGTTTGACTCGGCATTCACTTCCCAGTCTGCCGGGAGTGGAGTTTTGTAGTAATTTTATTTTAGAAGCTCACACCAACTAACTGACTTTATCGTAATAAATCATTTAACATGGAGCTATCATTTCAGATCTCTGCTGGCACATTTCTCAGCTAAGCACCACATGTTTCAGAGCAGTCACACCACCAGCGTAACAGACTGTAGTATCCCTTGGGTTATTCAGTAGAGAGATAGTGTGGGACAGATAAAGGTAGTTGTACATCAAGATGCTGAAATATTCAGGAAAGATTTTTCCTTAGGGAATTCCTTGATACACTTTTTTTTTGACAGGGCAGGTGCATAGCCACTGAGTTATTTATTAGACAGCACAAACATGGAGAACTACAGTTAAGATTTATCTTTAATTTGGAGTATTCTTTATAAGTGACAATTCCATTGGGAAGCAACTGTTCTGAATTGTTTTAACTAAAGAAAATTAACAGTTAACATGTGTAGGAAACTTTATAATAATTCTGAAGGCAGAAACATAGCCCCGGTGATAACTGAAGACAAGGGGCAGGTATTCAACAAAGGTTAATGCAGAAAGGATGAGATGGGAGCATTTTTTCCTAGCTTACATGCATTGCATGAGTGAGAGCTACTGCAGGGAGTTAGAGTGAAAAGCAGTAATAACTTATTCCTTCCGTTCATTGCCATGTATGGATATTTGTATAGGAACTGAATAAGTTTGCATAGAAAATAATGGCATAGCCACAGCTACTACAGGGTGATGGGAAAGGACTAAGCAGTGCACTACATATCTTTGTGCTCTTAAATTGTGGGAACTTGCAATGAATGCATTGTCACTTCAACCTTAGCAAATGCAGAGATAGATCTATGGCAATAATTTTTGTTCTCCTGCCCACCCAAAACTGAAAAAAAAGTAAAAACAAAATTAAGGACAACTTTTAAAACACAGTGGCCTGGACTTTAAGGCATGTTAAACTACATGATGTCTTACTGTGAATTCAGTGTTGTGCCCTTTGGCCTTTTCACTGCCAAATGGCATGTGACCAAAATATCAAAAAAGAGTATCCTGAAGAAAGATATTATCGAAGTCTATAACATAAAAAAAGATGAAGAGTGTGAATGCTCAGTCTGACTTTTCAAGTACAGACTAGTACATTTCCACTATGAGGCTGATTCTAGAAAAGCAGAGGAGGATGCTGTTCAGTACGTTGTTAAGCTGTATAACTTCTTGTCTTAGGATGTAAAGGATGCTAAACCCTTTCAGGATTAGGCAAGTTTATTAAGACAGACCCTGACGTACTGCAGCATGTACAGTGAAGGGCCACCAAGACAGCTGTGGGGCTGGATCACACGGTGTGCAAGGAGAAGCTGAGCCACTTGGATTTGTTCAGCCAGGAGAAAAGAAAGCTAGGGAGGGGCTACACATCCTGCACTTGTATATCAAATATGTAGTTACAGTGGAAATGCAGCCAAAAGATAAAGGTATGGAGCCAAATGAAGCCAGAGTATAAAAAACAACAGTTACAGGCTGCAGCGAGAACAGTGGTTAGTTACAAAGGAAAATATTTCACAGCAAGGACTATCACACTGGCACAGGCTCGCGGGAGAGCCTGTGCAACCTCCTGGTTTTGGAGATACTCAAAGCCCACCTGACGAGGGCGCTGAGCAGGCCAGTTTAGCATTAGCCTTGATTTAATCTTACACTGCTGTGAAGGGAAAAAACAGTGCAGCTGCTGAATATACAGTCTGAGTCAGGAAGTCCCTGAGCTACAGATTGCTGGAGGATGAGTGTGCTTCAGGGAAATGTCACCAGTCTGGTCTCTACTGTTCTGGCCAGTGCTAATGTCCCTTTACTGGCCATGGTCAGAGACAGGTTGCTGGGCTGGGTGAACCTTTTTTCTCCCTCTTCATGTCCCTATTAAGACGTCCAGAATTATTGGGTGCCCATCATGCAGAAAATTGCTGCCATATCTTCATCACAGGTATACTTACTAAATGTGCCTCATACTCATACTGTATTTTTATAAGGACACCTGCTGCATCCAGATGCTGAAAGAAGATGCCAAATGCTACAGATTCTGAGCAGGTTTTATTCTGTTCTTATTGTGTATGACATTTCAGCTGCTGAGAAAATGAATATTTAATAAATGGGAAAAAAAGGCAAAGGAAACCTGGACTTGCAAAGAAGGGTAAGTGGGACAAGAACTAATGAATATAAAATTGACATCTTTTCCATTTGTATCATGCAAATAAAAGCTATATAAAATTTGAGAAATTAGATTTAAAAAGCCTAAAGAATACCACGAAAAAATAAAACAGATCGATCAACAAATATAGGCTGGTGAGGATTGGCTCCTCTTTTCAGCTTTGTAGTCTTTGACTAGGAACACCACTTGTTTTCATAGTCATCTAAACACACAGCAAACTTAATTTCAGGTTAGGATGTGTGCTCTAGATTGAGAATGCAGTTTTAATTTTTCTATTGTGTTAGAAATCTCCTCTCTCATGTACTCATGCACACGTAGCATTTACTATTGAATAGGACTTACTATAAGGCTCAATGTTTTGCAGATTTTGTCACCCCTGTACCTTCTGCCATAGTATTTGTTATGTTCATAACAAATATACAAATATACAAATATACAAATATATATTTGTTATGTTCATAACAAATATAGGTAAAATAAAGACGTTTTCTTGCTTACACTGGTGTTTATGACTAAAAAATATATCTTACACTGCTAACAGTGTCCCTGAGCACTTGTAGACATTCTTTCTTTTATTCCCTTTTGCTTTTTTCGCCTATCACTACAGTTACATTTAGCAAAAGAACATGTGCTAACAAGCCTAATGCAGTTACTTCACATGTATTATTTCAAAACGTTGGCTCTTGTGTGTAAAATAAATATGCCACCAATGCTTCCTTATCAAGTCCCTTTATTTAACTTTGGCTGACAAGAAGGAAACTGAAAGCTGTATCAAACCGTGTGAGAAGTCTGATTCATCCTTTTAGTTTATTATTTTTAATCCTCAGTGCCATGATGAGCATTTTGCTTTGACTGACATTTATTTAATAAAAGTTGTTTTTCTAAAACTAGTTTTTTAAAAAAGCCCCAATATACAGTTATTTTTCTTTCACTTTAATTTTTCTTTTCTTCTTCCTCCTCCCAGCACTTCAATATTCACTACTGTTTAAGACACGATCCTAAAGGTTAGACATTTTACCACTGGGTCCAAAGGAATCTGAATTAATGTACATTGCTCTCACAAGAGTACTTTTAGACTACTACTTATAGTTAATAGTATTAAATGAGAAAGAGAACACATAAGAATGCAATTAGCTTATTTCTTTTCCATCTTTTGCTTGCATTCTGTGTGTCAAATATTTCCAAATTAATTACACTAAGAAAACACAAAGAAAGCAAAAAAGAAAGAAACAGTTTTGATGTAAGACAACAGTTGCCTAAATATATTAAGGTTTCTTCAATTTTCTTCTTAGATCCTGGTCCCATTGAATGCAAAATCTTATTATTCAATCTGTAAAGAAAAGACTTCAGGTGAATAAGTTTGTTCTCTACAAATTCTCAGATGAGCCCTTTGTAGTATTTTTAAATATTCCTTCTCCTTGCTGCTTGTCTCCACAGCACATTTCATTCTCTTGTGTGGATTTTCTTTTGTTTCATCCTTTTCATTTTATGACTAGGGACTGACACTTTTTGTAGAAAGATGTGGGTGAAGGAATGTAACAGCAGTTATACTGTCAAAATGCACTAATTTTGGCATCTGGTTTTGACCTGTTCCATATCCAGCTGACCGACCCTGTAAATGTTATTTGAACTGATGTAGCTATTTCAGCCTTGGGAGATATGCTTTTAGAACTTTGGACTCAGATGCATGTTTCAAAATATTGAGCTAAACAATAGTGAACTTATCTCTGAATTATCCACACTTCTACCTAAAACAGCCAGAAACTTGAGGAGTGCATGGACATTTGGCAATAGTAGTTTATGAGTAAGAGCTACTTTGGGAACTAAGGGCTTCACTTGCCCTGCAGTGCCTGGTGTTTACAATTGCTTTGTATGGCACCTTATTTTTAAGTGCCATTTTCTTGGTCCTTTCACTCAAAGTAACAGAGTATCTGACAGCAGCAGAATCCTTGAATCTGCCAATTTTTCTTTTTTCTTTTTTCTTTTTTTTTTCAATAGCAGGTTCTAGGTAGTGTTGTTAGAACAGTTGAAGGTTTTTTGCTAAAAGCAAAGAGACTAGAAAACACAACAAACATGCACAGAAATATTGTCTGCACTGGTTATGAAGAAAGGATGGAGGATGTTTCCTTTAGATCATGCTGATTCCATTATTTTTAAATGTCTCAAAAGCCCCTAAGAGTGACAGGATAGTCAGTGGGTGTAAATAGGATTTTGACAGGAAGGCCATATTCTCTTGACTTTAAACCCAGATGTTCATAGCAAGACTGTCATTACCTGAGAGGTTTGAATCGCGTGTTTCCAGATATCCCGGGATTCGCTGACCAGTTTCCTACCAGGAAACAAACATCTTTGTTTTGGCTGTAACCTGCAACAACAACAGCTATCTGTAATATAATATCCTTTTAGCTTATGTCACCCAAGGCCTTCTTGGACAGTATTTGCCCTTTTGGTTTTCATGAGTATTCATAATTTGGCATGCAATCACTAAAACTTTCATTTCTGTTTCTCATTTTTACAGGACTACCCAAACTTGTACAATTTACAAGTAATTTGTCCCACATCACAAATTTGTCATGAAAGCTTTAGCTAAGTTTGATGTGACTGATGGTCCATGAAATTTTGGAAGGCTCTGTGGATATTTTATTAATGCAGACAAATGTTAACCATATGCTAACCTACCTAAATGCCGTGTGGTAATGCTGCTCAAATGTGATTGAGTTTGATTGTCTTTTGCCAATAGAGCTGTATCAGCACAAAATTATTTGAAAAGACCCCTCTTAACTTTATTACTTCCATTTCCACCCCAAACTGAAAAAGCTGTAGTAACCTTTATAAACAAGAATAGAAATGTATGCAGTTTCTTTTGAGGAGACACTTTTTGAAATTTTTTGTCTCTAAATTTCCTCTTGTAAACTTCTTGTATTTTACATACTAACACATGAATTCTGAAATTTAAAAAAAGCTTTTATCTTTATTCATAAGAAATGGTTCCTTCTTAGTTTATGTATTAAGACCTTTTAAATATTCTTCTGAAGGAAACCTTCTTGAGATACTGCTCCTAGTCATTACCCTGTCTGTGAAGGATATTGCAGAAAACTTACAGTTGATGTCAATATATTATATTATTTTCTGTATTTACCAGAGACTCTAACTTCTGAACAGTTTCTCTTTCCCATCTTATATTTTTCCCAGAGTATCTTGAACTCAGAATGATTGCAGAGGCAGCGATACTGCTTTATTTTGAAAATCTTATAATTTTTTAGAACTGGACATAGCACCAGTTACACTTTCTGAAGAAACCTGTACATTTGAGTCACATCTGGTGTGCTAGATAGAATAAGGAAGAAGCTACATATCTCCTGTAATCATAAACTTTTGTAGCAATATAAAAATATTATCAAAATTACCAAGAGATGGATAATTATTTCTTTTGAATACTTGTCTTTGAAAATGCTGATAATAGAATATCTCCAGCATTTTCAAATTTATAGAGGTATTTTTCTAGATTTGGAGGTAAAGTTATTACTGTCATGGCCTGAAGATAAACACTGTAACACTGGAATACTGTCTTGTTATGTGCTGCTTCTTTTGAAAACAGAACATGAAGTATTTTATGATGTGAATCCTGTAGGAACAGAGCTGGAACTGACTGTTTTACATATACTAGTGAATAATAGCCATGATAGCAGGTTGCTATTACTATCAGTCTAAACATGGTAGATCTTAGAGATGAGGAGTTTTGATTCTTGTCTCTGTGTCACCAAACTCATCTGCTTTGAAACTCATTGAAATGGTAACGTTAATACCATGGTTTAGCAAAGCACATTAGTTGATGCCTAAGTTCTCAGTAATTTCAACAGGAAATTCAATATCTACTCACTTCAGTGAGAGTCAAACCTGTAAGTGTGTGCTTGCTGGGTAAGAAAGTTGCCCTGGATGAAGACTTATGACAGGCTGAGTTATGTATGGGAGTTATGTATACATGTGAAGGATTGCCAATGCATGTTGAATGCATGTGAAGGATGGCCAATTTATGTTTTCATTCCATTTAAGGTTTTGGGTTTCATTAACCTAGTTTGAATAGATACCTGAGCAATTCTAGGATATCAGGCAGATTAGTACAAAAGTCTGACAACCTGTTGTATGTGTTTCTGAAATTAAGACAGTCCAGGCAGTACTCAGTAGGAAGGAAGGTAACATCATAAAAATCTCATGCTTTTCAGAAAAAATAAACTACCAGATAAAAATATAAACTGACAAACATAATGAAAATATTGTGCTAAAAATAAAATCTACTATCAGAATGTAATTTTTTAGTATTCTTTGAAGTAATGCTTCATTTGGAGATATTTTGAACTTGGATATTTAGATATATTTAGAACTTGGAGATATTTTGGATATTTTGGACTGACACAAAATTTTGCATTGGTTTGTATAAGAGCTAGGTATAACTGACATTTGCAATACTTTCCATCTTGTTCTTTCTATATAACGAGGAGGTCTTAGTCTATAAATATTTCTTATTATATAAACTATCCTTTCTATAAACTTAGTGACTCTGGAGTATTTATATAATCCAGTCAGTTTCCTAATAAGGTCAACTTTCAGTTATCCCAGTTACATCATATTTCCTTATTATGCCCATATGTCTTCAATGCTGTGTCATATAAACCCTGTGATTAGTGTGGAAAAAACTGATAGCTCTCTTTCAGTTTATTTCCACTTCCAGTTTCATCTTTGAATTTCACTTGAGTATTTTAAACTTCTACTACCAACAGTTCCTCCTGATTTTTCATTCCTGAGAAGTTTGTATCTTTGTTCACTTCCATCATTCTGTTAAAATAATGTTTCTATTTGTTCTACAAATAAGTCTGGCATGCTTCCTCACGTCCTGCTTAGCATGGTTCCTCTGGTTGTATACTGCCTTTGCCAAAGTGTCAGCTGAAAATAATGTTGAGGTCAGTTCTAGTGCAGCCATAGAGGCTTTTCAGGTTTAATCCTCTGCTGCAGAATTGATGGTCTACCCAGTGCATGAATATGCACCAAACATTGCACTTCTCCATATGCATTAAGAATTTTCATAGATTTTTAAGGACCTTGAAAAGTTTCTTAGCTGTTTTCCCATGCCAACACAAAGCACACTTGTAGCCCTCATGTTGGGTTACAAAATGCATATTTGTAAGGAGAAATAAACCTATCTGACTCTGTAGAATTGCTCTTCTCAGTGTGGATACTTACAGAAACCTGGAGGTAAGATCTAAGTATCAGTCTTGACATGCAAGCAGTTGACTCAAAGAATTTTTTAGCAGTAAGAGCAAAATGACAGGATTGCATGACCTAAGGAAATTACTTTCAAAGATTAGTTAGAAATCCACTGAGTTGCACAATACAGATATCATACTACTCAAATCACTTGTCTTTGAAGTAGGTGAGTACACATGATATGCCAGAACAAACCTCTCCTTTAGACAGATGCAAAAATTAGCATTGCAAAAATTAATAAATTAGGGAGTAAAAGATCATAAACATTTGCATATAAAAATTATGGTTTTAAGACTTCTGTGGACGTAGGAGTCCAAATATCAAGATAAAAGCTGTCAGAAAAAGTCATAAAAATTGAATTTTGTCTGGAAGGTAATGGAAAGGAAAATGAGCAATATTATAAAAGTCAAATAAAATTCAAACATAGATAACAAACTGGTAAGCACAGAATTTTTGCAAACAGGATACAAGTGAATGTGCAATTCTCTATCACCTAAAGCTAAGCAAAATTTGGAAATTATGCCTGCAGCAATTTTTGTTTTATAATCATGGCTTTTATTGTATATAAGATAAATTGCAAGTCCAGACACAGCCTGACTGACTCAAGCTGCAAAATTATTTTCTGGAAATGCTGCAGACTGGTGCAATGGGTGGCAGCAGTTCTCCACTACAAAATCACGATCCTGAAATTCAGGATTTAGCAGTTAGTAACATCCAGAACCTTCAGTATCTGGAGGGAATAGGGAGATGAAAGTCTTTGTTATTAGAAATGTGTGTGGATTGAGACTTTTCCATCATGAGAAGAGAATTTTACTTTCATTCTTTAAACGTTATGGTGATCCTTAAAAGGTTTAACTGCCAAATTGTTGACTGCCTTGAATTAAACCATATTTATATACCATGTGTATATATATAGTATACCATACACTTTGGTTCCTCAGTATTGCATTTTTTCCTGTATATGCTACATAAATAATATGGGTGTAAACAGGGAAAATTGTTTGCTCTGTATTTTTGAGGAATTTGGAACACAGAAGTGTCAGAAAGGAACCACTGAAGTCACCACATTGTAACTCACGCCTCCCCTCTGTCTGCACAGCAACGTCACTGTCAACAATGGAAAACGGAAGTTAGCTTGCATGCTTAAGAAAACTTTATTTTCTGATAACTATGCAGTCAATTTGTTGTGGGTTTTTTTCCCCTATTTTTCCAGTCACTTGCAGGTATGTAACACAAACAAACAAAAGTATTGGAAATAATATTTACTTAGTGATATTCTGTCTTTGTGAAATCACATGTACAGTAGCACAACACATTAACCTCTGTGTAGTTAATGAAAATAGATATATCCACATTCATATTTGTACTGTTGCTCTATCAGTTAAAAAAAAAAAAAACAACTTCAGAATGAGTGCTCTGTCTTTACAGCTTAGCATAGATTCATAAATTGTTTTAAATGTGGAAGGTTACACTGAGAATGGTAGACAATGATTTGGTCACAGATGAAAAAAGCACACATATTGATGAATTGAGACCACTGGAAAACAACTGTCATAAGAAGAGCAGACTATAGTTTTGCAGAATCTTATTATTGCGTGACCCATAAATAGATAGGTTTGTAACAATTGCTATTTATATTTCATAGGTGGTTTACGCATAAAGTCATCACTATGAGATCTGCCAGCAGAGCTAATGATGTAAAGTGGTGTTCTGGTTTTGTCTGGATTAGAGTTATTTTTCTTCCTAGCAGCTGGTGCAGTGCTGTGTTTTGGCTTCAGTCTGAGAATAATGCTGATAAAACACTGATGTTTTAGATGGTGCTCAGTAGTGCTTATCCCGATCAAAGACTTTTTAGTCTCATACTCTGTCAGTGAGGAGGAGCACAAGAAGCCAGAAAGAAGCAGACAGACCACCTGACCCAAATTAGCCAAAGGGATATTCCATACCACATCAAGTCATGCCCAGTATATAAACTGGGGGGAGTTGGTCAGAAGGGGCTGATTGCTGCTTGGGTCAGTAGAGCTTGAGACTCTTAATCTCACAGTTGTGGGTTTGAGCCCCACAACGGGAACCAAAAGGGATTGTCATAGTTTAAATCCAAATGGTAACAAAGTAAGTGCTATGCAGCCATTTGCTTAAACCTCCAGTTCTCCCACCATGAATGTTTGGCTTCTCTTTCTTAGACAAATGCAGCAATATAGGAGGAAAAAAACCACAACAAATAAGCAAACAACCCCCCCCACCAATTCATAGGAGACTAGAATTTTCAAATTATGTTCTCATTGAAATAGCTAAACTTTCAAATCCAGAAGAACTTCCAACATTTTTTATCAAAAATTATGTGAAGACCTGGGGACTTTTCTTCTGACTTCCGTAGGTTTGCTTTTTGGAACTGGTAAAAATACTAAAGTGGATACAAACTAAAGAAAATCACTTTGTCTCTACTTCAAATAAAAAAACATAAAATTAAATAGCTTCAATAGAGATATATTTATACGTTATAGCAGAGGCTAAAAATGTAGCTGTTCTTTGTATTATATTTAGATGCATAAAGCATTTTTCTGTGATTAATACTTATATATTTCTATCATTACAATATGAATGATGGAAAAAATATTTACAGATTAAAACATCAGACTGTTTTCAAATTTCCAGTAGCACTTTCCCATTTATGTGCAATACTGTAAAACCAAAACTCTTAGAAGACTTTTCTGTGGTTCAAATTCAATTACTGTTCCATCAGAAATTGTACAGGCACTAATGGAAAGATAGATTTTAAGATATTTGATATTAAGGTATTAAGATAGATTAAGATATACAGATTCCACTCTCTCCCCCCCTCTCCTCCTAGCAGAGACATTATTTTCATTTCTGACAGATTAACCTAGGGCCAGAATTTCCAATCTGTTGACAATGTTTGTGGCTGGATAACTTCTTTGAATTAAAATGTTTCTAAAAAAAAAAAAAAAAAAAAAAAAATACAAAAAAATGCCCCAAACAACCTACACCCCAAAATTTACATTAAGATTACAATCAGAAATGTTTTTCTTCATTTTCTTTAAAGAATCTACCATTATCATGTGATGTTCAAAGTGCCTTACTGTCATTATACAGCAGATGATAGTATTCTTAAGGGAACACTGCATTCCTTTTTACTTTCAGATTATTTTGGTCTTAGGTCAAGAAAACATTTCAATCTTAACTTTAGTGCAGCCTGAATGATAATCCATAAAAAAGGTATGTCAGCCTTTAAATATATGAATGACTGCTGGTTTTAACTCTAATGCTTTCACCAGTGAATCCTGCGATGTGTGAGAACAAGGCACAACTGATTTCTTATTTATACGTGTAATTCCTATGGATGTCTGAAACAGAAAAGTTGAAGGCAAAGAAAAGGCTGGATGATTCATCTTGCTGTAGCTGTTGAGTGCTACCTTCAAAATGATAATGCAAATCCTTCTTTTGGTGATCAAGTCTTTGGGAAAAGCCATGGCTTACAAAGAAATACTGCAAAATCAAGATTGACTGCTTCCTTCTCCTGTGGTCTACTACAAACAGAAATAATTCCGTAAGGCGCTATGTCCTATTTTATGCAAAAAGTTGAAATAGAAGTTCCTCACCAGTGTTTTCATACAAAATCCTATATATTAAAAAATAGAAAGAACATAAGAATTAACCAGGCTCATTTTCTTTAAAGACAGAAAATATATCATACTTTGTGAATCCAGATTTTGTTTTTAACTGAACTCATAGTAGATATATAGGTCAGGAGGATAATAGAGAAAAAAAAAAAGAGTCATCTCACTACATACTGTGAAATGTAAAAGGTAGAATCTTTAGTGTTGTCCAGGATTAATGTATGTAATGTGGATAAAATTATGCACACTTAATTTAGCTGTGAAATATTATTTCTTTATTAACTAATCAGCTTACCTATTACTGTAAAACTTCATTCTATTATTCCTTTTGAAGAAGTACAAATGCAACAATTATCTTCTTGGTTATTTAAATACACCCAGACAATTAAATGCGTTTCTCTTACATAAGTACATGTATTTTACTTTTCAGACTAGAAAATCCTTTACTGTCTCCTCTACTATCTCATGTCTTCAAGCTATTATTAGTGTCATATGGCTATGTCTATGGAAGTTAAAGAATCAGTATTTTACTTAATTTCCTTGCTTTACACAGCCAGCTACCCTCAATATTTGTATTCCCAACCAGCTCTGTTTCAAAATCAGCCTGCTATTCTGGGAGCCAGAGCTTTAAAACATACATGAAGTTGCTGAAGGTTGTCTAAATTGAAATGCAAAATTGGTACTGGAATAAAAGAAAAACCTTAGATCAAATATGAAGTGATTAAATCATTATACCCTTGATGTATTTCCTGTTCAAGTCTATAATTCTCTAGGTTCTAGTCATCCCTTGTGTTATTACTTCTGCCACAGTGTGATTTGTTATATCTCTTACTCTGCTGGCATCTGATAAACAAGCATCAGTTTGTTTACTCTAAGACCTACTAGGGACCAGGGTCTTTGGGGAAAGTCCTCCGTATATACTCTCTAAAATTCCCTTTTTTAAATACTGTTTTCTCAACTAGTTCTGCTGCTGACATTTTTTCTCCAGTCACACCTGTAGGAATCAAGAGGAATTTGAAGGTTAAAGGAGTTACATCAATGTGCAAATCACATAATCAAAAAGAACATCTGTCCCTTCGTATTCTCTTTAACAGGCCAGCCATGACACTTTTGAGATCATGTTGTGGTTCACAGTGATGCAGCTTCAGCAGCTGTCAGTTTTTGTGCTAGGCAGATACACAAGAAAAGTATGCATTTTCCTCCTTCACTCTCTGCCATCACAGAGGCAATTTGAATTCAAAGAGCTGTAGATAGATAATGAAGGAGGCATTTTGGTTGATAATGTCCTGCCTCCCTTTACGTTCCTTTTTAAGGAAAAGATTTTATTTTAAATTTTATTTCCAGATCTGGCTCAGCTATGCTCCCGTGACCAACTGAAAATTAGAGACGTTATAGTTCCAGATATATTATGCAATGATGCTGTCTTGCTTTAACAAAATCTAAACTTTCTTATACATCATTGGTTTGGCAAAATCTACAGCTGGTCTTGTTCCTGTGTCCTGCTGGATATGGGATAGCAAAAAAAAAGAAATTTACTGTAAGATAACTGTTTGCTATCCCTTCCCCAATCCATTCTAAATCCAATATAAATCAAGATTAGAAACTCCCTAAATATTTAATTGCTGGGCTAAATGAGAAATTACAAATGCTAGGGTGAAACATGTCTTTCTATGTGTGAATGTTACACTTTTATGTATTCTTGACAATATTTCACTCAAGTCTATCTCTAAGAAGCAGCAGTAGCTCTTTGCAAGTGTTATTATTTCAGTTCAGTATTTCTATTTTAACATAAAGATTTTTAAAAGTCTACAACTCAATGTGATCTTCACTACACAGACAACATAAAACCCATCCCTTCAGAAAAAAGAAAGACTGAATGTTTCTATTTGTGCTTTTGATTCTTTATGAATACTAATGCACACAACCACATATTAAATTAATCTCAGCTGCCTCAGTCACACTTGGTAAATGAATCATAAAATAGTTTCATCTTGATATGGTAAGTTGTCCTTGACAGCAAATTAAAATCTTAATAAGTGCCCTATTCAGAAAACACACACATACACATATTCTTCATTCCTAGAAATCATGGTCAGAATGCAGATTAATTGGATTTTGTTTCAAGAAAACTAAGCACAATTATATGTTATTTCTTCAAGGCCCCGTTATGGTATACCAGGAATTTTCAACCTTAAAGGAAAATATTTTTGGCACTGCCTGAGTGTTTTGATAGGGAATGTCAATAACATATTGGAATCAAAAGCAAAAGAAGAAGCAACCCGACAATTTTATCTTTACGTAGCGTTTAAACTAACCAAATCTTATTTGTCAAATATACTGCTAAATTTTCGTTGGGTTTTGGCTGTAAAGGGAAGTTGATATCCTCATCGTGAGCTAAAAGTTGGCTTGTGTAAACATTTGAAGATAAAGCGGATACTTTGTTGTTAACAAACAGGGAGGTCAGCTTTCACTATTCAAATCTAATTATCTCATGTCTGTATAGCAGTTGGGAGAAAGTAGGTGAGAAAAAAAAGTTTTCAATTTTTTTTTATTTTTTTTTTTTAGGGTAGGTAAATGAACAGCCAGAACTGTGTATGGTGTCAGCCAGAGCAGTATTGACTTCCAGAACTTACATGTATTTAGGATTGAGTTCGATATAGTGGATAGTATATAATCTTAAAAGTCATAAATGACCTCTTCCTATCTCACAACAACAAAAAATTATTCAATATATACAATTAAATTTAATTATATTTGTGAAAAATTCTAATTCAGTGTTGATTTGCATAGCTGTAAAGATAATTTCTCTATTTCACTTTTTTATTACAAGGACAATGTACAATTTAACATAAGCTGGAATTTCTTGGTAAGAAGCTTGCTGTATTTTGACAACAGCAGGTGTTTGAGCAGCTTTTTATTTTTGCAGAACTCTTTTATCCCTCCATATATTTTCATTATGTTTCAACAACTAATTTAGAGCTTTTGAGCTGCATAGTGCTGTACAGTGCCATATATAGAGTCTTTAGCTATGCAGTGTAAGTCTGCAGATACAATAGTGCTTATGAATTTCTAACAAAAAATAATTACAGCACATGTGCAGATTATACTTTTCTACATGAAATAATCCTAGACTTTTTAATTCATTTTGTCAAACAACTAGCTCACATTCTGGACTAATGACCTGTAAAATTTCATTTGTAGTGTAAAATAACACTGGAGATGAGATCCTTTAAAATCTTTGTAGAAGAGTTACTGGTATATATTTCTATCACAGTATCTGCACTTTATAACGGAACCAGTGACAGTCCTTTTTAATGACAGAGCAGCAGCTGAACAAGTAGAGTAGCTGAACAGACAAGGGCAACCAAAGAAAAATGACATATCATATAATATGCATCATTGTTCAGACACAGCAGAGTGCTCCCACATTTAAAGCAATCTGTAATGAAAAATAACAAGATTTTGTTAAAACAAATGAAAATGACAATTGGTTACTATCCTCAGCTGAGGTTGGGGCAGTCTAGGTCTTTGAAGAAATAAACCATAAATATATATATATATAAAGCTTTTGTTTTTATAAGGCCCTCTTGAAACACTTCAAGAACGATGATCTCCTGCTCTTGGGCAGTTATACCTCTGTGACCTTTTTCATATTCACCACAAATCTTCTGAATACATCCCCAAACACAGAATGATCCATTTCTTCACAGTGCTCTTTGTATTTAATTATAGCTTTGAGTCCTCTGTGAAGGATATTGAATAAAATGCCACTTTTATAACATACTTTAATAAAACTGTCCATAGTCATTGAGGCAGTGAAAGATGGAAATATAAAAAAAACTATTAATTGCTGTTAATAACTATTATTAATAGCACTATTAACTATTAATGACTATCAATACTGAGAATCTTTCCAAGATGCCAGCTTAAGTCCCTCTTTAGATTTTATGGTCATGATTTTTAAATTTTGGTTTCCGTTTTTGAGCTGTTTGCCCTTACAGTCAACAGAAGTAAATATAATGCATACTTAAGGCGTAATTAATTTGGCAAACTTGAGACAACTTCTTTAAAATTAGATGAACTGTGTCCTATACTCCACTATTTATATTGACTAGATCTCTGTTGACTATAAAGCTACTTTATAGGCCACTTTATTTAGTCTGACAAATCATATTTTTATATCCATTTGAATTGTAGACTTGGTAATGTGCATGTCTTCGCATAGAGATTTAATAGCACAGTAGCTAATCCATGGTGGCTATACTTTCATGAGTGAGGGACCCAGACTTCTCTTCCTGAATTCACTCATCAACACATATTCCAGCTTCCGAAGCAAATAAAGCTGAGGTTTTAAAGGCAGCGGGTTTGTGTAGCTGGCTTGTCAACCCTCTGAAGGGATGTGGCACAGCAACAATGCCAATGCCAGGAGGTAGGTCACAAGGCAGAGGATTTAAGGGGCTGCAGTCAGGACACATGGAGAATTCTTACTGCAATGCCATCTGTTGCTTTACGTCAGAGGTTGAAAACTGTCTGTCTAACATAAGTTATTAATGAATCACCCAGAAAAAAATCTGAGCTTTGCCAAATTTTAGAGATTGGCAGGACAGTAAAAAGTCACAAATATTTGCAAATCTTTACAAACTTGTACAATTCAATTCCCAAAAAGCAAACTTTATAAAACTCAATCATCATTTTCAGTGTTTAATGAAGCTCTTTCTAATTCTACCTGTAAAAATAATGGAAATTTAGAATCAAATGCTGTTTCTGTGAATTTCATCCAAGTCTGGACAAGGCTGTCCTTATAAGTTTTTCTTCTGCAGCATAATTGGGCTATTAATTGTCTTACTTCAGACTTTGTCTCTCCACAGGACAGGCAAATGTGTTAGCCTGATGCCACAGTCATTCTCAGGCATTACTTATGTGGGACAGCATCTGTCAGGAAAACATAAATCTCTTTACTACCAAGAAGAAAAAAGATATCATCAAATGTTTTGGCTGTGAAGTGTTCAAGGCATGTGCACTTCTGAGTCCTGCAAAATATGTATCTTTCTTCAGTGTGTATTGTACATGTGCACAGAGAGGAAAACATTCTGTATTGACACACACTAAAGCAATATGGAGAGAAAATGGGTGGATATTTTAAAAGGAATTTTCAAATTTTGTTTTTCCTTTAGATGGGACTACACCCCCCCCCCCCCCCCCCCCCCCAGTGTGCAGTGCAGGTACGCGTTTGTATGTCCCTGGATTGATGGAGAAGACATTTGGAAAAACAGATTTCCTGACCTGTGTATTTTTGTTTCTGCATGAGTCGCAACTGTAGCAGGCAATATCTCATGTTTAGGGAACAAAACTCTCTTTTTGAATTTAGTCAGCAATCATCACCTATATCTGCAAATATTTCTGGGGTTGGAAATCTGATCTTACTGGAAACTGCTGGCAGACTTGATATATTTTATGGCTAATCTGCTGTCTGCCTTCCCCTGGCAATCCTGAGATCAGTAACTGACAGTTATCCATTGCCTATGCTGACTAATATTTCCTGTGCTCTGCTCTGCAGCCTGCTCACTATGATTAAGTGACCACATATAACCATGTTTGTTAATGAGTTCATAGTATTTTCCTTAGTCAGTTAGCTAAGCAAATTCTCTGAATCTTTGAAGCCAGGGATACACTTTATTGCTTCCACATATGGTTCTAAAAGGGTGTGATACAGAGGAACACAATGTACCTAAGCCAACAGGAAACTTAAAAAAAGAAAAATGTACAAAGGCTCTAACAAATTTATTTTTCTTCCCACTGAGTTTCTTGCATTATTCACTCCAGAAAAACAGGCCAGCAACTTAAACACTGGAGGCGGGTAGGAGATGCAAAGAGTATAGCTATCAGAAGAAAATTTAACAATATAAAATACTAAGATTATTTATTAATTAAAATTCTAAGATTATATAGACCAAACTGTTCTGCTTTGAAATTTGATCAACATCAAAGAGGACTGTTTGGGTTACGTTTAAAGTTTTAAGTAGAGTACTGAGTACTCCATAGTTTAGGCAGTGAGGCATGAAAGCCCCATGTTTTCTGATAAAATACAGGGCTAAACTCTGAACCACAGATGGGTTTACCCAATGTTTATTTGGGCAAAATGCTTTCATTCAACCTAATTTACCAGGAGGATTCCTCTGTGCACAGATTTCACTTCTGTGAGTAAGAATTGGGCATATTCATGGCATTTCTCCAGCCAAGTCTGTGAAGAAGACTATGGTGGCAATAGATTTCCTGATCTTGTGTGTCTTTTTTTATTGTTAAATACAGATGTCTTATGCAATAGTTTGTTCCTAGGAAAAAGAATTTTTCTTTGTTAATTGTCTTTGACTTACAACCATAAGCAGGAATAGTAGGCTTTGACTCTCAACTTTATTGCAGATCTGTCAGGGTACTGATGATGCAAAGGGATGTCACCCAGGAAAAGTTCCTGGCTAGGAAACCTGAATCATGCCAACACTGTCAGGTATTTTTATTTGTCATGTATCTGGGCCAGTGAGGGGAAATGAGATGCATGGAGGCAGATAAACAGTTTCTATGCATGAGGGTATCCTTGGAGGGGAAAGCAGGGTACTACACTGGAGTAATTATCACAGAATAGTTCTGTATATTTTTATTTTCTTCAGGCTGGGAGGATAGATTTTCCCCATACACTTCCAGCTGTTTCCCTTGATTTTCCTTGCTGCTAGCTGAGTCACTGGGGCTTGGTGCTGTGCCGAGGATCCTGGCTTTGATTAGTACTTGTCTAATCCTGAATCCTGGTTCTTGAGCTATTCTGACATAGTATTTCATTTAATAATAGCTCCTATATATTGAGTGTTTGCTGTTGTATCCAATATGAGACTGTTTTAAATTTCTGTGCAAAAAGTAATTGTTATATTTTCCTTCTGCTCAACAAAGATGTTAAAATAGGTTTCCTTGGAATTCTGACTCACTACAGCCCAATTCAGATGGAAAACTTTGCTGCAGTTTATCAGACAATATTAAAGCAAATAGTGCCATTACAAACATGACATACCAAGTATCACTTTTGGCCATGCTTTTGGCTATGATTTTTTGCTACATTATATTCTGTATATTTGTAATTGTTCATCACTTCTTTCTGAATTCCTCTGTTAAATCCAGATTAGCCTTTTGTGCGGAATCATATGCAAAAGGAACTTATGCTACGGGTGGCAAATCAGATCTAGATTAAGACAACATAGTGAGTGAACAGGAGTCTTGCTGGATTTAGTATGTTCTGGTTACAACTATGCTACTTGGATATGGTTGTGTGTAGGAAGTGGTTGTGTCCAAACTTACCACCCTCTTAAGCTGTAGAAGAAATGGGCAAAAAAAAGACACTTTCTTTTGCAGATTATTGTGAAATTTTAATACTTGTTTTTCTTCTGACCTGAGAAAAGAATGTCAAGTTTCTCTCCTATACGAAAAAATATCAAATCTGTCAAAATTTGTCTAACAGAGTTTAAAGATTTGTTTATTTTACATTTAAAAGAAATCAATGAGTTCAGAAAGAAAAAGAAAATAATTTAACCCTCCTTTGAAAAAGGAGTTTGAAAGGGAGTGTTGCATTATATAAAATTTTTCTTTTCCTCAGACACAAACAAACAGCAGTGCTGGTTCACATTACAGAATGCTTTAAATTTTAAAGAAAAGTTTCAATTCATTTCCTGACAGAAGACTATCCTGTAAAAATTCTCAAAACCCACAGGAGACCTGCTATGTAGCTTATAAAATACTCAAAATATTTTTTCTTACTCATCTAACATCTAAGGTAAATTTTTATCCATATGCAGAGTCACTTGCATCAAGCTCAGTCATAAACAAATGTCATGAACAATGCCCAAATACTACTTTCACCCTTAAGTCAGAGAGGATCTTACTCCAAAAGAGTTTAAAATGTTTACAGATGTCCATAATGGATGTTTTGCTGTCTTGGTAGCTGCCATCATAACCACCAGCAGATGGTGCCTTAGCTAAACCTCCGTGAACAGATGGAAGCGGAACATAATTTTAGAAACATATTCAGACAAATTTGTTAATCTCCATTTCTTAATGTCTGATGAACAAAATGGAAAATATTTTATTATTTACTAACAAAAATGGATGGAAACAGTAGAAGGTAAAAGAACCATGAGCCTTTAAATGACAATATAAAGCCATGCCAAAGGTATCCAATTTCTTTATCTAACAAACTGACAAAAAGTACCAGATGAAAAAATGGAATACATGTGCAAGAATATTCATCAAGTTACAATGCCTCTAAATGGAAGTAATGACATTTGGGCAGTTTGTTAGTAATAAAACTGAAATGGATGAATATGTATAGAAGAGCAAGGGAGAAAAATGTCGTAGCTGTAGGCTCAGTCAGATTTGTAATATCTCTTTCAAAAATGTTGTTTGTAGAGTCCAGTGGCAGCCTGCCTCTTGAATGAAGCTCATACACTGTCCCTTGCAAAGTTATTGCCTGAAATATGTTGATAGCACTCATAGGCATGTGATGTTTTTTACAAACATCAAGCAATTCTCTATAGAGCTTGCAGAAGTTAAAAAAGGAATGAGGAAAAGCACCTGTGACACATTTAGAAGAACTGTTTTCATATTTTATAGGACAATCTAATTGAGAATAATTCTTCCACTGATCAAAGTTCAAACAACAAGCAACTCGGAGAATGGTCTTAGAAAAAAACAGGGAAGAGAGAAAAACTCTTTTCTAAACCAAAAAGCTATTTAAACTTCTCTGCAATATTAAATGAGATAAAAGATTACAGAGATGGCTATACACAAGCAGCTATACTTCCTTCCAACATTTTTTACAGAAGTATTTGAAGTGCAGGTTGAAGTTATTACATTTCTTTTATCAACATTCAAATCTAATTAGTAACATATGTATCTGCATCATCAGAAGTGAAATCTGAAAAAAGAAGGAATAGGTTGCAAATATGTTTTATGCCATGGGTTTTAAAAAGAAAAAAAAAAAAGCTTATTGAGGACGCTACTGCATTTCTGTTGCAGACAAAGTGTGTTATTTATGCACTGTGAGCAACAGTTCAATATTTCAAGTCCATTAGTCATTTACTGATATCAACTTTAAGTCTATCTTAGGCAGATTTATGAATACAGTTCATAACAAACAGTAGTTGCTTTCCACTTTCTAAATCTGCTCAACATTTGTAAAGTTGAAAAAAATGCAAGTATATGTATTGAGGGAGACATCTTTAAATCTTCTAAATAAACATCATATAATTAAAAAGCATTTTAAGATAAAATATCTATAACAAGTAGTTTTACAAGATACTTTATTTTAAAAACATCTGAAAGCTTGCAATTATAGAAAAAAAGGCTGCAAAAAGTGGTCGGATGTATTCTTTTTTTCTTGTGTTTTCTATTTTTTACAATAAGCATTCCTAGGGTAATGTAAATTTATTGTCATCATTAGATTTTCTTGTGAGTCTTAGTGAAGAATCAAACAATTTCAGGATTCAACTTGTTTGCATTGTATTGTATTCGCTTTCAATCATTCAGCATTTTTCAGTGGTTCAAGAATATCGGGCTGTAATTAGTACAATTATAGTTGCTAAAAGCAATACTGATTAGTAGGGTGACTTCTGGCCACTCAACCACTTAAAATGATCAATGGGTCTCCAGTTTGAACATTGTGTTTTAGTAGTTGATGATGAATTCCAAAAATCTGAAAGCAGAATATAAAAGCAGAAAGATAACATGGTTGGAAGGTATTACTAGAGCTGACATCATGTCTCTTATAGCCAGACATGTAGAGCAGCACTGTATTATACATGCCAGATTTGAACAGTGTTTGAAAAGGTATTGGCATCATTACATATTTGAAAGGAAAAATATACTACTAATCATGGAATAATATTTCATGGGAAGAATTAAAGCATTCTGGCTTTATCAGACTCCTCCAGTTTTTGCCAGCTTCAGCAGAGTGGCTCCCAGTAGCCGGAAACCACAATCGGTTCCTAAGAATTCCCATCCACTAACTTGTAGATGCAGAAGATCTGTCTGTTTATTTATTTATTTATTTATTTATTAGGTTTTAAAATATATAAAACTAATAAGAACCCAATCACCTGAAGAAGGAGCTTGTAGACAACTGAAATAGTTGTCATCACACAGGCTCACTAATGTCTCCATATTCTTGTTTCCAGCATCTGAAGGGGTTGATACCCAGCTCCCAGCTCAGAAGGAAGCTAGAGCATATTTTAAGTTTAAGCACACAACCAGTCCAGCTGTTTCCATATGAGTAAGCTCTTATATGCCTTTTTAGGCTGAGATATAAAGGGACAGCCACTCTGGGCTGTAGTTCATGCTCTGCATATCACTGATTTATATATGAACTGACCATGAAAAGAAAAAAGCTAAAAGGAAGAAAAGGAATTCTAGACTGGAGCTAGAATAGTTCACATAACCGAGTGATCTGGCTCATGAAGAAAGTTGAGTCCTTCTTTCCAAGTCACTAGCAATCTTAAATTAATGTGATAATATGGAACCAGGAAAACCGTCAAGACCCCTACACTTGCTTCATGATTCCTTTATATGCAAATGTAATATATTCATATTCCAGTAGTTAATTTCTATGCCAATTCTTATGATTTTTCCCTCTGAAAATTGTGAGTAAAAACAGGAGAAACAATAACACAAGAAACAAAACATCATTTCACAGTTAACTTTGAAATGAAGTATGGAAATCACTTATAAATGAAAGCTGAATGCTAACCTTACAAATCCACATTAAACTACTAGAAGTCTAAAGTTCTGAAAAACTGAAGACTATGTTACTAAGTTACTAAGTTACTGAGGCTCTAATAACCATACTGGTACAAGTGTTTCTTTCATTGATGAATAATTCAGAAAAAAAATAAATGTTGGTACTATTTTAGTTGCCAATCTACTACAACTGGTTGCAAAGAGACCGCTGGAGAAAGATGACTTTTTAATGAGTTGCTAAGGTTAATATACTAAAAATAAACATTACAGCTCTTTAAGAACACTTGGGAGTGTGCCACAGTCCAGTTCAACTTCCAAGCAGAGTAAAAATATAAAAAAGATTACAAAAACAAATGTGGAGAAATGATTAAGGTAACATTAAGGTGCAATAGCTATTACATATTTCCCTGTGTGTTCCATAATTTTCTTTTGATTTTCACTGATAAGGACTTCTAGCCAGGAAAAATCCAAGAATAAGGGACCTTCCAGTATTTCTCCTGTTAGTTTGGTCACTGATTTTTCCATGCTACAGATTTTTCCCACTAATTCTCTGCTACTGATTACACTGTGCTACATTTCCTGGTGGCAATTGCAAGATTATTGCAAACTTCAGGACCATACCAAATTTTGGAAAAAAAAAAAAAATTAAAAAAATAAAAATTTTGCTGAGTGTCCTTAAGCTTAGGGTGTGTTTTCAAAAGCAGTCACATGAGTACAGTAAGCTACTATTCCCAGCAAGTTACTTCTGAACAGTTGATTGATGGAACTGGATTCACTTTTAATATTATATTTTTTATTGTTGAATTATAAGAATGGGTTCCCACGATTTTTACTGTGGTTTCATGGAAGCTCTTGGAAGTACTGATTAGTAAACATAAAACTAGCTTGGATGGATAAACAACAAAAAGAAACCTATTCTGTAATCCTTTCTTTGCATTTTTTAATTCAGTTTGCTTTTAGATCAGCATTCAGAAAGTCACCGTATAACAACAAACCACAAATTGTTGAATCAGCAGCAGGCTGTAAAATTAAAAACAAAACAAAACAAAACAAAACAAACCAACAGTAGGTAAGTGAAAGAGATGCGTGCTTTAGGAGGGCTTTTAAAGCTGCATCTACGTGTTATTGCAAAATCGCTTACAAGAAGCACCTCAGCTCTTCCTCCCTCAAAATCACCAGCTGGCTCACAGCTGGGGGATGCGCTGCAGTGTAAAATGTTTTGAGTGACGTTGTATGAAACCGTGTGCCAACCTCATCTTTTAACAGAAGTGTACGTTCTGTGCCTCCTGTCTGGGAGCTGACAAGCAGCTCCTGATTGCCAGGCATCTGTCACTGGCATGAATGGACAGTGAAAACCTACTATCCAGCTCTGAGTTTAAAGGCATTTGGCTTCTGCATTTAGGGAGAACAGCTCTGCTTCCCATAAGAAATGATTCTGAAAAATTTACCAGCTCAGATGTCTTCATCTGAGGACAGACTGGCTGCTTTGAAAGAGAAATATATCCAAGAATGATACAACTCTCACAGTGGCTCTGAGCACTTGAGTGGGAGATTTATGCTTAAATATATAGACCACAAATCAAGACTAGCCTTGCAATACAGAAATAGTACAATGGAAATATATTTCCCCTTCTGAAAAGAAAACAAAACAGTCAAGAGGAGATGCTGGTGCTAGGGCTGCAGCTCAGTGAAGAGAAAGCCAGCACAGGTAATGGAGTGACTTGCCAGGATCTGCCACATTTGTTGACCCTAGTTTTCATCGTGTTGAGTAGGGGCCAGAAACAAAGACTGCTGCACAGTCAGCAGATCTGAACCTCAGCCTCATAAGGCCCCAAGGACTATCCTATCAAGCTGGATCAAGCACTGGTTTAGTGCAGTAACCAGCCTCAGGAGATGTTACTGCTGATCACTGCAGCATCCACATAAATGTAACATTTTGCCTATGTAGACACATTTGGGCCAAATTTTATACAGTTTCTAACAGGGTGCAGAGTGATAAAGAAAAACTAAGGAATCTGAAGAGCCATACAAACTTTGGCAGTAACGCACCATTCCTGAAGGCACAATAACTTTATAAATTAATGGAAACCCTCCATCTGCCTTTACCACAGGTCCAGCAAGGCCAGCAAGATCTTATCCTCGCTGCCAACTTTGGAAAGGCCCAAATATGGAGGTGCTTAGTGCCTGCTGCCTGGAGCTCCCACGGAAATTTTACAGTGTCTGACTGCCTCAGTCTGGACTGTTCAGGCTTTTCATTACACTGGAAACTTCTAGGTTGTTTTCATGCAACAAATGACCTAAAATACTCAACTGTTGCTGCGTGTGAACACCATGATTAACATATGTGAGTCAATGTTCAAAAGCAGTCCGTATTCTTCAGCTTTATGTCTTTGTTCACATACAAGAGACTGTGTATTGATTAATTTATGGTAAACTGAAAAACTATCAGGTTTTTGACTGTGAAAAAAATTTTTTTTAGCGTTGGCATCTGGGAAAATTCCAAAGATATGGAAAGTGATTTTCAGGCAAGTGTTTAGAGGGATAGGTATTGCATTTTGTAGAGCAGCTGCATTGCATGCCATAGTTACCCTTTATACTCAGGGTGATTTCCTGATCTCCAGGAGGGGACATTACTAACACATAATCAAGTAGGATTGGAACAAATTATTAACAGCAGTGTTATTATTTATTAGTAGCAATGTATTTGATGCTAAAGATGTGTGAGTAAAGATCATGTCAGAAATCAAGCTACATCTCTTGGAGGAAGACAGACTGCTGCTATTCTGTTTCTGTTTGATGAGTAGTGATAAACAGGATCCACCAAATTATCAGAGGTAAGGCTGAGGCACTCAAGAGTCTGGAGGAAGAAAGCAGATTTTTGTCACATAGGCAAATATGCAACTACAAACTTTTTAGGAGATGTATATCCTCAGCAAATATAAATGGGAATGATCATGCTAGCATCACTGGCATTCAATTGAACATGATTTTAATGAAATTTTTCAGCATTTCTGTCTGCACACATTCAATCATTAGGTAGCTTACACTTTTGTGTAGAAGTAGAATACAAAATTGTGCTATTAAATTTGCATTTCATAATTTTTGGTATCTACAACCTGAAAGGAAATTCAGTCTCAAGAATGTTTCACCAGTGGAGTCATATAGCATTTCAGAAATTCTGGAGCAGCTTAAAATTATTGATCAAAATAAATTCCAAACGCTAAACCACAATACTTACATTTCCCTGGTCTTGTAAACAAAAAGCCAGATTGCCTGTGTTGTGTTCTATAAATAAATAAATAAATAAATGAAAACCCACATGCTGGCAAGCCAAATGAGCTATTACCAGAAGATGGCAGTGATGTCTTTTTACTGCTGTTGTCACTATGCCATTTACAAGAATAACCTAATTGCTGTATAGTTATATTATAGCAAAAAAAGGACATGGGTATAGTCAAACCAATTACCTACTGGTACCTTCAGCAGTCCATCTAATGTGATACAATTTTTCAGTAATTTTCAGTTCTGTTACTTTTCTTCTATTTTTCAACTACAGTTGTTTTGGAAATCAGCCAAGCTCTAACAACATGAATAACATTTCAGCTGTAGCATTAAAAAAAGACAAAACAAAAAACAAAAACGTTTGAAACACCTTAAATTAGATTATTTCCAAATTATAAGAATCTGGTTGGAGGCCATTTTCCCATCACTCACTAGGTCTGGGCAACCCTTATTTGCTACAGTTCTTTGCTAATTTAAAGTCTTTGTGAAATAATAGCAGAAAATGTAGTGAGGGTAAATGTAACATAAACAAGAACATTTATTTTATTGCATCCACCTCATAGCTATATATGCAAGTTCCCAGATGCTCAAGCACAACGTGTTTCATTAGAGGGGAATTCCCTAGTCTCAGCAGAATGATGCTATGCTTGCAAAATGCCTTTAATTTCATGTAGCCTGACAGTCATACTCTATCCCAGATGATGCAACGAGCTGTAAAGAGAAAATCAAGGTTTCTGCTTTTAATTTCATAGGTCACAGAATTATACCATCCAGAACTAGACAAATGAGTGATTTGTGGAAGGTATGTGATGCCTTTTGCCATAAAGTCTGTCACCCCTACACACTTCATTGTCTTGTCAAGAATGAGTGTGTCTGCTACTGCCAGTGTTGCTGTGAACCAAAAGCTTTGCAGTTCAAAGGTGATGCTGCTTATCAACAATTCAGCAACAATAATACTATCTGCCCATTTAATTCTTCTAAGAAGAATAAAGGCTTTTAATTTAAATCGTACACATGAACTTAAACACTGTTATTGGTAGTAATACTGACTTAAATGTTTTTCTTTGCCAGTTAAAGATTTGCTAAGCTCCTTATTGCTATGTAAATGTGAAAAACCCAAACCTTAGCAATGGATTGGAAGCGCTGATTCTCCTAAAGTCCCCTAAGCAAACTGAACACTGAGCTGCCATGTCAAGCCTGTTAAGTCATTTGAAGGAATTTGGGAAGTCAGCGCACTGGGGTAATTTCCTGGCAATTCGTCTATAATGTCTACTGCCTGTTCCAATTTCTGGCACATAGATACATTATACCCAACTGTGACCGTCCTGTGTAAACAATAAACTCTCTTGAAAATATAGAACATGAAGAAATAAGCTTTCTTAATACTCTGAGAAAGGTAGATAAATCATATCAAACTTGAAATAACAGATAATGGCTGAATACTTGTGTAAATTTTCATCTAAGGACTGAATGTGAAACATGTCGACAATGTAATAGTTTTAATTTTTAAAATTGTTTCAGAGTGTTTGCCAAATACCTAAGCACCTGAAGCAATCCTACTGCACGTGACTGAGTTTCATGTTTGTTTAACACACGTTTCTCCCATTTATTTATAGAAAATGACTTAAATTCTTTCTAAAGTATGTTTGATTTCGCTTGAATTTACCAGGCTGCTGGTGAGTATTTTAAATTATGCAGCTTTCTGAAAGAGATAGATATGTCATGGGAAGTTTGGTGGGGTTTTATTATAAAGGGGAATTCAAAGCTTTTAAAAGATCAAGGACAATAATGCAAAGATATAGGTCAGCTGAAATTTAAAGTTCATGGAGCACTCTGAAGGCTTTTAAATATATCTCAGTAGGAAATCTGTGAATAGGACTGCAGATCCTTGCCATGTGGAAATGCCTTTTCCTTATGAAGTTGTAATTCCGAACGCTATGGCCTTGAATTTTTCACTTTTGTGTCTAAAATTGTGAAGATCTGGTGGATTTTCACCCACAAAAATGAAAGAAACAATACATGCTCAGTTAAATATATAATTATTTTACATATTATGATCCACTAAACTGTGAAATTAAGAAAACTCATTGTGTATATCCTTTTTTTTAAGGAAAACAGAATATTTTGTCTTATGAAGGAAGGCTGCTTTAGAAAGCTGTAGATGTCCTTGTATTTGTATAACTCCTTTAGAAATATATTAATAGATGACAGCCTTCCTCAGCATATTGAAACTAGTCTGCTTTTTACCATAATTAGTGTATTTTCCTTCCAGCCCTTCTTTTTACTCCGGTGTGATACAATGTTGATTGAAACTACACAGGTTCCTGTTATACAGCCCAAAATATGGTGATGAAATCTAGAGAACTATTTCCTTTTCTGTTTTCTCAGTCCTTCAATTTTTCATCCTATTTCCAAAGTTCAGGTTATTTCTATTCCTGGATAAAGAATATATTTTTTTCCTTTTTTTACCTTTTGTTTGTTTGTTTGTTTTTAGTAAAAGTAATGAAAAAAAATCAAACTGCTATTAAACCCAAACACTTTTTGTTAATAACCCATACTCATCCTACTGTTTACAGCTGTAAGTAATGTTATCCTGAAGGAAGAAATCTTAAAAGAAATATTTTGGAGGTGTGTATAAACTAAAATCAGATCAAAATACTCTCTGCTTAGGATAATTTATACCAGTTTCTACTGTGACTTTGTCTAATAAAACAATCAAATGCAAAGTTCACTCTCTGATGACTGAAGAATTGGTTTGTGTGGAAAATTCAAAATTATCAGAGCAAAACTTCTCAGCTGTAGGCTGTAATGGAAAAAGGAACATAAAAAAGGTCTGCGTTAAAAAGAATAGCAGTGATTGAGGAATCACTTCTATATTCTGAAGACCTCTTGAAAAACAATGACCCTGGTAACTGGGCAGACAAAGACCACACTATTAGTGAGCATTAACTTCAGGACTGCAGCCAAGGGACAGATATTAGAAAATGAATACAGCACTACAAATCTCTTTCCCTCTCAAACTGTGGAAATATAATGACAAATTAATTAAGAGGAACCATACAGTCATGTGCTACAATCTTGTCAATTCACAAGCTAAGAAAGGTTATATGAGGTCAACATTTGAATGCAACCCCCTCTTGGGAGCATCCAGACCAGCAAAGTAGCAACTTCTTAGACCAAAACCAAAAAATACATCATTCAATAATATGGAAGTGATTATATCTTCTTTTGGCAAGTTCCATTCTTTGTTCTTTAGGTAGCTTAAAATAAGAGCAGAGAGTTGAAAGTATAAGCCAAGTTTTCTAGTGGAAATTCATGTGCACTGCAGGAAAAGAATTACTTATTATCATAAGAGAGAGTGTAAAGAAAGAATAACAGGCTAAGTGAAATTGTGAATGATGACTGAATCCTTCACCAGATTACTGTAGAGATTCCCAAGGTAAATGGTGAGGCAGGCTTTTCAATGTAAATCTGCATAAAAAAAAAAAAAAAAAAAAAAACAACTATAGAAATAACTATAAAAGTCTGATTTAGAAAGAAATAAATACGAAGGATAGAACTATAGTGACCTATGTTTTGGTTAGAATTTATGTTACCTAAATTAATCTGTAACATCAGACCTTCTTTGAGCTTGCTTTCTAGAGTCCCCAGTAACCAGTAAGGCAAGGGAGAAGCAGTTCTAAAGAGAGACCCTGCTGTTGGCATTTTTAGACACAGTCTGTGTACTTGCCTTTCTAACGTGCCTGTTTCTCTCCACAGGGTTTGGAAGAATCTTGACTAATATCTTAGACTGAAAACATAACTTTTTAATTATTAGTGTGGAGATGTTCCCAATCTTCATTACCTCTATTTTCCATTCACTTTCCGAAAACATGGATGATTGCAAGACCACCTCACAGGAGCTCTGACTTCAACAGGGAAGTTATAGATGATTTATAATTCAAACACTACCAAGACCCATAGAAATGTGTCTACTGACAGTGATCAACAGGAATATGGAAGGATGCTTACAATAGTATAATTTAATCATGGTTCTCATATACATATTCTTATACAGTCCAAAAAGTCAGACTACACACACAAAATTACTGAAATGGCTGTTTTGAAAGCCATCACTGGTCTGGAATTATAAGGGTCATTCAGCAGAAGTCTTTTGTGTAGTAGCTTTCACCGCCATATTAGTAATAGAAGTGCTGTAGTCACCACAAATATTTGAAAGAGACGGTATTGTAAGTTTTCAATCAGCTTCCTAAGAGGCATTACTTTTACTGCAGACCTTTTTGGCTTGGAAAACAGTGACCAGTGGTATAAATAATAAGGTAAAGTCTATTTTTGACTGAGTCCACCACTTGGCTTAATGAGGAAGACCATCGTTGTCTGAATTGTTACAAATCACTTTGACAGTTAACGAAAAAAATAGAGGACAAATTCACTTGGTGCCTTTTCAATTCCCTCTCTGATGTTTTTTAGCCAGATCTACAATAGTATCTCGTTTCCCTGACCTGTATAAGAAATGTGGGCTCAGTTACATTTTCGTTTTAAAAGTCAGAGATTCCAGCTGGTAACAGCAGCTTTTCTGCCCTTTGAAGTAGAGATAACAGATAATATTAGATTTACAAAAGCCCAGCAACATTTATTAAATTTTAGAAGCCTTCCTTCTAAACACACAATATCCTTTAAAAACTTGATCTAAGGGGGATTATGAAAGATAGAATACAGTAAGTGAAGAGAGGCTGCTGCCTGGTGTAGTTCAGAAGTAATAGAGAGCACACTACAGAGTATTTTGTTCTTCAAGTGATTTTGATTTGCTGCTTTATTAGTCATTTTTAGATACACTGTACAGTTTGAAGCTGAGAACAGTGCAAATCTGATGAGATATATACATCTGCTAGAATTGATCTACCAACTTGAGGTATTCACTAACTTGGTGCACCAGCTCTCTATACAGTGAGATTTTCCCTTTTCTGGAAGACATAAAGAACACAGAAAGGGTCACTCTGAGGGACAGGAAAGATAGTATCTTCTGAATAGACAGGCAAACATATCTTTACAGAGGAAATTTACTGGTAACATTTTTTTTTTTTTCATTTATACAGATAACTGAGACACACACACAAAAAAAAAAAGACTTACACCACTTTTCAGAGGGGTAAAAAGTGTAAAAATATAACTGAATTGATGACAACCAACAGGAATAATGATTAATCTCACTAGTTCATACAATGCTACAGGTTTCGAGATGAGTGGCTGGAAGGCTGTTTGTCAGAAAAGGTAGTGCTGACTGACAGCCACTGAACATGAGCCAACTTGTGCCCAGGCAGCCAAGGAGGCCAACAGCATCCTGGCCTGTATCAGAAACAGCATATCCATCAGGACCAGGGCAGTGACGATCCCCCTGTATTTGGCACTGGTGAAGCCTCACCTCGAATACTGTTTTCAGTTCTGGGCCCCCCACTACAAGAAAGACATTTTGGTGCTGGAGCAGGTCCAGAGAAGGGCAACAAAGGTAGTGAAGGGTCTGGAGAATAAGTCTTACGAGGAACAGCTGAGGGAACTGGGTTTGCTTATTGTGGAGAAAAGAAGGCTCAGGGGGGACCTTATTGCTCTCTGCAGCTACCTGAAAGAAGGTTGTAGGGAGCTTAGGGTTGGTCTCTTCTCCCAAGCAACAACGGATAGGAGAAGACAAAATGGCCCCAAGTTGCGCCAGAGGAGGTTTAGACTGGGTATTAGGAAAAATTTCTCCATAGAGCGTGTGATCAGATATTGGAACAGGCTGCCCAGGGAAGTGGTGGAAGTGTTCAAAAACTGTGTAGATGAGGCCTCCAGTGATATGGTTCAGTGGTGGTTTTACCAGTCCTGGGGTAATGGTTGGACTTGATGATCTTAAAGGCCTTTTCCAACCAAATTGATTCTATGATTCTATTATATTTTTCTAGTGAGATTAAGGACTAGCAATGATTAACAACATCGACCTCTGTTAATGTATTCTGCCAATTTATGTGATTATAATAGCTTAATAATTGCAGTTAGTTTGAATCTTCAGATTCTATTCCATATAGGGAGAGTGCACAAACAGGCACACTATCTACTGAAGCCTAAGACAATGAAGGTCAAAGAAGATTTTCTCTTATTTATTTCTTATTCCTCAGGGAATGTTCTGCTCTTGCAGCAGAAAGATTAAGAGACTGAAGACAAAGCTCTGTGTAGTCAAGGAAGTTACGGCATGGGCATTCAGTCCTTGCTCTTCTCACGCAGAAGAAACACACAGAAGTGTGTGGGCAGGAAATTGCACAAAGCATCCCTCTCATGCAATTGCCAGCTAGCTACAAAATATGCAGTGAAATACTTAATTTTATTTTATTTTTAAATATAAAAGTTATACTTTATTTCAATTTATGCCAAAGATTTATCAGGCCTGGGTATGACTTGTTCTGTAATTAAAAGTTTTGAGGATCAGTATGCCAGCTTCTAGTCTTTGGTATTCCTGCAAGAATTCAGGGTGAAAAATTTATTTTAAGAAAGCAGATAATGTAAACAAAGGTTTCTCCTAAACCAATCAGCAGCTCAGTCATTAAAGGATACAAGATATATCTGTTCTAACAGAAAGGTTTCCTTTTAGGTCTTAGTGAAAACTTTTTTTTTGGGGGGAGGAGGTTTGGAGTCTCTGGGCAATTTAGAAAATCTTCCAGTCAGATCTACTGTCATGTAAACAGAGCACTTCATTATATAAACTGTATCAAGCCCCAGAAGAAAACAAACAAAAAAATGGAAACAAAATGTTGATTATAGAAAATGTGCACCAACTCTTTTATTAAGAGTGTTTACTAAGATAGCAGTTGCAAGATAATTGACTGATGTAAAATTCCTAGTGAATACAACTTCCAGAACACTCCAGTTTCAGACGAACCAGATGTCTGGTGCATATGTGGTATTCCCTAGGTGAATCTATATATGACACCAACAAAGACATAGGAAAAGATGTGGATGTAGAACGTTCTTTGTACCTGTGAGCCTTATACAGCACATGTTCATCTTTAGGGAAATAGCTGGAAATTTAAAGTAACTCATGTCTTTTTTTCCATCTCTGTATCATCAATCAGTAAAATAAGAATTTCTAATGTTTTGCTCTGCACCTCTGAAATTTGTGATCTGTCATTCGGCAGTTATAACTGTGCTTTCTGGCCAGCTATAGGACTAAGGGAGAACAAATTTTTCTTAGGTATTTTTTTCATTGAAAACCCCTTACCCCTTCCAACTCAGCCTTATTTGAATGGAAATTTGAATGGTACGTTAGTTGCTTGGCTGAGCAGTGGAATATCGGCCAATTTGTCATGCCAAATGATCAAATTCAGAACAACAAAAAGGGTAGTAATACATTACAGTCTAGTCACAGTACATTAAAGTTTACTGTACACAAGGCTACTCTGAGTTCAGGCTTCCTTTCACTATTATTTTAAAGATCAGCAGCTATATGAGCTTTGTGCTTATATTACTCTTTATCCTACAACTTAGGTCAGGTTTGTAGGGAGTCACCTGGACAGAAGATTGTTGCAGTTACAGCAACCCTAGAACATCTGAATGACTGACCACTGCTAACAACTCTGCCTTACACTAGCTGTGCTTCAGCTATTGGTCATAGATCAGCATGGGCAACTAGACATGGAGCTGTAGGACTTACTGATTTATTACCTCATAACTCCCATTTATACTCTTTCACAGCTTTGAAAGTAAACATCTTATAATGTAGTTTATAGGAAACTTGGCATCTTTTGCATAAGTTTCTCAGCTTTCAATAGATGCAAAGAATTGTAACACTCCCAAACACAACTGTTAGTACTACAGTTTATGATATTTTTATTTAGAATTAAAGTTATTTGAACTTTGAAGTTCCTAAACATGAGAGGTTTGGTTGTTTGTTTTGTTTGTTTGTTTTTTTTTTTAAATCAAGTGTGAAGCATGACTGTATGTGTAATTTTCTTGGATGTCCTATTTTTTTTGGTATAATCAACACATTCCTCTACTCTAGTACTGCACAAACACTTTCTTCGAAACAGGTGTCCATTTAGTGTTCTAACTAAACAAAGCCTAAAAATAGAGCATGAAGCAGAATACAATGCTCAGCATTTTCCTCTTTAAATATTTTCTGTAAAAAATTCTGATCAGGTTGTCTCTGCACTATGCTCCATACCTGCTTCTAACAGCCATAATCTATGATGCTGAAATAACAGTACACAGCATGAATATTAACCTACATCAGCATCTAACATATAAGGATTTGTAGTTATGGTAAATTGTATGTCACTTTAGAAATGCATAGTAAGATTATCAATCAGAGATCTGGGCAGTTTATGTATGAGAAACAATGAAAAGCTGAATTACAGATTTTTTTTTGCTACAACTAGTACAATTTTCCCGCATGCATTTTTTTTAATAATTCATCAGATCATACATGGCATCCAGATGTATTTCATGCACTCACCTGTGACCTGAAAGCTACAGCTAATTCATCATGACCTGTAATCTAAGGAAAGTATTCTTTAGTTTTTGTTAACTGATCTGATTGTCTAAGCTTTACAAATAACTGCATCTTTCAGTTAAGAAATTAGGGGGCAAATGAACCAAATAAAGAAAAATATTAAAGTGTTATTTGTTGAAACTTTCTGAATTTTCACATTTTCTGAGGATAAAAAAGGATATTTTTCTTCATTAAAATGTCCATTTTCCCCTCATTTTTGTTCATTTGTTTTCCTTATCCTTTTGTCCTTTTTCTTTATGCATGTGAAGCATAGCTATAGTAGGCTATGCATATGGACTTGCCTCCTACCATATCAGCCTCTTCTGTCTGGTCTACTCCTTCACACAACTATTTCTGCAAAAAGATGACACTGTATCACACTGCAGATTCTTGGTTTCCTCAGTCTCATAACCTGTGCCTTCTTTCTGTCAACTTATGTTCCTGATTCCAAGCACAAATATCAAAATATAAAATATCAACCCCATCTTTATGGAAACCATTCTACGAAGAGACACAAATGTAGACTAATTTAATCAGTGTTAGAAAGCATGGTCATAAATATATCTTTTCCACATTCAAACAGCTCTTCCAGAAATGTATGGATAATATTAAGAAAAAAACATATGTACATTGCTTACTGAAAAGCATTTTATATCTGTCATTTTATGTAGCATAAACATAAGCTGAGTATCAGAGAAAATGCCCTGAGGTGAAGAGTGGCACTGAAGTAGTTCCCCAATGAGAACTGAGTATGAAACCTCAGGAGATTTAAAGCTAGACAAGACAGTATTGTTAACTGTAGGGGAAAACATTTCAGTGACAGAGAGCAAGAATAGTTTAATAGGTCTTTTTACATCTCTCACCTCTGTGCTTTCATGATTATTTTTTTCTGCCTGAAATATTTTAAAAAGCTTCTTTTTGATAAACAGAATTATTCTGTACTCTAAATCTATATGATTTTAGATGATGAGTAACTGACTCAAGAGCTTTGTGTTAGTGCTCTCAAAGTAGCACTTGAATGATGATAGAAAAAAATGGAGCAGCAATTAAACACATTTTAAGGATAATTAAAAAAAAGTGATTTTAATTTAAAGTACATTGATGCTATTCTGCAAAACACATTAATTCTGAAGAACACTAAACATGACCTACTGAGCTCATTTGTTAGAAATACCAGTCTTAAAAAACTACATATATTGCTGACTTCTCTGTGTTGTTCATTAACTTGTGTTGAGATCTGGAGAGATGACAATTTTGTTCTGTGTTTGAACAACACCTAACACAGCTGAGTTTTATTCTGTGGCTTATTGCTACAAATCTGTAGTAAACAACAACCTAACGTACCTTGCCGATAGAAAATTTATCCATGTGAAACACATTTTTTAAAATATTTGGTTTCTAAATATATATATATAACTACCCACAGGTGTAAGGCAAACCGGTATAACAATAAACATGAAATATTGTCCTTAACAAGAGGCAGAACTGCCATTTCTTTATGTCTGGAATAAGAAATTACAGGACTAAATATGAATTAATGGAATTATTGCTGGTTTCTGGGACCTTAGTGTTCCAGATTTCAAGGATTCCAGGTGAGAGAAAATGAGAGACAAATAGAGAGCTCTCAACTAGTTTATTAATATAGGAAAACAGAGATAGTAAAGGAAACAGTAAAGGATACAGTAAAGGATACTTCTGACATTACTTCTGATGGGTATCTTACCAACCCCAAAGACCCTGTGAAGCTGATCAGGAAATCAGCTCCAAGAAACATCATAGCAGTGTGAGGTGGCAGGCTCAACCTTAGTGGGCGTTCCCGCGGAGGCAATGCCGACCTGGATGGCATGAGGTTCTGCCTCCCCCGCATCGCATGAGGCTCGGGCTTTTATACTGACAAAAATACACCCTCATTCCAACGCAGGGGGTCAGCCTACATTGGAAGAAGTGGCCAGCAATATCTAGAAAGGTCTCCAGGGGTCGAGACTTTTCTGGGGAGTTCTAAAGCGGAACTTTCCGGGCAGGAACCAAAGCTGGACTTTCCGGGGAGCAACCAAAGCAGGACTCTCCAGGAAAGAGCCAAAACAGACAAACAGTACTTTTCTACCTTTGTGTGTTTCACCACTGACCATTATCTATTGTCTCTGACACACTTGAAATTCTCCCAAGAGATACTTCCACACTACATAAAGTTAAAGCAGAGAGATAATCGGTACTGCAGAACAATAAAAACATAAAAATGCAGTGGATTTTTTTTTGTCTACCTTCGTCTCTATTCAAAATTTGTATTAATTTAATTAAGCTGATACAAATGTAGTCAAATTCATGCTAACTCAGCACCTGCATCAGTTGAACCCTTTTCCAAATTAAAGTTACCACATTATGAGAAAGTTATTTAAGCAAAGGTTTAACTGGGTTGCATGTATCTATTGCACAATTAGTTTAACTTCTGTAGTATTGACAATGTTTGAAGTACGACCTGTAAGAGGAATGACCTCTATTTAAGAAGTGATACTGTTTCCTGTGTTCACAAACACTGAATTTATTGAACATGTTTAACTAACTGGGAAGAAAGAACTGCGAGATTCCCTGAAGTCAGATGATTTCAAATGTACTTCTAATGTGCAAAAGCTAATTATTCTGCAAAGAAGGAGAGAGAATCAAAGAAGGAAGGGATGGGAAACAAAGAAGAATATAATTGAAGGTAAACAGTAAAGAGAGCAAAGAGGGGCATCATTGACAGCATAAGGACAATGAGAAGGGCTTTTGAAAAGTGAGAAGGTTAAAGAAGTATTAGACGAAATGGGTTTAGTAATACACTCAGGGAACGAAACTGCAAAAGACATGATAATGATTTTTTTTCTGTCAGCTTGTCTGTAGAAGCATAATAAAGAAACAGTTATCAGGAAAATTTAATAAACTAGCAAAATATTATTTATTACTGAAGTTAGATTTCCTTTAGGATGTTATTAGGATAAATTACTGTAAGGTACTTGACTTCAATAAAATTACACTGATGTCCATCAGATGACGGCTTGGTAACTTGCACACAGTTATCTTATCTGAATATCCCAACTTTAATAAAATGCTTCTTGCTATTTGATAACTTCTTCTGTGATTTCTTTTTTTAGTTTCACGGTATGACTTGTTTTCTCACTTCTATACAAAGTTTAGGGAAATCTAGTACTTATTTAAACTAAAATTATCCTATCCAAGCATATGGATGATGTCAACCTTATGAAGTTTAACCATGCCAAGTGCAAGGTCCTACACCTGGGTTGCAGCAATCCCAGGCACGGCTACGGGTTGAGCAAAGAAGAGATTCAGAGCAGCCCTGCGGAGAAGGACTTGGGGGTGTTGGTCAATGAGGAAATGAACATGAGCCGGCTTCAGTGTGCGCTCGCAGCCCAGAAAGCCAACCGTATCCTGGGCTGCATCAAAAGGAGCGTGACCAGCAGGTCAAAGGAGGTGATCCTGCCCCTCTACTTTGCTCTCGTGAGACCTCACTTGGAATATTGTGTGCAGTTCTGGTGTCCTCAACATAAAAAGGACATGGAACTGTTGGAACAAGTCCAGAGGAGGGCCACGAGGATGATCAGGGGACTGGAGCACCTCCCCTATGAAGACAAGCTGAGAAAGTTGGGGCTGTTCAGCCTGGAGAAGAGAAGGCTGCGTGGAGACCACATAGCAGCCTTCCAGTATCTGAAGGGGGCCTATAAGGATGCTGGGGAGGGACTATTCATCAGGGACTGTAGTGACAGGACAAGGGGTAACGGGTTCAAACTTAAACAGGGGAAGTTTAGATTGGGTATAAGGAAGAAGTTCTTTACTGTAAGGGTGGTGAGGCCCTGGAATGGGTTGCCCAGGAAAGCTGTGAATGCTCCATCTCTGGCGGTGTTCAAGGCCAGGTTGGGCAGAGCCCTGGATGACATGGTTTAGTGTGAGGTGTCCCTGCCCATGGCAGGGGGATTGGAACTAGATGATCTGAAGGTCCTTTCCAACCCTAACTATTCTATGATTCTATGATTTGATTATACAAATCTGGTAGTTATATGGATGAGAATCCTTTTAAAACTAAAAGTCCAGTAAAGAAAACGCATCTTTGATTAGTTGAAAACTTCAGGAGAATCGGCTTTCTAGGTTGTTTTTTTTTTGTTTGTTTGTTTTTTGCATACTAGTTTAGAAAAATACTGTTTATTCATGATACACAACGTTTTCTGACAAACCTTGCCGTTGTGTTCTGCCTAAAAATGAAAACACTGTAAAATAATGTGTCTTACTTCTTTCATATTCAGAGTTATAATTTCAAGAGCTGCACACCTTTATCCTGGTGTATACACCAAGGCATCAACTGAGTGAAATATTAGATATTTCAGGTGGGACATTAACATATCTTTACCAAAGTGTTCAATTTAGACAAGCCTTCAGAATGCGATGTAGTGTTTTTCTACATGTTGACTCATTTTAATATAGTTACCTAAGAAAGTTAAGATACATTAACCTCAAATACCTATTTCTTTACAAATACTATTTAGAGGTTCAAGGCTACATAACTCAGACTTTGAAATACACCCTTTAGATATCAAAGATTAAGGAAGAAAAATCCTACTGCAAAAGTTTGCTTTGCAAGGCTTCTGCAAGGCTGTAGCTGCTCACATATACAGGTAATTCAGTGCATTTAACCACAGACCAATTATTTTCAAGGATGACCCCTCTCCTTCCAGCAACCAGTGGGGAAACATTGTGTTACTTAGCAGAAGATAAACCAAGTAGTGCTCAGCTACTGTCAACTAAGCTTCATTTTGATATTTCTCAAAAAGAGATTCTAAGTAGATGGTAGAGTTATTACTAAAGAAAATCAGGATATCACTGCAATCCCTTGACAAGGAGACTGCTATAAAACAGAGCCATTGAGAGCATTATAAAAAGTAAAATCTCTCCTCCCTACCTTGCTGTAATGCTGTGTGTACTGAAGCAATGTAACTATAACAGTAATTGCACAATATGTTACTGTATTAATGCTACCCTGAATATGGGTGATTACATTTTTAAAAATCTTTAAAATAGCATATTTTCCTGATAATCTCTGATAATAGTTTTGCTTCACCATCTGTCTAGCTAACTCCTGATTCTTTGTTAAAGGCAAGGAATGTAAGCAGATGCAGATGGCATCAGAATCCAGGATTTCTACAAAGATTTGCTTGAACAGAATAGGCAGCACATGGATAAGGTTACCACGGAGTGGATTTGCATGCCAAATAGCAAAACAAAATAGGAGAAAAAAAGAAGCTGCACTATGTATGTGGTATATGTCATGATCACACTAGGCTATGGTGTTTCATGTGCTATTAGAGCATGTATATCACATCAAATATTAAATTCTTGGAGGAACAACAGAAGGTACTGAAAGACACCTTTGTTTCTTGGAGCTCTTTAGATGCCCTAAGGAGTCAGAAGAACACTGGAAAACTGTTACACTGCTAACACTATCAGAAAACAATGTTAATTCATTGTTCTTTTAGGAAATGTGTTATATTTACAGGATTTTACCCAGCAGGATTTCAGGCTTTTATAGCTTTATGAAAAGTAATGTTCTTAGTGAATGGAAAACATAGTAATCTAATAAATAACAATTAATTAAATAAATACTTCCATCTGTTTGATCAGTTTCATTACATAGCTACATATAATCTAAGAACTCTTTTTCATGTTAATATTTTCTGATATTTTTTCTTGGTTAAATGAGAACATAAAGAAGCTTTTGATATTCCGGAGAATTATAGGCTTCCAGAGCAATGCAACAAAAGACCATACTTGCAACTGGACCTGAGAAAGGAGAAATTATTTGCATCCCTGAATAAAAGGAAAAAAACAACTAATTAACCAACCAAAAAACCCCCAAAACCCCCATATGAATAAACAGATTACGTTAGAAGGAAAATTTCTTTTATCTACAAAAAAAAAACCCATGGTGTAACATTTCTTTCTAAGCTGTTTTTCTGCCATGATGCATCAAAACATACTATTTTTTAAAGAACAGATTTACAGCCCATACTGACCCTACTCTAAAGACTGGATATTCCTCTTTTCCAGGACACTTTCTGGCTGGAGCTCTTTCTGCTAACCAATGACAAGAAAAGAATATCACTAGGAGACATATCCTTAAACCACTGGGTTTCCTTGAGAAACATATGTTGCTGAGGGTTTTAATTTTCCTTCTACTGGTGGTCTTGTATTGAGCACTTGCTGACCAACGGGAATTTATATTACGTTTTTCCACTTGCTTAGAACAAACTATTAATTAATAATTAGGCTGGGTGGCATTTTCTGATTCTTATTGATGTCTTCCTCTGAGGTGGTAACAACTTTTCATATTTGGTAGCCTGTGGCATATCACCACATGGACTCAAGTTAATGCAGAGACTCAAATCCTCGTTTATTATCACCAAGCCCTTTTTATCCCCTTGCTCGGTACTTTCCCAACCTGCACATACATACAACGTTCAATCTAACTGGCCACTGTGAAACTCTACAGGTGAATAGTCCAATCACAATGTTGCCTACCCTCTCACAACCCCCACAACCTCTGGCCTTCAACACCCCTGCTCATCGCCCCAGGGCTTGTCAAGCATCAAGGCCTCAGAGCTCATTCCCAAACTCTTTTTCATGCAAATCTTACCACCTTCACTCCCCACAGTAGCCTATACCATGTCCTGTTGGATTTCTACCTGTGCATCTACCAGAGCCATCCAAATTTTGGTATAATTGCTTAGTAAATGTTCTGAAGAAATGTTTTTGCCTAATATGCAAGATTTTCACTTAACAGCAAAAGCTTATTCGCACAACCTGGTTCCAAATAAATTACAAAGCCTTCACTTTTTGGCCTTTTAACTGTTTTTTTTTTCCCGTTAGTTATCCTTGCACATGCAAGTCCACTAGTGCATCCATCCCACAAGGATTTTCTCTGTACATTTAATAGACATGAAACGGCTAAAAGTTACCTCTTCTGTAACTGAGTTACTGGTGACTTTACCATCCTGTCATTGTGTACAACAAGAAACGTACCAACTGTGCTGAGGCAACTCAAATAGCTTGATGTGAACTTTGAGTGCTTATCAGAACATAAACACCTGACCAACAGACCAGTCAGTCTCACCTCTCTGCCTGGCAAAATCTTGGAGCAGATTCTCCTGAAAGGTGTGCTAAGGCACATGAAAAACAAGGAGGTGGTTGGTGACAGCCAGCATGGCTTCACTAAGGGGAAATCCTGCCTGACCAATTTGGTGGCCTTCTATGATGGGGCTACGGAACTGATGGACAGGGCTAGAGCAGTTGATGTCATCTACCTGGATTTGTGCAAAGCGTTTGACACTGTCCCACGTGACATCCTTGTCTCTAAATTGAAGAGACATCAGTTTGATGGATGGACTACTTGGTGGATAAAGAACTGGCTGGATGGCTGCACTCAAAGAGTTGTGGTCAATGGCTCAGTGTCCAGCTGGAGACCAGTAACGATTAATGTCCCTCAGGGATCTGTGGGACCCTACACACGGGTTGCAGCAATCCCAGGCACAGTTCCAGGTTGGGCAGAGAAGAGATTCAGAGCAGCCCTGCAGAGAAGGACTTGGGGGTGTTGGTCAACGAGAAAATGAACATGAGCCAGCTTCAATGTGCGCTCGCAGCACAGAAAGCCAACCATATCCTGGGCTGCATCGAAAGAAGTATGATCAACAGGATGAAGGAGGTGATCCTGCCCCTCTGCACTGCTCTTGTGAGAACTCACTTGGAGTATTGTGTGCAGTTCTGGTGTCCTCAACATAAAAAGGACATGGAACTGTTGGAACAAGTCCAGAGGAGGGCCATGAGGATGATCAAGGGACTGGAGCCCCTCCCGTATGAAGACAGGCTGAGAAAGTTGGGGCTGTTCATCCTGGAAAGAGAAGGCTGCGTGGAGACCTCATAGCAGCCTTCCAGTATCTGAAGGGGGCCTATAAGGATGCTGGGGAGGGACTATTCATTAGGGACTGTAGTGATAGGACAAGGGGTGATGGGTTCAAACTTAAACAGGGGAAGTTTAGATTGGGTATAAGAAGGAAGTTTTTTTCTGTGAGGGTGGTGAGGCCCTGGAATGGGTTGCCCAGGGAAGCTGTGAATGCTCCATCTCTGGCGGTGTTCAAGGCCAGGTTGGACAGAGCCCTGGATGACATGGTTTAGTGTGAGGTGTCCCTGCCCATGGCAGGGGGATTGGAACTAGATGATCTTAAGGTCCTTTCCAACCCTAACTATTCTGTGATTATGTGATTCTATGACCGCGCTGTGATGTTTCTAGTCTGGTTTTCAATTTTCTTTTCTTCTACATTGATATATGCCAGCATTTGAATCAATAACATCTTTTTAGTTGAACAGAAATATATTGTTCTATTTTCTGTGTTTTCACCAGAGCATTTTAACATCTTCATAAAGTTGTTATAGGACTGCTTATAAAGCAGATATTTTTATCATAGTTCATAAGATATATGCAAACCGAATATTCGCAGTAGAGCCTTGCATTTTTTCATTCGTTAAAATCTAAAACTATGATGCATGAGTATATAAAACCACCATCTTTCATCAAAAGAAATTTTTTGCATAAACCTTCTGATCTGTTTTAGTGATTCTGGTGTTCACTAAATTACAGTTGGAAGCATATCTTAGTATTTCCCAATAATAATATCAGTAATTAAATATGTATATATACAAAGATTAAATTCTGGTGTTAAAACCTATCCTTTTAACATCTGACATAATAGTATTTAGATGAAAAAGACATGCTATCAGTCTCCATTTGATGCAGATTCACTGAGTTCACTAGAGATGCTTTATTTTACACCAGGTGATTATTTGTCCCTTGGACAAAAATGGGTTCAAGAGAAATAATGGATATAAAGGTGAAAACAGTGTCAGACAAAGCTGAATATCTTCCCTTCTCTGTGCGAGGTTTATTGTAGCACCATTTCTTATTGTCTTTCTCTTGTGAAAATTTGCAATGATCTCACCCTTCACTAATCATATAATTGTAGTTGAAACTCTAGTCTGGTGGAAATCCCAGATTCAAAAGCATCAGTTAGCATATGAAGAATGGGAAAAGTGTATTTTCATGCTGAAAATAGATTTGGGTAACTTGAATGTTTTGTGAAAGATACTTGGGAATGGTATCCATATTTCTGTTCAAACCAACAGGTTACCATGTGTTTCACTCTGACTTCTGAAAGAAAGAACAAGTGACCAACTTCGTATTCACCTTTGTGCTATCATCCCACAGGGGGTAGTGTCTAAAAGCACAGATATTATATTATAGCTGCCCCATTCCCAAGGAAGGAATGACCGTGTCTTCTTTTTCCCACTGTCTATTTACAAAAAGGCAACTACGTTTTTAGGTTTACCATGATCCCTCTGTCTTAAGGGAAGAGGATGTGGCTGGCTGTAACACGATCACTGTCTGTTTGCTCTCTGCTTAAATTACATTAATCTCACGCCCTGGGACTTTCAGTGGTCTCTAACGACTAGGTGGGAGGAAAGGAAGAGGTCACTTCTACTTCTATGGCTTGTGTGTTGCTGCAGGGCAAAGAGATATGCCACAGCTAAAATGGCCATGAGGCAAGATGTTCAGAGATAACAAGTAGAATTGAAATTTGTTAGGATCTAGGTAACATATTTTCTTCATACCCTCAAAATTAAACTAAGCACAAGAGTAGGTCACATTGAAGGGAACTGAGGGTATTTATTTCCTTCGCTGGGTCTTTCACTGGAGCATGAGTTTTCCTAACAGTTTTCCTTGGACCAGTAACCCTTTTACTTACCAAACATTGCTACCCCTGGGAGCTAGCTTATTGTTCTTTTCTGCTCTGTTTCAATGGGAAATTATATTTCTTCTTTTTGAGCCCTCATTGCAGGTCTTATATTTTTAGACAGATGCTGGAAGGAATTTTTTAGCATACATAGTGTGGGGACATGTACTGAAGAAATTATATGGATCCTCTGAAATTCATCAGCACATTATTTCCTGTGATTTCAAGAAAATTAATATAAAGGATGTCATGGTCTTGTTCAGTCTTACATTCCTACTGTAAAAGAACTTCTGTATTCACAGTAGAAAAAGAAAAATATCAGACTAAAAGATTAAATCTGAAAGAGCACTAACAGGAATATAAGAAGGAGAAAGTAAAAAAGGATACCGCAGTCTTATCTTAAAATCAGTAATTTTTATCAAACTTCTAAAGCCTTCCCTACCTCCTTGGCCAACACAAAGAAAACTTAAAACCAACATAATAATCAAGTGGGACTTCTGCTTGCCTAAAGATATTTAGGTGACTTCACTCAAGCATAAGAATGTCATCAAAGAAAGAGACAAAAAAAGGACCAGTGACAGTCAGAGTTAAAACTTTTGTGCCATTGTTTGCAGATGTGAGCTTCTTCAGTCTGGTAATTTGTCTCCTAGACAAGACATATATTTGGCCAGAAACTAATACACTTTCCAGTCTCTGGCCAGTCTCTGTGCCACTCTTCTCATGGACTACAATATCACCTAGTAAAATAAGTTATTTTTTTTTTGGAATAATTTTAATTTTCCTTCTTTCTGTCTTTAACTATAGAGTATCTGATAAAAATACATGACATACAAGAAAAAAACAACATCTTCACATTTTTTTTCTCTTAGTTATTCCATTACAGATTGAAAGACTTTATAACTTGGTACCAGATCAAGGTAACAGAGTAGAGGTAGGATTGTGTAGTAGCACAGCTGACTTTTGCATTTTCATTTTTATTTCTTTACTTAATGTGGTCATATTTAAAGAACTGCAAGTATATAAAGGAAAAAATAATACACCCATGCTTATCAGAAAGAGGTAAACAAATCTGTACAATCTACAAAACATCACCACACCACAGATATCTAAGCATAAGAAATTTAAAAAGTCCATATGCATGCATTGCCATCCCATTCATTAGCACAGATGTTTTCAGAGAAAGAATACAGAATGACTTCACTGGGAATTCAGCTAACCCCTTGACTCTCACCCGAAGTCTTTAGCAGGTGACTTGCTAGGCCTATTGTGGCTTAGATTTCCTTCCACTAAATCTCTTTCTCTAGTAGGTTGCAGCTGTAGATATGCGACAGAAGAGTTATATTTGAATATGATATCAGATTGTATCACCCCAGATACTTTAGGGAAAGAAATAAAATCAAGCCTGTGCTGGTTTGTTGCTGTTCATTCACCAACTTCGTTCTTAATACTATATAGGAAAAGAAACATTTAAAAAGTAAATACTATACAGACTTTCTCTGCAATCCCCTACTGTGAGCTCTGCAAGAATCATTTTGTGTTTGGAGAATTTAAAATCTCAGCAATTCCAGGGCAGTAACAGTAACTAGATTACATCTTCTGAATTTCACTATTCTGTCACATTAGATATTTAGTCAGAGCTGAAGCTCTCTGAACACTAAACTCTAACTGGCTCCTCACAGAGTGTTTTTTTCCAGATATATATAGTTTATATTAACTTCCTTTCTTTTCTCAAAGGGAGCTGGTGTTAACTGACTATTTAGGAATGCTTGCAAAATCCTAGCTGGTCTTCAGAAAGAAATGCAAAGGGTGGGAAGTATCAGCCAACTTAATATCTGAATATGATATGTAGCACAAAACTTTGATGACTGGACTTGTTAAAAGGATGAAATCTAGGAAGCAGAATGCAAACATCCAAATGCAGTGTGCCTGGGCTCTGGTAGCATCCTTGCTTTAACGTCTTTTTGCACTCAGTCCTTTTTCAAGGACCAACTAAATTTTCACAGCATTTGAATTTCCAAAGTGCAATAGTGCTGTCTGGAATCTGTACAGAGCTGCATGCTATGGATCCGCCTCCCATGTTCTCTTCTGTCCCTGTCTCTGGAGATAGCATAAAATGTTCTGGTTTGAAAAAGATCCTATCAGGTCAATCTCCGATTGCTTTCCTTGGTCAAAAATTTGTGCTTGAAATAAAATTTAGGAAATCCGATTAGTAGCATTTCAACATTTTTATTTCCTTTATTTATTCCTTACTTTTTAGCAATAAGAATAGTGAGAAAAGAAGCAAGACTGAATAACAAATCAGTTCTCTACTCTATAGCTTAAGTTCCTATCTGTGATTTTAAGGATAATGAACTAAAGTAATGGTTTCCTGAGACTTTCAGCTAATTATAACAGTGTGTTCAAGTGCAATGAAGTAAAATGTGTGCTGGCCCAGCAAGAGGCGATATAAAAGAGCAGGAGCTCTGTGACATATAGTATATCTCAGCAATACAAGCAAATCACAGTCTTTTTCCAATAGCTGTATTGTGAAGGAAAGGATGCAAACACAGAATCATAGAATCATAGAATAGTTAGGGTTGGAAAGGATCCTCTATTCCAACCCCCCTGCCATGGACAGGGAAACCTCACACTAAACCATGTCATCCGGGGCTCTGTCCAACCTGGCCTTGAACACCGCCAGAGATGGAGCATTCACAGCTTCCCTGGGCAACCCATTCCAGTGCCTCACTACCCTTACAGTCAAGAACTTCTTCCTTATACCCAATCTAAACTTCCCCTGTTTAAGTTTGAACCCGTTACCTCTTGTCCTGTCACTACAGTCCCTAATGAAAAGGCCCTCCTCAACATCCTTGTAGGCCCCCTTCAGATACTGGAAGGCTGCTATGAGGCCTCCACACAGCCTTCTTTTCTCCAGGCTGAACAGCCCCAACTTTCTCAGCCTGTCTTCATACGGGAGGTGCTCCAGTCCCCTGGCCCTCCTCTGGACTTGCTCCATCAGTTCTATGAACTTTTTATGTTGAGGACACCAGAACTGCACACAATACTCCAAGTGAGTTCTCACAAGAGCAGTGCAGAGGGGCAGGATCACCTCCTTCATCCTGTTGATCATACTTCTTTCGATGCAGCCCAGGATATAGTTGGCTTTCTGGGCTGTGAGCACACATTGAAGCTGGCTCATGTTCATTTTCTCATTGACCAACACCCCCAAGTCTTTCTCTGCAGGGCGGCTCTGAATCTCTTCTTTGCCCAACCTGTAGCTGTGCCTGGGATTGCTGCAACACAGGTGTACAACTTTGTACTCAGCATGATTAAACTTTGTAAGGTTGGTGTCAGCCTACCTCACAAGCATGTCAAGGTCCCTCTGGATGACATCCTTTCCCTCCAGTGTATCAACCGAACCACACAGCTTGGTGTCATCGGCAAAACTCCTGAGGGTGCACTCAATCCCACTGTCCATGTCACTGACAAAAATGTTGAACAAGACTGGTTCCAACAGCGATCCCTGAGGGACACCACTCGTTACTGGTCTCCAGCTGGACACTGAGCCATTGACCACAACTCTTTGCGTGCAGCCATCCAGCCAGTTCTTTATCCACCAAGTAGTTCATCCATCAAACTGATGTCTCTTCAATTTAGAGACAAGGATGTCACGTGGGACAGTGTCAAACGCTTTGCACAAGTCCAGGTAGATGACATCAACTGCTCTGCCCCTGTCCATCAGTTCCGTAACCCCATCATAGAAGGCCACCAAATTGGTCAGGCAGGATTTCCCCTTAGTGAAGCCATGCTGGCTGTCACCAAGCACCTTGTTGTTTTCAATGTGCCCTAGCATGTCTTCCAGGAGAATCTGCTCCAAGATTTTGCCAGGCACAGAGGTGAGACTGACTGGTCTGTAATTCCCCAGGTCATCCATTTTCCCCTTCTTGAAAATGGGGGTTATATTTCCCTTTTTCCAGTAGTCAGGAACTTCACCTGACTGCCATGATTTTTCAAATATGATGGACAGTGGCTTAGCAACTTCATTTGCCAGCTCCTTCAGGACCCGCGGATGGATTTCATCAGGTGCCATGGACTTGTGTACGTTTAGGTTTCTAAGATGGTCTCGAACCAGATCCTCTCCTACAGTGGGACCTTAGGGTCTTCATTCTCACAGTCCCTGCGTCTGCCTTCCAAGACTTGGGTGGTGTGGTCAGAGCCTTTGCAAGTGAAGACCGAGGCAAAGAAGTCATTAAGAACCTCAGCCTTCTCCAAATCCAGGGTAGCCAGTTCTCTTGATTGATAGCTTCTGGAGAGGGCCCACCTTGCCCCTAGTCTGTCTTTTATTTGCAATGTACCCATAGAATCCCTTCCTGTTATCTTTCACATCCTCAGCCAATTTTAATTCTAACTGGGCCTTAGCTTTCCTCACCTTGTCCCTAGCTTCCCAGACAACATCCCTGTATTCTTCCCAGGCCACCTGTCCTTGCTTCCACCTTGTATAAGCCTCTTTTTTCCCTCCAAGTTTCCTGAGCAGCTCCTTATCCGTCCAAGGAGGTCTCCTGGCCCTCCTGCTGCACTTCCTTCTAGTTGGGATGCAACACTCCTGAGCTTGTAGCAGTTGATCCTTGAATGTCAACCAACAGTTTTGGGCCCCCCTTCCCTCTAGGGCTATATTCCATGGAACCTTACTAAGCAGGCTCCTGAAGAGGCCAAAGTCTGCTTTCTTGAAGTCCAGGGCAGTGAGCTTGCTGCATGCTCTTCTCACTGTCCTGAGGATCTCAAATTCGACCATCTCATGATCGCTGCAACCAAGGCTGCCCTGGAGCGTCACATTTCCAACCAGCCCTTCCCTGTTGGTGAGCAGGAGGTCAAGCATGGCACCTCTCCTTGTCAGCTCCTCTATTACTTGCAGAAGGAAGTTGTCTTCCACACAATCGAGGAATCTCCTGGATTGCTTGTGCTGGGCCATACCGTTGCTCCAACAGATGCCAGGGTGGTTGAAGTCCCCCACAAGGACAAGAGCCTGCGAGCATGAGGCTGTTCTTATCTGTCTTTAGAGCGCTTCGTCCACAGAGTCCTCTTGATCGGGTGATCTGTAACAGATCCCCACAGTGATGTCCCCCTGTCCTGAGTTCAACTGGGTTTAAACCGTGACATCCCGATAGCTGTTCTCCCTTTAACCCTGACCCACAAACTCTCTGTCGACTGCTCACCTGTCCCCAGACAGAGTTCCATACTCTCCAGCCTATCCCTAACAGAAATAGCAACTCCCTCTCCCTGTCTGCCAGGCCTGTCTTTTCTAAAGAGCCTGTAACCTTCCATTCCAACACTCCAGTCATAGGAGCCATCCCACCATGTTTCTGTGATGCCTGTTATATCATATCCCTGTAGATGTGCACACATCTCTGATTCCTCGTTTGTTCCCCATACTATAGTTATTTGTACAGAAGCATCTGAGCCGAGCTCTAAATGAAGCTGGCTCATTGGCTGGGGCAGCTGAAATATCTCTATGTTGCTCCGAGCATTTATTATAGGTGCATTTATTATATATTATATATTTATATAATATATTATAAATAAATATTATTCTCATATTAATTTATATAACATAATGTATTATATATGTATTATTATAGCATTTATTATAATTCCTAAACCAAGCATTTAGTCAACGGGACTTGTGTGGATAGACACAGGTTGCTGTTGGCTGGTTGTGATTTCTGTTACTTATTTGAAATGGCAAAAAAGAGATGCAGCTAATTGTAAAGTTTGATTTTAAATTGTATTTTTCTATGTGTCTTTATGATGTGGTGGGAAATGAAAATTAAAAACATTATAACCTCTGTCTGGAATGACACTGACAGTGCATGAAATTCCAAAAGTCTCAGATGCATTCAGCTATGTGGATTAAACCTGGAATTACTTTTCCAAATACGTGGTTACAGTCTTTGAACTTCTGAACAGATCAAGGATGTTGACATCACAATTCACATTGCAGGATGAGTCTGGTCTTACTTCCTTTGAGACCTTTAACAAAGCTTACATTGACTTCAGAGGCACAGCATCATGCCCAATACAAGGAGACGTTATTTCTGAAGAGCAATATTATCAACTTCTTGATAAGTTCCATATGATTTTTTCATAAGCAAACTACAATAAGTGTAAGTCAGATGAACAATAGCTCAGAAAAACACACTCTTAAACTATCAGAACAACTCAAGACCCTTTAATATGCTTGTCCCAAAAAATGAGAGAGTAGGTAGCTCTGTAAGGAAACCAGAACCAAGGTTAAGAATAAGGCAGGGTAGTCAGTGCCTTCACCAACAAGGTTCCTATGGTAAACAGAGGCCAGTTGTTGCCAGACAAGTTTGTAGTAGTGAGGTAGAACCAAGGTTAAGCCCATATTGCAGAAAGAAGCAGTGCATATAAATTGCAACTACACAAAATCCAGTTAGATATTTGGAGAAAAAAAATCCCCAGCGAAGGTAGCCATATATTGGAAGAGGGTCCAAGAAAGATTGGGAATTTCTCCATCTTTGGTAAAATTTCAAACTTGGATCAGAAATGCCTGGAAAATATGATGAAAGCTGGTTACCCTTTAAGCCAGGTGACCGCCAGAGATCCCTTCCACCCTGAATTATTTTGTGATAAATCATCTTGTTCATCTTCCAGCATGAAGTAGAGTTAAATCTACCTTTCAGACGTATCAAGTCACAAAGCATAGCAGTTCTTAAGCTAATGTTGAATTAAAAAGTAGCTGCTGCTGTGGAAAAAATGTAAATTTCAGATTGGGATGGAATCAGGAGAATTATTTCACTCGACCTCATGCTAGTGAGTTCTCAGTTGAGGAATGGTGTCCACTTCTTATAATCCCATTAAAATGTAGCTTTACAAGATACATAACCCAGAAGGAGTCTAGAATACACCAGTAAAAAGCAATTTTATTTTTTTTTTCAAAACCTTAACTCATGTGTAATGGTTCACACAGGAAAAGAGAAATTAAGAAAAAGATGTTATAAAATTCTGTAAATAGAGAAAAGGTATGGTTAGAAGGCAGAGAACAGCTATTTCTTGAAAGTCTTAAAAAGAGCAAGTGAATTTCTTTGTAGTAAAGAGGGCTCACATTAGGCATAAGAAAAAACATTCTAATTCTGCTTTGTAGTGAGAACATAATTTGAACAAACTGAATGGAGAGGCTGCGGTTTCCTCTTCTTGGGAATTTTATCAGAACAGGTTTAGACAAACACCTGACAGAGAATTTTTCCTACTCTTCCATGACTGCATTGAGGAAAGAGAGTGACAAACTAAAGACTGTACAGAGAAACTTCAAATGAAGAAAGGGGGAAAAACAGAGCAGGAGCTGAAATGGAGGTTAAGATATATATTTGAGTTAAAAATGATGATGAATGAAGCAGATTGAGACAGTGCAGTTTCCTGGGGGAAGATTTTCACTGTTTTATTTTGAATCTTAAAAGGTGAATTTTTCCCCTTTCTTCCTTAATAATGAAAATACTTTGCAATTCTATGACATCTTCATCTTAGGATTTCAAAGAACTGTAATGAATTAAGCTGCTGAGTTTTCCTCCAAGCAAGATAAATGGGGTCCAAGTGCTTCCCTTTGTATGTCAGCCTGGCTACCTACTTTTGAATGTCATCGTTCTCCAATGGAATGAAGAAACATGAGTAGTAGAGAAATGAATATCTTTCAAATTGACTACATGAAAGCATAGTATTCACTAAAGCGATTTCTCATCCTGACACTTAATGCAAACACAGTGACCCACATACATTCAGAATGGGACTGACAAATATTACGTTAACCACTTGATTTAAAATCAACAGCTGACTTCAAAAGAAAAGAAGTGACACAAATATTTTTTTGTAATAAGCGAGTATTGCCAAAATAGAACTGTCGTGGTTTAAGCCCAGGCCGTAAATCAGAACCACGAAGTCCACTTCCCCCCCCACCTTTCTTCCCTCCGCTCCTGGAGGGACGGGGAGGAGAATCAAAAGAATGCAGCTCCCACGGGTTGAGATAAGAACAGTTTAATAACTAAGGTATAACACAAATCACTACTGCTACCACTAATAGTAATAATGATAAAGGAAATAACAAGCAAGAGAATACAACCGCTCACCAACCGGTACCTCACCCCCACCCCGCAGCATTCCACCCTTCCGGGGACTCTTGTCTGTTTTCCCCTAAAATCAAATCCCCTTGAGGTACGCATCGGACTTCCCCATCTTCCCGCATTACCCACCAAGTATATCCAGGTCCCTGAGCAAAAGCAATCCCACGAGTGGGTTTGCCTTTACCTGAAGCAGGAATAACCCAGACTGTCTTCCCCAGCAAATTCTTCACGTGCACCACAGGAACTTTGTCCCCCTCTACAATATGTAAAAGTTCCGACTGGGCTGGGCCAGCCCTGTTGGCAGATCCTCTGGTGTTGACCAACCAGGTGGCCTTTGGTAAGTGTGTAGTTTTTAACAGATAGTGCTAAAGCAATGAAGTTTAAGTCCACAGTATTTTTAAGCTGCAAGTACACAAAATGCTGTATAAAGTCTGGCAGCAGCAACAATAACCAGCCCTCACTACATACACCCAGAAGAAGAACGCGATTTGGTACTGATTCAGAGAGATACATAGCACAGAAAAAAACAATTTGGCGCCCAACGTGGGGCAGGAAGGGTTGAGATAACAACAGATCTGACCGAGGCACAATGCTGATTTATGGGCTCTCAAAGTTGTTCTTTTTGATACCACAGTTTCTGTATGTTGTAGCTTGCTTGGAGCTGGTATTTGCTGTGTTAGTGTTTATCAAGTGTGGGACTTGGGCTAAGGTTCTTGTTTCACTGTACTTTATGGTAATGGCTTGTAATGCGGTCGGGCTCCGGCAGCAGGGCGGGATGGACGTGGCTGTGGACTTGTACCTGGCTGTCCCGCTGCTCTTCACCGTCCTGGCCCTCGTCCTCGCGTCCGTCTTTGTGAGGCTGCGGGGAGCTGAGGGGGAGCGGCCCCGGGAGCCGGCGGCGGCCGAAGCGGCCCGGGAGAGGGGCCCCGGGGACCAAGCGGCGGCGGGAGCGGGGCCGGAGGCCGGGAAGGAGGCGGCTGCCGAGGAGGGGAAGGAGGCGGCTGCCGAGCAGCAGGAGGAGGCGGCGGAGGAGCCGAGCCCCACGGCCGAGCCCAGCCCCGCGGCGGCCGAGAGCATCCCCCAGCAGCCGTCTGCCGAGCCCCGTGAGCCTGAGCCGCAGGAGGATGCAGGAGACCACGCAGCACTTTCCAGCAAGGCAGAGGAGGAAGATCTGGACTCGGAAAAAGAGAAGCTGGTGGTGAGAAAGCCTTCAAGCACAACAGCTACACTAGCCCCAGTGACAAGTACAGCAGCAGCATTTGAGAGTTTTGAAGGTTTTGAATGGCCTTTGGGTACCCTTGGGACCTGCCTGCTGATTGTGATGGGGATCACCATGTTGGCACACACACAAAGTGTGTTCTACCCATGGCCATTTTGTCTGATCCCGAGAGTTAAGCAGAGTCAGGTTTGGGTCTTGTCTGGGTTTAGACAATACAGGGGGACCGAGAGGTTCTCCCCAAGGCTGGACAGTCATGAGTGTCACGGTGTGTGGGACAGTATGGGCGAGTATCTAATCCACTGGGCCCCTCCAGTGCTTTGGAAGCGTCGGAGATGGAAGGCAGCTGTGTGGAGTCCCCAACGACAAGTTGCAGAGACTGCTGCAGGGGAGGGTGAATTATTTTGGGCCTGATGGGCCCATGACACTTCAGGCCATCAGGGCAGAGATGCAACATAGAGATGGACTCATGATCGAGGGGTGGACTTTGCAATGGGCCTCTCCTGCTCTGAAAGACTGTTACAAGTGATGGTATATTGAAAATGTGGGATCTGAGCATGACGTGAATGGTATGGAATAAGGGGTGGATACTGTCCTGGTTTAGCAGTAGCAGTCATTTTTTCTACTGGTGCAGTGCTGTGTTTTGACTTTTGGCCTGGGAATAATACTGGTAAAGCTGATGTTTTCAGTTGCTGGTCAGAATGTTTACCCTGACCAAGGACTTTGTGAGTCTCATGCTCTGCCAGGGAGGAGGAGAAGCCAGGAGGAAGCAGGGACAGGACACCTGACCCAAACTAGCCAAAGAGGTATTCCATACCATAGCACGTCATGCCCAGGAGGTAGAACGGAGAGTCCCCGGAAGGGTGGAATGCTGCGGGGTGGGGGTGAGGTACCGGTTGGTGAGCGGTTGTATTCTCTTGCTTGTTATTTCCTTTATCATTATTACTATTAGTGGTAGCAGTAGTGATTTGTGTTATACCTTAGTTATTAAACTGTTCTTATCTCAACCCGTGGGAGCTGCATTCTTTTGATTCTCCTCCCCGTCCCTCCAGGAGCGGAGGGAAGAAAGGTGGGGGGGGAAGTGGACTTCGTGGTTCTGATTTACGGCCTGGGCTTAAACCACGACACTCTCATTAATATGGCAAATAGTCATATTGTGCACATTTTAACACATGACTACTTTGAAGTCTGGCTTCAAAGTAGACAAGTAGAGATACATACTTTTGCTGCAAACTTCAGAGCAGGGAGCATTCTGCACTTCTGTTTGTTCATCTGCTGGTCTCCTGAGCTATCAATCTGTTAAAAGCAAAACATCCTTCATCATAATGCCACTAATTCACAGAATGCTAATAGTTTTATTACTAAAAAATGTGAAAAAGAGAAAGTTTCAATATGAATAAATACAGACAGATGGGAGAGATACTAGTAATAGATCCCCTACAGCAGACCTTTTTTATTAAGATGATTCCATATAGCTATAACTGGGGCAGGTCAAATGCTGGATTTGGGGATATGTGGGATATTTTAGTATTTTTTAAAGCTTTCAGTCTGAGCTGGTATGTAAACAGTAAAATGCTAATATTTTCTACAAAAAAAAAAAAAAAAAAATTCAAGAAAGTTTTCATTTAAGAACAGTCTGATTTCTTCCTCTTTTTTTTTCTGTTCAACCTTTCACTCCTCCAGAAAACAAAAAGCCCAGAGAGGACAGAAGAGGTGATCTGAGAAACTTGGGACAAAAAGAGCCCTGAGAGCCTCCTGGAGCTCAAGTCATCATCTAATGGGGGCTGGGAGAACACTAGCCCTGGGAGATTTGTGGTGAGATCTGGAGTTAACCCCTGCTGTGTCACCAGCCCTGCTCAAACCCCATAGGGTGCCATGGTAAGAGCTTCCCCTTCACGGTCTCTGCTCCAGGAGAGCAGTCTGGGAAGGGGCAGTCCTCAGCCCCTGGAAATCAGTTCTGTGGCTTGTTTCGGTAACTCAGGTCCTTGGACAGGAGGGATTTCTTGTCTAAAAGAAATCTGCTTGGCAGATCCGATCTGGAAATGCAAGCTCATGATGTCCCAGCAGCCTGGCAGGACAACAGGCAGAATTATACTGGAAATCAGCTGGCATTTTGGTGAGAGGCCATGAAAACCACTGATGTAAAATAAAATGTGGGGTTGGCCCCATTTTCCTCTAATATTTTTGTTGCTGGACATATGTATATGTCTCCAACACATTGTGCCCCTGGTATATTCCTGGTATTCATGACCAGCTGTAAGTATAACAAGTGTCAAATATGTCACTAGCATACACTGTTTATGACCAGTGTTCTAGTCTAGATCTCTTACTTTGCTTCCAACATCTTTAATTCCTCCTTCCTTCTCTTCATTTATGCCATGTATCTAACTGGTATCCCTTTGGCATTTTTGCCTGGGACTGAGTGAGCTCAGCATTTATTTGAATGCTGTTGATCTACAGATAATGTCAGTGTGCTAAGATGGAACATGCAGCTCTACCAGAAAACTCCACCCTATGAATCATTCATAGAACTTGCTCTAGTTTGCCCCTGAGGATGACAAGCATTCATGTGTGTTGTGTGAATCATCTTCTTGCTATGATGCCTTCCACTGAAAGACTTCTCAGGTTATTTAATAGAGTTGCCAGAGTCCTGTATATTATTGTTGTTATTGTTATTATTTTTATTATTATTAGCATTATTAGAATTAGCATTTACATTAGCATTAGCATTGTTATTACTGTTACCATTTCATACAAGAAATTCACACAGACAGTTTGAGGCTAGTTATTCATATCAGATCTATATATAACAAAGCAAGCAAGATCAGAAATCCTCATCTCATTGTATTGGGGGTCACAAGTTTATGACACCAAACTCAGTGGGACTACTTGTGTCAGAAAACCTGGACTTGTCAGTCTCTTTCAAAAAAAGGCAATTACATAGCTCTCTTGGTGTGATATTTGTTTAGCAGGTGATGATCATAAAAGTACTGAGTACTAGTTTAGCCGCTTGAAAAGCCAGCATCAAGAATAGAGCTGAGAGCTATCCGATTAGATCAGTACTTCAGGCCTCTCATCTCATTTACTTTTGTCCCTGAAAACTATTTAATGCAACATTTATTTGTGAAAGAAGAAAAAGGGACACCTAAAATGATTGTACTCATTTGTGCTTTAAGGGATTGATTTGCTTGAGACTTATGCATCAGAATGTCATATATTAAAAAAGGCTCTGATGTTTTATACAACAAGGAAGTACTATTGTATGAACACATAAATAGCTCTTTTCAGCTTATATTACATTAAGGCTCTGCACAGAGTATGCCATGAGGTTTTACTTTGCTTTGAAGCTATCTTTACTGCAGTGCTAACAGCCAGAAGATTGAACAGTTAGCCACACACTGCACCTTCAAATTAAACAGATTAAACAGTTCTCATCTTAACTCAGCCTGCTCCGAATGTAGCATACATCAATAATGCAGACCTGTCACATCCTTGTGGAAGAAGTATTGCCATTAACTGCCTCTGCCTCAGCTGCATTAATGTGCGTGGGCAAACAAAAAGAACAAGACAGACAAAGTATGTGACGGCCAAAAACAGATAAGAAAAACGAGAATTGTCTAGCAGAGTATGGGACAGTTAGCATATGTGAAGGTAGAGATGGAGAGCATTGTTATAGAAGTGCAGTGCAGTAATGAAAACACGAGTTAGTCGTACAGAAAATTCAATGGTTTTGATCATGCTGAGTCTGCACACCACAAGATTTCAGCTATAAGCTCTTTCTTCAGTGTTTGACCAAGTCATTATAGTTTTTTTCCTGCTGGTTCTGCAAGAATAGTGCTGAGGAAGTGGCATAGCTAAAGAAAAAGATGAAATCAACATGTCCTTTAGATATACCTCAGGGATAGAATATACTGTTAAGTAAATAACTTTTTTTTTTTTTTTTAACTTATTAATTAACTGAGGCTGTGAGCAAAAGGCTCCTTCCTGTTGTCCATTTTTCTTTAAATTTGAAAGGTATAAAGTATATCAGAACCTCAAGTGATGGCACCTCATTTACAGCAGTGGTTTGCAGAAAAAGGTTAGATTGATGACTGTAAAATATGTGCTTTACTGTAAGCACATGGAGTAAGTGTAAATGATAGGAACATATACGGGCCCAAGGAAAACTGTGACATGATGAGTAGTATTGACTCAGCTCCCCTTGTAGCTACTTGTTTAAGGTAGTCGTATGAGGATGTCCATTTGAAGGAAAATAATAAGCTAGCCAAGTCTGCTGAAGTAGGAGAACTCCACTGTCATTTTGTTTTACAGGAAGGGTAAACAGAGAAAGAAGGCTGAAAAGGTGAGCTCAGGTTACTTTCAAACTAGAGCAATTCCTTTTGATATTGTAAGGCTCTAGAGGGTTAATCTAAATAGTTCAGACTTTGATTCAAATCTAACTGGCTTCAGGACCTGGAAGGAAATTGCTTCTGTTTTAGAGGACTGCAGTGAGAAAAGATTCCTTCAATGTACCCTGAGAAGAGAGCAGATATTGAAAACATTTGTGACAGCAAACTCTGTAGCACCTGCGAGCCCCTGTAATGCTTTCACTCTTCCTGATAGCCGTGACATGAGGGACTGGGTTGTTATTTCACATCCCTGCAGCTTGCTTATCCAAATCAGGCTGCCAAACAAAGAAAACAAACTCCTTCCAATTAACTCAAACTGAATGTTTTAATTCCACAAGAAGAGCTGGATCTTCTGTTCATACAGATTGGGATGTAGGATGCTTGGTGGAGGGGCTATAAAAATAGCAGAAAGGGCACTTTTGCCAAGTTAGACATTTGTAGGAGGACCTTGCCCTTTTCATCTCCGCACGTTAAGCTTCCCATCCTCTAACTGAATGTGCATTTCACACATTATAGCTCAAAAAAGCAAACTTTAAAACATTGCATGAGATATTAAGCTTACTGTGTAGCATGCTGTGTCAATTAAGGCCACTTGCTTAATATATGAAACTCTGAAGGGCCTTCTTATCCTGTGTAATGCAAAAATATATTTAATAAGGAATCTGCAATATTGGCATAGACTTGGTTTGGAGTGCAGTGGAAGACAACAAACACCAGAAATACTTTATGATAATTCAATATGTATTATTTAAGAAAACCATGTGGGTTTAGAGTAAATTGCAAAATACTGAAGCAGCATGGCTTAATGGTGCTGACTTGATATTAATGTGAGCTAACTCATTTTTTCACTGTGGGCATAGACAGCTACAAGAGAGCAGGTTGCTTTCTTATGTGCCTCCAGTGAAAGAACCAAGGCACCAAAATATAATGTTTAGAATAAGCAAATAGCAATACTTTTTACACACATGATAAAACTGAGGAAATTATTTCCATATGACTTTGTTGATGTCCAAAGATTATGTAGGTTTGAAAATCAGTCAAAAAAAGAGGTGGAGTATATTAGGTGCAATTACATCATCTGTGACTCAGCAGGTCTCGAAGGTGCAGAACAAAAAATGCTTCAAGAGTGTTCTGCTCTCCTTCCTCAAGTGTCTGCTAATGGCTGCTACGAGAGATAAGACAGTTGGTTAGCTGGACCTTCTCAGCTGCGTGTGTTATTCGTCAGACAAAATCAAACTTGTGCTGTACATAGGAGCCAGATGGCTTTTATCCTGATGGGACTGAGAAGCAGAATTTAGCTCTTAAAATTTAAAAAACAATTGTAAGTAGCAGAAAGGTGTTGGCAATACAAACATACATTTCACTGTATTTTAATCTAACACAGCTTTGCACAAGCAGATTTAATGAAGGATATGCCACTGTGTATTTTTCACCACTTGTCATTCAGTATTTTAATCCCAAAGGAAGTCAATCTGTGCATGGAAAGTTCAGACAAATCACACATGAAGGTGTAGCTAAGTGACATTAAACTGTAATTGCATTGGACATGAGGGAAACACTTTCCTTTTGAGTGGAAAAGTTTGCTTTCTATGTTCACATTAAATTACAGGACCTACTTCTGCTAGGAGAAACACTGGAGAAAATGAAAATGAATTAAAGTCCTCAGCCAGCGAAGAAAGAAATGCCTTGACTTCTGAGTAGAAATTGAAGGAGGCTATAACTCACAAATCTGGGATACAGAGTTCTGAATTGTCAATTTTTAAGCATTTTTTTCCTTTTTGTCTTTCTGAATTTCATTCAATTCCCAGTAGCTAGACATGGGGTTTAGTACATCTGGAACAAGTTCCTTGAGAACAGCTGGCTGGATAACACGGAAGAGCTGGCTATCTGAGATAGAACCATGCGCAGAGAAATAAGAGAATATTTTTTCCAAACTTTATTCAGCACAGAGTAAGGTCACAGTGTCTCTGGCTTGAGCTCACTACAAACTCACATTTTTCCATATCATGCCATCTAAAGGATTCTACGTGGAGCACAGAGTACACAAACAGTAAATGTCATTGCGCAAGCTTTTTAATGCCTTGATTTGCAGAAAACCTACCCATCAGGAAAACACTCCCCTCTTGGAACAGTCAATAACTCACCTTTCTTCCAGATCCTGTGAAGGAAATCTGGAGATTGCTTACAATGCGACTGAAACAGGCACTGAGAGAATTACCACTGGCATCCAAAACAGACTTTCTTAAAAGAGAAAGCCGTACAGCTAGGGAGAATTAGAAGATGATGATGATGATGATGATGATTTAGAGAACAGTGATGATGACTCAAGTGGCTGCAGTTAAATGGGTATTTTGAGACTAGAGTGTTCTTTGAGTCTATTATGTATGAATAAGGCTTGTGGCTCACAGACTGGGCAAAACATTCTTGAGATAAATGCAAGTGTGATAAAGTTACACAAGGAAAGGAGGAGCAAACATTAAGGCAAATTAAAATCCTGTACAGTTTTTATATTTATATTTAATAAAATTTTATTTGTCCCAGTACCCTTTTCTTTTCCTCTTGTTGACCCATGACACATTTTTTAGCCAACAAGGTTACTCTTGAGATAGAAACAGATGCTATAAGAATCTGTGTTACTTGCATATCAGGGAACTGATTACCTTAAAGATGTCAGCAGTTTTTAATACAGTCTGCTGCTTTCCTTTTCTAACAGAAAATGAACACTGCTCATTTTTCACTTGCTGATTTAGAATCTCACAATAAAGGAGTCTGATTATTATTATTCACAGCTACATTTTATCTCATTTTCTTTTAATTTAGCAACTGGATCAGCTCACATGAAAAAATGTATCAGTGGTCATCATGAAAGACATGACAGTAAAACAACCAGACTGTTTAGTATAGTAATATGTGGGAATATATTTTGTTCCATTGCACAATCTAAGACTTTCTTTTTTTTTTTTTTTTTTTTTTAATGACAAGTGTACTAAAGAGCCTTTATCTTGCGTGTTATTTTTACATCATGTTTCAACTTAAAGATAACAGATATTTCATTAATCCAAAAAACTTAGAACAATGTAATTTAGAATCAGATGAAAATACTGTACAGTTGTTCGGTTAACTTTCAGGTGTGATTTGCATGATAGCAGTTAATTTTTCACAGAGTTCTCTTTGTTAGTCCACTGTATCAGTAAAATCTCTTCCTGGATTCTCAGCAGACAAGCCAAGACCAAAGGACAATGCAGACTGTTGTAAAATCTCCAGCGGTGCTGTCTCATTCATCAGTTTGGTTACAGGTATAGCATATCAACAAAAAATTTCTTTCTATTTAAGAGGATTTTATGATAATTCCAGAGACTTTTATCATGCAGATTCATTCACTGCTATATGTTATGTGAGATCATCTCCATCCCAGCCATGAGAAATGAAGATTCTAGAAAACAAGAATAATACAATAAAAGTTAAAATATTTTACTACAGTTTTGACTTTCGTTGCTGACTATGCCAGTATCTTTCTGGCATACCAGTCCTACCTTGCATCTTTGGCAAGTAAGTCCTTCAGTGTGAGTTATACAGTATGAGAGAAACTTTAGAGAAGAGGAAGAAAGAGGATGAGTTGTGTAGAAGATAAAGCCTATATCAGTAAATTACAGTATACGAAGTGAATTATTTTTCTTCTAAAATTAAAATAAATCTGAATGAATCATTAACATGGCTTTTTAAATCTCACATATTAGACTGCAGTTTTTGTACCAACCTTAGGCTATGACTCAAAGTCATGAAAATAAAAACTGAGTGATGAAAAAGGAGCTAATTTAATTTAGCCAAATATTATTGAAAAAAAAAAAAAAACAACCAAAAAACCACAAAACTTACCAAATAGCTTTTCTTTTACAGGTTCAGATATGGGGAAAAAAAAAAAAAAAAAAATCCAAGTTTGAAATATAATGAGAATTTTATACACTAAAGTGTTTGCAATACATTTTCCAGTACTAATAAAGAATATGGCTGTCGTAGTTAGTTTTAGCTAGATCAAGTGCATACTAAGCAAGTATTATGATGACATGAAAATTTGACAAATAGTCTGTTGTCTTATGTGAAAACAGCAGAAAAACACATATTAGACATGAAAAGTCCCACTGCTCGCCAGAGGACACTTTAAAAAAGCAATTTTGATTATTGAATTTAACACTAAGCAACAGTTTGTTTTCCATACTTTTTTTTTTTATTACTAATAATCACAGATAAAGCCCACTGATCATGCACGCAAACATGAAGTGGTATCACAGATGGAACTAACTTATTTATAGCTTTTGTATAAAAACCTCTCCAGGGTTGCTGAGGTCAAACATCCCTTTACCTACAAAATTTAATTCCCAAAACTGTGTCTTCTTTCAAGTTAAGAATTAATATGTATGTTTCTGCCTGTAAACAAGAACATTAATAATATATTAATCTTTAAAGTAAACCACTAAGTTTTTTATTAATTAATATTCTCCCTATCTCTCATCACTTCTAAGAAACTAAAATCTAGTTGCTTTTGCATACAGTTACTTTGTCTTAAATGTGCCATATGACAGCACATCACTTGATAGACAGGACTGAGAGGACTACCTTTCCTGAGACTCAGACTTTTATTTCCTCACCTGTTAAAATTTCTATGATACTTAAAGAGAGGTAAATCTCACTTTAGGCTTGTTTTCTATTTCTAAATGCAATTGGTGTCTGGAGAACTCCTAATACTATTACATTTTTGGTACTATTCGTAGCCATGGAATATGTTAACATTTAGTATGCGCTGAAGTATTGATTACCTGCCTGAAGAAATGGCTCAAAGTTCATTGCATTTGAAATGATTCTTCTTTGATCCCTGACACTGAAGAGAAGATGGAGCAGGTTTCAACTACTTCTGGGAATGATTGCAAGATACACCACATTTTAATACCTTTCTGCACTCAAGCTGGCAATCTTTTGTCTGTAAGACTCTTCAAGCTTCAAAACAACATTTTGGAGACAAGGATAATGAAAACAGTTCTAAATCAGTATTTACTAACTTGGAAATATCAAACTTGTTTTAGAATCCTTCTTTGTTTCTGCTTTATAACTGTTTGGAAAAAATTAATGTGATAACTATGGTATACTTCCAGTACTTTTTATAAGGAAAATATTGAAACTGGTTAATTTTCATGTTTCTGCTGTTAAAAGGGAGAGAAAAAAAAAAAAGAATAAAAAGATGCTATCATATGTTAAATTTTCATATTAGACTATGTGTGTCAGTTACTATCAGTTTTGGAGGGAATTCCCTTTGTCTAAATTCAGGCAACCTAGGAGTTCTCTGGAGAGCTCTATCTCAATAGTCAGTCTAAACGGTAGATATGTCTTTAAACATCTAAAATGAATTACAGCAAGTTATATACCTGTCTTCCTTTTTCAGAGCCCTTTCAGAGGAGTCCCATTAAAGGACTCAATGGTATGTATAACAAGAAACACTGATAATCATCTCTGTTGTCATTTACCTCACACTCTCTCCTCTATTTTTGAGGTACGCTACCTAATCAGTTCAGAGAAGCTCAAATTAGAAAATATTGCCTCTGTTATATTAAAATTTCCATCTTGCTTTAATTTTGGTTACACCGTTTTATCCTTTCTCTAAAGAATCAAACTCAGATTAATATTGCTGAAGTCAAATGATTCACAGCTTTCTCACATAATCAAGAAATTATTGCCACTAATCAATTAACTAGCTATTCAGAGCACACAAGTGGAGGAAGTCATTGAAAAGTGACTTTTTACAGGTTCAGGACTTGCTGGTGAGGTTCAATGATTCTCAAAGATGACTTTACAGCTTTTATATGATGTTTCAAAGCCACCAAGGAAAGGTGGCATCAGTTATCTATGTTGTATTATTTAAAGGGTTAATAAAGCCATCTCCTATTATCCCAGGGATAACTGGGGCATGTGTCTGTTACATATGTTTAAAAAGGTGCAAGCTCGTAGTTAATAGATTTTTACAAGATTTTCTCCTGATGTCATAAAAAAATCACAATCAAGTATTCAGGAATCATTACAGCATTAACAATTTTAGGTTTGAATGGCCTTATTTATGTTTCCTGCAGGAAGAAAGTGTCCACTTGTGTCTGATGTGCCATTTACTAAGAATTATCCACCATCTGTAATGTTGGGACTTACTTCCAAATCCTTTGAAGTCTATTAAAGGATTTGCATCAGCGGCAGGGAGCTTTTATGAGGCAGCTACTGCTCTGAATTTTGAAAGCTGAATGTACTAAATTCTAATCCTTTGAGATTTAAAGGTGTGGGTATTTTGAAGGGGTTTGAATAGAAAGACTTTGTGAGTGGAATGACCATGATTCCAATATTGACACTGTATATATCTGGTTTCTTCAGCAGGATATAGTCCTTTTCCGTCACATTTTCAAAAGCAGGATTTCCAGGAAACAATGCAAACAGAAACAAACAAACTAATTAACTAACAAAACAAAACAAAAAAAAAAAAAAAAAAAAAAAAAAAACAAACCAACAGATCAGCTGTGGGAGATAAAGGCAATAGGATTTGCATGAGAAACACTTTGGGAACAATCTCTGAGGCCTTGATATGAGCAAGCCTTGGGGTGATATCTCTCTTTTTATGCAATACACATAACCTAAACTTCTACTTAAAGCTGAAATGTGTTTGGAAGTTATATGTATTCTTCAATCGTACTTGGAAGATTTGTGAATCAGGACTAGGGAATCTCCTCTTCAGACGTGAAGTCCTGAAGCATAATGACATGTCAAAATTTAAAGAGATGACTTTCATTAATCAAATTTTACTTTTCATGAAAGTAATAAATAAGAACAGAGTATGTAAAATACTGAATTTATCATTTGACAGTGTTGTTTCTACCAGTCTGTTGTGGTTTAACCCCAGCCAGCCGCTAAGCCCCACACAGCTGTTCCCTCACTATCCTCCCCAGTGGGATGAGGGAGAGAAGTGGAAGCATAAAAGCAAAAAAACTCATGAGTTGAGACAAAGTTTCATAAGTAAAGCAAAACTTGTGCATGCAAGCAAAGCAAAACAAGGAATTCAATCACCACTTCCCATGGGCAGGCAGGTGTTCAGCCATCTGCAGGAGAGCAGGGCTACATTGTGCGTAATGTTTACTTGGGTAGACAAATGGCATCACTCCTAAATGGCCCCCTCTTCTACTCCTCCCAGCTTTTTATGCTAAGCATGACATTATACAGTGTGGGATATCCCTTTAGTCAGTTGGGGTCAGCTGTCCCAGCTGTGTCCCCTCCCAACTTCTTGTGCACCCCCATCCTCCTCGCTGGTTCGGTGAGAGACTGAAAAGGCCTTGGCTTTAACTGCTGCTCAGCAGTAACTGGAACACCCCTGAATTATCAACACTGTTTCCAGCACAAAGCATCGCCTATACTAGCTACTCTGAAGAAAAACGAGTACCCAGCCTTAAAATTTTGTCCACTGTCAATTAGCATTTCTCTATCATTCTTTGTGGTGCCAGGTCCGCATTTGATCATCTGTAAAGTTGCAGGTATAGTTTGATTTGATATCCATTCTTATTTTGTCCACTTCTTTGCCCAAAAGAATGGAATTTTTGCCTTTGTCCAGTTCTTCACAAAAATAAACCGAAATTAAACTAAGTCTAATTATGAAACAAAACAGCTGGTCTATTTCAAAATAACCAAATTGCTGCAAACAATCAGGAAATCTTTCCATAGGAACTTACCAAGAAATTTATTATCTTTCTAAATCTCCATATCTGGCTGTCTGGGTGTAAAACTAAGAAAAAAATTTAAAAAGTAATGTAAACTGAATCTTTTGTGATTAAACATGAAAGAATGTGGCTATGCAATTTTATTTTAAAGATAAAAATGTATTAAGCCAAAATTGCATTTAAATATCAGTGATTTCTTACTTATGTGATAATAAATTATAAGGTCACTTGAGTAAGAACTGTCCTAATTTCCACAAGGTTTGGTGTTGTCTTGCACTTTAAAAAACCTTTCATTTTGACCAAATTCACTCTTAGTGGTTATTTCTGGCAATGTTGAGGTTATTATTTTGCCATTAAAAAATGGAGAAAAGCTGATTTTCAGGTGACTACTGATAGTCACAGTTTGTGAAAAGCATATACTGTTTTCTTATTCTTCCTTATACTGTTCACTACTTTTGATCACACTTCATTTTTTCATGTTTCAGTCATCTAAAAAGGGTAGAAACAGTCTTTCAGTGACTAGTAGTAGAATGGCTGATACAGAGCTTGATTTATGAAACTTAATTAACAAAGAATTAAAGAAAGAAAATATAATTGATACCAATCAACATGGGTTCAGGAAAATGAATCATGTCAAAGTAACAATATCTTTTTTGATGAGATTAAATATTTGGCTAATAAAGATAATAGTGTTCATGTAATATGATTAGATTTCTGATTTCACATCACACCCCCTTTTGATTAAAGAACTTGAACAATATGCTATCAAGACATTAAATATATTAAAGGCTATTAATGAAGAGATCTCTATATCAAATTGCAAATGACTAATCACCAGTAAGAGGATGTTTCTGAAAAAACTCTTACAGAATTCAGTTCTTCATCCCATGCTATTTTGTCAAAGATCTAAAAGCAGTAAACTCTTCAAACGGCAAAAAACTTGAAGACTGTTGAGTGAACTCAATTGCAATGAAATATTTTCATTCTTTTTTTTTTTTTTTTTTTTGGGGGGGGGGAGGGGAGGCAGACTCTAAACAAATGATTGCAACTTATATCTTCCACTAGTAAAAAACAAAACTAAAATCTTCTCACTGTTAGTTGGTTTACTTAGGAAAAATTTGCACTGATTGACTGCTGAAGTCTCCAGGAGCTGCTGCAATCCAAATAATAAACTCTCAGCTTTGATTAATGGTTTTTTCTATATGTATTTGCCCAGTTAATACCTAATTCTAAATATATGTCCTAAGCAATAAGTACATATGAGAAAGATTTTACAACTATATGTTATAATGCAACATAAGAAAGCATAGAAAGTCTTCAAAAAGTAAAATCAAATTCAGTGACCAGATTACTTTAAAGTTTGATATTTGTATATATTCATATTCAGATTATGAAAGTCCACTCAAGGGAACAGATATTCAGGAAGTTACGTGTGTCTGAAGTAGAATATTCAGACCTTCTGAAGGTTGAACTCCCTGAGTTTTGTTTTCTACAAGAATTTTAAATATTTAGCACAAGTACTTATACTCCAATGTGAAAAATAATTAAGAGGAAAACATCTATAATAAATTAAATTAGGACTAAGGCAAATACAGATATCAGCTTGGAGCACACACCTAAAAGCAAGTCAAAATGTTATAAAACTTGCCTACCTCCGAGATAGCGGATCAAGAGAACTGATCCTACATACAGCCCCATTCCTTCATGCTGACGAGACTGCCATAGAAAGGTGGAATAGTGGCAGAGTTTAACCACTTTCCCATCTCTGCTATTTGCATAAGTGTTTTTACATTTTGTTTTTGTTGCCAATATGATGTGTGGGTTCTCTGTGCTCAATGTGCATACTACATTTTTTAGTCACATCTAGATCATTTATAGGTGTGAGTGTTCTCAGATTACATAGCTCTGGGAATCTGCCCCAGCTGGGTCTTGAATTTATACTGGGGACCGTTGTCAGTGTCTGGATTGAAATTCTCATGGAATATAGTTTGCACAACAGAAAGCCCAGGATGTGAAGTGAATGAAGCCATGGTTGCTTGAACATGTCTCTCAACTGAATGGGTAAAGTCATCCTACCAAGTTCTATTGCCCTCCAAAAATGAGGAATCTTATGTAAACTATTGCTCATGAGGGGCCCATGCAAAGTCCTGAGCAAGGAGGGCCTGTGGATTTTTTGGCAGAGTGCTAATTGGACAGACTGACAGCTCATTAAAGTGCTCTTTACAGTCAAACAGTGCAGATGGCTGAGGTCCAGCACCCAGGATTGGTCCCAGCCAGTGTTTAATGCACAAGTGAAGATGTAGTTTCAGGGGATCCAGATCTTAGGAAACTCCACTGTTTAAATTACAGAGCAGTCTAAATGTAGTAAAAAAACAAAACAAAACAAAACCAAACACAAACACAAACCTCACAGAAATGGAAGAGAAAATTCATTTCCAAACTGCTTCAGAAGCTTGCATCCTCACTTGAGCAACAGTAACGACATTAATTAGGAAAAGGAGTTTTGTCATTTTACTTCAGTGCACATTAGCTTTGTCTATCTAATATTCCTAATGGATGTGTCTGTGTAAAGGCCCACAGATGGCTCCAGCAATGAGAAGGAGGAAAAGGAAAACACGTAATGTCTAAATGTCAGAGAAGAATAAAAGCCAGCTAAACTAACCAAACAGGATGCTGACAATTGACACTACTCTGCAGCTGGGAGCTAAAACCCTACCTTTACAGTAAGATTATACTGCTTTTGTTGATGTTGTTATTGTTGATCACTCCAAGAAGAAAGCTTTGCCAAGGAAGAAAGATTGATGAATGAAGAGTGCCAAGCTACACAAAATGAATTCCAGTATTTTACTGACCAGAATGCTCAACTTTTGGCAGAACATAAAAGAGTAATTTAGGACTGGATGTTCTCAAAAAATTACAATTTATAGGCTTCACTAGGGCACAGCCTACGAGTTATAAGTAGTTAAGAAGCCACAATTGCTCCCTTACCAAACAACATTCAGTAAATGATCATTGCATGTTTTTCTACCTGTTTACACCTTATTCAGTGAGATTGAGTCAACCTGAAGAGAAACATAGTAAAAAAAAGGAGCAATTTGCCTTTCTTATGCCAGTAGGAGCCAGTAGAGCAGGGGATTTGGAGGAATCTTTCATTTCCTAACAATTTTGGAGAATGGTGCACTTTAGGATTCAGCAGAATGTCACGATAGGACTCAAAATCTAGAAGGGACATTCAGAAGTGTTTCAGATATTTGTTTTGCACTCTTCTCATAGCACTGCAGGAGCACATGCTTTTTCAAGACATCATCATCAGATGTGAATTGACTTAATGTAACTGCAAGTTTCTGCAAGTGACACATCCATATGCTGTCTGCATGTGAAATATTTGCAGAGACTGTGCATTCAATATCCACTTTGGGAGTACTTTCTTATTTGTTCACCTTAAGCCACAAAGAGATCTTCAAATAATTGGTTACTTAGCCACTACCAATTATCTAAGTTATTTTGTTTTATTGCCTTGAGTGCCAAGCTAATTATTATTAGAGATGTGAGAAAATATTTTATTTCCCAAATTACAAATGGATTATATAAAATTCTGGTAAAAAGAAACAGCTTCTGATAAATCTCCATTTGTCATCACTTAGGAAAAAAGAATGGCAAACCAAACAAAACACCCCCCCCACAAACACACACAAAAAACCAACCAAAACTTCAGATATTCATTGCTACTGAGAGTATATCAGTCCTACTGGAGCTACACAATTTTCAGTGTTCTTCCATAACAATGGAACGCATTGAAACACCAGGAAAACCTGGTAAATACACCAGTCACCAGAATTACACATTCCTGAATAGGCGATACACAATTTTTAATTCTGAATAGCAGTGAAACTAAATTATGCTTAAATTTCAAGTGCAGGTACATAATTTCTACATTGGAAACTAGTGTGTCCCAAATACTACTGTACTTATGCACTTCCTGAGTCCTTGAAGTGATGAATACAATGCAAAAGCACTGTCAGGTACAGCATGGGCATGCAGGCATCAAGAGTCCAAAGCAGCACAGACCTGGCAATATTATTTTCAAAACCTTGAAGCTCTTCAGTGTATTTTAGGAGCCTCAATGTCTTTGAAAACCTGGTTCTGAGCTGCTCTTTCATATCACCAAAGTAAGACCAACATGTTTCTCTGCCCAGTAACAGAGATGTGATTGTAAATGCTTCACATTAAAAGACTGGAAATCTAAATTGGTTAACTGAAAATTGCTTTTGAATGCACACCAGATGCTCTTGTGAAAATGCATTGGATCAGGTGAACTAAAAAAATCTTTCTTTTCTTTCTTTCACCATAAAAAGTCTCCATAGCCTGGGGACACTCTTTCACCAACTTGGGGAAAATCTATAGAGTTGCTTAAATATTGACTTCTTTTTTGATGCAAAAAAAAAAAAAAAAAAGAAGTCAGGATCTAAAGCATATATTTTGGTATTACAGTTCACCTCCAGATTTCCCATGAGGAAATATTCTTCTATAGGTAGTTTTATTCCACAGGGATTGTCACATGGCTAAAGAAAAACCCTTCATGTGCAAGATAAATCAAAATGTTGAATAATGCATTCATCTACTGTTCAATTTGTGACCTCCTTCTAGAGAGTCCCCCTCCCATCTCATAAAACAAAGTAGAACAAGCAACAGCCTTGCCTATGTACCACTTAAGTGACTTTCTTTTAAAGATCATCGAAATTTTCTGCCAAAGCCTTTGACATTTGGCAGGCTTTGAAGAAATAAAAGAAAACTTGAAAATCATTCCTGTTTTCAGTATGTGAAAAACACGTCTGGCTTTGTTTAAATGTGAATATCATCAAGCCTTTTCCTTGCTGTGACATTCCTAATATGCTGTATTTCATTGAAGCTATGTGCTACAGTCACTTTTGCACTAATTCAAACATATTAACAAGCCAGGAAAGCTAAAAAATTGACTATTTTTCCCCCAGTGTAATGTCAGAAATGTGAGCCCTTTTTTAGTGATGTGAGATTTTTTGTTTGTTTTTCTTATTTTACTAATTTTTATTCAGATGAAATATTGAAATACAGATTTTTCAATTTCTGATACAAAAAACTGACCAAAGGTCTCATTCTTATTCATGTCAGTAGTTTGATTAATTCTTATTGATGCTTTAAAACAGAAAAATTTCACATGTTATCCCAAGAGGTGCAAGGAGCCTTACTCCATCCTTTGAACAACATGAACTTGAGTAACACTGTGTGGACTTTGCCAGATCTTAATGCATTTAAGTTTTTGAAGTTAAGCCCAAAATACATAAAATCACATTGTAGAATTTCTGGCAGAAATATTAATAATATATTCCCTAGTTTATACATTGAAAGGTTGATGGGTAAAAAAGCCAATGTGTACCTTCCTCACATAAATGCCATAAGACAAAAAGAATTAAGTCAACCAGATGTAGAAAAGACAATAACAAAACGCATATTATTTCAAGGGAACCTTTGCTATTTAAAAGAAATTATCATTGTTCAAAGACAAAATATATGTGCTTAGCAAAACATAGTCTGTGCTTAAATTAGAACTATGTCATTTAGTGTTGTTGGTTTTGTTTTCCCTAATAATCTCAATTATTTAGCCTCATTAAATTTATCAAGTGGTGGTTTTTGTTTGAGTAAATATTATTGCCTTAAAAACTCAGAAAGGACTCAGAAAAGTATTTTCAGTATAACAACAACTTTCGTAATCTGCTAAATTGTGAAGACTATGAACATAGCTTCTCAGCCAGCATTGGTTGCATTACCTTACATTACCTCATGTGTATACAGAGGCATCTATGTCTCTTCCACAGAATTCTCCTAGCAGTGTTAAAACTGTGTCACACCCTTTTCCAGTATCTAGTGACTGCATTTTGACTACCTCGCTGAACAATATGCATCTCTTGCATAAAGACTACTTATTGCAGAATAAGAAGAAAACAATGAAGTAAGATAGAACAAATCTGAAATTTCTATTAGAAAGTGGGAATACAGTGACCTCCTTGGCTGCATTCTGCTTCTGAACTGAGATGCAAAATGACATCTGCTCTGGTAACAGAAAATATATTTGAATTTAATGGTGTAGTACTAGAATAATAATGTGTGATTTCTTTTCTCACAGCGCTGTATACATTGTATTAGGCGTTTCATACAACGCTGTTCACTCCAGGACTGATTTTTGTCCTCATTTGCATGTATCACAACTACTGATCAATGAAGTTAGGAAAAATTGTGTCTGTACCTAGAAAATGTCACTATTAGATAATATTGCCATATGGTGCCACTAAATTGTCATCCTGCTCCACAGGACTTGAATGCGCTTTTTTCAGGGGAATTCAGAGCAGGCAAACTTCCAGTGTGAGGCAGACTCTGAAATGGCAGTTCCCAAAAGAGTGCTCCAAGGCTGACTAGTTTCCATGTGGAAATGACAAGTTTCTTAGACTGATTTTTAAGAGTCTTTTGTGTCTTGTGGTATTTCAGAAGATCTAATTGTTGTGTGTTACAGCCAGGCTGGTAAATGCAGCTGAATACTGGATAGCAGATGATGATTTCCCTCCAGAAGAAATTGTCTCTGGGGCAGTTATAAAATACTTTTGCTATCTGTACTTCTGCATAAAAAAAATACCTTTGCTATCTGTACTCCTGCAGGATGAGCTATTGTAGCAAGGTACAAGATTGGTCAGTTTTACATCATAAAAATACCCCCATCTTATCACACTGAAACTGCTGTTGCTGACCATTGTTTTAGTTTTTATCACTTGTTACATCAACATGAGGTACACACATGAATTTAACTGTACTCAGCACTTCTGTGCCACCATTCAATTAGGCATTTTGAGATGCCCCACAGCCATAACAAAGTCCTTTATTAGCCTCTTAGGTATGAAAATGTTGTTTATGTCTTTTTTTCATAGGTGGGAAGGAACTTCTAACTGTGGATTTCCTTGTTCAGAAGTACTGAGAGCCCTGATCAAAAGACAAGGGACATGCAAATGTTCCATTGTGAAAATTAGGTTTAAGTTATCTGAAGCTAGACTTGGCAAAAAATTAAACATGTTGCAGAAATTGTTATTCAAAAGAAGTTCAACCTGAATGTTTAGCCCAGCCACAGAGTAATGGTGGAACAGCACCCAAAACTCCTGACTTGCTGGTAACTTGTCCTGCTTGCTAAATATCTGGCACCAATATTAAGTTCCCTCTGTGAGCTCTTGACGTAACATCTTTTCCAGCATATCGATTTGTAGTAAATTGCTTCACAAGGACCTCCCCTTTTCTGATTGCATTGGCCTCCTTAGAATTAAATCTGGCAAGAGGGGTTAAGGACAGCAGAAAGAGCTTTTTCAAATACATAGCTGATAAAACTAACACCAGAGGCAAGGTAGGCCCACTGGTGAACAGGGTGTGTGCCCTGGTGACAGAAGATACAGAGATGGCAGAGTTATTGAATGCCTTCTTTGTCTCTGTCTACTCTGCCGGAGGCAGTCCTGAAGTAGCCCTGTACTCCTGAGACCTCAGATGAAGTCAGGTCACTGGAGCAGTTTGCCTTAGTCGATGAGGAATGGGTTAGAGACCAGTTGAGCAATCTGGACATCCATAAATCCATGGGTCCAGATGGGATGCACCCGCGGGTGCTGAGGGAACTGGCGGAAGTCATTGCTAGACCACTCTCCATCATCTTTACCAAGTCTTGGGAAACGGGAGAGGTGCCTGAGGACTGGAGGAAAGCAAATGTCACTCCAGTCTTCAAAAAGGGCAAGAAGGAGGACCCGGGTAACTATAGACCGGTCAGCCTCACCTCCATCCCTGGGAAAGTGATGGAGCACCTTATCCTTGGTGTCATCTTAAGGCATGTCAAGGATAAGAGGGTTATGAGGGGCAGTCAACATGGCTTTACCAAGGGGAAGTCATGCTTGACCAACCTCATAGCCTTTTATGAGGAAATAACACGGTGGATGGCTGATGGCAGAGCGGTGGATGTGGTCTACCTTGACTTCAGCAAAGCATTTGACACAGTCTCCCACAGCATCCTCATAGCTAAACTGAGGAAGCGTGGTCTGGATGATCAGGTAGTGAGGTGGACTGCGAACTGGCTGAAGGAGAGAAGCCAGAGAGTTGTAGTGCTGCCATCCAGCAAGACCTGGACAGGCTGGAGAGTTGGGCAGGGAGTAACTTGATGAAATATAACAAGGGAAAGTGTAGAGTCCTGCATCTGGGCAGGAACAACCCCAGGTTCCAGTATAGGTTGGGGAACGACCTGTTAGAGAGCAGTGTAGGGGAGAGGGACCTGGGGGTCCTAGTGGATGGCAGGATGACCATGAGCCAACACTGTGCCCTTGTGGCCAAGAAGGCCAATGGCATCCTGGGGTGTATTAGAAGGGGGGTGGTCAGTAGGTCGAGAGAGGTCCTCCTTTCCCCTCTACTCTGCCCTGGTGAGACTGCATCTGGAATACTGTGTCCAGTTCTGGGCCCCTCAGTTCAAGAAGGACAGGGACCTGCTGGGGAGAGTCCAGCACAGGGCAACTAAGATGATTAAGGGAGTGGAGCATCTCCCTTATGAGGAGAGGCTGAAGGAGCTGGGTCTCTATACTTTGGAGGAGACTGAGGGGTGACCTTATTAGTGTATAGAAATATATAAAGGGGGAGTGTCACGAGGATGGAGCCAGGCTCTTCTCAGTGGCAAACAATGATAGGACAAGCGGTAATGGGTACAAACTGGAACACAAGAGGTTCCACTTCAACTTGAGAAGAAACTTCTTCTCAGTGAGGGTGACGGAACACTGGAACAGGCTGCCCAGGGGGGTTGTGGAGTCTCCTTCTCTGGAGACATTCAAAACCCTCCTGGACACATTCCTGTGTAACCTTATCTAGGTGTTCCTGCTCCGGCAGGGGAATTGGACTAGATGATCTTTTGAGGTCCTTTCCAATCTCTAACATACTGTGATACTGTGATACTGTGATCTTCTTTTGAAATGTGTTTCACCCTTAAATGTGCCAGAGTATATACATGGCAGCCTTCTAGGTGAATTTCAGTATTACGTTTAGAAGGCATTTCTCATGAGATTAAGTTTGTTTTCTGGGGGAAGGACAGTTCCAGACTGGCTTTTTGAAGGTTTATCTTAGCTTTGTCTTGTCTGCTTTTGAGCATTATTTAAAATTTTTACAGTTTTCTGATAGATACTGAGGCAATTAAAATATTAATGATAAAATTAATGATTTTTAATTTTCTATCCAATTTTTAGGTATATTCAAATCGCACAGAACAACTTTTGGTAGTCAATGTGAAGTACGAGATTTTTTTGTTGTTATAGTTTTGGGTTTTGTTGGTTTGGATTTGTTTTTTTTGCCTACTTTTTCAATGTACTGAATAGAGTACCCATCCATAAACTATAATCATTCTGAGCACAGTCCCATAGGATAGAGGCTTAGTTTTGATTAAGAATGTGTTGATCTGTTCAGACTTGAACTACTTTCCTTAAGAAAACAAATAAGCAAAAAGAAAAAACAATGAAATGTGCATCCATTCATCTATATGTATGGTAAAGTTAGTATTTGGCAATCAGTTATATTACACTACTTCGTACAAATTATACAGTTATCAAAAAATGCAATATTTGGTCCAATATCTATTAAAATGTGATAGGAAGATTATTATGTGTAAGTGTATACATTTGTTTGAATTTTTTTCAGAGGTGTATATCTGTTATCAGTATCATTGTACCTGATATTAGGAAAAGCAAAAATCTTTGTGGAGTTATTAAGTGACAGCAGAGACGAAACCAAGCAATAGTCTGGTTAGATACTGCTTTTCCTTGAAATATTTTTTAGAATAATACTCAAGTTCACCCTGTAAGTTTCAGGAAAGTACAATATATGTTCAAGTAGAACATTTTTGGTGCAAAATTAAACATATTCAAAACTAAAGCATTTGGCCATCTGGCTGATATCTTTTTTCTGTCTTAGCCATTTCAATTCTCTTTATAGTAGTGCCTATGAATGTTAATCTAGGTATTCCTCAGCTACTGTTTACAGTTTTATACAAATGTGATGTGTTTTTAACTTAGGTTGAAAATAGGAATTGTAGGTCTCAAGTAGGAGTAATTAATGGTTGTAAACATCTAAGATTTAGGCTTAGTATTATAGTAGCTACATCCTTCTCAGTCATGTATAAAGTCTGTCCTAAATTCTCTTGAATGAGATTCAAGCAGCTTCCTCCTATGATGTGGTTCAACCCTTTTACAAGATTTAAAAACAATAAATTGTCTAAATATCTCTGCTTTGATCTAACTTGGAAGATAATAGGATCTTAAGCATTGCTATTATCACTAATCATGTGATTGGAAGTCTGTATCATTTGTCTATATCTTCAAAAATAGGGCTCTAGGTGCATATTTTCTGAGAAATTAGTTAATCTCTGAAAATTATACATAGCAGAGGGCACAGAATAATTTCATCTATAATCAGAGACAGAACACTGCATAATATTCCCAGGCTTGTTTTATGTTATTATTATTTCAGTACAAAGGGAACCACAAAATTAAAAATTCATAAACAAGATCCACATCTGAATATAAATTAACTTGTAAGAAGTACTGTGTCGACATGAGTAACTAGCTTTTGATTTTAAAGACAACTTTGCTATTTGTGCTTCAGACAGCTGTATCCTTTAAAGACAAACAGAACAGAAAAGAAAGCCCAGAGCGCACAAAATATTGAAATACCAACATTTCGGAATATCATTAAGAAATGTGAAATTCCAGATGCCTGGAAGAGAACAAAGCCCTAAAATGCAAAGGATGTCAAAAATAAATTAAATGTTTTCCCTTGAATACCTTCTCAATTCCTCTTTCGCAGGTAATAAATAATTGCTCACTGTTATCATAATTATTATCAATAATGCACTTTCAGTAACAGTGCAAAATTAAATGTTATGGGGTTACATTCTTGTTCGTTGGTATTGCAAGAAAGCACAAAAGACAGAGTTCATGCTGGTGAATGTTTTCTCTTTCTTCTCAGACAGTGGATCTCTATTCTTTACTCTTATCAGTTCATGGTCAGCTAAAGGAAGCTGAGTGTTTACTGCTGGTAACAGTTCAACATGCGTTACAGATTATTGTGCTTTTTGGCTCATCCTGCCAACTTTTCCCATGGGACTTTTATCCAAAAGTTAGCTTCACACATAGGGCTTGCTAAATTCATATTTTTATTACTCTTACTCTTCTGTGAAATTTTACTTGTATGCATGAAGATCTACCCTTGCACTGACATAAATTGAAATAATATGTGTGTACAAGCTGGGTTACACACTAAGGAAGGTTGAGTAGAATAGGTGTTTTCCTTCTGGGTATCCTAAGTACTCAAGAGAAGAAGGAATGCAAAAAAAGTTTTCAGAAAAATGGAAAAAATTCTAAAAAATCACTGCTAGCAATTATGTCACGAATTGTATTGCCTTGTGGTACCCACATCAAGGACTGATGAAATGTTAATGTGTTATACGTAACTCATGCAATCATTCCTTATCCAGAGTGTTTTAATTGAGATCAGTTAATTTGCTGAATATTATTTTCTGAAAACCTTGGAAATTTTCACATGGATATTTGCATAAAACATGTTTAGACCAATTTCCAAAGATATTTTCCTTGTGTCACTATATAGAAACTGTAGAAAATATTGTGTCATTATATAGAAACTACTATATAACGTCTTCCAACTTTTGTTTACAAGATTTGACTACTAACTGTACTACAAATCATCATGAGGTTGTCTGGATTACGTTGTCAGATGTCAGCAATTCACAAGGAATTCACAAGCAATTCACAATTCCTCCAAATATTAAACACTGTTAATCTTACTAAAGGTATCTCATGAATTAGAGTCCTGAGTGTCTGAATTAGCAGTCACAACTCTGAAATGAGGGATTTAGGAAAAAATAACCAATGTGACCAATGAGGTGATAATGGCACATTTAGCAACTCTGACTGTGCTGCAAATAGAGACCAGAGAGATCAGAAGTTATTATTATTTTCTGGTTTATGTCAGGATTATGTCTCATTAAATTTGAACCATGTTAAGTGAAAGAAGAAAATCCCTCAAATTCTTCAACAAAAACCTTTGACCAAGACCCTAGACCTTATTAATTTAATGTCAAAATGAATACAGATGACTTTCTGTTTTGATTTTGCAACTCTCTGTAATTTTTGCTTTTGGCACAGGTCGTATTTCGAAATACTGAAATACCACAAGAAAGGCAGCAAATGCAATAATTCATGCAGCATTCAAGGAAAAAGAGATAGAACTCTTTTTAGGCAAAATTTCCTAGGCTTTCTAAGCTGCTCCCTAAGAATAGGGTCTGTGTAAAAGTACTTGTCACAAACTTCTGAAAATAAAAGGTTTCTTTCATGATTAAGTTCTCTTTGTTTCTCCATTTCCCATTAACGTTTCTCGTATAAATTCAGCATAAGAAAGTTTTCACAAAGCTCCTCCTTTCAAGGTCACAGACGTTTCAGTGAAATTTATTTAGCACAAGTCAAGCAGTTTAACATACTCTAAATTCTAAAATTCCAAGGACATCTACTAAGGTTTTCAAGGAAATGAGAAAAAGCTGCCTGAAAAAAACAGGGTAACATGAGAAGATACACTATAAGGTAATTCTGTTGCCTAAATGGTGGTGAAAATCATAACTCTATGAAGATTTTTTTAGTCTTATGTCTTGTGTTACTGATGCTGTTATGTGAGGTAATTTGCTGTCAGGCTGAGTGCAACAAAACTACCTGTGCAGGCCATTTTATCTGTCCAACACCTTTGAATGCAGAGTAATATGAGAAAAGAAAGATCATGTAGATTCATTGAATAGTATCTCACATCCATTATACACCAGGGAGAAAAAAAATTAAAAAGAATTAGAGGGTTTAATTTTAATGTGTTTCATCTGAAATAAATAAGTCCAAAACCAAAGAGCATAGAAATATTACCATTCCAGAATGAAGTGAGAATATTAATAAAAAGAAATTGGACAGTTCAAATAATAAACAGCACAGTAGATCATCACTAAAAATTAGCATAATTGACAGCTGGCATGTTCAATTTGTCAGAGTGGTAGGAGGTATGACAGACTTTTGTAGCCAGTAGTGGAGTTCAGTTCTTAGTCCCTTGAATATGATCTATGATTCTCTCAAAAATACTGGCTGTAGATAATCACAAGTGAAAGCCATTAGAGATATTTTTTAGCTGCTTATAGAAATAGAAAGGGCTGCATATTAATTTACCATGCTCTTTCATTAGTTTTGTGTCATTTGTTTCATTAGTCATCTGCTGTTTCACACCGATGTCAATGACACAAAACTAATTTCTGGCTAAATTGTACTGGTGAATTGCAGCCCATTATAGGAATAATTTCATCGTGCTCATTTGTATTTTGAATGAATGGTTACATCAAAGCTGTTTGGTCTAACCACTTCATCCAAAACATCTCCTCTGTGAAAAAGGAAACATTTACTATGAAGGTTAGATGGTATCTGAGCTGGATTTTGAAAGTCAAACAGTGAGTATCCATGTCCCTTTGTAGTTCCAGCTGTAAGTGTCTTCTCGAATGTATCCCTAATACATGATTTATGCAGTCATCCTGCAACGTTCTTCTAATTTAGATATGTACAGCTACTGCACGTGTGAAAACTTAGGATCCCAAATCATTAAAAAAAACAAATAAACAAACCAGAAATGCAGCCCTGAAAACTTCTTGACAGCATAATATAAAGAAAGTGAATTACCGCACCTGGATTTAAATCTTCACATCAGGCCTCAGTGGTTTAATGACTTTATGGATGTCTCCCTCTTATTTCTCTGTGGAGGGGAATCATTCATTTTGTTTAAAGTCCTTTCTTTAGGTTTCTATGGATTAACTCTCTTTTGAGGGCTTCAAGTCTGAAATTTGAATGAATTTCATGAGAATTCTTTTATCCAGGGAGTGCGTGGTACATTCGCAATATGGCACAACTAATTTCCACAAGAAAACCTTGACCCTTAATGCTATCCAGAAAATTTTCCTCACATCAGGTCTTTGAAAAAAAGGGATGCAAGAAATACAAAAAAAATACTATCTATATCAAGAAAAAAAAATGTTTTGAGAGGGAAACAAATCCAGTTCAAAAAAATATGAACTTCCTCCATAGCACTGCAAAATTCACACTGACAAACTACATCTGGAAGAAGTGCTTTTTAAAATTAGCAAGTAACACAAAATGTAGTTTGATGCCTCCAGCTGAGATTGAATGGCCACAATCACTTTCTTTTATTTTTTTTCTATTATGTACTTAGAAATTCTGCAGTATGCTACTGTGTATTAGGAGAAAGAAAATATTGTATAGTTTCTGTTTGCTTTTTCACTTTCAGTTACACTTAATTAAACATTATTTTAAAGGGGAAAAATATTTCTTAGTCTCACAGAATGACTACTCTTTGTTCTTTAGATGTAGAGAAAAATTGGGTTTTTTTCATGTGCTTCCAGAATTGCTGTGTTTTGGGTAGCTGCTATCAAAAGAAGCCTGGTACTTGTCCACTATAAAGCAAACTGACAGAGCAAATGACAATGTCTTAAAAGCAGAAAGGAACTTCATTCTGAAATGTGTAGCACAAAATGACATGTTGTGACACATTGAAAGATGTCTAGCAGGCACATTTTTAATCAGCTTGCTGGTAACCTTTGACCACGGCTGTGAGTGGCTCACAGGTAAGCAAATCCTGAAGCCCACTGCTGTGCTCTGTGTGAAGTTACATGGCACTGTGTGACTGATCTGCTAAAATAGTGCATTATGTTTTTTTGTGTCAGAGGTTCAGAGCTGTACAAGGAGGAGCAATTTCTGTCTTGCCTCATGTTTGTAAGGTTAAGATGCTGTTTCTGCATAGGTTACTTACTCCTTGTGCCTCAGACATAGTTCCTTTCATTGGACAAATCTTTAGAGAAAAGATTTTGAAATGTTGCAAATGTGATCATCCACATATGAATATGGATTTAAGAATATGTTTACTTAATTTTCAGAAAGTTAATTATGTCTCATCCTGGCTAAGATGCAACTCTTTAAAATGAAATGTTAAATACGAATTAGGTCCAGGGACTTGGGTGTCATTAAAATGGCAACAGACTTGTAATTAGAATTCTGTTCACTTTTTGCCCAGGAACTTCAAGCAGAACATGAAGCTGAACAATGAATCAAATCTAAGGGTGAATTTAAGGATCTCATAAGGTGCTACCAAGGGCTATTAATGGCAAGAACTAAGAAACCCTCTAAGTCAGACAGCTTTGCTTCTTAACTTTCTTAATGTTGGGAAGTCACATGGCAAAATTAATCTGTAGTTTATCTCCAGTCACTTCAGTGAAGTTAGATCAGATGATATACTTCCTCTACTCCCTTGAGACATGGCAGTACTTGATGTACTTTTCTTTGTGTATGACAGAGAGAAGCCTGATGGTACGTGGATGAGGAAGTTTAATATGGTTATCAGAAGGTGCTTTAATGACTATAATAATTTCCAAATCCTGAGCTTGTCAAGCTATCTGCTTTGCTTTCCTTTAATTATAATTAATGATCACTCTGGAGACAGAAAGAAAGACCTAAAATACAGAAAAAGAAAGATGAGTTACTACAAGGGACTTCATGTGACCTTATACTATTATAAACAACTAAAAAACCCAATCATTTTGTTTGATTAGGTGGTTTACACTCATTCTGTTCCAATATGGGCTGCTTTCTGATCATACATTAATCATACTATTTAAATGAACATTAATCTAATGTCTCTTCATTATGAAGAATGCTAGGAGAGACAAATTTGTCTCAGTGATCAGACCAATGACCTTTCTCATTTCTGTGAGATCAATAATTAAAAAGAGAGCTTTTCTACATTTTATACCGAATTTCAGATCACAGCAATTGCGGATGCAAAGCACCGGATCATTCAAAATAAGAAAACGAACATTCTTCTGCGACAGCCTGCCTTTGTTATGAAAGAGTAATGTGCATGCCTCAGAGAATCCTTTTGATTCACCTGGGACAGTTACTGTAGTTTGAAGTCATTTTACAGGAACGACAAAACATAGGAAGTTACAATGAAAACACCTGTTCTTGTATATACAAGTTTGCGTGTGAAATAATAAAATAATTGGGGAAGCCCTTTATGTCACAAAATGGACTCAGTCGGAGATCAATGTGATCAGACAAAAGCCATTTATTACAGAAAACTAACTCTTTATATACTATTGCTTAAAGCTGCTTACAATAACTTGGCACATTGTGATTGGATACCTATCTTTAAGGCCCTTAGCAACTAACATATACTTGGTCAAGCACAGGTGTGAGAACCTGACCTTCAAAGCTTGCCCACAGTCCACAATTTAGCAACTCAGTAAATTCCAGCTCCTCCTTATCTTGCTTTCTCATCTCCTTTATTTGTGTCCTTCTTTGCTCTTGGATGACCTTGAATCCATGTCGAACTCTACGCAGGCACTTGCTGATCTAGGTACGTGGCCGTTCTTTGCCAGAAAATCATCCACACCTTTACCCAGAATCTGCCCAGGGTTCAGGGGGTTTGTAAATTTGTTAGTTTGTTTGGTTTGGCTTTATTTTTGTTTTATTTTGACGATCTACACACACACACACACACACACACACACACAAAAAAAAAGGAATTGCATACAGTGAGTCTTAGCCATTGGTGTTTTTCAACAACCATACATCAAACACTCCAATTTTATGGATATTTAACAAAGGAAGAGGATTAATGTTTTCAGAGTTTTTGTTTAATATGCAAATAGGATGTCATTTTGCTCAAGCACCAACTGTTGCTATGTTCATGCAGCTAAGGTTGAAAAAAACATCTTTTATAATAAAAAAATTAATCTTAAGACTTAATGTTGTGGGATTAAGTTGAACTGAAACATATGGCAAAAAAAGGTAATTCAAATGCCTGTTTTCTAAGGTTCTTCTTTCTAGTGTAACCGGGAAAACCACATACTGAAATTCAGGAAATATTAATTTATGTTAAAACATTTGGAGCTGTTTTCTACTTTAGTCACTCAGAAAATATCTGAGGAGCTCACAATAGGTAAAGAAATTCTAATAAGAGATTTACTTAAGATGTAAAATCATCCATTTTAAGGCCATCCGCTGGTTTTGTCATTAGTCTTGTACAAGATGAGGTACCCTTATGTCTCACTTTAGAGGCAAACAAGCTCAATGGACAGGCAGTGAAAAAAATGAGGGAGATTCATTCGCTTTGCTGGTGAGGCACAGGAGGTATGCTATTACCACTGGCTTTTTTTGCATAGGAACAAAAGGTCTCTGACAAAAGGTATCTAACAAAAGGTCTTTATATTAAGGGTTTTTTCCTATTATTTATGCTGTTAGCAGTCACTTGATTTATTCTCACTGAAAAGGGTTAGAGATCACAGAAGCAGCTCAGAGGTGAATGATGCAGAGCTACAGCAAACAGACATGTCCCCAGTCTTAAAATCTAGTCTCCAGAGCATCACTGAAATAGCTGCACTACTCTATGAGGAAATTAGGTAAAAAGACAAGACCTCACCCACCGCACAGAGCAGGCAACAAAATACTATCCGTGTTTCTTTCCTTTACTTGTACATCTTTGGTTGGAGAGTTGAACTGTTACTTTATTCTGTATCAAGAGATATTTTTGTTTTCCTCATTGAAGGCTTGGAATAATTTCCTTTCACTTTCCGGTTAAAAACCTAAATTATACTTAACCATGGTACAAGCAAACAAAGTAGGAAATGTAGGAAATGAAGGCAGCAAAGGGTCTAACTCCTCTGGACCAACCACTGCCACCAAGTAGGTGTAAAAACCACCTAACAGTAGCATTTTACTTGTCAAGAGATTGTGTGAACAGCAAAGCCAAAGACATACAGGTTTAGATGTTTTATTTCTTACCATTTTTCATTGTTTTTTTCCTGGAGTAGTGACTAGAATGTTAACATCACAAACAAGGAAATGAAGGAATCTATTTAGTTAACATCCCATAACTCATTTGGTTTCAGCAATAAGTGATTCCAACACCAAATGGAAGCATACATATTTTTTGAATATATGCACGGATATCTAAACATATATATAAATGTACTGTACAGACGTGAATTTGAGTATCTTTCTGCTGGACAAGTTTTGTAATGAAGTAGCTTAAACATCGTGCCATTAGCTGATGGAAATGTATATGACGCATTTATGTACCATGTATCTGTGCCACATTCTGACACCTTCCTTTGGCACCACCAAAACTCATGTTCATGCTGTTACTAACAGAACGCATTTATGTGCACATATATACATTCGTATGTACATGTAAGTGTATGTGTGTATAGTTATCATTTATAAGTACATACATGAACAAGACTGTCTTGTATATACATTATATTGCATAATGATAGTCATTATTATCCTTTATTTGACTCCATGTATCGAAATGAATTTCCTGTCATGTCTGCTATTATTGCTTCCTTGTAAATTCATAGTGATAGACAAGGATTAATGTTTTCAGGATCTTTTTGGAAACAGAACTGGACCCTAGAGATAAAAAATTAGATAAGCATAAATGGTTGTAAGTGAACTAACAAGTACCACACTTCCTAGTAACAGCTGCATATATGAGTAGAGCAGAACTCAACACCTTAGTCTTCTTGTGGTCACATACTAAACATTCTGTTTCATTTCCTCTGCATGCTTGCTAAAATCAAGTAAGATCAAACAGTCCTTAGGAAAAAAACCAAACAGGAAGAAAATGATTAAAACTGGCACCTAAGATTTATATATTAATGGAAAGCGACTTCTTTCCCCTTGGAGACACCTTTCAGAATGGTAGTCGAAAGTATAAAAAAATCTATTCAGTGTTCAGGCATCTGCTGTATTTTGCTGTGATATGATGGGACCAAATATAGCCCTTCTAAGGCTGACACTGAGCTGTGCAGTGCAAAGTGTGGTTTCGGATGCTCCCTGGAATCCAACACGGGCATGCCAGAGCTGAATGCTATAGTAGCTTGCCCATATAATAAGCAAAGCAGAACTCAGATACAGATTGCATAGACAAACCTATATCTGGATGAAAAGACTCACAACATAACTGTGCCAATAAGAAAACATTCATAAGAAATGTCCTGAAAATACATGGAAATTTGGGATGTCCTTTTAACAAAAAACAAACAAACAAACAAACAAACAAAAAAAAACAGGCTATAAACTTGTTCTAAGGGAAGCTGAAGCCCAGATAGTATTGGCATGTTTTGCTCAGCTCTCCATTTACACGAGGGAGACCAAATCACTGGGAAAAACAAGCAGATGAAAATCAGAGTGTTTAAATAGAAACATAGAATCATAGAATAGTTAGGGTTGGAAAAGATCATCTAGTTAAAAACCTTTTTATAAGAGTGTCCTGGTTTTGACTGGGATAGTTAGTTTTCTTCCTAGTAGCTGCTACAGTGCTGTGTTTTGGATCTGGAATGAGAATAAATTTGATAACACACTGATGTTTTAGTTGTTGCTGAGTAATGCTTACCCTCAGTCAAGGACTTTTCAATTTCCCATGCTCTGCCAATGAGGAACTGCATAAGAAGCCAGGAGGGAACACAGCCAGGACGGCTGACCTGAACTGGCCAAATGGATATTCCATAACATAGAATGTCATGCTCAGCATATAAACTGGTGGGAGTTAAACCAAGAGGTTAAACCAAGACAGTTACTGACATCTCATAAGTGTGTATTTCCTCTGGAAACTTCCGGTGGCAAAGGGCATGAGAAGTAACATATAGCTGTAGGGTGTTATGGAACACAGTCATGAGTAATTATAATTACTTTTGTTGGTACATACATTTATACAGTGTAATCCTTTTGTCTGAGTGAACACCACTCTGCTGATGAGTTATACCTCCTTTTTTCCTGACTGAGAGCAGATAACCCTTTCGTTGTTGGACTAACAACAGTATTTTGAAGCAATAATTTTGAAGTATTTTGAAGTAAAACACAGAAAAACAAGGACTTTGTGAAGAAAACATGACATTGCCAATGCTTAAAAGTTGCAGCTATAGTACCAAATTTTTTCATGTCCATGATCAAATATGAAGTGATGCGAAAGGGCAACTGATTACAAGGATACATACCTGTATTGGTTTTCTGCACACGATTCATTTAGCCTTGTTAGTCAATTTTCTTGCTGTGTGGGAAATAAGGTTTTTCCACTGCTCATCTCCAAAGTCTGACTCTTCAGTGCTTGCACTTTTGAACTGACAAAGTTGTTCCATGAAAAACAGTCCTGGTTAATAAATCAAAGGTAGGCTGAGATCACTGTGACTGACTGCCTTTCATGCACACAAAATTCAAAAGAAAAGCTTGCTAACAGCAACAACTAAATGAGCACAAAGAATTATAAGACAGTGAACAGTGACATTGTACTCCTATTTCTTCACTGTGAACATCAATGGAATTTGGTATTGTGTATTAACACTGCAGTCTTCAAATTAAAAGAGGTTATTTTTACTTTATAAAACAATTAACAGGGAATACAGAAACAGTAACAGCTTTTGGAGCTTCCCGAAAATAGTGTAGTGTCCCTCCTCTGCAATGGCATAGACATAAAAATTATTTGGATTAATTAATACTTAAAAAATACCATTAAAAATACTATAAAAAATACCATAAAATGTTCTTGAACATTTTTTACTTGATTTTCATCTTTGTTGGGTTTGGAAACATCAAAATATTCAAATAGTGCTGGAAGGCATATTTTGTATGTTGGCTATGTATTTTCATGAAGTTGTTTCACCTTTTCATTTGTTTCTGTCTGTAAACATTCCAGTGCTTATTCTAATGCCATTGACTAAAAGGTCAATTAATTTACAATCATTAGTCAGATTTAAAGAAATAGTTGAAGGCTAGGGAGTTAATTGCACTTACTAAATTTATAAACGCTGAGTAACAGAGGTGTTTTCCCACAATTAAATATTATATAGGCTTTAGTCCTTGCAAATATTTTAAAAATATTTTCCTGTTATAACTTCTGATGCCTCCTCACTATTTTGGTTGACCTATTAATGCATAAGGCAATTTTAGAATTTTAAAGGGTTTGTTTATCATCAATTTATACCCCTGCCCCCAAACCTCCTGAAAGGAATTGCCAGAAAAAAGCCACAAATTTAAACATAGTCATATTTTTTTTTCTTCTTTTTTTTTCCTAATATATATATATATATATATAATAACAGAAAATAAAAGTAAATGGCGATAATTTCCACAATAGCTGAGCTTATAGTTTGCTCGCTATAAAATTTGCCTTTGACATCAGTAGGCAAAGGGTTGGATAGAGCCATGAAAGACAAGTGAAGCTGAAGTCAGTGAAAAGGAATTAATAGTTACTGTACTTGTTTAGCATGGGTCTAGCACAGGGCTTATTCTTTGGTTCAGTTCACAGGTGATGGATATTTTGACCAGGTCTATTTCTTTAACAGATATTCACTTCACTAACTGCATTTCCTGACCCAATTTTCATCGTGTTTGGAACATATTTAAAGTATGTCATGGCTTTCTATTTGTTGAGTTTTTTGGCTTGACCATGGGTAATTGCTATTTCTACAAACATCAAAAAGTGTCATGTTCTCACTAAAGTGTAAGCAACATTGTCAGCTTAAGGGCACATGTTCTCTGAATGACATTATTATTTACTCTATTCCAAAAAAGAGAACAAATGTGACGAAAAGTATTACATTAAACAATTTCAACTTTTAGGCTATTTTGAATTTTTTTTTTTTCTATTCTGTCTTCAAAGCCTCCAAAATGTTACTTAATCTCAAACTGCTCTCAGTCTATTATTCATTTATATTGCTTATGACAAATGCAATATATCTTGAAGGCTTGATTCAATAGCACACCTGCTGGTGATTAGTGACATTTCAGATGTTCCTCTCTGCCATCTAGAGGCATTGAGAATGGCACAGGTCTCCCACAGATCCTCAGCACCATCACAATAAGTTATCTCAGACAGTGTCATTAAGTAGATATCTGTGAGCATTCAAAATAGGTTGTAAGTGACTGCCCTGATCTTTGAGATGAGGTTTAGCTCATAGAAATTAAACACCAGGTCCTAAATGTAAGCTACTAGAAACCAAGTGCAGACATCTAGTGAATGCAAACAACAGAATCTTCAGAGATCTTTTCAGTTTACCACAAAGTAAATACTTGGTGTTCAACCATCTAAACAACCTTCAAGACCTATGTGTCATCAAGAAACCAGTTTAAACTCAGGTGAGAGAGGAGTCCCATCCTTGTATAAAGTCTTTCTTAGCTATAACTAGGTTCAAGCACATTTCTCATGCTCAGGCTAATAGGTGTAATGAGTAATAACAACCTACTGAAGAAGGGTTTCTCTTGCCAAATCTCTATGCTCAGTACAAGGAGTCTGAAAGCTGAGCTAAGGTTAAGTTTCAGCTAAGGAGCTCAAAAGCTGGTTTAGTGTCAAGGGCCTATTTTACTCCCAGCCTTTATACTTGTATACCTAACTGTAAAAGAGTTAGCACTGCAAGTCTGTTGAGAGTTGCTGGATTCTTTATAGTATGGTAGAAAGATACTCAGATTGCATGAAATGTTGATAGTTACCTAGCCATAGAAGAAAAAACTTTTCTTACAGTAGGTTACATTGGTTTGGGGTTTTTTTTTAATTAAATACAAGAGATAGAAATGAAAAAGCTAAAGATCTGTGTCTCAGGAATTGCAATGTAGAGTGTTTTTCTCTAGATATTTATATTTTCAATGTACTGTGTATTCTAGGACTCTCACAACCATTTTATCACCACTTTGACCTACTGATAAGAAGTGGCAATTTACTATATCTTCTTCATTATGTAGGTCTTCAATTACACACCCTTAATCCATCAGATGTTTATATTATGAAATAATCAAAAACCCCATCTGCAAACCCTGATAAGTAACTTGAATGAGCTTGTTTTAAGGCTAAGGTTGATATCCTTGGTCTTAAAACAGAGAGCTTCTATCTTACAGGTAACTTAAACTGCCTGTAGCTGCAACTATCGGTACAAATAAATAATTCAGACTAACTTGGAATCGATTTTGACTTCTGTGCTCTTACAACAGAATGTGGTCAATTTATAGTCTTTTTTTTTTGTCACCCATAACACAGGTTAACTGACCTAAACTAACTTCCTTTCTAGAGACAAGCTCACCTAAACCTCTATTTTTCTACTGCAAAATATTTGGAAGGCAGTTTTTGTACCAGTCCTATCCGTGATACTTTCCCTAAAAAAAAAAAAAAAGGGAGGGCATGTGTGCAGAAACCAAACATGTAGTGTTATAAGTGAAAAATTGTGCTAACAGTGTTTTTTTTAGAAATTAATCAGTTTTATTATGCAAAAGAGATGTTAATTATTATTAGCATGGAAACTCATGGGCTACAATAGAAATTAGATAAACTGAAGTTTAAGTAAGCAGAGAAACTGCATATAGCTAGGAAAGAAAACCTAAGTTCTGCTGAATACAGCAGCTAGTAGAGCAGAATAAACGGGGAATATTAACTGTATGAAAATGCAAACTGAAAACATGTACTTAATGTTTCTCTTTGGAGAAACTCCAGGGTCTACAGAATGCTGAATGCATGCCCTGTTAACTGTGTGAGCCACCATAGAACAATTAAAATGACTACTGTATTTTACATTTATCCTAAGACTTTGCATACAGTTTGAGCATGCTTAATTTGAATATGGGATTGAAAACTTTTCCTGGCAACCCATATTTCATTTATACTTTTTTTCTGTCACTATTGTATGAAAATTTTATTAAAACTTCCTTTAGCTCCTTCTGTGAATTTGAGAGAAGCCCTTTCATTGACTTTCAAGTACACAGAATTATTAAGTTTCCTAGCTCAGGGAATGTACCTATGAAAGATGATCTAGAAAGTTTTGCCAGCTCTCATTTCCATAATGCATCTTTTGGGGTTATAAATACAGATGTATGATGTTTCACAGGTTTTTTTACCTATTTCATGGCTTATTAGTGCATCTCAAATGCATTTTGCAAAGGAGATGCAGATCAATAATTTCATTTTGCATATCAAGAGACTGGGAGAAGGAGAGCTGAAGTGAATTTTTCAAGGTCAGCTGGAGGATAGTGCCTGATAGAGAGGCAGAGCGCAGGTCTGAGATCCCAATTGGCTTCAACAGTGTCGTGGTTTAAACCCTGTTGTCAAGTTAGCCACTCAGTCCACTCCACGCCCCTTTCTTCCTCCCCTCTCCCGGTCTCGGATGGATGGGGAGAAGAATCTAAAGAATGTAACTCCCACGGGTTGAGATAAGAACAGTCCAGTAACTAAGGTATAACACAAATCACTACTGCTACCACCAATAATAATATTGATAAGGGAAATAACAAAGGAAGAGAATACAATGTCATGTAGAAAAACCAGCACGACCGAGCAGTGAGCCAGCCCTTTCGGGTAACTCCCAGTTACCTCCTGGGCATGACAAACTGTGGTATGGAATACCTCTTTGGCGAGTTTGGGTCAGGTGTCCTGTCTCTGCTTCCTCCCAGCTTCCCCTCCTCCCTGGCAAAGCATGAGGCTCAGAAAGTCCTTGGTCAGACTAAACATTTGAGCAGTAGCTAACAACATTGGTGTTATGAGCGCTGTTCCCAGGCCGAAAGTCAAAAACACAGCGCTGCACCAGCTACTAAGAAGGAGAAAAAATGACTGCTACTGCTGAACCCAGGGCAAACAGGCATCTCGGAATGCTACCTCTCAGCTGGGAAAATCACAGAATACTCTCTTCTGATATCTACTATCTCGTCTATGTGCAAATTTGACAGTATGCATGCCAGGTACACACATGTACTCACATATGCTGAGTATGTGATGTGTAATGTATTTCTCTCATAGAAAATACTTTCTGAAATCTTGGAACCTTCTCCTTGTCTCACTCATCCTTTGCTCCAGCACACTGAAAAGGTCTTGACAGTATTTCATCTCATTCATGTGTTATCATTACTACCATCAGGAGATTTTGGATAATAAATGCGGTGCTTTACCAGCTAAAAACATTTTCTTTTTGCACTGACACAGACTTGTCAATAAAACCCTATGGCATGTTAACTTCCAGTCTCTCAGATGTGGCGAACTGACATTTACAATGCAGAGAAAGGTAACAAAGTGTGAAACAGATCATAAATCATTTAAAGAGAGTTAAAGAGAGACTTAAAACAAAAGCCTCCAGGAAAGAAAGAAAAAAAGAAAAAAAGTGGAAAAATGAAATAGGCACCAAAAATTATTTTATACAAGAATGAAGCTATGACCTTTTCACCTATCATCACTCACATTGGTTTACCTTTCTCAGCCTCTGGAGTCTAGAACAATTCAGTCAGTGTGCAGAGTGCTGCATGAGAAATGAACCTTTTATTTTATTGTTACCCAGGGCATGATATCCTTGAGAGGAATGACAAAACCAAGAACAGAGCAAAACAGAAAGCAATAGTCGCTACAGGTTTGGGATAATAAAAGCAAGCAGTGAACGCAATATTCTTAGAGATATTCTTCAATTCAAAGTTCACAAGGCAGGCAAGTGCAATTTATTGGAATTTTTTACATTTCAAAATATGTTTTACAATCTTTTCACTCAGTTATTTAAATATGTGCTTTGCAAATGCCTGAAAATGTAGCAAGAGAAAGGGGCACGCTTTATCATAGCTTGAAAATGTGAACGTACAAACAGTACTTTTCATGAAGGCACAGAACAGAAGGTTGGCTATTTATATGATCAGCTCTAAACCATGATGTTTTACAGGCAAGCTGTGTTTTCAATTAAGTGGAGCTAAGAGGGTGATATAGACTTGTAAGCAAAATCAGAAGTTCGATATCTAGGTCAGAAATCTCAACCCCTCACCTCAGAAAAAATGTATTTAATACCACATAGATAAGTGAAGGCATTTTAATATGATATACAAAAGATAGCAATTAACAACAGTAGGCAGCCTGATAGAATTCTTTTCATAGACAAAAGAAACAAAGCTGGAATTAGGAAGTAAGATAATGTAGTGAGGTCACTTATAATTCAGCTGTACCTATTCATATGCCACATAGTTCTTACTGAGAACAATAACATGCATTTATATAAAGCCTTTTTTTATCAAGTATTTTACAGACATAATACATAAGATAGTTCACCAGATTCTGAAATGCTAGTAGTGGTCTGAAATTTGATTATTGTTAAACAATACAAAGCAAAAATCTGTAACAGTTTTTGTCAGGAAGAGAAGAATAATAATTTATCCAATTAACAATGTAGAAGGTATTTTAGGTAGAGAGATTGGCATTAGCAAACTAGAATTTGAAAATCTTCACAGTTAACCATCAGCTTTGATGAATGTGTTAAGAAAAAGAAAGCTATTTCTTGGTTTGAAGTAGACTCGGGTTTGATCTGTGACTTCTGTTTGAAAGTGAAGTAAGCCACTTCTAAGCCACAAAGTAAGCCACTTCTAAGCCACTTAGTAAGCCAGTAATAGAAAAGGCAACAAAAATGTTATATCAATAGAAAACACTTGGGGGATTTTTACTTGTTCTAAAAGTTCTTCCAGTTCTCCATTTCATTCCTTTTCAGATTTGGATCCCTTTTGGATTTTCAGCAACACTGACTCTTTCTTGCTAGCCCTTTAAAGTCATGCGCAGCTTGCAGTCTGCTATCAGAAGTCAATCATATGACCAGAGCTATTTTTCATCTTTCTCCCTGCCACTGAGAGTTCATTTGGAATTCCAGTTGCCACACTGAGATTTATTAGGCTACATTTGTCCAGTCTGGATCTGACTAAGTGTCTAAAGACAGTGTCACCTTTCACAGCTGTGCACCCTGTAACCATGCAAGAACATGGGTACAGGACTGATTCAGACCATTGTTGACTCACACAAAAAGTTCCACCCACCTAATAACCAATTTTAATATTTTTCTAGTGACATTAGATTTCTTGTGTCTATTTGGTTATCTGATTAGTGAATTTCAATATAAATTCAACTTTCCTCCATGTAGATTGCCAATGAAATTAAGTCTTCTAAGTCCAACAAAGGGCTGGGAAGGAGATGTAAATATCTTGCATTGCATAACCATTCTAAGTTTGTGAATGTGCCTAAAACAGTTATAAAATGTCAGAAGAAAACACAATAGAAACATGCATGAAGAAAATAAATTACTGATTTACATCTTCTTAATGTTCAACTCCTCGTCACTGCTTGCATCCCTCTGATGTTTTTCTCAGCATGCCTGATCCTCCGTTTTCTCTTTGCTCCAGCAGAACTCATTGTTTTCAGTAAGCATAGTGTCTGGGTAAAAAAATTTCGATCTGATTAACAGCTATCTCTTAGAAAATACAAGATGACACATACGTGTCCACAGTAAAAGAAACCAAGCAAAGATGCTATAAAAATAGTAGCAAAGGAGAATACAAGCTTAAGAGGTTCAACGAGGAAATTTGCCATAGAAACTTTCTACATTTAAAGTTAAGTTTTTTCAGTTGCTATTCTTTTTAATTTCTGTAAGTTTGGGTTTTTTTTCTTACCCTAATATGGTTTTAATAACTGCAAAATTCACAAATCAACTCCTAATACAGCTCCAAGTACTGGTAAAGCTATACTCCAGTTGTTAAGTGAGTGCTTTCATTTGCAGCAGCAGTGGTATGACCATAGAGATGCTGAGGCTAATACAAATGCTAAATCAGAAAGATAATCATGACTACTCCTAAGGTTCAATTATAGCATCTTAGTCAGCACTTTAATTTCTGGATGCAAAGCAGTTTAGGGCAACTGGAAAGATACATGATGCCTTTTCATTTTTCCTTTGTCTCATAAATCAAGGACACTATTAAATTATAGTAGTAATAAAAATACTAATAATGCACTGTGAATGTCTTTAACCAATTATCCCATTTCCTGCCTGGCTATTAAGCTGCACTCAGAATTCTCAGAGAAAACGCATTTGCATTGTACAGTAAAAGGCAAGTTTAAATGCATTATGTGACAGCTAGCATATTAATGTCACTTGTGATCAGCTACATGAATTACCTATCTGAGAAATTCACGGACAGCCAAGACAATGGACTGATTTATTCAATGGGGAAGACTTTTGTGTCCTGTAGGACTCAATTAAGGTACATAAACGTAAGTTATAACCATCCTACAACATTGTAGTGCTTTGTGGTTGCTATTAGTTTGAGGGTCAAAATCCTGCAGTCTAGGACCTCAACACCTTTGAATGTTTAGAACATGAATTCTGGGATCAGAAATGAGTCTATGATCTTATTTGTTTGGTTTTGTTTAACAAAAGACAAAACAATTCCCAGTGAAGTTGTGTAGAGGTGGATCTTCTTTCAAGGCTACTTTTTTCTTATGCAATATTACAATCACAAATGTAAAGCAGTACAGACTTTTTAGTTTTTAACTTTTTTTTGTAAGCCTTTTTCTGAAGATTCAACCATTAGTCTGTGTGCTTAACCACCTATGTTGCATGGATATTAGATTAGATATGAGGAAGAAGTTCTTTACTGTGAGGGTGGTGAGGCACTGGAAGAGATTGCCCAAGGAAGTTGTGAATGCTCCATCTCTGGCAGTGTTCAAAGCCAGGTTGAAATGGGTCTTGGGTGACATGGTGTCCTGGTTTAGCAGCAGCAGTCATTTTTTCTACTGGTGCAGTGCTGTGTTTTTGACTTTTGGCCTGGGAATAATACTGATAAAGCTGATGTTTTCAGTTGCTGGTCAGAATGTTTACCCTGATCAAGGACTTTGTGAGTCTCATGCTCTGCCAGGGAGGAGGAGGGGCCGGGAGGGAGCAGGGACAGGACACCTGACCCAAACTAGCCAAAGAGGTATTCCATACCACAGCACGTCATGCCGGGGGATGTAACTGGGAGCTACCCAGAAGGGCACGTTCTCTTTTCGGTCGGGCTCTCTTTTCCGGCGAGCGGTATCGTGTTCTCTTCCCTTGTTATTTCTCTTATCCTTGTTGTTGTTGGTGGTAGCAGTAGTGATTTGTGTTATACCTTAGTTACTGGACTGTTCTTATCTCAACCCGTGGGAGTTACATTCTTTCGATTCTCCTCCCCATCCCTCTGGGGAGTTTGTGTGGGGGGGAAGTAGACTGCGTGGTTCTAATTTACAGCCGGGGCTTAAACCACGACAGTTCTTTTTGGCGCCCAACGTGGGGCACGAAGTGTTGAGATAACAACAGATCTGACTGAGGCACAATGCTGATTTATGGGCTCTCAAAGTTGTTCTTTTTGATGTCACAGTTTCTGTATGTCGTTGCTTACTTAGAGCCGGTATTTGCTGTGTTAGTGTTTTTCAAGTGTGGGCCTTGGGCTAAGGTTCTTGTTTCATTGTACTTTATGGTAATGGCTTGTAATACGGGGGGGCTTCGGCAGCAGGGCGAGATGGACATGGCCGTGGACTTGTACCTGGCCGTCCCGCTGCTCTTCACCGTCCTGGCCCTCGTCCTCGCCTCCGTCTCTGGGAGGCTGCAGGGAGCTGAGGGGGAGCAGCCCCGGGAGCCTGTGGCAGCTGAAGCGGCCCAGGAGAGGGGCCCCGGGGACCAAGCGGCGGCAGGAGCGGGGCTGGAGGCCGGGAAGGAGGCGGCTGCCGAGCAGCAGGAGGAGGCAGCGGAGGAGCCGAGCCCCACAGCCGAGCCCAGCCCCATGGCAGCCGAGAGCATTCCCCAGCAGCCTCCTGCCGAGCCCCGTGAGCCTGAGCCGCAGGAGGATGCAGGAGACCCCGCAGCACTTTCCAGCAAGGCAGAGGAGGAAGATCTGGACTCGGAAAAAGTGGAGCTGGTGGTGAGAGAGCCTTCAAGCACAACAGCTACAGCCCCAGTGACAAGTACAGCAGCATCATTTGAGAGTTCTGAAGGTTTTGAATGGCCTTTGGGTACTCTTGGGACCTGCCTGCTGATTGTGATGGGGATCACCATGTTGGCACACACACAGAGTGTGTTTTACCCACGAGCATTTTGTCTGATCCCAAGAGTTAAGCAGAGTCAGGTTTGGGTCTTGTCTGGGTTTAGACAATACAGGGGGACTGAGAGGTTTTCCCCAAGGCTGGACAGTCATGAGTGTCACGGTGTGTGGGACAGTATGGGCGAGTATCTAATCCACTGGGCCCCTCCAGTGCTTTGGAAGCGTCGGAGATGGAAGGCAGCTGTGTGGAGTCCCCGACGACAAGTTGCAGAGACTGCTGCAGGGGAGGGTGAATTATTTTGAGCCTGATGGGCCCGTGACACTTCAGGACATCAGGGCAGAGATGCAACATAGAGATGGACTCATGATCGAGGGGTGGACTTTGCAATGGGCCTCTCCTGCTCTGAAAGACTGTTACAAGAGATGGAGCCCACCATCATGGACCGAATGGACTCAGCAGCTTTATAGGGATTGGTCCGTGCACTAAGATAAGAGTGCACTGAGATGAAAGTGATGGTATATTGAAAATGTGGGATCTGAGCATGACGTGAATAGTATGGAATAAGGGGTGGATACTGTCCTGGGTTCAGCAGCAGCAGTCATTTTTTCTACTGGTGCAGTGCTGTGTTTTGACTTTTGGCCTGGGAATAATACTGATAAAGCCGATGTTTTCAGTTGCTGGTCAGAATGTTTACCCTGATCAAGGACTTTGTGAGTCTCATGCTCTGCCAGGGAGGAGGAGGGGCCGGGAGGGAGCAGGGACAGGACACCTGACCCAAACTAGCCAAAGAGGTATTCCATACCACAGCACGTCATGCCGGGGGATGTAACTGGGAGCTACCCAGAAGGGCACGTTCTCTTTTCGGTCGGGCTCTCTTTTCCGGCGAGCGGTATCGTGTTCTCTTCCCTTGTTATTTCTCTTATCCTTGTTGTTGTTGGTGGCAGCAGTAGTGATTTGTGTTATACCTTAGTTACTGGACTGTTTTTATCTCAACCCGTGGGAGTTACATTCTTTCGATTCTCCTCCCCATCCCTCTGGGGAGTGTGTGTGGGGGGGGAAGTAGACTGCGTGGTTCTAATTTACAGCCGGAGCTTAAACCACGACACATGGTTTAGTGTGGTGTCCCTGGCCATGGAAGGGGGGTTGGAACAAGATGATCTTAAAGGCCTTTTCCAACCCTAACTATTCTATGATTCTATGATATGTTTTAGTTTTATGATTTATATGCCTGGATGTTTGAAAATTTTCCACCAAACGTCAATAGTATGGAAACATTTTCTGTAATGAACCTGTTTTTTAAATATTTCACTAGAGGTAATGAGTGATGTGCAGGAAATACCTTTTCACACTCAGAAATCCCTCTTTGTAAGAATGATTATAACATCAGATGACACGATAGCATACATCGGAATTCAGGGTCTTAATGACTGTTTATGAATGTTATTTTGCAACACTCAAACAGAGAAACACTTTTCAAATCTTCAGCGTTAATTCCCCCTAAAATAAAAATATGGCTCTATTGAGGTCTAAAAGACTTTGAAAATGTATTCCAAGGAATTTGTGTGATGAGTACCATGCAAGTGCTGATAAATATTGTTGCTCAATCAACATCATGAAAGACAGTAATTTCACAGCTTAATGTTTGGTTGTCCTGCTGGTTGGAGACCACAGAACTCATGCCCACTCTTCTTTAAAGGACTAGATATGAGCAACAGTTACACTTCACACCCTCTCTGCAATACTTATTATGTCCCTGAAACGCTAAACATGTGCACGTTTACTTTCTTTTTCCTGCTCAAAGTCATGACAGAATGCTGGTCTTGGTATGAGAGCATGTGCAGACATTAAAAAGGCAGAACATGCTAGAACAGTGATGGAGATGTTCTGCATAGACAGAGGCCGACTTGCCTATTTGGGCCTCTCAGAAGTGGGTCTGGGAGATCAGAGCCTGAAGAAACTCAGGAGCCAAGTCATTTGACTGTATGGTTCATCCACAGGGAAAACTACCTGAGGAATCCTCATGCTTAGTATATTTGCTGGAGTTCCCTGCTATTTTTCAGAAATATTATCTTGGTTTCAATTGTTTAGCTAAGTATACTGCAGTTGAGTTGTTCTGTCAATACAAGATTGACATAGGAACCATGATAGCCAAGTGACATAATGCTGTAAAGGGACTAACACATAATGCTGTCGGCTTAACTAAAAAAATCCATTGCCATTATTATGCATTGCAATACCTCCTCAACAGAAAGCAACATCTACAAGAAATATTTATCAGGGTATAAATTTAGATTTATTCTGGCTCAGTTTTTCAGTTTTCATTTAAAAAAACATCTTTGAAGTCAGTGTGAGTTCTGTTCTACAGAAAACTTAACTTCCAGCCTCTAAGTAAAGCTTTCCATGTAGTCTACATTGCGTGTCTTTCTGAGAGTGTGCTCTGGTTGCTTTTTTAATGTCTAAACTAATTCTCTGGATAGGTCTATGTTTTATGTGCACAGGGAGAGTGCTTGTCTGAGTATCTGCAAGAAAGGGAAGGACCCAGAGTGCAAGAAAGATCTACAGTGCTTTGTGTTTCTGCAACAGAAGACACAGAGTCCTGGATAAAGAGTAAAATCTCCAAAGACATATAAGCCCAACAGATTTATATTTCAGAAGAGCTCATGACAGGCATACCCGTGGAGCTGAGATCACAGTTGTACTCTTGTAATTACAGCAAGCAGGACCAAGAAGACTGTGTCGGGAAGTGAGCCCAAATGCATGGAGCAAAGAACATGGTGTTTCTAACCACTTCTCCAAATATTTTCCTGTTCCTTTATTATTAAGTGCGTGAAATGGGTGAAACCATTTCCATTGGTGCATGTTCCAAAAATTGTTATTGTCATTGGAGGATGTTGAACCAGGTCTCAACAAGAAATGTGAGAATGCTTCTTTTTAAGAAAGCCCAGCATAGATTTCTTTTTTCCTTTCAAATATTTTCAGGCTTGTGGTAGGTGCTTCACTGACTTTTTTCAGTAAAGTCATGAATTTTTTACCAGTACAGGAGATAGTCAAGATCTCCACACTATTAACTTCTCTTCTGAAAACTTTATTAGCAATGTAAAGATGATATACCCTTAATTTATTATTTTTTCATTCTTTATGATGCCATCTTTCCATCTATAACCAGTCTAAGTGTTATCTTTCTAATACTTTGGACGCAAGTTTCACCTGCTATTTTGCAGAGCTAGCCTTTTACTGTACAGTTAATTGCAACTGTACCTACTATATAAAATTTCATAGACCCTGGTGGATTAAGTCTAGTTATTAATTTGCATAGTTTTATGAAACATTTATTGGATTTGTCTTCTTTAGTGTCTTAGCATATTACAGACAGAGATAGCTTAATTTGAAAATAACAATAAGGACTTGGAAGGTTGATGAGGAATTATAAAACTATTCCCCTCTGTAGAATATTATAGGAACATAGTTTTGCAATGTAGCTGTGCTATGACATTTTAGAAGTATGTGCTATTAATATATAAAAGTTATCCACACCTATTCCTTCTACATGAAGCCATTACATGTACACTGTTTCCTCTGTGCTTCTGATTTTGATAATTGTTCAGAGGGAGGAACATTGGTCTTTTATTAGTAATCTAAATCAATGCAAACCAATTCCTTTAATTGCCTTGCAAGCACACTCTTCTTCCCTGCTTCTATATTGCTACACAGAAAGTCAAACATTAAATACAGCATATAGCTCAATATCTGAGAAATTCTGTAATGTTAAAATTTCCCCATGCTATGAAACTCTGTGATGTTCCTACATTATAAATATCTCTTAATTAATTTCATAATGTTTGGTATTGTATTGCCCAAAAGGGAAAGAAAATGTTAACCTGCAAATTCACAATTACATATTTGAAATTAATTCTGTGTAACTAAATAAAGACAATATGAGTGTATTGTTTGTTCCTCAGCAAGATAGAAATAAAAATTTAGTAGACTGACATGTTTCTTTCTTAGAGTTTCTTCTTTGCACAATGGAATGCTCTTGAAAGCTCTCGACAATTACTTTTATTCTTGCATCCGACATGTATAAAATTACCTCCTTTCATCAAATGTTGTTAAAGAGTATTAGGCAAGGCTTCATGCTCCTGTGAATCAAAGGACCAAGAGCTCCTGGTGGACACAAAGTTAAAAGCCAGCAAAGCACCTTTGCAGCAAAGAAGGCCAGCAGTTTGCATTTAAGCAGAGCATCAAGTGAAGGGAATTTATCTTTCCTCAGTACAAGAAAGACATGGACATACTGGAACAAATCCAGTGAGCAACTGTGATGGTAATTAAGGGCTTGGAGTGTGTCTAAGAGGATGCTGGGAGAGCTGGGACCATTCAACCTGAAGAAGAGTAGGGTCTAACCATATTTTTTCCTACAAACCCTTAGTAGGAAGATGTACCTCAGACATTTATAGAAACATGATAAGGACCAATAGACATGCTCTGGAACAACTGAAATTATGACTGGATATTTAAAATTTTAATTTCACAAAGACCCCAGTCAAAAGGGTTATCCATAGAGGTTGTCGAGTCTTCACTCCTAGAGATACTTAAAACTGGACAATACAAGACCCCAAGCAACCTGCTTTAACTTTGAAGCTGGACCTTTGCCTTGTAAGGTGGCTAGACCAGACGACCAGCAGAAGTCCTTCCCAAAATAAACTACTGCAGAAATCTGTGATTTCTACATCTTACAATGAAGTTAAGAACAGAAAATTCCAGTTTTGTGCTAGGACTTAATGTAGAGTACAGGAACAACATCATGTCACATACTTGGCCTGCATGACAAAAACTCCTTTTGTCTTAACCATTTCTCAAACTGCCTACATTATAACCTTCGGCTTAAAAGGCAAAACCAAGAAAGAACAAAAATCCAGCACTAACTGGAAAGTTTTAGAGGGACAAAGCCAAGAAATAAACAAAATTATGATGTGTAAAAGCTGGAATTACTCCTACAACTTTAGTTCCTTACCCCCTTAACGCCTATGTACGTTCATCACTCATGTTGTTCAAAAATAGCTAAAACTTGGAAACACAAGTCCCTCTACTTGGTGCTCATCACTCAGCCAGCATCTTTTGTAACCCTGTCATCAGTTTCAGTTGCATAATTTTTCACAGGACCTCTGACTTTTTCAGTCAGACATCATCCATCACATCAGTCAGACTTTGTATTTTTTACTTTTATCATTATTGAGAATATTGTGCCACAGTTCACAATACTTACTTTTGCTCAGAAAGAATAAAGTCTCCTGAAAGAACAAGAAATGTTGCATTTAAATTGCAGCTGTTACATATCATTACACTTCTTGTAATATATTAAATTAATTTTATGCCATAATGAAGGTATTCTATAGCTCAACTTTTATCCTTTTAAATCCTTACAGCAGAGACATTAGCATGCATAAATATACACTTGATGTGAATGCATATGTAAGCATGTATGTAGCTTACATACATACATAAACTCATACTCGATAAAAGTATTACCATATCAGATAGCAGCTGATACAGTTTTTCTAAGTTGGTGTTTTGCACTCTCCACCAGTAGACATCAGCTTCAGCTAGTCTTAGATCCAGCTGTTGAAAGGACTGCCTTTCAGATTAATTAATGTTACACAAGTAATGACAGATTTTGAAATCTCCTTTGTAGTAAAAAGATAATATATCCAATTTCGCCACTGAAGTGTTACAATGTAATCAGGAGAGTCATTGCTGTTTAATTCCAAAGTTCTCAGAAAAGTAGGCAAATCTTATCATTTTCACAGCATGTTCCATTGCACATTCGATTGCTTATAGCTCCCTTAATATGAATTGGTTTTTTGCTTCACACAGATTTTGTATACACCAGTGATACCCTTTCGTCTTTTCAGTAAGGCAGTTAATATGAAATATCCAAAACGTACTCATGTTACAAACCAGAATGTCCTTTCCATAGACTCAGAAAAGCTGTTATTTGCAGAGCAAATGTTTTCATTTTAGAATTTGCTGTTTGGGGATTTGAATGTGTTCAGTTCTCCGTGAATATTAGGTTGTGACACTATACAGAGTTGATAATTTTCTCAGTCTGCATTTCCAGCAGCCATGCATGTTAGGAACTCGTTTGGCATAAAACATCCATAAATTTGTCTACTTTTAAGACTACTTTTGAAAGTCACAGGGAGGATTTAGGAACCAAATGGTTGTTCAGGAGACAAGGACAAACAGAAAATAAGTGGATCAGAATTTGCAGTTCTTGGGTTTTACACGCAGCACATATTATGTTGGCAATCATATAGTGACACATTGCTACTCTAAATATTCAGCTCTTCCTAGTGTTAAAGGGGCATTGTGATAAATTGCAGTGGATGTGTAAGACTTTCTATATGTGAAGAATATATCATCACATGAATTCAGATAATTCAGTTGAAGATGGTTGCACTTATATAAATTATTTGGCAGGAAAAAAAAATTAAATTTGCTACACTGGAATCCAATAAGGATTTTTTTACAGGTTTCAACTCACCTCATGACTAATCTTAGTTAACTAAATAAATACTCTCTAGAATTTAGCAAGGAATATATCGGAAATTAATGTCTCATGTAGGTGAGCTCTGTGTTCACTCAAACAGGACTAAGGTCTTCATGGAAAGAAACTGAATTAGTAGAATTAGAATGGACCATAAGAGAATATTAAAATTACCAAATTTCATAGGGTACTTAAGGAAATAAAATTTAAAACAAAATAAACAAAAAACCCCACTTCATAAGTCTTCAATTAATATAAAGAAAAATCCTGGATTTCTCTTTTTCCTGTTTTTTTTGTTTGTTTGTTTGTTTTGGTTTTTTTTTTTTTTTTTTTTTGGTAATCTACTGAAGGATTCAAGGATTATGGTTGATAAAATTTCCCTAAATAATTCATTCTGGAATGGTCCCAAGTGTTCTCTCTGGTATGCCAGATCAGGTCCATTAAGAAGTGACATGTGACGATCTCCAAATGTATTCTGCTTTACTGATGCAAAAACATTTTATGAAGAGGTAGCTGAATATAAAATAGGCTTTTCTTCTCTTTGATGAGATCTCAAGTAAAAGCTATATACAAAATCACCTGGGTGTGTGGGATTTTTTCATAAGCTGTTTCACACAGATAAGTTTCATTTCTACGGTGAAGGCGGAAGGCAACCTGTAAGTAGCATATTTTGACTTACTGTAGTAAGACATTTTCATTTTTGCTGTTTAACATGAATATTTTAGAGTAGCAGACTGCACACCCACAGAAGTCCCATCTTCCTTTAAAACCCTCAAAATAGGAGTTAATGAGCAGGTCAAACTCCAGACAGTTTTCAAATAAATCCCTGCTGCAATGTAATCCCAAATGATGGACACATTTCATTCTTCTGTTGAGCTTTGGGATAGCAGCCAGCAGGAACAAATTTCTGCTGGTGATTACCAGCCATGAATTTCTTGTCATTGTAGGCCTACTGTAATTTTCATCTGAGGTGAATTTCTAATGTAAATCAGCCCAAAATTCCATGAACTTATTGCCATGTTCAAATATGAGTTTACATTATTTATTGCAGTGCTCTAAGAGGCATATTTTTTTTTAGTCTTTATTTTTGACTATTAAATTCAGCGTAGCATCTTTTAGATCTTACTAGCATCTTTAATTAAAGAAGCTCTGATTTTGTATTTTTTTTTTAAATTCATAACAAATGACTCCGCATTTTTATCATTTATTTTCTTAAAAAAGCTTTAATTGAATTTACACCAGCCTTAAAATGACATTTCTTTCTCAGTTTGAGTAATATTAAAGGGTAAAAAAAGTGCTCAGTGCCAGACATTCAAAAGTTGCTGCTTTGCATTTGTCTTCCAATTTACTCTTCAACATGCTCATTGTTTGGATCATAGTGTGAGAACTCAACTAAGGCATAATTGGTAGCTCAACTTTAGTAAAGAAAGATGGTTTCACAGTGTAAGTAAGTAGCAGTCAGAACAGTCTTTAAGGAGTTAACATCACACACAAGGACCTGTTTCTGCAGTAAACAGCTGATTCTTTTTCTATAAGAAAACACAAAAGTAGAACTGATAGGAACTTAGTATTAGCTCCAAGTTCTTTAAAATGTACCTGTGGTGATGTAGACATACTCATTTTCCATTGGGGAAGGTTGCAAGTGCAAATCCTCTTTTACTTCCACTTTCCACATCCAGAATTGTTATAATTTTGTCATCTAGTCATGTTTAGTTGATGTGTCTCTGGATGCATATAACGAATTTCTTGCTTTCATGCAATAACCCCATGGAAATTTTCAGTAGTTAAATACATTTCTTTTTATTCCCTCTAAAAATTTTTCTAGGACTGATGAAAATTTCTGCTCATCACTGGGCTCTGATTTTGAGTTCTAGTAGCTGTTACCAGAAATCTATTGGCAAAATGGATCCATGAAGTCTAAAACTTATTGTGCAAAATGTCTTAGGTTTGGCATGGTTTTGCCAGAATTGAAGAGGGGTATCCAGCCCCTTTGCAACCGCAGGGTGCTCTTTCTCCTTTCTCTTCTTCACCAGCAGTGAAACTTTCAAGAATGGCAAATTAGTATACTTCTAAAGATATAGGGGAAGTTTCAGTTCTTGCTGTAAAATTTTGGGTTTGGTCTGAGAAGTCTTTTCTTTTTTTACCTCCTCATCTTCCCTGCCCCCATCATCTGCAAGCTGAAAACTCCCATTTTGTAACTGGGTGTCCAGAGAACCACTGCTCCCTCTCCAGGAGCACACTTCAAGTGACTTAACTGAATTATTGGGGGTTTACTTCCAGAGTAAACTCTAATCTTTCAAACACTTTTCTCATTTTGCATATTGGGAAACTGGAAGAAGAAATGGGATATATTTTTATAGGTGTACGTTAACCAGTTCCTATACATAAACTATTGAACAGTGCACAGATTGTTAATAACAGAAAAAAATGCTGGGCTGAGAAATACCTGTGTCACAAATAAAGCGGAAATGAGTTAAAACATGCATCTACTTACTACAGAAAACAAAACGAACACCTGACAATATTTTTTTTTGCAATAAAATCAGGATAACTAAAAACTATAAAATTTTCTCTCTTCTCCTTCCTAATAATGAACCGCATTCAAGTACATATATCTTAGTATAAGGTATTTAGAAAAAGTGATAAAATTGTTAATGCCTGTTAATTGTTAAGAGTTAATGCCTCTTAACACGAAATTCAATTGCAACTGATATAGAGTGTGAAATTTTCATTGAAACTCTCTTGAGATCATTGTTTTCTTGGACAGAATGCAATTTCAGTATGTCAACAGTATATTAGGTCATATTAAAAAATGAGATTTTAGGACTTTCATTGTACTGATCATGTCTTCAGCTTAAATGAGAATGTTTAAATGGAAGACTGCTATTAATGTACATTAGAAAATAAATTTAAAAGAAAATAAATAATAAATATTTCATAGTCTGCTATTTAACTTAATGAAAATATTTTTAAGGATGTCAATGAGCTATTAACTCAGGCAATTTTTCAAAGAACAGTTACTTAAATTCAGCCTCTTCATGAGTATGTGTAAGCATTCTGCCTTTAGAATACAGATTTTATATTTTCCTCTTACTTAAAATTTGGAATTTTGCATATCTTCTTTTTCAACAACATAGTCTATTATAGAATGAATTTGAAGCAAATTTAATAAGTTATTTGAAAGATATAGTAATTCATGAAGTGTTATTATTTCATTAAGTGTTGGGGTTCTTTTGCTTGGTTTTGTTTTGATGGGTTGCATTGGATTTTTTTCTTTCCACTTTTATTTGGGTTTGACACACTGCTGACCAAATTTCAAGTTTAGAAAGTGGAATGACAAAGTTTCCACTAACTTCAGAGACCTCTGGATCATGCAGGCTGTCTTAAAACCTCCTGGCACTGAAGCTGCAGCTGTATTCTGTGTATCGGAATATTGTGTATAGTTCTAGTGTCCTCAACATAAAAAGAACATGTAACTGTTGGAACAAGTCCAGAGGAGGGCCACGAGGATGATCAGGGGGCTGGAGCAACTCCCATATGACAACAGGCTGAGAAAGCTTGAGGTGTTCAGCCTGGAGAAGAAAAACCTGCGTGGAGACCTCATAGCAGCCTTTCAGTATCTGAAGGGGGCCTATAAGGATGCTGGGGAGGGACTCTTCATTAGGGACTGTAGTGATAGGACAAGGGGTAATGGGTTAAAATTTAAACAAGGCAAGTTTAGATTAAATATATGGAAGAATTTTTTACTGTGAGAGTGGTAAAGCACTAGAATGGATTGCCCAGGGAATTTGTGAATGCTCCATCCCTCGTGGTGTTCAAGGCGGGGTTGAACAGAGCCTTGGGTGACATTGTTTAGTGTGAGATATCCCTGCCCATGGCAGGGGACTGGAACTTGATGATCTTCAGGTCCTTGCCAACCCTAACTATTCTATGATTCTGTGATTCTATGATTCTAGTGTTCGCTATAATTAAAATACGTACTTCTATTTTCAGATACGTAAGAATCTTCACTAATTCTATCACTTCACAGAACTGTATACTTTTCAGTCCTGTGCATATTGCAGAATTGCCATGGGCAATTCTGAAAGGTGATTAGAAGTACCAGATTGTGAAATTCTTAGTTCTGTTTACTTTTGAGAAGTTTAGGAAGTTTTCCATGTCTGAATATGAAAACCTTCCAGCAACCAAGCCTTGTTTCCAATACTGTCAAGCCATGTTGGGCTAAGTATCTTTTGCTTTGCAGTCCCTTACAGGAACTTTTTCATTTATTTATGCAAATATAGTTCTGAGACATTTGGAGACACTTTGTCACATTGAAATGTCTGTATGCAAGTTATAAAATCTGGGGCCAGAACAGCTAGATCATTTGGGTCTTAATAATGAGAAGTTTCATTAAATTAATGACTTTTAATGGCACATATAACTGTGACACATCAATATCATATTTTAGTCTTTTTCTGAGTGTATAACTCAGCTGTCAGAGTGACCAGACACAGGTGGGTTTTGACATAATCTATAATTTTTTGTTGATGTATGTGATTAAGATTTCTTAAAATTGCCATTACTTTCTTGATCTTTTGACTGTAAATATATAGAGACTGCTCCTATCAGACAGATTTAATGGTGCTGAGGGACATTGTTTAGGGTTAGATGACCTATAGGGTGTGATTTCTATTCAAATTCACCACTCAGGTTTCTAAGATGGAGCATTCCCTTAAGACAACCTTCTCTAGATGAGCTGTGTGTGTTGAAGGCCATGGTGAGCTAGCAGGTCCCTTGTCTATTCTCTTCTTCTGCTGAAAAGTGCTATTCCTCTGGTAAACATCTAGATTTAGGAGCAGATACCAGCTTCTGATACCTGCTTTCGGTATGTCCCAGTTCTTCCTCCAGTATGTACCATGCTTTACAGTATGTCCCAGTTCTTCCTCATAGTATACTTGTCAGAAATCCTACACTAGATGACAGCTTCCACAGCAGCGGCTGGGGTAACTGCAACTTTCTGTATTTGGCTTGAGATTCATAATAGTAAGTTCCCTTAGCACATCTAGGGGGACGATTTCATAGAGGTAACAGCATAGCATTGTCCAGGTCTGAGATGATTATGAAACAATTCTAACTGTAATTACTTTTATATTCTATCAGTTTTATTATTTTCTTAGGCAGGAGATTGCCAGAGAGTATCATCTTAGTCTGACTGACTTCACCGAAACTAGTGGTGCATTAAGATGCTGGCATTTTCTAACATTTGCAAGATCAAATGTTGCCATTGTATTTTATAGTCTGGACATGTGAAGTTACTTTGCCTTTAAAAAACCCATGGAAGTCACTAGCATCATTTTGAAGAGAACTTTCAACAGCACAAAGTGTTAGATTTCTTCCTTGGGTATGTAGCTGACAAACGTTGCAGAAAGGAGAAATGTGATATGTCCAGTTTCAAACAGGATAAAAATCAGAGATCTTGCAGATCTCCTATAATGTCTTTTCCACTGTGCCACTTTTATCTACAAAAAACACTGGTACGAATCTATCACTGATCATGAAAGCTGTAATGAAGTGGTGTCTTCTCACTCTGTTCTTTTAAGAGGCCTCAGAGTGTGAATCTATGTTACTTTTGTTGCCACTCATTCATTTCCTATACAGAAAGCTGTGGCTGGGAGCCTTTCCAGGGAAAGGGAAAGAGCATTCTCAGACCACCTCCACTACAGCTTCTGTGTGCAGTGGAAAGGGAGGATATTGCACAGCTGTAAATGAAGGTTTGTAGTGGAAGGTTCACAGTGGGCAACTTTGCAAAATTAGTCTTATGGGGTAAAAAGGAGCTCATGGAATGATGATAGAAAAAGAGCTGTGAATGAATAAAGGAAAGGAAGGTAAAAAAAAAAAAAAAAGGAGACATTAGGTGCCTTAGATAAATAATGAAATAAACCACATATTTTTTAAGCTAGATACAAAGATTTTCCAAATGCTTTTCTTACACTGTTAGATAGACATCTTCAAGTTATAGCTTGTATATATAGAGCTCTGAGAACCAGATTCCTAAAGATTTATATATCCTTTGTCAGAACGGAAATCCTTACTGCTGCAAATTGGCTAGATCCTAAGAAAATGACTTTTTTTCATTTTTCTTTTTTTTTTTTTTTTTTTCTTCTCTTTGGCAAGCTTACCAGACGTGTCCAAGGAGGAAGGAATGTATTAGCAGAGGAAGGGAGTGGGTGTGATGAAGCAGAGTTCAAGTCCAATAATTCTTTATTAGCACAGTGTCCATTAAAGAAATTCCTTCCTATAAATATACTAACTTAACCCCTCTGAAATGATACACTAGTTGCACAGTTGAGACCTGCTAGCTAGCTACACTAAATCACAACAGGGATGGGTAACTTTATACAGCTGTGTCAATATTCTTTATAATACAGAAGGATAAAGCTGCCATTACCACAGTTAAAACATTGGTAATAAAATTTGCAAACTTGTCATTTATTCATTTTCTTCCCTATTAGTCATATTTAATGGGAGACACTTGACTTTAAGACTTAAAAAAAAATACTGAATTACTGCAAAACTGTTCAGTATGACACTCAGATCTTAATTTAAATATCTTTTCTTCTCTCAAGTTCACCACAAATACTGAACTACAATAGAAATTTAGCGTAAAATAATGCTGCTACTGGATTATCTCTAGGTTGAGAGCAAGGTTCTAACAGAATTTATGTGCCTGAACAGAACATTAATGTGATATATTTTGAGGAACAGGACTTCTGTTGATCCAAAACATGCAAGAAAATTTGATGACCAGAAAATGCATATCTTTGGGTGTTTTTCTCTGCCTATCCCATACTTTGTAAAGGGTCATCTGATGACTCACTTAGACACCAGTATTTCTGTTATTTTTAAAGACAGTTTTTGCCTGAGAAATTGACTTAGAAAAAGAAAAGCTATCCAGACTTTTTCTGTGGCTGAAAGAGAGTAAAGGTAGGTAAAGACAAAGGCTTTAGAGGTTGGTTCTGTAATGCACACGCTGAAGATTAGCCATGATGCAGCAGAGTTAGCAGTAATGAAGTTCTTCCTGTAGTCTGGTATGCAGACACATCTGCTCTTTGCTCTGCAGCCTGCTGAACCTCAGACAGGAAAACACTGAGGATTTTCTCTGGCTTTTAATCTAATTTAGATAGATTGGTTTATAATTAAGACATCTGCCATTTTTCTTCCTTATGTGGCTTCAATTTCTCCTAGTGTAAATTCTATTTTTTTACTGGAGCGACTGATTTGTAAACTGCGAGTAAAACTATGTAAGCCCACGAACTAGATAAAGAATCAAGAAGGTCAGAAATGTCTTTCTTCCCTTCCTCCTTGCCTGGTGTCTATGACCTAATGCAACCAAATGTGTCTTTGTCACTTTGTCACTCCCTGACCTATTTCTCAGCTCTCCTCTCCTTTCATGAAGGACAATATGTAGGTTTACAGGTTTTGGCTTTCTATTCTCTGCAGCAAAGGGAAGTTTTTAACTGCCTCACTGGGTACTGCCCCTTTGTGGTTAATAATGGAGCTTGAGTATGAATCAGTGCTTGTCTAACTGTGGACAAGTGCTTGCTGACTTTATATTTGTGGCCTTCCTTGCTTTCTGTCATTAAACCCTTGTAAACAGATTTTAGTCCAGTATTCACTAATATCTTCATATCATCTTCTAGATAGAATGTTGTGCTGTTATCAAAGCTGAGAAAGATACTGCAGCTGAGATGCATTGATGATGTTTTGGCTGCTTTTCAAAAAAGCACAGATGCTCTGAACACCTTTCTAGAATTTTTAAGTACTTAAATGTCTTTCCGTTAAAATTTACAAAGGAAATGGAGAAATAAAGCTTAATGGCTTTTTCTAAACACATATGGCTCTATACTGCTGATGGCAAGCTCCTAATACTTTCTGGTTAGCAGTCTAGTACATATGAATCAATGCATTCTCTAAACACTAAAATTCATACCCTGATTGGCAAAATAAATGGTATAAAGACATCTGAACAACAACAACAAAGCCCAGCAAATCAACAAGCAAACAGAAAAGAATCAAACCCTCCTGCAATATCACTTGTTTTGAATAAAACTGTTAACAGAAGCAGAAGTCTTTTTTTTCAGTCTATTATATAAAATAAGTAGAGATCTCTTTTGGGTTTCTGTTTAGTTATTTTTTTTTAATATATATTTTATATCCAACAGGTGAAGAAACACCAATTTTTACTTTGTGAATATGAAGGGAATAGGGTCTTTTAATTTAAAAAAAAATCTACCAGCTTTTTTTTAAAAAAAAAAAAAAGTAGAGGACTGAAATAAATCTTATTTAGTAAAGCCTTAAGGAACCACAGAAATCATCTATTTTTTCTTTAACTGCTTCTCTGGTAATCACCAAGTAAGAGTCTGTCTTTCACTTTAGATGGAAACGGAGTTGCAATTAGAAAAGGTGCTTCAATCATTTACTACTGTCCTTAAACTAAGCATGGGAAATCTAGCATAGGTAAAAATAAGGACTGATCCAAAATTGACCATAAGGTCAAACTGAACGTGAACAAATTACTTTTGTGAGTTGTGAAGACATAGTGACTTATGGGGGGGGGGGGAGGAGGGAGGGGGAAAGCAATTCTTGCTGTAGCTCTGAAAAAGGAAAAAAGTCTTGAAAATCTTCCTGATAATAGCAGCTTTTGCGAGGTTTCCAACTAAAACCACAGGAAATGTTAGGCAGAAAAATACTAATATGCCTAATTCCACCTGACTTCAGATCCTGGCTGTCTGGAGAGGATATTAGACCTTTTAACACTGAGTCAGGGTCCTGAGGGAACTAATGTGCCTTCCTGGCCAGGTTCCTAGCTGGTCTCCAGCTCTACGTCGTCCCTGCTCTTCCTGGCCATCCCAGGGCTATCTGACCTGAATCCCCATCATGGGTTTGGCCCACATAACTGCCCACAAAGCTGTAGCAGGCATTTTGACAGGCAATGCCAATTGGTAGTCGTAGTGCTTCCTGCCTGTTTGTAAGCTTTCTTTCCCAGTAATTCCCAGAAGGATTCATGCTGTCAGCCTCTTCCCTGAGGGATGAATAACCCTCAGAGATAACTCTATCGGCACTGCAGCTGCTGCTCGCTGCCTGGAGTATAGTGATGGCCAAGAAGAAATTGGGCAGGCAGGCTGGGGAAAAGGAGAGCTTGCATCTGTATGGAGTGAGGCAGCATGGGGGTGTGCTGGGGATAAGCCACTCCGTGCAATTGCCCGAGCAATTCCCTGCTTCATGCAGCAGTTCCTGTTATCAGGGTACCTGCTGAGCACTTGTGCAGAAAGAGGAACAGCAGCCACACTGCTGTGTCTGAACAGCCCTTTTGCAGCCCTTACTCTGCCCTCTCTAGCTGAAAACAGGCTACAACTCCTCACTACACCAGAGCAGAGAAACAGCTGAGTTTAGTTATGTGCTTATCTTCAGCAGTCAACAGCCCTGGGCAGCAGAGAGATGTTTCACATGCTAATAGCTTCTTGTCTTCTTTAACAAACTGAATGCAGGTCATGCTTTACCTTGCCCATAGGAAATTTTTTCTTTGCTTAGAGCTCACTATTATTTTTCTTCCAAAGTCAGATCAGTGACTTCAAAGTTCCATTTCCATGGCTTACTTGCAGGTAGTCTTTAGTTTTTAACCATAGAATAGTTAGGGTTGGAAAGGACCTTAAGATCAACAAGTTCCAACCCCCCTACCATGGGCAGGGACACCTTCCACTAAACCAAGTCACTCAAGGCTTTGTCCAGCCCGGCCCTGAACACCACCAGAGATGGAGCATTCACAGCTTCCCTGGGCAACCCATTCCAGTTGCCTCACCAATCCTTTCAAAAACCTTTCAACACCAAAAGCACGTGATTCCATTCAACTTATGCTTTTGAGTTTTGGGGGATTTTTATTGTTATTATTTTAAACAAGAATTCTTTTTTTGTTCATTTATTTACTTTCATTCTCACGCTGATGTTCCCTCAGGACTAATTGTTGAAGTACAGCCACCAGGTTGTAGTTCTTTAAGAAGTGATAGCTGGTGGCTTTCAGAGTTATAGCCAAGCTTAGAAATGTGAATATGGAATGATGTAGCAAAAGTGGAGACTATGATTGCCTGAACAATAACAGCATAGGTTGTAACAAAGTCTGTTGGCTGCCATTTTGGTCAATTGTAGCTGAGCACAGAAGAAACACAGTTCCTCATGGGTATGTGCAGCTAAGGAAAACCTGGCTGAGCAATTTAACTCAAGTAATCTTTCCTTCTTTCTTTTATCATAGTTTCTTATTTATTTTCTGGCAGGCATCAGCACTCCTGGGAAAACATTCCTTGTATGTAATAAAAGTTAGATTACTTTCATGTAGCTTTTGATTGACAATGTTTTTCTAGCTTTCAAAGAGGCTGTCTTCCATTCTGTTTGCAGATGAGCATGTTATTGTTATGCAGTTTGGGTTAACTCCATGATTTGTAGTAAATATATTTAGTGTTTTCTTTGTTAATGGGCACTGAATAAGTACATGTCTTTAAGATACAACATTTCTCAATTGCCAGTAAAACCTATACAGAATGAAAGCCATCAGAAAGAGGTGGCATCAGAATTAGTCATGTAGCTTTTAATATATGAAGAAATGCATGTATTCTTTTTTTTTATGCTCTTAAAAGATCCCTGAGAAAGTGTGATACGCGACTCTGGAATAGTTCATACTAGTAAATTTTTAATTCATGTAAAAAAAATTAACTTAAATTTACCCGTTAGCAATCATCCCCTTAGTTCTATAATAGAGGTTTTGGTACCCAAAGGTGACAATAAGCACAACTGACTTGATAAATTCATGCTTTAATGAAAGGAACAGAATCTCTGTTTTCCATAATAAAGTACAGTCATAGAATCATAGAATAGTTAGGGTTGGGAAGGACCCTAGTCCTTTCAGCTGGTTCAGGTGAGTAGCACTATCAGCTGCTCTGTCTGTTGCTGTTGGGGTTTGGATAGCTGCTGTACTTGTACTATTAATCTGAAAACAATAAATGCTTATCACAAATACGATTAGATGCACTCCGATCATATCTATCACTATCTCAACTCTTTGTGCCCCACATTGGGAGCCACAAAGAACTGTCATGGTTTAAGCCCAGCCAGCAACCAGAACCATGCAGCCGCTCGCTCAATAATCAATGAGTCTCTTGTATTACAAGTCATTACTTCATCCTTCTTCACTGTATGGGTTGCTTTTTGTGCCTCATTTTTGCTTTTCCCCTTGCGTACAGGGGCGACCAATATTCTTTTTGACAGTGATTAGTCTTTATCACAGGAGCTGGAGTAAAATCAGCTCTTCCACTCCATCTAGGAAACTGCTCACCAGAGACTGAAGCCGCAGCTTTCATGGGATGGTAATCCTTGACCTTTGTTCTCCAATTCATGCACCCATTCCTCCAAAGCTGAGCTAGGTTTTCCATCCCACTTCGTCATGTCTTCTCCGTGATCTCGTAGGTAAAACCATAGGGTGGCCCGTGGTGTATACCTCCTATATCTTCTCTCTCGAGCAGTAGGATGCCTTTTGTGAATAGCTGAGTCGTGGGTTGGCACACGTGGGGAGCTGGATAAATCAAATAGATCGTCTCTCAATTGTTAGAAATCCTGGGACAGTTTTTCCACAGCTGAAATGATGGAAGGGGTGAGATTGTCTTCAAACTCTCAGAGTTTATAAATCATTTCATCCACTGTTAGTGGCACTATGTCATTCCAGGTTATTGCTGCCAATGAGTGGGCATACCACCCGCTTTGGGCTGCATTCCCAAGCAACCTGACTCCGAGAAGCCCTGGGCCTGGTGCGCTGGGGGGCCGCTTCCAGCCTCACACCATCCGCAGGCTGCAGCCTCGATCACAAGGACTTGGGTCCCCCAAGAGTGCCACTGGGGAGGGGGCTCCTGTACGCCACATGTCCCATGCCCTACTGCAGGGTGGGGATTTGTCACTGGACTCTTCCTTCTTCACTTGCCTTACTGAGGGAATCCTCATTAGTTTCTTTTGTATGGATGATGTGAACGTCATGCACACAGCTAACCTGGTTGAACAAACCAATCACGTAGCTGCACAACCGCAGTTCGTGTATCCAGTGCACCACGGGTTTGTTGATCTCTCTGGTCACAACTTGTCTAATCCTCACCCATTTTGAGTTGTTCCAAGCACAGCCACTGTTGTGATTGTAGTTTGTGTCAGTTTCCTGGTTTTCATGATTATTTTGGGAGTGATCATCTAGTTCCAACCCCCCCCCCCGCCATGGGCAGGGACACCTCACACTAAACTATGTCACCCAACACTCTGTCCAACCTGGACTTGAACGCTGCCAGGGATGGAGCATTCACAACTTCCCTGGTCAATCCATTCCAGTGCTTCACCACCCTTACAGTCAAGAACTTCCTCCTTATATCCAATCTAAACTTCTCCTGTTTAAGTTTTAACCAGTTACCTGTTGTCCTATCACTACAGTCCCTAGTGAAGAGTCCTTCCCCAGCATCCTTATAGGCCCCCTTCAGATACTGAAAGGCTGCTATGAGGTCTCCATGCAGCTTTTTCTTCTCCAGGCTGAACACCTCAAGCTTTCTCAGCCTGTTGTCGTACGGGAGTTGCTCCAGTCCCCTGATCATCCTTGTGACCCTCCTCTGGACTTGTTCCAACAATTCCATGTCTTTTTTATGTTGAGGACACCAGAACTACACACAACACTCCAAGTGAGTAGTCACGTCACTGACCCATTATTGACCACTCACATAACTGACAATAAATGCTACTGTTTATCAGGTAGTTCTGAGATCCACAGAAAGATCTTACTATTAAATAATTCCTGACTGCAACAAGACCATGGTTAATTTAAGTCAACTCCTTGAGCTAAATGAGTTTTCTGTTTAGCTAAGGGTATTTATTAAAAAAAAGTGTAAATACGTATAACTTATTAAAATCATAAATATGCATAGTGCTAATAGGGGCATAGATAGCACATATCACCAACAGAGGCATAGATCCATGTGCATTGGTCATACTTCTGCTGCTAAAATCTTTGCAATAGTTAAATTTTGAAGACAGAGTAAGACGTTGTAAGGCACAGCCAATTGTTTAGGGGTAAAACGAGGTGTGAGAATATAAAATATATATATATATAGTATTTTTTTCAAATTTACTGGGATTGAAAATGTTACCATCGTAGTTCTGATGTTAGATTCTCAGAATTTCAGCTACCAGTGGAAAATGGCTTGGACTGGCTCTAATTCAAGACCTTATTCTAAAAATGAATAATAGATGCTAACTTGTATTTAGGTTATTTGTCTAAGACAGGGAAGCCATTTTTTCCCCAATTCTGCTTTTCTTAACTCAGAAGAAATCTTACACTTGGGTTTTTCAGGCTACAAATCCAACTATAGAAGAAAAAGCTATAGAAGAAACAAAATCCCCCAAGTCCCAGTCTTCAGTTCTTTCTTGCCGCAAGGAACTTCACAGCCAAATTATTTGGAAGTCAAACACCTTAATTGCTTTCCCATGATAATTTCATTGATTGCTTTTATAAATTCTATCTGACATATAGTCCATTCACTTGATGAATGGAAGTTTCAAAATAATTTCCCATGCTCTGGTAAAGATCACTGAAAATACAGACTTAACTGTAAGCAGCCCAGGAGATTAATGATGATCTGCCTATTCTTCTTGTCCTCCCCAGTCCTTGCAGAAGCATCTGGCACTTTAGTGTGTTAATATTTACCAAATGGAAAAATCTAACAGGCAACTGTACAGCTGTTAATTGGAAATACAAAGTATTTTGGATCTTATTGTAATTGGGTTAGTAGACTAAAGTTGAGAGTACTGTGGAACAGATCTATGGGCTTTATATTTGTTATGAAAAAGCTGGTTTGTTTCACATTTTGAGAAAGTTATTCTGAATATTTGGTCCTCTTAATTTTGCTGAGGAGATTGACCTAACTTTCAGAATATCATCTGCAAGAAATGTTAAAACTGCTGAGTTCTGCATGCGTAGAAAGTGTTTTTCAAAACGTGCTACACCTATTAGTCATCCAACTACCAGTGAAAAGCAGACTAACATAACATTAGGAATACAAAACTAGCTAGCAATAATAAAATTGAAGACAACGTAAAACATATCCATCAATTCGTCAGTACTACTGTTATGATTAATAACGTCAACAGTGAACAGATTATTTCAGAGACATTGTTTCCTAACAATGTTCTCTCAGTAGATATTAAGAGTTCACTAAGGTGTTTTTTTCTAGTTCCAGTTCTAAGGATTTTAAGGAATCTGTCATTCTTTTTTTGGCTGGTCAATGCTGCAGGTAAGTCCACAAAATATGCAAAAAAATTCACCCTGAATAAAAGAATCAACCAACCAATAAATAAATGTTAATTCTGATACTGCAAGACTAGTCAGAGACCTACTATATTGACCAGAATTTTAATACACACTCTTGCAACTTAAAAGTACTCAGCTAATATCAATAGCGATATATTTTAACCCATGCCATTGTAAAGTCAGCTAGGATTTCCAGCTGCAGAAAAACTGATGGCATCTTTAGGGAAATTAATAACTTCAAAAAATTTTAAGGGATATCCAAAAGACCTTTTAAAACCTACATGAAATTTATCATAATGACTAGTCTTTTTCCTCACATAAAGCTTTTTCTCTGAGATATCAATTATTCCCTTGTCAAGATTTAAAATGTATATAGAATGAGACAAATCCTAAGAAAAGTTCTCAGTGTTTAGTAACATTCAGGTCTTCCCTCCCTTAGTTTTCAAAACTACAGAAGCTCACAATAGCTTTTATTCCCCTATTTCTTAACTGCATTTCACTGTTGTACACAAAGAATGACTTTTCTCATACACTCCTGTTTCATTAAGTAAATAAAAAGGTATTTGTTGTGGGTTTGTTGTTTTTCTTTTTTTCCAAAAATATTAACACATTTCTCATGGCATTTTATTTAGCCAGCTTAACACTCTAGCACAATGAACAATACATAAACACACACATAAATAAGAAAAAATGTAAGAAGTGGATCTTTTTGCCATATCACACCATGGGTGATATAGGGTCTTGAATTAGAGCAGAGAAGCTTACTGTTATCTACACCACTGACTTCTTTCTGGTGCTTATTACATTTGAAGCACTTTTTTCCTCAGTTCTTCCTCAGTATTCCAAACTCAGTTCAAACATCACTTCTCTCTGCAGATAAATTTGGAAAGTGTCCAGATTGAACAGCAGAGTGGGTGGACTAATACAACTGAAAATCATTGCCTGAATCGACTCTGGCATTTTAGTTTGCTTCATGATTAAATTCAGAATGAAGACCTTAAAAACCCGACAATTTGTGGGGGAAAAAAAAAAAAGTCTGGAGGAAAGCATCCACAGTGTTAAAAGACTAGTCAGTATAATACATCTATGAAGTCTGGGTCACATTCCAGGGTCTAGTCAACTGTTATATAGGCACATTGTACTTCTAAGCTCCCTTTTGTACTTATCTGAAGGATTACAAATGTCATTTAGCAGCAGTTTGTATTGTTAAAATGAATCACAGGATTCCTAACAATTGATTATTGAAGCTAATATACATGCACTCACAACTAAGTATCTAAACTAACACAACACACTAAAATGAACATATACAGATATATAGATTCTTGGGTGCAGTGAAAAGTAAAAATATAGCACAATACTTACGTCAGCTTTCTCAGCATTCCTCAATGGGAAAAGGGTTGAGTGCCAGTAAGCAGCAGTTAACAGCCCAAGCAGATCATCCCCCTATTTAGTAAACTCTGAGAGTTTACAGGCTCTGAGAGCTGTCCCACTCAAAGGGAGATCACTGCTTCGTAGCCAGCTGCGGTCCAGGACAGCTTAACAGAACTATTTCTTGGGACCATTATTTACAGGGTAGTAAAATGATTGGCTTTAGTGAGTTGCAAATTTTCATCCTGGCCTCAATTCTGTGTCTGTTGTTTCAGGTCCTCAGGTAATGGTTTACCATCTCAAAAGAACTTCTTATATGATCTGAGAGTATACGACTTTCCTGTTGTCTGTGTGGACCTTCCCACCTTTGTTAGGCAATTACAGTTAATGGTCACGGAGAGCCAAGCCATCCAACTCCACGCATATGTGCAAAGGCTGCCGCCTAACAGGAATTCTTGGGGAAGCAGAGGGTGTCAGCGTGGGAGGGGATGCATCACCACACCAACATATGTATGTGTATATGTAGGGGCACTAGGTATATGCTTCAGAGGACAAGTCCATTGTACTAAAAGTAATTTCATTTCAAAAAGAACAACAAATAATAATTATAATTTTTTTATTTATTTTATTATTTATTTTATTTTATTAAATATTTTGTTATTTATTATTATTATTATCATCATCCTCATCACCACCTAAAAATCACCAAACAAAAACCACATCAATACTGAACTTAGGGAATCCCACTTCTATTTGATTATTCTAATCCCTTCGTTACAGAGTTGGGGTCTTTCTGCTTTTTCAGTTTGTATCTGAATTTTGAATCATATTCAGTCCAGCAGGAAAATAACTTAACTTAGAGTGTTAGAGAACAATGAATTAGCTGAAGTAGGCAATACATTGTCTTATAAAGCACTTCTTAAAGAAAGAGGTGATTTAATTTTCTCATTCACTCTGTGACCGGAACTGGGTCTTGAAATGCTCTTACCATGAGTTTATCTAGACAAGAGAGGGGCACCACTTACTTTGCCCTAAAGAAAAATGATTAGAGGAAGGCTTGCTTATTAGGAGGGAAGACCTAACTGCTTCATCTGAGAGGTCATATACCTTAGATAAGAAAATGCTCCATGCACTTACGGCACCTGAGAGGCAGTTAACAACTATTTGTCCCTCGTCCAGGCTGGTTCCTGCTGATCTTTCCATTTGTACTGACTATCCATGTTGAACCTCTCTGTTTTATATAAACAACCTATCTGTGGCAGCTTCAGGCAGTCTGAAAGTTCAGACTATCACTTCATGACCCAGCACTTGATGACTGGGTAGCCTAAAGCCTATGGTCTTGACTGAATCCAGCTTTGATGACTTTCTGTTATAGGAAGGTCCCTGAAGATAAGTAGCAAAACAATTCTTTGACAACCAAGTCTCCAGTTTCCTTACTATCCTCAAGGGCTCTACAATTGCAAGAAGAGCCTAAACAGCTCACACTAGGACTCACAATTATTATTATTGCTATTATTACTTCCCAGCTGTGTTCATCAGTACACCTTATAAAACTCAACCCAACCTTCTGTCAGTACTGTTCTGCTGGTTGTATGGAACATTTTATTGCCTTACTGCAGCCATCTGCTTTTCTCAAAGTGTTCAGCTGTGTTTCTTGGACTTGTCACTGTATTTGACACTGTCACCTCCTCATCAGCATAAGGAGTGGTCATACTTCATATAAGATCTGGCACAATCTGTGGATCTTAGAGCAGGATGGGACTGTTGTTTTTGGACTCTGATTACAGAACCCTCCCCCAACCCAGTTGGAGGGTGTTCACACTTTCCAGTATGTAAAGCCCTCATGTAAGAACTTTTGTCTCTTCAAAGTTCAGTATTTTCTAGATACTTTCATTTGATAACAAATCATTTTCTGTATATTGAATTAGTAGATGAAAAATCAATGTAGACACTACTTCTGCCAAAAATCTACAGATTCAGCCTGAAGAAATATGGTATAAACAACACCTAGCATTAGTCATTTCAGACTCATTAGTTCCTTTTAACTTTATATAATGTACAGATGGGACTGACCTACAAAATTTGGATTAGACTAGATTTCAAAATCTTCAGATTTTGGAAAACTGAATTCCAGGTTTCTCTTTAGCTCATGATGATGACAGCCAACATTGAGAAATATAAAACTTTTCCAAGATACAGTTTTAAAAGAAAAGGCCTTTGGTCTTTATGATTAATTATTATTGTTATTTTAAGCCATATTTGCTTCATTTATTGTTCTCAGTTTACTGAAACCACATTCTTTCAAACCCTTCTAAGACAACACCATTCATGAGTAGGCATGGACAGATAGCAGTATAGAGGGATTATAAAGGCTAAGGGAAATAAACCAGTCATAACCACAGTAAAATTTCTGTACCCCATAAAGTTTTGTTCAGTATAAATCCAGAGAGATATTGTAACTTAAATCCCATCTGTACACATGTAAATGCATTAGAAATTTCAATGTACCCTCCAGCTGGTTAACAGGCATTTACACAAGAGCTTTATTTCTGGTCACGAGCACTACATATACTGCTGAGACACTGTCCTGGGTTCAGCAGCAGCAGTCATTTTTTCTCCTTCTTAGAAGATGCTGCAGCACTGTGTTTTTGACTTTCGGCCTGGGAACGGAGCTGATAACACCGATGTTTAGACTGACCAAGGACTTTGTGAGTCTCATGCTCTGCCAGGGAGGAGGAGAAGCTGAGAGGAAGCAGGGACAGGACACCTGACCGAAACTAGCCAAAGAGGTATTCCATACCACAGCACGTCATGCCCAGGATGTAGAACTGAGAGTCCCCGGAAGGGCTGGATCACTGCAGGGTGGGGGGGAGGTACCGGTCGGTGAGCAGTTGTATTTTCTTCCTTGTTATTTCCTTTATCATTATTATTATTGGTGGTAGCAGTAGTGATTTGTGTTATACCTTAGTTATTAAACTGTTCTTATCTCAACCCGTGGGAGTTGCATTCTTTTGATTCTCCTCCCCGTCCCTCCAGGAGCGGAGGGAAGAAAGGGGGGGAGGGGGGGAGTAGAAACTGCGTGGTTCTAATTTACGGCCTGGGCTTAAACCACGACAGACACTAATTTGACCCCTTAAAATTTTGAATGCACTGAAGAAAGAACAGTGGTTTTGTGAATTTCTGGGGTCTACTGAGTTTCAATTAGATTTTGAGACAGAAATACCTCAGAAAATACGCAAAAAATACACAAAATACAATATAAATCACACACACTTTGAAATCAGTATTTCATTACTTTTTTGAAGGAACTATGTCTATATACTTTTCTTCTTTTAGTGTTATGTACAATTTTCAGTTTTATGCAGTGCTTAATTTGTTGCTCAATTGCTGACATTTTTTTCTGATTTTTCTTTTTTTTTTTTTCTTTTACAGTACTCAGAAATTCATAGACCTGTAGTAAACATGTCTTGAAACAAAAGACAGAAAATATTCAGAAAATCAGAATAAGAATTTTTTTAACTCTCTAAGTGATCAGGAAGAAAAAGCAGTTGTGCATGTAAAATTATAAAGTCTTCTAAAATGTAACTGGCATAATGGCATATATGGGGTTTTACTCTAGGACACAAGTAGGTGCTCACAAAAAAAAAATCATTAGCCACAAATGGTTTTATCTAGATTAGATAGCAAACTTCCTTAAACATTACAAACTGCCAAAGGAACCTGAGTCAAAGCAATTATTTGCAATTACAAACCTGGATGCCATCAAGACCCACCTCCAAGTCTGAGATATTTCAGCTTGAATATTCTGTAAACCTCTTCAAAGTCCTTTCAGATGATTCTTAATCCTTCATGAAATATGTATTACTTTCATGTCTGATCTGCATTTCAGCAGGAGCCATGTAGACATCTTTATTTTCTTCTCTACCTGGAACATTTCTTCCTCATTATATGGAAGCTAGCAAACAAATAAGTATGAAATATTTTTGTGCAATTTTCCTTTTTATTCCTTGAATGGCTCTCTCTCTCTTCATATCAAACAAAATAGGTAATAATTGCTTTTATATATGCCTCTAAATAGTTTATGATTTAACTTCAAGTAAATCACATTTGTATTGCAATTCTTCAGCATTTCTTTAATTTATGAAACAAGACAGTATCTTAGAAATCTAAGACAATTATCATTATACTTCCTATTGAAAAATAATGATTTGTATTCTCAAATTTCTCAGTCTTGTAGCATGTGGATCCTGTTATTACTAATAATTTTATATTAGGCCTATACCAGAAAAAAAATCCCACCCGGTAAAGCCTGCATTGGGCTTTCAGCTTACTTTTGATACTAGGGACTATTTAAACCAATATATTCCGTCTCAGAAATAAAGTCTAAATATAGGTCAACACATGGACCTTTTCCCTTGGGAGAAGGTTCATCTGAGAGATGGAAGAAAAGGTGGGTAAAGACCTAGTGTTACACCTTTGATTCCACAATGAAGACGTGGCCTTTTGGTTGCATAGTCTATTCAGCCACATTTCGCTTTGTTCAGCTTTGCTCATGCTAGTTATATTGTGGGAGCCAGAATATAATTTCATTTTGTGTAACTAAAGAAAAACATCACAAACATTTATTTTAAACTTCTTAAAAAATTGAACTTTGTGACGGTATGAGGTAAACCAGCACTGTTTATATGAGGAGGTCTTTCCAGCAATCAGCCTATTTGTAAGCAGAACAGTTTTAGGAATCTGTAAGATTCAGAAAGTCTCAAACTATCTAGGAAGACACTGGAAGGAAAATTCACTTGAGCACTTGGGACTGAATTTATCAGTGGTCCCAAGCAGACTTTTCTACTGGACCTACTTTTCCTTTTCTCCTTTTACAGCTTGTATACACTGACCCTTGTAGTCAGTGGCACAATTTGTCTTATTCTAAAGTAGGTTGTCGTGGTTTAAGCCCAGGCCGTAAATTAGAACCACGCAGTTTCTACTCCCCCCCTCCCCCCCTTTCTTCCCTCCGCTCCTGGAGGGACGGGGAGGAGAATCAAAAGAATACAACTCCCACGGGTTGAGATAAGAACAGTTTAATAACTAAGGTATAACACAAACCACTACTGCTACCACCAATAATAATAATGATAAAGGAAATAACAAGGAAGAAAATACAACTGCTCACCGACCGGTACCTCACCCCCACCCTGCAGTGATCCAGCCCTTCCGGGGACTCTCAGTTCTACATCCTGGGCATGACGTGCTGTGGTATAGAATACCTCTTTGGCTAGTTTCGGTCAGGTGTCCTGTCCCTGCTTCCTCTCAGCTTCTCCTCCTCCCTGGCACAGCATGAGACTCACAAAGTCCTTGATTAGGGAAAACATTCTGACCATCAACTGAAAACATTGGCTAAATCAGTATTATCCCCAGGCCGAAAGTCAAAACACAGCACTGAAACAGCTACTAAGAAGGAGAAAAACTGACTGCTGCTGCTGAACCCAGGACATAGGTCTATGAAATCAATCAGACAAATCATGTTCTAGAAGTCTGTTTATAAGAAAAGGCTCTGGATTAATGTGGTCAGCTGCAAACATGTAGGTAAACTGCTGATGCCTACAGGTTTACTCAAGCTGTAAATTTTCTGTCAGTGGATCTCTCCTTCCTGCTTATGTCCATGAAGCTGTGCTGTGGCTCTTGCTAGATGAAGACAAACAATAAAATTACTATTATTTTCGTGAGGAATAGCATCCCTCTCACTGGATTTTTTTATAGATGGATTAGATGAACATATGTCAGGAGTTAATGTAAGCAGATTTAGCCCTTCGATGATGGTAGAAGACTCTAGGGATTTGTGGAAGGTCCTCTGGTCCTTCATGGCATTGATTTGCATAAAAGTATTCATAGTTGTTTTCAAACAGGTCAGACATATGATAACTGCAACATCATGATATTTTCTTGATAAAATCACATGATAAAACAATTATTTTCAAGTCCTAAGATCTGTGGTTCATTTAAATGTCCAGCATGTCTTGATTTTCATAGGATAGGTGGTAATAGCAGAAGAAGAAGTTGCTGTATTTTTCAGACCAAAAGAATATTGTTAAATAAAATGTGAATATAGACTAAATTTTCAGTTTGTCAATCTTAGTAGTAAAGTATGAAATAAAATTGTTATGAAATTCTACTGGCCTAGTTTTTTGTGAATGGGAAACAGGGAAGTAAAGGAGGTTTTATGTAGCCATTAATGTTCTGCACATAAAATATGTAAAAAAGTACATTTTAAATGTTACTATGGCTGAAAAAGCAAGACTCAGAATCAGGTTATGCCACAGTGAAGCTTGCCTGCAGAGTCTGTTTCTTCTATTCATGAACTGAGAGCATGGTTATATTATCTGATCATATACTTCTTTTTTGATACCGTCCCTTCATTATTCAACTCATATGAAGAAACATGTTTTATTATTTGTTGCATTGTGTCATTCCCCATACATTGAAAACTATTAAAATCCACACTGAAAAGGTAATTATTCATTTCCTCCTCATACTCTCATAATGTGCTTCACTATAGCATTTAACCATTGTTCATTTTCACAATGGACCTCAGAAGTAAAGAAGTGGCATTATCCTGATTTTAAAGATGGGATATAAAAAAAGCTAACAAAAGAAACAGCTAACTGAGTTATTGTATGAAAATACATGGACATAAAGGGATTCGGCTCACAGGTTAAAATACAAATCTGTGTCTAAAGATAAGTGTATTGATGTAATTGATGAATTGATGTAATGCAGACAGCATTTACCACACTTTAAAGTAAACATGCAGAATTCAGTTTAGTTGCCTGACCATACAGATCTGATGCCACCTAAGGTCCTTTATCCCAACAGCTCTCCAGCAGTTCCTTCAAACATCCTGAAGGACCAGAGTCAAGGGTGTTGGTCCTGAGGGTCTCAGCTAGAACAAGGAATTTTACATGGCAATCAATGCCTATGTGTAGGCAAGCTGAAAAATCTAAATCATGTCTACCTATGGTAAACTGGATCATTCTCTAAGCTCTTCTGTTTGGCAAATCCTCTCCAATTGTAAGGCGAGCTTTGAAATCCAGCTCATGCAGTCAACTAAAGGTTGACTTTCAGCTGTCCTATTCAATGAGATGCTGAATCCTGCCCTATGTGTTATCTAAAAACCACGTGAACTGATTGTGTATGTGCAAAGGTACTGTTAATGAATTGCTAGCCACACTTCCATTAAAAGCCATAATTTGGTTCCATCTCAGGCCCACAGACTGAAGTCCTCCCAGTTCTTCAGTGAAAAATGCCCATCACTAACTTGGACTTGGGCACCAGTCTGGTTAAATTCCCTAGCGGTGTGTAGTATTATGTGAGCACACAGCATCCCTCACTTCAGTTGTGCATGCAAGCATATGCATCTAAGGCCCTGAACCTCATGGTGAACATACAAAAATTATAACATCAGATATCCTACCTCATCCCTGATTTCAAAATCCAGGTTCATTACCAGATTTCCCTTGTCCTAAACACTGAATAAGCATGTTTTGAGGTTAACATTGGATGTAATGAAGTAGTTAGAGACTGAGCCATGCCTGAGTGTTTAGAAGTGAGGTTCTGCCTCATGGTAACTTTCCACGTCTTCCCATGTATCAGTTATTAGAAGCCTATCAGAGAAGAAACACACTGCTTTTCTAGATCATCGAGGTAGCCTTTTTATTTCTTCTGGTCTTGGTATTCTGGTAGTCGAAGCCTTGTCAGCAGTGAAAACAGAACTGTACTACAGAATGCAGTGAAACAGAAGGTGCTTGTCCAGGTGAGTGCTACTAAGACAGAAGCCTTCAACACTTGTGCTAATAATAATTCTATTTTTCTGAGGAGATGAGAGAAAAAAGTGCAGAGTTACTTTAAATGAGATTATTCTGATATTATATCTGACAGTTTAATGGAGGATTCTGCTATCTATATTGGAAGATTTGAACATTATTTTATGATCTTAGAATTAGGTAAAAGACGGCTATTTTGCTGAGAGTTATGGTCACCCAAACTCTATCTTGCAGCACAGACTTGCAGACTCTATTAAGCAAAACACAAAACTTTTGCTGAGACTATAGAAATTATGCAAAATTACCTATCCCCAAAGTCACTTGTGATTGCAAAGCATTTCTGCTTTTAGAGACAGAATCAAGAAAATGAAATATTTGCTGAATATGTGGCTGGATTAAAGTAATTAAATGACAGTTGATAGTTTGGAAGGAGTTTAAATGATGCATTAAGAGAATGGTTAGCAACTGTTATGTAAAATAACGCAACCCAAAAGCAGTCTTTGATGGATGCAGAATTGACCCCAAAATGTGCAGTAGATGTTGCAATTTTAAAAGTGCCAGAGAATTGCAACAGATCATGAAGCTTATACAACAAATAAATTAGATAGTCTCAGAAAGCACAGCACAGAGAACTGAAAGATTAGGTGCCTCCAGTAAGAAAAAAATCTCCTGATACTAATCATCGGTGGTCCAAGGACAAATTCTGAAGTGCAAGTGACAGATACATTCAGAAAATAGAATCACAGAATCATATAATTGTTACGGTTGGAAAGGACCTTAATATCATCTAGTTCCAACCACCCTGCCATGGGCAGGGACACCTCACACTAAACTATGTCATCCAGGGCTCTGCCCAACCTGGCCTTGAACACCACCAGAGATGGAGCATTTACAACTTTCCTGGGCAACCCATTCCAGTGCCTCACCACCCTCACAGTAAAGAATTTCCTCCTTATATCCAATCTAAACTTCTCCTGTTTAAGTTTTAACCAGTTACCTGTTGTCCTATCACTACAGTCCCTAATGAAGAGTCCCTCCCCAGCATCCTTGTAGGCCCCCTTCAGATACTGGAAGGCTGCTATGAGGTCTCAATGCAACCTTCTCCAGGATGAACAGCCCCAACATTCTCAGCCTGTCTTCATACAGGAAGTGCTCCAGTTCCCTGATCATCCTTGTGGCCCTCCTCTGGACTTGTTCCAACAGTTCCATGTCCTTTTTATGTTGAGGACACCAGAATTGCACACAATACTCTAAGTGAGGTCTCACGAGAGCAGACTAGAGGGGCAGGATCACCTCCTTCGACCTGCTGGTCACACTCCTCTTGATGCAGCCCAGGATATAGTTGGCTTTCTGGGCTGCAAGCACATATTGAAGCTGGCTCATGTTCAGTTTCTCATCGACCAACACCCCCAAGTCTTTCTCTGCAGGGCTGCTCTGAATCTCTTCTCTGCCCAACCTGTAGCTGTGCCTGGGATTGCACTGACCCAGGTGTAGAACCTTGCACTTGTCATGGTTAAACTTCATAAGGTTGCCATCAGCCCACATTACAAGCGTGTCAAGGTCCCTCTGGATGGCATTCCTTCCCTCCGGCGTATCAACCAAACCACACAGCTTGGTGTCATCAGCAAACTTGATGAGGGTGCAGTCAATCCCACTGTCCATGTCACTGACAAAAATGTTGAACAAGACCAGTCCCAACACCGATCCCTGAAGGACACCACTCATTACTGGTCTACAGCCAGACATCGAGCCATTGACCACAACTCTTTGCGTGCAGCCATCCAAGCCAGTTCTTTATCCACCAAGTGGTTCACCTATCAAATTGATGTCTCTCCAATTTAGAGACAAGGATGTCACATGGGACAGGGTCGAACGCTTTGCACAAGTCCAGGTAGATGACATCAATTGCTCAACCCCTGTCCATCAGTTCCGTAGCCCCATCATAGAAGGCCACCAAATTGGTAAGGCAGGATTTCCCCTTAGTGAAGCCATGCTGGCTGTCACCAAGTGCCTTGTTGCTTTTCATGTGCCTTAGCACACCTTTCAGGAGAATCTGCTCCAAGATTTTGCCAGGCACAGAGGTGAGACTGACTGGTCTGTAATTCCCCAGGTCATCCATTTTCCGCTTCTAGAAAATGGGGGTTATGTTTCCCTTTTTCCAGTCATCGGGAGCTTCATCTGACTGCCATGATTTTTCAAATAGGATGGACAGTGGCTTAGCTACTTCATTTGCCAGCTCCTTCAGGACCCGCACATGGATTTTATCAGGTCCCGTGGACTTGTGTACGTTTAGGTTTTTAAGATGGTCTCGAACCAGATCCTCTCCTACAGTGGGCCTAGGGTCTTCATTCTCACGGTTCCTGCATCTGCCTTCCAAGACTTGGGTGGTGCGGTCAGAGCCTTTGCCAGTGAAGACTGAGGCAAAGAAGCCATCAAGAACCTCAGCCTTCTCCAAATCCAGGGTAGTCAGTTCTCCTGATTGATAGCTTCCGGAGGGGGCCTATGTTGTGCCTAGTCTTTCTTTTGTTCGCTACGTACCTATAGAATCCCTTCCTGTTACCCTTAACATCCCTAGCCAAGTTTAATTCTAACTGGGCCTTAGCATTCCTAACCTGGTCCCTAGCTTCCCAGACTACATCCCTCTCTTCTTCCCAGGCAGCCTGTCCTTGCTTCCACCTTGTATAAGCCTCTTTCTTCCTTTGAATTTTCCTCAGCAGCTCCTTATCCATCCAAGGAGGTCTCCTGTTGCACTTCCTTCTAGTTGGGATGCAATACTCCTGAGCTTGTAGCAGGTGATCCTTGAATATCAACCAATAGTCTTGGGCCCCTCTGCCGTCTAGGGCTGTATCCCATGGAACCTTACTAAGCAGGCTCCTGAAGAGGCCAAAGTCTGCTCTCTTGAAGTCCAGGGCAGTGAGCTTGTTGCATGCTCTTCTCACTGTCCTGAGGCTTTCGAATTCGACCATCTCATAGTCACTATAACCAAGGCTGCCCTGGATCATCATATTTCCAACGAGCCCTTCCCTGTTGGTGAGCATGAGGTGAAGCATAGCACCTTTCCTTGTTGACTCTTCTATTTCTTGCAGAAGGAAGTTGTCATCCACACAGTCAAGGAACCTCCTGGACTGCTTGTGCCAGGCAGTACTGTCTCTCCAACAGATGTCAGGGTGGTTGAAGTCCCCCATGAGAATCATAGAATCATAGAATAGTTAGGGTTGGAAAGGACCTTAAGATCATCTAGTTCCAACCACCCTGCCATGGGCAGGGACACCCCACACTAAACCATGCCACCCAAGGCCTCATCCAACCTGGCCTTGAACATCGCCAAGGATGGAGCATTCACAGCTTCCCTGGGCAACCCATTCCAGTGCCTCACCACCCTCTCAGTAAAGAATTTCTTCCTTAGATCCAATCTAAACTTCCCCTGTTTAAGTTTTAACCCATTACCCCGTGTCCTATCACTACAGTCCCTGATGAATAGTCCCTCCCCAGCATCCCCTGTAGGCCCCCTTCAGACACTGGAAGACTGCTATGAGGTCTCCCCACAGCCTTCTCTTCTCCAGGCTGAACAGCCCCAACATTCTCAGCCTGTCTTCATACAGGAAGTGCTCCAGTTCCCTGATCATCCTTGTAGCCCTCCTCTGGACTTGTTCCAACAGTTCCATGTCCTTTTTATGTAGAGGACACCAGAATTGCACACACTACTCCAAGTGAGGTCTCACGAGAGCAGAGTAGAGGGGCAGGATCAAGGGCCTGTGAGTGTGAGGCTTTTCCTATCTGTCTGTAGAGCGCTTCATCCGCAGATTCTTCTTGATCAGGTGGTGTGTAATAGATCCCCACAGTAATGTCTCCCATCACTGTTCTCCCTTTAACCCTGACCCACAAACTCTCTGTCAACTGCTCACTCGTCCCCAGACAGAGTTCCATACTCTCCAGCCTATCCCTAACAGAAATAGCAACTCCTTCTCCCCACCTGCCAGGCCTGTCTTTTCCTAAAGAGCCTGTAACCTTCCATTCCAACACTCCAGTCGTAGGAGCCATCCCACCATGTTTCTGTGATGCCTGTTATATCATACCCCCGTAGATGTGCACACATCTCTAATTTCTCTTGTTTGTTTTGCATGCTACGGGCATTTGTATAGAGACATCTGAGCCGAGCTCCAAATGAAGCCAGCTTGTTGGCTGGAGCGGCTGGAATATCTCTGCATCGCTCCAAGCATTTATTGTAGGTGCTGGCAACTGACTGGATGTGTTGGGATGGAATAATGCCCCCCTCCCCCAACACATCGAGTTTAAAGCATCCTTGACCAATCTGGCAAGCCTTCTACCAAAACCACTCTTCCCCTTCTTTGCCAGATCAGCTCCACCAGCCCCCAGTAGACTTGGCCTACAAACTGGGGTCCCGTGTTCAAGACACCCAAACCCCTGACTATGACACCACCCTTTCAACCATTTATTAACCTGGCCAATCCTCCTAGCTTTTTTAAGGTCCTCCCCTGTATCCTGGAGAATTGACAAAAAGACAACCTGAGCTCCAGAGCCCCTAACCACCTCTCCCAGGGCTCTGTAGTCCTTCTTTATGTTCTCCAGGCTACTGCTATCAACATCACTAGCACCCACATGGATCACTAGAAGTGGGTAATAGTCCGTGGGTCTCACTAGAGCAGGCAGCCTCTCTGCAACATCCCTGATCCGTGCCCCAGGTAGGCAACAAACCTCCCTTGAGACTGGGTCAGGCCGACAGATGAGTGCTTCCATCCCTTTCAAAGTGGAGTCCCCTATCACTATGACCCGCCGCTTTTTCCTCGCAGCACCAGTAGAGATCTTCTTTACCAGTGCATCAGCCGGTTGTTCCTGGTGCGAGTGCATTTCCTCCTTAGCCCCCTGCAGGACAGCAAAGCGGTTCTGGGTGGGGACAACAGATTTAGGAGGAAGCCCCTTGATTTTAATTGTCCTCTTCCTCCTTTTTTTTTTTTTTTTTTTGTTGTTGCTGTTTCCCAGCTTCCTGGGTTAACGGCCTCCTTCTCTCCTCCATGAGCTGCAGGGGACGCTTGAGGCCCCTGCACAGTTTGGGCGCGGAGCAAACATCCCTGCTTTCTCTCAGCTTCCCTGACACCTTGCAGCCTATTCACAGCATCCCGCAGCTCAGCCACCTGCTGCAGGAGGACCTCCACCAGGGAGCACCGAGTGCAGCCCTGCCCATTGGGCATCGTTCCCTCACGAGACCGCTGCAGACACTCTCTACACTCCGAGCTCTGCACTGCAGCCTCCCCTCTCATCGGCTCTGTCTGGGTGCCTACGCTGGCCACCGCCGGGGCAGCCAGAGCAGAGCTCCAGACCGGGCCCTGGTCATATGATGAGCACTCACCATCTCGCTCGCCTACCCACACGAACTGCCTCGACCCGCTCCCAGTCGCCCGCGCTCCCAGGGGCAGGTTTTTACCCAGTCAGGGCTGGTGCCGCTCCTCCTGGCCCCGCCCCCTGTGAGTCAGCTGCTCGCGTCAGCTGAGCTGCCGGCTCCTGGGCAAGTCCTGTGGAGGGCCTGAGGCTCCCTCGGTGGCTCTGGCAGCTCTGAGTTGAGGCTCCTGGACGCTGAGCTTCTTCCTGATCTGGTGCTGAAGGCATCCTCTCTAGAGCTACTCACCTCAGCAATTGACCCAGAAATGTCTGGGTCAGTGCAAAACTGACCATTTCATAAGGGCAATTAGAATGATTTAATTAGAATGATGCATGATCTTGCAAATAACCACTGCATGGGATACTGTAGCATCTTTAATGTAGTTACTTTAGAAAATAAAAAGGGAAGAATAGTGGAGCCTGAGATTTCTGTTTTGTCCTTTAATAGGACAGTATAATTGTAAAGACCTTGTTTAAGAGAGTTTAATACAGGAAACCCTAATGCTTCTAAGAATGCACACAGAGGAAATTCTTACTCTTCTGGGTGCTATTCTAAAGAGTTAAGTGATAACTGTAAACAACACATGTTAATCTTCTGTTTTGCAATACAGCAGTCATGCATTCCTCAATAAAGAAAGTCCTCTGGACTGGGCAAGTGTAAAGTGTGCAGTCTCCAAAAATAATTATATGCTGCTGCCCAAAGCAAAAATTAACTGAACTTTTGAGCAGCTGGTATCTTTCTGAGATGATACCCAGAAGCTTAAAACATATGAATGCAAAGTGTTGTAATTGCTCTCTCTTCAAGCACAATTTTTGCTATGCCTGTGCAGTACCTTTGTTTGCAGAATAGCCAAATATAGAAGTGAAATCACCCCATTTTCATACTCCTGATAGCCTTTTACCCAAGGTTAACTAAAGTAAAGGGAACCTGCAGTAGCAGCAATAATGGAAAAGGCTTGTCAGGATATGTGGTGATTCACATTCTGTTAACAGAGGAATGCATGATGTACTTTGCCAGACTAGAAGATACTTGTCTTGCTGGTGATTAGTGAGCTTGTCTTGTTAGTGATCAGTAGGCATCTCCAAAGGATGATACTGATTTAAGCCTATTAGGAAATGGATACTTGAGATAGTGACAAGCAGTACCTTACAGCTTTTTAAGCTTAATAAGCTAATATTAGAATGGCATATCTGCTTGTCTTTTGGCATAAAAAATAGTTTTTGGTTCTCATGCGTGTCTGTGGCTCAGTGTTATCTGGACAGTATATACATACGGGCGATGCAGTGCTGAACACCTTGAATATGTGTAAGATGGAGTACAGTTTAGTGCAAATGATGAAAATTGTCAATGCTTTGACAAATCAACTTTACTTGATGTCACCAAGTAAACAAAACTGTGATAGCCAGTGGATGGTCTTGACAAAGCCTAGGTATTTACTCTTCAGAAAGCTTATCATTTGGCCCATGGAATAGTTTCAGCAGTTTCACAGTTGAATCTAGAACTCAGATATATATTTAATCTCTCTATTATCTCTATATATCTTTTTTTTAATCTCCATAATGTTCAGGTAAAGAAGCTTGAAGTTGAATCATCCATAAAGCTGGGATAGATTAAATCACATTGCTGGGGACCACTGAAGGAAACGAAAGCCGAAAAAAATCTTGTTTGCTGAGCCGCCTTTTACTTTTTTTTTCTTTTTCCTCTGGATACAAAATAAGGGAAAATAAATAGCTATTGAATAGATATCATACTTGGCTTCTTACTGGTTCTTTCACCTCCTGCTAGGTCTGCTCCTACTAGAATAGCAAAGTGTACTGCAGGTATGTGGAATGAATTATTTCAGCCACAGTGGCTACATTTTGGTGACACTATCATGGACCAAACCCAAGACTTCATAGAGAAAAGTGTCAATTTTCCTTATTAATTGGTAACGTTGCCAACTCAGTGTGTCGTGCATATTTTCACTGATATTCATGGGGTATTTTAAAGAAATGTTTGTCTATGTAAATTTGATTAAAACTCAACCTTAATTATTCAAAAGTCACAAGTCAGGCCCCAACAAACCTTTTAAAGTGATGCTTCTAGGTTTCTTTTAGTTTGTCTGCCAGCATTCGTAACATTACTGTTTACATGGTTGTGTCCCTCTCTTCAATAAATAGGTAATTAATAAAGACATTGAGTGAGTTAGGGCCATAGGAAATACTATACTGCAGGACATTTTGAGAAACTGTTTGCTGATTGCTGTTTAATTATTCCAAAAAAAAAAATCTCCTACTTATGATGGATCTGAGGGGTTTTAGATATTTTTACAAGACTGGTTCTGTATTCTGATTGATTACATCAGTTCAAAATATTGTAGTTCCTGCATCTTTTTTTTTGTCTACAGGAAGCATCTTACTTACATTACCTAAATGTTTCATAACTGTCCTTCTACATGCTTCAATAATGATTATCTGATAAATTAAGGTATACAAGACAGTGGTTTTTAATATACTGCTATGAAACTAGTTACTAATAATAGAATGACAATGATTTCCAGAGATATATCCTACAGGCGTAATAGCTCTGCATTCCTCAGATATTGGGAGTTATCTCAGACCTCCTAAATCAATGGAAAGTATTTACTCCCAAAGGCTTTGAATCAGGAGCTGTAGGGAATAACAATAATTTTAAATGCTGTCTTTTGTCATTTAAGACTCTGAAAGAGCATAGATGAAATTAAACAGTGCACCAGGACTGGTTTGCTGGAAAGGACCTATTGCTTGAAAGCACATCTGACATCTCAGGTCAGGATTCGATTCTGGAGGCAGGATTTCACAATGTCAAAGCGACACAGATGTTTGAATCAGCAGCCCTTTTAGTGAGATAAACTTTATTATTATGATTATGTACTGTGATATTACTTAACAATCATGGTCAGAAAGCAGTATATCTCACAGCACTAGGTGTTGTACACACACAGAGCAAATAGAATCTCCTTCCCTGATAGGGCTTAAAATTTTAGGAATCAAGTGGGACAACAATTGGGCATAGGGGAAAATAAGGAAATATAGTGAATGCATTGCCCACTTGATAATATCATCTCCAGCCTGATTAAAGGCAAATTTTCCTGCATTATTGCAAATGACAATTTCAAGGAAAGCATTAGAAGGATCATAGTGAAAAGACTTTGCAGGTGATTTCAAAGAGTTTTTTAGCACTATGAGTGACAACATCAGCAAAGCCTGACAGCGGTTTCTTGCAAATCTGAGAAGCTGGCAAGTGATGCTAGCACCTCATCTTACAAATTAGAGATAGCAAGTGAACCTAACTTTGGTGAATATGGCAGTTTGAAAAAGCTGGATTATTCTCAGCAATTTTGAAGCTCAAATAATCAGTCATTAACACTTCTTACACTGCAGCTATGTCTGTTTTCGAGAAGTCTGAATTGAAAACTTAGTGGTTCTGCATGCACAGCTAATTAAATTCAAACTCATACATTAATATTCCAGAAGATGGACACACAGCAATATAATGAAAAATAGATTATTTCACACAGAGCTAGCCATAAATAAAAAGCCCTTCCAAGTACAATTTGAGCAGGCATGCTGTTAGGATGCCAGTTGGCTTCATCATATGGAGATTTTGCTGCCTTTAGTGTCTGTTTCTCCACATACTGACACAATAAACTGAGGCTCCAAAAAGCTAAGGGCTTCTTAACTGCTCATTGACACAAAATAGTAGTCTCTAAGTACTCTTTCAGATGTCATTACGCTCTATCGTGTCAGTGATCCATGGATAATAAGAGCATCTCATGTGAATCACTGGGGGGTGTTCTGCTAGCTTGTCAGAATCTCATATAAATTTAATAACAGATTTATTTTATTTCCCTTCTGAGAAATTAAAATTACTTGAAATATTTTAGATATAGCCACAAAAATGAAACGGTCTGCTGTGTTTCACGGTGATGTGCACATCCCTACCTTTCCGTTCTCCAGCCCTTTTCCCTATGATTCCCCTCTTTGGTTCAGAACAGAACATTTCACTCCTGTTTTATCTTCCACTGACATAAGTTCAGCTAAGCTCACAGGGTTCTTGTTCTTTGGACCTATATTTTCAATCCCTCTTCCACCTACTCCTGGCTGACCCTGATTGGCAGTTCTGGCACCGCAAGGCTCTGATGAGTTGGGCCTGCCCCTGTGGACAGGAAAGTTTTACCACTGCTCTGCTAGCTAGATGTCCTTATGTGCAAGGGCTTTCAGGAGAGAGTCTTTCCACTTGCAGGACTTCTCACCAAAGCACCTTTCTTGACACTCAACAAAGTGAACACATTTCATTGCAAAGACTTTTGTGTTGCTCAAAGATTTGAGATAGCCTTCATGTGCTCTAATGTTATTTATCTCTGTGGTTCCTTGTGGGTATGTTGGTGCAAGCTTTATAATTGTTCCCAATACAAAATATAACTGTTATTTTACTTCTAGTAATATTGGGAATTCTGAATGCCAATATAAAGGTCAGGTGAGAATACTTGGTGCATACCATACATCAAGTCCTTGTAATTTGAGCAATTACCTGCACTGAACTTTTCTATTGCACATATAGAAAGGTACCTATGCCATTTCATATCCATTCATTCCAGGTCATTACCACTGAAAATTCTGTCTTTTGTAAGAACTTATATCAGGGTCTTCAGCTGACATCATTGAAACATTTCACTTTGGATCAGCTGCCTTTTCTGGAGGCAATCTATCACCTCTATGGCAAGTAAAAGTTGCCCCTGCCCCCGACATATTGTATTTAATTAGGTAAAAATCAGCTGACTGCCAGCTGTTTCAAGAAATTATTTTTTCTGCAAATTGCTGAACAATACTTTTATGGAAGTTGTAAAAAAATACATAGTTTTAATGTAAATAGATATTTTCATTCCTGAACAATTAAGATTTCTATTTCTTGAAAAACGTTTTTAAATTTTAAGAAATTGTATGATGAATTAAGTTACATTTTTCATTTCAACTCAATTGAAAGACAATTGAAACAAAATTTACTTCTTTCTAAATTTCATTTCTAAGAAAAATATTTCCATCTCTCAGAGCTGTCAGTATATATAACTATGTTGTACCCTTAATAGGAATAGTCATAATAATGCAAGCTATGTCTTTTATAGGCTAAAAGTCTATTGCGACCTCATAACTCATATGATAGGAACAATTAATTCACTCAGAGAATTCTTGAGATTTGATATTACTACTAGGAAAATTAATTTCCTTTATGCCGATTTCTTTTTGTGTACTTAGATTCATTTTGTAAGAGCAATTCTCCATGTTGACATCATTCCACTACATAAATTATCATGACACTGTGATAATTTGCTTGATTCAATGGGTATTATTGGGTGTGTAGCATGAAATCCATCCCTGGATGGAAAAGCTGACTAATGACTTGTGTCCAGTGTAAGCCTGATGTTTATGATTCTCTAACAAGCTCCCATGAAAGGTGAATGCAATCAGAAGGAATTAGTTTTATCCTAAACCATGTCTATAATTTTGGTGACTTTGAAGGTGTTTACCTCTTAGTGTGTTATAGCCTAGATGAGTAGTTAAGCCTGTCTAAATTTTAGACGGCTGCAGTTAGATGAGATGCATCCTATCTTAAATTATATATATTTTTATCTTTTTTCTTTTTTTTTTTCTTTTTTATTTACTCTAAACCGTGATCTCTCATGTGGTTTCTGAAATTTTAGATCTTGCTTCTTCAGCTCAAAATCAATGTTTTCTAAATCCAGAGTGTTTCCATGCATATCACAGGTGTTTTCTTTTTTTTAATTTGTTTCTCTTTTGCTTCCTCAGAACACCTGTAAATATCTGTTACTGGAGCTATCAGAGCTAATGAAGTTCAGGAGCTTGCTCCCAGATTGCGGAGTCTGATGTTATTAAATTCAAAGACTCAGATATATTTTCCACTTTTTTTTTTGCACTTTCCCTTACATCAGGGATATGGGAGCTGCAGTTTCCTAGGCAGGTTCTTCAAGAACAATATAACAGTAAAGACACAGACACGTTTGTGTCCAGACTACAATCTAGTGTATCACTTGACTCTCATCTTTATTAACTTCTGTTGAAGAAAATCACAGTGATGCCTAGTAACGTATTCACAGTTCCAGCTAAATATTTCAGTCAGCTATTGATGGTGTTTTTTAAATGTAATCTGCTCACAGCAGGTTTTATCTGATAGTATGTTTAGTGCCCTACTTTCAGTATTTTTTTGTCTAAAAATAGCCAAATATAATTAATATTTTGAAAAATACATAAAACCATTCATTCCAAGGGAATTCATGTGAATTTGGTAAAATGTGAGTTTAAGAAAGAAAGTCAGAGGTCTTTACCAAATAAACCTACTTGCGCTCATGTTTATGCATCTTTCATTTGTTGTGCATCATTAGAATGAGTAATCTCCCTGAATGCAGAAATGTAGTACAGTAGTATTTTAAAAGCAAAATAAAGAAAGATAAAACCACCAGCACCTCGGTTTATTCTCCTCTCCTTGCATTTCTTCAGATCATTGTCTGGTTTATATCTATGATATTTCTCTGACTGGAAGAGAACTATAGAAATGCTTGATTAAGATCCGCCTCCATAGTTTCACAATCTGATCTCAGCGAAGCCAATGTTGCCTCATAAATGTAAAGATACTCATGATTAGAAAATGCTTTTGTTCCACTTGTTAGAAGCTTAGTTTATAAATAAATTAAAATTTAATGAGAAAAATGCTTTTCAGTTTGGTTCAGTCACATGAAGTCAGTTGTTGTCAGACATTCTATGCTTGTCAGAAAAAGGTGAGGAGGCTATGTTCTAATGAAAGATTAAATTGATTTTTAGGTCCTTAGGTAGCTCAAGACTTCCCTGTTATTCAAGAAAATATAGTTAATCCTACAGTGGAGTTGAATGAGTTTTTAAAGGCTGACAGACGTATTCTGGGCTGTCTGTAAACTATTTTTGTTGGAAACTTAAAAGGCAACTGGAACCAATAATATGTCAAAAGTGTAATTGCATGATGAAGAAAGGGTGAGAATTTAAATGTTGCTTTCTTTCCAAATTAAACCGTCACTACTAAACTTCGTATTTTTCCCCCTTTGAATTTAATATGCTGTTGCTTTAGTGGTCATCAATCCTTTTGAGACACTGACTCCAGACCAAAATCCTTGGGGATAATTCCAGTTGTCAGATGTAAATCACAACAATTATCATCACTGTGTTCAAATAATGATTATGCTGAGGGTGTGCTAATTCGAGGTGAGAGTTAGATCTGAATTATTGCAGTAATAGTAAATGACACATAAGCAAAACTTATTTCCTCCTTTTCTTAAAATAAAACCTTAAAATTCAAGTTTTTTTCTTGAAAGCATAATATGCAATACACTGTAATTGGGGAAATTAATTTTAACTTATCATCAAATACAGAATCACAGTTCTTTATACAGAAAAAGAAATATTTATTGAGAAAAACATTTTGCATATAGTTATACCTGATCTGCAAACTTGCCTTTACAGACCCACTAAGGTGGAAGGTACCTCTGAAAACTAACCCCTGCTCAGACCATGGTCAACAACAGCAGCATTTTTGTTTTCATTTGGTTTGGTTTGTTTTTCACAGTTTTATTATTTCCCTTGTACATCCAGGATCCTTTTTTTTTTGCCTTTTTCTGTCTGTACGTATTGGAAACTGAGGAAAAGAGTGAAGCTTTTTCTTCTCTAAAGAGCAATGTCTTGCATATATTGCAAGCATGTTGGCACTAAATAATATTTGATACTATCAAGCTTTCTTTTTTGCTAGTATTTGAGATGGTTTAATGTTATCAAAGTGTCTATAAAAATGATTATTGATGTAGCTACAAAGAGGAAAGGTACACTATTAAATTTTGCATAGCTGCATAGCTGTTCAGGAAAATAAACCAGGCTTATCTGGAATACAAATAACTTTTACAATGAAATATTTAACTGTTTTTAAGATCTATATAGGGAAAAAATCCCTCAGGCTCTGGGAAAGATAATCACTTTGTAAATCTCTTAAATCCAAAAAAGCACAAGTGCCATAAAACATAATTCTTTCAAATCAGATAATCCATTAACCTGCCAAGAACCCAAAACATAAACCAGATGAGAACTGGGAGCTGTCCCATTTACAGGCTACTGAGCCAGTGTAAAGTCCTGAAAACACTGTGCAGCTACATGAGGGGCGAACACAGCCTTTCAGTTCCACACATGAACACCAGTCTAAACCACTATAAATTGACTTCTGCTATCAAGACTTCCTGTGTTTGCTTTTCATAGATACAAAATTCCCTAGGTAAATAGAATTAGTTTAGGTATATAATTTATTTTTTTTTTTTTTTACATTTGTTACTCAGTCAATGGTATTCTAAAAAATCAAGTTGGTTAGAAACTGTGCCATAAAAAACTGATATAGTTAGTTGTTGATTTTTTTTTTTGAAACTAAAGACTTAAATAAAAAAAAATGAAAAGTAGGGCATTTTTTCTCAAACCTGATATAACTTCATTTATTTTCATTATTTTTCATAGTTTTATATTCTAGTTTTAAACAGTACTTTATATTGTGATTTTTGGTGCATGTGAAACTGAATACTGATCATTGTTTAAAAAATTGACTGTGGAAAAATATTATAAAAATAAACAACTTGATGTTCAACAGATATTTTCCTCCCTAATATTTTATCACTTATTTCACAAAGCAAAATTAATTTTTTATTATAAATGTAATTCTGCCAGTATACAGTTGAAATGCACTTAGGAAATCCAAGCCTTCAGTAAAGAAATATTTAGCATATTTAGATAAATTAATTGATGTTAATGACTTTTGGTTTCCTGTGGCAACATGTCTAGAGCTTCTTCAGAAGTTTTGCAGAAATTATTTTTTTATTTCTTTATCAAAGGTTTGTCACTGGAATGTGTCTGCCTTGTAGCAGCATAATCCAAACCATCTACTTCAGGAAAATCATTGCTTTCTTAATTCATTCATTTTAAAGCAATATATTTAACTAGTTGTTTTCCATCTTTTACAGCAATTGTATTGGTCTGGCATTGGATTAGGTACTAATGTTGTTTCTTAACATTAAACTATCACCTCAGAAATCAGGTTCATAATATTACTGGTATTTGGCCTATGGGAATTATTAAGGGAATGAGTTTGCCTGCAAGGATTCCCACTCTGCAGATACAAGCTCATTTCCATTACAGAAAAGTGGTATCTCTAAAATGGCACAGAAATATGGTTAAAAATCATAGGCATGCTTGATATCCTCCATGATATAAGAAGAAATATCTGGGGGTGGGGTTATTTTGTTCTTAATTAGAGACATTTTATCAAAATAAGAAAACTCTGCTTGATCTTACTTTTGATATCAAAAGTGAACTTGTGAAGGACTTGTCTTGCTAAGAGACTGAAAATTCATAACTCACTGTCTAAGCATTGATGCACAGGTTGAGACTGAAATTAAAACTGTTCCTGAAGACAGATTGACATTCAGGGCCAAGTTTATACCATCTCTTACAATTGATGGGAAAATTTAACCAGATGGGCTCAGCTGGACAACTTGAAAAATTATTTCATATCCTGAGCTCAAATGATTAATAAATATTTGATTCTTAGCAATAAATCACAGGCTTATCAGGCAAAAATGAACAGCCATTTCTGTGATCTCACTTTGCATCAATAAAGAATTTTATATATATATATTGAAGAAAAAGTGAAGAAAAAAAGATGTAAATGTTGGACATATTACTGAATCTTTGAAGTGATAGGATAGTGTCATCTCACTTGCCATACACATGGGATGTATTTTACAAATAATAATGTTACATACCCTGCTTCTTCATGCAACATGATACATGCCTTGTCCTAGTGTATGACTTATAACAGGAAAAAAAACCACCTTGATAATTCAGAACAAGATGTACATTCCCATAATCAGAATTTATCAAAGGCATGAAGTTACATATTTATTTTTGTAACAGGACTTTCAATTTCATGAGATTACAGGAACTTTAAAGAAGAAAATGGAGGCACATGGAGGCATTCATTTGTTCTATTGCTTATGGTAGCTGCCTTTGATCCGTGATTTGCTGACTGACTCTGACTCTGAATAAATGAGAAAATTATAATTTTAACATGTGAGGAACACAGGACTGAATATAGAGCAAAGTCCAGTCCTGCTCTACAAGGTCCTGTAAGGATTCCATTGATTTCATTAGGCTGAATAAAATAAACCTCCTTTACAAGTATATTGCATTTGTAAACCTGAAGCCAACATTAATAACATACAACTACTGTTTTCTTTTGTATACAAGTCCTTTATAAGATATATTTGTATTGAAACATCTATAAAAATAAAAATGCAGTCTTCTAGAACAAAGATCACCTTTATCAAAGGGAGAAGGAAAACAGCCCTGCCTTAGGGAAAGGCAACAACCTGTATGCAGCATGCTGAAACCTTGAGTAAAACACCCATCTGAACAACATCAACGAAGCAACTAATTTCAAAAATTTTATTTTTGCTCCTTTGTCCTTGTTACAGCAGACTATTAGACAACCCCACTCAGCCACCTTAGGTTTCCACTTAGTGTTCAGTTATCTGCTTGTTCTTGTGCCCTATTTTGTGCCACCCCTATATTTTATACCATATAGGACCTGCAGTGACAACTGCACACTTTGTCCACGCCTTGTCCATGACCTAAAGCAAGGTTAATCTGGAGACCCTTGCTACAGCACGCAGGGAGTCCGCAGCTCTGCCCTGTGACCTAAGAGGAAACTTATGCACACTCTATAACAGGAAGGAAGAGCCACAGTCTTATGCTGACTTCCCTCCTCTTCCTGGTGGACAACTCATTTTTCTCTATTGCAATCTATTAATCTTTTCTCAAACAACTCTCTCTGATTATAAATATAAAGCATATTATATTATATAAATAAATAATTATTATATATATATTATTATATATATATAATATTAATTTAATTAATTAATTTAATTAATTAATTAATTTAATTTAATTTATTTTAATTAATTAATTAATTTAATTAATAATTATATATAATATATATATATTATTATATAAATAAATAATTATAAATAAAGCATATTATATATTATATAAAGCATATAAATCATGGAACCATAAAATGTTTAGGATTGGAAGGGACCTTAAAGTTCATCTAGTTTCAAACTCTTTGTCCATGGCAGGGACACCTCCCACTAGACCAGGTTGCTCAAAGCCCCATCTAACATGGCCTTGAATACTTCCAGAGATAGGGAATCCACAGCTTCTCTGAGCAGTCTGTACCAATGCCTCACCACCAGTGAAGAATTTCTTCCTAATATTTAATCTAAAACTATCATCTTTCAGCTTGAAACCATTCCCCTTGTCCTATCACTACATGCCCTTGTAAAAAGTCCCAATACTTAAAGCAGCCTTTAAGTATTGGAAGGCTGCTATAAGGTCTCCCCAGAGTTTTCTCCCAGGCTGAACAAGCCCAGCTATCTGAGCCTGTCTTCATAGGAGAGGTGCTCCAGCCCTTTGATAATCTTTGTGGCCCTCCTCTGGACTCGCTCAACAGCTCCACATCCTTCTTGTGCTGGGGTCCCCAGAGCTGAATGCAGTACTCTGGCTGGGGTATACGTTTATAAAATATAAATTATATATTTTTTTTCATTATTCTGGTGAACTGTAAACCATGTTACATCACAATCAATGGAATTAACTCAAGAAAAGAAAACTTCAGGCAAAGTTATCAGTTTATGGTTTGGGGGTTTTTTTTAATTAAAAATGGTTACATCAGCTTTTGCTAGCCCAAATTAAGACTAAGAATTGTGCTGATGATCTGCAGAAGACAGTACCACATCCTGAAAGGGGAGCCATTTGTTTGGAATTTGAATTTTAGTCACAGCAAACCCTTCCAGATTCCTTTCCCCTTACATAATGGGGTAAATCCTGTCATCTGTTTTCTGATAGTATCTACTTGTAAGATTGGAATGAGAAGTGCAAACATTCCTGAAATCTCTCCTGTTTGTCATACCACTGGCCTTGCAAACAATCACAACTGCATACCTGAAAAAGGAGAAACTGCTTTGAATGTTTATGGTATGTCACTGCAGCTAGAAACGGGCTGCACTAACTCAGCAGGAGAAAAATAAGTTGGGGAAAGCTTTTTTAATTCATTTTTAATAAGCCTCCAAGTTCTATAAGCTTTGTTTTCTTTTTATTTTAAGTAAACTTGTCCCGACATCCCTACCATACCTTGTTTTGAACTGTTTCTGATGTTTTACCACTATGGCACTTAAGATCATCTAGAAATTCTGATTTACATATCTAAACTCCCTTGGTTCTCTGAAAACTGCTGATATGCAACAGCTGAATACAAGAGGCTATTCATAAATATCTTGAAAAGATACAGTTGTAAGTTAGTGCAGCATTTCTGAGCAAGGTAGCTCATGTTAGTTAGCAGTGGAAAGGAACAAATTTTTGATTTCTAAATATGCTTGCCTCTCTGTTGAAATGCAAACAACAACAAAACCCAGAAGCAAAGAAAAAAACCAAAGAAAAACAGAAAACCCTGAAATGGCTCAATTACAAATAATACAAATAAGCTCTTTTCACCTATAGCACTATTTCTCAGCTTTCAATTTTCATATTTTCTTTCCAAGTTACAGCCTTGATGAAAGCAGAGCTTTAATCAAAGAAAAGCTTTAGATACAGTTTGGCTTGTAACCATAATGAAACATTAAAAAAAAAAGACAAAAAAAAAAAAGTGTTATGCAAAAAACTGAAGCAGGTATAGTTTATACAGGATAGTTGCATCAATATCATTGAAGGGACATTAGTTGAGCTAACTAAAATCACATCATATGACACAGAGCACGTGCATTGGACTGGTGTCCCTCTCTTGAACATAAATATATTCTCATATTCTGAGTATACATACACCAGCCTTCTCAGGCTGGGAATAATTCAGTTTAACTCCCCACTGTTATGCAGTGAACAAGGAAAAATCATAAATAAAATAATGAAAGCATGAAAAATCACAGAATCCACAATTATAGAAGATGAGTCAACATCTAATTTTTTTTCTTATTATTTTCTCTCTCTCAACATGCATCCAGCTAAACAGCAGCTCACCTGTGCTACTGGAGACAAGTACAAACAATGGAGTTCACCCAGTGTTGGGCATCCTAGGTATCCAATACTTGTACATGTTATTCTGTCTATGTTTGAGTAAGAACTCTGGTGTAAGACTGGATCCTTTGTGTAAGTTTTCAGACAAGCTCTTCTACCTGTGCCCTCCAAATGACAGACCTGAGGTAGATTCCTACTGAATTTCCCAGTGTGTGTCAGGTCTTTGGTTGGGTGGTCATGACTCTAGGCCTGAAAATCTTAGCAATCTTAAAAAATGCTTAACTTTCTCTGTAGTTCCTGAGGGGCTTAATGCCTGTCCTACCTTCCTTAAACCCATTTGAATATGACTACTAGACTGTCTACAGCTGCTTTTCTCTTTTTCTTTCATTTGGACAATAAAACATAGCAGCTTTGTAGAAAAAAAAATTAAGAAAAAAATAAGGAGTCTTGCACAGTCTCAGTTTTCTGCATGAATAAACACAGTGCATTGGTCTGTGCACAGTAAGAAAATTCATAGGATTTCACTGTTTGATGTTTTACTTCATTGACTGTTTTGATATTTTGTTACTGCTAAGCTGTGTAGAGCATACAGGAATACTACTAATCTCTAAGATTTGCTAAAGAGAGAGTTTTATTTCATTTTTGTTGTAAGCAGATAAAATTATCTATACAATTTTTGACTGTGGATTTTTTTTGAAGTTTGATTCTAAGAGTGGATGAAAGGCATCGTAATTTGTATTGGTAAGCTAAGGACAGAATTTGTCCCTGAAGGGTTTATGAGGCTTGCTATGAGAACAGAAAGTATCTGAAGTGTAAATCCTTACAGCAGGAGAAAACAATATAATCATGATATGTGATGACAGTTTTGTATCAATTATGAAACCACCCTAAGGTATATGCTAGCACTTGCTAGGTCACTTTTTCCCCCCCCCCACTACTACGCTAATTAGGAGCTATTTCAGCTGATCAGGAAAAGAGATTAAAAGTGGTAAAGTCATGAGAACAGGATCAAATCAAACCTGAAACTGTACCCTTCATTGTTATTGCTGTTACAATTTTTAAGTTTTTCACAAAAGAACTTCATACAAAAGCTTCCCCCTCACACATTACTTCAAGTTGTTTGCGTATTTTCCTTCCAAGACTGGTAATTGATGGCAGGAAAAGTTGAAGACTGATTTTAGAAAGGACAAAATTAAGCTATTTGTCACCATGCAGCTAGAAAGAAAGGTAACACAGAAAACTGTCCAAGATATATGGCAAAGCAAAAGTAGACAAGGCTGCCTTCTAGTATGTCTCTGGTAAAGAAACAGCAATGAGAAAAGTAACTCTCCAGGAGACAGCTCAGCTAAGAGGCCCACCAGTGCAGATATCTCTCTCTCAACATTTACAGACATTTGCTCTTCCATATGATCCATAAAGGAAAGAAGAGCTAGATTAGAGTTACAAATAACAAAACCCAAATAGGACACATTTAAGGCAAAGAGATATACATTTTGCCAGAGGAAGAAGGAGGATGGCCAAGAACATCTTCCAGCTACGTGAAAGTAACAGAGCTGAGCCAAGCTGCAGGCAGCCCAATGCACCAGGATTGATCCTGATGTCCCTCTTCATCAGCCACTAATATTTCCCAAAGGTGATTAACATTTTGGTGCAACTTCAGTCTCCCTGTCAGTCGCTTGTGTCTCAGCCACTGTTTTTGTTCCTCATTCCTTCATTTATCCTCCCCTACAAGAAGAGTAAGAAAGAAGAGAATTTTATCCTATCTGATACCAAAAGCAAACAGGAAGCTGGGACTGTTAGAGGGACATGCAGTGGTTAGAGAGTACATGGGAGATAAGCACTACTTACTGTCCAACCTCAAATAACTTTCAGGAGTGATTCCATTTGGCCACATTGCTTTGGGGCCCCAGACCAGTGCTGTGCTAGGAGAGAGGGTCTTTATGTCTGAAAATCCTGGCTACCCAGTGTTTTCAATCCACAGACCATTCCACTTTAGCCCCCTTAGAAGCTTTTTGCCTTCCTTTCAACTTGACCTCCAAGTTAGATGAAGGTATTCAAGCATGTTTTTCCTCCTAGAAGCTGTCAATCCTTTCCAAGAAATATCTTCCACCTTTGTAGAGTTGGTGACTCCTCTTTGTGACATGGCACATACTTAGCTCTACTGCTAAAGATGTCTGCCAAGCGTACAGGTCTTGGCAGCAGGAAGATTCGAAGGAAAGGAGTCAACTCGCTTGAGGATTAAAGAGTCTACAGTTTCTTATTCTTTTGAAAGATCATGATCCAGACTTTTGTGATCATGAGACTGTTATAATCCTTTAAAGACTGACATGAAACCACCAGGCTCAGTGAAAATTATTTGTTCGTATCAGCTTTGTGTTTTGAATTTCTGGGCCATAGCAGCAGACTGATTTTTATTTTATTTTTTTTTTTTTAATCATTTGGATTAGCTCAGTCTTTGCTATTATTTTGAGAGGTTCTGTAAAATAGAAATGTAAGAGTTGGACTCAGTACAGTCAAGATAAATTTCGTTTTCACATTATACCTCTGCAAAAGACTCCTAAACAGTTAATTACTCTGCCTTGCAAATGACATTTTCTTCACTTTAATTCATTCTCTGTTCCAGTCTTTTAATTCCTGACTTCATGTATTCATCAAGTTTTAGGTATTTCATTGGAACTTCTCTTTAAAACCTTTTGTTAAAAGTTTCCTTTCTTCTTGTATTACAGTATAATTCTGCTTTACTAAGGTCTTACTTCACTGCTGAACCTTGAATCAGAATTACTTTTATATGTTCTCAGGTAACCCAGTCTGCCAGGATGATTGCCAAAATTTGTCCTTTTTTTGACCTAATTTTCGCACAGATTTTAATCACTTCCTTTTCGCTTTTTAATCCTGCAGTGGAGAGGTAGATGCAGGTGCATAGAACATATGATGGGCATTGGTTTGATAAACTAAGTTATCCTTGCTTTGACATCTTACCCTTTTATAAAATGCAGGCAAAAGAAAATAATTGACAGACACATACTCAGAAAGCTTGTTTCCAAAAAAAAGAAGTATAAGATACGTTGTTATTGCAACACGCTGATATACAGAGATACATCACTCATTTTGTTGAAATTAAAAATATAGAGCTCTCCTGTCTGCATAAATTATCATAAATAAATATTTTTAAAAGATCATGAGCAAGCTCATATTTTTTTCTATCTGTAGGACATTCTTCACATTCTCCTCATTAATTCAGTGTATGTGGTGACCTTTTCTATAGTACATCCTCAGTTTTCAGGTTAGAATAGTAAACTGCTTGGTTTATATTTATATTTAAGTAATATGTACTAAAGGAGATTGTTCTAATAAGGTTCATACACTGATCTCAATAACACTGATTAAAAATTTGGTATAAATCCTTTCATTCAGCCTCTTTTCATCATTTTCTTCTTAATAAGAGAAATATCCACTCCTTACAAAAGAAGTCTTAGAAAAAAAAAAGACAACAAAATCTATAACCTGTTGCCTGAGCACAACATATGCTTTTCTGAAATTACAAGGCAAATGAAATGCTTGTAATAAATTTTTGACATTCCTGCCAAAAGCAGTGCTTCAGTTGATTACTGAAGTGCATGGCACAGTTTGTCAAGAGTAGCTATTATTTCTCAGAAATTCTGTGTTGCAGAGACACAAAAAGCCATGGTTTCTGAAAGATGTACACCAACAGATACCTATATCTGTTCATATCTGCAGTCCTTGCTCATGTCTGTTTAACAAAAAAAGACAAGATCCTGATAAATTCATCATGATGCTGAATTATTTCTTCTGTAACTGTCCAACTAACATCATGATGCTACTGAGGGAGATATTAGTGCCATATGGACTGCAAGATGCTGAAGACACCTAGCGCTGACTCCCTCTCATGAAGAACAGATAAAGCAGTCTTTCAGTGATTCTAATGCCTGATGGATGTGGGAATTTAGCTGACAAGTAGCTGTTTCGCACAAAACCTTATGAAGTGAGAGACAATAAAAACATGAGGTGGAAAAGGTCCTTCTGTGCCATCAAGAAAAGCCATTGGCAAATGTGTGCAATGCATTCTCTTCCCTCCCAAGCATTGTAATAAATCTGTTTAGATTTCCTTGCCTCAAAATAAAAGTTTTTTTTCAATTTAGTTGCAGTGAGAATTAGAAGCTTCTGATTTTAATGTAAAAATCTATTTGTGGATATTTTTAGGTCAGTTTGCTCACGTGGCAAAGTTTCCATCTTTTGTATTTTTTATGCGTGTATATGTTACCTTATAATTTATAGCAGTGCTTATATTTTGTTACTTTTAAAATACTTCTATTATTTTCATCCTTATATTTTATATGGCTGAACACTAAACTGGTTTATCTTTCCAGTTCCAAGTTCAAGTTTATCCATTTCTTTCTGAATGCTACTCTTAGAATTTCTGCACTCAGTTCTGTGTTGTTTTCAATTCATCCATGTAGATTTTTTTTTCTTTATAACCACTTAAAATATTAAACAAGGTCAGGTTTGAGTGAGATTCTGGAATTTCACAATTAATTGCCTTCTAATCTGATATCATTCCTATCAGTCTTGTCCATTGCCTTTCCTAATGTGCAGTCGCTCAACAATAATTGCAATATTTTTTCTTTTCCTATTTGATCTCCCATATGCCATCACTCAAAATATTATACAAAAGTCCAGGTAGATGAAATGTGAAGTCTTTTTGTTTTTAAACTCAATTGACAACAAAAACAGTTATGAGATTAGTTTGTGAAGATTGTTTTTGAATAAACTGAGTTTATTTTTTAATTCGTATTCAATGGCAAAATTCTGAAATTTATATTCTGCCCCCATTGTGGCATAGTCTGACCTGAAAGTCTACTTTGTCTGCCAAAGGGAAAAAAAAGACTACTCCTTTAGTCTGCTAAAAGGTACTTGGAGTGAAAGCAAGAGTCCAGGAAAGAGAATTAAACATACAAATTTCCAAAACTAAATTAATATTAAAATTGATTGGAAAAAAAATAATGCAATCTCCATTTTTCTTAATTGGTTAAATAGCTTTTTTTTTTTTTATTGATTTGCATGAGAGAATTACACAGAGATGAAGGAAAAAGGCAGGCAATGTTAACAATTATGATAAGTTCAAGATGAATAATAGAAGTAAAATTTGCAAAAACAGGAATGAAATCATTTAGACATAAACTTAAAGGACTAAATTTTGAATCAGCACAGAATTTTGCTAGCACAAACATACCTAAATGAGATTATGGTAGTAAATATAATAAATAGATCCATATAATAACCAGTCATTTCATAAGTTTTGAAGTAACACACTTTATGACGTTTTCATTCTTTGAATTTCCTTCTATTAAAGAATGACCATGAAAAGGGACAAACCAAAAGAGACAGCTTCCTCTGAGCGTCCATTCAGAAACACAGACCTCTCTAGTAAGGCTTTTATATATTTTGTAGTAGCCTTGTGTGCAACACCTTCATCTACCAACCCTATGCAATCTCAGCATTGTCCACTGAGGAACTGGCCAGAACTGTGCAATGCTTTCTTGAAGGCTGTTACAGTTAACAGACCTTAGTACTTAACAGAGACAGAAGAATGTTTCCCTTTGATCAGCTGAAGACCTCCAATGTTGCCTGGTGTGGACCATCTGTATCCAGATGCAGCTTGTTTTGTGTAAACAAATGGGACTTCAAGGAACTGAAGCTACAAATCATCTAGGTGTTTTACCCTCATTTCTCAGCTGTCTGACAACATGGATTTCATTTATACTAAAGAAATAAATTTTAAAAGATTTCTGTGTATCTATCTTAAAATTAGGGTAATGTTAGTCAAATAACACTTCCAATAATTTTTGAAAATCATAGTAGCTGCAATGTACTATTCATAGTCTCCCTTGGAGCCAGTATTGTGTTAAACGTAATTAAAGAGTTCCTAAAATGTGCAGTACAGTCTAGGTCAGGTAAATACATAATCAGAGAGTTATTAATGGAACAGCAATTAATAAATATGCCTCCATTGAAGCCATTAAAGCTGATTAATGTTATGGCACACAAGGAGAATTTGTAGCTATCAAATCAATGACCCAGTAGACCGTATTTTTGAAGCTATTACACTATACCATATCAAAACCTCATTAGAGAATTTTTAATTTACTGATCATCAGTCCCAGTAGTCATTAGTTGGTCCAGTCTGATGATTCATGTGCATAGAAGAAATGTAAGATAGCACTCCATCGGGGCATAGATCTCCTCCCAGTTACACTGCTGTGAATCAAGGGTAACTCCATTAGAACCAATGAATATACATAGTTTGGGAGAAGGAGGAACTAAAAGCCAAAATCCAAGAAAATACTCCAAGAGGAGGGTCAAGTCAGTTGAGATTTTTAAAAAATCATTTATTATGCTTATTCAATAGTCAATTTCTAATGGACTTTGTAATTTCCTTTTTAACCTAGAAAGGAAACCCACTCAGAAATTGTAAATATGTGATATACAGGATGGGAAAGGCAGCAAATGATGTATTTTCATGATTTACATACTTGAATTTCACCTGAGGTTTAGGTTGGGACCTGAATTTTCAGTCTGCAATTACAGCATCCCTGAGATGGGTTTTACTTAAGACTGTTGATATGTACTCCCATCCCTTTCTAGGCATAGATTTTGTCTGGAATTTCATTTGCTATATCTGATTAAAGATGACTATTTCTCTGGTTTTAATTGACTTCAGCAGAGTTACACCCAAGATAATTTTGTCTTAAATAGTTTAATATAGAAAAAATATTCACATCTGCAGTAACTGTAAGAGTCCTTTGAGGACAGTACAGAACAAATATTGCAATCTTTTACAGCTCCAGTCTTTGTCTAAATTCACAAACAGGGTTGCTGTGGGAGGTCACTTGCCTTGAGACCTGTGCCATCCTGATTGCAAGAGGGGAGTGACTCTGAATATATGATTTGCTGGTAGTCACTTTGTAGGTTTTGTTACACTGCAATCTTTTCAGATTGCCTGATTTATAGGACAGTTTCTTGTTTTCTTTTCTTTTTTGAAGCAAGCATTATTATCTGACAATCTTGCTCAGAAATGTTGATAAGAGGTCATGTCATTTACTTTTGATGTATTGTAAATGGTGTGTGCATTCTGTTTGCACATTTATTTTTGCAATAGACAGAGCTTAGATCATTGCTAAGAAGCAGAGGATTTACTACATATTGTACAGCTTTTGTTACTCACCTCAGACTTTCTGTAGTCATGGGTTTTACAAGAAGTTTGATTGATGTAGAATAAAGGTAGTGCAATATTAGTTTAGATTAGGAAAACTAAATCCACCTTTTGCGATAACTCAAAGTTAAAAGGAAACAGCTCTTCCACTGCTTTCCTTTTCTTCTTTAAACAGAGAGTGGCAATGATATTGGGCTGGTTATTTTAGAGATAATTAACTTAATCATCAGCAGGGAGCGTTTTTATGTAAATGCATGTGTCAATATGTTTTTCAGACCAATAGAACTCAAATTATTTGAGAAATAGTTTTTCTAGAAGGTCCCATCAGCTAGATTGTACTACAACTGATTTTAATTTAAATGTTTTTACTCCTACTGTCCTCAGCTGAGCAGTAGATTCAGCCTGATGAGAAAAACTTTCAGTACTTCAGTTCTTGACTAGTAGTTGGCAAAATTTTACCCATAGTTTATTATGCTGGTGAAATAAATCTTTCTACCTGACAATGACATTTTTTTGATGCTTCTCTTATCTTAAAAGTTAAAAAAAATCCATGGTCACTGAAATCAGGAGAGACTATTTTATGCTTATGAATAAGGTTTCATAAAATATTTTAGATGTGTTGTTGCTAGATTTAGCAAAATCAGAGGACACTCCTTAGTGTCAGAGAAATTTGCATTTTTCTCAACTCTTGTTCTCTCTCATCAGATTCATAACAATTTTCTTAAACTTAGGTGCTTGAAATTTTGAGTTTATTCATGCAAACTAAAACTTTATTAGTCATTATGGGGAGAAAAATCTTCAGTGAAATTAAATCTTTATATTGGAGCAAAATTCTTGACAGATGCGGTGTCACTGAATTTCATGGAATCAGTTCCAGCAAAATACTTAAACTTAGGGTATCCAAAGAAAATAAATGAAAATAGCTGTGTAGGTGTCCAGATTTTCAAAGCATAGCAGTGAAATAGAAATACTGTATATATTTATATATGTATGAGCATCAGTATATAAGAAAACAAGATTAATACCAAAAATAAGAATTTTTCCATAAGAATTAATTCTTTAAATAATTAAATCTTTAAAGATTTTAATAAACCACAGATCTTAAAAACTGGGATCAACATCTTTAGAGATGCTTCTTTCACTTTGTCAACAGCTTATTTTTCTATTCATCAGAAGTGGAAACCAGGACTGCTGTGCATATACGCTTACCTGCAGTTGATGCAAAACACTTTCCCCATGCCCTAACTTGGTATGTTGTGTTTTTTCAATATATTTACTGTACTAGTACATAATTATGCTTTCTTTATGTATATATTTTTATTTTGTTAGATTGGTTTAGATTAAATTTTAATCTTGGTCACAGAGTTCTAATGGAACTGAGCTAAGGAATTTAATTCATTGTTCATACATTTCGTACACATACACAACATTAGCATTTTGATTTTAACTTCCCTGTTATCCTCTTTTTTTTTTGTTTGTTTGTTAGTTTGTTTGTTTTAAATTGTGAAGTAGTTTCAGAGTACATGAACTGGATTCTTTTTGGACTAAAGGGAACTGGAAGCTATGCTCTGGGAGTGCACCTAATGGACTCTAGATACACACAAGTATATTATTCAGTCCATAGGACCATATGAGAATTCAGCCAAAGTTAACCCTGAAATCTCTGCAGTCTTTTTAATGGTCCTCAGTGCAAACTGTTTTGCTCTGCATATCTATTCCACTTTGGTCCTTACTGACAGAGAAAACAATTGTATTTTTTCTTGCTCTGTCTCTAGACTGTAAGTGGTTTTGGACAAATATTTTTCTGTGCTGCCTGAAACGTAAAATGGCAGCCTGAAGTTAACTGATGTAAATTAAAATAACTGTAAAGGAAGAATGACAGCAATAATGATGAAGAGACGAAAAAAGTATTATTTCACTTCTTTTAGATAAATCCTGATCATAAAGTAAAAACATTCAATTTAGATAATTTCAAATCCAAAATGCTATTAAATATGCAGGCTTGATTAGTACAGTGCCAGGATTAGTATGAAGAGCATAAAATGAATCCTTGATGCTTCAACCACAGAATTGGCTATAAGGGTTTTACAGGAGAAGAGTGTGCGAAGCACTGTTCAAGAACTGGAAGTATTTGTGCATTTTAGCACAGGAGTCTTCCCATTTAGCAATACAGCACAGCGTGATGCAGTGGCTGTCAGAAACTGCCCAGAGCAAGCCAAGCTGTGCACTTCTTGCACAACGCAACTGTGCCTGGCAGATGGGTGTCTCATGGCTGGAAGTCTCACCACTCCTGTTTGACCCAACTGACACAGTTTCCACAATCCTCAGGAGCACAGTGGATTCAGGGATCAGTCACTCAACCTATAAAAACGCAAGTATGTAAACAAACCATCATTCTTCATATTTACGCTCCCTCCAGTATTGACCAACTGCAGCTGTATCATGTCCGTGTCACCTAACTCTTTTCTGCTGACAAATCTATAATACCAGCTATATTTTTTCCTTTAGCACACTTTGTCTAGCACAGCTAATAAATTCACTTTGACAAGATGACTCATATTTTAAAAGTGTCAAAAATAATTTCACAGTCATAATTACGGTACTTTGGCAAAGTCAGACAAGCACAACACATGATTTATCCTAAATAGGAGATGAAAGGATCTTAATTTTTGTTTTTACAGTCAAATTGGCCACTAGAAATTCAGGTAAACTGAAGTTAGGTTTTTATTAGAACTACTGAAATGAAGAATCATATCAAATTCACCTTTTTTTTTTTTCTTTTAATTTTGACAAACCTGTTAATCATCTGAGATTTAACTTCTTTGTGCAAATGCAGCACAGCTGGAATTAAATTCCCTAAAAGGTTGGTTTAATTTTATTTTCTCATGATTAAAGATTTGTTCATAAATAGGTTTGCACTTTCAGTGAGATTCTGCTGTTAATCTACTTCTTCTGAGCTGCATCAAAGGATGGTGAAAAAGGCATCAGGTGACTTGACCCCGGTCACACACAGCAGGGGCTTTACTGGCTTCCAGCATTTTGCTGTTTGCTATAACCACAAGATGATTCTTGAGACCTTTCTCCACCTTCTCTGTCTCCCTCCCCCACACCTTTACAATCCTCTGTGTGATTTAACACCAAGGACAAATAAAAATGATGTAGTTTACTATATGTTCACATAAAGTGAACATACTACAGGCGAATGACCAGCTGAAGTATTCTGGTTATTTGCTAGAACTGAAATAGAAATACCAGCAATTCTTTGTCTTTCACCACCTCTATGATTAACTTTACGTGATGAGTATGTGTTTATTTTCTTGCTTCTGCTTCATGGTTAGGAGCAGCATAGAAGTGCTGGCACAATAAGAAAAATTCCTGTAATTTCACTTGTGACAAGCTGTTTTCTTTAGAGTCACTGACATGTTTAGCCCAAACTTTCCTCTGGTACAGATAAAGATACATCAGATGAGAACTTGCAGATTGAGAAGTTCTTTTTAGTAATAAAATTACTTACATATACACCACCACTTGCAAACTTCTTCTTTTTTTTTTTAACATTTTCTTTTAACATGCTTCTTTTTTCTCTCCTACAAATGTACTTTCAGCAAGGTTCACAAAAGAAATTTAGTGCATAAGATGGAAAACATAATACATTATTAATAAAACTTGAAAGCAACAGCTTAAATGGTAATCTTTAAGTAAACTGTAAATCCCTCCAATATGTCCTGTGAGTTATGTAAGCATCCTGAGACAGATGGAGGATACAAATTAGAGAGAAGTAAGGACACAAAAATCAGCAAAAAACATTATGAATTGAAAATCTATTCCTTTGTTTCTTCTAGGGTTTTTTTTCTGTAAAGTAAAAATTTTGTTCTCAGCGAATACAGCAAAGAGAGCACAGAGAACTTTAAATTCTCATTTAAGTCATAGTAATGCAAATCAGGAACAATTCTGTGAAGCTCAGTAGAAGAGCACTATTGGGAGTGAAATGGAAAGCAAGCTCCAAAACTCAGCTCTTGAACTCAGTTGGAACAGCACAAACCAGTTACTGGCAACTACCCTGAAGGGAATGTGCAACTGAATCCTTTATTATTTTTTTTTAAGTGGATAATTTATTATCCATTTATAAAAATACTGATAGAAAATTAGTTCTGTAAGTACAAACAAAATGGGAGGGATGCTGAAGGCCAATATCCAGTGTACTGTCCTCCCCATTCCTCTTTTTTCCTTAGGCAGATTGCATAACCACCCAATATTCATCGTATGGGTAAATGAGGCCCTCAGTGACATGGTTTAGTGATGGACTTGGTAGTCTTGGGATAAAGGTTGGCCTTGATGATCTTAAATGTCTTTTCCAACCTAGTTGCTTCTATGATTCTGTGATTCTATGTACCTATGACACAAAAGGACTAGACTTCCTCAGGCAGAAAGAGGTACCATGTCATCATGGCAACTGTCACAGGAGTAGTTTTTCAGCTATAAAGAAGCTTCATGAAGAGAGGGGAAGGGTGTTTAAGTAGCTTTAATGACTGAACAATATTTAGGTACTCAGATGTATTGAGCCCAATGAGTAAAGTGCTCAATGTACAACAAACATGCTGTCATAGCAACTTGGTGAAGACCGTGCATGACCTCCAAGAGCAAAGTTTTGGTTCTCCTGTCTCTCAGATAGATACTCAAAGATGACTGGATTGTGCTTTGATTCCATGAATTCCTATGTATTTCTGTTAGAGTTTGTTCACTTCACAGATTTTTTCAGTTATAATTTTATGCATAAGGAAGAGAAGAAAAAGTGAAGAAATTCTTTCTTCTGCCATTGAAATTCACAGTTTTTCATCAGAACCCACTCACACCCAGCAACAAAGAAACAAACCAACTCCTGACCCCAAAACCAAACCAAAACAGAAGCTCCACAAGGTTCAGCTCACAGTGGAACGGTTTTATTTCCTCCATGACTTCTAATGTTGTCTCTGTCTTTCTCCTCAGCCAATAATAGAAGTTCAGAATTGATGGCAGGCCTTATGATCACTTACAAAACTGTGCAAAGTATCAGAGGTTTACATGATGAATCACAACATTAGTTTTTCAGAATCTACTTTTCTTAATTTCCATTGCTCAGAACAGGAATTAATCTGCCTTGACACGCAGAGAAGGGCACAATTTCCTGCTTCCACATCTTGGAGTTGTTTAGATAATTCTCACTAGTATAAAAGTTTTCTAAAGTGAGGACAGTAGTTTTGCTCCACTGCAGTTACGTACTGACTGAAACTGTTTCAACTGTTTACTGTTGAAAGCTGCAGAGAAACTAACAAATCATTCTTTTTAACTTTCAATACTGAAAATTAGAAATAACGAATAAATTTCAAAGTAGAACAAGCACCAGTTTGTTTGCAGTATGTGTTAGAATAAATATCTAGATTTTTCAGGTCCTATTTCATTGCCAATTGAGTTTATACACAATCATAGTTGGTTTATGAGGTCAGTGGCATGTTATTTCATGACTCTTTTTCTGGAATATATTATTATCACAGTTGGTAGATAATATCGTAGATAATATAGTAGATAATATTTACCTTATCTACTAACTGACTATGTTCTACTAATGTCAGGGCCTGAAGATTCATTTTACCCATGAAACATATAGCAGTAATGTAAAAAAGAGAATCCTTACATGCTTTTTATGACTACTCTGAATAACAGTACTTAGCACTCATATGCTGCCTGCCAACACCATCTATTTCAGCCCGTCCCCCCCCCAAAAAAAAAAAAAAAAACAAATAAAAAACCTTAAAGACAAGGTTTTAAACCAATCATAAAAACGTTATTCATCAACTTATATATTTTTTCTTGCTTCTGTCTTTGAATCTTTTATTTCTGCAAAATTAAGCCAGAACCCTGACCCAAACACCTGGGCAAACACTAGTTAACCCCTTGGTACCAGGCAAATTCTTCCCAATTAAATTCAGTGTTTGCTAACACTGTTCCAATTAGGAAACAGTGATGCTTTGTACTGTCTGAGGGCTAACAGTCCACTGGGAACATCACTACAGATATCTGTTAAATAAGTCTGAAGATTTTATCTGCCTTGATTAAAAGGAAAATACTGTAGTGAAATGATTAGCATGTAACCAAACCATCTAAAAATTTACTTGCCACTTTCTATCCACTTCATTAAAATTCTTTCTTTCAATGTAAACAAAGGATGCCCTGTATTGCAGTGGTAATGTATTGCAATCAGCTCTTTACTCAAAATTTTTACAAAATGTATACTCTGTGTGTAGGTCTAGCTTTCAAGTCAGTGGTCACTAAGCATGTCAGATGGGGAAGAAGGATATGGAAGGACAAGGGTGAGGATGAGCAGCAGACAAATTCCATTGTACCAATCCAGGAGTCTTCATAAAACCCTCAGGCACCAGCTGCACTACTCTTGCCGGCAGAAAGAATGACACTGGCTGTGTCCTGAGTCAGAAGCCAGGCCACCACCCTCTGTGCTGAGCCACACTTTACGGAGTACAACACAAAAGCAGATCTGACTGCCTGTGGCAGAACAGCTGATCCATGTTAGTTGCCTTGCAGGGCTAGCTTAACTCCTGTTAAAGACTCCTTAAAGCACACAACATTCCACCCCTCATTGCCCATCTCACACTTTAACTAGCAGTTCTGGCATGAAATGCTTTCACATCCTTTGAGCATTTCTGAGACTTCAAAAAATGTTACTTTCTTGGAATACAATCATCAACTTTTTTCTTTTTTTTGCTTTAAAAATCCCAAAAATTCCATCAGAAAAGCATGGAATTTTTACTTTAAAAAATGCAAAATGTAATATTGAATGTTAAAATGTAACATTTAAAAAGTAAATTGTTGATGTTGTTTTCCCCAAAATTAAAAATAAATTTATCCAAATTTATAAATTTCACATCTCCAGCTTAGATTTTTAAGACAATGTTGTCTCTTTGTCTGCAATCAGTGAAGAGAACACCATCTTGAGTAAAACATTCATCTCAGTATCATACAGTTGAGGTAATGCTCTCTTTCAAATGTCTTTTTCTGTTTCCATTGTCTGTAACCAGACCTTTGCTGACGAGCTTGGATTAAAATACAAAAAAAAAAAAAATCTTCTGAAGGTTGAGAAAATTAATAAAGCTAAGGAAATTAATGCTGTGGTTTTGTTTGATGGGAAAATTCACCTAAAGAGTAGTATTTTTAATCTCTAATTTGAGCTGAAAGTCGCGAAGGGTAATTGTAAAGGGCAAACGAAACAATAGCACTCACTCTAATATTAGCTGTCTAAGAAAAATAATTGTTTTATCAGAAAATGTCTCACCGTAAAGTTGCCTGGTAGCATTTTGGAGGTTCCCTCTAGAGCTCTATAAAGTCACTTGGAAGAGGAGGCTGCAAGCTTAAAAACAAGGCAGGAGACAGACTGGGGTCTTCTTAATCTGTATTTATCAGGAGAGAAAGAGAAATATTTGCAGAAGCTTTATTAACACAGAGGAAATCTTGCTCCCTGAGCTGAGAAGGAATAAAGGCAAGAATTACTATGATTCTGTGTTGATTTAAGCTTCTTGTCCCTTACAAATACATGAAAGGGTAATGGTTTAAAATAATGTTTGTAGACTACATGTATGCACATACTGCACATTTGCTCATCTGCTTTCCTTTTTCATTTGGCTAATGGGCTCTTGGGGGGAATATTTAAGCTAAAACTGGGAAAGGCAGCGTTTACACAGGATGCAAACTGGCATAGTAGGTGAAGAACTGGACTAAAGTGCCTGAAGTCTAGACAGTCCTTAGCAGTTTGAGAGATCAGATCTTGGGAAAGGCCCACAGTCACAACACAGTCTATAGAAAATAACTTGACTGATTAGTTATATCTTAAGAAACACCATTAGCATTATTAAATATGTGGTAAAATGATAGAAAAATCAAATAGCAGTGAGAACAGTACAAGGGCTGATATTTGCAAGGATATACTAGCTATGGCATTAGTCTGATCAAACTACAATATTGTTCCTAAATAGCTCCTATGTTATTTTCAAGTATATCTCTGGCTGATGTTTCAATAATTCACTCTCTCCAAATATACCATGCAGAAAAGACAATAATCTAGTCTGACTGTGCCAGGAAAGAGCCACTTTGAAGAATGTCAGGATTGACATCTTTGCCATAAAACAGCTCTCTTATACTTTTTTTTGGTTTTTGTCCCTGATGAATCAAATTCAAGTCAAACTGCCATTGAAATGCAAACCTACAGCGCTATATCACACAGACGAGATGTGTTTATATCAATTCTTTTGGAAAGAAAAGTTGCCTATCAAAAGCTTTGGGAACTCTTGGCACTACAGCTGAGATCAAACTTGTGGCAAATCCCAGTAGAAGTTAGGGCAAGAGCTCTTTTTCTTGATTCCTGCACATGACATGATTTGCATTGCTACTTTATCTAGTGTTATTTCCTTTTTCTGCATTGTTTGCACTGAAGCTGGGTGAGGCTTATGCCTCCAACACCAGCTACTGATTGATTATAAATAAAATACTATAAATTATAGTTTACAGTACAGATATGTGTTGTCTTAACTAGCCTAGACTATGGATTTTTTGGCAACATTGTATTTCCTGGCTCTGCTTCAATAATGGTTAAAATCCTCACCTTCTCATTAGCTTCCCACAAAACTATTCATTTTGGTTTTGAGCTGGTTTTGAACTGCTGATTAAAGGTGGGATTTTACATAACTGCCCAAGGTACAAGGATAAAAAATTACAAATTGATGGGCTTTGGATACTCATGTGTCTGGAGTTCTTATTTTACGGAACTATTTGTAACTGTTAGAACTAATTTATGAAAAAGAAGATATTGAAAATATTTTTTTATAATGATCTGACTTATTCTTTAATTTCTTCCAGTAATGAGAATATATTTAGAACTGGTGACTTCTAGAAAGACTTGTCTGGTAAATTTTGGTACTTCTTTCTCATTGTCTGTGATCCAGACCTAATAGTTTATAATAGGACTTCATCAATACCTGTTGCTTAGGAAAATGAAATAAAGTATAAAACTTCTGCAGATTCTATGTTAAATCCCTACTATTTTGCATAAAGCATTAATACATTTTGGCTCAAGCTGTCACACTCTGCTATACATATATTATGATATTCTCTTTAAATTTGATTTAAACACATAGTTTAGTTCTCTTTTTAAAAGTGCAAAAATAGACCCTTCAGGGATAATGAAGGAAGATACTGTGACTAATAAAGATGGAAGCAGATTTTATGTTACCTGTGCATTACGAGAAAATAAAATGGTAGAGATAAAAGAAATTGTAATAGTAGGTTTTTTAAAAAATAAAACTAATATTAATTCAGGATAAAATTAGGGAAAGAGAGCTTCTTTTTGATAGCAGAGAGCGTTTCATTCTGTTGAGTTTCTTTTTGGTGAATGATCATCTGTTACATTTCCTTTGCCAGAAAACACCAATTATGTTTTTAGCAAAAAGTTTCTTCCTGAGATGGTTTATTATTTAACTTCAGATATTAAAATATCTAATCAGTGTTAAAAGAAAATCTCTAAATAAAGATTTCACTGCTATGTAGTCTGTAATGTAGACTTCCATGTCTTTCTCTCACATAAACTAAACAGTGTCTCCCAGGGCAGGTTAGAATCTCCAGAGAAGATTGTCATGAGTTAAGGTCAAACTCAGTTCCCTTAATTTTTCAAGTTAATATTTCCCTTAATTTTTTCAAGTTCTTAAGCAAGTAAACTTATACAACAGTAATGATATGTGAATAAAACCAGAAGAAAATCATTCAAAGAAGGTCTCTGAAACAAAACACATACGGTATAAATTGTTAACATGTTTTAATATGGAAGGAAAAGTAGACTAATGGGTGTATCAACTCACTAGAAAGTTTGTGTAGTTAGAGGAAATTATATTTTATATTCAAGGAACAATGTTTGAAAAAAGCCCAAGATTTTTTGAATATAGCTATTTTATAAATATATGATAGCTGAAAAGCTATTGTTTCATCTTTTTAATTGACTTATATGTGATTTAAAGTATAATCAAATGCACTGTCTAGAACAAATAATCTATCCTGCTTTCCTCCCTTCAAGCCTTTTTTCCTAAGCATTTAATATTTTCCCTGAACTTTATAATTGATAATCTCTACTCAAAATACAGACCCTTTGTCAGTTCTGTGCAGATGATGTTTATCAGCTATTGTAAGCTCAAAAGAAGTCACTGCACAAATCAAAAGTTTCAGAGCTCTTCCTGACTTTTTTCTCTTACGGTTTGCCAGTTTAACTGTGTTAGATCGGCCTTATGAAGTATTTAAAAAATTATGCGTTACTTCTACAAAGAAAGTTTAGTAGTTCTTTGAATATATGAATGTTTCTGCAAATCCTAATTTTCTCCTGAATTATATTCTTACTTCATAATTCTCCCTTTGATATTTAGCCCGAGAATTAGATATATTTCCTTGCAAATTACAAGGCTCTATTGTTTCCTGAACATAACTTAAGCACTACATTTTGTTTTCTTCTATTTGTGGGTTTTGTTTTTTGTTGGGTTCTTTTTATTATTTAAAAGTTTAGAAAAAATATGTATATTCTAAGTTATGAACCATTGTAATTGCTGAAAATTAGTAGTTGTAATTAAGACTTTTAACAGCTTTGCACATCTCAGACTTCCATCTAGTGTGATTTAGAGTGTTAAACCATGTCATACTGAATACCAACACATAAGAGATTCAACCCTTCATTTCTGTTTTCTACTTCACGTTTCCTTAAAGTGCAACCCTCTGACTAGTGAAACAGCGATCTTACCCACCTTCAATTTGCAAATAAAAACTGTTTATGCTACAGAACCGCATTGAATAGCAACAGTGTTATTTTATATTCCCATCTTAACAACATAGAATTGGAGTAGCATTCCCAAACCTATTCTTAACTTACATGTCATTGTCTTCTTGCAGTAACTGTCATAATCCGCCTTGTCAGCATGCAGTGTATTCCTTATTAAGCCCTGTGCATGGATATTACAGCTCAGTTTTCCCATTCAGCATCTTAAGTACATCGTATGAAATTACCATAACGTATCCGTGAAGAAAGCTGGGTTAGACAATGGGCTGTTTTGTCACTTTGTTTGTTAATAACTTGTTTTCCGCAGGCAAACTTTCTCCATTATGAAGAGCCCATTTAATTATTTCAAAAACCACAACTGTAAACTCAGATCTGCTATCCTCCTGATTTTGGTAGGAAGCCACCACCTTTTGCAAAAATGTGCTACACTACTGTTCTGTCTCGTGATTTAATGGTTGTCTGGATGAATGACTGTTGTGTCTGCAGACAAATCCTATTGTTTACATGAAGTGAATCTGTCTCAAATGTGTTGGACTCTGTGCATATGCTGCAAGTGATCTAAACACACAAAGCTGTTTATTGAAATTGTGGATCATGCCTAGAACAATAGAGATTAAACAATAGGTCAGACACAGAACAAAATTATATTTTTGCTTTTGGATCTGCAAAAATCACATGGTCTTCAAAAATGCCAGCATGATACGTTAAAAATCTCATTGACCTTGATCTAATGATTGTATGGAACTTTAAAGCACTCATCGCAACTCATAGTACACAAGGTCTATGTGGGATAGCAATTTTATTTGAGCTGATTTAGCTATTAAATAAAAATGTATTCTTCTGCTTGGCAATTTCCAGTTTTCTGGCCAAGAGAGACTGAACGATCTCTGTTTCACCTAGAAGAGGATGCTCCTTGGAGAATCAAAGAGGAAAAATTGGGGCTGGGCCCACCAGTTTACTCTGATTGGCCAAATAGTGATGCATTCTGTCATTACTGTGACTTGAATACTGACAGTGAAGTCAACAGGAGTTCAGCATGCACAATCAGATTTTATTTAGTGATTAAGAATAATGTATGAATGAAATTACCCCTAACGATACTTTATGAGACAACTTTATGACTCCAAAGACAAATGCGGAATTATTTATATATTCCAGACTACAGTAAAGTAGCTATCAGTTATTATTAGAAATTCACTTGTAAACAAATATAAACGTTCTGCTTACTAACTGTGGTGTGTTCTGATTTAAAACAAAAGTTGATTTCAGTCAAATGTAATAGAAATTATGAAAGCCTAACTAACCAAAAGGAAAAGCTAACTTTATTGTTCAATGATTTAGATAAAGTGTTTTCTACTTTTTGTTGTTAGCAAAGGAAAGCTAATGCTTATAATAAAGTTAATGGGCAAATCAGTCAGAATTATTAGCAATGACTGGAACCCATTAGAAAAACTGTTTTCAGAATTAGAAACTGCACTTAAAACACTAATTTACCCCCGCTTTCTTTTTCTTCTTCCTAAACCAAAAGGCAAGAGGTAAATTGACAAACTGATTGCTGTGACTTCTCAAAATCCATTTCTTAGGTTTTGTTTCCCTGAAAGTATTGAAGACAAAATAATTAAGGACTCCTCTCAAACTAAAGGAGTGCTAATACTGTCCTTGCATTGCTCCAGTGGGGGCAAAAAGTAAGGAAGTTGCTGCAGACTGTTACATGAGCCTGTATCCATTCTCTTTAAATAGTTACTTAAGTGTAGCTTAACCAAGGACAGAATATCCAAGACCTCGTGCACCTCCCTAGTAAACAGCAGTGACAGTCGCTAGATACATTATAATTAAAAAAAAAGGATTTGGGATTTTGGTCCACTCTGAACTCAAAGATCTACACAGAAGTGAATCACAACCACAAGAATCTGGAATAAATTTGGGAAATAAATCTCAATTTTTTATCCTGTCATATTCCATGAGACACTGGGAAAGCAAGTGAAAACACTGATGGGTGCTTTTACACCTGAAGGATTGACAGAAGTCCCCTTTGATTTGCACAGCCAGAGAATGCACAGAAAATTCTTGCCTTGATGAAGTAGTTTTGCCACTGGTTTTGAGGGGAGAAAATTTTTGTCCTCTGCTTCATTGAACACGTGTATTTAATCATGTAGTGATGAGTTTACATCATGGAACTACCCTTATATGTTAAATTCTTAGCCATGGGCACTTACTGAATAGGGATTTTAAAATTCTAGGCTTTTGAAAAATTCAGCATTTTCATTTTTAATTTGCTTTATTTTAGGAGCAATGAAGTAAATCACTGCTGCTGTCACTGTAGCCATTTATCTAATCCTGCTTCTCTTGGCCCTTTGCCATAATTTGTTTGCACATGACATGTTCATTGTCAAAGGCAGTTGAATAATTATGAGACAAAGGCGGGGTGCAAGGTGTACCAACATTAAGCAGTCAACAGCATTGTCTATTTTGTTTAAAACATTCAGTGGTGGCAATACATTTGCATTTTATAGATTGCTGTGAGTAAAAGCTCTCCTGACATGAAAGGGTTAAATTTTCAAATATGTGTGAACTCTGTGAACTGATGTGGTTTATTTTTATTTTTTTTCCACATATTATATTTGAAAATAAACCTTTCTGATAAGGTCACTTGTTGCTCAGCAGGTGATTCTTGTGCTCTCAGATACACAATTCTGCTTTATACTTCCTGTAAGCATTAAAAAAAAATAGCGAGAAAGCAAGGAGAGTCATGCATAGCTGCTGAAAACCCACTAGTTCCTCAATTATTCTGAAACTTTAAATATGTTTATCATTTCCTTAGGTTACTGGAACTTCCATGCTTATCAGCCTATACACTGAGCTAGATTCTATTAAGTCTTTAGGAAATTTGATCATTTCTTTCAGATGTTTTATAAAGGAAAACTCATATCTTGAAGCTATCTTATTAGGTTATTCTTCAACAACATAATAATAATAAAGAAGAAAAAGTCTAGGTGTCTAGCAGAAACACTGAAATACAAAGCCTATTGAATCAGCACAATTGATTTAATTCTAATAAAGGGTAGTGATTAAAATGTGGAGGGGCTTTTGAATACCAAACACAACAGGAAGTTCTTTAGTCTTGGATGTACTATTGTTGCTGGAAAATATCTTTGTCTTTCAAAACATAACCTTAAATAACTATTCCCCCTGTTTATTATTTATGAACAATACTTGAGAAAATAGGTTTTTAAAGTGTATAGTATAGATTGCCAGAGCTCTCCATTCTGAGAGTTAAAGACAATTACCATGTGAACTAAAGAGGAAGATTCAAAATCCCCATTTAACAACTTGGAATGGCTACTCAGTATGCGGATTTTTAAAACAACAACCAAACAAAATTATCTTTCATTGAATATGTGCTCACATTTATTCATTGACGTAACTAGAGTAAAACAGAAGCAACTAATACAAATAGCCACTACTATACTGGGTATGATTTATGGACAGTTTGAAAATAGATTAAAGTAGGGAGACTGTAGAAATTACTTTAAAAGGAATTTGTATATTGGGAGTCCAAAGTGTACAATATAGAAAATGGAACCTCTTGGGAGGATTCAGAAGTAAAAATCCCTACATTTTCTAGAGCTAAGTACTCTCTGAATCAGTTAACAGCCTAAAAAATAGCAGATGTTTAGCTAACTTCAGGAAGAAGGAAAAAATGTTTTTCATTATTGTTTTTGGCTAAATAACCAGTTATTTAATATTTAAAGAAGGATAGATATTAGCCTATATATTTTAATTGCTGAGTTATTTTCATAATTTTTCTCTTTACATAATTAATTTAGTCTCCTGAATTCAAGCATTTCTTAAGACAAAGGTATCAAGTAAATTTGGAGTTGCTCATGGTGAAATATAAGAGCCCAGACTGCTGCATTGATAAAAAGAATTACATTTTTAGTTTTTTTGTAAGTCTGTTGACCAGATGTCCTTGAATTTAATTTATTAAAGCCAACACTCTTGAGGTTGTTAAATAATTTATAGAGGCATCATCGTAGAATTTTGTATTTGGTGACTTACTGAATCATTTTTTATTAATACAGGGGTTTTAATTAAATATTTAAAGCTTCACTACAGTATATAACTGCTTCAGGAAAAAAAAATTCTTGCAATCAATATGTTTGGAATATCATATCAATAATCACAACACATTGTGTTGCTAATTCATAGTCACAGATATTTTGTCATTTTTCCAATGAAGTATAAGTAATTTCTAAGTCGTGGTAACATGAACTGATAGAAAATAAACATGAATTTCAGTTTAATATCTTTATAAGAGAGTAAATAAAAAATTTGTAATATTTTCTTTTCTGTAGAAATCCCAGAAAAATAAAAAGGCATTGTATTCTTAAATAACATAAACTGACATTGTTCTGTTTTGCCTATTCTCTTGTTTTGTACATCTGGCTCACATAAACCCTCTTATGGTTTTATGTGATGGGCTCATACAACTCCTTGTTGATGTTAAGCACTCCACATATAGGGTTTGATTGTGGAATTATCTGAATTCTCAGAAACCTTGAAGGCTGGTTTGGATGGCTGCAGAAACAGGAAGAGGATCAAAACTGGTTTGTGAACATAGAGAATCTGGAATCTGAGTATATATCTTTTATTCAAAAATGTTCTGCTTTGGTTTGAAAGAAAAGCTTGTCCTACTTTTCAACTTTACTATAGAAAGACTTTTGTCTGTTCTCAAATTGTGAAACTGTCTATGGCAGCTGTAAATTCCTATATTCAACCCTAAGTAAAAGCTTAGAGAATAGAAGGGTGCTGTCAATAACACTCTCAATAATAAGAGTAACTGATCATCTAAAAAAAATAAAAACAATTACTTATTTACTAAGATTATCAAGTATGTATTTAATATAAAAATTGGGCAACCTGCTGAGTTTGCTCAGAGTAATTTTGGTTTTTAATCGTGTTGATTCATTTTAAACATAATGGCAATGTTGAATCTAAAAATTGTACAGCTCTAAATCTTAAGGTCACACAGATGTCTGAACTTTAATTTCTAAAATATTCCGCAAGTGAACACAATGGTTTTATGTGATACATTATTCAACCAGCATGCCTATTCATTTGGACACATATTATAATGATGATAGTGTGGATTTTCTCAACAACACTTAGCAACAACAACAACAACAAAAATCTCTTCTTTTTGTACAGAGGTTTGCTTAGGACTGTAGTTTCCATGGAAACTCCTAGAAATAGCAATTTCATTTCAACCTTTACAAACCCAGTGTGAGCCTTTTTCATCTAGACTTTTTTGTCTTAATAAACATCTTACATTCTAACTAGTTAGAGTAACAAAATCATGTTCATATGAATTAGTATAGAATAAAATAATCTCTTAATTTTTATGCTGAAATGAAAATACTTATATCATTGTCCTTTAAAAGTTATGAAGCAACATGAGTTAAAATAATATTGTTTTAATTAACTGTCATTATAAAGAGCTTTGATTGCAGAAGTTTTGTACTGCACTTTAGCTCAATATTTGGTAGGATATGAGTCACACAGTAAAATTATATACCTAACAGAGCTATTAAAATAGCTGCAGCTGGGAGGTGTAACTCCATTGTGAATGAATGAGATAGTAAAAAAAAAAAAAAAATTATCCTCTGTAAGGAAGCTTCTCAATGAAAATGCTGGTAAACAAGTCTGAGAAAAAAGGAAACAGATGCTAAGCGATAAGAATGTGCCTGTTCTGACACAGAACACCACCAGTATGCTTGTATGACAGGTTGAATGTGTGTGTCTGTAGGGGGAACTTATTCAGCTGTTTCCTTGCTGCACTCAACAGTGAATCAGTAAAAAGATTTTGTTTTTCAGCTAGGAAATGACACTTTGATTCTGTGTTATAAAGGAAATATCTTTTTTGTTCTCTCATGTAAATTCCCCTTTAGGAATTCAAGATGGCTAAGGTGCAGCCAGGATTTGGTGAAATAATTTTTCAATGCTCAGATGTGCGTTGTTGCAAAAACAACTGAGTAGCCGCCAAGGATGGAACTCATACCAAACTTTGTAGAGCTTGATTAACTTTCTGGGATCATTCTTTAGTGTCTGGAAGTGGTCAATACCAGTGAGCTAGAGTTGTGAGAAGTCTGTGCTATTGATGACTCCTAAAATAAAGCCATCCAGGAAATTCCTTCTCTGTTTCAGTCTGCAGGCTGCAGAGAATGTTCTGTCTGACAGTTATGTCAAATGTCAAAATAATATCCCATTATGTATTCTATAGAAAACATGAAGTAATTAATGAGAGAAGCTATAAGAATATTAATCAGACTAATATTGTGGTTGCCCAGATAGAAAGTTAAGTACTTTTTTAACAGGCAATTTCAACTTCGTTATGACTGAGAGTTGAATTTAGATGAGATGGGAAGCACCTGTTGAATATCTAGATCTTTTAAAATACAAAGATGTATCTTAAATCTTCATGCAACATATATATAGTCTTACTGCAGAAGACAGGTGTCACACTGGATTTCCATTTTCCTGGCTGGGAAGCACACTGGAAACGTAAGGTTCTGTGTTGGTAGAACAGATCAGGCACTCCTTTTGAATAGCAAAACATTAACAGTTTTCATTTCAGGAACTGCTGATGTCCTGCTCAGTGAACTCTCTTTATGCTGATTATCTCACACATTACCCTTTGGTTTTGTCCCCTCTTAGAAGAATACAAGAATATTATAATGATAGTAGAAGTCTGGCAAAACTGAACATTCTTATTGTCCTTAAATTCTTTATTCTGTGTTCTATTGGCATCATTCAGAGAATTAGGTAGTTTTCCAGGCAAATTGAGAGCAGTTGGACATGGACTTCACTGTTTGAAAAGGGGATGTGAATGGTTCACTCTGTAATCTCAGAAATGCATGTGCGGTGAGTATCTGCAAAAAGTCATTACCTGTGAACTGGTTTATTTTACATGGGAAAGATCTTTTTTTGAGTGGTGTACAAATGTTATCATTTACAGATCTTTCTTCAGATAGTAGTAAATTAATTACTGGATTTTTTTTCTGCCTTAGGTCACATACAATCATTATATTTTGAATCTACATGATTCCTTCTTAAGAGACTTTAAGTTCTTCACTAAGATTCTTTAAAGGCAGAATAGCTTACTCTTTTATCAGATCCCAAATGCTCTCTGGACCCTGAACCAAATGATACCAACTGATTTCCACCTTCTATGTTAAGTTTAGCACTAACATCAAGATTGTTGTTTAGTCTATGCTTGGGATTCATTGACAGAGTGTTCAAAATAAAGCATATGCAGTGTGAAAAATCGGGAGTCCAGAAAAGGAAGGAAATGCTGAGAACTGTTTAAGGAAGCACTGCAAAGTCAGATGCAACCTTTTATTTATTATTAGCTGTTTTAAAAGCTATAGATGGATCTTTGACCAATATTGATCTATATATTGCCTGGCTCAGCTGAACTTCTATAGAGATCACAATAACCCGCAGACAGTAAAGACCAGCAGTGAGTCAATAAAATTTCTTTCCTGTAGTAGTAAAACAAATATTCTAGATTTAGGATTAAGCTGCCACAGTAAAATATTCTTGAATCTTACACTTCAGCTGATAGAAATAATTTTCTTGTGAGGCTTGGGGACGGGGGTGATCAGCTGTTACAATTGTGATACTCTGAGAAATACTTATTTAATATCTACCATTTTTTCTCTTTTTGCCTTTTTTCTCTCCTTGAGCCAAGTACTATGCCCCTGCTAACAGTGACACATCTGCAGCACACTGAGGGTAGTATATATCTTTCAAATACACATGGATATAATTTGATTAAGGTGATTCAAAATTTCAACCTGCTTTCTTCTCTGATATTGTCCTTTACAGCTACAAGTTAGGACATTTCTTTGTCATTTTTTATTTGATCAAAGAAAGAACTTTACCTACAATTCCATAATAAAGTATGAGTCCCTGAGGTACAAATTCAATCTCTTGTGTTAACAAGGCTATGGAGAAAAGACTACAAGGAAAATAACATCTGTTGAACAGTTCTTGGACAGTGTTCATCTTGGAATGAAATGTTAAAGTCCTTTCTCAATATTGTTAGATTTTGTGCTCAAGGCAAAAGACCGGACAGTGACTTTACCTCAGAATCAGAGTAAGGATTAAAACAACATTGAACTTCAAGGCCCCTGTGTGATTGAGTCCTTCTCTTGTTCTGATATCCAGGAAAACCAAGAGTGTTGATAATTTTTCAGACAAAACCAGAAGGAATGGGAATACAAGCCTCTTTTAAGGTGTTCTCCACAAATATGCTATTAGTTGCAATATAGAAGTGCTTGTAGAGAAATAAGAAGGTGCCTTGATGGCCTTGAGGGACAGTGAAGGCAATATTTACAAGATGTCTGCACTACTTTTGCCTTCAGTAGATAGTTGCATGGGGGGAAAAATGGAAAATATAAGGAGACACTTTTGGGCTTAGTGTGTTAGATTGGCTCACAATAGACATACTTTCTAAATATGTTCAAGTTGTGAGGGTTTATGGTGTACACTTTCTTTCATAAACTAAGCTGTACAAAATAGTGCTTGTGGATCGCTAAAACAAAGGCTTAACTGTATACAAAAGTGGCAACTAAATTTTACCTTTCAACTTTTGGGCTTAGAGTAGGAATGATTAGAAGTGCATTACACTTTGAAAATGAAGCTAGTACCAACTTCTCAATCAAAATTTTTCACTGCTGAAAATGTCACTTCTTGATAGTTTTTAAAATTTTAAAGTTTTAAAAGTTTTGAAAATTTTAAAGCTTTGAAATAAAATACATTTTCATGTGATTTTTAACAACATACCTCAGAGACCTGCAGAACTAACGACAGAAAGAAAACACCCTTTAGAAAAAGACAGCAGAAGTTCCTTGCAATAACTTTAACTGCAATAATATTGAATTAATATTAGACTCCATGCATTTTTCAGCAAATAATTCATCCATTGCATTTTAGCTCAACTGATGTTTACGTCAGATGCAGATTAAGTTGGACTGTAAAGCAACATTTCAGATGAACAGGTCTCCTTGCTTTGGAGGAACAATATTTTGTACAGACAAGGAACTATTGCTATGAAGACATTTCCATTCCCACTGCTGGCATTTCCTGCAGCACAGAATTCCTATAAATAATTGCTTTGACTGTCATATAGTTTGACACATCTGAATTATTTTCTATTTTAACAATAACAACAAAAAACATTACTCCATTTGAATATGTGCCTGAGATTTGGACCAGATTTAAGAAAAAAAGAAAAGAGAAAGCAGAAGTTTTTAAATGGTATCTAACCTTTCAAACATTTTTGTAGCGTTAATGAAATTCAGTATTTTATCTGCTTCACCTAAAATTGCCCTAGTTTGAGGTTAGCACAGTTAGACTCAGAAAGATGAAAATTTTCTGTCACTGAAAGCCAGCACAAGTAGACTTCAGTTTCCCCATGACAGCTGTGACAGAAAATGTTTTAATGAGGGATTATAACAACCCTGTGAACTGAGGGACCTGGAAAAAAAAACATTCTTTGTCTTTTCTCTCAAGCAAAATGACAAGAAGTAAAAAACCAAAGGTGGCAGGATGACATACTTTCTGAGACTTTAGTTTGCAAACTTTATGCTTACTTTGATAAGAAAAAATAATTAAGATAACAGATTAAGTGCTAAAGAGATTTTAAACTTCTGTATTTATATTAACTTCTAATACAGAAGCACTAAACCTCTTTTGCACTTGAGGTTAATTTAGAATTGTGGCTTTGGAGGAACAGTTCAGTAGTCATCTTTAGAGTATCAATTTAGGTGAGAGAATTTTAGATAAGACATGCAATTATCTTAAAGTCTGATTTCACAACCTGTTCTGGGAGAAGAGATGGTACTAACACATCACTATCCTGTGATGCCAGATTGGTGTCTATAATGAATTCTTCTCAAGGTGCATTTGTCATATATTATAGTTATCTTTCACTGATGATATATTTAGCAAGTGAACAGTTACTCCAAGAAGATTAATGTTATAGAAGTGGAACAAGGATAAAAAAAGGGCTGATAAGGCAGAAATGCTGAGCATTTTGGAAGGGATTATAAATGTTGCAGGACCTTTTTAATTTTTCTGTTAAAAGATATAACCGTTTTTAACTGAGTGGGATTATTCAAAGTAATAAATAAAATCTTCCACAGGAAATTTGCTATAAGCTTGTCCTTTCTGCAGCTTGGATTACAAATTACATATCTCTTCTTTTTCACCAGCTATGAAATGTTCTTTTCTATGTCCATTCATGAATGAACCAACCTGTAACATGACAGGTGGGCTTTGCTCAGGGATATTACTAAATTTCCCTAAGTTTCTAGGAACACTAATGAAAATTGTCCTTTGCATGAACAGCATTATTGACACTGTCCCAGATAAAGGCAACCAGTACAACCATATGCACTGGTGCTATTTATACTGTCTGTTTTCCAAGCATATAAGAAAATAACCTTTAGGTCAAAAATCTCTTTCAGTTTGTGGAGGACAAGGTTGGAAGTGTAGCTTTTCTTTTTTTTTTTTTTCTTATTTTTTTGGCAGGGCTTAATTTAGCTAGATAACTGTAATGATATCTGTTATATCCAGATGAAGGCATCTTGACAGCTCATGAATGCTCAATAGCATTGTAGGTACACAGCAAGAGGTATATGGTATTTACAAGAAATACTAGTTTGTCGTTCTTTGGAATATTTTTTTTTCATTGTAGTTTAAATTAAATTTATAACAATGGTGTCCAGGGAGTTTATAGTTAAGAGTAAATTTTTCCCAGATTACCCATTTTATCCTCTTCTATACCTGTTCATATGACATTTGAAGATTATATGCTCTCTTCAAATGAAATCAACATTCTTTCTTTTTTTTCTAAATATCAAGAATATATCAGATACTCCAGGATCATCACAGATTGTACCCTTATATCCATCCATCCATGAAATGCCTTTCAAATAACTAAAGAAGCAGATACACTCTAGAAATAACTTTGTATTTATACCCCAGTTTTCAACACCCCTCATTAGAATACAAATCACGATACTCAGGTATTCACATGCATATACAGAGATCCCTGAAAAACCCTGTTCATTGTCATCTATGGTCTCTGAATTCATCGCTTATGCAACAAAGAACCATGTTCACTTCTGAATTTCACATCACTATCACTTTACAGTCCCTTCAAAAAATCAGCAAGTACTTCAGAAAAGTAAGGGCATAACCGCTACCTACTTTTAACAAGGAAAATGTAATGGATTGTGTCACCTACAGACCTAGAAAGTTTTAGGTAGAGAACAGCCTCCAAGAAGATACTGTTAGCTACCACTGAATAACATTCATTCCCATTAGAATTGTAGTAAATGTGGAGTTGAAGAAAGTCACTGAAATAATATTGTTACTGTCTTCTCTATACAGAAATGTAGTTTAAGTATGGAAATTTCAATATGACCTTGACTTAGAAATTGCCCCAATGATGATGGTGATGCCCCAATGGGAGCAACTGGAAAGTGAGATGATGGTCCAGTCAAGGAAGTAAGTGAGCTGGCAAGCAAAGGGTGTAGGGTGATATAGACAAAAGAAACCTCAAAATCTTCTTGACATGGTAGAAATGGGTACATCCCAGCTGCATGACTGGGTGCCTTTGAAGTGCTTGTACAATGCTGCATGCAGCATGGACAACAAACAGGAGGAACTGGAGGTCTGCATGCAGTTGCAATGTTATGATCCCACTGGAATCAGAGGCTTGGTGGGATAGTTCACAACACTGGAGAGCTGTCAAAGATGGATAAAAGATCTTAAGGAAATAGAGGTTGGGAAAGTGAGTTGCCCATTATATGAGTCTGGCTTACTAAGACTCAATCCAATTCCACGTTAACATAGCAAACTGTAGTGTTCCAATTAAGTTGATTTTCCCTCTCCAAATTATGTGGAAAACTATTACACGTTCTGGAGACTCTGTGAGTCTGATCACAGGGGTTCTGTAGGACATATTGGTATTGTAGTATTTGTGCTAGTGGTTGACTAAGGCCTTCATTTATAACCCTAGCTATTTGAAAATACAGGAAAAGTGAAGAAAATGTGTCAGAGTATTAAATCCAGTTGTGTGTTTTATTGTCATTAGAATACTGTGACTTTCTTAGTACTTCAGTAGCTGTGAAAAAGACCATTGCGTAGTAGTTTTCATAGAATAATCAAGTAGTAAATGTCCACATACTTACACATCTCCCCGGAAATCCTCTGTTGCTATGACCTTTCCTGAGTGTATTCTGGCCATCTTTTCTAGATATAGGGAGTCCTGATGAACAGCAAGCTCTATATGAATCAATAGTGTACAGATGCAGCAAAGAAAGACAACAGGATGCTGGGTTACATCAACAAGGGCGTCATCAGCAGAAATAAAAATGTCATTATCCCACTCAGTGTTTGTCAGACCACACCTGGAATACTGCATTCAGTCATGTTCCCTGCTATACAAAAAGTATGCGGACAGGCTGGAGATAATCCAGAGGCAGGCTACAGAGATTAACAAAGCCTGCCACATGAAGAAAAGGTAGAGAAAAGAAGGCTCAGGGGAGAACTTGTCACCATGTTTCAGTATTTAAAGGGTGGCTACAAAGAAGACAGACTCCTTTTTAGCAAGAAACCACATGGAAAAGCTGATGGGTAGTGAGTGCAAGTTACTCCTGGGGAGATTCCAGTTGAACACTAGAGGAAAATTATTCAGTTTGAACAATCGGCCATTGTAATAATCTCTCCAGAAAAGTGGCGGATTCCTCAGTACTGGACATTTTTAAGACTTGGCTGGACAGGGTGCTGGAACGTCTAGTGAAAGTCATGCTTTGCCAAGAAAGGTTGGACCAGATAATCCTTCAGGTCCCTTCCAATCTGGTGTTCTATGATTCTATGGTATACTTAATGTAACAAGCTAAAAACAGCATATCACTAAATAGATGTTGCTTACAGGTATCATGTTCACCTCTGCTAAACCTCTGTAATTTCTTTCTTGTCTTTGTAATACACAGTTTACAGCACCTAAGAAACATAACTCGAACTTGCCCTCTGGCTTCCTGGAATTTTCTTGCACATTGACATACTAATTAAATATTCCTATTATTCCTGTTTCAGCTAGCAAGCAGCTAGCAAGAGCAGTGATGGGAATGATCAACTTTGTCTTATGTCCACAAGAAAATGCATGCTGATGGCTATTAGCATGACCCAGAAATGTGGAAAACCCAGAAAGGATGTCCCTGAAAGACAAAAATCACTTCAATCAGGCAAACAAAGACTTTACCAGATATGCTGTGGAGCAGCAGGCTTCTGTACTGCATTGTTTCTGATATTTCCAGCATTCTTCATACTGTCTAACTAAAATCCCTTTGACTCCCTCAGTCTTCCTCATGTCCCTTTCAGTGGTCCCTAACACCAGGTCTAGTCTCCTTTTCAATTCTCCTCTCTGTCCTGATAGTGTTGTTATTATTATTCTCAGACAAAAAAACCTAACCTAGCTGCTAACCTAACTGATCTATGATTTTTTAACAAAAACTCAATATTGCCTCAGATTCCTCTCCAGGCTACCTACAGCTAAACAATACAGTAGAAAAATCCACGTGCTTCATATGTCTTCAAGTAGTTTTCCTCTTCTTCAGAGTTTCCCTTGGGAACAGTATGAACTTTGACCTTAGAAGGTGTAATTGTAGTTGGAACCAGCTCCATTAACAGAGTTGGAAGATGAGTATATTGCTGCAGTGTAACTGCAGCACTGACCATGCAGATAAATAGTTTTGTGGATCTACTAACATAACAGCTCAGATGGACAAGTTGGCCTTATTCGTGGGTGATGAATGATGCAGTTTTAGCCAGAGTTGTGTGAGATACCTATTCTTGGCTGTAACACAAAATCTGAAACAGGTTTTGGACTGGTTCTAGTGGTACAGTTTATTTATAAAGCAATGTAAAAAAAAAAAAAAAAAAAAAATCCTTCATTGACTCTTCAGCGTGTACAGATACGTAAAAGAATTACAAGCTATAACAACTTTCATTGTAGTCAACTAGCATTTCTGATTTTAACAGTTAGATGAGTAACTTGATGGAAGAGAAACAATGAATAAAACAACTAAATGTCAAATATTAAAAAGTATTCCAATGGAGACTGAAAAGTAAAAAAAGAAAAAATGTCTAAAATTGACTTAGAAGAGGGAGCCCTTTTCCTTATTTCCTCCACCACTGCTGCTATTTGTGGGTTTCATCTGGATTTTTAGACTCAAGCCAAGAAAAAGTTGAAGTATTTGTTTACCTTTAGATATAAGATTAGCTTCATTAGAACTCTGCTTTCCTTATCTGAAAATAATAATGAGATGCCAAAAGGTACATTTAAAGACTTTATTAGATCTAGGCCATAAATCTCTGGTATTTTCAAAAATCAAAGCTTGCAACAAGCAGTATCCTGTCATAGAAGAAAAAACTTTTAAGCTCAGTTTCCACAAGGTTGCCCTATCTAAAAAACTGTGTAGGAAAAACTGTAAAGCTGAGAGAAAATAATAAGATGCTTAGGAGAACTATTAAATAGTTAAACCTTTTCAGCTTTGAAAACACTTAGCGGGAAAGGCTAGTTTTTTGTTTTGTGAAGGTTATGGAGAAGATGATTGGGGAATTTGCTCTGAATTTCTAACTATATACAGCTAAAATACAACCACCACAGCTAAATCTTAGTGGGTTCAATGAACAAAGGAAATACTTTTCCTGTATAACACCAACTCCGAATGCATAGGCTCAGCCTATTAAACTAGAGTAAGATCACGAAATCAAGTACTGACATGCAGCTGTCTGCACTATTGTAATTGATGGTCTTCTCCAGCTTTAGGTTGTCCCAGCTGGCACACAGATAATTCTTGCATGCTGTTTAGGGACTTGCCTTTTACATGGGCTGTGTCCCATATGTGGGATGAATATTGACAACCTAGCTAGCATATACAGTGAATTACAGCATTTGAACTAAACCTTCAGTGTCAGAGAAAGGACTCTGAACTACGTTATTTACTGATAACAGTAAATATGGGGGAATGGTGACACTGATAACTGCTCCATATGCTGCTTGTATCTCAGCTTTAGCCTAACTCTAGGACTGTTGCAACAAGTTCTATACAAAAACTAGAAGTTTTAAGATTCCTGAAGATACTGTTCTCAAAAGAAAATATACATGATGCTGTATGTGGTTTGATTCTAACTACTGTATACCCTATCCCAACACAGACTTGTGTTTTGAAACATATTGCCTACTCTTCTCATCACACCACACCTGGGGAAAGTGACGAATACCTGCTGTTTTGTGTTGTAGGTCACTACTGCATTAAGTTTCTTTCCTCAGACATTTTGTACCAAGCTAACACAAGATTCGTTGTCTTAGTGTCATGGGGGACTGCTTGGCTCCACAAGGTCAAGTGTTATGTAGTAGGGATGTGACCAAGCTACTCATGAGGCTAAGAGGACATATAAGCCAAATCATGACACTTTCCTTCAAGTGTCACTTCCTGAACTGTTTTTATTTAGCAATTGGAACATATCCATAGAAACCAAATACTGCAGAGACCAGAAATAAATATGTGTTCAGGAAGGAATTAGACAAATACATGAGAAAAGCAATGGTTCAGATGCAACTTTCATTCTAGAATCCCCTAAACACATATCTTTGGAAAAGGGAAGATATTTCAAAGGAAAGATTACTTCCTGAAAATGTTCCAGGTCCAATCTACTGTCAAGCATCTCAGACACTGACAGAAACCTCTGATTAGACCTAATGATATTAGACATAAGAATTATCAAATGTCAAATGAAAAAGCTATTTCTGACTTCTAGAATTCCCCTTTTTTTCTTACTTTTTGAATGTGTAGAATTCACATGAACTTTGTATTTTTCTGTGTTACATTAGCTCATTCAAAAACTCTCTAATCAAGTCATGTTTTAATTCCTTTCAACAGATCTGTTTTCTGCCAACTAAATACTATAAACAGATTCTATTGCCTTCCTTAGTTCCAGGAATGTTAGTCAAAATAATACCTAAACTTTCAAACACCCTATTTCTTCCAAGATGCATTTAGGTTAATAACCACTGAAGATGCATCATACTTCATTAGTTCAATTAAATATTTTTTTTAATTTGTTTTTTTCTTCTTTATGTTGTACCCTTTGGGGACACGGGTTTGTACTCTACAGCACAAAGTGTATTTATTCTGTTTTGCACTTTGCACCTCACATTCTAAGAATCACGATTTATTTCCCTGGAAAAGCTTTTCATTTGCACTTTCACTACAACCTATTATTGGTGTCTTTCATCATGTCACATGACAGTCTGCATGGTACTGTGTGGAGAAAAGTTCTCTGTTTTGAAATACCAAGATTTTCTTTAAACTAACTTTAGAATGCTCGCAATACCTCAAATCTTAACCCAAGCAATGCAGTCTTTTAAAAAAGGCAGCATAAAAGCCTGAAGATGTGAAGCAGAATTCCATGTTCCATTTCCTGTGATGGTAAAACACTGATTAACGCAATATGAGTTCAGCCTTGCACAAGCTCTGCATAGGTTGCCTCTCTTAATCCTGTAGCCTTGACTCCATTTTTTAAGCTTGGTTTAGTGGGTGTAGAAGTTCATCAGTCCAAATGTTGGTGTGTTGACAGAAACAAGCAAGCAAAGAAGCAAATCCCCAAAATCCTGACCTGTCACACAAGTTTTCAAAAAAAACCGTGACCTTAGAAGTCATATGCAGAGTGAGACTGGGCAAGGTCTTTAACAGAACTTGTTCAATGTTTTTCAATCGTGATAATGGATAAATATCTTGTTATTCATATTTCATAATGGAATTATTGCTGAGCTTTGTATCAAATTAGTTAGATCCTCTACTGAAATGACAGGATGGTTAAGGTTGGGAGGGGCTTCTGGAGGTCATCTGGTCCAACTCACTTCTTCAAGCAGAGGCACCTAGAGCTGATTGAATAATGTTCAGAGAAGTTTCGAATATTTCCAAGGTTGGGGAATGCACAACCTCCTTGGGCAACCTGTGCAGCTGCTCAGTCACTGTCACAGTAAAAAAGAGTTTCATTATGTTCAGATGTATCCTTCTGTGTTTCAGCTGGTGCTCATTGCCTTTTGTTCTTGAAACTACTTGTTCAGAACTTGGCTTTACCTTCTTTACAGCCTTCTTTTTCAGATATTTGTACACATTGGTGAGTTTTCCCCTGAACCTTCTCTTCTCCAGACTAAGCAGTTCCCTCTCTCAGTGTTTCCTCATATGAGAGATGCTCCTTATTTTAGTCCCTTTCTGTTGACCTCTCTCCAGTAGCTCCATATCTCTCTGACACTGCGGAACTCAGAACTGTAAAGTTCTCTATCTTTTCTTTTCATATTTGGGTTTTACCAGGAGCTCCATGTTCATCCACACAGACCTCCTGATATTTTTGCCAGGCTTCCTGCTCATTAGAGTAGGCTGTTTTTAAGCTTGGAGGAGGTAATCTTCAAATATTAATAAGATTTCTTGGACCTCTTTTCTCTCCAGAGTCAATAATCCATGTTTATTTCGTGGTAATGTTTATCTCATCCAATATTTGTTTCAATGTTTATTTCATCCATGTTTATTTAACCCATCAGATGGTCCATGCTTACTTCATGATCCTGTAAAGGTATCTCTCTTCCATGATTTTTGAAATGACATTGTATTTTTTAATAATAGCTTGAATTGTTTTTTCTGTTTAACAGGTAATTAAGTGCTAAAGGAACATTGCCTATATAAAACTTAAATTTTATTAAAACCTGCTCTTCCTTCTGTTTTTCGCACCGTATACATGTTAAAGAGGGACTCAGTGATTCAGACAGAACTAATTAGTAGTTTAATATCACATGAAATTCAGTAGAGAGACTCTAAATTTACACCACTATACATGAGATCAGAATTTGGCTTTTGGTATTTGTCATAAAGAGCAACTCAAATGGCAGTCTTATGCCAACTTAATGGAAAGATAAAAAGCATTCATTCCAGTCCATGATTTCAATACTAGGACAGTGCATGGGGAAAGGTCATCACAATTAAGGCATAATGTAAAAACGAAACTGTGAGCAAGTGTTTGTGCTTCTTCTCTATCTCAAGATTTATGTGATTGACTCTTAATTGGAGACATAGGGTTTCATTTCACAGCTTGGGCAGACAGGCTATTAGATCTCAAATGAACAGGGAGAGAATAGCAACACTTTGCGTGTATGCACTAGAGAATTAAAATACTTTTTGAGCTTCTGTGATGATTAGTTCAAGAAAAAAAAGTTTAAAATACAGAAAGTCAAGATATTGTGAGAATAAGAGCTGTGCATTAGTTTATTGTAGCAAACCGGACAAAACTAAGTCATTATGTTAACACAGGTCCACTCCATCACTTGTGGGCATTATCTGAATGTATAGATAGGTAAGGAACACTGGCATTTCAGTAAACTGATGGTCTTTTCTTGTCAGTCCTCAATTTTTTGGCTATAAAATATCTGCAGAATATAAAATTTTATTGTGGCTTTAAGCTTCCTTGGATACCTCTGAATCATAGAATCATAGGACCAACTAAGTTGGAAACAGCTTTAATACCATCAAGTCCAACCTTTATCCCAGGACTGCCAAGTCCATAACTAAAGCGTATCACTAAGGGCCTTATCCAGATGGTTTTGAACACTTCCAGGGATGGTGATTGTTTAGTTATACTTGATAAATAATGCAAGGCTGGATCACAGGAGGTCATATGTTCGCCAAAAGTGTGAGACTGGGCACCTTCAAATACAGCTGCCTACATCTTATCCTCCAAAGCTCTTCAAGTTAGAGTATATTGCTAGGCAAACTGGCACCTCCCTGGGCTGCTTGCATGTCTATCCATGTTGGCAGGAAAATAATTTCTTTTTACAGAATAAAGACTGCCTTTGCAACTATGTTGATAGCACTGTACAATAAAAACATAGTGGATAAGTTAATACCATCACATGGTGACATACTGTGACATTCTTAAAATTATTTCCTTCCTTTTTTTTTTTTTTTTTTTTTTTTTAATTTTTTTTTTTATTTTCCTGAGAGAAGTTGATTTCATTTGTAGGGAGCTTCACTGTGAGACATAATACATGCACTCTTAGAATGATTCTTCCCAGCCTATGATAGAATAAAAATACTACAGCTCCAGTCTACATCTGTTGTAATGTAATGAGGCCCTCTCAAATCAGGTGGCCTGGGGCAAATGGCTTATTTTTCTTGCTTGTTTCATATGTAAGTAACTTCTTTCAGCTCAGTAACTGAGCTTCTGGCCTTTTATTTTTTATGTTCTTCATTCTGTTTCTGATACTTCTATTTTCTCCTAGCATATTCTGAGGCCAATAGCATAACAACTCCCAGAAACGTAATGAGCAAACTTCTCAGCTTTGCATTTGCTGAACTGCAGTTGGGGATGCTCAACAGAATATTAAACTGGAGAGTTATGATTCCACTATATCATCTCCACTCCTCAGATGAGACACACACGCAAAAAAACGCCTGTCAGCGTGGCAACGGAACTGTAGGTGGATAAGCATAGATAGATGATAGTGTGCAGCTGAAATCTAAATCCATCAATCAAATAAAATTAAACCCATAGTCAGCACCTTGTGTCATAATCTCTGTGAAGAGATAATCAAACTGTTTGCTTCAGGTGGGAAGAAGGCAAGTGTGCTTAAACAATCTTGTGTTATTGATCCAGCGCTATTCTGAAAACAGCCCCTGCAGTGTAATCTCTACAGTTTGATAGATTATGTTAGCAGATACACTCAGACCAGTGACATTACCTTCTGCATCAGTTAAGTAACATGAGTAAAAAATAAATTGACAGCATACTTTAAAGAAAGAAAATCACAGATTGGAAAATACAAAAATAGTATGTGTATGTCTTCCACCACTTTGAATTCAGCAAGCTCACACATTTGAGTAGGGTAGTGCTATACAGATGTGGAAACTGAGGTCTGACGATCTTCATTGGGCCATGTAGCCTCATGGGATACCTGCATAGAAAAACTAAATTGACTTGCTCAAAGGCCAAGGTACACAGACAATTCTTCTGTCAGTAAATCTCTTTCTAAAAAGAACAAGGAAGTTAGAAGATGGTACAGGAACTTCTGGATATTTTGAAATAATAGTAAGCAAAAATCTTTACTACTTTCTTTCAAGTTCAGGTCAAAGCATCAATAAACTGAGCTTATGAGAAATTCAGCAACTAACAACATGTATAGACACTGTCACATCTCTAGGTTAAAATATGAATTGCAAGTAGACTGAGAAAAGTGATGCCACATGCAGTTCTGCTGAGTTACATTGCTATATGAATGGTGTCATTTGACAGAGCTTGGATAATTTTTTGTAGAGCTCTGCTGCTTTATATAAGATGAAGAATTTCAGCTTCACTGACTTTATATTTTATTTATTCACTGATTTAATTTAATTTATACCAGCAAGTTCATGGCATCACTGGACTTCAAAATTTTAAACTCTTTGATAAAAGCTACTCACTTTCCTATATTGTGCATTTGCAAACATGGAGAACAGTAGTTAAAGATTTTTTCTATTGTAGTTACTTTATATAGGCATTTATTGTATGTGGCAATATCATGAAGGGATAAATGGGTAAAATTTAATTTGGCCATTCATGACTGTAATGGAAAGAATACCTGAAGTCAACTGTTTCTTTCAGCTTCATAACTAACTGAACTTTAGTTTTAATCCGAACAGAACGTGACTTCTCATGCTTTCCATTTTACTCCTTCTTATTTAAGAGACAGCAGAGACTGATGACCCCCCTTTTAAATTAGACCAGAGCTGTGCTTACTTTGAGTTCTCTAAAACATAAGCAAAAAGCCCTATGGATAATATCAGCTTTGATATCAAAGGCCAAAGTCATAGAAGTCAGTGATGTTCAAGCTGTGGCAGAAAGACGTTGGCTATTAGTAAACACTGAAACAGATGAAACTGAAAGGGAAATGAGACATTAAAGAATTTTAAAATGGCCCATTAACCTTCATGCAATTCTTAAAACTATCGCCACATTTTTTAAATCCCATATCCTTCCACCTTCCTGTTTTTCTTCTCTAATATTGATTTTAAAGAAACTGTTATGTTTCTCCAAGATGAAGTGGACCTTTAAGTCCAGCAGCTTTATTAGCACTTTCATTATATGGCAAACTCATCATCATACTTACGCCATTCTGTAGGCTGTCTCCCTATGGGCCTCATCTGAGGGAAAAGAGAAATGCTGTGCAGTGAGTCCCGAGGAGGTACTAGACTTAGATCTTTGGCTAAATAATCAAATCCTGTAACTAAATAGAGAAAACTATTGGAGATGTGAGATAGATGTCAGAGGAGGTACTCAGTGAAAGGTGGGCCAGTGAGAGGAATTTGTCTCCATTCTGTGCAGAAGGCCTGGGAGTTGGGCACAGGAGGACACTGTTGCAGACACGTGGCAATTGCAGACTATGGGGACACAGAAAACCCTAAGAGTAGCTGTGGTGAGGCAATACACTTCCTGATGGTATTTTTTTTTCCTCTGCCTTGCGCAGTCTTGCTGATACTGAGGAACAGTCTAAACGCTCATCCTGTATTTCACAAGTAGATGCTTGTGAGGAGTTTCCTTGAGATGGGCATTCTGGAGATGGGCACTGAAGATTTCTATTACTGTAAATAATGTTTATGCTGCCATTTTACTTACTGTTCTCTGCAGTCCCAAGCTCCTTCTATTTCTGCCTCTTTTTCAAGACCTTCCAACATTTATTAAGCCATATTTCTTGCTCTAAAGCCTGTATATTAAACAATTTCCTCTGTAAAGTTATATTTGTCTTTTTTATTTGGCAGAATAACTCAGGATGAACCTGCATGGTAAATGTACAGAATAAGATCACAATCTCATGGAAAAAGCTAAGCTTTCCTGTTGGTTTTTGCTTTTACGTAGATGAAAGTTAAGTGCATTGAGAGATCAGTTTAAGCTTTGAAAATGCAGTAGTCAAAATAGGCAAAGTAAAAGACTGTGCATGAAACATTCATGTGTGTGAGGCTTCACAGTAACACTAATGGCCCCTAACGTGGAATCCTGTCCTTGATTCTTTTACAAATATGCCAAAAGGTTTTGCAAATGAATGCATTTTTTTTCTGTCTTAGACAATAACTTTCTCCAGGCAGTGATCAATCATGTCTTCACATTCAGATCTTCCATGAGTGTCCTATCAAACATATTAGACAGGATTACTACACAACTTTGATTTCTTTTAAAATATAAATTCAATTATCCCAGTTTATTGTGCACTTTTTGTCAATACAATTTTTTAGAAGCCATGATAAAATCTGGAGTATACCTCTGTAATTGAATATGATCACGTTGCTAGTTTTAACTGAGAAATTTCTGCCAGTTTTGGTGGTGAGAACTGCTTAAAAATTACTCTTATGGCATGCCAATGGATAATAATATTAATGAGTTACTAAAGCTGCCAGCTAAGCTTTCTTGCAGGAGGAAAAGAGTGTAAAGTTTCTCTTCAGGATTTCAAAGACTCTCACTCAAATCTGTCATAATGGAATACAAGACTGGATTGACCATTTTGTTGATCCCATTTAATTTTTTTTTTCTCTCTCTAGTATGTTTTAGCTGGCCTGTGGTGCTCTATAGCTTGTTTAACTATAATATTCTTATATAATGTGCTAACTCTTGCAAAATACTGAATTTTATAAAAATAGCCTTGCCTTGAATTGCAGAATACAAGGTTACAGAAGTTGTTAAATGTGGAATAATTATTCTACCGCAGGATCATCAGTGGCCACATGTGCTTCATATAAGTGAATGGCAAGATATAAATTCACTGTGTTAAGAAAAAGTCTCTAATGAGCACTTAAAAATTTAATATCCTAACTGAAAATGTGCAATCCACATCACTTAAGGACAAAACTTGGTATCAAGAAAGTCTTCGAAAGAAAAGATGAGAACATGTGAAATAATTGGCTAATTCCCTGACAAGCTTCAATGCATAACTATGAAGAGGGAGAAGGAAGTACCCCCCTTCTCTTAAACTTGTGCTATTACAACAGCCCATAGAGGACAGTAAGTTGGCCATATAACCCCACAAGCAGTCTGCCTTCAGGAAACTCATTATTTAATAGTGAGGAAGTGAGAAGGTATGTATGAAAAATCAGAAGGAGCACAGAAGATGTGATGATTCAACAAAACTAAACTCACAGCTTTGCCTGTTTACGGTAGGCCTCTGTTCTTTATTTAATCACAATCTGCACAGCATGCTAACATATGGGCTGGGGGTGAGTGGAGCATCATTTGGTGTCTACTGACTAATTTGATATATAGCACATTTTTCCTATCTTCTCAATATATATGATGTTGAAAATTATTTGAAAATTAATGAGGAGAAAACTGACCGTTCTTTTTTTTTTTTTTTTTTTTTTTTTTTTTTATGCAGTTCACTGCACCTGGTTGGGGGGAAGAAAAGTGGAAAATAATTGGAAAAATTCTTAAGGGCATATTTTCATCCTGGTAATCAGAAAAGAATATTATTAATCAATTACACTTGGTGCTAGCATGCACTAGCGTTATAGAAAACAAGAAAAAGAAAAGACTTGGAAAGATGAGCAAATCTTCTAAGCACATTTCTGATTCATTTTGAGCAATGTCACTGCACTGAATTAGAGCAGATTCAGGCTGTGAAAACTGCCTGACTCATTTTGTCAATCTTCAGAAAGTCCAGTTCATCTCAAAAGTGAATGGAATTTTGGAATGGAACTAAATTTAAAATGTTGTAAAAAAAAAAAAATAGAAAAATTCCACAAATACAAACACTTAGGGAAAAAAAAACCCTGCAAAGCCTGTTGTTTTCAAGATTCACATTTTCTGACAAATCCAAAAAGCTAATAATATTTTATCATTATTTTAAGATAGTTTTTCTAATGAAATATCAGCAAAAACATTTTTGAAGTCTTAATTCAAGTTGAGACAAGTTTCCGCTAATACTGTCATGACACTGAAAATGCAATTTAATCTGGTAAAAGTTGCTCATTGTCTGTACGTTAGCCTTGGAATGAAAAGTTATGTTCAAAGTACACATAGAAAATATGAGTAAAGGGCAATTCTTTCAAACTAGACATCTGTTTTCTTTTTAATATTTTGTTCTTCTATACATAATTTCAAAAAGCAGCATTTGATCTATGGTGTACATGTATCATAGAAAGAAGGAGTAGAGATGAAAAAATATTATAATCAGCCATTATGTTAACAAACTTAAAATAGAGCTATACAAAACCTGAATTATTTCTAGTATTTTGAGTAGCTTGCATTTTAAGAAAAACATATGGTGAATCAAAAGTATCATTTCAAAAGTATCATTTCCCACTTGCCTTTAGTAATCAATAATTCAAAGCTTAACAAAGAGAACACATTAAGGCTAGTCCACCTACGGGACATTGTACGACATGTACAACCTCTAGTTCCACATATAATCCTTCCTCTGTCTTTAATATGGCACATTTTCTAGGGATGTTTATTCCATAAGATTTTATCATCAAGTTGTTGATCCGATCTTTGGCCCACAGTTTCTTTCAAAGTATTTTTTATATTATTTCTTGTTAAGTGTACTAGCCACCTTAAATAATTTCTTTCTCACCCCAAGATTTAAGTATTTATAGACTATTTTTATATACATCTGTATCTTTTAGCTGAAATAAATTAAAAAAGTATATGGGGTATTTGTTATTAAATATGACTACAATTTTCATAAATGTGGATGGACTTGAGGTCAGCCTGCATAAAATGAAATTAGATTTACCTAGTATAAATTGGTATCTGATAGTTACACTTTTGTGAACCAAAGCTAGATAGAAAATAAAATTTGTATTTAAAATTTACAACATATTCAGTGTTTCAAAAGTTTTTGATTCCTTGCTTTTGTTCGACCTTTTGCTTGTGGCATCACCTAAAGAAAGAAACAGCAGTGTGTTGGTTTTGGCTAGGATAGAGTTAGTTTTCTACACAGTAGCTTGTATGGGGCTAGGTTTTGGATTTGTGCTGCAAACAATATTGTTACAGACCAAAGTTTTAGTTACTCCTGAGCAGTTCTTGCACAGAGCCAAGGCCTTTTCTGCCTCTCACACTACCCTACTAGCAATTAGGCTGAGGAAGCACAAGAAGTTGGGAAGGGACACAGTTGAGAAAGCTGACTCCAACTGACTCAAGGGATATCCCACACCATATGGCCTCATGCTCAGAATATGAAAGCTGGGGGAAGAAGAAGGAAGGAGGGGACGCTCAAAGTGATGGTGTTTGTCTTCCTAAGTCACCCTTATGTGTCACCTGCCAGCCCATGGGAAGCAGTAAATGAATTCCTTATTTTGCTTTGTTTGATTTTGCTTTATCAAATTGTCTTTATTCCAACCCATAAGTCTTCTTTCCCTCATCCCAGTGGGAAAGTGTAAGTGAGTGGCTGTGTGGGGCTGAGATGCCTCTCCTTGGTTAAACCATGACAAGCAAAATAGCAATGGGCAATTATTGGAATGGAGGATCCAGATTAACACTGCTATTACAAGACAATCTCAAGAGAAGTACAGACCTTGATTTTCTACACTACAACACCTATTTTCAGTCCGACTATCCATTTTTAGTGTGAGGGTTTTTTTTAGATCAGAAAATCTGGTTTCAGCTAGGAACATTTTTCAGAAAAGTGGTGGGGGTTTTGTCTGTTTTGTTTCATTTGTTTAATTTTTCAAATCCAAGACTGTGTTGAGTATTTTAGTTTTTGTGGGGTTTTGTTTGTTTGTTTGTTTGTTTGTTTGTTTTTTTCTGTTGCTGTTGTAGGTTGGTTTGATTAGTTTATTTTTTGCTGTGACATTGATATCTTCCAGGTAAAATTTCTAAAAAATGCTTCTGTTTACTTGAAAAATTCTTCCCCAGATTTAGTTCTTCTGTTTCTGGGGAATCATGAAAAAGTATGTACAGCCTTCTACTGAAAAGAGCAGTATTTTCCAAAGATGCATTGTGATCTCTTAGAGACTACATCTGAGGCTCCCTGCTTTTGTCAGCATTGGTCACTTAAAGAATAGTGAAAGCAGAAACAGTAGAATCTGCCAGAGAATATTGTGAGTGGCAACACATGTCAAAGACGATAAATATGGAAGAAATCTTGGCAATCCAGAACAACATTTTTACATAATCATCTCACTTTGATAAGTTAAAATCTTTGGGTCTGGATTATAGTTTTTGAAATTTACTTTATTTCATTACTGAGTTCTGCATCTTTTATTCTTTTGGTGTAATAAAGCTCTAGATTTCCAAATCCAATTATTTAATTGCTAGGTCTAGTATATGACAGATATAACTTTATGAAAATAGATGGCATGCAATTATTCAGGCAATGTCTGCTCATTGTAATCTTCTTGAAAATGCACACAGAAAGTCCTTACAAATTTGTTATAGTGTGCTTCAGAAAAGCAGCATTTTCTCTCCTGTCCCCCATCAGGTACTGTAAGTTCAGAGGTGTTCAATTGTCTCACCTGCACCTGAAGTAAAGTGTATGCTTTTAGGCAGGGACCAATGTCTTTTACACCTTGCACATACAGAGCATTGAGAAGGCATTCAAGCAATTAAAACCAAACCAGTGAACAAGCAAACAAACAAGAAAACAAAAAGACAGTGCATCTAAGTGTAACTACATTAGGTCTCCAGTTGTCCTGAAAAGAGTTCTCCAAAGGTGTTTTGTCTGAGGACACTGAAAAGAAGAACCCATCAGCCACTGCTAAAAATACTTGCTGCTCAGTGAAATCAGTTGCTCAGTGGTCAATATATGGTAAATCAGGACAAGACTGTTTTCTTCCAAATTCTCCCCAGCTTATTTAGGCACAGGAAAAGACAGGATGGAATTTTGCAAAGCCTGCTCGCTATACCTGAAAGAAACTACAGAACTTGTGTACAGTGTCAGCTGTAATCAAAGAAAGACATCTCTTCCTCTGCACTTTTGGCAGGCTTTCTGGGGCACTTGGTCCAAAGCAAATAAACTGGTAAATGCTGTAATGCTGACAATCACTAGCAAAATAAAACCCACAAAAAAGCTACCTTTGGATTTTTCTTAAAGCATTAGTTCAAATAGAAAAGTCGGGAAGAGATGCAAATGTAGCTTTTAGTCACAAGACATGGGGACTCTAGTCCCATCTTCCTTTTACTTCTGAGATGCTTGTGTGTTGTACGATTCCACCGAAACTAATGGCAGTCATCTTTAATGAGACAAAAGACTTCAAGAAAACAGAGACTGCAAAAACTGCTTTCAGTGACTGAGAATGAACACAAAAATATGTCTGGCAACATTCCAGAAATGCTTGTGCTCAAGTGGAACTGGAAGAAAGCCAAGAAATGTGGTGGCTTTTCTATGAATGCAAATATTATCACACAGCTCTCATCATAACACAGTAAAAGATAAATCCATACTCGAGCAAAGACATCATCCAATTGCACAAATGCCATGATTCTATCCAGTTTCTCAAGCCAAACCTAGAAAGCAGAAACTACTTCTTGACTGTGCATGGATTTAAAAAATAATAATAAAAAAGCCCCCAAAACCCAAACAAAAACCTCACTGGGTTTTATATCACAGCTATTTCTTACCACAGCTTTGGCCAGTAAAATATCCATCTGCACCAACTTTGACAAGTGCAGTTAAGCCAAATTGTTAGTGCTGAACATTTCAGCCAATCACCTGTATTAAGCTCTCATTTTTTGCTCAGCACTTTAAAATCGGGTAAAACGTTCTTCCAGTTCATAGCCTGTGTGCTCAGCATGTTTCAGGATGGACTACCAGCATTAAATCTTGGTGAAACTACTACTGACAAATCCTCAGAACATATAATACTTTTTCTCTCTGCTTTTTAGTATATGTGACTATATTAATGCATTTCTGATAGCAACTACTCTCTTCATCCAGGTTCAAGGTGTCATTAATAATGGAATCAGTAAAAACTAAACCCAAACAACTGAGGGCAGAATTGCTCCAAATTGCCTTAGTCTCAGATTGAACCAGACTCGTCAGTCATTTATGTTACAGTTAGGTGGCTCTGTTTCCTAGAACTGCAATCAGAAAACTATTGACCAGCAACAATACAGGTTTCACTTCATATTACTGAAATGAACAACCCCTGCAGTAAAGTGGGGCTTTTTTCCATAAATTTCGTATGATTCACTGAAGTAAGAATCCTGAACTTGAAGATGAGAAGCTTGGGCATGGAGATGTTGAGTTGTACAGGATATATGTCTGGCTTTATGGAATCAGTAGCTATTTAAGTGACTTAAATTCCTAGGCTTCTTTTCTGTTAATATTCTTTTTTTGTTGTATGTGATGCATCACAGCAAGAGTGTATACATGAAGTACCAATTTGCTGCTTTTAACTCCTCTACAGTAAACCACCTTGTGGAGATCACCCCAGTTTCTGTTTATTTGTTTCTTTCTTTCTTTTTAAGCTCGTCAAGAAGTCATTCCCAAACACATAAATTTTATGCTATCAAAGGAAGGTGACATGAATCCAATGATTACTCTATTTCCCATTCATGAAATCAAAAACTTTCTCCATCTTTTCTATTTTTTCTTTCTATTTTCTTTTCATGATTCCTTTCAAATCAATAAGTAAGGCACATTCCCTAAATTTGAAACTATGTAGTACTCAATGTAATAAGACACAACTTCAATATGCCTCTCCTCCTGCATAACAATTTGAAAATTATAAAAATATTTTTTAAGGAAAAAAATACACACCAAAATGAATAAAGATAAAAAGAAATCTTAAGGCATAAGACACTCGTTTTGAAGTGTCACTGCTCTGTGCATATTGCAAGGCACTACCCTTGATGCAGAGTCTTTGTCAGAAATTCTAACGTGGAGATGCTGCAAACTGTTATTTCATTCTACACTGTAAGTTACTTCTATGGTGATTTAGTAGTTACCTAGGAAACAGATTTAGGAAGGAAATATTCGTGACTATGTAACGACTGATTTGGATTTTTGGTTTTGGGATGGGTTTTTTTTCCCACATTTTCAAAGGTTGCAAGCAATTTTATATTGCTAAATGTTAAAGAATTTACAAAATCACTTCTAATCTTTCTTATTAGTTTAGCTAAATCATGGTATACTAAAATTGACAAGTCATAAGAAAAGAAAAATATTTTCTTTTAAAGACTGAATAAACTATACGATTATGCACAGATATTGGGCTGCTCTGCCAATGACACTGATTTATTCTTTCCATGAATATTCGTATCATCACAAACTTCATTACAACTTTGGCTGATCTATTAATAAAAATCAGGGAATCCTATTTTAAGCACACTCACAAGGTAAGAGATATCTTGTATTCAGCTTTCCACCTCTGTCACATTAAATTCTAGTGATTTCAACACACCTATTTAGACCACAGCAAGTATGTTCTTTAAATTATAATGTCTGTTGATAAATGTCTTCTCAAAGACATTTACATGTTATCTTGATCTAATATAAAAGTCATTCCCACTACACATCATTCAGATGAACTAAAATTCTTATGTTATCACAGGTTTTTCTAACAATTAATAAGATATTGGACATGAAAATTTCAGGGGAGAAATATGTAACATCTTTAGCTGAAAAAGATGTTTACTTTTTTTTTTTTTTTTTAAGCTAAAAACACATATTAGTTCATCAAAGGTTTGCAATGAAAGAAATAACAGGTCTCTTAGCATTAGAAAAAATAAAACATGCTATCCTATTAATTTATAGTAAGAATTTTAGTACCTAATAATGACTGAGTTCAAAAAAACATTTTTTTTTTTTATCAAATTTCTTGACTCTGCTTGGCTATCTACATTCATAAACTCAGTACCTGCAATCAGCATGGTTAACGTGTCTGTAATGCATTACAAATCAAGCTAAGTAGCACAGTTGCTATAATTTAAATTCAGTCAATTCCTAAAATAGCATCTGAAGAATGCTGGTGAAACAAAGTGCAAAGGCCAAAAAATAGTGTATTGCCATATGTTTAAAACCTGTACATAGTTTTTACTTACTTTATCATTTGCCAATAATATAGATATGCAAAATATATGGTAATAAAAACATATAATCCAAGCTGCATAATCAGTATTTGGAATTTCAAACATTGCAAGAATGACTACTGTGCAAGATTGAAAATTCACCCCAAAATGCTGAAAGTGCTTGTTGAAATTTTCTGCTTCCTTCAATTTTTTAATATTTCTTTTGAAATTTCGGAAAGTTCACGTGGCTTTAGTGTCTGTTATGATTTTACTTCAATTTTTGTCCTCAGTGTTAGCTTTTCTTAAGTATAAACAGTAAGTTTTTAATAAAGTGTGATGTCTATATGGCATTATTTAATTTTCTTAAAACATTCCTAAGATATTTATAATGTTTTTAGACTCTAGTGTTGAAATGTTTGGACTTATTGAAAACAGTAAATTTAGGGACTGCGCATTTATTTTAGTCTGTAAATCTCAGATGAGGTGTAAAACAATCTTGTATTACAAAAAGAAAATCAGTTCAGTGTTTATGTAAGTTATTTCAAACCCTATGCATGATCAAATCCCATTTTTTTCTTATAAAATCTCACATAGATTTAATAATGCAAATAACTTGTTTAATAAATCCTTTATATGTATTTGATAAGACCTGAAAATGAAGAATGTTTATTTTATTTTTATATAGTACTTTTTTATTATTATTATTATTTAACCTGAATCTTCAAGGCTTAGATCTGTTAAACTTTCAGTTATGCTCTCTAGATTTTTTTTACCCCTAGATGTCCACAGTACATGACTGTGAATCATCTTCCTTTTCAATCTCTAATGAGTAAATTTCATTCACAAAAATTAATTGTTATGTTGCTTCTGCAGTAAATTGTTACAGCTATTTCACCTTTCATGTCTCCAATTTCCTTAAAAGCACCAAGAAAATTAAATGTAACGAAATTAAGAAAAAAATGAGTCTAAGTACAAGATCAAGAGGTGGAATGTAGTGTGTATAAAGGCCAGGAAATACATGACTGCTCTTTTTAGTACAACATTACCTTAGTCTTATTCCATATACACTTTGTCTTAGATACGAACTTTGCTGTTTTATCATTTATTATATGCTATCATCATTACATACAGAGAACCACAGAACAATGAACAAACCTAAGTAATTTTTTTTATTTTTCTGATTTTATGTTTTTTGGTTTCCATTTTAAATAATAGAATGCTTTTGCATTTACAATTACATGCACGTCCTGTACACATGCACTGATGATGCACTAAGAAAATCAGCTGCTGTGGATTTGGGGTGGGTTTTTTTGTTCGTTTGTTTGGGGGGGTTGTTTGTTTTTATTATTATTATTATTTTAAAAGGATTTTTTTTTTTTTTTTTTTCTGGATCTGAGGACACTGTTTATCACTTCCATGGAAAGGAGCAGAGTTAATAGAATCATAGAATCACAGAATCATAGAATAGTTAGGGTTGGAAAGGACCTTAAGATCCAACTCCCCTGCCATGGGCAGGGACAGCTCACACTACAGTTCATCCTTAAAGTTTTTCTTTGGCTCCAGCACTCCAAAGGCAGCAGGTCTGGGCAAAGCACTCAGTGTCCCAGCGACCCCTCTTTGTCCTCCCTACCACACTCTTCCACAAGAATAGACACACAGAGTCACAGGTACAGTTTGTCTGTCTTACTGAGTTCTCTCAAGTTGTAGATTTCCTTGGCCAGGTAATCCTGGCACAAATTTTGTTCACTGTACTCTCAAGACAGAGAATCTGAACCTATAACCAAAGCCACAAAACAGCAGCACTGTTGTGTCTAGTTGCATTAAGAAAAAAAAAATTCTTTGATGACTTAATTCCATCATCCATGGAAATATTTTATTTTTCAGTCTGAAATTTCTTTAAGTCAAAAGACAGCCTGTCATTTCCACTTTTCCATTCATCCCCCTCTCCCATTTGTTTCTCTCTTCCCTTCCCCTTCTGCTTCATACAGAGAAATGAATTTGGAACTAAAGGTCAAAAGGGTAAGTACTGGACATATCTGAATTTAATTTAACTGCTGCTGTCTTGTCCTTGCAGAGGAGAGTAATGTCTTTGTATATTAAATTAAGTTGTTGGGTTTAGGGTTTTGTTTTACAATGGTTTCTCTTTCAAAGGAGAACTCAAATAAGACTTGATGTTTTAGCACATGTAAATGCATTTTTAAGACAATATGCTCTTTCATATAATGATCTGCACCTAAGAATAACTTTTGTTCTCTGCTGTTACGAGTGAAATCAATTATTCAGAAAAAGTAAAATTAGTAATACCACACTTGAAGTTTTACTTCATTACTGAGAGCTTCCACAAATGTAACAGGTTGAATTGCATTTACTCCAGAGTTAGTCTTTTGTATAAAATATCCAATCTGTTTTTCTGTTAACAATGTATCTAACAATGTAAGAAAGACTACAGATTAGCACATTATACCCTGTGAGATAAGGAAGTAATTTGCTCAGGTGTGTGACTGGAAATAACTCAACGTGAATTGACTGCAGTATTTCTGTGATTCAGCTTTACAAAAGGCATTGTTACTAAAAAGAAAATTCTTTTTATAACCAACATATAATGGCAAGAAACCAACAGTCATAGCTGCTGTAAATCAGATTGTATCAAATGTCTTTAGAAAAGACACTTTTTATTGACATTTACAGTTCTGGGAAGAAGATAGTCCCTGATCTCATCTGGACTTTACACTGAACCTTTAGCAGCAGTACTGCAGAGTGACATTAAGTGTTGTGGAATTCATAACATACTCCCTGAAAGAACCCTGAAAGAAACTGTTTATTTGGGTATAGACAGTTTTCTTGCTGTCTTGTAGAATATTAGGGAGCTTATCTAGTTAGCATGGTGAGAAAAAAAGCAGATATTCCATAAGATCTCTAGACTACTACCTCTTAAATTGTCCCTTTCAGTGCAGTGATAGAAAGGAGATATATAGTGAGATACCGGTACGTCCATTTACATCTATGCTTGCTATCTGTTTGTCTACCTATCTATCTATCTAGACATGACATGTACATACTACCTATGTAGCCCCTTGTATCTATAACCACTTTTTACAGAAAGTTCACAGAGGCTGTTATACCTACATTTAATGGAATATTCTTCCATGTTTCAGGCTTGGGCTGGTGCACACAGTCTTGGTATAATGGAAAAGTATGTAGTTTGGCAGAACTATGGAAAAATGCTGACTGAAAATGATGGAGAAGAAGCTAGGAATTCCTAGATGAACTAGGAATATTTGATTGATTTATTTTGGTTTTGGTTATCAACATCTGTGGAGATTTTCAAGACCCATCTGTACAAAGCCTTAACAGATGTCACCTGAATTCTGCATTGACCCAGTTTTGAGCACCTCCTAGAGTCTCTGTCACCCCAATGACCCTGAGACTCTGTGATTTCCTAAGGGAGGGCAGCACCTTGCAGCTTGTCTCTCTCGATTTTTTCCTTACATTTTTAATAATAATAATTAAAAACAAAAGTCACTAAAGAAGTCCAAAGCTTGCTGCTTAATTAGTTTTCCTAGTCCTCCAAATTCCTCAATAATCATAGTGCCACATTCTCCTATGCTTTGAATGGTGCTCAAAAAATACTTTGTGTAATTAAGCAGCGTGATTTGGTGAATAGTAAAGACCAATGCTAACTTCGTTCTTCTCCTTTTGTCGTTACAGGGTGATTTTCAGGATGTCTTTCCCTCCTTTGTTTCAGCCTTTGGAAAGACATAAGTGAATACTTTCTTTTTTGTTTTCCATTGCTTCATTTCCTTTGACAGAATGTTTGAAAAATAATTTTCATTTGCCTACTTATTAATTTGAGTTTTTTCTTGCACTTATCTTTCATTTTTTTGAACTCTTTTGACAGCATCTATGAAAAAAGATATTTTTGCATGTACAAAAATAACTACTACATTAAGTTACCGCAGCTTCCTGTAGTAAGTAATAAATTTGTTGAATTTATATTTGAAGCCAGTGTTTGAAAGAACAAGTAAGAAAATATTAGGTATCAAAAGGAATCAGGACCATATATTCAGGGAGGCTGAAAAATCATAAATCTGTTGATAACAATATGAAATACCAATTCAGGTATCAGAAATTCCCCAAGGCAGACTCTTTCTTAGGAATCTATCCTTCAAAGTTTAATTAGCTCTTGAGTTTCTTAAATTTATCTAACACTATGACCCTTTGGGGAAATATGTATAAGTTTAATATAATAAGTTGTATAGTAGTAAGTAGCATTTAATATAGTAAGTAGTTTAATAAGTATTTTCATATCCTGACAGGGAATTCTAATGGATATCGCAAAAATAAGCGTAGCTAATTTATGTAGAACAAATACCTGTACTTATTTAATTCTTGTGAAGCTATTACAGTCTTCTTCAGTACTATTTCTCTCATCATGAAAGGATTTTTCAACAGAAAGAATCATGTACATGTTACTGTGATACAGTTTGCCTTTTTCAGCTATTGAAATATCCACAAATCTTCACCAGCTTAGCCTTAATGAAACACTAGAGAAATCCACAACAGGATATTTGCAAAGTGCACAAGATACTTTTTTCTCTAAATAACCTCTTTTTTTTTTCTTTTTCTTAAGAAACCACTGTGAATCCCTGATAAAGAAGATTGTTCTTTTTTGCCCCCTTCCCATATACTTGCGTCATATACAAGCAGCACCCATGCTATATAGCAATCTGTATTACAGGACAACCACAGGTTGCTTCACTGCTGCTATTGTTGCTGTTTTTTCTCATTTTGCTTTAATTCGTTGACGTAAAATGAGCAGAAATGCTGGAACAGCAACTCCGTATATCTTGTTAGTTAAAGTTGTACTTGAATACTGGGAACTAAAGTACTCTTCCAGCAAAGTACTGGGACTGATGCTAGCTTTGCATATTAGAAATACAATTAAGAGGAATTGCAAGTCCAGTATTTCTAATGGTTTACTGCATGAGAAAAGATTTTTATTTTTTTCTCCTGGAATATCTCTATGCTAATCTTAATTCATCTACCTGGACTTGTGCAAAGCGTTCGACACCGTCCCACATGACATGCTTGTCTCTAAATTGGAGAGACATCAATTTGATGGGTGGACCACTCGGTGGATAAAGAACTGGCTGGATGGCCGCACGCAAAGAGTTGTGGTCAATGGCTCGATGTCTGGCTGGAGACCAGTAACGAGTGGTGTCCCTCAGGGATCGGTGCTGGGACCAGTCTTGTTCAACATCTTTGTCAGTGACATGGACAGTGGGATTGAGTGCGCCCTCAGCAAGTTTGCCGATGACACAAAGCTGTGTGGTTCGGTTGATACGCTGGAGGGAAGGGATGCCATCCAGAGGGACCTCGACACGCTTGTGAGGTGGGCTGATGCCAACCTTATGAAGTTTAACCATGCCAAGTGCAAGGTCCTACACCTGGGTTGGAGCAATCCCAGGCACAGCTGCAGGTTGGGAAGAGAAAAGATTCAGAGCAGCCCTGCAGAGAAGGAATTGGGGGTGTTGGTTGATGAGAAAATGAACATGTGCTGGCAGTGTGTGCTCACAGCCCAGAAAGCCAACCGTACCCTGGGCTGCATCAAGAGGAGTGTGACCAGCGGGTCAAAGGAGGTGATCCTGCCCCTCTACTCTGCTCTCGTGAGACCTCACTTGGAGTATTGTGCGCAGTTTTGGTGTCCTCAACATAAAAAGGACATGGAACTGCTGGAACAAGTCCAGAGGAGGGCCACAAGGATGATCAGGGGACTGGAGCACTTCCTGTATGAAGATAGGCTGAGAAAGTTGGGGCTGTTCAGCTTGGAGAAGAGAAGGCTGCTGAAGACCTCATAGCAGCCTTCCAGTATCTGAAGGGGGCCTACAAGGATGCTGGGGAGGGACTCTTCATTAGGGACTGTAGTGAGAGGACAAGGGGTAACGGGTTCAAACTTAAACAGGGGAAGTTTAGATTGGATCTAAGGAAGAAATTCTTTACTGTGAGGGTGGTGAGGCACTGGAATGGGCTGCCCAGGGAAGTTGTGAATGCTCCATTCTTGGCGGTGTTCAAGGCCAGGCTGGATGAGGTCTTGGGTGGCACGGTTTAGTGTGGGGTGTCCCTGCCCATGGCAGGGTGGTTGGAACTAGATGATCTTAAGGTCCTTTCCAACCGTAACTATTCTATGATTCTATGATTCTAATTTTATGCTTGGTAAGTTCTGAGATTCAATGCAATTTGGGAGGATCTTCATTATTTGGTGAAGAAGAATCCCATTTTTTTTCACATACTTTCTTCTTCCTAGTGTTTGCAGCTGGACCAAAACTGGCATGAGGAGATGTGTTTAATGAAGTACAAAAAGATTAATCATTTGCATCTATGTTGTAGGACAGTCCAGTAACAGTCAGGAAGATCTCATGCCAGGTGAAGAGCAGTTCCATGTTGCCTTCCTGGAAACACTGATTACTCCACGACCTGTCCCACACTATCACTTGTCTCAGTTCCTCATCAAGTCCACCTCCATATTAGAGACATAGCAAAAACTTGACACTATTAGTAACCAGTTCCATGTGTATCACATTATTCTATTCACTTCAACTTCCCTTGACTCTAGCTTGTGTCTTTAATATTTTGTTTGTTTGTTTACCCCTTCGTGTAACCCACTACTTGCATTCTAGAGGAGAGAGGAGCCAGGAGTACAGCTACTTTAAGACTCAGCCAGGATGCTCCATGGTATATCATTAATATTTTACCAAAGGGCTTCTCCTCTGCCCAGCAGCACCTTGCTCCAGCATATGTTAAGGTCCTTCAGTTGGAGCAGGCATTCAACTGCAAACAGAGGATTCTTAATGTGCCACTAGCAGAGAAAGCTTTAAATATCAGTTCCATTTAAAAGGCAAACTAGCATTCCTAAACAGTGAGAAGGAGAGACAATGATTCATCAGTCACAAGGGCACATTTTTCCCCACCCTGTTGTTTGCTCTTATACTAAAAGCAAGCAGAGGTAGAAAATTGTGCCTTAAAACCCTTCAGATTTTTTGGTTTTTTCCTTCTGTTAAATAAGACCCACATGGCTCCAAAAGCTGGAACATTGTGTGTGATTCATCTCCACATGAGTTATTAGAGAGAAAATATCTTTATTTGTGGATTGCATTCATTGAGGCCATTTGGTGTTTTTCTCTCGTTATTTATTAACATTTCAGACACTCATAATAATAACTCACAATCTATAATAATGTCATAAATTCAAAACAAACAAACAAAAAGTTAACATCCTCTCACTTTTTGTTTTATTCTTTGCTGCCATAAATCTTTCACATTTCTTCCAAAAAAAGAGAAAGAATGTCCCATTACATTTCCCTGAAGCAGAAGGCGGCTACGGTGCTATAGCTATGTCTGCAATTTCATCTATGACACTGGTCCTACTGCCTCAATGAAGTGGAAGTTCTTGCTCCACTGGAAGCTTTAAATCCAGTCTGGATACTGTTTAAAGGCTTTTTGCTCTCAGGGGAAAAATGATTTGGTGGCTGTATTGCTTAGTTGTAGGTACTTTGCTGCAAGCTGATTCTGCATATTTCTAGTTGTTCCTACCCACATTATTCTCCAGCTGGCGATTTCTATTTTCATTTCCACATTCACAGTTCATTTGCACTTGATCCCCTAGAGACTGTTTTCTTGAGCAGATATTTTGTAAAATACAAAGAGTGGATTCCACTTCTCCACTCTACTCCAGATTGTGTATTCTCTAAAAAGCATCTGACCCTTTTTTCCTCTCAATTAACTCCTCAGTTCTGGTTTGTATGCTTACTCCACAGTTTACTCCTCCAAAAATTAGAAATGTGGTGCATGTTTTGGGTTTGTGTTTTGGGTGGGGTTTGTATGTGGGATTTTTTTTTTGTTCTGGGGTTTTTTTTTGGGTTTTGGTTTTTTTTTTTTGTCTGTGTGGTACGTTAATGGTATTTGTTTCAGATATGCCATGTTCCTTTGCTAGTTGCTTGAAACACAGCACAAGAATGAATTACTCTGAACTGTATTTCTGTCTCCTGACAGGTCTGCTTGAAAAGCATCTTGCCTCAAGCTGAATTCATTGTTATTTCACTTATCTCCAAGTCAGCAAGAGACAGTTTTACAAATCTCTAACATAAGGCATGAAATGGAATTCAACAACACTGATTTTCTTCCTATTTGGTTCTGGCCAAATGAATGGAAGCTGATACATTGCTAATACAGAGAGCACATTTTGGGGAGTTTTCTTGAAATGTTAACTTTATTAAAATCAGCCACCCTGTGAGACAAACGGTAATCTTAAAGAGAATAAATTCTCCATAACTTATTTAACTTGCCCTGTATATACTTCAAAATACAGCCTCCAGGTCCCATCCACTATGAAAGTTGCTAGCATATACTGAAATGTGAGAGACATATTAGTCTTTCTTCTTTCTGACTGTTCTGATTCTTAATAAATTACTGCTAATAATTGCTATTTAAATAAATCTGCTGTTAGCTTAAGACTGCTAAAAGACATTCAGTTTCCAGGAGGCAGAATGCTTCCCTGAACTTCCAGGACACCTTTCCAGAGATGACCTCAAACACATTTTATTAATTATAGTTTGTGGGTAGTAATCAACTTTCACTTATGGATTGGTTCCTGTCACATTTACTTACGTGAAAAGAAGCCAAGTTTTGAAAAGATATGTCTATATTAGTAATCTATATGTGACCAGAGCTTCAATGACATAGAATTATAGAATCAACTAGGTTGGAAAAATTCTTTAAGGTCATCAAGTCCAACAATTACTCCAGGACTACCAAGACCACCACTAAACCATATCACTGAGGGCCTCATCTTCAGGGTTTTCAAACACTTCCAGGAATGGTGATTTCACTACTGCCTGGGCAGCCTGTTCCAATTCCTGATCACCCTTGTGGGGAATAAATTTTTCCTAATATCCAATCTAAACCTCCCCTGGTGCAGCTTGAGGCCATTATCTCTTGTTCTATTGCTTATTACTTGGGAGATGTGATTATCTACATAATCATAACATCAAGATGGTCCCTACTGTGAGTCATCTACTGCCCCTGACAGTGAGCAGGTCCAAGACAGTTCCTGTCCTAAGGACCCTAGGACAAGAGATCATTCCCCCACAGTGGTTTGAGTAGTCTTACCCATAGAGTAAGGTTATTGGCTTTTCTTTGGCTCTTGCATCATGCTAAAGCAGCATTAAATACCACTTTTTTTAATGGAAAGATTCCTCTTCCCATCACTTCCCTCTCCTTCAACTGATAGTTGCCTGCTGAAGAAATAATTGGGGCAATGATATGAGATCCTGGGCCTATCCCATTCCATGGCACAGCTTTTAAGGGTATGTCTGCATCAGTACATAAAAATGGGCTAGAACCTATTCTGTGACCACGAGGGCGGGAGGTATAGTTCAGCACATCTCCACAGCCATAGCTCCAAGCCAGCCTTTACATGCAGGCTGGCTTGCTTTGTCCATGCTGGAAAGGACCCATTCCTGGGTCCTTAAACTGGGCTATCACTAAACAACAGCTTCAGAGATCAGAACCTTGTTAAGAGCTGCTAACAGGGATCTCGTGCCAATATTCATGACTTTTCAATTACGCTTGCAGTCTTTAAAGACATTGTCGCCTTGATAACATGGTAACTAAAAACTGACTTCAGATTGCTGTGGCTCAGTTACCCTGCCTGAGAACTTTGATATTCTTCACAGATATAATCTTGCTCAGAGCATTTTAAAAGCATGTGAAGTGCACTGAAACGTTGTGGATAATGTAATTCAGAAAGTGTCATTGCCCTAGACTTCTATGTGGAATGCAAAAAGAATGGGAAAAAATCTCAGCAGTCAGGATCAGGCCAAATCCATCCTTTTAAAAAAATTCAGTCTTTCCACAATAAATGCTGCTCATTTTTCAGAGAAAATTTGTCAGTCAGATTGAAAAGAACTTTCCATTAAAAAAATGAGAAGTTCTTTCTACAAATCAGGGGCTAAATTAGTAAAAGTGGCTGAAGTCAAAACGTAAGCTTAAGACTGTTTGAAACAGTGATATTTTCTAGCATTGTAACAGAACAGGATGATGGTTACTGCAACCTGCAGTACTACATCCTTAATGTAATTTTACAATTACTAATGCACAGTAAGTTTTTCTATTATTTTCTCTTTAGTTTCATCAAAAAAGAGCAGATCAAGTGCAACCTGCTATTATAGGGATTTTTAATCACATGCAATTGTACAACAAATGATACAATACTAAGCCATGGCAATCTAATTACCATTGATGAACATTTCTTCAGGAGTCTCCAGCTCTTCATAGTGGAGACTGACTGTGAATGGATTCTTAATAGGCAGCTACAGACCCTTGGGCTGTGTCATAGACACATAGAATTTCACATGCTTGTACCGTTCTTGTCTTATTCTAACAGCTCCCCCCCAAGTCATACTAAATAAATTAGTCTTATTCTGTTGAAGCCAGCTGAAAGTTCTGTATGAATGCTATAACCTGGAAATGCAAATGGTGGAGTGCAGTGGTGTTACACATCGTGTTTTTCTCTAACACCAGTGCATTTCAGAATAGTAAATTTTACTGTTAGAAATTATATTAAGAACTCTTTTGGTCAGATATCCCAGGAAATAAATGAATTTGTGGTTAAGCAGTTAATAGCTTATACTCACACAGCTTGAAACTGAACTATAAGAATTGAAACTTGCTTTGTAACAAATATGTTAGAGATAATACCAATGTCTCTTCCCCTAGGATAAATTCTTCTAAAATAAACAAGGCGCATATCTCACATACAGTAGTTTTAAAGTCAGGAGAGATGGAAAGAGAAAGATAAATGAGGGGGGAGGGAAATTATCAAAAAGTAATTGACTATGTAAACTCTTTCCTACCAAATAATATAACACAGAACATAATGACAAAAGCTAAAGCACTGTAAATCATGCCTTTCTGTGGCACATCCTGTGATAGCCCCTGAATGGCATGACTTACAGTAATGCTACAAGGGTGGTTAGGAAAGAGAATTAGGCAACACCAGCAGAAAAAGTTGAAGAGAAATGTCTTGTAAAACTACAGGCAGCAGACAAGCGCTTGACTCCATTTCTTGTAAAAATATTCTTCTCAGGCTCAAGACACGGCACACTACTCCAGTAACAATGAAAGAGAGGTTAATAACAGCACAGCTTCTTTGCTTGAAATGCTGAGCAGCTGTCACTACTATTAGTGCTAATGAGTTAGACTACAGTCCCATTACTATTCTCCAGGAAGTCTCCATATTCCTGCTAAGGATACAAAGCCACCAAGCATGATCAAGCAATAAAATCCTCTGGGAAGGGGAGGGGCAGAAAATATATATCTATATATATTTCAGCTTAAATTAACCTCTGGAATTATTCCTATACTATGGAGCATGTGCGTTCACAGACCAGAAAGCCAGCTGTATCCTGGGCTGCATCAAGAGGAGTGTGACCAGCAGGTCAAAGGAGGTGATCCTGCCCCTCTACTCTGCTCTCGTGAGACCTCATGTGGAGTATTGTGCGCAGTTCTGGTGTCCTCAACATAAAAAGGACATGGAACTGCTGGAACAAGTCCAGAGGAGGGCCACGAGGATGATCAGGGGGCTGGAGCACCTTCTGTATGAAGACAGGCTGAGAAAGTTGGGGCTGTTCAGCTTGGAGAAGAGAAGGCTGCTGAAGACCTCATAGCAGCCTTCCAGTATCTGAAGGGGGCCTACAAGGATGCTGGGAATGGACTCTTCATTAGGGACTGTAGTGAGAGGACAAGGGGTAACGGGTTCAAACTTAAACAGGGGAAGTTTAGGTTGGATCTAAGGAAGAAATTCTTTACTGTGAGGGTGGTGAGGCACTGGAATGGGCTGCCCAGGGAAGTTGTGAATGCTTCATCCCTGGTGGTGTTCAAGGCCAGGCTGGATGAGGTCTTGGGTGGCATGGTTTAGTGTGAGGTGTCCCTGCCCATGGCAGGGTGGTTGGAACTAGATGATCTTAAGGTCCTTTCCAACCGTAACTATTCTATGATTCTACAATTCCCTGCCTTTTCCCTCCTTACATGCTGTCTTGTAGCTAATTTGCTCTGTGTGTGTCCCAGTAACCATATAAGCCATTAGCTCATCTCAGTTCTTTGGAAAATAAATGGAGGAAAGTTAAGCAATTTGGATGAGTTTGTTGGGTTTTTTTTCTTCCCTGTTATTCAATCTTCTCTTGAGATGAAGAATTATGCTTTGCTGTACATTGCTAAACACGGAAAAACAGTTGTTCCATACAAGGAGAGAATATAAAAATCCCTAACACACAGCTTTTCAACCCGCAATTTCTTACTCAGCTAAGTTACTCCAATTTAATCCAAAAGATATTTGTTCCTCCTGCCACTGGTATTATTGCAAAGATTGTTCCAATTACGGAGCTATAGTTTCTTTATGAAGTTGGCTTCATTTTTTACAGCCAAAATGACGTGTAAAAAATTGCAAAATCAAATATATATTGTCCCTATTGATTGTGTATCTACAATGAGCAATAAAACTTAATCACTATCATGAAACCTCTTCATAGAACTGCAACTTCGAAACTTGAAATGAACAAACTGGAAGAGTTCTTCTTTTATGGTTCTTATACAAATATCAAATATTTGTATTGTTCCAGGAACAGATGGCATGATTATCATTAACCCTACCGTTAAATGGATTTTATTTTTTTTTTAATATGATACAACAGAACACCAATTGACACTTAAGGAAGGTTTATGGACAAAAATTGTGCTGGTCACAAAGGTCTGGATTTGCAATATGCATTAATATTGACTATATCACTATATACAGAGATGTGTAATCAGCAATAAAAAGGCTTCACATGAATCCTGGTATTTGTTTCTATTGACAAAGATTAATATTGATATCTACAGAAATATACGTCCCTCAATTAGTGTGAGTACTCCCATAAATTTCCATTAGCTTTTTTTAAAAAATTTAAAGTCTGCTAAAATCACAAAAAATAAAGTGGGTTCATGTAAATAGTTCTAAAAAGAACCTTGATAAAATTTTCTTGTCTTTTATGTATTATAATTTGAACAGTTTCTGTTCAATCTACAATTTATAATAAAAGTGTATTTTTATGCAAATATCACTGCTTCTTTATTCCTAAGAACATGAATAAGTTAGACTCACTATATACTGCTAGCTCTTGCAGTCACTTTTCTAGAAGGATAATAATGTAATTATGTTTTTCTGTTTGGTTCTTGCTCAGGACAGCTAAAAACTTCTTGACTAGGGAAAGGATGTGGAAGTAAGCAATAATATTGTCCTGGTTTAGCAGTAGCAGTCATTTTTTCTACTGGTGCAGTGCTGTGTTTTGACTTTTGGCCTGGGAATAATAATGATAAAGCTGATGTTTTCAGTTGCTGGTCAGAATGTTTACCCTGAGCAAGGACTTTGTGAGTCTCATGCTCGGCCAGGGAGGAGGAGAAGCCAGGAGGAAGCAGGGACAGGACACCTGACCCAAACTAACCAAAGAGGTATTCCATACCACAGCACGTCATGCCGAGGATGTAGAACTGAGAGTTCCCGGAAGGGCTGGATCATGGCAGGGTGGGGGTGAGGTACCGGTTGGTGAGCGGTTGTATTCTCTATCTTGTTATTTCCTTTATCATTATTACTATTAGTGGTAGCAGCAGTGGTTTGTGTTATACCTTAGTTATTAAACTGTTCTTATCTCAACCCGTGGGAGCTGCATTCTTTTGATTCTCCTCCCCGTCCCTCCAGAAGCGGAGGGAAGAAAGGTGGGGGGGGAAAGTGGACTGCATGGTTCTGATTTACGGCCTGGGCTTAAACCACGACAGTTCTATTTTGGCGCCCAACGTGGGGCAGGAAGGGTTGAGGTAACAACAGATCTGACCAAGGCACAATGCTGATTTATGGGCTCTCAAAGTTGTTCTTTTTGATACCACAGTTTCAGTATGCTGTAGCTTACTTAGAGCCGGTATTTGCTGTGTTAGTGTTTTTCAAGTGTGGGCCTTGGGCTAAGGTTCTTGTTTCATTGTATTTTATGGTAATGGCTTGTAATACGGGGGGGCTCCGGCAGCAGGGCGGGATGGACGTGGCCGTGGACTTGTACCTGGCCGTCCCGCTGTTCTTCACCGTCCTGGCCCTCGTCCTCGCGTCCGTCTTTGTGAGGCTGCGGGGAGCTGAGGGGGAGCGGCCCCGGGAGCCGGCGGCGGCCGAAGCGGCCCGGGAGAGGGGCCCCGGGGACCAAGCGGCGGCGGGAGCGGGGCCGGAGGCTGGGAAGGAGGCAGCTGCCGAGCAGCGGGAGGAGGCTGCGGAGGAGCCGAGCCCCACAGCCAAGCCCAGCCCCGCGGCGGCCGAGAGCGTCGCCCAGCAGCCGTCCGCCGAGCCCGGCGAGCCCGAGCCGCAGGAGGATGCAGGAGACCACGCAGCATTTCCCAGCAAGGCAGAGGAGGAAGATCTGGACTCGGAAAAAGAGAAGCTGGTGGTGAGAGAGCCTTCAAGCACAGCAGCTACACCAGCCCCAGTGACAAGTACAGCAGCATCATTTGAGAGTTTTGAATGGCCTTTGGGTACCCTTGGGACCTGCCTGCTGATTGTGATGGGGATCAGCATGTTGGCACACACACAGAGTGTGTTCTACCCACGACCATTTTGTCTGATCCTGAGAGTTAAGCAGAGTCAGGTTTGGGTCTTGCCTGGGTTTAGACAATACAGGGGGACCGAGAGGTTTTCCCCAAGGCTGGACAGCCATGAGTGTCACGGTGTGTGGGACAGTATGGGCGAGTATCTAATCCACTGGGCCCCTCCAGTGCTTTGGAAGCGTCGGAGATGGAAGGCAGCTCTGTGGAGTCCCCGACAAGTTGCAGAGACTGCTGCAGGGGAGGGTGAATTATTTTAAGCCTGATGGGCCCATCCATCAGGGCGGAGATGCAGCATAGAGATGGACTCATGATCGAGGGGTGGACTTTGCAATGGGCCTCTCCTGCTCTGAAAGACTGTTACAGGAGATGGAGCCCACCATCATGGACTGAATGGACTCAGCAGCTTTATAGGGATTGGTCCGTGCACTAAGATAAGAGTACACTGAGATGAAAGTGATGGTATATTGAAAATGTGGGATCTGAGCATGACGTGAATGGTATGGAATAAGGAGTGGATACTGTCCTGGTTTAGCAGTAGCAGTCATTTTTTCTACTGGTGCAGTGCTGTGTTTTGACTTTTGGCCTGGGAATAATAATGATAAAGCTGATGTTTTCAGTTGCTGGTCAGAATGTTTACCCTGAGCAAGGACTTTGTGAGTCTCATGCTCGGCCAGGGAGGAGGAGAAGCCAGGAGGAAGCAGGGACAGGACACCTGACCCAAACTAGCCAAAGAGGTATTCCATACCACAGCACGTCATGCCGAGGATGTAGAACTGAGAGTTCCCGGAAGGGCTGGATCATGGCAGGGTGGGGGTGAGGTACCGGTTGGTGAGCGGTTGTATTCTCTATCTTGTTATTTCCTTTATCATTATTACTATTAGTGGTAGCAGCAGTGGTTTGTGTTATACCTTAGTTATTAAACTGTTCTTATCTCAACCCGTGGGAGCTGCATTCTTTTGATTCTCCTCCCCGTCCCTCCAGAAGCGGAGGGAAGAAAGGTGGGGGGGGGAAGTGGACTGCATGGTTCTGATTTACGGCCTGGGCTTAAACCACGACAAATATTAATCCTTGAATGTCAGTATCTGTCTTAAATTTCTATAAATACACTGTTAAAATAAATTCTATTTTATTAATGCATTTTTAAAAGACAAATTATGCTGCTTTTATTACAGTTGTTTCGAAGCAGAACATGACAAAAGCATGTGAACTGAACTATCTTTTTTGAAAAATCTTCCTACTTCTTGCACCGTGGGCCAGAAAGGCATGTGACTGAGGAACCATTAATTCCATTTTTCTTCCTAGAGTTTTGAATGCAAAACAGTGCAATACCAGCTCAAATTTAACATAACAATTCTTTTCTTTCATTAATCGTATTTTCCATTTCAAGATTGTGCAGTACAAACTGTGTCAAACACACTGTGCAACTGAGAAGTCCTGCTGTCCAGGTCCAAATGAAAGCAGAATGAAACACCAATATTGTATTAAAGGCATTTCACAGTATCACAGTATGTTAGAGATTGGAAGGGACCTCAAAAGATCATCTGTTCCACTGTTCCGTCACCCTCACTGAGAAGAAGTTTCTTCTCAAGTTTAAGTGGAACCTCTTGTGTTCCAGTTTGTACCCATTACCGCTTGTCCTATCATTGTTTGCCACTGAGAAGAGCCTGGCTCCATCCTCATGACACTCCCCCTTTATATATTTCTATACACTAATAAGGTCACCCCTCAGTCTCCTCTTCTCCAAACTATAGAGACCCAGCTCCCTCAGCCTTTCCTCATAAGGGAGATGCTCCACTCCCTTAATCATCTTAGTTGCCCTGCGCTGGACTCTCTCCAGCAGGTCCCTGTCCTTCTTTAACTGAGGGGCCCAGAACTGGACACAATATTCCAGATGCGGTCTCACCAGGGCAGAGTAGAGGGGAAGGAGGACCTCTCTCGACCTACTGACCACCCCCCTTCTAATACACCCCAGGATGCCATTGGCCTTCTTGGCCACAAGGGCACAGTGCTGGCTCATGGTCATCCTGCCGTCCACTAGGACCCCCAGGTCCCTCTCCCCTACACTGCTCTCTAACAGGTCGTTCCCCAGCCTATATTGGAACCTGGGGTTGTTCCTGCCCAGATGCAGGACTCTACACTTTCCCTTGTTATATTTCATCAAGTTATTCCCTGCCCAACTCTCCAGCCTGTCCAGGTCTCGCTGGATGGCAGCACAGCCTTCTGGCGTGTCAGCCACTCCTCCCAGCTTAGTGTCATCAGCAAACTTGCTGATAGTACATTCAATTCCCTCATCTAAATCATTGATGAATATGTTAAATAATACTGGTCCCAGTACTGACCCTTGAGGCACTCCACTAGATACAGGCCTCCAACTAGACTCCGCCCCATAGACTACAACTCTCTGGCTTCTCTCCTTCAGCCAGTTTGCAGTCCACCTCACTACCTGATCATTCAGAGCACACTTCCTCAGTTTAGCTATGAGGATGCTGTGGGAGACTGTGTCAAATGCTTTGCTGAAGTCAAGGTAGACCACATCCACCGCTCTGCCATCATCCATCCACAATGTTATTTCCTCATAAAAGGCTATGAGGTTGGTCAAGCATGACTTCCCCTTGGTAAAGCCATGTTGACTGCCCCTCATAACCCTCTTATCCTTGACATGCCTTAAGATGGCATCAAGGATAAGGTGTTCCATCACTTTCCCAGGGATGGAGGTGAGGCTGACCGGTCTATAGTTACCCGGGTCCTCCTTCTTGCCCTTTTTGAAGACTGGAGTGACATTTGCTTTCCTCCAGTCCTCAGGCACCTCTCTCGTTTCCCAAGACTTGGTAAAGATGATGGAGAGTGGCCTAGCAATGACTTCCACCAGTTCCCTCAGCACCCGCGGGTGCATCCCATCTGGACCCATGGATTTATGGATGTCCAGATTGCTCAACTGGTCTCTAACCCATTCCTCGTCGACTAAGGCAAACTGCTCCAGTGACCTGACTTCATCTGAGGTCTCAGGAGTACAGGGCTCTTCAGGACTGCCTACGGCAGAGTAGACAGAGACAAAGAAGGCATTCAATAACTCTGCCATCTCTGTATCTTCTGCCACCAGGGCACCCATCCCGTTCATCAGTGGGCCTACATTGCCTCTGGTGTTAGTTTTATCTGCCATGTATTTGAAAAAGCTCTTTCTGTTGTCCTTGACCCCTCTCACCAGATTTAATTCTAAGGAGGCCTTAGCCATCCTAGCTGCCTTCCTACATCCTCTAGCAGCAGCCTTATATTCCTCCCGAGTGGCCAGCCCCTCCTTCCATGACCTGTACACTCTCCTCTTCCACTTGAGCATACCCAGCAGTTCCTTATTTAGCCACGCAGGTCTCCTGGTCCTCTTCCTTGACTTCCTACGTGTCGGGATGCTCTGATCTTGAGCTCGGAATAAGCAATTCTTGAATGCCAACCAACTATCTTGGGCCCCTTTACCTTCAAGCAGCCTTGCCCATGGGATTTCCCCTAGCAATTGCTTGAAAAGGCCAAAGTTTGCCCTGCTGAAGTCCAGGGTTGCAATTCTACTTGCTATTCTACTGATCCTACCACACAAGATCCTGAATTCCGCCATCTCGTGGTTGCTGCAACCAAGGCAGCCCTCAACCTTTACTGCTTCGACCAGACCCTCCTTGTTAGTGAGGATGAGATCCAGCAGCGCTCCTCTCCTGGTTGGCTCATCCACCATTTGCATGAGGAAGTTATCATCCATACACTGGAGGAACCTCCTGGACTGTGGCTGGGTTGCTGAGTAGTCCTTCCAGCAAACATCAGGGAAGTTAAAGTCCCCCACAACGACCACGGCCTGTGACTGTGAGGCCACTCTCAGCTGCCTGTAGAAGGCCTCGTCAACTCCCTCACCCTGATCTGGTGGCCTGTAACAGACGCCCACAACAGTATCGCCCCTGCCAGCCTGCCCCTTAATTCTCACCCACAGACTCTCAACTCACTCGTCCTCTGTCCCTGGACAGAACTCAGTACATTGCAGCTGCTCTTGCACATAAAGAGCAACCCCACCACCCCACCTGGCTGGCCTGTCTTTCCTGAAAAGGACATAGCCCTCCATGACTATATTCCAGTCATAGTTAATAGTAATTACAATATTACCTGATAGCAGCTCACAAAGACTGTTTAAGATTATACTGAGACAAAATATCAAACAAAGCACAGCATGGATTTCACACCAGTTCCCCCTAGCTATCTTAGATGCAATGAGTCAGTTTAGGACTTATTGAAATTATTATTCTTGACCATAAACATATACAATAAAGCAATTAACCTTGAAACCAAATTCCAACACAATCAATGAAGCCTGTTTTCTGGAGAAGCCTGGTCTGTCAAATGCAACAATGCCACACCAGTCACTCTATGGGTACAGTTTTCCAGGCTGGCTTTGTGCTCTTTGAATTGTAACCTAGTCAATTGAATGCATTACATATTTTCTTGACTGACTGTTACTAGAGTAAGAACAGATCATTAGTCTATTTGCATTACTTCTGTTTTCTGACATTTACCTAACCTATATGGTTTTATATGCACTTATGATCTCGTTTTTGCTTTTTGTCCAATGTGTCTGACTTTAACAGAATCTTTAAATCACCGGTAAACCATATTTGCCACCCCCTTGCTTAACTCACTCAAATCTCCTTAGCTCTCTTCTGTGTCTGTAACATAACCAGTCTGGCCAAAATCTTTCTTTTCCACCCACAGCAATTTCCAAAATGAGATCATGATTCATTCTGTGGTGCTTTTATTCTTAACATAAACTTATGTTTCAATAGCTTCATGACTGGCACCTACTCTTACAAAGTCTGAACAGCAATTTACAAGGGGATTTCCTTTTAGATCCCTGTTATTTATGAGCTGCATGACATAAGCGTGTAAAGCTATTTAAAAAGATAATGGAGCTTTTAGTGAATTTCCTCATTAATTGGTCTTAAAGCTTTTCTGGTGCTAATGCAATTGTGATTACATCGTAGTGGCCTGGTTTCAACACCTCAAATTGCTGCTTCTCCTGCTGTGTCACATCCAAGAAGGAAGAAATAGGGGCAGGAGAAGGAGAAACATAACAAAAAAAACCCCCACAAACACCCATTCCCTCCCAATAAACAATTTAAGAGAGAAAACTTGAATTTCTATTTGTGTATAAATGGGGACCAACCTGAGTATTTACCATTAGTTGCAAAATTCACTTTCTCAAAGACTGGAAACAAGTGTTTCTAAAAAACAACCCCTGTGTGTAGAGGGTTATTTTAATTAGCAGGAACTACCAACACTTATCATACATATCACCTTAGGAATCAGTGACCTTTCAAAGGGCCTTAACATATGAAGCTGATTTCACAAAGGTATTGCTGTTATTATTTTTAATGTCTTTCAAAAAACTGTTAAAGTACCTCTTCCCCTTGATTTTGCAAAGAAAAAGCAAATTTTAGATAATACTGTTAAAAATGTTGTTTTCTGATTTGTTCTCTGTTTTTTTTCTAAAGTTGCTTAAAATTTTCTTAGCTTTTCAGCTGCACTGAACTTTAGTACAATTTCCACAGAATTTTGTACTAAAATACTCTAAAGTAGCAGTGGTAAACCATTATTGCAGACCTTTAATAAGTATCATTCATCTTAGATATATTGCTTTACACTTATTTACACTAAGCTTCATCTTCCACATTTTTTATCAGGTATTCAGTACTGCCTGGACTTGGCTAGGTTCTTCTGAAATGCTGCTACAGTCAGCATGCATTTTTTGCAGCTTTGAGCAAGTTCAATTACTTCCCATCAGATTTTGTCACTTTACCTATTCCTCTTTCCAGATAATTTATGGATAAGTTAACAGCACAGATCACTGAAGTATGCTATTGATCATTTTACTCCATTGGGAATATTGGTAATGTAGTATATCTTCTGCTTTCCATTTTTTGATCAAGTGTTTATCTTGTAAGCATCTTCCTAATGACCTTCCTAACTTTCACTTAGAAAAATCTTCTGCAAGTTAAATTTCGAAATGCACTTTTAAGATTCAAGTAGATTTCATGAACCAGCTTTACTAGCTGTAGTAGGTTTATTTAGGCATAATTAACCTATAGAAAATCCGTGCTTGGGCTTTTCTAATATATCACGCATATCATGTTAATTTTAGCCTTTACAACAGATCACCTGATCTGTGTAGTATGGCTGTAAGAATTACAGATTAGCATTTGTCCACATTTTACCTGAAATAATTCTTAAACTTTGGCATTATATTAACCACCTTTGAGTCCTCTGAGACCGAAGTATTTCTCAGTGAAAAACTGCATACCACAGTTATAGCTTACCTATTGCATTCTTGACTTCTGTTTAGGACTTCTGGGTGAGTAACATATCGTCTGGCAATGTACTCTACAACTCCTTTCTCTCTGACTAGTATGAATCACGTTCTCTTTGCCCATATGACACTAGAAAGGATCAGGTTGTCTGCTCCATTTTTAGGAGGTTTTTTGAGTTTGAATATCTGAGTATTATCATTCATATGCAGGAGGAAGAATGAATATGAATTATGGTAAAATTTAAGCTTCTGTGAAAAAATTGGTTGAAGGATCTCAATGGTCAAATGCTTTCCTCAGGAACTCTGGTTGTTGATAAATAGGAATATGGAATCATAGAATCATAGAATAGTTAGGGTTGGAAAGGACCTTAAGATCATCTAGTTCCAACCCCCCCTGCCATGAGCAGGGACACCTCACACTAAACCATGTCACCCAAGGCCTCATCCAACCTGGCCTTGAACACCGCCAAGGACAGAGCATTCACAGCCTCCCTGGGCTACCCATTCCAGTGCCTCACCACCCCCACAGTAAAGAATTTCTTCCTTATATCCAATCTAAACTTCCCCTGTTGAAGTTTTAACCTGTTATCCCTTGTCCTGTCACCAAGCACCTTGTTGTTTTTCATGTGCCTTAGCACGCCTTCCAGGAGAATCTGCTCCAAGATTTTGCCAGGCACAGAGGTGAGACTGACTGCTCTGTAATTCCCCAGGTCATCCATTTTCCCCTTCTAGAAAATGGGGGTTATATTTCCCTTTTTCCAGTAGTCAGGAACTTCACCTGACTGCCATGATTTTTCAAATAGGATGGCCAGTGGCTTAGCAACTTCATTCGCCAGCTCCTTCAGGACCCGCACATGGATTTCATCAGGTCCCATGGACTTGTGTACGTTCAGGTTTCTAAGATGGTCTCGAACCAGATCCTCTCCTACAGTGGGCCTAAGGTCTTCATTCTCACAGTCCCTGCGTTCGCCTTCCAAGACTTGGGTGGTGCGGTCAGAGCCTTTGCCAGTGAAGACCGAGGCAAAGAAGTCATTAAGAACCTCAGCCTTCTCCAAATACAGGGTAGCCAGTTCTCCCAATAGCTCCCGGAGGGGGCCTACGTTGTCCCTAGTCTGTCTTTTACTTGCTACGTACCTATAGAATCCCTTCCTATTATCCTTAACATTCCTAGCCAAGTTTAATTCTAACTGGGCCTTAGCTTTACTAACCTGGTCCCTAGCTTCCCAGACAACATCCCAGCATTCTTCGCAGGCCGCCTGTCATTGCTTCCACCTTTTATAAGCCGCTTTCTTCCTTTGAATTTTCCTGAGGAGCTCCTTATCCATCCAAGGAGGTCTGGCCCTCTTGCTGCACTTCCTTCTAGTTGGGATGCAACACTCCTGAGCTTGTAGCAGGTGATCCTTGAATATCAATCAACAGTCTTGGGCTCCCCTGCCCTCTAGGGCTGTGTCCCATGGAACCTTACTAAGCAGGTTCCTGAAGAGGCCAAAGTCTGCTCTCTTGAAGTCCAGGGCAGTGAGCTTGCTTCACGCTCTTCTCACTGTTCTGAGGATCTCGAATTCAACCATCTCATGATCGCTGCAACCAAGGCTGCCCTGGAGCATCACATTTGCAACGAGCCCTTCCCTGTTGGTGAGCACAAGGTCAAGCACGGCACCTCTCCTTGTCGGCTCCTCTATTACTTGCAGAAGAAAGTTGTTTTCCACACAATCGAGGAATCTCCTGGATTGCTTGTGCCAGGCAGTACCGTCACTCCAACAGATGTCAGGGTGGTTGAAGTCCCCCATGAGAACAAGGGCCTCTGAGTGTGAGGCTGTTCCTATCTGCCTATACAGCACTTCATCCACAGATTCCTCTTGATCAGGCGGTCTGTAACAGATCCCCACAGTAATGCCTCCCATCGCTGCTCTCCCTTTAACCCTGACCCACAAACTCTCTGTCGACTGCTCACTCGTCCCCAGACACAGTTCCATACTCTCCAGCCTATCCCTAAGAGAAATAGCAACTCCCCATCCCTGACTGCCAGGCCTGTCTTTTCTAAAGAGCCTGTAACCTTCCATTCCAACATTCCAGTCACAGGAGCCATCCCACCATGTTTCTGTCATGCCTACTATATCATACTCCCGTAGTCGTGCACACATCTCTAATTCCTCTTGTTTGTTTTGCATGCTCCCAGCGTTTGTATAGAGGCATCTGAGCCGAGCTCCAAATGAAGCCGGTTCATTGGCTAGAGCGGCTGGAATATCTCTACATTGCTCCGAGCATTTATTGTAGGTGTTGGCAACTGACTGGGTGTGTTGGGATGGAATGATGCCCCCTCCCCCAACACATTGAGTTTAAAGCATCCTTGACCAGTCTGGCAAGCCTCTTACCAAAACCACTCTTTCCCTTCTTTATCAGAGCAGCTCCACCAGCCCCCAGTAGACTTGGCCTACAAACTGGGGTCCCGTGTTCAAGACACCCAAACCCCTGACTATGACACCATCCTTTCAACCATTTATTAACCTGGCCAATCCTCCTAGCTTTTTTAAGGTCCTCCCCTGTATCCTGGAGAATTGACAAAAAGACAACCTGAGCTCCAGAGCCCCTAACCACCTCTCCCAGGGCTCTGTAGTCCTTCTTTATGTTCTCCAGGCTACTGCTATCAACATCACTAGCACCCACATGGATCACTAGAAGTGGGTAATAGTCTGTGGGACTCACTAGAGCAGGCAGCCTCTCTGCAACATCCCTGATCCGTGCCCCAGGTAGTCAACACACCTCCCTTGAGACCGGGTCAGGCCGACAGATGAGTGCTTCCATCCCTTTCAAAGTGGAGTCCCCTATCACTATGACCCGCTGCTTTTTCCTCGCAGCACCAGTAGAGATCTTCTTTACCAGCGCATCAGCCCGTTGTTTCTGATGCGAGTGCATTCCCTCCTTAGCCCCCTGCAGGACAGCAAAGCAGTTCTGGGTGGGGACAACAGATTTAGGAGGAAGCCTCTTGATTTTAATTGTCCTCTTCCTCCTTTTTTTGTTGGTTTTCTTTGTTGCTGTTTCCCAGCTTCCTGGATTGACAGTCTCCTTCTGTCCTCCATGAGCAGCAGGGAACGCTTGAGGCCCTTGCACAGTTTGGGCGCGGAGCAAGCAGTCCTGCTTCCTCCCAGCTTCCCTGACATCTTTCAGGCTATTGACAGCATCCCGCAGCTCAGCCACCTGCTGCAGGAGGACCTCCACCAGGGAGCACCGAGTGCAGCCCTGCCCATTGGGCACCGTTCCCTCACGAGACCAGTGCAGGCACTCTCTACACTCCGAGCTCTGCACTGCAGCCTCCCCTCTCATCGGCTCTGTCTGGGTGCCTACGCTGGCGACCGCCGGGGCAGCCAGAGCAGAGCTCCCAGACCGGGCCCCGGTCATATGACGAGCACTCACCATCCCGCTCGCCTGCCCACACAAACTGCCTTGACCCGCCCTGTTTGCCCGCTCCTGTTCACCGTGCTCCCAGGGGCAGGTTTTTACCCAGTCAGGGCTGGTGCCGCTCCTCCTGGCCCCGCCCCCTGTGAGTCAGCTGCTCGCGTCAGCTGAGCTGCCGGCTCCTGGGCAAGTCCTGTGGAGGACCTGAGGCTCCCTCGGTGGCTCTGGCAGCTCTGAGTTGAGGCTCCTGGACGCTGAGCTTCTTCCTGCTCTGGTGCTGAAGGCGTCCTCTCTAGAGCTACTCACCTCAGAAATATGTGGGGAATCTGCATTAAAAAAAAATCTTGGAAAGCTGTTTGGAAGGATTTTGCTGTTCTGAACAGTGTCCTATGAAATGCAGAGCTTGTCTGATATAAATGTACAAGAATCTCATATAAAGCAACTGTATCAAAATGACAGGATAATTTTACAAAATAAGCAGGATTAAAGCAGCAATATTAATGTAGGATATGACAATGGTTCAGGAGTCCACATGCTTTAAGCATTTACTGCAATTTGTCTGTGTAGTTCTTAGTAACAGGAGACAAAGACATGTAGAATACTGATCTGAGTCTTAAGAAGACTGATATTATCACAGGAGTTTTTATTTCTTCCAAAGAACTAAATCAAATAAATGTGAAAACATTTAAAATCATCACTCTGTTCTCATAAAGAGAAGATTTTAACAGTTATAATTTTGCCAATATAAAAGAAAGGAGAAACCAAGTCACTTCTCAACATATTCCTACCCACTATTAGTTTTATAATACCATATAGCTACTACAGAAGTTATCTTCTTTAGCATCCTTTCTATTGAATGTCTGTTTTTATTCAACAGGCAGAGCTATTGATTCCATTTCCATCTGCAGCCCTGCAAGTTTGTATTTGTATGTTGTTGCTTTCTATCTCAAAGCTGTCAGGGGGATCTAGTCAGTAGGATACTAAGGGACATGCCCAAAAGGAGCTACCTCTGCATGTGTGCCTTTGCATCTCATTTTGATTTGCTTACATTAACACCAGGTGAGAACAGGGAGCTTTAAGCTATTTTGGAGATTGTCTGGAAGAGTGAGAATATGCGTAGATATTTAGGCCTGTGTGGCTGACCAGCTCTGTCCTTCCTGAGGGCTTCTGGAGGATCAATAGATTTCAGTGTTATCATTATGCTTGTACACTAGGAGGCTGTGGGAGGCATTACACTTCTCTCTGTCTGGGAGGGCAGTGAATTTGGAGGATCTGTAGCCAGTTCGGTGTCTATATGCACAGGAGAGGCAAGGCTGGACTGCAAAGTATGTCAACAGAGAGATGGTTGTTATCGTTTCCATGGTGGTAAGTGTGGGAAGGAATGCTGAATTGTTTACATTCTTTTTATATGCAGCCTGCTTACATATCTGGTGTACTCCCCTTGTCAATCACCTGCTGAATTCCTGCAGTGAATCACGTATGGTTGAGCTGCAGTCAGTGGTTACTTTATACTCAGGCACTGATAACAGTGTCTTTCTGCTTGCATCAGCTTCTGCTCCATAACAACCTCATTGACCCATTTACTCAGTACTCTAGGTAATAAATGAAAGCTTTCAAGGATTATATTGTTAAACTGAAATAAACTTTCCATGTTCTTTAGCAGTGATGTTAATGTACCAACATATTACATAAAATTGCTTGTAATGTTCACTAATTTTCCATCAAGGATGGGAGAGTTTTGGAAGTTATAACTGCTTATTTTGGGGTTTAAACTGTTGTCCAAAGTTACACTGTATTTCACCAGCCTTTGGATGTCTACAGTGTAAATATCTACAGATAAACTATCTATCTCATTCACTTCTAACAGAAAGAATTATGTACTTTAACATAGCTGTGGTGACTTGTGCTATATAAATGCCTGATTGATTCCACGGACTAGAAAGGAAATCTGAGTTAACTGAATGAAGCAGGTATAGATGTTTACATTGCTCATGTCAGAATTTGGCAAAATTAAAGCTACCATGTCTGGCATTAAAGATACACCTGCCTAAGGTAGGGTTGTTTTTTTCAGATCTGCAGACTGCAGGGCATCTGGTGCTTTTCTCTGGAGTAGTTTGATGGTGGTCAATGGGAGGAAGAGAAAACATATTACCTGCATGGACTACATGTGTGCTGAAGTACAGTAGTTCCCCTGCCCCTGTTGCTGTTACAAATCATTCCAAGCATATAAAGCATTCACTAAGCATATGTTTTCCAACAAAATATATAGAAAAATATTACAGCAACTTTGAATAATAGAAATGCTGATCAGAGCAAGCCCAGCTACAGCCAGAGCCGACACGCTTCAGCGACCACGAGGTTCAGCAGAGATTAGGAAAATCAGAGGGGATAGCGCAGAGACATCGCGATTCCCGACATCTCCCGATCCCCGAAGCCCCAGCAGCCCTTGCGAGAGAGCGGCTGACGTGGCAGGGGGCGTTCCCGCGGTAATGGCGACCGCACCCCTGCCCCTTGCCTTGAAAGAGCCTCTGAGAGGGCAGCGACCGGTCACTGCCCACCAGGCGCAGAGAGGAACAAGCAGGTCGTGTTGTGAACCCTGTTGCTGGTGTCCCAGACTGCTGACCAATATGGTCGCCTCCAGAAGCAGAGCTTGCAGTAAGGAGACTGTAGCAACTCAGACAGAGACCCTGCCCCAAACCGTGGCTGTTCACATCTCTGGCTGCAGGGAGTGCCAGAGCCTGCTGCTGCCGAGGGAGGGAGGCCAGCATTCCACCTGTGTGAGGTGTGAGCAGGTAGAAGATCTGCTTAGATTGGTGGCAGAACTTAAGGAGGAGGTCGAAACGCTGAGGACCATCAGGGAGTGTGACAGGGAGATCGACTGGTGGAGTAACTCCCTGGCATGCCAGCCAGAACGGTTCCAGGGAGATACCCCCCAAAAGGGGATGGACCCCCTGCCCTCTCTGACAGAGGGGAATGGCCCGAGACAGCCCCTGCCCTGTAGCTGTTACGCAGAGGTAGGGGACCAAAAAGACGATGAGGGCTGGAAGCAAGTTCCAGTTCGGAACCGTGGGCAACCCTCCTCCCTTCCTGCCCTGCTTCCCCAGGTGCCCTTCCGTAATAGGTTTGAGGCCCTGGATCTTGATGGAGAGGTAAGTGAGGATGTGGTGCAAGACCCGCCTACAAGGTCACATAGGAAAAGGCGGTCGACTTCACGACTCAAGACTGCCTCTGACAAGAAAGAAAGAAAGGTCATTGTTGTAGGCGATTCCCTTCTGAGAGGAACAGAGGGCCCAATATGCAGAGTTGACCCTCATCATAGGGAAGTGTGTAGTCTGCCTGGAGCCCGGATCAGGGATATCACCAAGGTGCTCCCCAGCCTGGTGCACCCGACAGACTCCTACCCGCTGCTGGTCTTCCAGACAGGTGGGGGGGAAGCTGCTTCCCGCAGTTTGAGGGGGATGAAGAAAGACTACAGGGCCTTGGGGCGGATGGTGAAAGAGTCTGGGGCTCAAGTGATCTTCTCCTCACTTCTTCCATCTTCCGGTGATGATGTGGGACTGAATGGGAAAATTCAGTCCATAAACAATTGGATAAAAGACTGGTGCTGCAGGCAGGGCCTTGGATTCTTTGATAACGGCTGGTTTTATAAGGCTCCAGTCCGGATGATGGCACGTGGGAAAGGTTTATCTCACAGAGGCAAAAGGATGCTGGGGCATGAATTAGCAGGGCTCATTTGGAGAGCTTTAAACTAGATTCGAAGGGGGACGGGGTTGTAACTGCACTTGCCCCAGTGGGGCAGCACTCTAGAACTGATGAAGACTGGGAGGCCTCCTATTATCCTAGGGTGAAATCGGTGAGCTCAGCTCCCTCAAAATGCCTGTACACCAATGCGTGCAGCATGGGAAATAAGCAGGAGGAGTTAGAGACCTATGTTAAGTCAGGAGATTATGATCTGGTGGCAATTACAGAGACGTGGTGGGACAGCTCACATGACTGGAATATAGTCATGGAGGGCTATGTCCTTTTCAGGAAAGACAGGCCAGCCAGGCGGGGTGGTAGGGTTGCTCTTTATGTGCAAGAGCAGCTGCAATGTACTGAGCTCTGTCCAGGAACAGGGGATGAGCGAGTTGAGAGTCTGTGGGTGAGAATTAAGGGGCAGGCTGGCAGGGCTGATACTGTTGTGGGCGTCTGTTACAGGCCACCAGATCAGGGTGAGGGAGTTGACGAGGCCTTCTACAGGCAGCTGAGAGTGGCCTCACAGTCACAGGCCGTGGTCATTGTGAGGGATTTTAACTTCCCTGATGTTTGCTGGAAGGACTACTCAGCAACCCAGCCACAGTCCAGGAGGTTCCTCCAGTGTATGGATGATAACTTCCTCATGCAAATGGTGGATGAGCCAACCAGGAGAGGAGCGCTGCTGGATCTCATCCTCACTAACAAGGAGGGTCTGGTCGAAGCAGTAAAGGTTGAGGGCTGCCTTGGTTGCAGCAACCACGAGATGGCGGAATTCAGGATCTTGTGTGGTAGGATCAGTAGAATAGCAAGTAGAATTGCAACCCTGGACTTCAGCAGGGCAAACTTTGGCCTTTTCAAGCAATTGCTAGGGGAAATCCCATGGGCAAGGCTGCTTGAAGGTAAAGGGGCCCAAGATAGTTGGTTGACATTCAAGAATTGCTTATTCCAAGCTCAAGATCAGAGCATCCCGACACGTAGGAAGTCAAGGAAGAGGACCAGGAGACCTGCGTGGCTAAATAAGGAACTGCTGGGTATGCTCAAGTGGAAGAGGAGAGTGTACAGGTCATGAAGGCCAATGGCATCCTGGGGTGTATTAGAAGGGGGGTGGTCAGTAGGTCGAGAGAGGTCCTCCTTCCCCTCTACTCTGCCCTGGTGAGACCGCATCTGGAATATTGTGTCCAGTTCTGGGCCCCTCAGTTCAAGAAAGAGAGGGATCTGCTGGAGAGAGTCCAGCGCAGGGCAACTAAGATGATTAAGGGAGTGGAGCATCTCCCTTATGAGGAAAGGCTGAGGGAGCTGGGTCTCTATAGTTTGGAGAAGAGGAGACTGAGGGGTGACCTTATTAGTGTATAGAAATATATAAAGGGGGAGTGTCACGAGGATGGAGCCAGGCTCTTCTCAGTGGCAAACAATGGTAGGACAAGGGGTAATGGGTACAAACTGGAACACAAGAGGTTCCACTTAAACTTGAGAAGAAACTTCTTCTCAGTGAGGGTGACGGAACACTGGAACAGGCTGCCCAGAGGGGTTGTGGAGTCTCCTTCTCTGGAGACATTCAAAACTTGCCTGGACACATTCCTGTGTGACCTTATCTAGGTGTTCCTGCTCTGGCAGGGGAATTGGACTAGATGATCTTTTGAGGTCCCTTCCAATCTCTAGCATACTGTGATACTGTGAACTATCAAGAAGGTATAAAAAGACCTTAACCTAGGGAATCTATCTGTGATTCATCTCATTTAATACAATTTCTCACAGTGCTCATGCCAGCTAGACAAGAAACCTTACTGAGAACAGCTGCAGGTTAATCAGATGCAGCAAATACTATCAGGAATATGTTAAGGTGGTGTGATGGGGAACCACTGCATTTTTTTCCCCCACCTTCCTAATATGAAATTATAATTCCATAGGTTTTACTGTAGTCTAAAAGATCACTATTCAGATGCCAGCCAGTGAACAAGACACAGGACCTTTCTCATCACTGATTCCCTGTATCAGGGATATATACAAATCCTGTCTGCATATGCTAGATGGAAATGTAGATATTTAGGAGGTGTTTTCAGTTAAATATGGGTTATAATATGGCAATCAATCTGGCTTCTGTGACCGAATTACACCCTAGTTGTTTCTTCACTTTCTGTTTTCTGGGATTCTCCTAGAGAGGAAAACAAGGCGATCATTTTCCCTAAGGAAAGAAAATGGACAAAAGATCACTAAAATTGTATAAATTCAACGGTATGGTTATCGTCTCCAGCTTTGCAGTGATTCTGCTTTAGCCTCTGGGTGTGAGGCTTTCATTTCATACTACCAAATACTTTCTGAATTCCTCAGGTTTTATTTCTTCTGCATCTGTTAACATTTTACTCTTGTCTTTTTCTTCAATTTTGCTACTTTCATTTTACTTCCTTACTCCTCCATGTCATGCTCTAAAAAGTGCATTGAAGCTGAATTTACACTGAAGAATTGCTATCAGTAATATTAAGTAGCAGCATCACTTTCATCTTGTTGCTCCTTCAACAGACAACCCCAACCCTCTTTTGCTACTTTTGACAGAGAAAGTGTTTCAAATAGAATTATTGAAAGGCATCTGGTCTCATTTTGGTCAGTGTCTTCTTGGATGATACCATGGGAAGATACTGTGTTTGTTTCATGGAAATTAATGAGACAACTTTCTCTGCAGAGGAATTAAAAAAAAAAAAAGCAGTAAACCTTTAATGTTTGTTTTAATACTCTTTCTTTCATATGTTAGTATGCATCATCAACATCAGAAAGTCTTAGAAGAAGCATTCTCTTAATGCGTGTCATCTTGTTCACAACGTACAGAGCAGTAAAGCTGGTGATGATAATCACATATAGCCTCTGTGAAGTTGACATAGACCTATAGAACCTGAGGGAACAATAACTGTAAGTGTATCCGCAGATGGCTTTTTCTAATAGAAAGCTTTTCATCTTCAATGCAGACTCAAAATTTCAGCAAGTTTGGCATAGTAGAGATTACTGTCAAAGAATGTATAACACAAAATTAAATCCTTACAAGTAGTTTTTGATTGAAGAAGACATGCACATAGGTATATGCAATCATTAAATAATTTAAAATATTTGTAATAAATTCATTATTGGATGGTGTTAGTTCATTATTAGTGCACTCAGTGTCTCAACATTTTGGTTTTTACTGGTTTAAATTATATGAGTAATGACTATTGGGGTTAAATTGCAAGATTGTGTTTAACATACCATTACATAAGAAAATTGTAACCACCTTCTGATTTCTGATAGAATCTGTACCAGATCTGGCAACTGCTCACTGTATGTTTTTTCTCTAGCTAAGACCTAATGATCTGAAAAATATGATGTAATGGGAAGCAAAACTATTCACAAATTTGTACTAAAACATTCATGATTAAGTTCCAGGGAAAACAAGGAGCACATGGTTGCCTAAACACCAAATAGGAATCATTGAATCATAGAATACAGAATTAGAGGACTTGGCTTCTGTTCTTTTTGCTATAAAGGAGTCAAACATTTGTGAATCCTGAGAGATGTATGAACCTTTGTACCTGAGATAGGTGCCTTCTTCTATCACTTCTGCTATTCTATTCCATTCTGCGTTTCATAATGAAATATTCATCAAGGCATTAAAGTTACTATATAGCCTGATAATTAGGGCAGTAATCTGATCCTTAGTTCTTGTGCCAACTGGTGTTTCAGTATGGAGGCCTCCATCAGCTTGGATTCAAATTGCCTTTTTAAATCAGGTGGTATCCTAAACTGCTAGCCCATAGAGACAGTCTATTTTGGCTCAATGAATATTTCATTGTGACCAAAGTGAAAAGATGGAGAGCAGCATTCTCTGGGAAGCTGGAAATTATCATGGTCACTGCAGAGCCAACACAGCAATTGTGAGGCTTTCACAGTTTCCAGGTTCCTAAATCCACATGAGCCCATCTGTTGACCTGTGAATTTGAAAATCCTGAAAACCTTCAGGCAACTTGTAAAGAAGACAGACTCTAAGGGTTTTATCCTCTCACCTGTTCATTTATTCATTAACCAGGTGCTAAAGAACTCAGCAGGTACCCTGGCATATGGTTAGAGGGTTCTGAAACATTTTTGGCATGAACAGATTCATCAAACCCTATCTGTCTTCTCACGCAATTTCACTGTGATCACTGAAAAATATCTTGCTTTCACCAATTCAGCATGCTGCAACAGAAAAAGCAAAATTTTTTTCTGTATTTTCCAAACAGTTAACAGTTTACTTTGTAGGCTTAATTCATTACATGTACTGTAGCCAGACAGTTCAATGACACACGGTGAAGGAGAACCCTCTGTAGAAGAACATGACAGACTGTGTCACTGGCTTCTAATTGATGTGTGCTTTGGTGAAGATCATATTTCTGATATTTGCATAAACTAGGATGCCAGGGTCTTCTTATTGCTTTGAGTGGGAGGATGAGATGATCTGAGCATTGTGCCAAGTTCCTGTAACTCGTCACTTTCCATTCTCAGAGAAGTGGCATTCCCCTAATCTGGCTGCCAAAAGCTGGTTTCTATTTCACAGTCCCAAGGACGGTGTAAAATCTAACTTACTTATTTCCTTCTTGTTAAGCTAACTGCTGCAAAACCTGTTTCTGATTTGCACTTGGTTTCAACTGGTGGTCAGCTGCTAATAAACTCTCTTTCTCACTCTTTTGCTCTCTTTTTATTCTACACCCCTGCCCACCCCAGCCCTTTCCCCACACTTCTTTGAGCATATTTCCAAGCGTCAGCAAAAACTGGATCCCCAGCCATGTGCAATAGGCAGTGCCTGCTGTATTTCATTTTTCTTTCAGCTGGATTGAAGTACAAGGCATAGACTGGGTACTGTCTGGAGCCAAACTTGCTCAAAAGATTATGCTTGTATATTAGAATGAATTTTCTTTCTGTGATATTGACATATTCGTGTAATATTCACACATAAGACTTAAGTAACTATGGAAAAAATCAACATGTATTGCAAGTTGTGCATGGAACAAGCAGGTGTAACCCTGGGAAGATAAATATAATCCAGTTGCTAGCACTGATTTCTTTAGCATTTTATCAAACTCCCTGTTGTAGCAACAGTCTTATGCTGTTTTTTCCATTCTGCTTAACCAGCAGATGACTCAGTCTACAGACCAAGATAATATAGTACAATTATAGCATTCAGAATGGTTTATGTGTGACTATTCAAAGCTTGTCTTCACTCTGTTTATTGGCTACCAGCACACTAAGCTAAATTCAAATTAACAAATTCCTAAAAATACTCCAGGGATGAATCATCCCTTTCAAAAGGATTCTGGAGAGTGTTTACCACTGTGATGGTAAGTCACGGGGTAGTAGGGAAGCCAATTTCTGTTACAGAAAGAGACAAGCTTGAGTCAGCCAAATGCTATGTTACAGATTGTGAATGCTTTGCCTGGAAGATGGCTATTATGAGTTAATGTTAACTTGGGCAGCTAAAGGAGTCTGTTATAACAAAATTTTCCCAAAGTGTCCACTTATTTGTAAGCCTGATTTCTGTTGCTTTCCTTAGGAATCCAGGAATTAATATTTTCTAATTTTTAGAAAAGTTACTCCCAAATGCTAAGTTATTCATCATTTTTTGGGAAAAAACTGAGGAGTTTGTTTGCTTGGAATTTAGATGCTTTACTTTCAACACTGATACTTGAAAGTGTGTGTTTAAATTCATGGCATAGATATGTGCGTGAACATTCTCTGCTACCTACACACTGAAGTACTTTTTTTGAAAGACAGATACTTAAATTATATATATGTTCCTTCAAAAACTGTGTTTGTTAGATCCAGAATTACAGAAAAAAATGTTAGAAATATAATGGTTAAATAGCAATAACAATAGTAACAATAAAATCTAGATCGAATTAACATTCACATTTCAACCTCTGCCTGTAATTAACACCTAATAAACCATACTAATAAACTCATCTGTCCAGAAGCACTTACATTAGTCCCAGTATTACTGCTTTCCACTCTAATTCAATCTGACTGAAAATTATTTACTGCAAATTAAAGACTGAAGAAATGACCAAAAACTTCACTGAAGGAGATATTTCTGTTTGCTAAATAATTATTCCACATTCACAGTTTGGTATCTGGCAGACAGCATAGGCAGGCATTCTCCAGTGTGGTTTAAAGAGTTATCTCCAATCCTACTCATCTGTGCTTTTCCAGTGGAAGTTGCCATCCCCATGCATCTGAGCTCTCACAAGTGGCCATACGGCTGCATCATGGCCTCACTTCCACTGCATGTTGGCCACCCTGCTCACTCACCTAATTAACACAGATGGTTTGTGCACATTAGATGCCTTTAGCAGCACCTTCAGACAACTCAGAATTTAGGCTAGAAGAATAAAGTCCTGAAGGTACCACTCAATAAACATTATGGATTGCATTTAACTTAAAATCATGGCAGGTCTTCCATATTTGAATCTTCACCAGTTGCAAAATATGGCTATACTCTTTAGATATATGTGGAAAGACCAGGATAAAAATACTTCTAAAAAATCCTGAATCAAACAGTTAAATATACAGGAGGCATCTCACAGACTAGGCCTGAGACACACCTCTGTTCACGCTTTGCCTGCTGTCAGGTAAGCAGCAAGGGGAAGGAAAGACAGACATTTGCCTTGGCATATTTGAGTAAAGTTTATGACCAATTAGGTAAATTAAACAGAATTTTTTAAATAATGTTTTGAACATTCGTGCAGCGTGAATGAGATAATTGTCTGCCATCTTCTTCACTGCCACCATTCCTTGCAACCAAACAAGTTTCAAATTCCTCCCAGGCAATCAGTGAGATGTGTCACGTGAAAGGACATGAGTTGACATCTTCAGATTACCACAAACCAGATATCCTGGATCCTCTGCATGGAAATTACTGACTGCTCACGGAATATTACTTAATTTTACTTGACTGTGAAAAAGCTCAGAAAATCCTTATTTCTGAATTAAAAATTTTCTTGCAATTTAATCATACTCTGCATGTTCCTTGACTCCTCCCTCTCACAGTTATGCTGATGTCTGCATTAAGATTGTATTATAAATCTTCAAGAAATAGCCTATGAAAAGTCTCACTTGTGCTCACACATCTCTTGTCAGAAGGAAAAGTGTTACCTAGGATATGCCACAGCCATGTTTGTAGAGGTGGATCTGGGGAATTGCCTCCTGGAAAGCATTTCTGTGAAGAGTAAATGAGGACATCCTTAGATAATCGCCTATGATTGAGACTTTGAAGCAAACACCAGAAATGTTTGTCATAGTGAAATCTCCCACTTGATCCCTGTGGAGACTTGGAGAAAAGGCTACTGCTCTGAAGTGCTGCATTACTTTGCCATGGATGCCCAGTGAAAGCCCATTGCAAAACCTTTTCTTTTTGGTTGATGTGAACTGGAAGCTCTTAGCTCCTGGACTTTGTCAGATGATGCGTTTGCTGTCCTTCCAAAACAGTACTTTGAAAGAGGTGCTGTAATGCAGCTTCACAAAGTGAAATGCAAAATAAATGAGTCTGCAGACAGGATGCTACTTGACAGCCTTCTGGGAGCAGTTTATCAAAGCCCAGCTCTGTCTCACATCCATCCCTACCATGATCAGTGGTTATAGGGATCGCCCAGAGCACTCACTGCAACCATTGAACAGTTGCAAAATTACCAAATACTCCAAAAGCATGCCAACAAAACTGCATCAGCCTAAACGTTAGTGAGCATCTGGACAAACACAAGGGTCCACAAAAACCACCTTCAGAGTACTAGTGTTATACATCCCTACCTCACAACTAAGAGAAATTTATGCACTATTGCTAATGTTCACGTAATCCTGTAAGATATTACTTAAGAACAGACCAATTGCAGAATGTCTTGCAAACACTTCTAATAAGGGTTAAGATTTATTATGATAACAAATTCACAATTTTACACTAATTTTCTATTTTTTCACCTTTCTTACAAATGTGTTAGTATTGGAACAGTACCCAAACAATAACAAAAAATTCATTCTGGAATAAAATTATACACATAGAAGGAGTCATTCCTTCAGAAAAGTACTAAAAAGAAAAATGTCCAAGTACAAATAGTTCTCTTACATATGTGTGGTTTTCTAAATTGCATATGCATTTTCTATAATTGAAGCTGGGTTTTTTCTGTTTGCTGGCAACTCTAAAAACAGACCTAGTCAGTGAATGCACTGGTATTAAAGGACTAATAGAACTGATTAAAACAAACCCATTTTCATTTAAAAAAACTTTTGAAATTAAATATTTCTCTTTATTTCCCTGATTTTTTAACAAGAACAATTGGCAAAGATGTAAATTTACAAAGTACTTCAGTACAGCTGTATATATATTTTTCACATGCAAAACGATGCCTGGAAAAGCTTGTACAAATCACAAATTAAGAAGTTACAGCCTGTTCAGCAACTGCAGACAAAACTTCAGAATGCAGTTTTGTACCAGCATCACCAACACCTTGTATAGGACGTTTTATTTCCTGTTTTGTGCCTTTTTTTCCCCTACTAATTTTTAATACTTTCTCTTTATTTTCTTATTTTCATTCTTCTGTTCAGCTTCTGCTCATACCTAGCTGATTTGACTTTAGATGCGTGTGTGCTAATAGTGAAATTATCAAAATCAAAGGGAAAAAAGCAGTCTTCTGTGCCTTGGTGTTTCTGGGTTTGTTCTGATTGGCATTACTATAGTCTGGATTGGTTTATATTTTTAATACTTTTCAAGAACTGGTCACCTTGTTGATGTCTTAGAACTGGGAATAGCTAAGCAAACAAATGGAAGAGAGAAGCTTGATCGGATTGTTAGACTAAGCAAGCAAGCATGACAGGACAAGGAAACACTAGAGTAGTCTCATACATATGCACTCTCAAGGTGTCATCCTGACAAAGTGTCTTTTTTTCACTGTGGTCTCACATTTTATACTGTCAGCAAGTTTTAGAAATGAAATACATGTATTTCATTATTAGAATTAAAAGGAGAGCTTTAAAATCCTCCTCCATAGCTTTTTTTCAAAAAGGTATTAAGTAAAAATGCTGTTAATGCAAAAAAAAAAAGGGAAAACATGCAGGGAAATGTCGATGATAGGTTTAAAGAAGTGCTGCTGATGAGTCATTAAAGCTAACTGCCATGATGATTTTAAACATCATTTTTGCTTCCACTTGATATCCTGCAGTCTGTCCAGCAAGGATCAGAAGCACTGGGGTCTTGACAGGAGATAAACAAATACATAAAGTTCATGAGTGCTTGAATTCATTCTTTTACACTGAAACATACAATTCCATTCCCTTAATTAAAATTGCCTTGCTGTATTGCTGTGTGTGCAATAGGATTGTGCTGGAAGTTTGGTTTCAGATGATAATGACAGCAATGAAGGCAGGAGTTCAGGCTCCCTGGAACTGTGGTTCCCGGTGGCCAAGAAGGTCTGACCACTGGCAGTGTCTTTAATGGAAACATTTGGTACACATCTGTCTATACTGCTCAGAAGTAATTAAATATTTGGTCTCTAGGAAGCATTTTATATGTGGCAGTTCTTTGATTACACTTGAAAGGTAATATGGATACCCTTTACTACAGAAAGGAGGGAAAAAACAGGTTGCTGCATCAGACACCTGTGTATCATTTGGGTATTGATACACTGTTTTGCTGATGGTGACTAGTAACACAATACTTGTGGTATAAACGTGCTATAGGTTCAGGAGGCTCTACCGTTATCCATCTGCATATTAAGAAGCATACAGGGAGAAATTAAACCATAAGAAACATAAGAAACATAAATTTTAACACAGTAAATTTACATGTTCTGTATGTTGGATAAGGAAGGGAAAACCAGCCCACAAATGTTTTTTGTCCACCTGGAGCCACTAGCTGTTTCCTTCATGTGCTGCGAGAACATTTTGTCAGATATTCCAAAACTCCACTGTAACCTACTAATAAGTCTGTGTATGTAAAGGAAGAAAAAAGTAGGAAAAGACAGAGCGAGGAAATGGAGACAAGCTTTGAACATCTCAGAAAACAGAGAAATATTGCAGAAATGTCCCTATCTTTCAAAGCAAACAAACGAGTTTGAAGAAACCAAACTTCCATCTGATAACATGTGATTTTTAATTGTTTGATAGTCAAGGTATTCTTGGAGGAATTTATGACTTCAAGAGTAATTACCAGTAATGTTTTGACTGCTGCTGCCTTTGGGCAGCAATTTACTTCTGTTTAGTTTTTAGGTGCTGTCATGTCAATCAGTTCTGTGGCTATATTCACAGGTAACTGTATCACCTAAACCAAGGAAAAATACATGATAAAAGGCACATACTCCCATCCATATTTAAGGCAGAGTCATTTCATTCAACTGCTCTTTTAAGGGCAGAATACTGAAAGTGTTAATTGGAGAGATGAGAGATTCATTAATTATGAAGATGACAAGGAACAAATTTCTCCTCTTTTCCTTTGCAGTTTTATTTACAGACACTGATAGTTCTGTAATTGTTATTTATCATATTTCTTTGCACAACATTAATGAATCAGCATAAAACATCTATTTATGAAATTCAGCACAATCTCCTACACTTCCCTCCTTCAGTCTATGCATCTGTCCTGCCGCTCATCAAAATTAACAGCAATTTCCTTAAGTCTGTTTACAGAGATCAATCCGAGAAAAGTTTAGGTAGTTATAAAGTCTGTCTGTTGGGATTTTGCAGGAGATGACAGGAAAACTAGTGTTTTGGTGTTCTTTGTTTTTTCTTTTGCCAGATTTGTGTAGTCAGTCTGGCTTTTTGTTTCGCTTTGTTGTTTGGGTTTTTTTCTTATTATACCTTAAGGGTATGTGTTATGCCTGCTTATATCTCTTAGAATCAGTATTGAAAATATGAGTTTAAGATTTTTTCTGTGGATATTCTATGTACTGATGTAAAATACTTGAAAATGTCCCTAAAATTAACAATCTTTTATTTTAGGTCCTTAAGTGATATACCATCCATTGCTGCTGTTTGTAATACATGTTGATCCCACTTACTAGAAGATAGGGAAATTAATTTTCCCCTTTCTGTGGCAGGCTGCTGAGCTATGAGGAGAAAAAGGACCAAACCAGATTACTGACACCTGTTATTCAGTAGTTTCAGCTGCAGGATGCAGAAGTTCATTATACTCTTGGAAAAAGAATGCCATCCTGCCCACATCCTACCTCCATATCTAGTGAGATCTTTTCCTGTGGGAAGGAAGAGCCACAGAGGCAGGAGGGACTCCACAGCATTTAGCACATTTTAGGTGTGTCCACAGAAATCTATAGCAGAGAAGGACTTTCCCTTCATCCAAGCAGACTGACCCATCCTTCTGTAAAAGGAGCACTATTACATGGAAATATGAACACAGGCAAAAATATCTAAAAGCTACTTCAAAAAGCTATTTTTTGTTACCAACTGTAATCACAGTGATTATTATTACTTAGCACTATATTAGCTGCTAAAGATCCCAGTTCCATATTCCAGTAATTGTTCAGATATGCTGCAAATGAACTCATCCTAATCGTGAAGTGTTCAAGTACTGGCAGAGAAGTAAAATATTTTCCAGCATGTTGCAATAGATAGCATGCTAGATTGTACTTCTATGACTGGACAACCTTACAGTGTTTGGCAAGTGACTCTATCACCTTCAGCCTGTTTCCTTTTCACGGATTTGAGTTATGACTATGTCAGTCCATGTTGCAGTGTTTTCAAATCTGCAGGTGCAAGGAGCTATTAAATAAAAAACAATAATAAAGGGAAATTAGGAAACAGTGCTAACAAATAAGGTAGCATTAAAGAAAACATCTGTAAAGAATCTGGAAATATAAAAGGTCTATCTGTTCCCTAGCCATGCTTTCATTTTTTTAATTATTTTTTTTATATGAGCTGTAAAGTAATATCTTATATAATCTACCAAATGAATCATCCATGGGAGAGATCTGAAACAGCTAATTCAGTGATGGTAAAATTGAGAAGGTAGATTAATAGTAAAATTTTCAAATTCTAACCACCTTATTGACCAGAATAAAATACGACCTTTTTTTTTTTTTTTTTTTAAGCCGTTATTTGGACATTTTCTAACTTTTATTCATCCTATACAGCAGATGTGATTCCTGAAAGTCACCCAGATAAAACTTTTATTTATACTGGACTCAAACTCCTTTCTTATTTTGCCAGAAAACTTCAGGGTGAAAAATATTTGAGAAGGTAAGAGATTAAAGATAATGTTAGCTTATTCTAACTTCAGTGACTGAAATAAAACCATCAGTTTTTATCTAATGAAACCAGAATATTATAAAACTATTGGTTGTTTTTGCAGATCCTTACTCTTTTTATACTTTAAAAAGCAGTGAAAATATCTTCTTTACTGGCAGGGAAGGCAGGAAAGCTGCAATTTTCTATATATTTCTAATTTCACAGACAGATCTGGAGGAAACCTTAAAATTAATAGAAAAACAGAACAGTCACATGCTGGGTATTGTGTCTCATGTGGGAGCGCACAAAGTAATCAAGGAGAATGAAGAGGATATTAAACTGTGCTTAGTTTGGGATGACTGATAACATTGCAACCATTTGATATTTTTAACCAAATAGGGCAAGATGTGAAACCTGCAAACTTCACTCCTGGTTCTATGTCACAGCTCAGCCAGGGTTTGAGGTCTTACCGTGTGCTGCAGGGAAAGCAGAGCCAAGGTCCTGGCCTGGGACACACATCATACAGACACCTGAACATGATGGCTTGGACTGAAGACTGCTTCAGCATTAACACCACTTTGTGCAAATTAGTACCTCTCCAGCAGCATTTGCAGGCTTGTTCAGACTATCATGCTCCTTCTCAACTTCAGACACCACACAGTCAAAATGTGGAATGCAGTTTGACCACCTCCTGTTGCGGCTCAACATTGCATTTGTTTTAAGCTGTGCCTGGATCACTGCAACATACAGCAATGGAGACTACACTCAGCAGATCACTCTTCCAGTTGCAGTGCTGCAGCCCAGGTCCTAGCACGGGGCCTGGAACAAGAATTAAGAGATTCCAGGAAAAGATCTTTTACTAACATAAGATCCGTTCTGTGTTAACACATTTATTTTCAGTGCCAGGACACTTAGCTGGTAGCAGTTAATGAATAGTTACCATGTGATTCACTCACTATACAGTATAAATACAGACTCCATGGCTCTCATCCTTCCTCTGTTCCTTCCATTTATGAAGGCTGAAACAATAGATTCAGCAATTATACAGAGAGATTCAAAATGGGGTGACAATAATCCTGTTAAAATGCAGCTAGCCATATTATATTTTTGTAAGCAGAAGGCAAATAACAGTGTCATGTTGCAGATTCCCACTGATAGGTGAAGTGGAAACACTTCTGCAAACTTTATGTGAAGTAGTTACTCCAGTTTAAAACAACACCACGAGTATAGAGACCTTCCATGCTTGTCTAAATAGAGGTAAATGCAGATCAACTTGCAGCATCATAATTTTAAGTGAATAAATTTCTGGATGAAAAGTACTTGATATAGTTATACATAAATATTACTTAAATATAGCAAGCTAATGCAGCAAGTTATTTTTTCTCAAAGGATTTCAGGTTACAGTTTCAAATTGAATTGATCCAGATTCACCACATGCTGTGAGCACCATGGTTCCCCTTTCATAGATGAAAAAATTGACAGTGAAACGAGATGAATGATTTGTTTCAGATCATTCAGAATTTTATAACCAAGCTGTGTTATTTGGTTTTACGATTCTACAGCAAAACCATGTAACAGCCAACTGTGCCCTTTGAGTTGCTCTCACTGTCATTCATTGAGTCATTTGCATTTTCAGTCTGATTAACATATGTTAAACTGTACTGCCCACCTACAAACTAAATCCATAGCATTGAAATGCACTATATTAATTTTTAGTACAACTCCATAGACTACTCTGACTTCACACCATGGATAAATTGAGGCACCTCTTGGCCTCCAGTGAGTTTGACTTTTTATGGGAAAAGTAATAAACTGTGTTTGTTCCCTGTCCCCAAGAATAACAGTTTCCATTGTTATTCACCTTTAACAGCCAGAAGGTACATCTGTACTTTTCAGTCCTATCTTATATAACCTCACCTTTTAAAAACTGTGACAGTAGATCTCTGACTAGTTTGTTTCCCAATTACATTGTGAAGCTGAGCAGCTCATTCATAGTTATTCATATCTTTCCATATTTCTTCATCATTCATCATTTAAAAAGCTGTTCCTGAGTTAATCCTCTATGTTCTTTTGTTTCCAGTTGTGAATATTCATTTGGTTTAGGAAAGAGACAAGTGTGGATTATACTTTAAAGGGTGCCTCAGGGTTAAATTGCTTGGGAAAATAAATGATTCCAAAACCCAACCAGACAAAAAAAGTTCCATCCTAAACTCTGGCCTGCACAAACTTGCCTCTTGGCAGTACTATAAATGCGAAGTACTGTCCATGCGAGATTGTGAAGATTTTATAACATGGTAGTCTCTCTGCTATGCTTCTTCATAAGGGATTAAGAGCCATTTTTTCTTCTGACATAAGAATAACTACAGATAACAGTGTTGACTCTGGACTGATCACAATAGGAGTTCCTAGTTAATATCACACCAAGGTGAGAAAAAGCAGCTTACACTTTCCAGAGCTACTTTGTCTTCAGAAAAAGGCTGCCTCCAAAATAGAATGACCTCAAGTGCAGCAATTCACACCCAGCTCAGCCTCTGAAAGCCACCTTAGCAAACAGGACCGTCTAAAATGAGTGGTTTTCTTCTTGTTTTGAGTAATTTTGGAGAGACTTTCACAAGTCTCAAGTTTGATGTATCACTGTGAAATAGCAAAGAAAATTTCTCTGCAGATTATTTTTCATATGTCTGCATTTGTACTATATAGAAAAGAGACTTAAACCCCAGATATTGTGGAGGTCTCCTTCCACTGTGAGAGGCAAGTTCTTTTAATGAACAAGTGACTTGAGACTAGATACTTGCTAAAGCTTCAGGTGAAACCAACAAGGAAAAGTCCTGCCTTTGTAGATCCTTATGGCTTCTGCTTTAATATTACTTTAGGTGGTAGCAGCAAAGCTTTAATGGGTCACTATACAAATTCTTGTTGATGAGGCATGTAGATGAGGTTTAGACAAGGCCATCAACAGTTACACGCTAAATATATTAGACACAGACATGGAAGGCAAGAAATTGCTCCGCTCTGGATACAATGCCTGTTCTCTGAGATCAGACTTGATAAGGCATTATAAAACATACTGGAAAGGAGAGTTTCGCTTCAGAGCCAGTCTTTTGTTTATTGTTTGTTTTTACTAAGTAGGGAAATACGGACCATTACTTCTTACACAGAAGTTAGAGTAAAAAAATGAAGAAGTCTTTCACCTAATGATTTTACTGTTGGGTTTTTTAATTCATTGTCTATTTTTTGTGGCACTGGATTTTCCCAAACACATGAAGGAAAAGAACACTCAGGCACTATCAAAGTCACTGACTTTTTCTTATCTTTTTGCATTTCATTCTGCTTTCTCTGGCTTTAATCCCTGGGTAGGAAGGGAGGAGCTGTGTGCAGAACATTGGCAGGAATAGAGAATGAAAGTAAATCTTACCTTCCCCTATCTCTATGAAGAGTGTTGACAAAGTCTATTTCCAAGAATCCTATGTAGTCCGTTTGCTTGAAAGGATACATTATTCATATCCTACTAGTCTAGTCTTATGTGCTATTGGACATTGAGGAGGCCTTTTTCTATGGCTCAGTGAGGAAGGTTTATTACTTTTAAGGCATTTTGCCAGTTGAGTCTCTCTCCTCCACCCCCTTCTCTGCCTCTTCCACTTGGAATTGTTACTTTTTTCTTGATGAAGTTGATGAAGTTCTATGAAATGAATGACTGCAGATGTGTCTGAAATTATACCAAAGTAAGACCAGAGGAGATGGGGGAAGATTTACTTCCACAAGGCTGCACCAGACTGAAATTGAAATGGTGGTGGAGAGACACCCATCAACACCAGCTCATTAATCCAAGATGGGTAAAAGGTGCTAGACTGCAACACACCAAGAACAAAAATGGAATCACTGGAAAATAATAAGTTTATTTTTTTTCCCCCAAAGACCTGTATTCTTTATTTATTTAGGCTGTCAAGTATTCCTGACATGAAAGTAAATTATTGGATATATAGAAAGAATCTGGATGCATGTTCCAGGTTTTGGCAGGTGCATCTCACTGTCTAAGCTTCTCTGAAACCACATTAGTGATAGGGAGTTCTACAGCCTGCAATAATCCTAAGAATAGTGACCTAATAGACCCTGGTTTTGGTTAGGTTTGTTAACCATTAGGCTGTGGAATCACATTTACTTTTGCTATGCATTACCAACACTTGATAAGAGAAGAGCCTTTTATTTTAAGTATAGTTATAAATTGCATATATACTTATGCATATAAATATATATACAATTGTTTCCTTTTTTTTTTTTTTCAGATTTATGATCCTTTTCTAATTGTGCATTTTTTCTGAACTTGAGGTGAACTTATAGTGGAAGATAAAATGAAAACCGTATATGAGTAGTAAAATCAATAAAAGCTAAAGAAGTAATGCTCAGTTCTTCAGTCACACTTGCACAGTACTCTGTGCCCTGTTTATTTTTGCTGATCTTTTCATAGCCTAATCCTTTCCCTCTTGTTGCCAGCAAGAGTGTAATAATGCCACCTCTGTGGGTTATTTAAGATAGAACAGGATCTGAGAAGGCTTTTGTGTATGATTTCCATCATGCATAGCACCAACAATATGGAAACCCTTTCTAATGGAAGCACCATTGGAATAGGACCTTCCCAGGCACGAGAAGTGGAACAAACAAGAAGGTGATCCGTCATTTAGCAGATTCTGTTCTTTAGCTGTGGGTAAAAAGTCCAGCAAATGCTTGCTAGTGCAGCAACTACACCATTATTTCTACGGAGTCTTTAGGACTTCCCAGTCTGTTTCTGCTGGAGAATATCATAGCAGTCTCAGCCAAGACAGAAGCCTAAAGTTCATTACAGATAGAGAGCTTCAGCAGTGAATGAAAACAATGCATGTGAACGTGCCTATTTTATAATCAGAACAAGCTTGGAGGCAAAGAGAATCAGACCACTGAGCAGGAGTCTGTCACACTTTTGAGCTGGTCGTTTCAGTGCTAATTCAGGTGCACTACACAAACCACAGCTACTTCTGAGATAAAGTGAAAAACATGCAAATTCATTTATAGATCTGTGTAGTAACTCCATCTATACAAAATAAATTGCTAGAAAAAAAATCACCATGCCTCAGAAAATCAGACCATATCTACTCATAAAGCACAGGGAAATATAAGCTTTGTATGTTTTACCAAGTGGGATTCTTTTATTTCCTTTCTTTGGCTCATGAATTCTTTACCCACATTTGAAAACTCAAACAATCTTTCTCTATCGGCAAGACTTAATTGACTTGATCTAAGCATGCTTGTGTAGTTAACACTGCAAAAGAAATCCTTCCTTTCAGATAATCATTTGGAAGGTTAAAGAAAGATTTAATGTCAACAAATTGAAGTTCCCCTCAACTTGCTGCAGCTTTTATGAATTTGAATGAAGCACTTCTCAGGTCTTTGAGACTTGAGTCTGAAACTGCAATATACATTCTGTTTCCAATGTGACCTTTAAAGTTTTGAGCTGAGGGTTGTTTTCTTTTTGATAGGCTGCTGTTCACAGCAGGGAAAAATGGCAGGAGGAGATTTCTTTATGGCAGCATAAAAGTGTGTTTACCTAAAGAAAAAGCAATACAAAGTGTAGACTTTTATTTCTTTTAAAATGACAGGAAATCAGAAAAGACTCATCAAAAAGCCTTTGAGGAACCTGGATCACAACCTGTAGAAGAATTCACCAATGCTTGGGGTTAATTCACTCATTTTGTTCTTTGAGAGACATTTATTAATATATATTTACCCTTCAAGAAAGATATTAGGCTCAGGCTTGTTGAAACTATAACTTGTTCCTTTAGTGGTAGCAATAGACTAGCAGTTCAATTTTATTTAAACAGAAACTAATATGCTATGGGTCTTTGTCTCCTTGAACTGGCTGGGCAAGTTCATTTGATGAGAGGATTACAGGACAGGGGCAGCCACCGTGCAGCTGTCCTGTGTTATACATTTAACACAGACACATCAGTGGTGGTTTTGGAGGTCCTAATTAATCTTGACTTTGCTCATCCCTGAGAGGAATTATGGCAGCCAAAAGCCTTCTATAAAAGCAGTAAGAGTGATATTGTTTAGCACTGGACTGTTCATTTAATCTTTATTTTTGTCAAGGAGAACTAGTAGTACCATGCATTAGGTCTTCCTGTAACGACATGTCACCATATAAGGGAAATTACAGTGTCGTTCCCATGTGTCTTGATGTTCAGTAAAGTGCCAGAGGGACTGTGATGATCTCTTCAAATAATTTTTTTATGCCTACGATACTGGCAAGGTTTAGGCAAATGCAGATGGGTTTCACGTTTCACATGGATATTTACCACTTAAACTTACTGGTCTGGTCAATAACATGCTAAGGAAAAGACTCAGAAAATGTGATCCTTATTCCTGGACCTGTCTTCAGTTTTCTGCATGACTGATCACTTTTTCCCTAGCTTATTTCTTTTGGCATTTCTTTGCCACTGAAACATGAATAATGATGCACTATGCAGTATGTTGTGAATTTTAGGTGTTATAAAATGTTCAATAATAATGAATGGATTTCAAATGCTGTATATTCACCCCAGTGCATACTGTTCTTAAATTACCTATGTATTTCACCATCCACCTGATATGGTGAGTTGCTAACCGTCTTCAACAGTGTGCAGCAGATTTTCTGTCTAAAGACTGAAATAGGCAACATTTGAGAGAATGCTGAGGTATAGCACCCATCAGAAGAGGCTCACAAGTAGCAATGTCAGAAAGTTTTCAGTCATGTAAATTTGCAACCCCAATGGGTGTTCAGATTCACTGCTTATTAAATTCTGCACAAAAAGAATTAGTGAGGTCACAGAGAGAAAATAATGTGCAGCTTGTAACTCAGCCCAAAGTTCAGAGTAAATGGACAAGAGAGATTTATTATGGGTTTTCAGAAACTCATACAACAGCCCAGCCAGTTGATGGCATTTTTGGTAAGGTAGAATTATATATATATGGAAATCCACAAAACACAACCTTTAGTAAATAAGTTTCAAATACCTCACACTCATCAGGAAAAGAGTAGCTGCCAAAGTAGTTATTTAAACATACTGAAAACAGTGTGTGTGGATAAATACTCCAAAATTATGTAAATTTTTAATATTCCCTCTTCTACCCTTGTCTGTCTGCTTCAATTTACTATCTTAATCCAACTATGTTAAATCACTGATCTATGTCATAGGAGTCCTTAAAATATTGTTTCTAAGTTTGAAGGATGGGGTATCCTGTTTACAGCTTTCCTAACAAATGTCCAGGAAAATCTCAGATTACAATGACTCTGGCAATTCAGCTGTCGCTATTTCCACTGTCTTACAAAGTTTCCAAGCAAATAACTGCTATGCCTGAATTTTGAACATCTTACTTTTTCTTTATTTCACAGAAAACGCATTAACTTTCTATTAATTCCATCCATGGTGTACAGTAATTTGTTAATGAATCACTGACACAAAGAAACCTCAGCATTCTCCAAAATGAAAGGAAGAATGAATTTCAGTTCATCTTAATATAAATGGAAGTAGTATAATGAATGACAAACTTTCAGTAGTGTTAAGAGACATTTGGGATTTGATCCTCCACAGAACATTTCAGTGAAGTATTTGACCCTATTGGTGTTCACTGAATTCAGAAATGAGCTTTTATATCCTCTATATTGAAGGGCAACTATGAAATCAATATCCAACATAGTTAACATTCAGGTAAAGCAATTTCATTTTCATCATTTCTGCAGAGGTTTCATACGGAAATAGTATTACTGTTTAAAGGTAATACATAGAGAAGGATAAATGGATTGAAAACACTATCCCTAGAGAAATTTAAAGCCAGACTGGAAGCATAAGGAATATTCCAGGGTGGGGAGATGTACTGGATGTATAAGACGTAAATATACCCTGACAGTGCACAGTGATACTTACTTTGATGTTCACAGTAAAAAAGTTCTCAAGTGAAAATGGTTTTGTGTATACATAGACTCTGGAATGTATACTCAAACTTTGATTCAGCTCTTCCAGTCAAACAAGAGAGCTGTTTCCAGAATTGCTGGTTTCTTCATGAACAGAGATTATATGTGAATACAGAATATACGTGGGAACTTGAGATATCATAGCAAGTTCAAGTCTGAAATTATCTCACTCACATTTTGCTATTCAAAAATCATTCACAGCCAAGGAATCTGACAGGGGTTTGTTTTATTCAATGTGTGAATTTTAATAGCTCTGCACATGTCATGACAATCGGTATTAAATGGTTTTTCCCAGAACCAACTTAAATGTATAATTGCCCATATCTTCTTTGCCAGTTAATAATAATATTAGTAACTATCAATAAACAAGATTGAAAACTTAAAGTACACATAAAGACATAGATATTTCTCATTAATTTGTCTGTATGCACACTGTTAAGGCTCCCAGTGTTATTTTACAGGCCTGTCCTCTTTCAAGACTTCTGTCATCAGATGATGACAAATCCATTGGTTCTGGTTGCATGATGCTCTGGTGCTCAGCAATCTCGAGCTGCTATAGTTACTATCTGAAACCTTCTTGGGGAGCAAAAACCCAAAGCACAACAAAAAACCTCTCAAAACCATGCATTTTGTTTATCTTTCTTTTCTTGGAGATGTGAGGAAGGCCATCAGTTCACTGTGAATGTGTGAGTATACTTGTGTGAGTATACCTCATGCATACCATCACTGATTTTAGGACACCACTGTTTAAAGTATTACTGTTCTCCACCAAAGACATGCATGTCATTACTTCCCCTGGATGGCTTACTCCTAGGACCACCTTTCCTTAAATGGGTCATTTTACATTGCTCTGTCTTTTCAGAAATTTGATGGTCCCCAAAGGGTGTAACATCAATTTCTAAGACTTTTGGGATATTTTTTCTCGATTGGGACTGAATAAAATACCAACAGGTCTCAGTGCTGGATTCATTGGTGCTATTCCCTAATTTACATCACTAAATATGGCTCTGAGTTTGATTTTGAATCTTTTGACAAGGCATTTGTTTAACACTGTTTTGTACTAAGTTATTAAGGTGGGCAGAGTGGTGACTTCAGGCGATATAGCAAAGCCTCTGCTTCCCTGAAAACTACTTAAACTCATAACTAAATTGTAGTTTTCCCATCAAATATTATAATTTCAATTGTTCCATGTTTAGTGAATAGGACTTCTGTATTCAGGGTGTTTCTGTGGAATTTTTCAGTAAAATTCAGAATTACAATTGTGGCTACTTTTGTGCTGATTTTTAATCCAGTAAATTAAAATCTAGGCTTACGTTACTTGTGGTAGCCCGTTTTCCAGCGTAGCAATTTCAGCCCAGGTGATTTTGTCTGTTGTGCTGTTTGCTTGAGCCTCCTGTAAAAATTCATTTTACTTTTTAAAATTATAAGTTCCTTTTATGTATTTTCTGTAAGATGTAGAGATGATCACCATAAAGCCTTTAATGCAAACTGCATCTAATTATGAAGGCTATCCTTAATCTGACGATAGTGCTTTTCTTGCAGTTTCTTAAGATCCCCACCTACCGTATGTCTTATCTTCATCCTAGTTCTAGTAAATGCAGGTTGTATCTGGGGCCCAGGCATTTTAGAAAGACTCTATTGATGCATGCTTCCTTACTATCATTTTACAGAGTATTTTGCCAAGTGTTCTAACAACTCTTCCCAGATTTATTATTTATCTGCAGATCATGCAATTGTATCTGAAAAGAAAAGCATACTGTCTGACAAAAGTATAGAACACAGCCTGGTAGCTAGCGATTTCTCCTGAGATGTGGGAGATATAAGCTCAGCTATTACACGATTGTCCAAGCTGCTTTATCCTGCAGGCCAAAATCCATTTAAGTAGGCAGCACAGCCTTCTCCTCAAGTTCCTTGACTCAAACTTAGTGGTGTCTTCGCATTTTAGGCATATGTTAAACACATCTACCAAATCAATGATAGCAGAATATAGTTAATTTTTACCCCATCAAGACACTAGGACTTCTGTGTAAAAGCAGTGGCACAAATGGAGGTACCTAAGGATGTGTGGGCACCAGTAGCCTTTGAAGCCCTTAAGTGGATCAAGAAGGATGATAGTGGATGTGTCTCTCTACAAAATGAGGATATAAAAGTTTAATTAGAGTCGCACTTTTGCTCATTAAGTGAAATTTTGGATCTTTCCTGAGAATCGACTTTCTTTAACCAGAAGAGGCTTTGAACAAAAGCTGGCATTTGCAAAAGCCTCTCAAAGACATAGTTCCTCATCTTTCTCACTCTGTTTCCTGATCTTAAGAGTGGAATGACCAACACACAAGCAAAAAAATAAACAAGTGAATAAAGCATAGGGGGTTTTGGCCCCCCCCTTTTTTTTTTATTTTATTCAGTGCTTCCATTTTCTTTTAATAGAGACAAAAATATATCTCACTAGTGAAACAGTCTGATACATTTTGTGTGTGTTTAATTTCATTTCTGCTTTTTTGACCCCAGGCTCTGGCTGGGAATGGAACCACAGCAAGCACAGTGAAGGTCTTTATAATGCTGTAATATTTGAGACATAAGGGGGCCTTGCTACATCTGTATTGTCAGCACTATTCAAGTCGGAAATGGAATCAGGCTTTTTAAAACCATGTGGAACCAAATGTATGGTTTTTAGGAAAAGTATAAGTGTTCCCTCAGTACAAAAACTATTATTTATCAGCACAATATGCAGTCTATAGTAATCATCCACACTCTTACAAATTAAAATGTCATGTATATGGCACAGAAAGTCATTACTGTGTGATTCCCTAACATGTTATAACATTACCCTACATAACAGAAAATAAGTGCTGTCTCTTGTAAATTTAATAGTATGGTTTTTTATTTCTATGGTTCAGAAACCTTGAAAGTTTCCAATTCTTTTTATATGTTTTAATGATTGAATTTATTTGTACTATTTGTAAGCATCAGAAGAAAAAAAGAAAAAAAAAAACAAACCAATTTTCTGAGATTCCTGAGGTTAAAAACTATTAAGAATCCAATTTAATGGGGACGTAGGTGCTGTTATTGTGATTTCTTCAAGATCTTGAGCTTTATAGAGTAAATTAACAATTCCAGGTTTCTTAGAAGACATAAACACCAAACTTTTCATGTATTTGCATGTTAATTTACTTAAAGAGGAATGATGTTTCAGAACTTAGTTGCCTGCAAAACACAGCTGGAATTAGCATTGCAGTTTAAAAAAGCTCAGCACCACAGCTCACAGAGAGAATGTCTTTGATTCATCTCTTTGGATGTGTTTGTGCACGTGTGAGTGTACGTGTCTTTGTATTTGCTTTCGGTTTGCTTGGATACCGTAAATGTAAAATTAGTTTTGATTTTTCACAAGTGCTATTCAAATCACAGTGAAGAGCTGCAAAGTACATTCCAAAGTACATGGCAACTTCTAACTTCTTCGAAAGATGTGGTTTTTTTTTTTCTCTGTGTGTAATGTTATATTCTTGAGAAAAATTGCTACGTTGCTTCCTTCCCCTCCCCCCCCCCCCCTTCTGTGCAAACAAAACAAAGCCCTTGGCAAGGCAGCATGCACTTACAGTCCTCTTCCTTCTCCTTTGTGAAGTGTGATGTCACCACTTGGCACCAGGAAAGCCATTGTTTGGTGAGACTCCCATAAATGGCCTTTCTGTGCTCCTGATTTACATGTTAAGAAATTGGATGGGAATTGCTCGCCGTAGTGACTCCCACTTTCCTTTCAGTTAAACATCATTTGGTAGTAAATATCCACAGGATACATTGTTATTCATGGTACATCCTGTCTACCACCTAAGCACTTTTTTTTGTTGTTTTCTGGAACTCTCAATTTTAAAGGAATTTGCAAAATAAAGCTCTTCTTCCTTTATTTTCTTTCTCATCCCTCTCCTTCTAAACCCTACAAATGTTGGCTCTGATATTTGCACATTTCAGTACTAGAACAAAGACAACTTGTTTCTTTATTTCAGAAGTAAACTCATAATGGTGGCACACTTCCAGAGTGGTGTACTGTTCCTTACAGAATAGTATTTACTATGCCTTAGACAAGTCATGGCAAAGCTATTCTATTTTGAAACTGCTCAGAACTGATTCACTTAATAATCAAGTGTTCCCTTCTGGATTGCAAAAAAAGAGTGGGGTTAAACTAGAAGATAAAGGAGTTGTTGTGATTAAAGAGTCAGATAAAACTCACAGAATGTACATTTCTCCCACAGTCTTTTCTTATGCTTTGGCAAGCAGCTTTATCCAAGATTTTCACCTGCAAAGTGGAGTAAATACTTCTCTATAGGCTTTCTGTTTGTTTTTATTTGTTGTTTGTTTGTTTGTGGTCTGTTTTTTGTTTTTGGTGGTTTTTTTTTTTTTAAGTTGATATGTAGCTCTTATTAACAGAATGATCCAGGTGTGTACACATCCATTACCACAGTGTATTCCTAATCTCAGATAAGCTCTCCATAAGCCATTGCAATAAAATAACTGTAATAATTAAATCCTAAATCCCAAAGAACCTCAAACTTGTTGGAAGTTCAGATCCAGTCTGAATAATTCTCCTTTCTGACAGGATAAGCACATTGTAAACAATGGCTAAAGGTCCTCTGACTTCCAAAAAGTCAGTACCACTCACTAATAAGCCACATCATTTGGAGTACTACTTAGATCTGTATACAGGGTTCAGGCAGTTTTCAGTTGCAGGGAAAAGCTTTATGACGTGATTACTTCCATTTTTTTTTAAAAAAAAAAGCTTTTAAAAATATACTTGTGGTGAACATTTGCCATTTGCATTTGTTAGAATGTGATAGGCAGGATCCCTAGTTGATGTAAGTCAATGTTGGTCTGATTTACACCATATTAGGTTTGGCTCTCTGCCTTTTAAATAAAAAGGGAGCTCAGATATTGTTGTAAGTACTGCTGTGAGCTATTTTTACTTAGTCAACCAAGAAAAAATATCACCACCCAAAATAAAGAGAGTTTTAACAAGTCTTGAGTAGGTACTCTGGAGCTGTGAAAAATCTGTTTCTTCTCAGTGAGCATCTGGAACCCCCAGTGGAGCTCTGGCCCGTTCCCATACACTTTTCTTCCAGCAATAACATTGGAGAGTGGCAGTTTCCCATCAGCTCTGTGGAGCAGAACTGTAACCTCAGGAAGGAGTGAATAAATATCATTGCCAAGCAGCAGCTCCTGAGGAGAAGGGTGAAATTTCACGTGTTTAGTTCATGTGGAGAAAGGAATGTTGACCAAGTTCATCTGAATGATTGGAAAAATATCCTGGGCTTCATTAAAATTACTTTCTCCTTCTGAGGGCTTGACAGCCACTTTCTGTTTCATGACAGCAACATTTTCCAACAACAAAATTGCCAGATAATGCTGAAGCAACCTTTATGGAAAGATTAAGCAACTGACTTATAATTAGCTAAACAAAGGAGACACTTTTCTAGACACACTTTACATTGCAAGTACTGGATAAGAATGTAATTTGTGTTTTATCAGACAGTGTGTGTGCCTAAATGCAATGTCAATTTAGTATTCAAAATCCTATTTAGTATTTTGAGCGTAAGAAGTTGAAATCCTTTGCAATTGCTAAAATCCAACAAATGCAACTAAATGCTATTTAATTAAGAACCTCACAAAGCAAGAAATATTAGTGTCTGCAACAATATATCTTCAGCGGACAATGCATTTTTCCAAGTGGGACCTCTGAAAGAATACAAATGAACTCATCTGGAACTTCGAGTAAAAAAAATATTAGACAACAAAGAGAAAAAGATACGGATACAGCAACCAGTGAAAGAGAGGGAGAGAGAGAACACATATGGTAGAAAAAGTTATATATAGTATGGAAAATAGGTTGCAAGGATTTGGAAACATCTGGAATGCATTTCTGGGATGTCTCTGAAAAACAAAGCAAACCACAGGAGGAAAGTCAGACTAAGCATTACTCAATTCTTTTCTTCCTTTCTTTTTTATAGAGGGGGGGATGCAAAAAATGTTTGATGTTAATGGAAAAATTCCTTCCAGTATATGTGTTCTGCCTTCATACGCCTCAACTGAGTAAGCACAAACCTAATTTTAAACATTTCAACAGCTCCTTAAAAATCAGTGGGATTATGCTTGTGTTATCTTTAGGTGAACAAAAAGGCCCAAGTGAAAACCTCTTTCCAGTTATTTTGGTGAACTTTGGAGCAGGGTGGTTCCAAATGCCTTGTCTTCAATGACTTCAACCTTGAAATGCACAGAATTAAAAGTGGCATTTTCCAACTGAACAAGAGGTATAGAAAGACCAATATTGGCCCAAAGTCCAGTAAAGCACACTTTTGTCCTGGTTCAACCTCAATTTGCAAAGCCTAGTAAGAGTGGAGAGGCCAGTAAAAAAAAAGAGTTTTCAAATCTGTATAAAGTACTGCTTAAAATAACAAACAGCTTTTGCTATGAATGGAAGAAGTCTAAAATTAAAGATTTTCAGATCTGCAAACATGAGACAGGTGACGTGTCATACTTCAGGTATGTCATTTTTTCACAGGTATGCTTTGTGTTGGTCAAAAATTAATAACTGCTCTTTCTAAGACATTTAAGAAACCTTTAAGCAACACCTTTAAGAAAACATAGCCATTCTGGTGTTAGCCAAAAGTCAGTGGTTTTACCTGAAACAGTGAATTGAATCTCATCTATCCCATTGTTGTGAAAAAGAAAAAAACAACTGTGACTCGGAGAGAGGCAATGTGTGCATCAGCAAAGCTGATGTCATGGGAAAGGGATCAGGCCCAATGTGTCTGAGGTCTTCCAAGTTCGAGAGTTTGCAAAATACTGTGAATTCTGGACCTGAAACAAGCTGACGTATTCCAAAGACAGTCAGTTTGTCTGAAAAAATAAACAAAAATAGTGCAAAAGTAACACTCTAGGGAATTTCGGACCTTCTTGCTTCCCACGCTCCATTATTCCCAACCCACTGTCCTCTCATGAAAATGCTCAGAGCTCAGTATCCCTTAGAAATAATGATGCTTTGATTGCCAGCACTAAGGAAGGGTTATCTTTGCAGCCTTTCTTGCTAAGGCCATATTCTAGTTTAAGCCAACCTGAAAACAGAGATCTGAAGATCAAGATTGTAACTGGCCCTAATAATAACCTTATTCCACGATCTGTGGTCTAGCCCTGGCCTTGGCACCTTTTGTAAAAAGACAAGGCATTTTACAATGAATCTGACTTTGTTGTCTTCCTTACAATTGCCAAATAAAATAAAATAAAAATAATAAAAAAAAAGAATCTGCTTCTTAGACAGCTACAGGATTAATCACGTTTATTTTTTGAAAATGGAAGCTCAAAACCCTTAGCTTTAATACTGTGTAACAGGGCTTTATATCAGGTGGAGGTTTTCAGGTCTTAAGAACCCAGAACTTACGCTTTTGTAGGTTCCACACACGTAGAAAACTTCTACAGTAGTAATGAAGTCACTTGTGCGCAGAATCTGAGCAACTAGAGTGGTCTTCCAGAAAACAGAAAGATTAGGGGTTAACTCCTTGTTTGTTCTTCAGACTGATTGCCTGGATGACAAAATGACAGTCTCTTCTAAAGGGCTGAGAATGACAAACTGATTTATTGCAGTTTCATCCAATGTGCAAAAACCAAGTCAGATTTCTTTGGCCAGAAAGAGGCAAAAAGCTCTTGTATCTCATGGTTAGAGTTCTCCCAGGAAAATCTTATTAATCAAAGTTGTTGTCTTGTACATTAAGCTGAAACAGTATAAAATTTTAAGGAGTTGTTTTGTGGTCAGCTGTAATACAAATTAAAATCTTTCTTACATGTTCTTTATTAGCACTTTCTTTTTCCAAGTTGCTAGAAGATAAGGTATTAATGCAATGGAGACTTTCTATTAGATCTTATTTTGACAATATGCCATTAAATATGTCAAGAACTAAAAATGCAAACTATGCAATACTTTAATTGATTCTTCTCCTGCCCAAATAATCTGTATGAATTTTATACAGTACCTAAGCCCATATATAACAATTAAATAACTGCAGTGTAGTTTTATTCAATTTGACAATTCCGGTTATGGATCCTTTCACCTAGGATTTTTGGTGATACATCATCAAAGGAGATTTTAAAGATCATTTAAAGGAGACAAGTAGGTAAAATAGTGTACTCCAGGCAGTTGTACTTGAAAAGCAAATGTAGTTTGCATTATTGATAGATAAAGGAAAGTAGAAAAGTTTTAATGGGGTTTAATGAGCAGGTCTTGTGAGTACCGTGCATTCACGAAAAGCTTGTCTATTATCTCAGTGTTATAGCAATCCTAAGAGTCTGGTAGAAGAAATGTATAAGCTTTTACCTTCTGCCACACCCTCTCTCACTTTTTCATCTAGTTCTTTTCTATTGCCTTTGGAAAACATAACATAGCAGCTTCTCAGATTTCCTTCCACTCACTGACTCCCACCGTGCTTCCTGCTTCAAACTATAAAATATAATCATAATGGGCATAAAATTTGCTTTGTCATATCCATTTGCCAGGTGCAGCAATTTCATGAGCATGAAATACCAGGGGAATCCTCCTATAAAGCAGGTACTGAACAGACAGCAAACACTGAGCAGGCAACAAACAAAATTACTATTTTCTGATCCTCGTGTCCTTTCTGCGTGTTAACCAAATAATTTCTTTTTTCTGTATCTGCTACAGAATGGGTGATTATGTATTGCCATTAAATGCTGTACTGAAACATGTAATATTCATGTCATTTCACAATCAGTTAGGACAATCCTTAATTCTGCTGGTGTTTTTGTTATTGGTAAGTGAATGGTAGAAGAACCATTTAAGCTTATGTCTAGCTTATCAACAGGTTACTTCCATGATAGCCTTGGTTACTTGCAGTATCTGGCGTTGGTACCTGTGCATGGTATGTGTTACTATTCCTGCTCACCTCACTCTGATTTTTCAAGAAAAGAACATATTTTAAATAGAAAATAATAAATACATTAATGAATGTTTTTTATTACTAAAAAATAATGAAAATGGACATGTATATCCATTATGTTTTCAATCACCGAAAGACATAGGAACAGAATGGTACATCTCTGTGTGCTAGGAAAATTTCTATGGAAAATAGTTTCTTTTCAGGGCATGATGACTTACTTCATAATCTTTTGTATCTGTTAAAATATGAGAATAGCCAGCACTGGAAAACTAGGTGATTTTTGATTAAGAAATTCATTATTTCACAAGTGTGACCACAATGCATTATGGAACTCTAACTGTGTCAGATATCCGTTCCCTTCTCTAAACTGTTAACTATGGCAAAATATATAAGAGGAAAATGCTGTGATACATAATTGGGGATGTCATCTGATTGAAAATTATGTGACAAAATAATACAGTCATGGAATTACTAGCACACAACTGTTTTAAACTGATACAGATTAAAAATTCTTGACTTTTCAGCTTAAAGTTATCAGTCTTCATTTTTTTTAATTAAATATGTTTTTCTAAAATATTTTCTGACTAGGGATAGGTGAAAGAACCAGCCACCTTGGAGTCAATTAATAAAAATTTCAGTTAATATTCCTGAAAACTGTTTCTTCTGTATTTCTCCAGCTATAATCTAGCACTGCTACTCATTCAGAAGCTCAGTGACTTGAAGAGGCAGATATGCTGTGACTGTCATGTTAATTGGTAATAATGCTGTAAATGCTAGTAGCAGTACATATGAGACTGGAAAGAAATTACACAGGCAAAAAATGCCAGTGAGACAAGTTTAGGTCTACAGGAGTGACATTTATTTGTAGGATGAATTTCACTTGGTCATTCAGGTTCTACAATTAAACAAAAGGCCTCAGTTTAACTTGAATTTAATGGGAGCAACATCTCATATTGGGGACAGAGTTGAGCTAATGTTCTTCCAGATAACTGGATGTTCTGGCAAACATTATTGTAAAAATTAGCCAAGAAAGAGGCACTGATCTATTGAATTTTTTAATTTAAGTTAAACATCTTCTGCAAACAAGTTGTAAACAAGAACTGATCTGTGAATCTAGCATTTTATTACTGGTGATAAAACAGTTCATCCTGCACTGGTTAATTTGACCCTTGGAAAGGGAATTCATATCAAAATTGTTCAATAGTCCAACAGCCAATATAAATTTGTTGGTTGTCAGTCACTGATTCACAGAATGAAGGAAACTTTTACTACAGACGCAGAAATACTGCTGGCTGTTTAATTCCTGACGTTTCCAGCTCTTTAATTTGTTATTTATGATGTGGTAGAAGTTAGTAGGATGATCTGAACTAAAATGTACAATTCATTATTGTCCAGATTTCTTTAAACTTTATTTATTTTGAGGAAATTGCAGGAAGCACAAAATTATTCCCCTAGAAATGAAGTGGCTGATACTATACATTTATTATAGCTGTGAAGCCTTCAAGGTAGATGAGTAATAATTTTTTTCACTCTCAACAATAGATTTACAGAGAATGCTTGGAGTCTTGCAAGGATGATTAACAGGCTGTGCATTCCAATGTAATGGCATCATGCTACTAATTCACTCCAAAATAAGTTTGCCATTCACTACCAGCTAGGAAAGAAATGGAAAGACTTGGCATTTTGCTTAAATTATCTGCTTTCATAACCATTCATTTTCAAGTCAAAGCCAACAGCTTTTCTAAAAAATGTGTAAATCTGCAGGCTATATTTACAATAAATGTATATTGCATCTGCACTTAAACTTTTTATTAAAAATACAAAAGATTTTAAAACTAGAAGGACACCAACTAATAATACAGTCACAGTAATGCATGGGGAATTTTTGGACCCACACTTAAAGTTCTATTATTCTAATGTTTAAAATATGTCACTGATTATGAAAAATAAACAGCTTTGATTTCTTTCTTCTTGTTTGTTTGTTTTACTGTTCAGTGTTTTGGTTTATGTATAACATCAGCATGAATAAAGCTGATAAGATTGATGCTCTTCCTAAATTCCTCTGGAAGAAATGTAGAAAACATGCATAGTAAAATTCACTAGTTGCCTTGTTAACCAGATAATTTCTACAACGTTACTTGTGTGTTGTGAATTCTAAAAGCTCATAAATCATTATTGCCATCAAATTTCAGTTACATTTTCTTTTTGGAATTCCCAATTATTTTTTTTTTTTAACAACAATGAAAAGATTTCTGGAAATATTTAATAACTGAGCATTAAGCTCCCAGACTACAACTTAAAATGGAAGAAAAAAGAAGGGATAGAAGAAGCTATGCAAAAATCAGTTGTATTTGAGAGGCTTTGGAATTAGTTAAAAACTATTTAAGCACATACTGGCCAATGGATTCCCTCTGAGCAGGCTGAAGCTGTAATTTATGCTAATTTTTCTGCTAACATCCTAAAGAGGATACAATTTGAATGGTCCGACTTGGAGCCAATGTAGTGGCTTTGTAGTCATTATGTACGTCACAAAGGTAGTTAAACAATTCTCAGTTAACATACCTGACTTTAAATTCAAAGATGGTTTAGGCTAAAATAACACTTGTTTTAGTAGTATGTGTTGGAAATATGTTAATTCTCTCCTTCTTCAGAAGTACATTTTTGTGAAATGTCAAAGAGCAAGCAGAGAAATAAATCCTGAAGATTGTTTCAATTGCAATTTAAAATGAATAGTGGAAGTATTTGAGATGTTCCAGTGGCTTTTAGGAAACCTGCCACATCTAACCTAAGGCCCACTGATTAGGTGACAGAAGAAGTTCAAGTCATTGCGGCTTGAAACAGATCTTAATACCTCTGAATTTCTTGATTGCAGCCTGGAAATGTTTACATTGACTTTGTGAAAATAACAGGGCTTCCCAAAGAATTTCTGCAGGAAGATGCTTGTCTGAGGATATTAAATTTCTTTAGAAACTCCTATATATTGATTAGTCATATATCCCTCAGCAGGACTGTCTGTTTCTCCAAACAGTACATTAGACATTAGTCACTGTGATCTATGAATTGAAGGAAAAATTGAGTCTGCAGGTTTTGTGCTCATAACAAGCCTTTATCAGCATCATTTGGAAGAAAGTAGTAGTTTGCTGTTACATTCTGTATGTGTATTTTGGGACATACATTTCTGTAAGTCTTCTACTCAAGAGGGAACAGTCTGTTAAAGAGTATTTAATACAGCTGGTAACTACAGAAAATGGACATTTAACAAATTCAAGAGATTCCAAATTTTAATGTTGAATTGTCAGAATTCTTAATACCATCCTAAACAGTTTGTTGCAAAAGTGGTACCTGATCTTTTTCCTTGAATATTAGTGGATTGTGCATAATCCAGTGGGGGTTTTCTGAACTGAAGAAGCATGTAATTTCCTGTGAGGGTGTAAAGATCTTTGTTCATCTGTAAGGGATAAGCCCTGTAGGTGATCTGTATATTCTATACAGCTATAGAATCATAGAATTGTTTGGGATGGAAGGGATCTTAAAGATCATCTAGTTCCAACATCCCTGCCATGGGTAGGGACACCTTCCACTAGACCAGGTTGCTCAAAGCCCCTTCCATCCTGGTCTTGAACACTTCCGTGGATGGGACAGCCACAAGTTTTCTGGCAACCTCTTCCAGTGCCTCATCACCCTCACCGTAAAGAATTTCTTCCTAAAGTTTAACATAAATCTATCCTTTTTCAGATTAAAGCCATTCTTCCTTGTCCTATCACTATATGTCCTTGTAAAAAGTTCCTCTCCAGATTTCTTGTAGGCTCCTTTAGGTACTGGAAGGGTGATATAAATTCTCCCTAGAGCCTTCTCTTCTCCAGGCTGAACAAGCCCTGCACTCTCAGCTTGATTTCATAGGAGAGGTGCTCCAGCCCTCTGATCATTATCGTGGGGGGACACTCTCTGAGATTTACACACTTTTTGAAAAGGAGCTGACATCCTCTGCTTCAAGCACCTTCTTTAGCTATTTAAAAAATACCGTAAATTAGCATGTGCAGTCTCTCAAACACTCTCCGCAATAATTCGAATGAAAATAAATGAATAAATCTTAGCTATTACTGGAAAAAGATTGTCCAAAAAAAAAAAAAAAAAAAAAAGGATATGCTTCTCAATGAATGACTTAGTTATGACAGATTCCTTTATAATGTAATTGGTGAGAATTTTTTTTCATTTGATGAAGATATGTCCAGTTCTTTCATTGCTATAGTAACCAGAAAAGCATTCTTTGTAACACTTTACATGACATATATATATGCATGTATATATATGTGTGTGTGTGTGCATGTGTGTACACCTTTTACACAAAATTGTGAAAAAATACTTGGAACTTCCAGTTAAAACCCAAATATTAAGAAGAGATTTCTTTTCCTGGTTTTTATCACTTGGGTGTCTTGCAGATTTACTAGGATCTGCTGAATGTCTCTAGATTTATTTTCTCTGCTTCTATTTTCCCTTTTCCCAAAAGTCAGGATACTTACCTAATCCTTCTCCCATTTACAATGCCTTTATCAGACTATTTGATTTATTAGTATTATTTATAATGAAAGGTACCTGTTATATAAAATATGAAACCACAATCTACATAACCATTGGCATTTGCAGTTCAATACTCTGGTCTTGTGAGAACCTCAGATGGGTGAAATCACCATCACAAATAAAACAGGGCATATGTCAGCAGGATTCTGTACATTTACAGTATTATGGATTACAGTATTTTAGTGAGATTGTTGTAGAGAATATGTATTGGAATTAAGAAACCAAGGAAAACAGTCTGATTTATTGAAGTGGTCTTTTATTTAGGTCACTACCAAAATTATGAATTAATTTAGAAGACAGCTTTCACAAAAGAAGTTTATTATCTTGTTTATCTCTGTCCTTCTGTCTTCATTGCTTTGTAAAAATCAGAGGGTTTGATATTTATTACTGATTCAGTTCTAAGTATGATTTAATAATATGGTCATTGTGTACTGCAAAACTCTTAAATTCATAGAATTCCTACATGTGCCAGTCTTTCAGCTTTACTGCTACTAATAGCATCTTTAGCTGTTCTTGCTTTGTCATAAGTGTCTCTTTATTGCAAAATGTTGCCATAAAGTACACTAAATGAACAACTACATCTTTTTAATTACCTGCTTATATACTCTAGCAGAGCAAGTAGAATTTGTGTCCGCTTATATATGTATCATTTCTTTTCTTGTTCTGTATCCCTTCTACCAAACTTGCTGCTTCTGTCAAGTTTCCCAAGGCAGCTTCAGGCCATAATCACCTCCCTGTGAACTGAATTAGCAGCATTTTCCATACAATAACAGTATTTGTTTGCTTAGGAACTTCCTTCTTAGTGTTTCAAAGTGCTTTATATATCCTTAAAAAGTACAGCCAGCTGGGGTTAAAATTTCCTTTGTTTGTTTGGGTACTTCTCCCCACTTCCTCCCCTCTCCCCAGAGATACAGGCTTACTAATGAGCAAATGGGGAAGAGGGGACTCTGGTCATGCATCTCCCCCAGCTCGCATTAGCCGTAGGCATGTGTGTTCCCATGTCCCATGTAATAACCCCAGGAAATGCTTTATGAGCCCCTACCCTCCATCAGGATCAGTTCTGTAACAATTCTGTATCTATTCCTGTCTCAGTGAAGCTTATGAATAGATAATTGCAGCAAATGTATTTCACTTCTAATGATCATTCATTAACTGCATCTGGTGTAGCAAAACAGGTAAATTTGGTTGGCCCTGATTTCAGCTGATTATAACTTTCTTCAATGAAAAGTGAGATTGGCCAAGTCAGTTTTCTGCTAACGGGTACATTTTTCATGACATTAAAAAGAAAAAAATATTCACCTGTTGCACAGAATGGTATTAGGGGGTAAGACATTTCTGCGTGCTTGTAAAGTTTAGTGTGTGGAGAGAATCGAGCACTTTGATATCACTGAAGAGACTGATGGAACAGGTTAGACAGACTCCCCACCAGCTTTGAGAGAAACCTAGACCCTAACAGGTTATTTCAAATTTAGATTCCTAAAACTGGGTGAAATGAGTCTGACCTACACACACACACACACTCAGAAATTATATGATCTCAATGTTAGATGGCCCCTTACATACAGGGTTAGATTTCCCCATCCAGCCCTATTAGGGTAATCTTTATTGATTTTGCTACATTACTCTTCTTCTCCTAATAGAACCTCCTTCATCCAGAATGATGGAAAACAACTCCTGAGACATGAATTCATATCATACAGCAAATGAGTGTGCTGCAAATTGGCTTTTTGTCTTAGTAAATAAACAAGTCCAAAGTTGTGCAGTAAATGTACCAAGAGAAGTGTAAAGAGACAAAGGACGGTTTAATTATTGAGACAACTGAATGCTTTGAGAATCTAGATCTTTACATCAGTGACATTTTTGATGGAGCCAAGCAATTCACTTAAACCAAATTTTTCACCAGTAGCCACTACTGTGTGTTACTAATTTTCTGATTTCCCAACCTGGGTCACACAGGGATACATTTTTCCAAAACTGAGCACTTACAGCTGCAATTTAGCCAGTTAAGTTTGAAAGTGTTTTCTGAAAAGTGTTGTTATTCCTGAGCTTGTATGTTTCAGGTAGGGAATCTAAACCAGGTGTATAAACTTGACAACATTTATGTTTATCTATGCCTCAGCTCTCTGTTCCTAATATGTGAATAATAGCCCCATCAAACTCTAGGGTTGGTGTGAAGTGAAAAATCACCTCTTGTGTAAAGTATGCCAACTCCTCACACAGAAATAGCTATAATGACCTTATATTTCCTTCAGAGTTTAGCTAGTCCGCTCTAAAGAAGAGCTAGATCCACATTGCATCAGAAGTTAGAAAGAAATATTTAAAAGTGTTCATTCACTCAGGCTTGGAAAAAAGAAAAATATTTATCTTGATTCTGTGACTGGCACACATAGGCAGACAAGCCATATGAAGACTGCATTGACATTTTCTCTTCTGAGGTGCTTGAAAGTGTAATATTCTTTTTATTTTCTTTCAACATTAACATTTGTTTTATGTTACTGGTGTGTACAAACCTTTCTGGGGTTCTGGAAGCAGGGGGTTAGATGTGGTTTTCTTTATTTTTATTTTTTGGCCCAGAATATTAGTTCAGTTGAGGATACTGCTCATAACATTTGGATAACTCAGGTCCCAAATCCCTTCTCCATTCAGATCAGTGGAAAGATTTCCAAAACACTGAAGGGACTTTGCTTTCTCTGGGACATGGCAACAGTACAAGCTTGGAGATATCCAAGCTAATGATATAATTCTGGAACTGTAAGTGGAACAGCCATGTCAGCACCCAGCCCAGGTTTCCTATCACCCATAGGAAACATGCAGTAATCTGGGCTGTGCTCGTCACTGAGGAGGACTCATCTGGAAACCAAGCGTTGGTTTGGACGTCTCCCTTCAGGTGAGGTGTAGAGACCAGCCAGAGCAGAGCAAACAGATGAAGACCACGTGGCTGGGGAGAGGAAATACTTGGGAGAACTGGCATTGTGTAGTCTAAATAAGTGAAGGCTGAGGGAGGTGGAGTTTAGGGTTTGAGTACAGTATACATAAAAATCTGCTACAGAAGACAGGAAGAATCTATTCACACTGTGCAAGGCAAAACCGGTGAGAAATACATGAAACTGAAGTTCAGTGGGACCCATTATAGATATCAGGGATAGCTTCTAATGTAAGCAAAGCACTAGCAGTGATTCACTGACCCAAAGCACACTTCGGGAACTTCTATTACAGTAAGTCCTTAAGGAAAAGTTAATAAAAGTATCCAGGATGACCAGAGGAATGGATGAGGTGAGCTATCCAGGACCTGACAATTTTATCGTTCCACGCTTCCATGTGTCAGCTATAAGTCTCCTCAGTAAGGCAAATTAACTTACGTTAAGAGCTGCACTACCGTGATTATCATGTTTCAAGAATTCCAGGTACTTTCTCTGTAATGGAACTGCAGACATATGAGCTATTGTGTCCTGTAGTTACCTTCAGTCATTTAGGAGTTATTACCTGGGATTAAAGCTTTCACTAGTTAGTCCAGGAAACATTCCTGAAGATATCCCTGTTGCTGTCAATGCAAAATTGTTGTTAATGTGTAGTTTGTAAGAAGAAATAATATATATTTACATGTATATATTTATATGCACATATTTATATTTATGTAAATATAGTAGATCCTTTGAATGGGAGTCAGGTGCTGAGTCCTAGAATGCCATTTGTTTATACTCTTCCAGTCAAATATAATTTATAGACAATATAGTCATTAGTGAGTGAAATAAAAAGAGCTCCTCTAAAGTGCTTCCATGTTACAATGCATGGATGGTCTTATATACCACAAAATTTCTTGACACTACAGTGAGGGTTCAGTCTACATTCACTAATGAATTAAAAAAATGTTCTTAGGAAAATGCTATTTAATATGAGCATAGCTTGTCTTGATGCAGTCTTGTTTTCTTTAAGATTTTGCTTCTCATAAAGTCAAGAAAAAAACATTGCTTAAGTCTTTAGTATAAAATGGCCATGTCATTTTTCCACTGAAATCAGTAGCATTTACTTGGTTGTACAACACAGCAATGTTCAAGTTACTAAGCAAACTGCTGAAGGGGAATAAATTACACTCCTCAAATGGATGAAAAAATATTTCATAAACATAAAATTTTGCTTCCAAAATTAGTTTTATTATTTGAATTTTATCCTCAATCTATGTTTACATTCATAAAGTAGTTCAAGACCCCCAGAGAGACTTTTATTATACGAAAGGCATCTTTCAATTGCCTTAAAAAAACTTCTGGGGAGTTCCTGGTGTTTTGTGCTTTTAGGGAATCTTGTACAAGAGAGAGGTTAAATTTTAACTCTATTGCTTTTTAAGTTGCTCATTTCAGCTTCTTCAGTCTTTCTGAAGTAAGTCAGTATCTGAACAGGCCTGATCAGTCGGACACCATCCTTTCAAGAGAGATTTCTGTTCCAAATACAAGACAACCTGATATACTAATTCTTTTCCTAGCTTTTAGTTATAAATTGAATCTTGAGCATTTAAAATTCATGTATGTTTGATCATATATCACTTAAAGATATACACCATTCTTTGGAAACACTTCAGACTTCCTACACCTTTTCACCCTATCAACATTTCATTGAGCAAGCACTGAAAATCTTTCTCTAAACACTGTATTTCTGTCACTGCTCATTTTATTTATTAATTCCACGTAATTTAACAGAAACTGAGATAATCCAAAATACAACACTACTATTTTCTGCGATACATAAGCTCTTCATGAGCAATTGCAGTGGACAGACAGTTTTATAAGTAAATAAACCACAGGCAGGAGGTGAAAGAAAATGTTCAGTGCTTGTCCTTTGTGAACTGGTTGTGAAAACATGAAAAGAAAAGCCTTTATAGGTATTTGGAAGTAATCAGCTCCAAAGCTGATGTTTGAAGCAATTGATTGATTCCCTATAAAATGAGGTGCAAGAATTTATTTCCTGATTAAATAATGCACTAACAAGAAACGATAAGCCTAATGGGTTTATTTATTTATTTAAAGAAGATGTCAGCAGAAGGCAGAGCAAGAAAACTGAAAAATGTGCAAGCAGTTCAAATGATGAGATTAAAATATGGTGTCTAACTTCAAACTCCTCCACCCCCAAATAGTCTGCTTTGTTTGTAGCTAATCATAGACTCATGAGGGCTGTTCTAAGACATTGAAGTCCAACTCTGATATTTACTATTACGTAAGGTAAGGTACATATGAAGTAGCACTACATCTTGGCTGTTGTGAATGGCATTTATGAATGTCAGCACCAAAGCTAACAATCAGTCTTCTCTAAAAAAACAAAAGAAAAAGATTATAGCTGATGTTATCAGGCTAAAGAGACGACACAGAGTTAAACAACCTAAGTGCTATTTGTTTAACCTAATGACACAATCTGGCATTTCTTAGATCCCCTATACCATCAACACAGCCTTTGGAGGCCACCACATCTTGCCCAGTAAGACAGACCTGGCTGTGGGTGACCACTAGCTCCTGGCTGGGGCTGGGGAAGCTGTGCTGCTTAGCCTGTCTGATGACTGGAGAGCAGCCTGGCTACAGAGCTGTGTGCTGACTAAGGTCACACATGGGGCTGGAGGGAGCTGTTCATATCTTAAAAAAAAACCAATAAAATAATTGGTATTGGGCTCAAAGCTAATAATTAGAGCCCCCCGGTGCTCCTAAAATGATAAGAAACTTGAATGATGTTAGTTTCTGCTTTGAAAGAATACAATTAACTCAGTGTCTTTCGTTTAGTCATTTCTTTTTGAAGTTCTTTGCAGAAAATGCTAAGCAATTTCCTTTCCTTTTTAACATCAATAAACCTCCTCAGTGGAAGACTTTGTTTAAATAGTTTTCTGTTGTTTGCAAACAAGTCAAAGGAAAATAATTAACATAATGAAAATGTGGCTGAGCAAAAAGAGGGGGATTATTCAGTGTTGGTTCTTTGGCTCTGAAATGTTGATTGCATTTAGATATTTGAGTGAGGCCACCACTGTGACTTACTGCCAAGACCGCTGGTTATATGGATAAGTCTCAGGCCAAGCTTGAATGACACAGCAAGCTCAAAATAAACTGTAACTTTCTCCTGTGTAACATGCTCATTTCAGTTTGGGTTACGTGAAAAGCAGTGCTTTCAGGGTTGTATCAGCTTTTACTGTAAAGCATGAGGTGTGGAGGAGAATGATCAAATCTCACTGTCACTAAATATTGTGACTGTGACTCAAACTCCAGGTTATGTGTATCTGGCTGGATAAGCTACTCTTTGCAAGTACAAAAGTAACACCAACTGCAAAACTAGCTTTATTGAACAATGTGGTCTTTCCAGTCTTTTGTGGGAAGGAGGAGGTTTTTACAAACCAATTTATTTTTCTTTGCTCAAGCATTTCATGTGCTTTGCCCTGCCTTAATTATATAAAAAAAAAATATATACACACTGAATTCCATTTATTTATCATATTGCACAGACACAACGTTTGAGATGACACATTTGTGCTGAAAGTCCATGTGTTCATGCTCCCAGGTAGTGGAATGTTTGGCTATTTCTGCGCTGCAAAAGACAAGATCTCACCTAGAATAGAGAAGCTGAAATGGTTTTACACATTATTCCATACTTGTAGCCTGGCTCTCCCCAGGTATGGTAAAGTTTTTGTTCCCTTAAGCATTGATAACGAAATGATGAATTACTGAGAGGGTTTTCTCAAGCAATAACCGAAAAAATATCTTAAAGATCAGAAATTATGGTCATCCTGGTGTTATTGAAGACAACACAAACATGCTTCAGGTTTTTGTTGCCCTCCTGTCTCCCTGGACATTCCTGTGACAGCTGTAATTCTCTTCACTGAACAAACAGATCTCAGAGCCTGGCATTGTCTGTGTGAGAGGGCTGGAGATGAGCAAATTGCACAGGGGTGAAGTCCCTAAAATCTGTCCTAAAGATGTTTGGCTAACAGATCATTACTGCTGGTGTTTTTCTACGCTAAAGTTACATGCAAGAGTTACTATTTGATGTTACTAATTACTGACTTCAGCAGAGCTGGGCTAGTGAGGTCTGTGCATGAGAATTGTTGACTTGGAGCTCTCCCAGTGCCATACTGGTACAGAGTGGCCAAGCACGCGCATCAAGGTCCAGATGACTTGATAACAGTATCAGAAGCCTTTCCATAATGCAGCTGCTTACTATGAAGGGCTGCTATTCCTCTGACAAGAATTTGTAGTATGTATAAAGAAAAGCTACTTTTGCTGGGAGAGCGTTACGGGGACACACTTCAGTGTGAGGTTTCCCTTAGTGTCCACATGCTTTCAGCATACAGTTCAGCTGCTTGGAAATAAATTCCCTTTCCCTTTCTTTTTCCCTTTTCTCTTTTTTTTTTTCCCCTTTCCCTTTCCTTTTCCTTTTCCCTTTCCTTTTCCTTTTCCCTTTCCTTTTCATTTTCCTTTTTTCTTCCGCTTTCCCTTTCCTTTTCCTTTTCCCTTTCCCTTTTCTTCCCCTTCCCCTTTCCCTTTCCTTTTCCTTTTCCCTTTCTCGTTCCTTTTCCCTTTCCCTTTCCTTTTTCTTTTCCCTTTCCTTTCATTTTCTTTCCTTTTTTTTTTTTTTTTTTTTTTTTTCCTGTTTTTACTCATCTGTGTATGGCTGAGAAACAAACAGGTGTTTTCTCACTGAGGGCTGTACGATACTTATCCAGTGCCTCTTACCACGGTTCTGCGGCAAGGCCAAATCACGACCAGAGCTACCTCAGAAGTGAAACTGGGAACAGAAAACCAAAGACGCAGCTTTACAAAACTCTTCCTTCCCTCTTTTCTTCCACACAGGGAAGTGCCTCGGGGGAAATAAAGAAACCAGCATTCAAGTAAAATAGGCAAATAATACAAAAGTCATGTTGTGCTACCTTGGTTCTTTTTTCACTGTGTACAGGTTGGCAAAACTCCTTGACAAAGTTAACTCCAGTAGGAAAAACAAATTAAAAGTAAAGCTAGTATTTTTCATTTATTGAAGGATTGATTTATAACTGTTGGTTGAAGGGGCATCAGCCAGTTATTGTCTCTATAATGTTCATCGTGAAATGTGACTAATTCTGGAGAAGGGAAAGCTTGTGTGCCCAATGAATACAGATGTAATCCAGACAAACCCAGCTCTCTCAACAGTTTCAAAGACTGGTTTGATTTATAAAATTCATCTTATTTTTAAACTGGGATCTCCCAAGATCAGGTTTCTAATATTTGAATCTACTGAGCTGCTTTTTAAAAAAATGATTGATTCTCAAATTTCAGACACAAATTGTCATTGGCTGGAGACAGAAAGGCAGGGACAGTTGTTTTTCAGAATCCTCTTTTTTTCAGGCCAAATGGAAAAAGCATAAATTTCAGTGTCAGAGGTGAACTTTCCTGAAATCTCAAATCAGGTAAAGAAAGTTTAGCAATTACACCTTAATCTCTTGAACCTCTCAAAGCTTTCCACTTCTGAAAGCCAGTTTGCACAGGGAAAAAACACTGTATAGTAGTTTAGGACAAGAAATGGATGCTGTGTTATATTTATCCTATATAAAGGAGGAGAGAATGATTTAGGTGTTTCAAATCTTATCTATCTCTGACAAAGCTTCACAAAGTATGTCAATGATGTTAAGATCACTGCTTCTACAAGAATGTTGTCCCATGATTTTAGAAAGATGTGCTCAGCATCTATAATTGAAATTAAACTGTAAATAGTGCCATCTTCATCACAACATTCCCTAAACATGTTGTCAAGACTGATTCAGGTGAGAAAATCCACCTAATAAATCATCAGACTTGCTTCCTGCCCTGACTAGGCAGGTCACAATGCTTTTAATTTCATTTTTTGCTACAAAATAAATTCTTCTAAATATGAAACAGACTGGGGTAATAACTCAGTGTTGGGATGCATTTTACTATATCTGAGCTGGTCAGCATGGATTTCTTTAAAACCAACAGAGACCTAGAAAATATATTCAATAAGAATGAAGGCTAAATCAATCTCACCATAAAGTAGATAGCTACGATAGGTGAGACGAATTGTTCCCTAAAAGAGAAATGCATATTCCAATCTTCCTTACAAGAGTCACCAGAGGAGCAGCTGAGTTGTAGATGTCCACATCCTACATCTCTGTGCTTATCTGGGGTGAATACCCATCACAGTGTCAGAAATGCAGTATACTTGTCACATCTCTTTTTCTAGGGCTTTAAAAACATTCTGTTAGAATTGAATACCCCTGAAATCAAGTCATCTGCAACTTCACTTTCTTTTTTTTGGTAGAATTTCTCCAGAGCTGAAATGTGCTTATTAATTATTAACTTCATCAAATGTTTCAGCAAAATCACTTGTTTTTTTCATACTTATTAAATTTTGTACAATATCGATGTAAGATTCTGATCGAATACGTTAATTTATATATTGGCCTTTGCATAATCTGCAGATCATAAGATCTAAATACTATTGTTTGAGCATACCTTGTTCTTCTTATTTTATTTGAGCATGTATGCATATTTATATATACATACCTATATAGAAATAATTATACAAAAATAGACAATAATAAACTGGACACCAACTGTGATCTATGTAGAGACACAAAGTCTGAGGTTTATATGTGTACGTATACATTTGCACAAATGCTCTTAGTTCTGTTATTATTTAAAAGAACAATGCCACAGGATACAAGAGAGGCAATTGTGTTGAATCAGGTGACAGAGAATAAGAGGTAAGGAAAACCACCAAATTTTAGGCAAGTCTATGGAAAAAAATGTTACAAAAAAAAAGGTGGCAAACTTTGGAGTTACAGTTTCTTCATCAGTCTATGAGAAAGCAGAACAAAGGGATCAGAAAATGTATACTTAAAAGATGATGATTCAGAGCTCATAAGGGAATGTTATTGTAGTATGAGTAAAAGGTCTATGGGAAATATTTTCCTTGGGAGACCAGGAAATGCCTGAAAAAACTAAGCCACAGCGTGCATTAAAGAGAAATGTTTCCCTGGGTCACCATTCCTTTTACCGAAGGAAAGAGGAATCTATTAAGTCAGGAATGGACAGTAAGATCAAGGGAAATTAATGAGCTGGAAGAAAGCCTTTTAGAGCTGTATTAATGCTTGGACCTGTGGGCTGTCCTGAAATACGATTCTGTTTTCCTGAAAACCAGTGGTAACTTCATGCAGCTGCTCATTAGATAGTGCAGATAGCAAAGGAGAAATTGGAACCCTGGATGTGTTAGATTAGTTTTTCCCTCTATTTCCTGCATTTATTTTCCAGATGGCATACTGTTTCCCTATTATGTTTTATTTATACAAGGCTAAGCCCATTCCCTTTCCAACTCCATTAACCTCAGTGGAACAACACTAGAAATGACTATGGCCCATTGACTACAGAGTCTTATTTGATATTGAATGTTTTCTTTAGGACTATTTGATTGACACAAATTATTGCGGCAGATGTGTATTGTAATTTGTAATTGAACATTTTATCCATTTGAATCCAGATAGCCTTTCTTCTACAGTCTCCATTTGTAATGCTGTTTATTGCAGTCTTTGAATCCTTATTGTATCAAATAGCAGATATTTGTAGGGGCAGCTAAGAACTGTAGAGGATTAATGCTCAATCCTTCCACATTTAAATATCTTGCTGTTTTCATCTTGTCCTAAGTCATCAGTGGGGATGAATTTGGTCAGTTTATCCTGGTACATATTTACAAAACTCACAGAAGTGCCATGGCATTTGATGCAGTTATCAGTCTCACTTCAAAAGGATATCAGAATTGAAGTGATAGAAATCTCTGAACCAGGACTGAGGTACTTTACAGGAATATATCAGATGCTTAATACTGGGCTCCACTACATTTATTTTCATTTTATTCTTTTTTTTTTTTTTTTAAGCTCTGATTTTCTTCATCATAAATATTAAATATGTATTATATGTGTAAAGAACTTGAGAAAGGGAAAGGGATGTGGAAGGGATAATGCTTAACATTTGGCTGTTTTGGATAAGACTAACAACACTAATCATTGCTATAAAAAGTTATAAATACTGTAATAGCTTTTATTTGAAGAGCAAAAATAGCTATTCCCTGATTTGATGCTTTGTGAATTAAAGGATAAGACCTTATCTCAGGTACCAAATCAGGGCAATGCAAGCACTGCATGCTGATGGCATGGGGGTACACAGAGCAGAAATCAGGCTGTTTTGGGTAAGTATGGCTTTGAGTATGGCCACAGCTGGTTTGTCTTCGCAGCCAGGTAAACAGCATTTCAGAAACACAGCATGCAGGTTGAATGCAGACAGATGTCAGGAGAGGGAGGCAGTGCAGAGGGGCAGCTGCTGTGTCCTGCCCTGGCACAGGCCTCGTGCTCTGCCCAGAAAGTGCTGGTGGTCTGAGGAGCAGGGTGTTTGTGGGGAAGAGCTTATTATCCTAAACCCAGCACTGCCCATCCTGCTGCTGCATTAGCTGGGGAGCCTGTTCCAGGACACTGCTGTTTGGAGCAGGCAGACGCTCCATGGCTGTTGGGAGAAATCCTGATCTCAGTGTGCTACAGAAGTGTGGAATAATTACTGCACACTACAAGTGATGAACAGTTTTTGACAGATGGCCAGGATGGAAACCAGAACAAAATGTTATTTTGGCTGGATCTGAACAACAGTTTAATTCTTCTCACTTCTCTCTCACCAAAATGAGAAAAACCTAGAAGGGAAAGCAAAAAAAAAAAAACAAAAAAACACTGAACTGAATTTTGTTTCAGGAAAATCAAAATGTGTTTGCTTTTAGCACAGGGTTCTTTTCCCCATTCCTCCCCTTTTTCTTTCATTTTGATTAACTCTGTTAAACTTTCTCTTAAAGCATATAAACCAGAGAGAAAGTACTTCATATCAAATTAAATGCCCCAGTGCTTTCCTCTCCCCCCCCCCCCCCCCAATCTGGTAATTAAAATGCACCTAAAATCACAGATACTTTCTATTACACAAAAGATGCAATTTTAGTGGCTTAGCAGCTTGGAGCATTACATTTTATTCTACACAGGAGAATAAACTATATCTCTCCTGAAGCAAACCCTAGTGTACTTGAAACTGCTTTTCGCAGGGATAATGCCTTTCGATAGCATTGCTCAGATACCACCAGTCTTCCTTTCCTTTCCCATAGCACTTACCAGCCTCAGAGGACACATAAATATACATTAAGAAATTTATGGCTAGTTCACAATGTACTAAGGCAGCTATCCTCTTTTACTAAAAGTCTTTCTTATACAAAGTGTCCAAAAGAGTTTTCACACTTAAGCTTTCTGAGTAGGGTTTAAGTGCTTAGAGGTTCTTTGTTAGTCTGCACCCTGGAAATGGCCCATCAGCATTTAATCAGTGTTACCTTGCACAGATCACTTGCAATATACATAGAAATTGAAAACGTGTATGCCATTAACAGCTGTATTTGGCTTTGTCTTCTACTTATTACCAAACTGGAAAGAAAAAAATAAAAATAGAGCACCAAGTCACTCAGAAAGCAATTAGGAATAAACGGTTTCATGGATCTGAGCCACCTAATGCAAGCAAGGAAGACTACTTAAGTGTAATATGTTAATGTAATAAAGAATATGATGTTGGGTGACAGACAACAAAAAGTCTGCTTTTGGAAGACAGAAAAGTGACTTTTTTCTCAGGTGCCAGTGTTAAAGAAGCCTGGATATTTGAGAAGCAGAAGGCATCCATACCTATGTAAACCATGGACAATCACTTCTCCAAGTTGTTTTCAGTGGCTGTTTTTCTTTTGAGCAAGTAAAAACTAATAAAAGTAAGAATAAGAGTCAACGTTATACCTCTGGTCATACCATCATACCACTTTAAAGTCACTCGCTCTTATCTGTCTCCTAGTATGAATTTCCAAGCTGAGACAAGTTTTCAGAGGCTGGAAAAAGAAGGCAGACAATATCAAACAATAAAGAAATAGAAAGTTTTCACAGTGATGGAAAATTTAGTGAATATCACTCCTCCCTGAAGGAATGCTATATTCTACCATGTTTATGCTTATAAAAGTGTCACCTGTCTGTCTAAAATGTAGACATTAGCTAGTGGGAGGGTATGCCTGGAGCACATGGTGATGGAGAGGATGAAGAGGGGTCTTTGCTCAGATGTTGCCCTCTTGTTCTGTCTTCACCCACAGGTACCTGGCTGCCTTTGGATGGCAGCTGTCACCCACACCTCTGCCCTCCCAGAGGACCCACTATCTGGACTGAAGTGAAATGCTGCTGTCTGTGCTATATATAAATAGCATACTCGCCTCACAGATGAAGTGATTATAGGGTGCACTCTCACCGTGAAAATCTATGAATCCAGTAATCTGTACAGCACGAAGGCAATATTTTTTCAGGACAAAGCTCTGGCATGTTAGCCTGCTCCCCTCGCTTCTGCCATGCAGAGGCAGGACATTCTTTCTTTGCCATCCTTCACAGGATTTGAAGCTTTTGTGCCTGGTAGAAAGCCCAAGCTGAAATCCCAGGTTAATCCTGTTATCTGGTACACAGCCTAATGCACTCTTTGCAGAATTCACCTCCTCCATGCTTTCCCCATAAGGGAACAATTTCAAAGGTTTTAAATTGAAAGGACAATATTAACTCTTGTGTCCCTCCTTCATCTTCCAAATTGCATTTGCTTTTAGAGTCCCCTATCTGTGCTGGGCAGCAAGATTGACATTCTAAACTCTGCTAAAATAAACTTTTTGAATAAGTTATATACGCGTGCATGCCGAGTATACAAGCAAGTAAGAAAAGAAATCCAAATAAAATAATAATGAACTACCACCAATTTTAATCCATAAATCATTAGGTACTCCAGCATTCCAACAAAAATTCCAGGGCAGACTAGGCACTTCACTGGCTTCCACTGATGCTTTTTATGTGAACCAGAATTCACTGTTCCTCTTCCTACATGTACCTCCCACGGAATTTCAGTGCAGTAGAAGTGTTTCAAAGAAAACGTAGGGATGGAGCAGCAGGTTTGTAACTAAAGGGTTAACTAACCACAGTGTCTGATATAGCTCTGTTGCTACTGGAAGCCAATTTTAGAATTTAGTGGAGAGCAGATATCTAACTATTTTTAAGCACCCAAGTGCCACAAATAGAAACCTAGATCCTTTATATAGTAAATGCAGAAACAGAGACTCCTAAATTAAATGTTCTGCCTTAAATTTGAAGAACTTTACCTCTCTGGAGTCGGACAACACTAATATTTCCCTGGTCCCTTTCTTTCTCTACTGAGCAGTGTAAGTTTGCCTTGGACTGAATACAAAGAGGATCACCTTTGTGATCAATTAATATAGGTACAGAAACAGAACCTGCTTCCTTCTTTCTTTTTTCAAAGTGAGGAAGCACAGTCACACACCACTGACCAGCACAGTCAAACAAAAGCCACTTTCTATAAAAGATCCAGAATTATCCCCTCTTTTTCTCTCCCTGAGTATGGTGGGCAAGTTATCATAACTGCAAAGTGCTTATATTCTTAGAGAGCAGAATAAACCATAAAGGCATACAAAGCTAAAATATATTTCCTGCTATTGTGCCTTCTACTGAAGTAACTGAAAACCCAACTGAGGGCTGCTGCACAAAACAACACATGTCAGCATGGTGAAAGACAGCTGAAAGAAGAAATACACATTGTGAATTGTAATAACAATGGGCAGGTGTGTGAGAGACTTCTGAACTTAGGAACACGTCCCTGAAACTTGGCACCTGATGCTGTTTGTTCCTGGGCTGGCATCCAGAAGAAACTGAGAGGGACCGAAACTGATGCTGTTAGTTACGCAGTGTGCACACTTTCAGATTCACTAGAAACCCAGGTATACTAGTGAAACATTTATAAATCACACTAGGGCAGCTGCCAGACAAGAGAATATGATCACACTATGTTTGTGGAATATAAGGGAACTTTAAAAAATAGAAAGGATAGTCAGATTCACACTAAGGATAGTAAAAAAAAAAACCAAAAAACCAAACAAAAAAACCCAACGAAAGATCAACAAATCTGCTTAAAATTAATGGTTTACTACCTGTGACATTCTTGATAGTAGTTATATGTGTATATATGACATTCGGGATAAAAATTGGGCATCTTTTCTACCACTGGGGCATCCTCGATGATTAGCACTGAGGAACAGGCATCCTCAGATATCATACCTGGCTTTCTTAGTCCTACTGAATAAAGAGGGAGCCCATATGATTAGTTCAGACATACAAGGTTGAAAACACATAAAAAGAATCCATAAACTGAAATAATATCTAAGTGAACAGCATAGAAAGGTACTGTTAAGTAAAAATCATAAGTGAAAAAAATATTGGTGTAAAAAGTCACTTTTGAATTTGTGTACTACTTCTTAGAGACTGTGTATCACCAGGCTGGATTACATTCTCCTTTTATTGAGTATTGTTAGTCAAAATTACTGTTATTTTATATTCTTTGAATCCTGCTCAGTAGACTACAGCTATCGATCACCTCCTATTTTTATACACCTATGGTTTAGAAGTCTACATCAGGGTCAATTCATTTCAGGTTCCCTTTAAATTTAATAGAGTCACTTCTAGGACACAGACCATCTGAATAAAGGTAGAGGTGTGTGTTACGAGTTTTTGCAAACTCATAGGGTCAGGTGAATCCCAGTCAAGTTGTATGTCTATCTAAGACAGATTTCAGTCACTGTGTTTTCAAAGACACCTATATTTAAAAATAGATTTGCTGGTTAAATAATCTGAACAAAATGTTTTCTGAGGCATTTAGTGGTGACTCCAAAATGAATCCTAACCTTTGAGTACTCAAAACTGAACTCTGCCTGTAATTACTGTGATCTTACAAAAACCATATCAAATTGCACAGAGTCATTTTCCTTCTGATAGCATCAGGAATTTTGTGATGAATAATGTGATCCACAAAGCATTTTTTGTACTAAGTTAAAAATATTTTTCATCTCTGTCCCAGCGGTAATAGTAAATCAATCAATAAAAAAAAAATATTGTCATATATGCTATGCATGGAAATCTAAACAAAAATTGTGTGGCTTGTTCAATTTCTCATATGCATGTGCCTGTTTGGGTAAATCTAAGAAATATTAATATTTAAAGAGTATATGAAAATGAGTAAAAATGATGCCTTGGTTACAGGCAAAGATCAGCTACAAAATTCAAAATGCAAAGAGAGATTTAATGTCCTAATCAGAAACATACTTAAACACATCCTCAATTTTGAATGCCCAAAGGAATTAAAGATGTGCCTAATGTTAAGCACATATTTAAACACCTTTCTTGACTGACAGTGTTTTCTTGAGCTGAAAATGTGGCTGAATTTAGAAGCAAGAGAGTGTCAAATGCCAAAATTAAAAAAGCCCCTTACACATATTTTATTGTGTTCTCCTTGGAATACATGGCATTTTCTGAGCTTCTGTCACACTTTTGAAAAGAAACACCAGTAGAAAAGAAGCCATCCTAAGCCACAACATGAAAATCCATATTGATGATATAAATGCTGAAGGATCTGTTCAAATAAATCAACAAGACAGGGAATCACACAGCTCTAATCTATATGAAGTAATTGTGCAAACCATCTTAGAAGGCAGTAACAACTTGGAGAATAGGATATTTCTGATGGGGAAGAATGAAATATAAAATAAAATAAAATACTATACAATACAATGCCCAAGGTACAGCAAAGCCATTTTCATTAGTAAACACTAAGATGGGATCCAATTGGCTCAATTCTTTGTTAATCTCTGCTTCATTCTCTGTGACATTAATTATCTGCATTTGACTGGCAGTCATGTATTCTCAGTTTGGACAGTTTCCCTGTTAGTGTACCAGGTACATGTTTTGTACAGTAGTTATCAGGCAAAACTGTATGTTGGACTGGACTGAAAGAGAGTCCTATTGGTGTGTGTCAAATATGGGAATTTTTTTTGGGGGGGTATGTTCAACCAGAGCCTCATGCTCTAGGAAAATCTTTGGTAGGAAAAAAAATTACACCACCACCTCCCTCCCCCATCCCCCCCAAGCCCTTAATTTTATAAGTCCTTTTTTTTTTCACCTGTGAGCAGTCCATTAGCATTAGCAAAAGCCTTTGTTTCCTCTCTTGTCACTACAGTACAATGTGCCCTGAGACTTGCTCATTATAAAAATGCAAGCCCCACAGCTGTAAAGCACAATCATTGATCTCCAACTGACTGCTGGCTCATAAGTACATGGATATCTTTACATATACACACATGTATGCTCATATACACAGTATACATACAATGATTGCCATTTTCATGATTTTTGCCTCCAAGAAATAAAAAAAAAAAAACAACACAAAATAATCATGAATAGAAAACTATTTGAAAGAGTGAAAAATTAAATCTGGCATTAACTTTGCAATTCGGTGATGGTGTTCATATTTGATAGAGAAAAATGAAGTAACAGTAGATTTGGAATCCATAGTGAGGACATGCATAAATGGACAGAGATGAAGCTTGAGGCACAAACCTGGAGCAAATAACACAGCAGCATACAAAGGAGCAGGTTGTGCATCTGAAAGCATGAAAAAGAAACATGCTGTGTCTGGAAAAGGTAAGTATTTGAAAGTACAACAAACATAGCTCTGATTCATTCTGAGTAAGTTTGAAGGTAAAGGGCTAAAGTATTTCTAGCAATTGTCTCATGTATTCAGAGTTTGACCTCCACAGTTTAACAGTAGGGTGTACTGGTCTTTGTATGCTGATGTTTTGCTCATCTGTGCTCCTGGATTTTCTTCTGTGCTCATTGGTTTTGTCTTTCATGGAACACAATAAAAAGAGAGTGTTTTAATCTTACTGCTGATAACTGTGCTGTTGTTTGCTTCAGAGATTATGTGTAGACCTAGCAATTGAAATTGGCTTGCTTTCTCTTTAACTGTCCACAGTCTGTAAGTACCATTGCTTTGAAAAGACATTATGCCACTGTTGTGTTGAATAGAATATTAAATAACACCCTAAATGGCATTAAATTAGCACTAAATAGACATTTCCCACTATGAATATAACCAAATGAATTTTACTGTATCTGGCTAGAGCATATAAACTACATCAGCTATCTAATGAGGATAAAATGAAAAATGATTTATACACTTGGCTGGTTCCTAGTACTTTCTCCTGGTTTGACCAGTCTATTCCAGCAGTATTTCTTGGCAGTTTCTGTGTTGCTCCATCCAGTGCTAAAAAGAAATATGGGTTTGGTGCAAAGGACACATGTTGAGTGGAGAGGAGTGGAAAGCTGCAGCAGCTGTCATGCAGGGAACCAATGCCTTCCAGAAGCATAATGGTTTTTTTCTGGAAGTGGCTTTGTCTGTGGTAAGGTAAATTATTTAAAGCCTAATTGTTTGACTAAAAATATAAATAAACCTGGCCATTTCTCTGCTTTGGATGAGACCTGTAGCTCTCTACTGCTCTGTTTCTTAAAGAGATGAGTAGAAGGTATAAGGAATTGAGTAATTAGGAGCAAGCCCACTCACAGATGAATTGTTTTCTAAAAAAAAGAGTCTTTGAAGGTTGAACTAGAATAGATTAATTCAGGTATGTGACTGCATACTGCATGGTAGGAGGGAATAATGTTGGGCATGTTTAGGAAACTCAGCTTTATATAGAGACCCATATATGAATCTGCTGACAGTTAACAGAAAATTTGTGTTTTGGCTCCCATCTCTACACCCATGTAGCCAAAATCAGCTTCTATTGCCACACCTGGACAGAGCATAGGCAAACATAAATAGTGGAAATAAAGAGCTAGGAAGTAATTCCAGCCAGATTCTAAAAGTGAAAAATAGTCAACTGCATGGCTTACATAGAATTGTGTATTTCAAGTCTGGTTGTTCTCAGCTACCTTTAACTTCATTTCTCTACACTGTGAAATAAAGTGGATACAGCTGAGACATCTGCTGCAGCTAAATCACAGGTGGTACTCATCTGCCACAAAGAAGGCTGATGTTTTTGGCACTATCATCATAACTCCCCCAGTGCCTTGACCTAGTAAGGTTGTCTTCAAGCTAACTCAGGATCTTCTAAACTGATGAATATTAGTGACTGTGAAAGTTATGTCCTTTCCCCTCATAACTCTTCCTGTCAGATTTTGACATGATGATGATTTGCTTGTGGATCACCAGAGAAATTGTGCTTGCTGGCACCAGCAAAGAAATAAGGGTTATATTTTCTAGGGTTCAATGAAACTTTAAATGCAAAACTGTTCCAGAGTAAAAATTGCTATATCCAAGATACATCCAGTATGAGTTTTCATATGGCATAGACATCAAATGATCCCTGAGGTGGCAGAAGTGTTTAGAGGTAGATGAAACTACAAATTATCAGCATGAAAAGGTACTGATGACTGTTTAAAAGAAATTGATATATTTTCCTCTGCTATAATAATGAAATGTGATATAATCTGCAAACATGATCTGTTTCTAAGGGTCTTCATGCAGATACAGAGCTCACATGCTGAGTCACCCTCCTATCAAACAGATGGATCCTTTCATTTCCAGGATTGTGAGAGGATGAGATTGAGAGCCAGATGGACGTAAAGGCAGAGACAATGGCAAAGGAGAAAGCTGGTGTTGTGCTTTACAGTTTTCTTTTCTTATAGCATAAATGGCAACTCCATGAAAAGGGACAACTTTAGCAGAGATTCAGCAAGGGCATCAGGTGACAAAAAAACCTTCTCAGTTACATGGTTTCTCTCATGTGCAGATGTCTCAGACAGGCTGTACTTCACATCACTACAGTTTGTTCAGCTGGTGAAATTCCTTACTCGTCCTCAAGTGAGGAGTTGCCTGGGGGCTTTTCTACATACGCTTACACTACTGCTGGGTAAACTCATGGCAAGAAGATTATCATTAGCAGAATTTCTCCCATACTAACAGTTTATCCTCTTATTTTCCCCATATGGTAACCTGCTATATGCACAGCTTTTCTGCTCCTGCTACAAAATTTTGTTTGTCAGCATATACATGTTGGGCCATGAAAAGATATTCATCCATGCTAGACTAATACCTCTGAAATAAAAGTGTTCTGTTAGGCATTTCATACTGCTGTTAAGAAGACAGATCAATGCAGAAATACCTCTGTCTGAAAACACTTCTTCACAGAGAAAAAAAAATTTAAGAGAAATAATACAAGGAATGAAAGCAGATTTCTGAACCCCAAAAGATAAACACCGTATTTTTTCATAAGTTAGTAATATGACCGTATCTAAACATTGTTTCTCACTGCATGGTTTTGTTTGGGTTTTTTCATATACTAATCTCAAGGAATCTAGGTGTCTATTCAGCTTTTTATGTCATCTGGCCTTTACAAACATAATGAATGGAGCCAAATGCAATAACTTTCTCAGAAATAAAACGTTATGGAATATTTTAGTAGAGATTTTCATTGCAATGGAAGCCTGGTGTGCTTCAGAGTGCAACGCTTGGCACATGTAAATAATAAAGCATAGAAGAAGTTACCAAGTACTGCTGTCATGAAAGTTCAGTAGCACTGAGTCTAAGATCAGTACTACTATCACCAAACTTCAAGGATAACAGCAGACTAAAATGAAGCATTTTTTCTTAGCAGAAACAACTTATGTAGTAAAGATGTATTTCAAGTTGAAAGATTATTGGGGAGAAATGAGGAGAAATGTTTTCATGTTCAGAGCTGAAACATGCTGCTTAAAAAGCAGTGTTTTTGAAGAAGTTGAGGTATTGCCCAGGTACCAGTGCTCTGGGCAGATATTTGCTAATGGATTTAGCAAAATAGAAGTAAAATTTATCTCACACTGATAGAGTATGGTTTCCCAGAACACTTCTGACAGCAGAAGGACTTTATTCTTGGATTTTGCCTTGGGGTGTTTGTTTCATTTTTTGTTGCTTTCAACAGAATTGTTCATGCGAGCCTGGGTTATTCACATGCCTTGAAGTTATTGGTCTCACCTAGACTTCGCAATCAGTGACACAGATTCTTATAGAGTCAACTGTCACAGAACTGTGAATCTGAAAATTCATAAGCACATAAAAATATTTTACACAAAGCAGATGATCTTCTGATATATTTATGCAGCTAAAAAAGGAAACAGGCTCAATATCTTTCTAAGAGACAGGTACTGTCATATTTCAGAAAACCTCACTAGATACTGTTCTGTCCCTTTGAGCACCTAAATATACCTGAACCATAACTTAAAATCAAGCAGATATGTAAGTTCTTTCAGGAATAGGTATGGCTTTTAGTCCACTCCTGTTGGAAAGGAGTCAAAAAATGGTAAAAGTCTTCTGAGGAATGGAGACATGAATAAAGGTTCATGGGTTCAACCTTTTAAATGCATAATACACAACTGATTTAAAAAAAAAAAAAAAAAAGAGGAAAATTGGTCAATATTTAAATATTTTTGTTATGCATTTCTGTCTCTAATGCTTTTCAGTGCTGTGTTACAGCTTTAATTTTATTTATTTTTTTGTTACATTTTGCCAGCAGTAGGTAGATGGATTAAAGTAGTATAGTGGGGAGGACGTTCTTTTTTTTTCTATATTTCAAAGGAAGGGAAATTAACACATTTTATCTAATTTCACCTATTGTGGTTGAACGTTTGTTTGCTGGTTTCAACGTTCCTTTTTTTAATGTCAGTTGCCATAGAAAACCACATCTAATAATGACCATAAGAAGCCACTGTACTTAAGAACTTTCCATTCCTTACTACTAAAAAATGACAATTGCTCACACATATAAAACCCAAGCAAGCAAATAGTAACAACAAACCAAACCAACCAACCAACCAACCAAACAAAACAAACCACAAAACCTAGACTGAGATATCTTTCAAAATACTTTTTCAGAAATGTGTGGGGTTTTGTTTTTTTTAATTCTGGATCTGAAATTACGGTCCCAGTCTGCTGAAATACTTGCAGTTTACTGTATGCAAACCAGATTCAAAATCAAACTGAAAATCAAGGAGAGACTAAACTTTAATTTCACAATAATCTTTTTTTCTTTCTTTTATTAGTGTTTTTCTCATGCTAGAATGAAATGAAAATAAACTCTGACAGTTCACATAATTTCCAGAAGTGAATATCTTGTTTCCAGTTAGACTATATTTTTAATTTTGCTCACCACAGTGTCTGATTTTCTAGTTAAGGTTACATCTGTCAGTGTGGAAGTTGTCGTAAAACTTAAAATCCATTTAATAATCTGTATTTCAAACACTGTAGCTTGACGTCTCAGAAGCTTTGTTGCATTGCCAGATACAAAAAGGCCTCTCAGCTTTACATTTTCTGCTGTATGAAACTGATGCAGATGTAGCTCTTGAGGAACAGGATGTCCACCAGTTGGATTCCTTTCATCCCTGTCCTTGAAAGAAGGTCTTTCTGAACCAAGTTTTCTCCTTTTGTGACTCATAGTGAGAAAAAAGGGAAAAAATATCATCCTATGATTCTGTGATTCTAAATCCTAGAAAGGAATCAATTCTTACGGTCACACCTTTCCAAATAAAAAAAAAAGTGGTTTTGATATGCACTATGACATATGGTATGAAGAGTTCATGTAGCTCAACTTAGCTAATATGATCTCAAGTCATATTTAAATAACAGCATAGAAACATTGTATAAGACTTTATCAGCTGTTAATGACAGCTCCTATTTAGTTTTATCTCTATCTCCTTACTTAAGCAATGTTCTGTCGGACTTAATCAGTACATATCAAAACCACTGAAAATATAACCTTTGCCATCAATATCCTATTACCAATTGCCAATTACCAATAAAGTGTAATTAAATGTTTTCTAAATTAATAATAATGCTCTATTAACCATTACATGAGTCAATCATCTCTGTTCCTGCAAACTAAAGCATGAATCTCAAAGCGCTGCAAGCATGGCAGGCAGAGGAGCTAACTGTGATCAATAAACAGCTCTCACCCCGGATTCTCTAAATATTCCTAATTAATTCCATTCACAAAGTACCCAACAACAGAAAGAGAGAGACAGGAAAAAAAAAAAAGTTATTTACATCTCAATCACAACCCCCTTCATTAGTCCTTTTTCATTGTCAATAATGTTGCTTTTGCATTGCTTTTAGCCATTATTGGCATTCGAGCATTTATCTGAGTCTGGGCTGCTTTCCCTTTGTTCTAAAAAGTTTGAAACTTCTCTTATGATGTGCATAGGTAACAATGGTCACTCATGATAGAAATGGCTCACATGACCATTCACTTTTGAGGTATTTTAGATTTCTGCTTATGAGAAAGGAATTCTAAATTGTGAACAAAACTGTAAAAAGCATATCTAAAACCTGCCATAAATCAAAAAATGTTCCACCTAAATCTACATTCTTAATCAGTTCAGAAGCTTCTCTCTCCCACTTCCTCCCATATTACCTCAATTTTTTTATTTTTTATTATTTTTATCCAGTATTATAGCAGATAACCATGTCATCCTACTGAAATAACAATTTTTCCTTATTTTTGATGCTTGGAAGCAACCAAAATCTTGTGAGAAAGTTTCTCTTTATTAAGTGGCGTTTTGTTTGTTTTTTTTTTTTTTTTTTTTCATTTTTGGGGAAGTAATAATATAGAGAGGCAGTATTGCATTTCGGATGAATGCTAGAACATTTTTGCTACATGTCTGGAGGCATCTTGAGACAAGCTATTTGAAATTTACCTTTGGGGGGGCTCGGGTTGTTACACAAATGTTGCTTTGAGCTTTAAAGGATATAATAGACTGTATAAAATGGATGATTCATATTTTCCTCCTTTTTCTTCCAACTCCAAAATCAGTGCATCTCACTTCTTATCTGCTCACATTTAAGTCTAATATCTTGCCAGGCAGCTGTCACTTCTTACAGTTACTTTGAGAGAGCTGTGTCAGTACAGAACTGGGCACAAGCACTCTGTGATTTATCACGGCAGAAGCAGCCTGTTGGCAGAATTCATTTGACTTAACTTGCACCGTCTAAAAGATAAAACCTTCCTCCATCCTTGTCCTCCAGGAGCCTTTATTGTCTTTGGAAGGGAAGCTGACATCCCTAGAAAATTGTTTATCCAGTACCAAGGTAGATATTATATAATAATACCTACCTCGGGAAAAAAAATACTGCTTTTGCTTTGATTGCAGTGGAAGCGCAGGCGGTTGTCCAAAACAGTTATGTTACTTTTATGTGGCTGAAGTCTGATGGAATAGATACAGACTTTCTTACTCAAGTGGCTAGGAGTATGTACTAATCATTAAAGTCAGAAGTGAGACTTAAGCAGGAATTTTTGGTGAATATCTTAATTCTTAGCCTACTTGAATTGCATTAAAAATAAGACCTCACCATGCATGGCCATGCAGGAGAGAGTAATTTTGCTTTTGGCTTCCCTGCATAGAAGCATGGTGACAGCGAGCTGTGAGCAGAGCAGAGTTCCTCCTCTTACAGAGGGAGGGCAAATTTTCTTTTCTTTTCCATAAATTGAAGCAGCAATGTAACCCATGAGACCCTTCCATCTTCTTGATTGATGAGCTGAAAAAAATGTTTCAGCTCTATTGATCTCCTTTAACTGCTCAATACGAGGGTGTAGATCAGGGGCATGTTGTGGAGGAACAGCAGAGTGAGGAATGAACAAACCCAAACTCTATATGCTTGGGTAGCAAAAGACAGACGCAGAAGTCCTTATATGTTTATTTCACACTTGTTCTTATTACAAAATATGGAACAAAAGGGGAGCCAAGGTCTGCTATCCAGTGTGCTGGGATCTGAGGCAGTTATTGACCAGGGCCCTGTGTTTGGCTTATTCAGGACAGCCTTTACTAAGCAGATGCAATGCACAAGAAGGACTTGAGCTAAGTCATGGAGCTGATTATGAATCTGTTGATTTCAGAAAGTTTTGGAGCTGTTTCTTAGAGCTTAAGTAATTCCTGTTTACCCCTTCAACATTCAGAAGAGCAAAGAGGGAGCTGTGAGCTCTGCACAATGCACTCCTGATACAGCACACACAGGTAGATCCAAGATAATTATTTCTGTTTCACTCTGACGCATCAAAAGAGTCTGTTACAAGTTCCTCCTTCTCTTTCACCCACCCTTTAAACAAAAAAAATAACACCATTCTATTTAAAAGGCTCAAGGATGGCACTTCAGCAGATGGCACTTCAGCAGTGATTAGTGTCTGCTGGTCAGGCCTGTAGCCTGTTATTGCTTGCTATTTAAGTCTATCACCAATATTTTATGACTGTATTTGCAGTTAATGTCAGCTGAGCAATATTTAATTCCTTGATTCACAAACTTGGTCTTGACAACGAATATACTTTCTCTGGCCCCATTATGCTTCCAGTGGCATTTGTAACTTGCTTTCTCTTTTTATTTGTTCTGCTGCTGGGAATCAGGGTTTACTGTAAGATGTCCAATGTTCATGAGCAATAAAGTCATAAAAGAATTTGAAAAGGTGATAAACAGAAGACATTCTTGGCTGTAACATAGGTTATTTAAGAGAAAGCAATGGGTTTCATTTCCGCTTAAAGAGACATCTTGTTATTTTGTATTAAAAAAAAATGAATCGGTTGGCCTATTCAGGGCTTCCCCCTGCTCCATCATCTAAGGGTGATGGCAGACCTAAATTTAAAAACATATGCTACCACAACATTCTTTGAGTATCAGCCTACAGGTAAAAAAGTTCTAGAATGTGCCATATTTTAAGGGGTTGTACCTATGTTATTATTTCCTAAACTATGGCAGTTCTTGGCAGTTAGAGTCATTGGCTTCTTTTCAGACTTGAAATTAGAATTTGTAATATTGCAGGGGTGCTTTAAGTAGAGTTTAAATGGTAAACAGAAAGACAATCTTTTGCAAACCATTTGTCACAAACAAGTGGACAAAGACCTGCAAGAGGTTTTCTAATCCAGTGGCTACCAAATGATGGACCACAGGACATGAAGAATCATCCACCGAAAAATTTTAAAACACCTAAGCCCTCCTCATTGACTCAAGTAATCAAATGAAAGAAAATAGGAAAAATAAATATAATAAATGAAGACTCAAATGACAACTTTTTCTGATGGTAAATGAAAGTGAATATGGAAGAAACATATAAGAGGCTCTGTGGCTTTTACATGAAAAAATGTTGCATAGCTCTTAAATGCTTTCAGAACATTTATGTGATACTTAGATCAACTGAATAAAAACATCAAGCTATGACCTTTCACTTCCTAACTTATCTTAAAGATCACCAGTGATGACATTTCCACAAATTCAATGGGCAATCTGTGCCAGTGATTCAACATTTCCTAATAGACATAAGCTATACCTTTCATTGCAACTTGACTCCACCACTTTTTGTCTCACAGATCTGGAGAACAGGTTATTCGCCTTCCCTTGTGCAACAGCCAAAACTGAGCACAACCTTCAAATTACTTATGTGGCTAAAAATGTTAATTTACCAGAATGTAATTACAAATGCTCATCTTACATAAGCCAAGTACTAGCATTTGTCTTAGTGGGACTACAGAGGTGACAGAAGATGAAAGGTTTGAAACCTGATTAACCAGAAACTATACACTCAGAAATAAACAATCTGCTGCCCTTACAATATTCACATTTGTCTGGAGAGAAGTGGAAAGGGCTCAAATGTACTAATTTAAAACTTTTTTAGCAACACCACTGTGCTGCCTCTGGCAATATTCTTATGACTGTGTATATATTAATCAATATTTTTATTTCAAATTACTTCCTGTTCCCTCTAATTGTGTCCTGCAGATTTTTATGCCAGGTAATTAATTCTCTAGACTCTTAAAAAACTGTCAGGTTTTGTCTAAAAATAAGTTTAATTGTAACTTTTTGGAAACGTTGCTTGTTACTGAAAAAATTTATCAATAGAATCAGGGAACTAATTTTAATGATGATTGCTATTTGAATGGAGGAATATTTTTAGCTAAATCTAAAATGCAAAAAGGCTTTATGGTTTGATGGAACTTTAAGTGAGTACAAAACAGTAATACATCCACCAAGCACAGATAACACATTATCTTAATTCAAATTATGAAGGTATTTATAGAACAGGCCAGCAAGTGGAAGTACATATTGTGCATAAATCATGAATGCTAAGACAAAAATTTTTAAAATTAAACTAAATAGACAGTCAAACAATTTTTCATGTACAGTCTTATTCATTTTAAGGGTCTTGCCAAGAACTGTAAATGCTTCATTCCACATGACCTTATTTATTTTCCTGGAAATAATAAGTATCTCTTAATTTTAAGAAAGATAGGAAAGTTTACTGCAACTGCTGGGATACATTTGTGTCTCAGTTAATCAAAATGTATGTACTGTAAGCTTAATGTTGGCTCAGAGTGGAAAATGGAATTTTCCAGAGACCATAGTACTATGAATTGCCATGACTCATAACATATTCTAATAAATAATCACTGCCTATGGGTTGTGTATTGTAATGGATGTACAATGCCTATTACAATGGTCTTTGACCCTGGTATCTTTTATGTGAACTCCATATTATGCAGTTTATTTTCATAGTTGAAACGTTAGATGAAACCATAATATTTACTGTTACAGATTTGTTCAAAGTCAGTGTAATATATTGCTAGGTGACACACAGGAAAAGAAAAAAAAGTGAGGTAGCTAAGAGGACTCGTATGAAATGTGTGCCTTTTGAAATACATACTACTTTGTAAGCCCTGGTTATATTGGTAAAGTGTTATAAAAGGAAGTATGCTTTTTTCTCCAGAAATATTTAGATGCATATACTGTGTGACTGTAATGACTGATAACCTCTAAGGTGAAAATAATCTCCAAACCCTAAAGACAGGTGCAGAGAGAAATAACAGAGGTAACCACTGGCACCTGGCAAGAGTAGATAGTCTCTGACCCAGAGATACCACTAATAGAGGTGAAGGAGGGGGTGAAGGAGGAATACTTGTCCTAGGACCCTTTTAACCCCTTCCTTGCCACTTCAGGATATTAGCCAGAGTACTAAATACTTCTGCTTGTGAATCCAAGTGTTGGCATATTTGTACATTGTGTACAAATTATTTGTACTTAGATTGGTAATCTTTACTATGTAGCTTTCATAGAGAAGTACAGAAATTGCTTTCCTTTTGCATCTCTGCTCCTGGGGTTGCTAAGCATGATGGCTCCACTTGTCTCCTTTGTAAAATAAGGCTGTTCAAGCAGCAGGCTGTGGCATTTGTTAGTGAAATGCAGTTAGAGTTGACTGAAAAAATGTGAACCACATTGTTTGAATTTTAGAAAGAAGTTTCTGCATGTTTAGGTTACACTTGCAAATGGGCCAGAAGCAGTAGGTGGTGTCATTCTCTGATGCAGCAGTTGAGATGGAAGTAATGCTGGAGAATCAGGTGCAGGAGAGCTAAGATTCAGTTCCTTTTCTGACTCATGAGTTTTATTTTTCTCCTTTCCCCCAGAACTGTGCCTTCTTTGCTATGCTTTAGCCTATTTTTAGGTGTGCTCTCAGGCTCTGCTTCTAAGGATATCCACCTTTTCTTGGAATGACTTAGGAGAGAGCAGAAAGAAAAAACACAGCTTTTCGTATCACCATTAGGCTGAGCGAGTCATTCTTACTTGCCCTTTGAATAAATATGTATGCCATGCAAAATGGAATGTACCCAGAGGGAGGAACCAAAAGATATTCACCTGAATATACATAAATGTACTGAGTATACGCACTTTCTCTATGAACTTAGAGATTTTAATCTCTGTTTTACAAATTTTTAGTAGAAGATTCCAAGAACAAGATGATGGGAGTGGAATTTGGAAGAAATTTTTCTTGCTGATTTCTGCTGAAGATATTCCACTTAGTGGCAAAAAATACTTAGGACATGCCTATAAATTTCAGAGCATAAAATACAGACAACAGAACAACAGTATTCTGTAGTGAGTCTTTCCCAGCCTGGCTGAGAAGCTAAACCCATGGTTTTTAATTGTAAAGCCACATTGCGTACACACAAGGCAAGTAAGGATGCCTGTCTTATTCACAGCTTAGAAGGTTCTTCTCCATAAAAACTATGATGAAAATACTTTCCACAAGGTTGTTTCTTAGCCAATCTCTTCCCAGCTTCTGCTATTCCATGGGGTTACTTTGTCCTACGTGAAGAACTTTGCACTTTTTCTTCTCGAATCTTCTGCAGTTTGTGTTGGCCCAGTTCCCAAGTTTGTCAAGGACTTCTGGACTGAGCCTCTGGTTTTGTTTGATGACATTTGTTGGTCCCAGGACTGTGTCTGATCAACACAAGAAGGTACTTCTGAATTCAGGGTTTATATCTTGCACTGAAATTTTCTGAAACACTGGCATCTTTGTATTCTCAACTTTACTATACAAGTTGAAGCTGCATACCCTGAAAAACTGAGGCTATCTTGAACACTATTTTATAATGTCTGCTTCAGAAAAGGAGATACAATTTCCTTCTACTTAATCTAAAAAACCCCTCAGGTTTCTCATTTGACTTGTATTTCTAATTTGTTACACGAGTTCTCTGGTCAAAGGGCTCTTATACAAAAGATTGGCAGTATCATGTGGTTAGGTGCCTTCAGAGTATTTCTAATAATATAGACTCTTCAAAGATTTTATATAAGATCCTGTAGGACAAAACACAAGGAAGAGATCTAGATGACCAGGCTAAGCATAAAATAGAATTTTATTTATTTACAGGATTTTTTACCTCCATATAGGCTTGCTACTCCCTTTCTAATGCCAACAAAGTTAAGAATGTTTTGGCCTTTATTTTGGTACGTATTCAGAATGTGGGTCTCTGAATGGCTCCTCAGTTGCACTTCTGTAGCTTAAGTCCTATGATAAATCTTTGCCTAGGAATCTTCTCAAATTGAAGTTTGGGTATATCAGCCAACTCCTGAAGAAATTGCCTTACTTTTTCTGGGGCTGTGTAGACATCCAACTACTTCTACTGAGGCCTCTGGCAAAAAGGTAGCTTCTAGTTTGCAATGACTGCATTTAATGGGTTAGAAAATGTCAATGTAAATAAGAATCAGACAAAACTAATGCAACTCTGCCTAGGGGGTTATCTTAGCCCCAGCTACAAAACAGTGGATAATCAGTTACCATGGCTGTGACATCATAGTGAGGATTCCAGGCTTTCAGAACAGAAGATTTACAGCACCACATAAATTCTTCTGTACTTGCTATTGCTTTTGTTTCCTAGTACAAAGGTAAGGGAATCCCGTGAGTGTGTGGTAACTGGTAATGTTTATTTTGGGATACATTGCAGATGGTATATCCAGGTGGTGATTTCTGATTCAAACTGAGGAAATAAAAAGTGATGGGAAAATGTTAGCAAAGTCTTGGCCAGACTTTATCTATGACTTTAGGAATCTGAATAAGACTTTCCAACTAGTACAATATCTTCTCTGTTCTTCCTTGCCCAGCCTCTACCCACCCTCTTATTACATGGCAAAGAAAGATTAAAAAGAGAATATATCCTCTAGTTGTTTTCCTCTGAAGCAATGATGTAATAGGGAGGAAAAAAAAAACCCAAAATCAGCAAAAAGCCAAATAATTCAGAGGGGAGTTGAAGCACAAGTGGACCAAGTAAACAATACAATTTTAATTTTTCTGTGAAGAATCCACAAGAAAAATGGGGATGAACTAAAATGCTTCAAACCAACCACATCACAGTAGGGAAAAAGTAGGCAAACATTAAAAAAAAAACCAAAAGAAACAATAAACAATACACATAAGACATGCAGAATTTAAACTTTCTGTCAGTAGTGACAAACGTGATTATATTTAACCTTCTTTTTATTTTCAGTTTAAAATAAAATGTGCCTTTCTGTTCAAGATGGAGCTCTCCCAGTACTGTAAGTTGGTGGACAAGCAACAAAAATCTTGAGCTGAGGGTGCTTTCATGCACAAAAGATAGAGGAACAATCCACTACTAGAACAGGAAATATAGGAATCTAAACATACAATTGCAAAGATCTCTCCAAACAGCTCCTGGAAGCTGTGCTTTTTTAATTCTTGCAGTATGCAACAATTGTTATCTGAGCTCTAAGTAGGTCATAGTCTGAAACTTCATTGAGTATATTCAGCAAGAAAACTGTGAATGCAAAATAAAATCACAATCAGAACTGTATTATTCATGAATCAAATGAAAAGCAGACAAAAAAATGTCATCTTTTAGGTCAATATCTAACAACTGTAGTACAGTCTGTTGTTTTCAACTGAAAGAAAAACGAGGCCTAGAAAAAGTAAAATTCTGAAGGGCAGGAAAAAAGTTATTCTGAGTCTCTAAACATAGAAATCTCTCCTGTGCTTTTTTATAAAAGATAGGACCAGCTGCAAGAGCCATACAGATCAGCACATTTTTTCATGATCCCTTGTTGACCTTTTCCTTTATATTGAACGCAAGTTCCAAAGCAAAAGGGATCTGTATTGTTGCACGTCTCTAATAAAACTGGGAGAAAAAAGCCACAGATAAACAATTAAATCCACATAATATTTCAAAACAACTGTTTACTGATATACTCTTTAAAAAAAAAAAAGGGAATTTTGATGGCTACTACAATCACTTTTTCTTTGTTTGCATGAAGATGTATTGAAGTGACAAGATTATTTGCAGTTCATTTGCATATGTATTTTGGTTTGTCTCAGTGCTCCGTATAAATATGCTGGATACCTGTAAGTCAAGTGGATAGGATTTTAAAAGTAATGTAGATCTGGTTATGATTAATTTTGGAAAATAGACCTGCTGATAAGATCTTAGAGAAGAGAAACAGCAATTAAAAAGAAGATGTATGTAATATTCAGGGCTTCTTCACCTCTTCTTTGTATTTTATAACAACGAGTTTGAGCTATCAACAACTAAAAAAGAAGCCTAGTGACTTACATCTATGAATACTGAATCACACTCAGAAAGAAGCCCCTTTATTTAATTCCTCATGCGATCTGTTTCAAGTGTTTCTAAAAGATTGCTATACTTATTTCAGAGGCTTATTATAGGCCTCATAGCAAAGATTCCCATGTCCATTAAAGGTATGCAGATACATCATTGAAAACCACCTACTTTAAGGTCAATAGAAAACATATTCTGTTGTTGAATGTTTCTACAGCATTTTCAAGAAGCAGCTCCAAAGTAGCTAAGAACTCTCCCAGCTTGCACTTGCATAGGCGATTGATTCTAGATTTAGGTGTTTTAGATTCCTACTTCTAACAAGGATATCCCATCTGTGACCATACTTATTGTCTTTACTCTCAGAGAAGAGAAGAAGATTAATTACAGCAGCGTAAGTAACACCTAAAGCTTAGAAAATCATAGGATTTACTTTCCATAGAGCTATGTAACTGGGCAAACTCTACTCTTTAAGACTTCAGCAAGCTCCCAGAATACTGGGTTTGATTATTTCCGAGTTACTGGGCACTTGATTATTTTTGTTATTCTAGCATAAGACAAGCTAATTCATAAAGTTTATTTATAGTCTATATTTATATGTGTGCATTTGTATATTTAAGCATTTTGGAAAATATACTTTTTAATCTGGAAGATAAAATGAATGCTATAACCATATACTAGGACACACCAATTTTTTAAAGTCCCTATTCCTTTCTCCCTCTGGGCTGTAGGTTCCAAAGAAAATGACATCTGCATACCCTAATAGAAAAAATGAGAGTATATGCATACAAGACAAATACATTTCATAGTAAAAGCATGATTTATCATAAAAATTATCAGGAAATTAGTAAAAAGAGGAGAAAAAGATAATCACACCAGAGATTAAGATAAATAATAGGAAATATTTCAAGTATATGGAGAACAAGAAGTCAACAAATGACAATCTAATGTTTCTCAGAGAGAAAAACGATAATTTAATAATGAGGACAGTTAATCTCAGAACTTATTCTCAATGGGGTACATACACAGTTGTTCACACTGAACATGCATATCAAACAGGTGCCCACAGAAATGCTAATATGGGTGTTTCAAATCCTGGAAAATGTAGTAAAAATTCATGACGGTGCGCTGACAATTATTTGTGGAAATTTCAGCTAACAGATGAATACAGATTAGTGTGAACTGGATTCTTGTATCTCTTTAGAAAAATACTGCACAAGAACTTTAGCTCTCTGATGGAGGCATAAAAAACATACTGAATTCATTACAGAAAAGTGATCAATAAAATTATGATTATATGAAACAGAGCAGAAGTTGAATCCTGTTTTAGATTGGTATGATATGGTAGCAATACAAACTTTAATTCACCATCTACTGGGTCAGTTGCAAACTTCCATTAATGTCAGTGATGCAAGATAAAACTCCTGAAGCTTGAACACTTCAGTCAATATGTTGTTAGTGATCTATTTGTGCAGACAGCAAACGAGCTTATATGAAGTGACCACTGAAAAGCCCTGTTATTACCTCCCATCTTTTTCACTCTATAAACCAATGTCATGTGAACAAAGAGTCATCCATAAACTCAAAAAAATTATGAAAAGAAGAACAATAAAAATATAAGAAGGAAATAAAAATAAAAATTGCTTAGAAAAGGAAAGGCTGGGGAGATAAATACCTTAAGCACATCAGTAAAATGAAATGTATACTTTAAAATATGAATGAGAATAAAATAAAAGACTAAAGACATATTTCAAAATACAGATTTGAAAACTAAAAGCATTCCTGTATTTCCTATCAGGACCTTAAATATGAGATTAACTAAATTTAGTGTAATTTTAATCCCTCCAAAATATATTTTGGATTTTTTTTGAGGAGTGGGTTTGGGTTTTAGGCCTTGAAACATTTGTTTGTTTTCTTGTTTGGTTGTTTTTGGCTTTTGGCTTTCTTTGCAAGCACTGTGTCTGTAGAAACTGGCAGTAAAAAGTAAAAGTTAAGTGTCATTTACAATTTCATACTGCCAGAATCTGAGGCTGTGGCAAAATGACAACACTACAAATAAAGTGCTAGGGCCCTAGGAATTAAATATAAAAGTTTTAACTTCTCTGCAAGTACTGCTAAGTTTGTGGTAAAAGTGCAAGACATGATAATATCAAAGTGTCTGAATAGTTTTTAACTTTTTTTTCATTAGCAAAGTTCTCAGTTTAAAATTTCAGATCCTAAAAATAAGGTTGCAGATGCTTAGTACTGAAACTGTTGCTGGGCATTTTAGCCTTTCACAACATTAGCTGGGCAAGGAACAGAAGTCATTTGCATAGACCTGATCTTATTATTTTTAATGTACTAGTGAAGAACTGGATGAGGTTCAAAATTAAAATTGAAAGCTTTTCTATAATTAAGAAATTATTATAAAAAGAATACAAAGAAACTACCTGTGTTGTACACAAAAAAGAGAGACCATAACTAAAAACTTTAGGAAGACATATTAAAGAATTTAAATAAAATTAATTTTCACATAGAATTTTTAAACAAACTTTCTTCCTCAAGAAAATATCTGGTAGAGCTTATTTACCAGGAAGCCTATAAAGTAAATGAGTGAGGGGCTTGGTTAAAACAGAAAACGGTATCAGGGGCAAATCCTCCTCTCTGCTCTGCTTGATGTTTGATATTGGGAATAGTGACGTGAAGGCTTTTCCTCCACACAGCACACTGACGGTGCTTTGGTAGAGGCCACCATTAGCTTTGGTCATGTTAAGGCAGTTGGGTAGGATTCGGAAGAACCTAGAGTGTTTGAAAGGCAGACACAGGGACTGTGAGAATGAAAACCTTGGGCCCACTGTAGTTGATGATGTGGTTTGAGACCATCTTAAGAACCTGAACGTACACAAGTCCATGGGACCTGATGAAATCCATCTGCGGGTCCTGAAGGAGCTGGTGAACGAAGTTGTTAAGCCACTGGCCATCCTATTTGAAAAATCATGGCAGTCAGGTGAAGTTCCTGACGACTGGAAAAAGGGAAATATAACCGTCATTTTCAAGAAGGAGAAAACGGATGGCTCAGGGAACTACAGACCAGTCAGTCTCACCTCTGTGCCTGGCAAAATCTTGGAGCAGATTCTCCTGGAAGTCAAGCTAAGGAACATGAAAAACAAGGAGGTGCTTGGTGACAGCCAGCATGGCTTCACTAAGGGGAAATCCTGCCTGAACAATACAGTTACCTTCTATGATGGGGCTACAGAACTGATGGACAAGGGTAGAGCAGTTGATGTCATCTACCTGGACTTGTGCAAAGCGTTCGACCCTGTCCCGCATGACATCCTTGTCTCTACATTGGAGAGACATCAATTTGATGGGTGGACCACTCAGTGGATAAAGAACTGGCTGGATGGCCTCAAGCAAGGAGTTGTGGTCAATGGCTCAATGTCTGGCTGGAGATCAGTAACGAGTGGTGTCCCTCAGGGATTGGTGTTGAGACCAGTCTTGTTCAACATCTTTGTCGGTGACATGGACAGTGGGATTGAGTGCACCCTCAGCAAGTTTGCCGATAACACCAAGCTGTGTGGTTCGGTTGATACGCCGGAGGGAAGGGATGCCATCCAGAGGGATCTCGACACGCTTGTGAGGTGGGCTGATGCCAACCTTATGAAGTTTAACCATGCCAAGTGCAAGGTCCTACACCTGGGTTGGAGCAATCCCAGGCACAGCTACAGGTTGGGCAAAGAAGAGATTCAGAGCAGCCCTGTGGAGAAGGACTTGGGGGTGTTGGTTGATGAGGAACTTAACATGTGCTGGCAGTGTGCGCTCGCAGCCCAGAAAGCCAAGCGTATCCTGGGCTGCATCAAAAGGAACGTAACCAGCATGGCTGAAGGAGGTGATCCTGCCCCTCTACTCTGCTCTCCTGAGACCTCGCTTGGAGTATTGTGTACAGTTCTGGTGTTCTCAACATAAAAAGGACATGGAACTGTTGGAACAAGTCCAGAGGAGGGCCACAAGGATGATCCGGGGACTGGAGCACCTCCCATATGAAGATAGGCTGAGAAAGTTGGGGCTGTTCAGCCCGGAGAAGAGAAAGTTGCATGGATACCTTGTAGCAGCCTTCAAATGTCTAAAGGGGGGCTATAGGGATGCTGGGGATGGACTATTCATCAGCAACTGTAGTGACAGGACAAGAGGTAATGGGTTGAAACTTAAACAGGGGAAGTTTAGATTGGATATAATGAGGAAGTTCTTGACTGTGAGGGTGGTGAGGCACTGGAATGGGTTGCCCAGGGAAGTTGTGAATTCTTCACCCCTGGTGGCGTTCAAGGCCAGGTTGGACAGAGCCTTGGGTGACATGATTTAGTGTGAGGTGTTCCTGCCCATGGCAGGGGGTTGGAATTAGGTGATCTTAAGGTCCTTTCCAACCCTAACTATTCTATGATTCTAGGATTCTATTTCTGGAGCAGACTGTTGTGGAGTTGAGCAAAGAAAGGCAAACTTCTCTATAGCAACATGATGCTAAATGGCTGCACCTGTTCTTACACTGAAGAGTTGTAAGGTCTCTGTGTCCAATCTTATTTGTTTAAAGCAAGAGGCATAGGCATCTAGCACAAGCACACAGTAGAGACAACCTGTCTTCAGATTTGACAATAGTTTTCTGAAACAGTTTACGTAACTTCTATATTATCCCTCTATTGTCAGTAATTCTTCTTACAAAGTACTGAGCCCAAGCAGCCCTGAATGCTGTTGGCACTCAGGACACCAGTGTAAAATGAAAAGAAAAATGATAGCAGTGGCCATAATAGTCTATTCACAGTATGTTAGTAAAGCCAGACATCTGAATAAGCTTTATTAGTGTGCCATTAGCAAATATAGCCTATGGCATAATTTTCCTTAAAGGACATTGTATGCCATATCATCATCAGGAAGGTTCATGACCAGTGGGATTTACGTATATCACAAAAAGCCAGAACTGGCAAAAAATCTGTTTTCTTATCCTGTATCAACTGAGATGTTAAATCAAATTGGTATGAATCAGATATAATCACTTTTCAGGAGAATCAGATCAAAATCGATTTCAGGAAAAGAAATGTATACAACTTGAAGGCCAGAATGCCAAGAAAAATGATTGAATTATTAGAAAATACACAGTGCAGCTATTTGCTGGAGAGAGACAAAATATATAATCCACATGTATTGACATGAAGACAGACTAAATGACAAACTATGATGATCTCAATCTGGAATGTCTATGAACCTCTGACATTACGACAAGTACTGTGTGAAATTTAAAATATATATGTGAACACATATATACATGTGCGTATTTTTTAAGTGGACAGAAATGGAAGCCTAAGACATCAGTCTAGAAGAATCAGGCTTAAATTATTAAGCAAAACCTCAGACACCACCAACCCCCCCCAACAAATAGTGTGTATTACAGCAACATTTTCAAATTAAGCATATGCAAAGCAATAACTAAAGTCACTGAAGAGCCTTTAATTGTACCCATCTAATAGAACTTCAAAAAGGTCAAATGTGAATAGATTACTTCTAGTGTGTCCTTGAAACTAAACAAGAAAATCCTGTTCTTGAAACAGTACTTGGCAAAATTCTCAATAATGCAGCAGAGGGAGCAGTCTTCCACAGGTGTAGAAACATACACAAAAATAGGTCATTTATACCTCTATGTGGTGTACAAAAAACAACCACAGAACACACATTATTAAAAAAAAAATGCACTTAAGGCAAGGTGTCTCAATGTTTTTCTTAAAAAAAAATGATGAGAAGTTATTTGCTGACGACAGGTACTGAGATAGCAGTCCGTCATCTAGGAAAGGAACATTTTGAAGTGTCCTTGTCCCTCTGGAATTGTTATTTTTTTTTCCCCTGAGTATATTGGTGATGAAGGTTGGGGCAAGGGAAACTTACATACCTGTTCATATTAGTAGAAAGGCAAAACTAGGAAATGCTGTGCATCACACACGAGTGACTTCATGTTAGAGGATGCTCTTGGTTTTCACTTTTACTGTGAACTATGTGGCCACAGCTAATGAATCCATGTGCAGCAAAAGAAGGAAGAACATGTCTTCTCATTAATATACCTTAGAGATATATGTATATATTTAATGACTTCAGCGGCAAGCCAGGATGGATTTATCCGACTAAATGTACACACCTACAGTATTATTCACCTGAAGCTATATTTGCTGATATTGAACATCACTTCAGGATAATAAGTTGCATCTGAGACACTATTTATCTACCTTAATGTAAATGCCTAAACAACATTGGATTAATTATGTCTTACAACCAAACTTAAAAAAGCCAGCTACAGTGTTCTCATCTGTATTTAAATAGGTAAAGAAGAACTCTTCTTGGCAGCAAGTATTGAGGCATTTCTTGATTCCTTAGGTTTTCTCCTTCAGAAAATTATTATTTATGTGATAAACTACTTGTGTGTTTTTATCCTCTCTTGGAGTTGCTTTTAAATAAAGCTGGACGTGGATCACTTTTATATATCAAGAGCATACGCGAAGTTTTGCCAGTTATATTGTTTCCTGAAAAAGTGAGATACATGGGAAAGTTTATTATTATTTCTTATTGGAACATATCTTTTCTGCTGCGATTTGGCTTCCCTCTTCTTTCACCTTAACAAGAGATGCTGCGAAAAGTGTTTCTGTTCTACATTCTAGTGAACTGGATTTGACAAGATCCCTCCGAGCATTCTCCAGTCACTGCAAGTATGGATTTTGACAGACCCTAGAGCTCGTACAAATGATGTAGTACTATCTGATCTGGGTATCAAAACTGGCTATTAGTCATGCAGCAGCCAAAATCTAAAATGGGTACTACAGGAGAGTGAAAGGAGAGATACAGTGATCCATAACGCTTCTCAGTAGTAATCTTGATGTAATATATTTTTCAGTTGAAATCTCTTTGTCTTCACCTGCACACAGGGTGCAAGTTTGAGTCCCAAAAGCTCTGTGTTGCAGACCCATATATGCATCTTCTTGATTTTAATTTTGTACAAAATACACACAATTTTTATTAATATTTTTAATAAAATACACACAAGTTACTGCTGGCTCTGCCCTCATTAAAATAATATACCACAGCACAGAAACTTTTTAAGTTAGAAATGATGGTTTAAAGAATTATATGAAGTGAGGACTTGATAGACTTGCAAAACCTATAAAATAAAGCTATTTATTTATTTAAAATTATGATAATATTTTTCTGCTTCACAGGAGAACTCTAAAAGTTATCAATCAATAGTGCTGGAACTCAATGAATGGAATTATCCCTTAATTTTTAAATATTATGCATAAAAGCAAGATTATGCTAGTTAAGTTGCCTCTCTTATAATTTCTGATAGTTTAATTTTGGGAAGGGTTCTTTATCTGAGGGATACCTTTTTAAAACATGATTGTCCCTCTCTGATTATTATGACCACAGTTTATTTTCAGCCAAGATGATTATTGAAAAAAGTTTATTTAATTTCCTGTCTCTAAGCTGTCCACATTGACTTAAAAAAAAAAAAATTAATTTGACACAAAACAATATGATTGGCAGGCTTTTTTACAGATGTGTCTAACATCAGACACATGTGCTGCCTCAATTGTCTCTAACAGTCTGTCTTTTAAGCTGGTCCCAGTCCAGATAGGCATGTCACTTCCCAAGGAATGTAGATTATAGTTTTGGCACTAGACCTGGTTGCTCAGATTTACTCTTACAGTTTTCAAAACTAGCACCATTTCTAAAAGGGCACAGTCAAATAGGATAATCGTGAATGATCAATCCTTTAACATCAAAGCAACCACTTCCTAATGGACCACCTAGGAGAAAGGAAGTACTGGAGGATGGAATATGCAAAAACGTGTTCAGTAATGCTTAGTAGATGCATAAGGGAATGGATAGAGAGACACATTTAAAGATGAAGTTGCAGAGCTTGAATTATTCAGTACAGAATAATGGCCAACACTTCTCAAGTTATAAAAGAAAGAAGATGAAGATGTGGGAGAATAATTATCTTTACTGGCAAACTGGAAAGCCTAAGGAGTGAGGTGGGAGTGGGGGAGAAAGGAGTAGATTGAAGAGCATGAGGGAAGATAAAAATGCAATTTCTAAAGTTAGAGAACATTATATATTTCTTGGTGAATATATCAGTTAAGAAAGAATAAAACAGGGAGATTTAGATAAATAAGTACATGCAAAAAAGGGTCCAGTGATAATATGATGCTATTGATTTTAATACAAGTAATTCTGATAAGTTGTGCAGTTTCAAACTACTGCCTTAAGATTTGCCTTCTTTGGAAAAATCTGTTAAAACATGATCATGCAATTTAACCATATCCTGGAGCCTAACCCACTATGCCTTGATACTCATATTGAGAGTTTTTTTGTTTTTTAACCAAAACCCGTTACTCCTTGCGTGCTATTGGAAACAAACACAGGACAATTTCAGTTTGGAAGCCTAAAAAGGAAAAGTGTGGGCCAGGAGTGACAAGGGACTTTGCAAAAAGCTCCAGGCCCGCAGTAATCTGCGAACATATTTAAAGAACTAATGACATTTAATGCACTCCAGTGCTTTTCAAAGACAAATCAAATTGCTCTTTAGAAGAATTTTTATGCACCAAGGAGGATTTATTGGTAGAGTGAGTATGATCATAATCAAATGTAGGGGAATCCTTTCATTTCTTCCTCTCCCCATGCTTTGCTGCAACAATAGCATATAGTTGAAAATGGAAATAGCTGTGTTCTGCACTGAGCATGCCTTAGTCTTCTATAGGCAGACAGAATATGTTAAGATGCTTTTAGGAGAACCAGGTTCACTTTTTACTTGTATCTAGCATGTTGCTTTTCATGCAGAAGTAATGACCTCATCTTTCTTGCAGTACCAGTTTAGCACCAAGGCTATTAGCTCCCCAGCTTCCCTATGCACAGCTATATAGTTGTATTTTCTCTCCATAAGGCCATTGCATTTCCTGTGTTATGTTACAATATACCAGCAAGTATACTATGGAGCAAAATTTCGTTCAAAATAGCCCTGTCTCTACATCCTTCAGCTGTGTTCCAGGTGTTTTTCTTCCTATTTTAGTTATAGAATAAAATATTCTTGCAGGAAATGGCCTGTGTTGATCTATACAGTCATATAAATGTCCTGTTGGCAGAAGCAGCAGTTACAGCTGTTATGATAAAATACTTGCTGTGGTAATGTTTCCCAAAGAAATAAGATGATTTAAATGTATTCTTCTCTGTCATTCATGTATGCCATTAACTGCCTGAGAAGAGATTAGATTACAATGTATTCTCTGGCATTTCTTGATCAAATCACTGGCTTCAAACAAGGTTTTGTTCCAAGGACTCCAAAATTACATGTTACTTCATAGCCATGCAACCAAAATTATTTGTAAAATAGCAGTTATGAACGGGGCTTTTCCTCCTTGACAGTTTTAGAAAATGGTAAATTGGTTGCTTTTCTAAGCTCTCTTCCCCCTTTCCTTTTCCTTTGCCTTTGCTGTTGCCTTTTCCCTTTCCTTTTTCTGTGCCTTTGCCTTTTGCTTTTTCCTTTCTTTTCCCCTTCCCTTTCTCATTTCTTTTTCCCTTCCACCTTCCTCCCACTTTTCCAAACACAAATTCTTAGCTTCACAGGGGAGGGAAGAAAATTAAAAAAAAAAAAAAAAAAAAGGAGTAAAAGGAACAAACAAAGCCTGACTGCTTACTAGAAGACTGGAGAGTGGCCTTGAGGCTGCAACTGTTTGGCTGTTGGAAAGCCTGACAGGAGTAAACCCAGGAGGCCCCATCTGTGAGTGTGTGAATGGAGCGGAGCCGCCCTCCCACACAACAGGAATGCCATCAGAAGTATGTGCTCTGTATGGAAGGAGAAAAAAATAATCTGTTTGGTAGATCACTACAGAAATCCAGATACAGTATTGCTTTCGAAGTACAGAAGACAGTACAGTTTGTGACTGTGACTGAAGATGACTAAAAGCAGAGGTCTTTGAATGATGTTGATAAAGCAGGAAAATATGAAAAAAGGAAAAAAGTGCTTTTAAAAATATGAAATATTTTTTTCCCTTTTGTCATGGTTTAAACCCTGTTGTCAATTTAGCCACCCAGTCTGCTCCCCCCCCGGCCCTTTCTTTCCCCCCTCCCCCCGCTCCCGGAGGGATGGGGAGGAGGATGGAAAGAATGTAACTCCCACGGGTTGAGATAAGAACAGTCCAGTAACTAAGGTATAACACAAATCACTACTGCTGCCACCAATAATAATAATGATAAGGGAAATAACAAGGGAAGAGAATACAATACCACCCGTTGAAAACCAGCCCGATTGAGCAGTGAGCCAGTCATTCTGGGTAACTCCCAGTTACATACCTGGACATGACGTGCTGGGGTATGGAATGCCTCTTTGGCTAGTTTGGGTCAGGTGTCCTGTCCCTGCTTCCTCCCGGCTTCCCCTCCTCCCTGGCAGAGCATGAGACTCGCAAAGTCCTTGGTCAAGTGTAAACATCTGAGCAGTAACTAAAACCATCGGTGTTATCAGCGCTGTTTCTAGGCCTAAAGTCAAAACCACAGCACTGCACCAGCTACTAAGAAGGAGGAAAAATGACTGCTGCTGCTGAACCCAGGACACCTTTTCACATCACTGGGAAATATAACTATAGGTTATTTCATATGTGCAGTGCATTGAGGTTACAGAAACTGGAAAGAGATGTGTTTCATAGAGCATGCTACTATAAATTCTGTTTTTCTCACGATTTCTAAACTACAAGAAATCCATTTCAAGATTCTATTTTAAGAGGTCTTTTCTTCTCTGTGATACCTTAGAATTGTAACATTGTATGAAAAAAGGCATTGCATGGGTACATGTGTAAATGCATATGAATTTCCTTTGAAACTCAGCTTTGTCCTTTTCTTTTATCAGCATTTTACAAACTGTCAAAATTATAAGGATAAAAACTGCATGCCTGCAGCCTCTCAGTTGTGCTGCATACAGCTTAATATCAGACAGCTCCTGGATTAAGATTTGTATGCATAATTGAAGATAAAATATCTGAAACTTTTCTGGGATATATAGATTGCATATAGGTTACAGGAAATAATTATTTCTGTAACATCATCTCAGACTCACAACAAAAACAAAAAAAGAGTAAATGCAGCAATCTTCCTTACTTATGAGGTTATTGAATTCCCTGTAAACTCCTTTTATAAGGCAGTTCTGCCCTGTAACATATGATCCAAGAAAATGCTATTTCGCCATGGACTAGATAGGAATACATCTTTGTTTTTCAGGCTATAGTTTCACTTACTTTCTCTTTTCTTTATTTTTTTTCTTCTTAGTGTTATCACATATTATTTGCTACAACACTTTATTCACAACAAGAAAGAGAGTGTTGAAATCCACAATGATTTGATCATTTAAGAGCTGGCACTGGGAGGCAGCATGTAAACATACCTTTTATAGAGTTCTTTAACACAGCAAAAAGATAGCAGATTATTAGATAAAACTTCTACCAGTGAAAAAGCGTATTGGCCAGTGGTGGGTCTGTTCGTCTGTTCTTGTTAACACAAGTGCGAACATCCTGAAAAATATTGTTCTGTACCTTGTGAGTGTGCATATTGTACATTTTATTATTCAGTTCTTTTGGCTGGTAGCTTGAAACAGATGGGAGTCCTAGAAAATAAATATTTAACCCAGTAGGCCAGTAGCTAATATTTGTAATCACATTTAGTGAAAATATAATGGCATTAATGGCATTGATGGTTATACAAAACTTATGCCTCTATAATTTCTACCTAGCCTTCCATTTTCATTTGTTCATAATTTTATGAAAGTGTGCCCTTTGTGGCTAAGAGTTTCCCTGCTTTGTTGACCTCAAATATATTTTTTTATGCAAGGCTAAAAGAGAAAGAAAAATCTTTTCAGTTATTTTTAAGAAATGTGAAGTTGGAAAAATATGTTCTCCTTTATGCAGGTTTGTTGGGATTTCTCGCATCCAACATAAATTACTCCTTTTCGAAATTAAAAAAAAAAAAAAAAGTGCACTAAATTGCAACTTAAAGGCATAATTAAATAACAACGTTTTAATTATATCATAGAATCATAGACTGGTTTGGGTTGGAAGGGACTTTAATGATCACCTAGTTCCAATCTCCCTCTCGTGGGCAGGGACACCTTTCAGTTGCCCAGGTTTCTCAAAACCCTATCCAACCTGGACTAAACTCTCATGCTGAGCACCTCAGTGGGTACAAACAAAAAGACAAGTGTATTAGCAAGGCCAGCTGTTGTGAAGCAGTACGACTACAGTGAACCCACAACAAAAATGTCTATTTACTTATTCAGCTCAGCTGAGTCCAAGGGCCTGTTGAGCTTCCTCTCATTTGAAAATATCATATTACATCACCCCTTTGCAACAGAAAGCCTGAGAATGCTTTCATATTATTCAGGTTTTGTATTTTTGAGGGCAGGGGTGTGAACGGTTTATTGAAACACTTGTAGATTTTTTTTGGTTTTGCAGGTTTTTTTTTCCAGGTCTTTCTACCTTGAGAAAGTGAGTTCCTGTCCCATACTATCACACTACTGCACCACTCAAATTTCCATTTTCTTCCTGGGTGCAAGGCTTAACCATGGAAAGAAGCTCATGCATGAGACTAGGAACAATGACAGTAGTCAAGGAGTGCATGAGTGCAAAAGGAGTTGTGGTAGGTTTCTTCCGGCAAAAAGCTACTACCAAGTTCTTCAATGGTCATAATCTTTTTCTCAACTCACTTATCAAAAGAAAAGAGAGGCTAACTGTGTCAATCATTAACACCCCTAAATAGCCCCCACAGTATGCAGGTTATCTGTATAGTGAGATGGTCAAATTTTCTGCCTTCCAAATGTAAGCTTTGTCTAAATGTCTAAACATAAAACAATAGAATTTCCTTAACCTTCAGTTTTGGAGTATGACTTTCACCTTTGCTCAGATGTTACCACAGTAATGGACTCACTAAAAGATTAAAATCTTCACTGTGTTTTGAAAACTGCAATAATAAAGTTGTTTAATAAGTGCTACCTCAAAATTTCTTATTTTGTGATCTTGACAATGCAGCTTTTTGTGATGCAAATGTTGCAGATAAAGAAACTTTACATAAAAGTTAAACTTTGATTACTTGATTGCAACAGTGGGTCAAAACATGTGGGAGGCAGCAAGAAATCAGTCTTTTCCCTTGATCACAGAGGGTGTGCTGGTTGTAAGTACAATTACTGCACTCTACTGACTGCAGAATATGTTCCTGGGTAGTACTGGTAGCCAGCCCAAGGCTAACAACTGATGACCTTATCACACCTATTGGAAGAATTTTAAATATAGCAGCACCTCCATCTTTAAAGGTGTGGCAAGCAGTTGGGAAATTGCCTTTTTTTCTTGTGTTTTCTTTGCAATAAATAATCAGCTTAGAAAGAATGCCTGTCATGGTTCAAGACCAGATGGTAACTCAGAGCCATGCAGCTGTTCACTCACTCCCTCCTTCCTCTCCTTCTCAGGATGAGGAGGAGAATCGAAAGAATGTAAACCACACAGGCTGAGATAAGAACAATCCAATAACTAAAGTACAATATAAAACTACTACCAATAATAATGATAAGGGAAATAACAAGGGGAGAGAATACAATTGCTCAGCACCTGCCGACCGATATCCAGCCCAACCTGAACTGCAATCTGCCTTTCTGGGTGACTCCCCGCAGTTTATACACTGGGCATGACATGATGTGGTATGGAATACCCCTTTAGCTAGTTTGGGTCAGGTGTCCTGTCCCTGCTTCCTCCCAGCTTCTTGTGTCCCTCCTCAGTGGCAGAGCATGAGAGACTAAAAAGTTGTTGATCATAGTAATCATTATTTAGCAACAACTAAAACATCAGTGTGTCATTATCATTGTTCTCAGACTAAAGCAGAAACACAGCACTGCACCAGCTACTAGGAAGGAGAAAAATGTTACAGCTGAACCCAGGAAAATGCCTTATGTTTTCTTGTCTCATTCATGTTTTGAATTATTGAATCCTTACGCCATCACAGCACGTGCATATGCAGTTTATTGTGCAGTCATGTAAAAGCTCATTTGTTTACCAGTTAGTGGAAACCTGAAATCGTCAATCTACAAAAATATAATGCAATAGGCACAAAGAAAATGGGATAACTGTACAATAAAATCCAGGCTGCAGAACTGATCAGCCAGTCTTCAAAGGCATAGAGAAACCAAACTAGTGGTTTTGTCTCTAAAGATTCTGCCACTGAATGGTGGAAATGGATGCACAAGGATGGCAGAGGATTAGTTACGTACAAAGATCTAACAGTAAAGATTAGCAGAAAATTCAGGTCAGAGTAATCTATGTTCTGTCTTTTCAGATGATGAAATGTGACATGACAATTACGTTGCCAGTGTTTTTACGAGAAAAAAAAAAAAAAAGAGGAAAAAGAGAAAAAGCTCTTATCAAAATCTAAATCTACACTATTTAAAACCCCTACAGAAGTATCAAAAAAATCCTGCTTATTATTGAAATCTATAAGTTGGCACTTATGTCAGTAATAACAGAATTGTGCTGTCTTCACTTACAGCATAGTGCTTCAGTTCTCCACTGTCAATTCAAATTAAGCCATTAGAGCAAAAAAGAGCTTTGCTAACTTTGGATAGAAAATAATTTCCTACTGTTGTTTCTATGGCTAATGTATGCAATAGAGGCATTTGCTTTGAAACAGTAGATTTTTTTCATCAGTGATTGATATTCTGTGCTATATAACCAGCCAGACACACAAAGGATTCATTCACTTCTCTTGCTTCTTTTTGTGATAGTGTCACATCCATGAACAGTCTGTAACTGTAAGAAGGATGTCAGTTCTTCTGAATCTCTGCACATCAGTGTCTCAGTTCCTGTTGTCTCAAGACAGAACACAATGCCATTAATTATTTGAACTTCAGAGAGCAACAACTCTAAATTCCAGACCCTGCTTGTCAGAGTTAAGGTTTCTTGTGAAGTCAGTATTACATACCTGTATACCTCATTGTTGCTATTGAAAATTGCTGAGTGAACTAAACAAAATTCAATGTTGAAGGTTTTATGTAGCATTCTCATCGTGTATTTTGGATTGTCATAGAACTGTTATTTATTTTAGCAGCCATTTAGACCTCATAAATATAATAACCATAGCAGGATGTGACTCACGACTGTAAGTCTCATAAATTAAGATAACTTATCTTTTGGCCCCTTTACAGGATATCTGTTTCTTTAAATCACTGCACCAAGTTTAATTTACTGTATATTTTTCTCTGTTTTCACAAAGAACTATTTTCATGAGGCTAACGAATATATGAATGAATAAATTAACACAAAAAACTTGCTTCTCGTCAAACTAACGTTTTTTTCTTGCTGGCAGTAATAGGATAGATATCCTTCCTACAAAATCACGTGTATTGGGAACACATCCTAAATCTACTGTGTTTAATTCTACTCCAAGTTTTAAATGGAAATGAGGAATTGATTATGTTTGTAATTTTTTGTCTCATGAATTACTTTAGAGAGAATCTATTGTGCAGTATGGGAAATGAAGCTTGCTTTACCAATATGCTGAAAGCCAACCTGGAAAAATTATTCATTGTCAGAATATTTAGTTGCAAATGTAGCCCTTTTCCTATTAATTAATCATAGACTCACTAGTTCTAATTTGTGAGATATATGAACTAGGCCTAATTCCCCATTTTGTTATACTAGCTGTAGACCGCTGTACTAAAATAAAGAACTATATTTATAGTAGCACAGGGTTACAGAATTATTTAAATGAAAAGAATGATTTTTGTTAATGAATACTTTTTAAATAATGCATATTGAACTTATCTGTTGTTTGCAAACTGTTTAATAATGTTTGCAAGTTAGTGCTTTGGATGAGTGCAGCTGTTTTTTCTCCATAGATTCTGTTTTACCCTATGGATTTACCCTATGGATGTCCTATATGAGACTTTCAAAGCCAGAAAGAAGTCATAAGGATTTGGAGTTAGTTTTCACGTGGATAGGCTTTATTTGTATTTAATTCTAGGATTCAAGGCTTTTTCTTAAACTACAGAGACTGTTCTTTATGGCTAATGGCAGCTACAATCTCACAGAGCAATCAGAACCGCAACTCCTACCTTTTCTTTGCAGAAACATGTGTAAGCAAGGTTTTATACAGTATACGGTTTAAAACAGAAAGAGAGACAAAGAGACTGAAAATAGAGGAAAAAAATGAGTAGTCTGTTATTTACTCTCTGTTGGCATGTTTCATATATAATCTCGGCAGTTGTATCTCAGATGCTTAGCTGTCAACGCCTCAATGAAATATTCAGTAGATCAAATTCTGTCTGTACCTTAGCACAGATGTAAGAAAAGATTGAATCTACATCAGTTTTACTTGCAGAAATATGGATGTTTTCCTCTCTTGCACTTATTATCATCCTAACATGAAAACTATTTAAACCAAGGAACTTAATGTCATAAGAGGTCTTGGACATAAATTGGAACTGATTCTTCCTAATTGTTGGACTTGTCCACAAGTGCTATTTAGGAGGCAGTAATTTTTTAGACTGTTTCATGTACTGGATTTTCACTTAAGCCTCATCCTGTTGATGGTATGACAAAGTTCTCAGCAGGATATGCATGAAGCACTGTACAATCAATTCTTGTTTTCCCCTTTCAAGGGACTGTGTCTGCAACAGATTGTCATGAAGTCCAGTGTGTGTCACTTGCCCTGTGGGAACTGAAGAAAAGGCTGCCAGACCTATAGCCTCTATCTCCCTAATCTGAATGTAGGACGTTAGCAACTTTGCAATTCTTTCTTCTACATTCCAACTTGACATTGTCCACTAGCAAGATGCATATTCATGTGGGGGGAGGAATATTGGCAACATCTCTGCTTACATTTCTCAAGAATAAAGAACTTATTTTGGTACAGGAACAAAAAATTAACTAGTAATTGTATTGTTAAAGCAAAAAGGCCTGAGAGTAATTTAACATCTAAGAGTTGTTCTATACAAGAGCAAGAATGTGAACTTTTATTGTTTGCTTTAGAATATCAACAGTTCAAACAGCAATGAAAATGTACCATTACACCTTCTAAATATAGAGGGTCTAAGTACACATTAGGCACATACTTTGAATTACTGACAGCTTGGTCTCTAAAGAGCTGAAAGCCAAAGAAGAGATCATCTGAATCATGTTCAAAATAAAACACTCCCTGTACTTGATCCTAGAGATTTATAATTGCATTCTTTAGTTTATCCCAGTCTTTGGCAATGTTCCTAATTTATGAGTAATACCCCTGCAAAAATTTTGAGCGTCTTGCTATTATGCAGTAAGGTTAGTCAATAATTCACAAAAAAGATTATTTCTTGCAAAAGCAAAATTATATTTTTCCCAGGAACCAATTTTAAAACCAGGGATATATGAGATTAGAGATTAGCTAAATCATTATGAAAATTTAAAGATTTTTATGCTCTATCTTATCATTGTCCTTAAAGTTTAAATATCCCATATCAACATAAGTCAATGTTTTGAAAGTACAAAGACTTAAATAGAAGTTTGCTTTTCAAGAGTACTGATCTCTTGCAATATAGCAGCATTATGAGAAGTGACTGCTCAGGACTGTTGCAATGAAGAATGCTAAATTCAGAGACAACCTGTCCCTCAGCATCCAAAAGCAAAATTGAATCAAAGGACTCTCTCAAGTGAACAAAGCCTCTTGCATGTCTGTCAGAGGGTTTTCAAATCTACCATTTGTGTAACAATTTTAAAATCCCCAACTTTTTCTCCTCAGAGATGAAGGGGAGCTCTGAAAAGAAGATGAAGATCAATGGTGGCACTTTTCTTCTTTTAGGGCCATCATAGAATCATAGAATAGTTAGGGTTGGAAAGGACCTTGAGATCATCTAGTTCCAACCCCCCTGTCATGGGCAGGGACACCCCACACTAAACCATGTCACCCAAGGCCTCATCCAACCCAGCCTCGAACGCCGCCAAGGATGGAGCATTCACAACCTCCCTGGGCAACCCACTCCAGTGCCTCACCACCCTCACAGTAAAGAATTTCTTCCTTATATCCAATCTAAACTTCCCCTGTTTAAGTTTGAACCCATTACCCCTTGTCCTCTCACTACAGTCCCCAACGAAGAGTCCCTCCCCAGCATCCTTGTAGGCCCCCTTCAGATACTGGAAGGTTGCTATGAGGTCTCCAGGCAGCCTTCTCTTCTCCAGGCTGAACAGCCCCAACTTTCTCAACCTGTCTTCATATGGGAGGTGCTCCAGTGCCCTGATCATCCTTGTGGCCCTTCTATTGTTCCAACAGTTCCATGTCCTTTTCATGTTGAGAACACCACAATTGCACACAATACTCCAAGTGAGGTCTCCCGAGAGCAGAGTAGAGGGGCAGGATCACCTCCTTCGACCTGCTGGTCACGCTTCTTTTGATGCAGCCCAGGATACAGTTGGCTTTCTGGGCTGCGAGCGCACACTGCCAACTCATGTTCATTTTCTCGTTGACCAACACCCCCAAGTCCTTCTCTGCAGGGCTGCTCTGAATCTCTTCTCTGCCCAACCTGTAGCTGTGCCTGGGATTGCTCCAACCCAGGTGTAGGACCTTGCACATGGCATGGTTAAACTTCATAAGGTTGGCATCAGCCCACCTCACAAGCGTGTCGAGATCCCTCTGGATGGCATCCCTTCCCTCCGGCGTATGAACCGAACCACACAGCTTGGTGTCATCTGCAAACTTGCTGAGGGTGCACTCAATCCCACTGTCCATGTCACTGACAAAGATGTTGAACAAGACCGGTCCCAACACCGATCCCTGAGGGACACCATTCGTTACCAGTCTCCAGCTGGACATTGAGCCATTGACCACAACTCTTTGCATGCAGCCATCCAGCCAGTCCTTTATCCACTGAGTGGTCCACCCATCAAATTGACGTCTCTCCAATTTAGAGACAAGGATGTCATGTGGGACAGTGTCCAGGGCTTTTCACAAGTCCAGGTAGATGACGTCAACTGCTCTGCCCCTGTCCATCAGTTTCGTAGCCCCATAATAGAAGGCCACCAAATTGGTCAGGCAGGATTTCCCCTTAGTGAAGCCATGCTGGCTGTCACCAGCCACCTCCTTGTTTTTCATGTGCCTTAGCATGTCTTCCAGGAGAATCTACTCAAAGAGTTTTCCAGGCACAGAGGTGAGACTGACTGGTCTGTAATTCCCCAGGTCATCCGTTTTCTCCTTCTTGAAAATGACGGTTATATTTCCCTTCTTCCAGTCATCGGGAACTTCACCTGACTGCCATGACTTTTCAATATGATGGCCAGTGTCTTAGCAACTTCATTCACCAGCTCCTTCAGGACCTGCAGATGGATTCCGTCAGGTCCCATGGACTTGTGTACGTTTAGGTTTCTAAGATGGTCTCGAACCAGATCCTCTCCTACAGTAGGCCTAGGGTCCTCATTGTCACAGTTCCTGCGTTCGCCTTCCAAGACTTGGGTGGTGCGGTCAGAGATTTTACCAGTGAAGACTGAGGCAAAGAAGTCATCAAGAACCTCAGCCTTTTACAAATCCTATGTAGCCAGTTCTCCCGATAGCTCCCGGAGGGGGCCTACGTTGTCCCTAGTCTGTCTTTTACTCGCTACATACCTATAGAATCCCTTCCTGTTATCCTTGACATCCCTAGCCAAGTTCAATTCTAACTGGGCCTTAGCCTTCCTCACCTGGTCCCTAGCTTCCCAGACAGCATCCCTGTATTCTTCCCAGGCCGCCTGTCCCTGCTTCCACCTTCTATAAGCCTCTTTTTTCCTTTGAATTTTTCTGAGCAGCTCCTTATCCATCCAAGGAGGTCTCCTGGCCCTCTTGCTGCACTTCCTTCTAGTTGGGATGCAACACTCCTGAGCTTGGAGCAGGTGATCCTTGAATAACAACCAAGAGTCTTGGGTTCCCCTGCCCTCTACTGCTGTATCCTATGGAACCTTACTAAGCAGGCTCCTGAAGAGGCCAAAGTCTGCTCTCTTGAAGTCCAGGGCAGTGAGCTTGCTTCACGCTCTTCTCACTGTCCCGAGGATCTCGAATTCAACCATCTCATAGTCACTATAACCAAGGCTGCCCTGGAGCATCACATTTCTAACCAGTCCTTCCCTGTTGGTGAGCACAAGGTCAAGCACGGCACCTCTCCTTGTCGGCTCCTCTATTACTTGCAGAAGGAAGTTGTCTTCCACACAATCGAGGAACCTCCTGGAATGCTTGTGCCGGGCCGTACCATCACTCCAACAGATGTCAGGGTGGTTGAAGTCTCCCATAAGAACAAGGGCCTGCGAGTGTGAGGCTGTTCCTGTCTGCCTATACAGCACTTCATCCACAGATTCCTCTTGATCAGGCAGTCTGTAACAGATCCTCACAGTAATGTCCCCCATCGCTGCTCTCCCTTTAACCCTGACCCACAAACTCTCTGTCAACTGCTCACTCGTCCCCAGACAGAGTTCCATACTCTCCAGCCTATCCCTAAGAGAAATAGCAACTCCCCCTCCCCGCCTGCCAGGCCTATCTTTTCTATAGAGCCTGTAACCTTCCATTCCAACATTCCAGTCGTAGGAGCCATCCCACCATGTTTCTGTCATGCCTACTATATCATACTCCCGTAGTCGTGCACACATCTCTAATTCCTCTTGTTTGTTTCCCATGCTACGGGCGTTTGTATAGAGGCATCTGAGCCGAGCTCCAAATGAAGCCAGCTTGTTGGCTGGAGTGGCTGGAATATCTCTGCATCGCTCCGAGCATTTATTGTAGGTGCTGGCAACTGACTGGATGTGTTGGGATGGAATAATGCCCCCCTCCCCCAACACATCTAGTTTAAAGAAACCTTGACCCATCTGGCAAGCCTCCTGCCAAAACCACTCTTCCTCTTCTTTGTCAGATCAGCTCTACCAGCCCCCAGCAGACCTGGCCTACTAACTTGGGTCCCGTGTTCAAGACACCCAAACCCCTGACTATGACACCATCCTTTTAACCATTTATTAACCTGGCCAATCCTCCTAGCTTTTTTAAGGTCCTCCCCTGTATCCTGGAGAATTGATGAAAAGACAACCTGAGCTCCAGAGCCCCTAACCACCTCTCCCAGGGCTCTGTAGTCCTTCTTTATGTTCTCCAGGCTACTGCTATCAACATCACTAGCACCCACATGGATCACTAGAAGTGGGTAATAGTCAGTGGGACTCACTAGAGCAGGCAGCCTCTCTGAAACATCCCTGATCCGTGCCCCAGGTAGTCAACACACCTCCCTCGAGACCGGGTCAGGCCGACAGATGAGTGCCTCTGTCCCTTTCTGGCAGCACCAGTAGAGATCTTCTTTACCGGCGCACCAGCTGGTTGTTTCTGGTGCAAGTGCCCTTCCTTCTTAGCCCCCTGCAGAACAGCAAAGCGGTTCTGGGTGGGGACAACAGATTTAGGAGGAAGCCCCTTGTTTTTTATTGTCCTCTTCCTCTTTTTTTTTGTTGTTTTTTGTTGTTACTATTTCCCAGCTTCCTGGGTTAACGGCCTCCTCCACTCCTCCATGAGCTTCAGGGGATGCCTGAGGCCCTTGCACAGTTTGGGCCTGGAGGAGGCAGTCCTGCTTCCTCTCAGCTTCCCTGACATCTTGCAGCCTATTCACAGCATCCCGCAGCTCAGCCATCTGCTGCAGGAGGACCTCCACCAGGGAGCACCGAGTGCAGCCCTGCCCATTGGGCACCGTTCCCTCACGAGACCGCTGCAGGCACTCTCTACACTCCGAGCTCTGCACTGCAGCCTCCCCTCTCATCGGCTCTGTCTGGGTGCCTACGCTGGCCACAGCCAGGGCAGCCAGAGCAGAGCTCCCAGACCGGGCCCCGGTCATACAGAAAGTGCTCGCCATCCCGCTCGAACTGCCGCGCAAACTGCCTCGACCCGCTCTCCTTCGCAGCGCTTGTGATCGCTCGCGCTCCCAGGGGCAGGATTTTACCCAGTCAGGGCTGGTGCCGCTCCTCCTGGCTCCGCCCCCTGTGAGTCAGCTGCTCGCGTCAGCTGAGCTGCCGGCTCCTGGGCAAGTCCTGTCGAGGAGTTGAGGCTCCCTCGGTGGCTCTGGCAGCTCTGAGTTGAGGCTCCTGGACTGAGTTATGAGGCTTCCTACTTTTTTATTATTTTTTCTGTAAATGCATGTTCCTAGTGAGTCTAGATTTCCCTGATTTCAATCAGAAGAAAATAAAATTTGTTCTGTTGTTATTTACTTAACCGAAAAAAGTGTTTGGAAACTACAAGAATTTCCTAATTAAATTGTAGGAATTTCTATCCCATGAACTTGCATCAGATCAAAACAGAATTTGAAAATCCTAAGAATTATTGCAAACTTTTCCCTGAGTCTGCAGTTAATTTTGGGCATTACTGCCTAGATCAAACAAATTAGGAATTTCTTGATATAAGATACATATGACTAGAGAAATCTAAAAAAGGAAGCATTTTTTTATTATTTTCATATGGAAATGATTTCACATGAAAACTGTTTAGCCTAGAAATTACTATATCCAGTATATATTAACAGAATTAACGGAAACATTTAAATACACCAGAATGTTTTCCCTTCATCATTACAAAGTATTTGTTGCCAACAAGTAAAATAGCAGCCAATGGTGTTGAAATTACCTTTGCTTAACTGAGTTGTTGTCTTTCTTTTTGGATTGTTATTATATGAACCAGAAGTATCATCCTATTCCAGCTGCAGATAAATTTTTGAACTCCTGTCACTTTCTCCCCCTCCCCCTTTTGCCTCTTTTCCTGAAATTACACAGAACCTTTACTTAACTTTTGCAGAAAGGTGGCAAAGGTGAAAAGACTATTCCAAATCCAGAGGCCTCCACTTGAATCTGACAAGGAAACACTGATGTTGACCAAGAATAGAGGATGGAGACTCATATAGTGATGACTGGAAAAAGACTGTGTTGAAGGAGACCAAGGAAGAAGGAAGGACACATGGTCCATGCTAGAAAATATTACTGCAGTTCAGATGAGACATACAAGGTACTTAATAACTTAATTCCACATGTGCTGTGTAATATCATGTTTCCATTGACCTTAGGGGCTGACTGTCACCAGTTTATCAAATATGTGAATATCCTAACCCTCCATTTGAGCACTCTGTACTTAAAATCACCAACATTATCAGCAAATAATACTGATGTCTTTGAAGTAGTTTATCACCTTTGCAAAAGCAACATCTTTGACTGAGGAACATAGCTCAAATTTTATCATAGAATCATGGAATCATAGAATGGTTTGGGTTGGAACGGACCTTAGAGATTTTCTAGTTCCAACATCCCTGTCATGGGCAGGAACACCTTTTGCTAGGCCAGGTTGCTCAAAGCCTCATCCAACAAAGCCTTGAACACTTCCAAGCATAACAATATCCCCAACTTGCCTGGACAAATTGTCTGGGCAAATCTTCATAAAATTCTCAAAACTAATACAGAACTACAAAGTTGGTGTTTGGGAAATGTTCCTCTCAATCTGTCAGTGAAACAGAACACACCTTCAGAGTGCCATAAATGACCTTGTAAGGTACGAGTTGTTGGGAACCATCACGTTCTGAAAGCAACTTTCAGTTGGCTAAAATTAGTGAGAAGAATGCATCGGTTTGCAAATCTAGGTCCTTTTGTCTTCTGTGTAATGTAGCAAGATAAACCAAACATGTATGGAGTTATTTGACTGACTCTCAATTCATTTAGACTTATAGCTAGGCTCTTTACCATGAGCCTTTATAGTCAGTGGAGATTTGAGCATTATGAAGGCTGTAGGTCTTAAGGTCCATGGTGCTATTTAGTTCATTCTAAGTAGGCAGATAAAGTAAGTCAAAGAGATTATGGCATAAAAGTATTTCTTGGGTGGCATGGTTTAGTGTGGGGTGTCCCTGCCCATGGCAGGGGGGTTGGAACTAGATGATCTTAAGGTCCTTTCCAACCCTAACTATTCTATGATTCTAAGTATCTATATCTCTCTGGTAATCGTAAGGAGATCCTGCGGAACCTAAGTTAGCAACTTCCCAAACAGTGTAAACCAACACACACAGATATTGCTCAGCAATTTTTCTTTAAATGCTTGTTCAGCTCCTAAGCAAGTCCTCTGAACTCCTCCTGGCTCCCCCATGTATTACTCTTTTTTTCATGTTCAACCTAGTTAAAATAAGATGTCAAAGGTGTGATGTCTAAGTATACCTGGACTCAAAGACTGATAAACCTGATGTTTAAGAATATTTTCTACTTTTACTCTTAGTACTGCAATAATTCTGAATACCAAATGACAGACAATGTAAACACTTCTTAGACGTCTGTTTCCTACTTAAGTTATTCTACAATTAAAAATCATTAGTACAGTGAGAATGACTAAGCAAATGACATTTGTACAGGATATGGAAAAGGGGAAATATTCAATTCTGTTCAAATAAATATTTACTTAGATGTTCAAAACTGCTTGCAGACAGAAAAAATATGATGACAAATGACACCCTTCACAGTTGTCAAAAATGCATTTAGAGTGTTCTAAAACAAAACAGAGGTCTCTTTTTTTAAAGCCACTGATCGTATTTGGGAGCAGAACTATTAAACCCATAACTCCTTCCGATAGGCAACCAATTCTGACCTGTTAGAATTTCTAAAGACATTGTTTGTGTGATATTAGAAAGCAAAGAACCATAAGTAGCAGATTTGGATTCTTATGTTTGCAGTGTCTTTCTATCTGAGTAGTGATAGTTCTGATAGATATTTTGACATGGCATGCTGACAGAAAACAGGAAAACAGACATGCTAGAGATAAGGTGGAAGCCCACTGAAGTAATTTAGAGAAAATAAAGACTGTCAAAAGCAATAACATGAATACACTGATCTCTATTACAGGTGTCACAAGACAGTCAAAAGAAATTGGCTGACAAATATCCAGAATAAGCTACTTATGGCACTGTATCAGGAAAAACAGCCACAATGGCAAAAAGGTTTGCAAGGCTGACCAGCTGCATTAGCAGGGATAACAGTATGAGATGATCTATATGGGAGTTTTACATGTGAGAGTCTACTCATGTGCTGCATCGACCCAGATAAGCTTGTTTTAGTCCTCTTGGAGCTGCATGAAAATTAAAACAGTTTTTAATAATTAAAAAATAAACCACCACATTTTAATTGAGTATGAGAATTCAGAAAATCAAGAAAACCCTCCTAGCATTACTTAAGTAAAATTTTTAAAAACAATAATATTTTGTAAGTTATTTATTCTGGTTTATTTTTCTCTTTATTTCTCTTGCCTTCAGGAAAAAGCTAGAATGGAGTAAAAAGGTTGGTTGTTCTTTTTTGAAAATTAAATCAGAAGCTCACAAATAAGCTTATTCTAGAAATAATGTTGAGAAAAAATGCAACACAGTAACAAACTCAAAACTGACAAACACATGGAAAACTGCAAAATATGCTTTGTTGAAGAACTTCTTGACAGAACAACATAGACTTATGTACCTAATTACCATTAATTTTCAGTGGGAACTGGGTAACTAACTGTACTTGCTTCCCCTCAATATGCTCCCATAATAAATTCTTAAAAGAATTTATACTCTGCTGCAAATTTTACTATAAAAAGCAATGTACTATATACTAATTTCTTGCATTTTCTTTGCAATTATTTTATATATTTGAAAAGCTTTCTCTTTTCTGCTCAACCTTGAAATATTCATTAAATGGACTTGTTCTTAAAGAATCATAATTTAGTACTTGGATTTTACCTCAGGGTCAGATGCAAAATCTACTATAGATGACGATGAAAACAGATGCTTAGTGTGAGTGTACACCTGACTGACAGCAATGGCAATCAGAGGTAAGTAGGGAAAATTCTAAAGTTCCAGAGAAATTTGGGCAGCAACGTCTTAAACTCTCCAACAACGACTCTTAACAATTTTAAAGCGGAGAATAAAATGTTGAGTGGAAGAACTGCCTGACCAGTTGCCTGACCAGTTTGGTAGCCTTCTATGATGGGGCTATGGAACTGATGGACAGGGGTAGAGCAGTTGATGCCATCTATCCGGACTTGTGCAAAGCGTTCGACGCTGTCCCACGCGACATCCTTGTCTCTAAATGGGAGAGACATCAATTTGATAGGTGGACCACTCGGTGGATAAAGAACTGGCTGGATGGCTGCAAGCAAGGAGTTATGGTCAATGGCTCCATGTCTGGCTGGAGATCACTAACGAGTGGTGTTCCTCAGGGATTGGTGTTGGTACCAGTCTTGTTCAACATCTTTGTCGGTGACATGGACAGTGGAATTCAGTGCACCCTCAGCAAACTTGCCGATGACACCAAGCTCTGTGGTTCAGTTGATACTCTAGAGGGAAGGAATGCCATCCAGAGGGACCTTGACATGCTTGTCAGATGGGCCAATGTCAACCTTATGAAGTTTAAGCATGACAAGTGTAAGGTCCTACACCTGGGCTGCAGCAATCCCAGGCACGGCTACAGGTGGGGCAGAGAAGGACTTGGGGGTGTTGGTTGATGAGGAACTTAACATGTGCTGGCAGTGGGCAACTGCAGCCCAGAAAGCCACCTATATCCTGGGCTGTATCAAAAGGAGCATGACCAGCAGATTGAAGGAGGTGATCCTGCCCCTCTACTCTGCTGTCATAAGTGAGACCTCACTTGGAGCATTGCGTACAGTTCTGGTGTCCTCAACATGAAAAGGACATGGAACGGTTGGAACAAGTCCAGAGGAGAGCCACAAGGATGATCAGGGGACTGGAGCACCTCCTGTGTGAAGATAGGCTGAGAAAGTTGGGGCTGTTCAGCCTGGAGAAAAGAAAGCTGTGTGGAGACCTCATAGCAGCCTTCCAGTATTTGAAGGGGGGCTATAGGGATGCTGGGGAGAGTATTCGTTAGGGACTGTAACGATAAGACAAGGGGTAACGGGTTCAAACTTAAACAGGGGAAGTTTAGATTGGATATAATGAGGAAGTTCTTTACTGAGAGGGTGGTGAGGCACTGGAATGGGTTGCCCAGAGAAGCTGTGAGTGCTCCATCCCTGGTGATGTTCAAAACCAGACTGGACAGAGCCTTGGGTGACATGGTTTAGTATGAGGTGTCCCTGCCCATGGCAGGGGGGTTGGAACTAGATAATCTGAAGGTCCTTTCCACCCCTAACTATTCTATGATTCTATGATTCTAACTCTTATTAACTTCAGAAAGCCAGGATTCACCTTGTTTATTTCCTAATTATTAAAGAAAATACTAAAATAACTAATTGAGCAGAAACTATTCTTAATAAAATATGTATTTTATCTGGTTCTTCTTTCAGACGGGAAATCAAACACATTTGACACAAATAATTAGTATTTCATTTAGGCATGCTTGTGAGTAGGGTGATGTTCATGGCATGATATGATCACAGAATTAAGTCATCCCAAAATACTCTTAAAGCATTATCAGTATAATCAATTGGTTTGGTTTTCCATGAGACTTCCTCTGTGCAATGTAGTTCACAGATGACAAAGTGTCAGTATTCCATATGAATGAACCTAATGGAGAAAATGCCTGTTCTCAGATAGCAGATGGAATTGATACGAACACAAGACAAAATTCTCAAACTGGTAGAAAATAGGGTTGGGATTGGGCCCAGCAACAGTAGCATGCATACATAAAAAGGAAAAAAAAATGTAATCAAAGAAAGCAGGGGAACAGATTTTTATACAGATTATGATATTGTATTTGAATATTTCATAAATCCTGTTAAGAAACCACCCATGTACTTCTAGTCCATGATCAGTAAAAAAAATGACATAAAAAGTATTGCAAGAGATGATGAAAATGTAATTTCTGTCTTAGTAGATGGATGAGTAAACTTATTATTTTGTCCTTAATTTTTAAAAAGTCACAATGGCATGTTAATAAATTGGTGTGCTCTTCGAAGGATACTCAGAAAAACTTGTCTGCTGCAGTTCATAAATCTCCCAAGTGTTTTGGAATTACAAATGCCTTTGGGACATAGAAACACGAAACGCTGCTACAATGTCAGCTCTGAAAAAAACCTGTGAATATTTAAACAAATAATGAGATAAAAAATAATGCATAATTAAAGGGATTTTTCAGAAGAAGTCTGAGTTGTATTTATTTTAAGGGTGGCAGTGAAATACATTTGCACCTGTGTATGTTCCAAAGGTGTCATTTTCACAAGTCTTACTGCACAAATAGGGCCTAAGCACATAATACATTATTAAACAGGTTATGTATTTCAAAGAGAATAAAACTATATGAAAATAAATCTGATATTTAATTTTAATAATATATCAGAATTGCTAGTATATTGGTCCAGAAAAGATTTAAACAAATTAACAAGCAGCACAGGTCAATATTTTGTGTTTTGTTTTGAAATTTTATTTATAAACTGTCTAATAAAAGGCCATTTTGAATCGGTGTAATTGGCCCTGTTTAAAGGGTGACAAAGGTAAGATCTGCTTCACAGTTTCTCTGGTGAATATACTGATCTGAAATTGGTCCATATTAGCACTGCAGCAGCAATGTTTAGCTTCCCCAGCAATTGAAACATATTCTAATTAGCTCAATAACATAAAGGATGTGGAATTATTGCCATAATAAGCATCGCGCTCAGAATACATTCCCTTTCTAATGTAATGCATCAGGCAACAAAAACTGGCTCCCAGACACAGTCAAGGGTCTTTCTGGCTTGTGTAAATCACTACAACGCTTTGCAGATTCCTTCAAAATGTGACATATGAACTACATGCCTATAAGTAGTTAAAAATACTTCATTGGGAAGCTTAAAATAGGAAACTATTCTCTTTAGTTACTTTATTTCTAACTAGAAAACTGCTTTTCTTGTTCAGCCCGCAGACACAGAGAGGTGATACACATACGCCAGCAAGTAGTGCACTAACCAAGAGCAGACCTAATGGCCCTACTAAGGCCCCAAAATCCAGACTACCTGCACTTCAGGGTTCAGATCACCTCTGGTCTGATTCTGCAAGCTATGGGTCCATTAGAGGCTGGAAATCATTAGGAGTCCCTCTGGAGAGCATCTACTGGTTTAGTTTGTACCTGAAAGGAATCTATCCCCTGAGCTGTAAGAATTTCTCTCCGATGCAAACATAAGGGCGGTAAAACTAGTCAACTGGGAAATTAATTACATCAGGATATGCCTGACCTGCGCTGACATCCCTGTGTGGACACCAGCACAAGCAATCCCAGCAAATGGTCAATTTTACCTGCCACTGAAGATGGTGTTTCTGTCCTAAATCAAGTACTTCAAGGTCCTTAAATTTAAGTGTGGGGATTCTGGCCTATTATATTGACAGGGAGAGATCACTTAACAATTACTGTCATGGGCAAAACAGATTTGGCCTGGTGAAATCAGTTTAATTTATCACCAATCAAATCAAACTGGGATAATAAGAAATAAAACCAGATGTTAAAATACGTTCCCAACACACCCTCCTTCTTCCTCGGCTTACTTTTACTCCTGAATTTTTTACCTCCTCTCCCACAGCAGTGCAGAGGGACAGGGAATAGGGGTTGTGATCAGTTAATCCCATGTTGTCTCCGCTGCTTTTTCTTCCTCAAGGGAGGACTATTCTCCTGCTCCTGTGTGTGGTTTCTTCCATGGGAGACAATCTTCCAGGAACTTCTCCAACCTGAGTCTTTCACACTGGATGCAGTTCTTCATGAACTGCTCCAGTGTGGGTCCCTTCCATGGGTGTAGTTCTTCAGGAACAGACTGCTCCAGTTTGAGTCCCTTGTGGGGTAACAGCTCCTGCCACCAAACCTGCTCCAGCATGGGCTTCCTTCTCCATGGAGCCACAGGTCCTGCCAGGACTCTGCTCCAGAGTGGGCTTCCCATGGGATCACAGCCTCCTTCAGACATCTCCCTACTTCTGTGTGGTTTCCTTCTCAGTTGGATATCTGCTTTAGCATGGACCTCCATGGGCTGCAGAGGAACAGCTGTGGTCTGTTGTCACAGACACGGTCTGCACCACGGGCTGCAGGGGAATCTCTGTTCTGGCATCTGGAGCACTTCCTGCCCTCCTGTACTGACTTGGGTGACTGCAGAGCTGTTCCTCTCACGTATTCTCAGTTCTCTGTCTGGCTGCAGTTGTTATCCCAGAGGCTCCACCACCATCACTGATGCACTTGGCCTTGGCCTGTGGTGGCTTCATCTTGGAGCCAGCTGGCATTGGTTCTGTTGAACATGGGAGTTGGGTGCTTCTAACAACTTCTCACAGAAGCCACCTGTGTAGACCCCCTGCTACCAAAACCTTGTCATGCAAACCCAATGTAACCTTGTACATTCTGGAAAAACTTCAGAAATGTATTTATCCTTCTCTTCTGTGAGCCCTGCCATGTCTTTTATGAGCTGTTGTGAGGGATCCTATATTTTTTTGTGAAAAAAACACATCCAAATTTGGACTCCTTGAAACTTAATGAGCCACATGGATATCCTGTGCTCTAACTCACCGTCTGTATTAATTAATTTCACTGATAAGTAAAGTTAGCAATGTCAGTGTACAAATAACTGTAGATACTATTGTTTACCATGTGAGATTCCGTGGAGTGTAATCACATAATTAAGAAATTTCATGTACATAGTTAAATGTCTTAACTTACACCTGTCTGTATCATATCAATGCAATTATCAGCACAAAGAGCAAGTGAAAGACTGGAGTAGGAGCCTGAATGATGACCAGTGGCTTAATTTCTTTTCCTTTTTATCTCCTTTGCATGTGTTCACCCACACAGATGACTCACCAGTAATTAATACCACCTTTGCTGAAGTTGACTAGAAAGGTAATGGAAGAGTACAGATGTCTTTGTGGAAAGAAACTTAAAGAAGATGTGGTTCTATGTATCTCATGAATAAACATAAATGACAAAGTTATTGAAACATCTGAATTGACCATCACGTACCGGACCCATAAGCATCTGATCATCTGGCTCTTCTGATCTGCAATATGTCACCAAGTGGCATTACCTCCTAGTGTAATTAAAATGCTGTGAAAAGAATATACTCAGTTTTTAACATTAAAGCTTTTGTTTTAGTTAAAAGTTGTTTCAAGAGGCCCCAGCTGACACTGGCTAAGGCTATAAATGTTCCATAGTTTAATTACATGAAAACCTAAGATATCTCCTTCTCAGTAAGCCATTTGGCTATGCAAGCTAGTCATTATCTCTTTAGATATCAGTAATTAAATATTAAGATTCACTGTTACAGTCTTTCATGCTGTTTTCAAAGCATTTCCATAATACCTTAGAAGTTCTTTTTCTTTCTATTTTTTTTGTGCAGGTGTCTGATTGCTAACCTACATAGTTTACTTTTTATTATTTACCTGAAAATCAACAGTTCCATCAAGCTAAGGCATACATGAACTGTGGTCCTAACACTACCAACACTTAGATGGTGATCTACAGTCAAAATGTAGGAAGACACTGATGGTGTCCTTAAGCAAATGTAAAAGGAACTGTACTTTGCATTACTAACCTGTTTTTTGTTTATGTCATGGCAATCTGGGACTGTTTTCAACAGATAATGACACATTGCACAACAGAATGACACGAAGGACAAAGAAGGGTTGATTGTTCCAACAACCACAAATTATTTATTTCAGACTGAAAAGGGATCCAAATATTTTTGGAAACCTTGTTGCTGGAACTAGGAATTGCTTTCGAAGCAGGAGCCCTTGATGTGAACCATGTGTTTATTTAACTACTCAGATTATAGCCAAACTCTTCAAAATGCCTTTTATAAGAAGTGTCTAAATAAGAAATGTATCTGTCCTTACAGTATTTGAAAAGAAACTTAAACTCTAAAAAAGGCAGTGGCAAAGTGTTTGAACACTCAGCATTATTTCACCCTTTAACTAGGCTAAGCTATAAATTTATTAGCAAAAGCAGTAGTATCTATGCTTTTCTGTATAAGTTTCTAATTTTCTTAAGATGGAGGTTAGGGTTCTCATCTTCTTTAAAAATGTGGATAAAATAAAATTGTTTGTTGTTCTAAGAGTATATGTGAACAATATCAGTGGTAACTGATGATGATATCAAGGAAGTCAGAGATCATTAAAGCTATGCAGATATAAAACTTAATTTTAACTCTCAGAAGTTTGGATATTCAAACTATTTAAACATCAAAGCCAGATATATTCTCTTAAATAAATTCTTGGATTTAGACCACACTGTTTTCTTGGTTTTGTGGTCCTGATCCCATGAGCATGAACGCAAATAATATTTTTGACTTTTGCATACTTTGGTTTGCACGACATATAACCAAGAAATCCCATATATAGTAACTCCCTCCTTCTCACTCATACACACAAGTAGACAAGGAAAAAACCCTGTTTAGCTAACCTGAGGCCCTGAATATAATTATTTTTGCACTTAACTGCAGAGTAATGTATTCAAATTCTGAGGTTCCACGAAATATTTTCCTCTGGCTTTGTAAATAAGAGATTGTGTTTCTGCTTTCTGAGGGGTTCATAAAAAGGCGAAAACAAGCACTTTTTGCTTGTATAGTTTTCCTTCTGCACCCCATGAGTACAAAACATATCTTAAGAAACAAAGCTTGTTTGTTCGTTTTCGTTTAAGCAAAGTCTGGAATGCATGTAGTATAATAAAGGGAATTTGCTGAAGGTGAAAGGCACGTCTTCTTACCTGGGATGAATTTACAGCCAAGTTTATTGAGCACATGTGAAAATTTGTAACTTGGGGTACATAGCATTCATCCTCAGGGAAATGTGGGCCATTTGACTATACTGTCAAAGGATGCCGGAGCAAATATGAGGTTGTTAAATCATGTAGATTACTGTCTAAGAAGTCTGGCATCCAAGTGGGCTAAAGGACTCTGACAGTAAAAAAAACTCATAATGAATATAAATATAATAAAAGTATAAAATTTTGAAGTTTTTTTCATCCAGGCTGTAAGTAATATATCTGACAACTCATGCAAATAGTAGGGTATTTCTATGAGATATTTTAACTGGTGCTCTTGGGTTAAGAACAGGCAAAGTTAGATTCAGAGTGTCTATCTGGGAACTTTCAATTCAGGTATTATGATAATTAGATTAATAACTCCTGTTAGAATGTAGAAGTTTGGGCTGGAATATATTTCACATAATGTAGGTTATCTAGAAGTTAGCAATTTAGTTGTAAATGCAGAGTTCCTCTTCAACCAGGAATAACTAGCCCAGAGGAGATTCATCCACTAGGCCCAGATTCTATTCTTACCTGAGGAAGAATGAGTCACCCACCCTCTAGCTATCAGAGTGCAGCACAATCTAAATGGAAGGAGACCTCCACCTCTTCCGATAGGACTAGGGAGTGTGCAAATGCATGAGAATTTTGCCAAAGAGAAAGAGTGGACTAGCTGTTAGGCAGACATTTTGGGGTTTGTACACCCCACCGCAACCCACCCCTCTTTTAATCTGCTGATTGTCTGATTTAAAGCTCAGTGTAAATGCCACATAGAGTGAGGTTATCTTGACTGCGTGATCTGGTACTCATGGTATCTGTCTTTTGGATGAGTGACTTAAGTGTTAAGCGTAGGTTCCTGAAGTGGCAGTGAGGTATCCATCATTTCTATGGTTTTAGGCCCTACTGTAATTTACTATGGCTATTTCTATTTGATTAATTATTTTTTTTTTTCCACTTAAACAAAAATAAACCATTTCTCACTTTTTCTCCAAAAGGTAACAGTGGTATTACATATCTTGTCTTCTGCCAACTTACATTCACTCAGTAGCTTACACCTGGAATCATTTATGCCACTCTGCATAGCTTCTGTGAATTTGCATTTCAATTTACTTCTTTTTTCACAGTGCTATACTACAATTCCACTCTGTGGAAAAGGTCTGACCATAATCTTTACCATTATGATTTCTAATTTTTAAAGTATATGTATAAATTTTAAGGTTAAGAGGGACCACTATGATCTGATTTTCTGCTTAACACAGGCCAAAAAATTATAAAAGTCTGGGAAATATCACTATAGAGCTTAAGATTTAAGACAGATAGATGGGTAGATTTATATATTCCTTTTAAAAACTTGAAAATGTCAAACACATACTCTAGAATAGTATTTTTGAATGGAGACTTAGCTCTTCACTTCTGTGTTAAGATCAAGTGTCAAGGTCCTGATGATAATTTCACGCTATGCGAGGAGCATTCTTTTTTTTTGCAAACCAATATTGTGTAGAAACACTGACCTCATCATTCCTCAGACTTGAAACCAGACACATTTTTAAAGGCATTTTCTCTACTTGAGTGAAATAAAACAGAGCTCAAGTTGCTCTTGTCGTTGGTCACAGTGTTTTTGATCATGCAATATAAGAAGGATGAAGGATTAGATAATACATTAGACATCGTAATATCTTACATCTGAAGTCATACATGGAGAAACAACTTAAGAAAAATGACAGTATCCTTAACCACCTGAGCTCTTTTAAAGGACATAGACATCAAAAACTTGAAGTAATACCAAAACCTTATGCCAAAGGAATTTTTAGTAAGGTATACTAAATGTTATTAATGACTATTCTTTACCAGATTGCATATTGTATTCCTAATGCTGTATTTGTGAGGAAATCCAGCATGATGAACAAACATGTCAGCAACATAACAGTACATGTCTGAAACTGATTTCAGATGCACTGGTTTTGCATTAACATATCTAGGTTTAGCATTACTTTAGTAATACCAAATGTAATTGCAGTCAAAATGAGATCAATGTACATCTATATTTATATCTCTCATCTCCCTATATCAAGCAGTCTGCTCTTGCATGCAAAGCATGTGGGTATAAATAGATGAACTTTCAAAAACAACTGTTTCATTAGCAAGGGATGGATTGAGCAGACAGAACAGTAGGAATCAAATATTTATTAAGTATATATAGGAGCCACTCTTGTGAGTGAGAAGTCTGAGTTTGCCTGGAAGCAGACTTGCTGAAATGATTCCTTGACGCTCTGGAGTTTTACTATATCTCTTTTTTTCTGTTAACTTTCCATCCTTCTATAAGGTACACATCAGTGCAATCAAAATCTAATCCACAACTTTTATTTAATTTAATATTATATTTTGTCTGTGGCATTTCAGCATTATAATTCAGGCAATTTCTGAAGGAAACTCTAGTAAAAGTGTACAAACACCCATCATCCTGATGTGGAGGAAGGCTAAAAAATATTTTAAATGATTAACTTTTCTACACCATCAGCTTTTCAGTGATCATAAATATTGAAGGAAGCATATAAGAAAGTAGGTCAAATTACTTCAGATAACTGCAAGAGGAAGCCTCTAGGGACAAAAAAGAGAAAACCAGAGCACAAAATAATATAGAACTAGAAAAGGCTATAAAGTATAATGAGAAAGAATGAGCATACTGTAGTGAACAGATGACAAAAGAGACTCCATTTACTACTCTGTAAAGAAAGCTATCAATGGATCGTAATGTGAAGAGTGCAGTGTTTAGTGTCATTTTTGCATCATGCTTCAAATTTACAATTTGAAATTGTAAAATTTCAAATGGTTTCTGTTGATTTTAACAGAGTAAAAAATAAGGGGTAAAAAAACCACCACCAAACAAACGAAGACAGATGCACGCCTTCAGCTGAGTCTGATGAAATTCATTCTTGATTTAAAGAAGTAACCTAAACAACCTTCAAAATATTAATGAAGAATTAAAAAATTGTGGAGTATGGGTGGTGTTTCCATGAAAAAATGTGAGCTTTTCTTGGTCCCTAACTTGGAAGATTTAATATAAACATCTAAATCAGGTAATTGTCTACAATTATTTAGTATTTAATCCAAATATATAACAGTTTTCTAGCTCTCTGCAGTGATTACAAGGGATACCTAGTTTGACAAGATTTCTAATTCTGATATCACAGATAAATGACTCAAGTATTTTGATGGGAGTCTAGATTGTAATATCTGTCTTTAAAGAGGAAGAAGAGGAGGAGCTATGCAACTTTAGAACATTCAGTTTGTTTTCAGTTATAGAAAAATACTATGTAAAACACTAAAATTATTTGTAAGCAATTATACTAGAAAGTAGCAGGAAATATGAAAGAGCCAACACTGATTCTCAAGAATGAACAGTTTAAAACTCATTCATATATCAACTGACAAATTATGCGGACAAAGGAGAAAACATAGTTTTCATATATCTAAGCCAAAGGAAGGTTCTTAAATTTCTTGTGATCTTCTAAAAACCAGGTTAAATATTTGTTACGTTGGATCCATGGTCAGATACAGGCAAAACAAGTTAGAAGATTGTACTTAGAGAATACCTAATATTGGCTCATTTTTGTAGATTTCTTCTACAGACATCATTGTATTGAATACTACTCAGTTTTCACTAATTGCTAGGGTAACAGAATAATAAGTGTGTTCATTTAAAGTTCACATGACAGTAATTTAAAAGTGTTTGGTGTCATGTTAATGTACTGAATTGGAATTATAGTAAAAGATTGGAGAACTGCTCTGAAAAGATAAAATAGGATGCAGCTCTGTAAAGGAAGAATGCAAAGATCTAAGGATAAATTAGAAGTCATCAGATTTAGAATGAAAAAGTGATTTAGATCGCATTTTTGCATGAAACAATCTATGGATATGTGAAACTATAAACAGAATAAAACCAATATTTATGTTTGTGCAATAGGAGGTAAATATCAATAGGCATGTATAAACAAAAGTAGGACCAATAGGTAATGGTCTCCCTTTACAAAGCACTGGAGAGTCTCCACCTGGAGCATTGTGTCCAGTAATGGGCAATCCAGTCAAAGCAAAGAATCAAGGCAAGCTCAGATGAATGCTGCAGAATGATGATGTAACAGAAATGTAATAATGCTGGAAACTAGTCATGATTTTTAAGTTAACTTATTAATTTTGGTGACTGTGGTTATAATGACTTTTAAATACTTTCAGTTATAATAAATACATGCAGCACACTCAGAAATAAGCTATGATCTAGAAAATTTTGTGAATTCATGAAACCAAAAATAGAACTAAAGTCCAGTAAATATTAGGTAAAAAAAAAGAAAAAAAAAAATAATGCAGAGAGGAGAAAGCATGGCTAAACAATTTTAAAGGCTTGAAAAATATTACTCATGCTACCTGAATTCCATTTCTTGAAACAAAAGCAAACAATTAAAATGAGATAAAAATATGCAAATAGTCAGGAAGTCTTTTTGTTGAGATCACATATACCTACATAAGCCCGTGAATGTAAAACCAGAAAGATAAAGAACAGGTAACTTCTCTGTCTTCTTTCTGAATTTAGACTCAGGTGTTCACTGGAATATGAAGACTTTCCTCAGCCTTCTCTTCAGCACCACATTGGCCCAAAGGGAGAGGATTCATCCTGCCTTTTCTCCAAATCCACATTTTTCTAAGTTGTACAGCCAGCAATGAATGTGTAACAGCACTACATACAAGATGTGAAAATTTAGGGAGGATTCTGCGAGGATAAGAAATGATCTGTCTTTCTACGATGTATTTTTTTCCCTTTAAATGATTCTAGGTAAATAGCACTCATGGCCATGCCTGACTTCTGTTTATGTTACTGGTGTATGTGTTAATATGCGTTACACATCCACAGGGAGTACTGTGCAAAATTTCAGTTTAATATCATAGAATCATAGAATCACAGAATGGTTTGGGTTGGAAAGGACCAGATCATCTAGTTCCAACTCCCCTGCCATAGGCAGGGACACCTCCCAGTAGACAATGTAGCCCAAGGTTCTGTCCAACCTGGTCTTGAACACTGCCAAGGATGGAGCATTCACCACTTCTTTGGGCAACCTGTTCCAGTGCCTTACTACCTGGCTGTTGATAAGATTATGATTTGGTAAAGACATTGCATAGTTACCCACCCACCATCTCTATTTTAGATGCCAATAAAACTTATTTAGAAGGGAAAGTTTTGAAAACAATGATTACATCCATCAAGTAGACGAAAAAAAAAGACTACTTGAAATGAAAGTGTCCTGCATGTTAATATTAGAAGATAGTCCTTAAGACAGACAGGCAAATCTTTTTTCTTTTTTTTTTCACTTATTTCAGGTTAATTTAAGAGTTTAGTGCACTGCATTAAATATCTTTCAATTTAATAGCTGCATTTTGGATGTGTGGCGATAAACATTTTCCTCAGTTCCAGTGGCAACCTATGGGTAAATAGGTGGCCCAGGAAGGCAAAAAAAATACAAAATAATTTTTAAGAAATTATTTTTTTAACACTAGACCTAGTGCTCCATTTGTCTTATGTAGAACTGATGGTCATTAACACTTTAGAAAAATCATGCTATTTCTAAACTACCTGGAAAACTGTCCCTACACTTCTGCGATTAACAGCTTTGAAACAAGGCCCCAGGTAATCTATCTTCTTTTGTGTTGCATTTTCATTTCTCCAGTATTTATGCAGCTGCAGAAGTGGTACTACACACAGTTATATGGTAGATTGTAAGGGGCATAGACTATGACACCTATACTTGAAAATGATCAGTCCTGGTTAAAGTGTGTGTAAAGATTTAATTTTAGTTGTCTGCAAACAGTCAGCTAGTAAACACTTTAAAATTATGTGCTGTTATCTTTTACTGCTGTATTCCTGTTTATACTGAAGTTCTTAGCACTGAATTCTCAGTACTGGCCTGAGCCAAGTCCTGATCCCTTGGGAATAGATTGGAATTTTGTTTTTCACTCTGTGGAAATACAAATTTGTCTAACAGGACTGAAACTGTTTTTTTATATGCCAGACTTAGAGGAAGATATCTGTGTGTAATTGAAGACCTAGATCAACTTCCAGCAAACTCAGTTGAATAACCTGTTGATTTCTATTAAAGCTGCAGCAAGGTGTGAAAGTAGAAGTCAAAGAGCATTAGTCACAGCACAAGGACACTTTTCATGCATTTTTGAACTGCATCAATTCTCTACTACGATTTTACACCTTTGTACAATTCCAGAATTGCCAAGCTAGATCCCACACACTTACTTCAGTCTGTTGAAATTATGCTTCTTACAGTCCTTGAGAACAGAACTGATTTGAGGATATTGTAATATTTCTGAAAGAATATTTTTTTTTTTTTTTTTTTTTTTAAATATAGACTAGGTTATCTCTAAAAGAGCAAAAGAAGATTTCCAGGATGATTAAAAACTGTGCCCAGATAACTACAAAGCCAGCAGTAAAAGGGAGAGTGTCTCAACAAATGTAAAATGCATCAGCACCAGCTAAGTACTTGCAATGAATCAATCATCTGGATACCAGAAAACTATGAAAGAGTCAAAAAAATAATATTCGATAAGGGTTAAAATTAAATCTAACTGACCAAAGGCTGAATTGTGTTTTAAAGCTGATGAGAAGTTAATAGTTTCCAGTAAGATAAGCCAGGGATATTTCTTCAGGACAGAAACCCTTTACTGAATGCCAAATTGCCTGTAGCTTGTCTCTTGTTAACCATTCATGCTAATTATTTCCTATGGATTTGTTAAGAGGTTTGGCCAGCCTGACAGACGCATGTTTAATTTTACAAAGTAATATAGAGGCCACTGCCCAAGTACATTGGCAGTCTGATAATGCAAAGACATTTATTAGAAAACCAACTTCCCTATAGACAAAACTAATCTTAGAAGTTCACATTCATTCTTGACCCCATTTGAAGAAGTGCAGCTCTCTCAGTGACATCAAATGGAATTTTGCATGTGTTAAAGAAATAAGATTTCACTGTTATGAGCTACTTCAACACACGTCATATTCATTACAAATGTAATTGCAGTTTAATTGTGATTGCTGAGACCAGATATGCAAGTGTTGGTTTAGTAGTGGTTTTTTGTTGGTTTTTTTTTTCCTAAATAAATGCCAATAGCAGTTTATTTCTGCTATTATTTCATAGTCTTGGTAAACATTCTTATTCTCTATAGATGCTGGAATAGATTCAGTGCAGTCACTTTGGATCTCAGACACTAAATAACACTAAGATTCACCAGCATTGGATGGGGACCTATTAGAAATCTGTGGTGACACAAACACAGAGAAGGAGCCTATGTGGAAAAAAACCCATTACTATAGGTTCTGGTATACATTCTTGTAGTGTGCTTGTAGGGCATAATTGGTTTTTATACTTATTTCCATTCTTTTGATAGCTTCTGCCAATTCCTGATCTCCCTGCAATAATTAGGAAATTTTCCCACTAAAGTTACTAGACAGACCGTCATAGACTTTAATGGATTTTCAGCCAAGGTATCCAAAAATTATGTTTTAAATAAGTTATACCAATACATTCAGACTCTTATGGCTTAGAAACTGGGAAATCATACAAGATCACTTATTGCTAAATACTGGAAATATAGCAAAAATTAGTTTTTTATGTTGTTTTAGTCCTTTATTTTCATTCTTGTCCAAAAATAACCCAAAACAACAAAACCCAAACAGAATGAGACAAATTAGCAAAATAAAAGAGCTGACATTCCAAAACTCAGTTTTATGAACATTAGTGTTTGAGCAAACTAATTTCTTAATATATCTGAAAGGTCTGTTTTGGACTTGTCTGCTAACCAAAGTACTGCACACTCTCTGGGATTCATGGAATTGGAATTTTCCTTCTGACTATAGTGCAACTACATGCAGTCTCTTACTTAGACTTAGATGTACGTTCTATGTAAGACTATTCTAATATTTCGAAGTATAGAAGTACATGCAAGTCCAAATGCAGACAATGACAGAGCAGACAGTCAATCATTGCTGGCCCTGTTGCTTCCTCTTTGGTCTTTACTCCACTGAAAAATTCTTCTAATAAACAGAAACCTGATGTATCAGATTATCTTTTTCTTTCACTATGAATGTCTACATCATGTATTATTATCAGTCACAAGATTGATGTCTTTTTGCAAGCATCTCTAAAAGAAAACAAAAGCCACTTACAGATCATTTCTCACTTGAAAATTTATTGTCAACAAAAACACAAACTGAAATCTATTATTTATAGTGGTAAATAACAAATAAAAGGAGTCTGCATTAATGAATAATAATAATTCTTCATTGTTTTTTGACCTATACTAAAACATAAGTTCCAGTTTTCATGAGTCATCCTAATTAGAGAAGTAATTGAAATTAGATTTGTTTTTCCAACATAAATAGGTCTTCCATTAGAATAAATCATTTTATCATCTTGCAGAGCTGTACAGGAGCCATGCAGCACACGGGGTTCTTGAAGCACTGTGTTCTGGACAATCAATAACACAAATTTATGAACATGATTTGTTCAGTGATTTAATTGTATGTAATCTGATCAGAAAGGATTTAGAAAAACAAATTTGGGAATTGGGAAATGAGTAAAGCAGATGCGTAGTAACACAAAAGCAAACTAGTAACATGAAGCTACCAAAATGTTGATTCAAGCTTTCATAGACTGGCCTATCTTCCTGGCTCAGGAAGCTTTTTGTATTAAAGTCTGGCAGAAGTTACCCAGTGCAGCCAGGCTGATACTGACAAAGCAATTTGCACCATTGTGAGAATACTGGCACTGGTCCACCCGTTGGGTTCCTCCTTTTTATATTTGCAGATTGTGATTGGGCAGAAAGTTGTTTATAGTTCAAGGGGATGATCCTTACTGGCAATATAAAAAGCTTTCAGGAGCCAACTAAACACGTTACTTTTTTTACATTTAAACATGAATAAAAAAAAAACCTTGTATATATATATTTCATTCCAAGGAGCTGTTTGCTGCTTTCTGGAAATATTTTTATTATTCATTAAAAAACAATAATAAAATACACATCCAGAGTTCAGGAGACAGGCTCACAGGACACAATTAACCACAAAAATGAGTTGAGATTTACAGCTCAGGTCTCTTGTTTCTCAAGAAAGAGCCCTGCAAATTACTTAAAGAAGCAGCTTCTTAATATATTTCTGCAGATTTTGCAGTGAAAAAGTCTGTAAGTGAACATCAGCCTTTTGCAAAGACTAATTTTACAAGGCTAAATAAATGGATTTTATATGGACAAGAAAGGAATAATTTTGTTTACCTAGCAGTAAGGCAACACATAAACAGGACTTAGTGTATCCTGAGTGGAAAGCTAGTTTTCCTGATGTGAATGTTGCACATTGGTTAAATAAGTCTTACTCTGCCAATTTACCTAAAATACCTTTCAAAGAAGGCGATATATTACTTGGGCATATTACTGTACTTATTCCACAATCCAAAGCTGGAATCTCCCATCTAGCCAGTTTGATCACCAGTAGAATAAGGCCACATTTGTTCGTTAAGATATGTGACTGAAATGGCATAAGGGATGGAAACTGAAATTTATCTCTTCTGAGCACTACCAGAAATCTGGGCTCAGTTTTGACCATAAACCTTACCCCCCTACAGATTACAGAATCACAGAATGGTTGAGGTTGGAAGGCACCTCTGAAGGTCATCTGGGCCAACCTCCCTGCTCAAGCAGGATCATCTAGAGCCAGTTGTCCAGAACCATAACTAGATAGCTTTTGAATATCATCAAGGATGGAGACTCTACAGCCTCGGCTGGCAACTTGTCCCAGTGCTCAGTCACCCTCACCGTGAAAAAGTTTCCTAATGTTCAGAAACTTCTGTGTTTCAGTTTGTGCCTATTGCCTCTGGTCCTGTCATTGCATACCACTGAAAAGATCCTGGCTGCATCCTCTTAGAAATCTCCTTTCAGGTATTTATATACATTGACAAGCTTCCTCTTGAGCCTTCTCTTCTACAGACTAAATAGTTCCAGTTCTCTCAACCTTTCCTCACAGGACAGAAACTCCAGTCCTTTAATGACCTTCATGGCCCTTCATTGGACTCTCTTCAGTATGTCCATATCATATAAGAAAACCGTAGCTGTTGACTTCTTGCAGCCAAACAAGAAACAGAGGCCTAAGCAAGAGCATGTAGAACAAGGTCTGAATTTACTGCAGCTGAGCATCTCAGTAAGGTGATGTCCTACACTTCTGCAGAGCTTCACATATGGTTAAACCTCCTGCCTTTACTTGCCCTTTGGAGGAATGGGGCCCAAATCTATGAATAAAGATTTGTTGTGCCTTTTCTTTTAAACAAAAGGAAATAAGAGAAAGCAACTGGAAGTCTGATATGTAAGGCAACTCTCCAGAGTATACTAATGTACTGTTTGCAGCTGGTTGCTGTCAAACACTTCTAAGATTTTTTTCATTAAAATGTGTTAAGTCTCCATCTCTGAAGGTTAGGTTCTACTACTCTTTGTTTCCACCATAAGAAAGATTTTCAAAGTCTCTTTGCAGCTAACTACAGATAGTTGCTTTTGTCAGGGCCTTGAGTGTACTAATAGTCCTTGATGGCTCTGACCTGCTGCACCTGAAGCCTCTCTCAAGCTCTGCCAATAGTTTTGTTTCACTTGTGCTTAGACTGGGGCATGTTGCCCTGCAAGGCTGTAGGTGTGTTTGCTCCTCGTCTTGCTGTCTGGATGGACCTTGGACTGGTGCTGTAGTTAGTTTCTAGCCTTGTCTCTGCCTTCGTCTTCTTTTGTTCCTGATTGAATCCCTAGTATGTGCCCAAGATATTCATCTCTCTTTGTTGGATGCTGTTGATAGACCCTGTTACCAGTCCCCTGGGATTGCGCCCTATAGGGGAAGGCACTGACTAACCTCGGTTACCCTGGCTCCAAGTCTCTGAAGGCATGTTCAGCTGCCACTGTGCCCCAACAATGTGAATTTCCTTAGAGGAAGAAATCAGTAATGTGCATAATGGGTAAGCTACATGAGAGAAATATACATAAAAGAAAGACAATCCACAGAAAAAGTACCTTGCCAATTTAAGGTTTTTAATTTAAACAAGGTTATGGACTAAACAAGTTGATATCTCTTGAAAGTTTTCTATTGCTTCTTATGTTTTTAAAATGAAATATCTTTCATGGGTATATGGAGCACAGACTAGACTCCACAGAAATGCTCAATAGGTCTAGGAAGAAAACTGTCTTCCTTTCCACTAGAAATTATATTTTTTTTTTCTCCTTTTTCCAAGTTATGCAAGTAATGAAGATGCATAGAAGCATAAAGAAATATGTTAAAAAATATTCAGGTTAATTCATATCAAGCTCATGTGAAAATATTTATATTTTGTATCATTATTTTAATGTGCCAAAATAATTTCTATAAATAATTTTGAAAATATTTTTTTATAAGCTGGGATCTACTCAGAAGTGTCTCAAATTTCATTAAAACATTTTTAATGGAAAAAAAATGAACAAAAAATATTTAAAACCAATAAAATTTTCTAGAAAGTTGTCACAATATATTTCAATCACTGAGAAACATACAGAAATATAAGTTCAGCCCTTATGAGAAAAAGTATTTGAGCATTTTTAAAGATCTACATAGTCAATAATTTAAGTGGGCATAATTTAATGCTTGTAGTTAGGCTAACATTAAAGATGTGCAAACAAGCTCCCATCATAGAATATGAATGAAAGCAAACAAAACAAATACCAGCCAACTCCTGAGAAATGGACCAAAGGGTATGATATGGCTTTCTAAATTCACTGTAAATTATAAGAGTCTTGTGAACTTTGTTTTTTTCTCATTACCCTCTAGTATTGCCTGATCATCCAGTAATGGCATTTTATAAAGATAAGATACACAAAAATGTTGAATTCTTGTTTATGTTTTTATTTTATTTAAACTTCTTTGGTTGAAAAATTTTTAACAAGGAATTCATAATAACATTCTCTTTGTCTGCAAAATTATTTGAATATACGAAAGCTCACCTGTTGATTTATGTGCCTATTAAGGAAGGATGGTGATAAATATTCTGGAATAAATGCATGCATATCTTTGATCTCTCATGCTTTAAATGCTTGTTTGCATGCTGACTGCATGAGAAATGGTCCAGTTCTTCTCACTATCTGCTTCCATGGTGTGATCTTTGAAGAATTTTTTTGGTTACTCAGTAATGGAAAAAGACAACTTCACTGATGTTCAGCTTGATAAGACAGCTCTTCCTAAGGAATCACTTTAGAAATCCTAAAATAAGGACTGAAACAAGAGATCAAAGGATTTTAAATTTAGGTGGTATTATTTTCCAAAAACACTTTGTTGTTGTTGTTGTTGTTGTTTAGTTGTTAGTTTGTTTTTAACATTTCAGATGGATTTAAATGATTCAGTTTTTTATGTAAGGCAACAAAATATGTGTCTGGAATTGAAGAAATAGGAGACTAACCAAAAAATTAAAATTTTTATAATAAGAGAAATTAGGACAAATGGGTAAACTTTTGTTTAGTTTAATAAACCAGAAATCATTAGGAATGGAGGTTATTGCTTAAGGGAGTTGCTGTTCAGGCAAGATGTTCAAGCCCCCAAGTTCTCCTGATTGCTAAAGAAAGTTAGCTGTGTCTTGGTTTTCAGTTATCATTCTTACTGCATCTTAGATTATTAGAGAGGCTTAATTTTCTGAATAGGTACCTATTTCCAGACCCTGGTGTGATCTAAATTAAAAAAAAAAATAAACCAACAAACAATAAAATACGTTACAGTAAACAGAGCATAACCTGTGACCAACATGATGTGTTTTCAAAATGTTTATTTTAAAGGAACTCTTAATAACTGAAAAATTATTCTGCTTGAAAAAATGTCAGTTGTTAGCTAATTATCTTTTGATTTACTTTGAACTTTCATATGAAATTCAGAATTACATCTAGGAACCTAGTTTTTAAGATATCACTTGTTAACATTTTAATAAATTGTTCTGTAAAACAAAACCATTTCTACAATTATGGCAACAAAAATATCTCCTCTCCTTTCTCTTAGGACAAGGCAATGGAACACATTTTAAAAGTAAAGTTAAATAAATATGTAGCCTCTCCTGATTCACATTTTATCTTTGGTTTTGAAAACACTGCAGGCGTCTTTAAATATGTGCATAATTCTTCCAACTCAATAATCAAATTAAGCTGAATATTAGATTGCTGAATAAAACCTGTGTGACTTCTAATGTTAAATATAAGTAAAAAAAAGCACTTACAAAACCTCTTGTATATGCTTACTAGGATCTAAAAGCTGTACACAGTATCAACAATATATGATTTTACTAAATGAACCATTTAAACTGAGGAGCATATTTTTATTCTCCAATATGCATGTAGAATATTAAATCTAATTGGACTTCCGGTTGGTGAAATAATCCTGGAGTGTAGAAGTGGTATCTTATATACTAGAGATTTAAACTAGCACTGCTAAAATTACTGAAAGAAAAGGTATTGCCTGATTTGGTTTCATAACAAATGAATTGAAATTGGGCTTGCCAATGTTTCATATAATTTTCACTGGGCACAGGAGGACAATCAAATTAATTTCATCTATTTTGAACAGTTCCTACAAGCAAGGTTGAAAGAGACTGAGCCAACAGTGCTGTCTGCCCTTGCCTTGACTGAAGCCAATCCTCATCTATTTGTTAGATAAACAAATGTAAACTTCATCTGAGAACAAGTTCATATAATATGTGCTTTTTATGTATGCAAAATAATGGGTCTAATGATATAGTGAAAAAACAATTGTTATCTAGTTATGAATGCAAGCCAACAAAGAGCCTTCTGGGTCAACAAAATCTAGTTCCCTGCTGAAGAAAGTAACCAAGTCTTTAATACTCACAATAGTCACTTTAAAGCCAAGTTTTCAAGACTGTCTTAAGCCACACTTGCACTGATGTCAGAAGATAATAATTGCAAATGCTTTTCAGTATCACTGACATATTAGTAGTATCATAAATTGTTCAACATTAGCTGATTATTTAAGAATATATATTGTCTATGAGCCCAAGTTAAACAAGTGAGAATCAAACTGTACGCAAACTTGTTGCTTGTGTTTGTCCTTTTAAGACAGTTTCTGTAATAAATCCTTCTTCACTTAATGGTCAATACATAGATAGATTCCATGTATCATAGCAACTTTGAAAGACAGTTTGTCTTTATTTTCCGTTGGGATGTAAATTTACATGGGTAACTTTTGAAATTATTGTGCTAACGCAGTAGAACAGATCTTGGCATTCTTTCAGAAGGGCAAAATGTAAAGGTTTCAGGGTCAAACTCATAGAATGTAGTTTAACATTTTTATTATTTCATTTTGAAAGAAATGTGCCAATTACTTTTGTCATATAGGACTTGAGTATATTAAATATTAATTTCCACACTGCATTAAATATTCATAGATGTAACATGTGACAACTGTGGCTTCATGTCAGTCTTGAAAAGAGAAATATCTTTTTCTTGTTTTTGACATCTCTAATCAAGACTTACCTACATCTGGTTTTGAATCATCTCCAAAGTTGCTCATTATTATATCATAAACATTCATTTTTATTTTATCTTGGCAAAGTGGTGAGAGATGTTCATAAGTCTCATAAAATATTAAAAAGTGGTCTTTATTTTTCAGTAATGGATTTATTGAGAGGTTTTAAGGTTCTGTAAAGGAAGAAAACATTTTGGGGGCAGTGGAGGAAGATGAAAGGAAATGGGAGATACAGCTGTAATCCCAATTAAAAGAGATGAGAAGACTACTAGTATTCCAGACTGGATTTGTACTTGTAAAAATCCCATGTTGTATAATAATCAGCACTACCTTCCAGTCTTGTTTCGGTTTAGTCCCTAAGGATATAACAGAGATTGACAGATACAGGTTAAATATAAGACTGTTACTATTGCTTTTTCTTCTGCCTTTGATAGGCTTTTCATTAAAAATAATGGTTTTGAGCAGTAGATAAATAAATTCCAATAACTTGTTTAAATAAAAGTGGTCACAAATAAACGTGGTATTTAAACTAGCAAAGTAGCAATGTCTCTGTGGCAAAAAATACTTGTAATGGGCTACTGAATTACTAATTAGAAAAATTGTTAAACCCAAAGAAAATAGTGGCTAAAAACATTACCATAGGTACACATGTAATGTACCACAGTTTTAAATAGATTTCAAAGCTTTTCTGAGTAATTAGTGTAAAAAAGATAGCATTAAAAATGCAGCACTCTTCAGTGAAGATGTGGGGGTTTTGGTTTTTTGTTTTGGGTTTTTTTTTGAGGATGAAATATAGCAAGATATTTTATGTCTGCAGTCAAATATTTCCCCCTTAGGTTTCCTGACAGTATTTATAGTTCTTTTAGGAAATCACTTGTTTTGCAGTATTTTCTCCACCTTTACAGTTTATTTATTCTTGGACAGATATAGCTATAACAGAGTTGCTTCCAATGTTGGAAAAGGATTTAAAGGTAATTATTTCACAATATTACATTTTTTTTCTCAGACAGTTATCTTAAGTTATCTTAATCCCTTAGTACATTAAAACTGATTCTTATTGTTTTCAGGATCCATCTGATGAAATTAGCAAAAAGAAACAAGACTTTGTATAGAAAGTAACCAGTTGTTTCAAAGGAGCTAACTGTTAAATTATATTCACTGTTTCATGAGTAAGGTTCATTTCATCAATGCATCTAAAATAGGTGCTCTTCTTGACTGATCCCTTTTGAGATAATGGGGGATCTCCTAGTAAGTGATGTAAAGACCTCAGTCTGGTGGCTCATTATCATCCTATGCTGCATCCAAGAGAAAAAATTCCCACCCAACTTCTGTGAATCATCTTGGAACTGCCTATCTCCATGAAGTGCTTAACAAAACTGCAGATCTATCCCATACAGGGTATCAAATTTTTAGGTAACTGAAGTTAGGTTAGATGACAGCTGGTGTCAGATGAGTGTCAGAAAACAACCCCAAACCACATAATTACCTTTCCTTTAAAAGTGATTATTTAAATGCAAGACCTTATTATTATTGTCCATCATATTTGAAAAATCATGGCAGTCAGGTGAAGATCCCGATGACTGGAAAAAAGGAAATATAGCCCCCATTTTCAAGAAGGGGAAAATGGATGACCCAGGAATCACAGACCAGTCAGTCTCACTTCTGTGCCTGGCAAAATCTTGAAGCAGATTCTCCTGGAAGACATGCTAAGGCACATGAAAAACAAGGAGGTGGCTGGTGACAGCCAGCATGGCTTCACTAAGGGGAAATCCTGCCTGACCAATTTGGTGGCCTTCTATGATGGGGCTACGAAACTGATGGACAGGGGCAGAGCAGTTGACGTCATCTACCTGGACTTGTGCAAAGCGTTCGACACTGTCCCACGCGACATCCTTGTCTCTACATCGGAGAGACATCAATTTGATAGGTGGACCACTCGGTGGTTAATGAGCTGGCTGGATGGCCACACACAAAGAGTTGTGGTCAATGGCTCCATGTCTGGCTGGAGACTGGTAACGAGTGGTGTCCCTCAGGGATCGGTGTTGGGACCAGTCTTGTTCAACATCTTTGTCGGTGACATGGGCAGTGAGATTGAGTGCACCCTCATCAAGTTTGCCGATGACACCAAGCTGTGTGGTTCAGTTGATACTCTAGAGGGAAGGAATGCCATCCAGAGGGATCTCAACAGGCTTGTGAAGTGGGCTGATGCCAACCTCATGAAGTTTAACCATGCCAAGTGCAAGGTCCTACACCTGGGTTGGAGCAATCCCAGGCACAGCTGCAGGTTGGGCAGAGAAGAGATTCAGAGCAGCCCTGAGGAGAAGGACTTGGGGGTGTTGGTTGATGAGAAAATGAACATGTGCCGGCAGTGTGCCATTGCAGCCCAGAAATGAACCATATCCTGGGCTGTACCAAGAGGAGTGTGACCAGCAGGTCGAAGGAGGTGATCCTGCCCCTCTACTCTGCTCTCGTGAGACCTCGCTTGGGGCATTGCGTACAGTTCTGGTGTCCTCAACATGAAAAGGACATGGAACTGTTGGAACAATAGAAGGGCCACGAGGATGATCAGGGGACTGGAGCACCTCCTGTATGAAGATAGGCTGAGAAAGTTGGAGCTGTTCAGCCTGGAGAAGAGAAAGCTGTGTGGAGACCTCATAGCAGCCTTCCAGTATCTGAAGGGGGCCTATAAGGATTCTGTGGAGGGACTCTTCCTTGGGGACTGTAGTGATAGGACAAAGGGTAACGGGTTAGAACTTAAACAGAGGACGTTTAGATTGGGTTCAAGGAGGAAGTTCTTGACTGTAAGGGTGGCGAGACACTGGAATAGGTTGACCAGGGAAGTTCCAAATGCTCCATCCCTGGTGGTGTTCAAGGCCAGGTTGGACAGATTCTTGGGTGGCATGGTTTAGTGTGAGGTGTCCCTGCCCATGGCAGGGTGGTTGGAACTTGATGATCTTAAGGTCCTTTCCAACCCTAACTATTCTATGATTCTATAATTATCATTCTGTCCAGTTTAATAACAAATCAGAAGTGTTAAATGAGATAGCTTACTTACATCAGATTATGTTTCTAGTTTCATGGTACTGAAAGGACCTAACATAATTTGAGTAGCTGCATAATCTTGGTTGTTCCACATTCTTTCATATAACTTCTTCTGCTGAAGAGTATATGAGATTCTTTTGTTCTTCTGAAAGTCAGATCTTAAGAGCAGTCTGTAACAAGACTGGTAACACATACGTCTCAAAATGCATGTATTTCACCAAAAAAGTTTATATGAAAATTTCATCAGAACCACAGAACTCCTGTTGAGTAATCTAAATTCCCAGCTGTGAGATGGAGAGTTATACATCTTTTGTGTTATCCCTGAGGCTTCGGGGGATCCACTGACATTCCTTGCCTATGCAGTTCCCCTTACCTCTGCTCTCTGAATTAGCATGTATATCTTGTGGTTTGGCCATACATAAAACTCTAATATGAGTTTGTAAACTGGGCTAAAGTTTGTAGCTAATATAAATTTGTGATGCCAAGTAATAGTTAATTGACTAGTTTTAGAGCTGTAGGAGTAGCAAAAGCTGGAAACAAACAAATTTTTCTTCTAATTTATGATAATGTACTAATATTTTTATTTTTTTTTTTTATGCTGTATCCTTAACTGTTACAATAGATGTAGTAAAATTATGAAGAGACTGGAATAATGACCCTCCAATAATGTGTTCTTGACTTTGCAGGCTGTTATGAAACAGCTCTATGTGGTATCTGACATATATTCACCTATAAGATGTTATGACACATTAGTTTCACCTTATAAAGAGATACTTATTATTTTAATAAAGGTTTGGCTAATACTGATTCTATAGTTAGATTTTCCTGTTCATCTGTAATTTAGTACTTATTACAGACAGCCAAAAGTTGTTTGTTTGGGGTTTTTTTTATTTTTTTTTTTTTCCCCAATACACTACAGAAAGAAACATGCTGGAGAGAATAGAATGGTTCCATTTTTGGTGTTTCTGCAACTGGTTTTTATTGACCACATTCCATAGGGCACCCCAGCTAATGCTGCTGCAGCAGTTTGTCACTTGAAGTAAACCCTGAAAAATACATTGAGAGGAGCAAGCAAAATATTACCGTGATGTATGTTAATTGTATTCTAATACAATTCTAACAGCAATACAACCTCTGTTCATCTTATCTTTTATTTGCTATTCTCTGGGCTTGTATTTTGGGAACAGGTAAGTGTAGGCAACATTTCTGTATCAGCTCTTAAAACAAAAATGCAGGAAGTTTTACTTATATGAGCTTGACTGATATGCAGTTACAGAGTTCAAGTGGTAGTTTCTGCAGTTTACATTAACCAGTATCACTGACTCTATACACACACGTTACTCTTACTTTCAAAATGGGCAGTTTCACAGTCCAGTATTTAAACTGTTTAGAAAGATAAACAAAACTGGCAGCTAGTCAAGAAGTAACCAAACCACAGTTTTGTCAGTTTTCCAGAGAATCATGATTTTCACATAGTGAGAGTAGAATATTCACTTTCAACAAGAACAACTAAAGGATTGAATATGTATTTAGAACTTCTGAAATAGCTTCCCAGTGTTGCAGGTAAATTGTGTTGTTTACAGTCAAAAGCATAAACCAGACCTAAGCTACAATTCACTGTGAAATGGAAAAAAAAAAAAAAGGAATCACAGTCTTAAATAGCATATCATAATTCCAAGTTTTGTCTTTTATTTTGTGTATTCTTTTTTTAAGTGTTTAGACTCTTTGAATTTGGTGGAAGAATTGGAACTATAGAAGGTATTCTCATATTTTGTGCCTGTCTGTCCAGGACTTCGAAGTAGGATGCTCCTAAAGGAGCTTCTAAGGTATATGTAATGTTGATGTGGAGAAATTATCCGGGTGTGTACAGATTATTCTTCTTTGATGTTCCCTATCTACCACAATAATATCATCCCAAATAACATGAATATGTTTGAGCACAGAGAAATGCTTTCGTCTGGAGAAAGATGAGATGGCCTTAATTTAAAAGTGCTGAACAAACAGAGCGACATTTTATCCTTTGCTACACTTTACATCTGAGTTTTTTTCAAGCCTTCATAACATTTTTCACTCTTCCTACAACACTGTCAAAGAGACTGAATCAGCTTTATCATGTATGTATCCCTTCCTCCTCTTTACCTTTTGAAGTACAGAAGTGGTGTGACCCATTTTCCCAGTCTTCAGATCTGTCTCTGTCTCTTGAAGTGAATAAAAATTGAGTGAACTTGTGAAAATGCTGCTAATGCTTTGCCAGTTTCATTCCCCACCTCCTTCACCACTCTTGGTATGTGTAATCTGGCCAAGGAGCCTTGGCAATTTTAAAAGGCTATAACCTTTTAACAACCATTTTCTGCTGCATTTTGCACACTTCCTAATTTTTTACCTGCTTTTGTGCATGCCCAATTTGGATAAAATTTATTCTTTTTTGTATATAAAAGCAGATGTAGGGTAGCATTTAGTCTTGCTCTTTCTCTTCTAGGTCCCTAATGTCTTTCACGTGCTCTCACAATTGCTCAAAAGTGGGTATGAGGTTGAAAAGAGATTTAATTCTACCTGCTTCAACCCCTAATTTATGTGGCCTAAGATACTCATTAATTTGTTACTAACATCAACCACTCCTTTGTATCGATGTACCATAAGATTAAAAATAGAGGTGAGACTGATGAAATCGAGCTTTGTAAATAATTTAGAAATTGGAGTTTAATTTTTAATTGTTAAAAGGCACCACTTTTTAAAGAATAATGAAATTTTAGAAGCATACTTTCTTTCCCCAGTTTTCAGAGAGTCTGTGCTATCCAATAAAGACAAAAAAGGTTAAGAAAGAAAAAAAAAAAAAAAAAGAAGAACACATTTTAAATAGTCAAAGGGCTCTTCATCTGATATCAACTGATGCCTCTGTGAAGTTTTTAAGTAGATTTTCTTGTAAGATTTGTAAACTCTAATGTTACATACAAGCCATCTGATTAATAGCTATTCAGATCAGAAAAGCGATACAAGAACAAAAGCCACAAAACCAAGCATTTAGACCCAATGAACCAACGATAATGAAAATATTTTACCTTCCACCATCACCATAAGGCTGGCAATGTTCAAACAGCGAGTAAGCTCTACTTAAATATCTCAGAGATGCATAAATAGGGAGTTTCTTAAAATGCCAGATCTTGCTTCTGCTTTCCTAGGTGAGCATCAGTTAATTTGACCATCAAGTAATTCCAGATTTTCCAGCTTTTGCTGTGACCAGGAATTTCTTTCAAGATCTAAAAAACCTTAAGCCAGACAAACAAAACCCAAATTCTACTGTGTTCATGAAAACAAAACAAACAAACAAAAACCCAACCGCAAGATGTTTTATTTTAACATACAGGTATTTTCCAAGTGAAAATAGTTGTGATAAATGATAGACTATTCTGAGGTCAGGATTTGGCTTGTCCTGGCTTTCACTCCCCATCTTTATCTTCTATGCAACATGTTGGTAAAAGAAAAACAATGGCAAAATCCCCACTGACTTCCAGGGTCAGAAGTGTTGTGATTAGCATGTCACTATTAATTCTGTGCTGTGGAAGTCAGTGGATATTTTGCTCCAAACAATGAAGGAAGCAGGAGCAAGCATAGAGAAAAAGCTGAAAGAAGCCTTTTGTCACCTGACAAAATAGACAATCTTCTGTATTTTGCTTTCTGGGTCACCAGTATTATATTAAGAAATCCTACCTACTGCTGTTAAAGTGAGTTGCAAGATAGACTGACTCAGTCACTAGTAACATGATTTCAAATGATTTGGAAAGACTATTACCAAATAAATGGACATTAAAAAGAAAAAGGTTTAGTCTGTACAAGCTGGTTAGTACAAGCACATCAGAGGAAGATAGAGGGTCACCCGTACAAATAAGGAATGAAGTAGTACAGTGTATTAGAAGGGATTTAAATCCACCTACACACAAAAGCTCTAGACTAGCTTTGCTTTGCAAGAAGAGAACATATGGTGTGCTTTTGCAGTCTCCTATGAAGATGCTCAGGAAGGATCCAAGGACAATCATTTTATTCATAGATTTGTCACATTTATGGTCTTTTGAATTTCAAAACCTAATATACCAGAAAATAAAATGTATCCTTTAATATCACCCTATAAAAGTTGTCTCTATTAAGCTAGCATTTCACTGTTTAATCTGATAAGTAATGTAGAGTGAAGGGAGAGGACGTGACCATTCTGGCCCTCCCACACTTACACCACGTAACAGTCATGGAAACATAACATGAAAAGTCAAGTAAGGCTTGTAGCAAATCTTGATACTGCTTATATGTTTCATACTCCCACACAGAAAGCTCACTATGATTTTATCCTGTTTCTTTCTTATTATGTGGCAAGTAAGTCCTTTTTACATAAGTTAACACTACCGAGCTCCGTTGGCTGGCCTTTTCTCTAGTTAAGTGAAGAAAAAGGGAGCAAACCAGAAGTTTCTTCACTCACAAGTGGCTGTTCTACTGCTATTCTTCTATTTGCAGCACATCAAAGCTTCAGAGAGAAAATATGTCCTCTCTCCCAACATATTTTGCTAAAATGTATTAATAGTTTGTCTCCTCCTGCCAACCATGATTTATCCCTTCATTTTTTTGCCAGGTTTATCTCTTAAGGAGCTTTTTAACTCAATCACTCAAAGGTCTATGTAGATTGTAAATGGTTCCCCTGCAGCACTCTTATTTTAAATATTTGTTACACATTTCTGTTTTTCTTTGCTTTATTTTCCTTTTGATCAATCTAATGTAATACTGAGACTCTCCTTATCTGAGGAGGCTTTTATGGGTGTGTCAACATATAAATAGCGGTCCTAGATGGAGCCGAAAACATTCCAAACTATTTTGAATACTTGAAACAATATATTAGCACCATATTCTGCCTGGACTGACTGGTCTTACTAAGAGAATGTCTCTGTAAAGCAGCATCTAGAATCACTCAGAAATTTTTGCAAGCATTAAGCTGTCCTGTAATAATGTCACCTTAATGCTCCTTCATTTTCAACAGGGTTTCAAGTAGGTTGTAAAGCAATAAACTCTTATTACAGAAGTAGTTGGTGGTCACAATCCTTGTACTCAGTACCCCTGTCTTCACACATCCTTCCTTCTTTGAAATTTTTCTAAGTAATTTCTGGCGTCTGTGAGCCCTTTTAACTTAGTATGTTTGACCCTTGCAGTCTGCTGGGTTCATGTCCATTCACAGAGTACTTATCTTGTAGCAGCTGCCTAGATCTGCACTGCAATCTGTGCAGGACAGCAGACATGATTAATGGGCACTTGGTGAGTAACAGACACTGGGGAAAAAAAAAGAGAATGGAACAAGCTCATGACAAACAAGGGCCAAGGGCACACCTGTTCTGCTAGCAGTAGTCAAATAACAGCTCTTTGATTAGGCTATGTATCATGGTTTCCTTGAATTTGTAATTATTGAGTGACATAACACTGGAGCCAATGGCTCTCCCTTAAAATTAGAAAGATATATCAGTTTTTCCTGTAAAATGTATCTACTGAAAACCTTTTAAAGTACATACTGTCAATCACATCTGAAAAGAGCCTTTAAAATGCCTATTGCTAATTACATTCTGGTCAATATTTTGCCATCTATTATTTAAAAACAACCTTTTCCAAACAGCCTATAGCATTGTCTTTGCAAAGATAAAACTATGTTTCATTGTCTCTTGGCTTGATCACTGGTTCATTAGTACTGCACTACTTCCAATAAAAAGAACATTGAAAGACATTAGCTCTGAAATTAAAACATATGAAGCCAGCAAAATGCTGCAAACAATGTGCAGTAGGTCATACTGCTGGTCTCTTAACATTCCAGAGAGGAACTGCATTCAGAACAAATCACTCCTTTTGAAAACATGTACATTTACCTCCTGCAGCCAGAGCCTTTTCTTATTTGTAAGAAATATGGACACATCAGTCTGTCTGGTGAAAATGAAATAGTCAACTGTTCAAATCATTATTTTGTTAAATGTACAGTGTATGCTTTACTAGGTGAATATGGTGATTGGATGGGCTCTGAAATTTTTTCTTTGAGCACACATTTATATAATTTAGTAGAATGTATAGCTAATAGGTCTATAAAAAACATTAAAACAGTATTACTTAGATGACATGATTGCATTTCAACAAGATCCAGCTCATTTGGTGCACAGATAATTTACTTTAAACTCTGGATATGCTATATTAACCATTGCCCAGACAACTTTATTTTTGTACTGTACATGCTTCTCCTGCATCATGAATGAAGCATAAGTGCTGTTGAAACAAGCTAGCCCTGCAATGGCATTTGATAAAGCACATCAAGTGGACTGACCCCGAGTATATTCTTTCCTACCTAATATTCATAACAGCTGGCAACAATGACAGTCTGTGCTCCATGAAACTGGCCTGATACTTACTCTGCTATCGTCAAGGAGAAATTAGCTCAATCTTGACATAGAGGAAGGCTCCAACTGAAAGCACATCACTTAGAAGGCCAAAGTTTCTTTTAAGCAGATTGTTTGAACTAGTTAAGGATTTTGGTTAGTGTGACTTGTCAGCTTTTTCTTCATACAAAACAAATATCTTGTAAAATAAACTTCTGCCCGTGAGGTTAGAAAGTGATTTGTAGAGGGAGAAAATTATAGTCTTTTCTAAATTCAAGCTGAGCTAGATCAAAATCCTGGAAAACTACATGCTCACTAGGAACATAACATGACTTGACACAAAACATTATAGACTCTTGCCATGTGAAAGGTTCAAGGTTGAATTGCCTGTGCAATCTTTTGTGGGAATGCAGTTTTTAATAAGCATCTGAGAGGGCAGAGAGAAGAGAATGAGAAGCTGGCTTGGTTGCTACATAACCTTACAGATCTTCTGGTTTTCTTGTGCATTAACATCAACTCTCAAAGAAGGCGTCTGTTTGATCTGCCAGCTGGAAGTAAAATGCAGTGGTGGCCAGCAGGAGTTCATCAGGAAGTTAAAAACTGGAAGAAGTGAGGAGATACTTAAACAAAAACAAAAGAAGAAAAATGGAAAATAACGGAATTTGATAACTTTATATCTGAGCTTTAGTCAGTACATGCTTGCAATATCTTCTGTCTGCAATGATAATTGAAATATTTCATACAAAACTCAAACATGAACATACAACAATGCACAAAAGCAGAGCTATTGGCCAGAACGTTTCTAATGCAGGACACAAAACACAGTTCATGAAAATATCACAGAATTTCTTATGTGAGCAGAATGAAACTATTTCTATGGTTGGACTTCATGGTCTTAAAGGTCTTTTCCAATCTTAAAAGATTCTGTGATTCTGTACTAGAATTCAGCCAAACCATTTGGGAGGAATATAAGGCTGCTGCTAGAGGATGTAGGAAGGCAGCTAGGATGGCTAAGGCCTCCTTAGAATTAAATCTGGCGAGAGGGGTCAAGGACAACAGAAAGAGCTTTTTCAAATACATGGCAGATAAAACTAACACCAGAGGCAAGGTAGGCCCACTGGTGAATGGGATGGGTGCCCTGGTGACAGAAGATACAGAGATGTCAGACTTATTGAATGCCTTCTTTGTCTCTGTCTACTCTGCCGGAGGCAGTCCTGAAGAGCCCTGTACTCCTGAGACCTCAGATGAAGTCAGGTCACTGGAGCAGTTTGCCTTAGTCGATGAGGAATGGGTTAGGGACCAGTTGATCAATCTGGACATCCATAAATCCATGGGTCCAGATGGGATGCACTCGCGGGTGCTGAGGGAACTGGCAGAAGTCATTGCTAGGCCACTCTCCATCATCTTTACCAAGTCTTGGGAAACGGGAGAGGTGCCTGAGGACTGGAGGAAAGCAAATGTCACTCCAGTCTTCAAAAAGGGCAAGAAGGAGGACCCGGGTAACTATAGACCGGTCAGCCTCACCTCCATCCCTGGGAAAGTGATGGAACACCTTATCCTTGATGCCATCTTAAGGCATGTCAAGGATAAGAGGGTTATGAGGGGATGAGGGGCAGTCAACATGGCTTTACCAAGGGGAAGTCATGCTTGACCAACCTCCTAGCCTTTTATGAGGAAATAACATTGTGGATGGATGATGGCAGAGCGGTGGATGTGGTCTACCTTGACTTCAGCAAAGCATTTGACACAGTCTCCCACAGCATCCTCATAGCTAAATTGAGGAAGTGTGGCCTGGATGATCAGGTAGTGAGGTGGACTGCAAACTGACTGAAGGAGACCACGAGATGGTGGAATTCAGGATCTTGTGTGGTAGGACCAGTAGAATAGCAAGTAGAATTGCAACCCTGGACTTTAGCAGAGCAAACTTTGGCCTTTTCAAGCAATTGCTAGGGGAAATCCCATGGGCAAGGCTGCTTGAAGGTAAAGGGGCCCAAGATAGTTGGTTGACATTCAAGAATTGCTTATTCCAAGCTCAAGAGCAGAGCATCCCGACACGTAGGAAGTCAAGGAAGAGGGCCAAGAGACCTGCGTGGCTAAATAAGGAACTGCTGCGTATGCTCAAGTGGAAGAGGAGAGTTTATAGGTCATGGAAGGAGGGGCTGGCCACTCGGGAGGAATATAAGGCTGCTGCTAGAGGATGTAGGAAGGCAGCTAGGATGGCTAAGGCCTCCTTAGAATTAAATCTGGCCAGAGGGGTCAAGGACAACAGAAAGAGCTTTTTCAAATACATAGCTGATAAAACTAACACCAGAAGCAAGGTTGGCCCACTGGTGAATGGGATGGGTGCCCTGGTGACAGAAGATACGGAGATATCAGACTTATTGAATGCCTTCTTTGTCTCTGTCTACTCTGCCGGAGGCAGTCCTGAAGAGCCCTGTACTCCTGAGACCTCAGATGAAGTCAGGTCACTGGAGCAGTTTGCCTTAGTCGATGAGGAATGGGTTAGGGACCAGTTGAGCAATCTGGACATCCATAAATCCATGGGTCCAGATGGGATGCACCCGCGGGTGCTGAGGGAACTGGCAGAAGTCATTGCTAGGCCACTCTCCATCATCTTTACCAAGTCTTGGGAAATGGGAGAGGTGCCTGAGGACTGGAGGAAAGCAAATGTCACTCCAGTCTTCAAAAAGGGCAAGAAGGAGGACCCGGGTAACTATAGACCGGTCAGCCTCACCTCCATCCCTGGGAAAGTGATGGAACACCTTATCCTTGATGCCATCTTAAGGCATGTCAAGGATAAGAGGGTTATGAGGGGCAGTCAACATGGCTTTACCAAGGGGAAGTCGTGCTTGACCAACCTCCTAGCCTTTTATGAGGAAATAACATTGTGGATGGATGATGGCAGAGCGGTGGATGTGGTCTACCTTGACTTCAGCAAAGCATTTGACACAGTCTCCCACAGCATCCTCATAGCTAAATTGAGGAAGTGTGGCCTGGATGATCAGGTAGTGAGGTGGACTGCAAACTGGCTGAAGGAGAGAAGCCAGAGAGTTGTAGTCTATGGGGCGGAGTCTAGTTGGAGGCCTGTATCTAGTGGAGTGCCTCAAGGGTCAGTATTGGGACCAGTATTATTTAATATATTCATCAATGATTTAGATGAGGGAATTGAGTGTACTGTCAGCAAGTTTGCTGATGACACTAAGCTGGGAGGAGTGGCTGACACGCCAGAAGGCTGTGCTGCCATCCAGCGAGACCTGGACAGGCTGGAGAGTTGGACAGGGAGTAACTTGATGAAATATAACAAGGGAAAGTGTAGAGTCCTGCATCTGGGCAGGAACAACCCCAGGTTCCAGTATAGGTTGGGGAACGACCTGTTAGAGAGTAGTGTAGGGGAGAGGGACCTGGAGTCCTAGTGGATGGCAGGATGACCATGAGCCAACACTGTGCCCTTGTGGCCAAGAAGGCCAATGGCATCCTGGGGTGTATTAGAAGGGGGGTGGTCAGTAGGTCGAGAGAGGTCCTCCTTCCCCTCTACTCTGCCCTGGTGAGACCGCATCTGGAATATTGTGTCCAGTTCTGGGCCCCTCAGTTCAAGAAGGACAGGGACCTGCTGGAGAGAGTCCAGCGCAGGGCAACTAAGATGATTAAGGGAGTGGAGCATCTCCCTTATGAGGAAAGGCTGAGGGAGCTGGGTCTCTATAGTTTGGAGGAGACTGCGGGGGGACCTTATTAGTGTATATAAATATATAAAGGGGGAGTGTCACGAGGATGGAGCCAGGCTCTTCTCAGTGGCAAACAATGATAGGAGAAGGGGTAATGGGTACAAACTGGAACACAAGAAGTTCCACTTAAACTTGAGAAGAAACTTCTTCTCAGTGAGGGTGACAGAACACTGGAACAGGCTGCCCAGGGCGGTTGTGGAGTCTCCTTCTCTGGAGACATTCAAAACCCGCCTGGACACATTCCTGTGTGACCTTATCTAGGTGTTCATCCTCTGGCAGGGGGATTGGACTAGATGATCTTTTGAGGTCCCTTCCAATCTCTAACATACTGTGATACTGTGATACTGTGAAACCAGCTAGAATTATAGTCCCTACTCCTCTGCAGTAGACACCAGCCAGAGTTTTAATATTACTTTTCATGTGGAGAATAGCTTCTACAACTAAGGGTACCTAAACATTTGAGAAAGGGACTACTGTTCAATTGAGGCTAACAAGGATAAAGACTACCATCCTGGTGCAAACACTGTTTTCTGTGTACCCTGTGTTTTCCTGTATGGATGATACATGCTTTAGAAAGTCATGTCATAGTCCTCTGAAGATATAAGGAACTAACCTTCTATGTGATATTTGGAAGATATTAACTCACATTTGGAAGATATCTCCAAATAGTGTCTGGGAACTTCAGCGTGTGTGATTTGGCTTGGAATCAATGAACTCAGTAAAGATATACTGAATTATGAGCTGTGGATGTGGGCTGAAACTGTGGCTCTACTGCAGTCACTAGCAAATAGTCTACTTATTTTAATGAGGCAAGAATTCCATCACTGAATCTCACAATGGATCTAATAATAGGTACTACAGTTTTCCCATGTGAAAATACAAAATAAAACATTGGTTAACATCCCCTGCTTATATCTAAATTCTTACAATATCATGCAAAGAATACATGACTAATCATGCTATTATATTGCTTAAATGGAATATTCGAGGTACGAAAGTAAAAGAGAGAGAATAAACTATTAATTGTAAGGACTATACCTTCCTTTGGTGTATGCTATTATTGGATCATATTTCATTATTATTACTAGTGCAATTATAGCTAATCATATGATGATTATTTTACTGAATACTCTTATTAGAATTCCTTAATTTCAGTGATATTTTGACTACCCTTGAATACCTTTATTCTTTTAATCTTATTCTTAAAATAGCTATTAAATATTTGAAGGAATCATAAAAGCTCTTTTTGAGAAAAAAAAAAGAAAAAAGCACCCTTTTTTTCAGCAAGTGCTACTGGCTTTCACATAGTCTAGAAGTTAAATTAGCACACGCAATCTTAATTCGATTCTTAAGCAATAGCTGGAATATATTTTATATCATAACATAGCCATACAGGTTATACTAAAAGTACCTCCTGGCCTAAATTCATATAATCAGTCTCCATTGCACTGGTCAGAGAATGAGTATGACACATATTTCGCTATAATCTTTTCCCACAGTGCTTTTTCATACACCAACTGAAAATCTAGGACAAAAGTTCTATTGACTTTAGCAGCGGATGAGAATAACCATGTGGACTTCAGACAAAGTCTTACAGTCACAAAGCATGCAGAGTAGTTCCTGGCATTTTAATGACCTTTTCTGCAGTTTATATTGACTTCTGAAAGTTAGTATGTATCAATTTATGTTAGTGTAGCAGCTCATGAAAATGTTCTTTTATCCAAAAATAAGGAGAAAGATTAAATCTTTGAATAAAGCATGATGACCATGTATTCATTAAATGAAACAGATGATGAAAACCGACCTCAATGTAGCCAAAACAGTACTGTTTTAGATTTTTCTTTTTTTTTTAAAAGTTATAGAAGTTATGCATCCTTTTGAATACAGAGTATGCAAAAGTTTTAATCAAGACCTGGCTGGATTTTTTTAATTTTGTTATTATGTCACAGAACATAGAACAGTATTTTATAAAATCATCTCAATGGAACTAGACTATGCTCTCAGAGACACTTAACTGAGATCCCTTTTTAAGAGAAAAAAATGCAATAAAATATTAAAAATAAGTGAAAACTGTGACAAAGTTGTTACTCTAATCACTTTAAAAAATTTTACAGATATAGAGAAAAAATAGATAAAATTAAATATGAAATGGACATCTATAGCAAAACTAACAATTGTTCACATTTGCAATGCAGAATTTTTGGAGTTACAAAAAAATACACAGAAAATTATGGAGAGTCTAACAAAAAATATGCAAGATAAAATAGTATTTTAGGTAACTTCTGCTGATTTGCATGATGAAAACTGCTATTGACAAGCTGTTGCATTTCTCTTTCCTGTTTTCTTCTGCCTTTTAAAAAGGTCACATTTCAAACCAATAGTCCCTCAGAGCCATGAGATCCTAATATCACTGGGAAAAAAAAATATTATTTCTCAGCTCTTTTTAAGTGAAAAATTTATACAAACTGTGATGAATGCACATACGCATTCTTGCTAGGAGGTCTGGAATCATATTGCAAGTGATAAACTAAATGCACCAGCAGGCTACTCAAACATGGGTTACCTTTCAATAGAAAAAAAGTATTATATGTTGATCTGTAGGTAATGTGTTTCACCAAGCTTAAGTTCACAAGACTTCTTTCAGCTAGAAAGGTTTCAGATAGAAAGGTAAATAGAAAAGGTCTGAGACAAATCAAAGAATATATGAGGTCTCCAAGAATGGAATAATGCACTGAAGTGGTAATGTCAACAGCAAAAAGAAAAATCTGAAGCATTGTGGAAAATAATAGTGAGGGTTTCAGGATTGCTGTTTGTATAAACCACATACCACAAGCCCCAGTTCAGTGGTTCACAATCACAATACTAGTAGGTAAGGCTGCATTTCTCCTCAAGGAACAAACTTAAGTCATGGAGACTATGTTATGCTGATGATAACCACTGCTACAATAATTTTTCAAGGCATAGTTAATTCACTTATTGATAAATTGATTTAAATGTTTCAATAGAAGGATATTTAATGAAAAATATTATTTTGATTGCTTGTGAAGTAATTTTAAATTCTGGTTCAATTCATCAGTAAATCAGTTAGAGCTGGCACCATTTGGAGAAAATATTGAGATAGGTGATCACCATCCCGTTTACCCCAAGCGGGCAAACATTTTAGCATTGGAATATTCAGATTCACCTATATCTGGCTAAAACAATGTGGACCCACAACTCCTTGACCACAACAGCAAAACTATTGTCATTTCTGTGGGAGCTGCTTCACTCTGTATAAAATACGTAAATTTTAATTAAGAGAGAGAATAAATAACTCACTGGAATGCTTAGGACACTCACTGAAGAAGGGGAACATGGTTGTAAACATCCTCTTACCAGGAGATTCAAACTGTGTCATCTTCCTTCTGAAGTGAATATTTGAATTATCAGATCATCAGTCACTTTTTGATGGAGTTCCTTTCTTCCTTCTGTTGGAGCTTCCATGCTTGAAGAATTCTTTCCAATGAAGAATGTAAAGTGTTAACTGAGTTGTTGGCTTATGCATAAGATTTGGTGTTAGAAAGAGAAACCTGGGGGCATCTACTGAATATTTGACTGTTCATGCAAAATGAACAGCATCAAATGGAAATATTCAGACCAATACTTAATGCTGTCCTTAATTATCCTCTCTCTTAATATTTTGGACATATATTCTTAAACTTGAAAGTTGTGTATGCTTATGCTCCTGTCAGGAGGAACTGAGCATTAACCCTCCCCTAAAAAGAGTTACTTACCTAGAAAGTTTTTTCCACAGAAGACTTGCTATCTCCCTTTCTTGTTATTTCTCTGTATCAACCCTTTAGTTTACTTTGTGCCTTTCTCCACATCTTCTGATATTAAATGCTTCAACTGGTGTTTAGAGATATTTTTTTAAATTCTTACAGCACTGGTCTAGTTAAGCCTTGACGCAAGCTTTCACCCTCAGCTCATTGCGTAGAGAAAGACACATAGAAGAAGTCATGAAAAAAAGGATGGTTATATATAGTTACAGATTTATGAGTATGATATAGAGAAGTATGCACACAGGCAAATGCATTCACTTATATACCCAATACAATCGATCAGTACCACAGAAATAACAGTATCATTGCCAACAATTAGAAGAATACTACAATGATGAAAGATATATATCTCAGCAAGACTAATGCACACAATATAGAAGGTAAAAAGTAAATATTGCAGTCTTTTCTTCTAAGTGGAAATTGTTCAATATTTTAAAATAAAATTAAACATTCCATTTTCACAATAATTTCTATTTTTTAAACTATTTTAACTAGTACAGAAATGAGCTTTCTGTCTCTCTTTTTTTTTTTTTTTTTCTTTAATAAAAGCAAGCTAAGAAAGCCTTGATGTCTCTCACAGATTCCTCTGCCTCTTTTTTGACTCCTGTTGGATACAGCTGAAAGTTCTGGAAGGGAAAACAGATAGCATCTGCTCAAGGGTGTGAGATTACATGAAATCATAATCTTCTAAAAGAAAAGAAGAAAAGAGAAAATGTAGAAAATGTACTTTACTTGCCAAACTTTCATAGTTTCCATCCAACTATTTTTTTCTGGGTTGTTATTTTTTTTTAAGTCACATGCTGTGTCACAACACAAAAAAGTACACTGAGTACATGAGTAAGTCTACTTGCAAGTGTTGCAATAATAATAAAAAAAAAAATTGTAAGGGAATATGATGCCCTTTTTGTTTTAGGAAGCATCTAGACACTGAGAGCTGAAGCAATTCCAGATTTCTTTTCTGCTGGAAGTCCCTTTTGAAAGCCAGAAAGAAAAGTTACCAAGAAATACAATCCAATTTTCAACAAGAACCAGAGTTTCCAACTGTCCTGGCTTTACACCAGGTTCTTATGGGAATGCTCCCCATGAAATTTCATCATGTGGTGGGTCCTCCAAGAGGAATTTGTTAGCTGTAAATCGCCTCCTTTCCACAGAAGCAACTATATTGACACTGACAGGGCATCACTCAGTAGGCAAAAAAGAAATGAATTCTAGATTTCATGCAAATGATTTTACATTCCTGCAAACTAAAATGTCACTTGTTTCTTGGTCCTTCAAGCTGCTATTATATAGATATGCAACTACAGCATAATGTTATTTCTTAATCGTAAGGAGCACAGCATTGGATTTCTACCCATGATATAAATTAGTAAGCTCTGAAGAAGAACCTAATCAGAATAGTAACCTTGATCACTAAGCTTTTCTGTCTTTATAATTATTATGAGGAAATATCCAAGCTTCTGGTCACCTTCTCTTTATATTAGTCTTCTTGTTTCATCTGTATGCAATCAAGGCTGTGAGACAGGATCCTTCAGGGATCAAACATGCCATCAGAAAAAACATCTAAAGAAAGTGAGATCACACTCCAGAAATACTGTATTTTGTTTCTGATTGAGATTGAGTTGTCTCCAGCAACTTGAATAAGATGATTTTCGTTGAAAATTTCTAATTAAGAGACTCTAGACACAAGACCCAAAAGCAGAATACTGCTTTATTTTTCACCTTATAGCTTTGGGAAGAGGATATGCATGAGATCTTCAATAAATATAGCCCAGATACCTGCCTCACATATAGACACTTCTATCTCTCCATTTTATCCTGTGAACTAAATCTTACCTTAGATGTTAAGAAAATAATTTCTCACTTTTACATATTTCTGGTTTTAAGGAATAATTTTTAACAGGGGGGTTAAGCTGTTTCCAGCCCTTTTTTTGAGAACTGAGTTTAGGATACTTACTAAGGGATTAGAATGAAGGAAATTTGGTCCTCCTTTAAGATACAACCTCTGCAATGGACTAAAAGGTGTCTTGTCACTGTTATGATGCCTGGTCTCTTCTGCTCTGAATGACTGCAACATCTGAGCTGAAGCAGCCTCCCAGGACTAGCTGTGGGCAGGTCTAACTCCCGGCTTTCCAGCCTACTTAGCTGGAGATTATTTTGGGGACTGTTGAGAAGGATCAGCAGCAGGGCATCCATCTCCCCCACGTTTTCCTTTTTTTACCTCCTGCTGGAAAACATGGCAAAGTATATACAGAAATATTGTCCTACTACATACAGAAACCCCAAGAGTATGGAATGATGAAGCTCAGAGGGAAATGGACCCAAATGTACAAAATCTCTTCTTCTTGCACACCCTATAGGAAGCAAAAGTCATTATTCTCATGCTTTGCAGAGCGAGAAGGATATATGACCACTCAGTCCCAATGAAATTATACAAGGTGTAAGTTTACAGGAGAGCATGGTACATCTCTATCAAGTGATGAATAGTCCCACCAGCATCTTCCAGTCCTTCAGAGTGCTGGGCTGTGCTGCTTCCATAGCAACCAGCAGTGCTCAGGATGGGGCTGCTGCACTGCAGAGGCACTTCATGCTTGACAAGCTGGAGATGAGTGTTACAAGCTGACTTTCTCATTTCCAGCCATATAACTGTGGCAAACTGGAAGAACATAAATACTGCCATAATAACCATGAGGATGTTCAGTTGCTTGTAAATAGCTAAAAGGACGAGGAGGGAGGAGGAGAAACCCAAACATCTATTGAGGAGTATTTGCTGTTGCTGTGAGCATGAGGGGGAGTTCTGGATTTTTATTTTGGAAAAACATGACCTTTCCCTGAGGGTTACTTAAATATTTGAAGCTACAGTGACCTCAAAGATGCACTGATGTATATTCTTATCAGAAATTACTGCAGAAATTATGCTTATGCTGCACTCAGTAAAGCACATGTTTACAGTTCATTTCATTTTCATATTGAAAATGTATAAGCATATCAGTTTCACCTTGAAAAACTCTCACAATGAGAAAAAATAGCATAGTTTATTTAGAAAATGTTTTTGTAATGATATTTCTGTATATCTTTCAACTTTATGGAATGATATGACCTGAAAAAAAGACAAATTGTCAGAAAAAGAACAGGAAGTAGAGATTTCACAGATCTTTCATTCTCTCTTCACTCTTGGAGACTCTTTTCCTTCCCTCATTTTCCATATTTTAGGCAGAATTTGGTATTCAAGACACCTGGTTGCTTTTATGCCTTAAATGTACTTAAAAGTGCTAGCTATCCTTAATAAGCCTTTCAGCATTATTTGTGCAACATACACTTATTTATTTCAATAAAAATATAGTTTCAAAAGACAGCAGCTTTTGTGCAAGGCCAACTTATTACGTTCCTCATCTACTGCTATTGTTCCTGGAAATTTTACTCAAAAGCTTTATCTACAGCATCATCAGCATGATGTTTTATCTACAACATCATCAGCTCCCAAAACTTCTGTCATGTCAGAGCTGAAGGGGTAAAAAACTGTTAGTTGGAAGCAGAAAAGTACTGGCTAGAGCTGAGTCAGACAAGGAAGCAAGAGCATCTTAATTTTTCATGTAATGAAATATTACATATATTATAGTCACAGAAACTAATAAACACAGAATGTCCTTGGAAAATGTAAAATTAGATAGCTGAGTCTTAATTCCAGAAAATATCTTGAGTTTCAAATAAGTTACAATGTATCCTTATTTCTCAGCATCCCATTAAATTTGCCTGTAAATAAAGAATGAATTTAATACTTAATTTTTTAAAATATTTCTATTTTTTAAATCTGTGTAAACCAGGTTTGCTGTTGACTGACCTTCTATAACAGCCTTATTCAGCAGAATAATCCAGATCTCGTTTCAGCCTTAACTGAACATTGAGAATGTGCATTAGTCACACTGAAGGCAGGTGTACGCATTCAGTGGCTAAGATGAGCAGAGCCAGTTGGCAGAGACTGGGTTTTATCACAACAGATTCTTGCTTTACCGATGCTGGATCAGAATGTGAATTTCTTTTAAATAACACGTGAAAATGAAAAATTATTAAAAACAATTTCAACATGCACTCTTCACTTTTGTATTGTCACCAAGGTAACACTCCCTTGCACCCACTGAGACCCACCTTTACCATCATTTCCAACTGAAATTCTCAAAACAACCCAAACCTGTATGAGTAGCTGCACACAGCTGTTAGTGAGAAGAAAAAGCTGAAAGGTGAGAAACTAGAGGTGAGAAAGAACCAATTTCAGTAGACATTTTTATCTGTCAGAAACCATTTTTATGTGGCAGAACCATTTTTATCTGGCAGAAAAAAAAGGCAAGGAGCAAATAGTTGTAAAGAGCAATACCCTAACAAGGATAGTTATATTTGGAAATACTTGGGGATATGCATAGATGTGTCTCTGAGTCTTTGCTCCCTTGAGATCTGTGTGAAAAAGCCGCAGACTTGTACAGCAGTACCAGCTATGGGTTACTTTGGGAAAAAGTGCATCACATCCAAGAAAATTCTGTATAGTTCTGTTTCTATAGTAATTGTCTAGGTCTTTTATATCAACCATACACCTTCATCATATCATCTCATATCCTATCATATCATACCATATTCTGTATTTTATCATATAGCTATCAGGAAAGCTGCAAACCAGTGCTTAGGAAACAAGGGGGAAATTACAGGAAAAGAAAGGGAAATAAAGGCTTAGAGATTCATAGTTTTGCATTTCATTTTTCTCTTATTCTCACTGATAAGTGCTAAAAAACATATTTCTACAGTCAGACATATACTCAGGAAACAACATGTACATTGTCTTTGTCAATAAAATGTAGAATAGATTCTGGGTATACCCAATCCTTTTTTTATTCCAATAACAGCAATAGACCTATGATCATCTTTACTGTTCAGTTAATAGGACACTCACCATGTAGGGTTTTTTTTGATGATAATTCTTCTTCTCTCAAACAGTGCCTAGGCACAGTTTGGTGTCTTAACAGATAGTTGGGAGGCGCTTTGTTATTTTCAGGGAAGAGTGTTTGACAAGGTGATCATGCACTTTCTCTTCATGGCTAATCAATGGTCTTGCTTACACAAGTTCACAGCATGTCTCTATCTCTGGCTTTGACCAAAAGTACTATCCTGAACATAAGAAACATTCCCATATGATAGTTTTGTAATATTTTATATATTCCTTTGGAACTGCCTAAAAGCCCTTGTAGAACTAAAGGAATTTAATGAAACTACATGTTAATCAAAGTGTTTATTTAGGTTTTGTAAAACATTTATTTGTCTAACACAATTTTAAAATAAATTAAAAAGACACTGAACATGCTGTAGAGTCAATATACCCATTATTCTAGACTTATTCCAGCAACTGCTCTGGAATGAGATCAATTTTGCAGGCTACTAAACAACCTTGAGAAAATTAAGAAGATCCTCATTTTCACTTTGAGTCAGAGAAAATTTGCCAAAAAAGATCAGTGCACTGCACAATTGAAAACCACCATGAATATGGTAATTATACTGTGGTCTGACAAGTTTTCCCTGTACTTTAACAGTAGGCTGCATTAGAGATCCAAACAATATTTGGTCTTCCTACAAAAGAAGTTTGGAAACCTCGCTAATTTTCAAAGGGTTTACCTCTCCTGAGCTGAGTTTCTCTGCAGGACACAAATGTGTATTGACGTTACTGCTAACTGTAATAATAGCACCAGTAAAACATCACTGAGCATGTAACACATTATGGGTAAATCTAAATTGCCATGTAAGGCAATATAAATGTACAGAAAGTTACTTCCAAAACCACAGAGAAATATAAACCCTTCAAGGTATTGAAAATTCAACTTTATCAGCTGCAAATTTGAAAGCAATTCATAAACTTCAATGTTTTTTGCAAAGCTCTTTCACAAGTGCATAAAAAATGTTCTCAATGTCAGTAATAAATGACAGGCAAGGGATTTTGGCAGCAAATGTTTCAGCCATCCTCATGAAATGGATGAATATTTCCATCCTTACATTAATCCATGTTACAACATGTGCATGGGAGAATGATAATAAGGCTCTTCCCTCATGCTTGTCGTGTATAAAATATTGTACCAATTCATAACATTAAAACGGTAAGACATTGCTTAAAAAGAAAAGGGAATCCTGAGGTTTGAAAGGTAACATCTTCAGTGTGAAATGTACTATTCATGAACACTGTCAGATACCAACTTCATCTCAAGTGCTGGTTCCTGCTAATTTTTACTGACAGCTGTTCTTATGCTTACCTTACATTTCATTTTAAATGTCAGACTGGTTGGATCTTACTTCTTCCCTAAACATTCACCAAGAAGATGAGGAACATGTTTGCTGGGGGAAAAAAAAAAAAAAAAAAAAAAAAGAAGAAAGAAAAAAGAAATCGTGCAAATGTGAAATGTGTGAAAAGTTCTGTAAGGAGATTTCCTCTCAGAGAAAAATTATGTAAATTATTTCTCTCTGTACCTTCTAAGATTGCGAAATAGAGAGGGTTTCATGGATACAATATCTACTACATATGGAAGGATAGCAGTCTGCTAATAAACCTTTTTTTTTACAGTGCTTGTACTGGTACGGTCAAGTGTAAGGGTGCTTGAGAGGAGGTGTGGGCATGAAAAGACAGAAACCTTTACATTTTCTGTGAGTCTCTGAAACTGCCTCCCTCATTCCTGCCATGTTCAGTGGCTACTTCAAGGACCAAAGGCTGATCCAAAGCCTGTGAGAATTAGCTAACATCTTCCTCTCAAATGTGATAATCTTTAAATTTTGTACCCATTTGTAATGGTTTGTTGTGTCGTTTTGGGAAATAGTCAGATTTCTTATTCTTTAAAGATTTGTTCATAAATTTGTCTTAGACTCTGAGTTACCCCTTACAGCAAGAGGAATGAATGCACTTGCACGTTAGGAAATTAATAATATATTTAAATATCTTTTTAACTCTCAACAGATCTAGTTCCTCTTTCATCACCATCCCCACCACCCCTTTCCTTTAAGTTTTTTAAATAGAGCTGTAGTAGTGGAACCCAATTGCCTTATGTCAAGACCAGTTGCCTTCCCATGTTGTGTGTTTTCATAAGGCTCTCAAGGTTTATGCCTCTTTATGGGACATGTGTGGGGTATTCCTCAGACAGTCTTATAGAAGAGTTCAAACTAGATGATCTGAAGTATCTGAATGTATTAGAAGATGTCCTGGGTTCAGCAGCAGCAGTCAGTTTTTCTCCTTCTTAGTAGCTGGTGCAGCGCTGTGGTTTTGACTTTCGGCCTGGGAATAATACTGATAAAGCCGATGTTTTCAATTGCTGGTCAGAATGTTTACCCTGACCAAGGACTTTGTGAGTCTCATGCTCTGCCAGGGAGGAGGAGAAGCCAGGAGGAAGCAGGGACAGGACACCTGACCCAAACTAGCCAAAGAGGTATTCCATGCCACAGCACATCATGCCCAGGGACCCAGAAGGGCACGTCCTCTTCTCTGTCAGGCTCATTTCCAGTGGGTGGTATCGTATTCTCTTCCCTTGTTATTTCTCTTATCATTATTATTATTGGTGGCAGCAGTAGTGATTTGTGTTATACCTTAGTTACTGGATTGTTTTTATCTCAACCCGTGGGAGTTACATTCTTCCGATTCTCCTCCCCATCCTTCTGGGGGCGGGGGGGGGGGGGGGGGGGGGGTGGAGTAGACTGCATGGTTCTGATTTATGGCCTGGGCTTAAACCACGACAGAAGAGTATTTCTGTCTTTGTCTACCTAGTTTATTTAAAGTTATATTTTTGGCAGAGATTAATCTTTTTGTGTGCATCTTCCCAGCACTTCATGGAATGAAATATTGTATTAGGGACAACAGAGTCACAATGCCATGATGAAGACAACTAAAAGCACCACTGGAATATACTTTGCCTTTCTAGTCTGATAGATCTTGGAGCTGATCTTACCTTGTGTCAGACCTCCAAGGAAATTACACTTCAGTAGGGACCAAGTGCATTTTTTTTCTAAACAGATGAGAGTAAATCAGAATGTACAACAAGCCACTGTTTGAAAGCTTAGCACTAGAAGATGGTTGATTTGGGCAAACCCAGCAAAGAGCGCTTCCTCCTGTTGTACTTGAGTGCTGGTAGCTGGCAATTACTGGTTTTCCCCTCTCTCTTTCTGTGTCTGTGCCTAGATAACTGTCTCTGACCATTTTTCGACCGCCTAGAATGAAGTACAAAAGTTTGTGCTTATGGCCGGCATTATATTGGCCACTGCCTTCAAAAAATGCTAATGATAAGCCAGCTGAGGATGTCCTCTGGGCTGCCATCCTGGAGGCTGCTAACCTATGGGCACCACCCATAACAATCAGAGACCAGTATCAGTGCACGCTTCAAAATTAGGTGAACACTGCCTGGACTCAAATCATCAATAAAAGAATGCTCTGAGAGAATTAGCATACAGTAGTCAACAATCAAAGCACTTCAGATACTGAACAGTAATCTTCAAATTCTTCTGTTAAACAGCTAGCTGTTTCCGTGCATATTATGATCCCTGTAGGATGGTCAGCATTTTCCTTGACAGATGCCAATCCAATTTGGAGATGTGTGCAAAAACCCATCCTGTAGCTTTCTCAAGAGATTTTGTAACTATTCTCTGCTGAATGTGTAGGCATAGACTCAATGTTATATGTTGCTACATGAAGGACCTACAGTCGTTGCTGCATCTCATACAAACATATTCAATCTCTCAGACATATCTGAGTTGCACTTTTTCATTACACTGTCCCTGATCAAAACGCAAAGTGTTGTTCCACAGGAATATGTACAACCGAATTTATCCTTGAGTTAGAACCAAGACATGATAATGCAGCTGATGTAAGCAGACTTCAGTTCACAACCTGTAGAGTTTATTGAACTCTTATGTAGACTCCCTGATCTTTTATGAACATGACACTGGTGGTTCACAGTGCCACTGACGTCTGGAGATATCCTATATACAGCTTAGACTGAAAGACATACTTTCCCTTTCATGAACACTGAATATCAGTTTCAGATAGCAAACATTTAGCTAAACCCTTGTCCCATAAAGAAAGATCTAGATTTTATTTTGCATGTTTTTCTCAACTTCTTTATTTAGCAGTAGGTTAGCGGAAATTTTGCTTAAGTCAATAAGGTCAATAACTCATCTATTTTAAGAGGCTGGGTTCTATCAAAACAGGTATAGTACCTTTACTAATACATACTGAGGGAGTTTATAGCTTAAGAGTTTATCCTGTGTGCTGTCTAATTACAGCAAAACTAGAAAAGTAATAAATTAAAGATAAAAAATTAAGTCTTAGACATGAACTTTACAGCTGGAAGCTAGGTAAGACGACAATAGCAGGTAGACATACACCTATACATTTAGAAAGAAAAGAACAGTAGAAGAAATTAAGATTAAAGAAAGGTAATTTAGGTGGGAAAGGGGTTGTAATTAATGTCATAATCCAATTTGTTTTCCTTGCTAACACATATAGAACTAAATGTGTCCAGTAACATATGCTTTGTGTACACAGCATCCATGTTATGTGCTATTAAACATTGTAAATGATACTGTAACATAGCCAGGACTAGACTAAATCTTGTTTCAGCTGTCTGCCTAAGCCTGATCCCCAATTCATTTGGATTGTTTGGTCCTAAATCTCCCAGCAATTTTTCTAGACACCCAGGCTTCTTAAACCACCAGCTGACATTTCTTCTACTAACCACAGATGTATCAGCTGTGATCTTCAGTGCTGAAAACATCAGAATCCCTAGTTTGGCTAGGGATTAGATAGCCTCTAAAAATTTCCACTTGAAACTGATGGTTCAGCCCTAATAAGTATACAGTTTAATGCAGCTACTGATGACAATGAGTTGCTTTGTACCTAGGAATGATTTTAGCTATTGTTGTCTGACTTGCAGCCTCTCTAAAATATCTAGGAGTAGAAAGCTGACTTCATCAAAATTGATGAGAATGTGATGATTTCTTTTTATATACACATCTCTGATGACTGGAACCACTTAAGAAGTGGAGGCCAGGTAGAAAACACTTATACAGGCAAAATATGAGAACTTCAGTCATATTCATGATGTTAGTAGCTATCATTCTTTCTTCTTTTGGTGAAAGTCTTAACATCTTATGTAGACACAGGATATTTAAGAGGGAAAAAATGAAGCTAGACTACTTTCTAAACTAGCGCAGAACGTTGGGAGCTCAGGGGCTAAATCTCTGCTACTTTGCATGACAGAAGAGATTTGAGTATGTCATATAAGCCTTAAATGACTGTACTAATTCCTAGATTATTGAGGCCAGAGGACAAGATGAAACCATGTTGGAACCAAAAAAAGTAATTTCAAGCTGTCTCATAGAAGAACATACACTCACTTCGTTGTTCAGTTCCAGGAATGAGATTAGACCAGTATAAAATATTTATGGTTAACCAGCTCATTGCTTGTATTATGCTGAACTATTTGTGATTCAGTTAAGTTTTTCTTTTTTTACTATATCAAATTATTGGTGGCATCCTGTATAAGGAATTTGTTCTCTGTATTGATTTAATCTGAACTTTTGTAAAGTGTCATTTTCTCTTTGAATTTTTTCAAGATCTTGCTATAACTTGCTGAAGGACCTTTTTGTAACACCTTAATTAAATTCTGAAAAGTTTAGTTGTTTTATAGCATAAGAATATGTGTGTTTCACATTTTCAAGTTCTCGTTTCCCACAATCCTCTCATTTCAGAGGAACTTTCATTAATAGGATGACTCGTGTTTCTGCAACAAGCCTCAACATTTCTGTTCCCATAAATTAGTAAATCACATGGAGAAGAAAACTACTAAACAAGTTGTTTCTCAAGAGGCTGGGTGAGGCTTACCCTTGGAAAGCCACACTGCAAGCCAAGGACAGTATGTATAAATGCACTTCAATGAGTAAGTTTTTTACTCCACAGAGACCCATCAACCCTCCAGGCAGATTCCTCCCATGTTTTCTCAGCACACCCATAAATCTTGAAATCCCTCCCACTGAAAAAAAACAACAAATGATACTTGATCCAAGGCAAGCACAGCAAACCAGCTGATATGGCCAGTCAGGTCTGCTTTTATTAAAGACAGATGAATGTGTGGGTTGATCCTTGAGAAAACATCAGAAGCTTCTTGCTGACAGTGATGAAATGCTTTGACACTTGAGTTTTATTATTTGCAATGTCCAGCCTTTTCATGTTCAAAAGAAAACACAAGCTTTCTGAAATCAGTGGAGTGGGAAGAAAAAGCGTCCTTAAAAGGACAGATCCTCAGTACCTACCACAAGCCAAGCAAACAAACTTTCCAAGGAAGTCTTCATTTTCAGAGCTTAAGGAGATCCCTGTAGCAAACAGTGCTGACAAAGTGGATCTACATCATCCATTCATTAATCTGTATTACTTCTTTTAGTGCTTCTGTCATTGAAGCCAACTCTGTGATTGCAGTGCATTTGCTCTGGAAGAATTTCTGCTGTATCATGCACTAGGGAGAAATAACTGTTGAGTACAATTTAACTCTCTAAGCTGAGGGGAAAAAAATGAATAGTAATTATTCCCGCTTGCTTGCCTTTCAGGAAATGTGCATTTTAAAGGCTCATGTAACTATAAAAGCAGTTGCATGCTGAGCAGTTTTGAAAGATTTTTTAACAGTTTGAAATTCATGATATTTACTGCCTCACAAGGACCACTGACAACTAGGATGGGTTTGGATCCACTGTTTACTTTCCATAAATCAGATGTGATTGAAACAGGAAACAGAAGCATGAATCTCATGAATCATCTGCTTACATATGGTTTCTCTGTATCACGATTGCAAACATTTGCATTATTGGAAGCTTTCATATGTAAGAGGATCCTCTCATACACATAACACTATCTGCTAATCAACAAGTCTGAGAGAGACTCCAATGCAGAAAGCTCTTTCATCCTAACTGAAGTACTAATTATTTGTGACCATGAAGTTCATTCTTAGACTGGAGAGGCATATAAAATACCCTCCACTTCCAGAAGTGTGTTACTATAAATTGAATATAGAATAATACAATAATTTTTGCTGGAAGGGACTTTGGAGTTCATTTAGTGTAACCCTCTGCTAAAAGCAGGTGTAGCCTCAAAGTCAAATGAAGTTTCTCAACGCTTTTTCTAGTGAAGTTTTGAATATTTCCAAAGCTGCAAATCCCATAGTCTCTCTGTGCAACTTGTTCAAGTGATTAACCATTCTCATTACATTTTTTTCCTTTATATCTAGTCAGAATTTCCATTGCTACAAATTATGAATGTTGTTTCTTATCTTTTCACGGTGTGTTTCAGAAAACAGTCTGTCATCTATAAACACTAACTTATTAAAGAAAGAAGTTAGATTCCTTTTAGTTTTTTCTTCTCCAGGCTAAACAGACCTGGGTCATTCATCCTTTCCTCATATGTCCTATGCTTCAGGCATCTGCCCACCTCATTGGACCTCTGCTGGACTTTTTCCAATTTGTCAGACACCCTCTCTCAGTTACTGAGCTAGTCATTTCATCACAGAAGACAATTGGGGTCTGTCCTTGTAAATCTGTGCTGGATTATCCCAGTAACCTTTCTGTCCTTCATGTGTCTGGAAATGGCTTTTAGGAGGGCCCATTCCATAGTCCTCCCAGGAGTAATGTGAGGCTGACTAACCTGCTGTTCCCTGGATACTTCGTCTTGCCTCTTTTGAAAATAGCAGTAACATTTGCACTTTTCTAGTCATTAGGAAATTCTTATGGCCTTAGAAGACAGATCCCTCCCAGCAACATCAGCCACACAGCCAGGTGTTGATCCACAGTATCCACAGATCTTCTCTGACTTCTTCTCCTTGACCAGCAGGGTTCAGGAAGACGCCAAAACTTTGTCTTTCATTCTAACTCCAAGAATTATGTGGCAACCCTTGATTTACTCAAGGTCTCAACTCACAAAGCAGCCAGAGTCCTAGATGAATCTTGGCAAAGTCTCCACAGTATTCCGGATTTAGTCCCAAGATGAGCAGCAAGTCTCCCAAGACAGCAAATCTCTTTGGCATATGGTTTTCACCATCCCTTACAGAACGAACACCATTACTTTTCCTCTCTGAGTCACTGGCTCCATCACCTGGGTCAGGCATGATCAGTCTGGGTGCCTCCTCAGCATATCAGTTCCTCTTCTCCTGCTCCCATTTTTCCAGCCAAACACCTCTAAAGAGAAACACCCTTTTTTGTGCCAGAAGTGACCATCTTCCAGCTCACATTGTGACTGGACTCTCTGTCCTCCCTCCACTTGAGCACAGCCACCAGCTCTCCTTCCTTCTGGGCAACACAGGGCTGGGATTCTTGCTGCTACAAGGTCTCTGCAAATAAATTGTTGACCTCACAGTCTTCTTCCTTGCTATGACACGATCTGCTCTCCTCCTCCCTCAGCCTGCTCACTAGGTGGTCCACTGATGTTACAAGATCACAGCTACTGTAGGTGAGGCTACTGTTACCCCAGCCCTGGCCTCGACATCATCCCTCACTGCAGATCAGGGCCCACACATCTCTGTCCTCCTCCAGCACATCCACCTGGGTTAATTGCAGTGTGTAATCCACTTTAAAAATAACTGAAAACTTTTGATATCTTGTTATAAAAAGTTTATTTCAAGCTTTTCTAGTTCTTGTATTAAAAAGAACATATAAGTATACACACACATGCACACACATATACAAACTGGTGTTTTCTGATTATTGACAAAAATTTAAGTCAGTTGTGAAATTACCAGTTCTATAGTACTGAAGCAAATTGTCTTATTCCCCTTTCAATCTTTGAAACATGGATACAAAGACTGTAAAAGACATATAGTGTGATAATCATCTACTGAAGTTACAAATTTCTATGTGAAAAATAACTTCATGTTATTTCATGAAGTGTCTCATTAATTGTTACCCTGAAGCTATTTACACATAACTTTTGAATTTCCCACCTCACTGTTCTGACAACCTTTGAAGCCCTCTTCTCTGTAATGTGCAGCATACATTCTAGAAAAAAGACCTCTGTACTTTATTGGATGTTTGATGTCTGTTCAAATGCACTTCCAGCCTTTCAGATTCCTATGTCAAAATGAACATAAAAATATGGTTTTGCTTAAGTTCCTTCCCATTTCACAATTTGTATTCTTCACCAATGCACGTTCATAAAAATTCATCATGGACCCATTTAAAGATCATGATTAACTGTTAATATGAGACATTAACTTGCAGTGTTTTGATGGAGATGATCATGTACAATTATAGTTGATGATCATAATTCATAAGTATCATTTGTTACATTTTTAAAATACAGTATGGCAACTGCTAGCTATTCAAAACTTCTATGTAAGTTTAAGAAATAAATGCTGGCGTAAGGCTTACTGTCCTGTCATAACCGCCATGACTGACTGGTCATGTAACTCTTCTCAGTTCTGTCCATCACAGTAGCACCTCTTGGACTGCTAAAGGATGTTTTAACTAATCTGAATTTATAAACTAAAACAGTTACTCATTAAAAATATCCTGGGCAACATTTTCTCAAGAAGCACTCATATGGAAACTGTTTTCAATAAAAAGGATCTTGATATTCAGTGGACAAATATCATCAGGCTAAAGAGACTTTTTGCTCCTATCTTTTTTTGATGAAATAAAAAAAGAAATACAATTAAGACCTTCAGGTAAGTCATTGTGTTGCTTTTATTCTGTCGTGGTTTAAGCCCAGGCAGTAAATCAGAACCATGCAGTCCACTGCCCCCCCCCCCCCCTTTCTTCCCTCCGCTTCTGCAGGGAAGGGGAGGAGAATCAAAAGAATGCAACTCCCACGGGTTGAGATAAGAACAGTTTAATAACTAAGGTATAACACAAATCACTACTGCTACCACCAATAATAATAATGATAAAGGAAATAACAAGGAAGAGAATACAACCGCTCACCAACCGGTACCTCACCCCCACCCTGCACCGATCCAGCCCTTCCGGGCCCCCAGTTCTACATCCTGGGCATGACGTGCTGTGGTATGGAATACCTCTTTGGCTAGTTTGGGTCAGGTGTCCTGTCCCTGCTTCTCCTCCTCCCTGGCAGAGCATGAGACTCACAAAGTCCTGGGTCAGTCTAAACATCGGTGTTATCAGCTTTGTTCCCAGGCTGAAAGTCAAAAACACAGTGCTGCAACAGCTACTAAGAAGGAGAAAAACTGACTGCTGCTGCTGAACCCAGGACATATTCAAAAAAAAAAAAAAAAAAAAAAAAAGAAAGAAAAAAGTTTGCCTATAGAACTCCGGTATGAAAGAAAAAAATCTAATGCTAAGCTCTTGTTCGGTTGTAACTACAGGAGTCACATCTGATCTATGGGAAAAACTGGGAAAACCAGGAAATTTCAGGACCACATTAACCAAATTTCTTTGAAACTTAAGATATGACTCTATCTCTTTCCATTCTGGAAGAGATACATAGACCAGAAAAAGAGCTGCAGATAAACAGGGCTTTAACAGCATTTAAACTCACTCTTTCAGATTTTCCCAGTGAATTTTATCTGTATATTATCTCAGACAGAATTTTACATCCAAAAATTTCCCCTCTTTAAGAATAAGAAAGACTAAGGCTTTGGGACATGGGAGTAGTATCTCTGGTTTCTTTAGGTTTTCCTTCTACTGTATCTTACTGCTCATCACAAACATTTTGCTGCAGTACTAATGTTTCAAAATTCAAACTCCACTGATGGGGCAAAGAGATTATATTGATGATGGCTAGGATATTACACAATTTTTAATTGTTTTAGTGTTTAGTAAGTAGTTGGGAAGTTTTGAAATGTTTTCTCTTTTTTGGAATAGTCCAATTTCTGGAAATAAAAAAAAAAAAAAAAAGGATCTGTTGTAACCTAATTAATTTCTTCACTCATAGGGAAAAAGTTAACAATTTGTCAAAAATAATTTATTTTTATGACTTTTCAATTTAAAATTTATAGTTATTTTATTCTGAATTGGTCAAAAAATTGAGAAATAAAACTATTACTCTCAGCTCGGAATCCTTTGCTTCTCATAGATGTACTGTCATGGTAGAAATACTTGTTATTTACCCACTCTATGCTATTCTACATGAACAGAGAACCACAACAACTCCCAAAAATTATGGAAAGATCTGATAGATGTTTGTTAGGTTTTTAAAGTCTTTTGCAGTCAGGAAAATTGTTTTTCCAGAGCCAGCATTGAATAAACTTTTTAATAAATGCAGGAAAATGAAATACGAATATACCCATATAAATACACACGCTTGGTGATATATATTTAAATACCATAATTAAAGTTGTTAAGTAAAGCACAGAAATGAAAAGAAATAACCAGGCTATTGCTACTGTGCAAACCTTATGATCTCCCTTCTGTATTATGGTACAGTATTTTTTTATATCTTCACTTTAGAAATGATCCCTGAACTCCTGTCTCCTCCATGGCATATGATGGCAGCAAATGCAGACTGATATACTATATCTGTCAGGTGTCCACTTAGAGTGGAAAGAAAGAAAAAGAAGCATAAATTCTTCATAGAGATGAGCATGCTCACAAATTAAAAGACCCTGGTTCAAATTTCTGCTCTTAATAAATAAGACATGAACTCACCATCTGACAACTAGTCTTGCAGTCATCTCATACTCTTGCTGCTCTGACAATGTTGTAACAAGTTACAGGATCCCATTATTGTAGCCCTCAAAACTATACTTTTAAACAGATCTTTAGGTGGCAATTGCTATGTGGGAGCCCTTTGAAACACCTATGCCAACAGCTATGGGAAGAGAAAAAGTGATCCTAAGAAATGAAGCTTATTTGGGAACCACCTTACTGTTAGAAGACATCAGAATGACTCTTTGACTCTTGGTCTTCATTACTTTACCTGCACCACGCAGTGATAGACAGATTTATCCAGAAAGTAGGGAGTGCAAAAGGAGAGTTTGAACAGCATCTCATGCATCCTCAGTTGACAAAGATGCTACACATAATTCCTGCATTGGCTTGCAGGAGGATATGGCCTAGTTAGAAGCAATATTTCCTTATACTGCTAAGAAAGCAAAGAGATATAGGTTGACCATGATAGTCATGTGACCAATTGATTTATCTTGCCCTTTCATCCTTCCATTTTGTGATGTAAACCAAAAAGCAGACACAATTAATCTATTCACCTTAATTTTTTTCAATTATTTCTATCAAATTGTTGGTCAATTTACATGTATATCAGGTTCGTTACACACAGACTGAAACTGCTGTTAGCTGTGAGAGTAATAACATTGAGGCAGCTCCTATAGGGGAAAAGTGTTAGCATTCAGCTTTCTAATTATTAACAAGATTAATCTTCTCTCTTGCTGTTTTTAGAATTCCAATCAAACTATTTAAAAATTTAGAACCTTCTCCATGGGAAAAAAAAATCTTAATTGGGCAGGATGTGCAGATTTTCTACACATAATTGAAGGTTCAGGTTAACTACTCATTGCCAGTGCTATTGTGAACTAGGGGAGGTGTTCCTTCTACTTCCCCTGTAATAACGCAGGAGTGAGAGACCTGGGTTCAAGCCTCCAAAGAGCATTCTCAAATGAGAAGTGATTATAATAATTATCCATAGGATCTGTGTTCACAGCAGCAATATAAAAATGCTGCAAGTTGTGTGTGACTGAAAATGGAGCCGTTCAAGACTTAAATGTCACAACAGTAGATAGTGTTATGATAAAAGTCTCAAAATCACTTGAGCATATCAGTCATTTATTCCTAGTCTACTTAAATATAACAGTTAGTGCTTGTTTTTCCTTTTTACTTTTCAGTAAGAACAGTTCCCAATGGAGGAAAATGGGAGTAAACATTAGGGCAAAAAAAAAGGCAACAAAAATAGTTATTTAAAAAAGAACATTTACACATGAAGCACTCCCTGGATTAGTCCATGGATTATTCTTTTTTAATGTTCTTCCTTTTCCTCACACAAACTTCTGCCAAGCTCTTCTGCTTTGATGCCTACAGAACATCAAAAAAAAAATACTGATGAGAAGACTGAGTTACAACCAGGGAGCTAATTTTATCCATTAAACTGAAGTATGGTGATGGGGAATTTGTTAGAACCATGCACAATTCAACTGCAGTAATGCTGATGACAAACACCCTCACACTGAGATATTTACCTTCCACAGCCTATGGCAAGAGGGGAAACCCTGTCTCTCACACAGCCTGCATGGGATTTTTTGTCATTTCCCTGCAAGGAAAGGATTTCAGCCAATAATTATGAAACAATTTCAACATCACTAGCAGTAGGGCTCCATCTTTCAGTCTGATCAAACAGTGATTGCCTTACACTTGTTTTTATACATGGGGTCATTTTATGAATGTGCTAGTACTCACTAGGGGATAAGGGGAAGGGAGTAGTGGTATGTTTCTTCTTATAGCAGAATTTCCATAGAGATTAAGTTAAAAGATCTGCTGCTCAGGAAAAAGTAAATACTGCTTAAAATATTTGAGTTTTATTACGATGGCTGCATCCTGAAGAGCATAATAGGCATCAGAGCTCTACAAGCTGCCTTCTTCTGAAGACCGTCTATGCAAGGAGCTACTTATTTCAGTTATAAACCAAATACTTACAACATCTTGCTGAAAATCTGGTTGGGTGGAATGAGTAAGTTTTATACCACAGTTGCCAAATGTTTCCATTCACAACTTCACTTCTCTGTGCACTTCCAGGCTTGCTTCCAGATTTCCTAGTTTGGGAAACGCTGCTTTGAGACCTTGAATTAAAAGCATATGTTGAGATCTAGCCTGACCTTTAGAAATCACAAGGTAGTTGCAGGAGATGATGAGGGGGAGATAGATGGAGGGGCAAGAAGAGTCAATAAGAAACTCTTTTCCCTACCCACAAACAAAATTGGCATTCTAATCTCTTCTTTTTTTAACTTAATTTTCTTTCTGAAATGAAGCTTCTAGCGTGCTGCTCTGTGTATGCATTTATATGTGTTGATTTACTAATATTCCCATTGCCCATTAATAACTTTGTACTTTTGGTCAATTTAAAATAAGAGCAGATCTCTCATTCCTCCCGATTTCATAAAAACAAAGGTCAAGCAAAGGAAAAAGGGTTTTTTAGTGGTGCTCCTCACCTCTGCAGAGTAATCTTTTACTCATCACTGATGACCACAAAATCTGCCCTTCTGAGATCTACTTTAGAGATCCCACCTCCAGAGCAGCACTGCTCACTCATTCCTTATTCTTCCTCTAGCACCAAGGAATCCAGCCATAAGGCACAGGAAACCAGGCTTTCTTAATTCTCCACTTAGGAAATATGCATTATTATTAAGTGTTGGGCTAGTACCTAGACGCTAAATGGGATACAAATATGGCAGTGCTGCACTGGATGCTAGTAGAGTTAAGCCAGAGGGCTCAGCAAGGCCAGGCAAGAGAGCAGATCTCACTTGTTCCACAGTGTCTGCTGGTGCCTTTACGCATGCACAGGGGAAGTTAATGCATGACAATCTCTTTTGGACACACTGTAAAGAAAACTGCCATCTGAACTGCCTCAAGCCACTAAGAGACAAACTTAACTGGTTCTAATGGTGTCAACAAGCTGGAAGAATCTATAAAGAGCCTCTCTTTGCGTCTCCATAAAACACTTAGACAGAAATGTTTCAGAGCATGATTTGTGAGCCCCTCCTCCAGTCTCTTGGTTTTTGCAGCAAATGCCGTAAAATCAGATGCTCAGTCTAACATATTTAGTCTTGTCCTTGAAAATTTAACTAAACTTACCAGCATAAGGTGACTCTATTTCACCAGTGAACAGTGTTATACTTTGTATCAATTTCCATCTTTGGACTGTTCTTCTATAAAGACAAAATTTAAATAAAAAATTAAAATTATATATTTAAAATTATGCTATATTCTGCACTGAGATCAAAGCTACAGACTTTGCAATTAGCATCACCTGATCTCTAGAAAACTAATGGGAAATAAATGAACGTTCATTTCTGCAGCTGTTTTGCTCAATAACCATAATAATATGGTTGTTAGATGCAAACAGCACACATCAGCTCTTGCAGAGCAAAAAAAGGATGCCAAGCAAAGTACCTGATAAGCTTTCACATTCAAGTGTTTGCATGTAATATCACTATTTCTCCAATGCAAATGACAGTTGATGACAACTGTCACTTAAGTGTATATGGTGCTCTGAATGAGCAGAGGCTCCCAAGAGGTGAGTTTAAAAACAACTTTTATTCCACCAGTGACTAAATTTTGTCAGTTTTCTGGACTAGAGGGTGGGAATCCTTTTGATGCATGCAAGTGAGGAGGGAAAACTATAGACATGATTAAAGAAAGTAAAACAAAAGATTAAGCTTGAGGTTTTCAGTAATGCCTAAGGGACCTAACTTAGTTCAAAGGCCTCAGATTCCTTTAGGCTTTTTTGAAATTCCCAGTCTGAGCACCACATTGCAACACTGATGACTGAAGTTACTCAACTCGAGTAAGCTTGAGTAAGAGGAACACTCCATGAGACTGCATTTTAAATAGAACTATAGTTGTAACAGCCTCATGAGATATAACTCCATTACCTGCTTTCTACGGGGACCTTTGCACCACCACTCCACTGTCTGTGAATGCACACACACAGACACACACATATGCACACTCAGCTCTTCCTCAGCTCAGATCCTAATTGGAACATTTCTGGTTTTCCTTTGTAACTAAGATTTGCTCCAGATTACGCCTGGCTGCTAAGGAAAGTTAAGAATTACTGCAATATCTCTTAGAAGGATACATTAAAAATGCCTATTTTTATTAATCAATATCATCCTGATTATACCTCCACACAAAACTTATGACATTCTGTGAAAACAGGAGTGCATGGGACCACTGAAGAAGAGCCACCTTTCTGAAAGAAGTGAAAAGATGTTTCTGACGGATTTAAGTACACCAGGACATATGCCTTTGCTGAGCAAGACGGCAGTCCGCCTGATACGTGCGAGATATCTTGGACTCACTTCACACACACAAAAACCATTTTCTGTAAAACCTTTGCCAAAGGCCAGCTACATCCAGAGCGCATTGGACCTAAAGCATCACGTTATATGCTTAATCTGTGCATGAAAAAAGAGAGCCTAATATACAAAAAAAGTCATCAGTTTTACTGCAAATTCATAGGGCATAAAAGGTATCTTGGATGTGCAACTGTCATCCACATGTCTATGGGGAAGAAAAGCCAGGATTTCTCTGGCGTCCTAAGTGGAAATATAGATCTTACAGAAGTTATGACCATCTGGAAAAGTCAGACAAATGGATAAAACCCTCAAAAATTCCCTGCTAGAGAAAGTGGACATGTATTATGAAACATATACTGCACAGCTGAGACTGGAGATCAAGGAAAGAATGCATCTTGTGGGATCATAATACTCCAGGATCCAAAATGCCAGGAAAATGGCTGAGATGTATCACTGAGTTTCGCCTTTTTAGACACAGCATGCATGTTTTAAATGTCCACCTTCATTACAGATGTTAGATTCCTTACTTAGAACATGTTTAAATTGGTGGAATTTTCCTTCCTTGTAATTTTCCACTGTCTGATTGAGAGGATGAGCCAGTTAGAGCCTTTCTACTTCCGCCATTTCTCTGCTGTCATTTTATTAAGTGTTTCACCATAATTTCTTGCTTTATAGGCACAAGACATAACACCTACAGCTGTCAGAAGCCTTCTGCAAGAAATACCAGAGCAACCTGGAATTACTCATGAAAAATTACAAGAGAGAAGGTATGCTGAGTCTGTCATGACCAAATTTTTCTCAGAATTTCAAGTACGGCTTTGCTTACTTAGCATGATCCCCATCATCAGACATTACTGTTCTTGCCAAGTTGATTACTTGAACATTTTTATAACTACATAGTGGAAAATCAGAGAACTTTCAGGTTGTCCCCATTCTCATTTTATATACCTTTCTTTTTTCTTTTCCAATGATATCAAGCACTTCAGATACCACAGGAAAGAGATTAACCCTTAGGTTATCATTCTGTAGGCTATTTATTCTTAGAGAAAAATTCATATATCCTGTATTTTCTATTTCTTTCAATATTTGTCTCTTTTTCTTTCTTTCCCTAGACTGTTTAAAAATAAGATATTTTTTTTTTAAATTCTTGCTTGAAATCACAATATTTGTGAAAATACTGAAACTTTGGGCACTTTATCTAATTTCTATAAATAAAAAGTGATAGGACTGTGTATGTGCTTTTTCTTTTCAATAGTTCACAGTTCCTTCCCACAAAAATAAAAGTCTTTGAAGTTCAGACAGAAAAAGAAGTATTTTATTTCACTTATTCAATAAATTCTTAAAGTAGGTTAATGAGTACAGCAGAAGAGGTAATGTAATTGTATTATACCATGTGTGGCTGAAGTATGACATTATCCAGTAATCATGTTCACAATCACTAACAGACTGATAGGATCAGATATGTATAAAACTTCAACAGGTACTGGCAAATCATTTAGGAGTGTTTGTATTTGGAACAGCTTGAAAGTTCTGTCTTGCTTCATCATCTGGAAGGAAAATTTCCATACACTTGCACACACCAGAAAGATCACAACAAAGAATTTGAATGAGATTTTTCACATCAGTTTTGCTGATAATTCAGTTCAGGTCTGTAACATGGACAGTAGGAGTGATTTTTAATTTTGCATTCTGTTTTGAAGAAAGAAGAATTTTGCACATTGGAGATATTCACATAACAATCATACATAACCCATACAATGCTGACATAGACCGCATGAAAATTGGGAGGGCAGAGTGCTACATTTTAAGAAAGTCAAGAAATGAGCTGGATCCTACTGGTAGAGTTTATATTTCTGTCAGGATCAAAGTTCTTCCCTAGGCTGGCTTTGGGAGTGCTGAAATTTGAATTACTGTTTGAGTTCAAAATGCACCCAAGCTATGAAGATCTAGCTTGGAATCCAAAACCCATATATATAAAGGAGAAAGGATAAGGTTGTGCTCTGATCCTTCAAAGCACTCAGTGGTTCAAGAAACTACAGAGTGAGCAGAAGCGAGAAATAACCCAGCGCTGTAACACATGTAAATGTAGAGCAGGAGCCTCCCTGCAAGAAATAGTGACAGCTCTCAAATGAGCAGCAATCCTTTCTGTTTAGTGAGTTACTGACACAACTGATATTGCCACATAACCTACGCTGAATTTCCACATTAGAGGTGGTTCCCATTTCAACAATATCTCTCCACATTAACCCAGCCTCATTTTCTCACAATTAACCTGTATTCTGCATTATTTACTGGAGGCTGTAAAATAAAATAAAATAAAATAAAATAAAATAAAATAAAATAAATAAAATAAAAGTAGACAGGGACCTCAGTTTGAGGCAGAAGAGTGTCAGTCTCAGTTGTGTGCAATAAAAAGGTAATACAATGAAATATTTCTAAATTCCTGCTGAGAGATTTAGAGAATAACATTTCCTTCTTTGGGGATTTGCACCAAATGTCGGCTAATTATTCCTGACATTTATTCTGAGGTCCCATAGTAAAGAAGCACATGACCATCAAGATTTAAGAAACTAATAATAGCTGATTTAAAATATTTACTGACTTGGAACTTGGAAGGTAGAGCCAGAGGGTTCCTTCCATACCTGAGAAAGTTACAGCTGTGCTATTGTACACCTTGGAGACACCAAGGATAAAAACAAGCACTAGATGTTGTAAACCCCCAGTGAAAAGTCTACTGAATGTATGCATACTGCATGACAGTTTTGAGAGTAACATCATGGCCTGTTTTTAGTGTCTAAGCGATGGTGCACTTAATATATTACCAGTTTCTTATTAGTATTCATATTACGATGTTTCAGTATTTCTTTCAGTAGTTATTTAAGGGAAGCTAAGTAGACCATTGATTTTTATATATATATTTCTTTCTTGAAATATGTACAGCTTCTAACAGAAGAAAGAAATTATGGATTTTAATAGACAAATGAAAAATAAATAAAATTGTTTATAGCAAATTTGTCTAACTTACTTCAGCAATGTTGGTTTATTTAACTTTCCATAATGATATAAAATATCTAGACCTCAAATCAGGAAAAGGTCTCAGATTTAAATATTTGATTTAGATAAAGGATCAAAGTCCACGAAATTGAGGGGCTTGTTATGAACATACCATTAAAGCTGAGCCATAAGGACTTCACAGTAATGTAGAGAGCAAGGACAGTCAATATTTTGTCTCACTTGAGACAGCCATTTAATAAATATTAGCAAAATGAGACACATGAGAAAAGGAACAAAGGGGATGAGCAGATTCTATGTGAACAGGTACCCTTTAAGGCCAGGACCTCCTCCCAAGTTCTTTGCTCCGACATTGCCATCAGCCTGAGCTGCCTCATACATATGCCTTCAGCGTGAAGAATTTGTTTTCTGCACTATTGTTGCATTAATTTCTGATGCCTACGAAGCATCTGTCCTGCTCTTGAGTTTGCTAATCAGGAGTAGCAGTAGGTTGGAAATGGCTATCCAGACTGAAAAGTTAAAAATGTTCATAGAATCACAGAATCACAAAATCATAGAATGATTTGGATTGGAAGGGACCTTAAAGATCATCCAGTTCCAATCCCACTGCATGGGCAGGGACACATTCCACTTAACCAGGATGCTCAAAGTCCTCTTCAACCTGGCATCGAACACTTCCAAGGGTGGGGCATGCACAGATTCTCTGGGGAACATGTTGCAGTACCTTACCATCCTCACAGGAAAGAATTTGTTCCTAATTTCTAATCTTAATCTACCCTCTTTCAGTTTAAAGCCATTCCCTCTTGTCCTGTCACTACATACCCTCATAAAAAGGCCCTCTCCAGATTTCTTGTAGGCCCCATTTAGGTACTGGAAGGTTGCTCTGAGGTCTCCCTGGAGCCTTCTTTTCCCCAGGTTGAAAAGCCCTGACCCTCTGAGCCTGTCTTCATAGGAGAGGTGCTTCAATCCCCTGATTGTCTTTGTGGCCGTTTTCTGGACTCACCCCAACAGGCTCATGTCCTTGTGTGGTGGTCCCAGAATCAAACACAGTACTGCAGATGGGGTCTTCCAAGAGTGGATTGAAGCAGAAAGATCACCTTCCTTGACCACTGATCACACTTCTTTTGATGCAGCCCAGAATACAGTTGGCTTTGGGAGGAATATAAGGCTGCTGCTAGAGGATGTAGGAAGGCAGCTAGGATGGCTAAGGCCTCCTTAGAATTAAATCTGGCCAGAGGGGTCAAGGACAACAGAAAGAGCTTTTTCAAATACATAGCTGATAAAACTAACACCAGAGGCAAGGTTGGCCCACTGGTGAATGGGATGGGTGCCCTGGTGACAGAAGATACAGAGATGGCAGAGTTATTGAATGCCTTCTTTGTGTCAGTCTACTCTGCCGGAGGCAGTCCTGAAGAACCCTGTACTCCTGAGACCTCAGATGAAGTCAGGTCACTGGAGCGGTTTGCCTTAGTCGATGAGGAATGGGTTAGAGACCAGTTGATCAATCTGGACATCCATAAATCCATGGGTCCAGATGGGATGTACCCGTGGGTGCTGAGGGAACTGGCGGAAGTCATTGCTAGGCCACTCTCCATCATCTTTACCAAGTCTTGGGAAACGGGAGAGGTGCCTGAGGACTGGAGGAAAGCAAATGTCACTCCAGTCTTCAAAAAAGGCAAGAAGGAGGACCCGGGTAACTATAGACCGGTCAGCCTCACCTCCATCCCTGGGAAAGTGATGGAACACCTTATCCTTGATGCCATCTTAAGGCATGTCAAGGATAAGAGGGTTATGAGGGGCAGTCAACATGGCTTTACCAAGGGGAAGTCGTGCTTGACCAACCTCCTAGCCTTTTATGAGGAAATAACATTGTGGATGGATGATGGCAGAGCGGTGGATGTGGTCTACCTTGACTTCAGCAAAGCATTTGACACAGTCTCCCACAGCATCCTCATAGCTAAATTGAGGAAGTGTGGCCTGGATGATCAGGTAGTGAGATGGACTGCGAACTGGCTGAAGGAGAGAAGCCAGAGAGTTGTAGTCTATGGGGCGGAGTCCAGTTGGAGGCCTGTATCTAGTGGAGTGCCTCAAGGGTCAGTATTGGGACCAGTATTATTTAATATATTCATCAATGATTTAGATGAGGGAATTGAGTGTACTGTCAGCAAGTTTGCTGATGACACTAAGCTGGGAGAAGTGGCTGACACGCCAGAAGGCTGTGCTGCCATCCAGCGAGACCTGGACAGGCTGGAGAGTTGGGCAGGGAGAAACTTGATGAAATATAACAAGGGAAAGTGTAGAGTCCTGCATCTGGGCAGGAACAACCCCAGGTTCCAGTATAGGTTGGGGAACGACCTGTTAGAGAGTAGTGTAGGGGAGAGGGACCTGGGGGTCCTAGTGGACAGCAGGATGACCATGAGCCAACACTGTGCCCTTGTGGCCAAGAAGGCCAATGGCATCCTGGGGTGTATTAGAAGGGGGGTGGTCAGTAGGTCGAGAGAGGTCCTCCTTCCCCTCTACTCTGCCCTGGTGAGACCGCATCTGGAATATTGTGTCCAGTTCTGGGCCCCTCAGTTCAAGAAGGACAGGGACCTGCTGGAGAGAGTCCAGCGCAGGGCGACAAAGATGATTAAGGGAGTGGAGCATCTCCCTTATGAGGAAAGGCTAAGGGAGCTGGGTCTCTATAGTTTGGAGAAGAGGAGACTGCGGGGGGACCTTATTAGTGTATATAAATATATAAAGGGGGAGTGTCATGAGGATGGAGCCAGGCTCTTCTCAATGGCAAACTATGATAAGACAAGGGGTAATGGGTATAAACTGGAACACAAGAGGTTCCACTTAAACTTGAGAAGAAACTTCTTCTCAGTGAGGGTGACAGAACACTGGAACAGGCTGCCCAGGGCGGTTGTGGAGTCTCCTTCTCTGGAGACATTCAAAACCCGCCTGGACACATTCCTGTGTAATCTTATCTAGGTGTTCCTGCTCTGGCAGGGGGATTGGACTAGATGATCTTTTGAGGTCCCTTCCAATCTCTAACATACTGTGATACTGTGATACTGTGGCTTTCTGGGCTACAAGCACAAGTTACCAGGTCATGTAGAGCTTCTTGTCAAACAACTAAGTCTTTCTCTTCAGGGCTTCTCTCAATACATTTGTGTTGAACTTCATGAGGTTCACACTGGCGCACCTCTCCATCCTGTCAAGGTCCCTCTGGATGGCATCCCTTCCCTCCAGTGTGTCAACCGCACCACACAGCTTGGTGTCATTGGCAGAACTGTTGAGGGTGCACTCAATCCCACTGTCCACTTTGCTGACAAGGATGTTAACTACCTTGAAACATTGAAGAATCACAGCTTTTGCAGGCCAAAATTCAAAGAAAGTACCAATTGAGTTTACTTAAAATATTTTGTTTTGACAGCTTTGAAACATTGTCTAAGAAGTTAGGGCATTTCTTCCTCTACTATAATTAGCATAAATAAACACTATATATAATAATCTTATATGTTTATTATGAAAACTGCACCACAAAAGCTGGAAAAATGTATTTGTTATTCCAGTTTGTGTATGGAGTGATAAAATCAATAAGTTATATCAATTGTTATAAACAGTTTCAGGCTTGCCAATAAGCATGCTGAATTAAAAAATAATCAAGCATTTTGCCAGAAAATTTCTGACAAGATTTACAAGTTTTAATGGAAACTTCTGATGTCTTATGAGTGGCTAAAATAATTTCTATGATCATTACAATTTCACTAAATCTAAAATTGTCACACATCCTAAATTAATTTTCAAGACACAACTGTAATTATAGTTGAAATTGTGTTATAGCATAAATATGTTTTTTTTTGTGTATATTCAGTACAAAATACTTCATTTTGGTGAGGTACTGATTACATAATTGGTTAGTAAAATCCTCTGATTTAATAAACATAAATAAAAAACCCTAATCATGTGACTTATATCCATGTACTATCATTGATTTCACCACAAATCCACATAAAATTATCTGTTCCCACAATATGCAGAGATCAAGGAAGCTTTAACATTCAGGGACACTATCAGTGAAAGATATCTTAATCTGGAATACTACCAGCTCCAAAGAGAGATTTTGGGGTTTTTTTTCCTTATATTTTAAAAACATGTCTGCAAGATTCAACCTGCATATAATATTGCATTTAGAAAAAAAGAGTTGTAGAATTAGTGAAGGATAATTCAGTTTATCCGTCTTGATAGCAGACTCTAGAGACAAACAACTGTAGGACATGTTTGCTATGCAGTTGTTAGGGTGACGCTATTTTACATATGCTTCTTTATGCAGAAAATGAGAGGATACCTTCAAGTTGTCTTACTCACAACCTTTTATCTTCCAAACAGTTTACATTTACATGAAAGCTTCAATGCTGTTTCACCTACTATTTCTCTTATGCAGCAGATGATGTAATTTTATTTGGGCAGTGTAGCCCAAAATTGATGAGGTTTCACCAAATATTTTACAGACTTATGGTTATTCTCTGAAATCTTCCAGAAAAACTATGTTACTTTGAAAAATACAAAAATAAATAAGCAAATAATGTTTTTGCATATAGAGAAGTTTACATTTCATCCCCTAAGAATCCACCCTTACACAAATATTTATCCAAGCTTTAATATTGTAAGTACTCTCATGAGTCTGTTTCCCAGAAGAACATAGGGCCACCTATGATGGTGTCAAGCAATTAAGCATAAACCAGTGTCTGACACGCTTGAAGTGTTTGCGCTTGTCATTACTATAGAGCAAACTTCATTCAACACAAAATTCCTCAAGTATAATAATGTGTCTTTATAAGTAAATGATTTTTTTTTTGTTTGCTTTTTTTCTGGATATAATCTATCTCACATTTTTTTGAAAACTGTTTTCTCTAGAACCATAAGACTTTTTCACAGTAGTTTGTACACTTTTCAGCTGCTATGTTTTGATGCTTTAAACTAGGTGTGATGGAGGAGGAGGTCATCTTTCCATCCCAACACACCCAGTCAGTTGCCAGCACCTATAATAAATGCTCGGAGCAACGTAGAGATATTACAGCCACTCCAGCCAATGAGCCGGCTTCATTTGGAGCTCGGCTCAGATGGCTCTATACAAATGCCCGTAACATGGGGAAAAAACAAGAAGAATTAGAGTTGTGTGTGTGTCTACTGGGTTATGATATAATAGGCATCACAGAAACATGGTGGGATTGGTTCCTATGAATGGAGTGTTGGAATGGAAAGTTGCAGGCTCTTTAGAAAAGACAGGCCTGGCAGTCAGGGAGGGGGAGTTGCTATTTGTGTTAGGGATAGGCTGGAGAGTATGGAACTCTGTCTGGGGGCAAATGAGCAGTCAACAGAGAGTTTGTGGGTCAAGGTTAAAGGGAGGACAACAATGGGTGACATTACTGTGGGGATCTGCTACAGACTGCCTGATCAAGAGGAATCTGTGGATGAAGCGCTCTACAGACAGATAGGAACAGCCTCATGCTCACAGGCCCTTGTTCTCATGGGGGACTTCAATCACTCTGACATTTGTTGGAGTGACGGTACTGCCTGACACAAGCAATCCAGGATGTTCCTCAACTGTGTGGAAGACAACTTCCTTCTGCAAGTCATAGAGCAGCCGACAAGGAGAGGTGCCATGCTTGACCTCATGCTCACCAACAGGGAAGGGCTCATTGCAAATGTGACGCTTCAGGGCAGCCTTGGTTGCAGCGATCATGAGATGGTTGAATTCAAGATCCTCAGGACAGTGAGAAGAGCGTGCAGCAAGCTCACTGCCCTGGACTTCAAGAAAACAGATTTTGGCCTCTTCAGGAACCTGCTTAGTAAGGTTCCATGGGATATAGCCCTAGAGGGCAGGGGGGCCCAAGACTCTTGGTTGTTATTCAAGTATCAAGACTGTTGCAAGCTCAGGAGTGTTGCATCCCAACTAGAAGGAAATGCAGCAAGAGGGCCAGGAGACCTCCTTGGATGGATAAGGAGCTGCTCAGGAAAATTCAAAGGAAAAAAGAGGCTTATAGAAGGTGGAAGCAGGGACAGGCAGCCTGGGAAGAATACAGGGGTGTTGTCTGGGAAGCTGGGGACCAGGTTAGAATTAAACTTGACTAGGGATGTGAAAGATAACAGAAAGAGATTCTATAGGTACATTGCAAATAAAAGACAGGCTAGGAACAACATAGGCTCTCTCCAGAAGCTATCGGGAGAACTGGCTACCTAGGATTTGGAGAAGGCTGAGGTTCTTAATGACTTCTTTGCCTCAGTCTTCACTGGCAAAGGCTCTGACCGCACCACCCAAGTCTTGGAAAGCGGATGCAGGGACTGTGAGAATGAAGGCCCTAGGCCCACTGTAGGAGAGGATCTGGTTCGAGGCCATCTTAAAAACCTAAACGTACACAAGTCCATGGGACCTGATAAAATCCATCCCCAGGTCCTGAAGGAGCTGGTGAATGAAGTTGTTAAGACACTGTCCATCATATTTGAAAAATCATGGCAGTCAGGTGAAGTTCCTGACTACTGGAAAAAAGGAAATATAGCCCCCATTTTCAAGAAGGGGAAAATGGATGACCCAGGAATCACAGACCAGTCAGTCTCACCTCTGTGCCTGGCAAACTCTTGAAGCAGATTCTCCTGGAAGACATGCTAAGGCACATGAAAAACAAGGAGGTGGTTGGTGGCAGCCAGCATGGCTTCACTAAGGGGAAATCCTGCCTGACCAATTTGGTAGCTATCTATGATGGGACTATGGAACCAATGGACAGGGGCAGAGCAGTTGACGTCATCAACCTGGACTTGTGCAAAGTGTTCAACACTGTCCCACATGACATCCTTGTCTCTACATTGGAGAGACATCAATTTGATGGATGGATCGCCTGGTGGATAATGAGCTGGCTGGATGGCCACACACAAAGAGTTGTGGTCAATGGCTCAATGTCCAGCTGGAGACCAGTAACGAGTGGTGTCCCTCAGGGATCGGTGTTGGGACCAGTCTTGTTCAACATCTTTGTCGGTGACATGGACAGTGGGATTAAGTGCACCCTCAGCAAGTTTGCAGATGACACCAAGCTGTGTGGTTCGGTTGATACACTGGAGGGAAGGGATGCCATCCAGAGGGACCTCAACAGGCTTGTGAAGTGGGCTGATGCCAACCTGATGAAGTTAACTATGCCAAGTGCAAGGTCCTACCCCTGGGTTGGAGCAATCCCAGGCACAGCTGCAGGTTGGGCAGAGAAGAGATTCAGAGCAGCCCTGCAGAGAAGGACTTGGGGGTGTTGGTTGATGAGAAAATGAACATGAGCCGGCACCGTGCGCTCGCAGCCCAGAAATCAACCATACCCTGAGCTGCATCAAAAGGAGCGTGACCAGCAGGTCAAAGGAGGTGATCCTGCCCCTCTACTCCACTCTCGTGAGACCTCACTTGGAGTATTGTGTGCAGTTCTGGTGTCCTCAACATAAAAAGGACATGGAACTGCTGGAACAAGTCCAGAGGAGGGCCACGAGGATGATCAGGTGATTTGAACACCTCCCATATGAAGATAGGCTGAGAAAGTTGGGGCTGTTCAGCCTGGAGAAGAGAAGGCTGTGCAGAGACCTCATAGCAGCCTTCTAGTATCTGAAAGGGGGCTATAGGGATGCTGGGGAGGAACTATTCATTAGGGACTATAGCGAAAGGACACGGGGTAATGGGTTCAGACTTAAACAGGTGAGGTTTAGATTGGATATAAGGAAGTTCTTGACTGTAAGGGTGGTGAGGCACTGGAATGGGTTGCCCAGGGAGGTTGTGAATGCTCCATCCCTGGTGGTGTTCAAGACCAGGTTGGACAGAGCTTTGCATGACATAATTTAGTGTGGGATGTTCCTGCCCACGGCAGGTGGGGTCGAACTAGATGATCTTAAGGTCCTTTCCAACCCTAACTATTCTACGATTCTATGATTATAAATCACGCTGATGTTCACACTATGGCTGAAAGTCAAATAATGCAAAGATTACCAAGACGCATGAAGGTAAAAATCTGTTCTTTTGCTACTGCTTTTGCAGGTTCTAAATGAAACACAGGTCACTCAGCCAAAGCAAAGACATAAAAGACACAAATGATAAAGGTAATTTGACACTTGCTTCACACTGCAGCTTCCAACAAATTGTCTGAGCTGCCTACATACAGAGCATGGGTCATCAGATGTTAACATAAAGGATCAGCAGAAGTCCAACTAGCCTTCTAATAATGGATCTGGCTCTCCAGAAATCTGTGTAGGCCTTGGAGGACAAACCCCAAAGTATTTGTGCAAGGAAACTTCCTCCAGTTTCAGGTGCTTGTGGTATTGCTACGCTGAGGGCTGAAATGCTGTCTTGCTGCTGACAGGAGTGCTCTGGAACCAGAAATGGTAGAGCTGCATCAGCACAAATCTCTATACTAACTGATTAACTTTGATTAAATCACAATGATTATTGCATTAAATATTGTATCACAAGTAATTTTGTATTAAAAATAGAACAAGCAGCTAGACACTGAGGAATACAATGCCAGCTCTTAACATATGTTACAGCATGCTTTAAAGTAACAGGGGAAAGGAACAATAAAACACTTTTGATACACCACCAGCAAGATAACATCACTGTGCACTTTGTAATGCTTGTGTGTGCAGGATTTCCTCAGGCTTGCTGTCTCCACCTACACTTTCCAGTCAGTGATGCAGCGTGCAGTGTGGATGTTGCAGATAGTGTCAGTGCTATCTCACGGCTTTCTCCATTCTCTCTCCTGAGTCACTTTGTCATGACTAGCCTGTCCTTTCACCTCCGATAGTGTTCATTATCTTCTTTCAAGGGTTGTAACATCCAAGCTGGAAGAAGACCATGTTCAGTGCTTTCTACTGACTAGAAAAACATGACCTCACTTCTTCACTGAAGTTTCTGAACATCACACATAAGGGAATTGTTAAATATTTCATTTTCTTTATATAAAATAGAATGACATCTATTGGAATGATAAAGCCCAATATCAGAATTACCTAATGAATAGAATTATTTTGTTAAAATCTGGTTAAAAAGAGAACTTGATTCCTCTATTCCTAGATGAATATTCTAAATACTAACACATGGAGAAATAAAGGAGGTTTTCCTCTCCTTTCAGTGAGCATTTCTTTATGTAAGGAAAGCCCAACAATGTGATGAGGATTTATAGGCAAGATCAATGAAGGAACAAGACTTATGAAGAAGAAAGGAACCTAGATGTTTAGTATTGACTAGAAGAGAATAATTCCACACGGGGACAAGCAAGTGCTCTGTATTATTTTATTATTTTACTTAGTAAGTGGGAGTTAGTTTCCTAAATATTCTCATATAGAATTCATATAGAATTATAGAATAGTTAGGATTGGAAAGGACCTTAAGATCATCTAGCTCTACCCCCCCACCATGGGCAGGAACACCTAACACTAAATTATGTCACCCAAGGCTTTATCCAACCTGGCCTTGAACACCACCAGGGATGGAGCATTCACAACCTCCCTGGGCAACCCATTCCAGTGTCTCACCACCCTCACAGCAAAGAACTTCCTCATTATATCCAATCCAAACTTCCCCTGTTTAAGTTTTAACCCGTTACCCCTTGTCCTGTCACTACAGTCCCTGATGAAGAGTCCCTCCCCAGCATCCTTGTAGGCCCCCTTCAGATACTGGAAGGCTGCTATGAGGTCTCTGCACAGCCTTCTCTTCTCCAGGCTGAACAGCCCCAACTTTCTCAGCCTATCTTCATATGGGAGGTGTTCAAATCACCTGATCATCCTCGTGGCCCTCCTCTGGACTTGTTCCAACAGTTCCATGTCCTTTTTATGTTGAGGACACCAGAACTGCGCACAATACTCCAAGTGAGGTCTCACGAGAGCAGAGTAGAGGGGCAGGATCACCTCCTTTGACCTGCTGGTCACGCTCCTTTTGATGCAGCCCAGGCTGTCTGACTTCAGATTTTCAGCTGATTGCAGAGGCAGGCAGAAAATTAAGGGCTAAGATTTTGGACTCACTTGAAAGGACACAGGTTGTTAGTCAGCCTATGTTTTGGTGAGGTGTAGCTTTGCATTATTTCAGCTGGGTTACCGAAATTTTCAGGCCCAGACTTTTGGTGTAGCAGAAAAAGATTGCTTTTCATCAAGGAAAGGGTTTTTTTTTTAATCTCTGTTTTCCTCAATTGAAAAACTGTTTCATTTAGAACTTAATATGAAAGTTAAATGTTCTGTTGATGGAGAAATTACGTATGAAAGAATGCAATTATTTTCTTGGTTGCTTGTTTTGATTCTTTTTCCTCCTGGCATTAGTATAGGCCTTCCAGGAATTTTGAGCTTTAAAGAATATCGTTTTGTTTGTGGGATAATTCATTCAGCTTTTCAGTTTATTGGTAAATCTTCTCTTTAAGTATCCTGTGCCTATGATTAATCTCAAATGTACAGCACTGCAGAGAAGGTAGTTAAGCAGCTTACATGAAGGTTAACTGGCTGCATGCACAGTCTGGTGCTTTTATGACAGTGTGACAAGCTTGCCTTCCTATTGAATATCCAGGATTGTGACTCATTTCTTAGCAATGCAAAAAGTCTTCCCCTTCATTCTGTGAATACCAGTTTTGTCTAAAACAGCATATTAAAAAAGATGAAATACGTTGGTCTTCAAACCTATTCTTTTTTAAGCAACCCTTTCTGAAACAACCTTCACCACATGCCTGGTGATAAAATATAATCTCTTTTCAAACATTTTATGTGTTCACTTCATGCATTTTAAGCACTTAGGCTATTCCAGTGCACTGCCCTCTATGAGGAAGTGTGGTGTCAGCTGGATTCTGCATATGCTTCTCTATAATGTTTTCATGATAATGCAAATACATACTTCCTCCTTTTTATCACAACTAAGCTTCCAAATTTCCACTCACAAACCTTAGCAGATACAGTTTCATTAAGAACGTCAATGCAAAGGATCTGAAAAATAAGCAAAGTATGTAGGACTTGTGGCATTCCTGAAAAAGAGGAAAGCTTCATTCATGAAAACACATATACACGAAAAGACATACGGCTGTTTCATCATCAATAAAAATGATGAATGCATGTTTTCACCTTTCTTTAACCTTCTCTGCAATGCTTGCACTTCTTTCCCACATATTCCTTGTTACCTTCACTTCTCCTGCATCTTCCATGCATTTGGCTGGGTGAGTGGCAGCATATGCTGTGACAGATTTATGGCAGCATGTGTGCTGACTGTTCAAACATCCATGTGTGCTGACCAGCCAGCTGGCTGCTTCATCTTAAACCAAGTAAAGTACTGGATGGCAATGGCTCTTCCTTCAAGGGAATGCTAATTAAGGCTATTGCTATAGGCACAAGCTCATTCATATAAAGTGAGTGGGAACATCTAATCTTTGAGACTTTACTTGTCAGTAAAGTCTCAGACTTAGCTGTGACTGGACAGCAAACTCCAAAGATGGCAACAACAAACAGAAGGACCAACTGTATGGCCACAGCCTCATTTCTTTAGGAAGAATGACTGAAATAACTAACATTTCCTTGAAATCTTGCACCAAGGAATATTAAGAGCTTTCATATTCTTACTGCAGGATATAAAATATCTTCTCTATTTACTAAAAAGTTTTTATTTCCATCTTCTTTGACAAAGATATGTTCAAAGATGTTTAGAAACATACCTGGCTCTGAAGCAGAATGAGAACTTTTCTATACAGTTTAGTGGTTTGACATCACTGTTAATGAGAGAAGCAAAACAGGGTTCATTACACAGAAGGCAAGTTCTGAAGGCAAATTTTGCCCAGAAAGACCAGAGAGAAGATAGCTTCCCTGCTGATCAGTCCACTTCAGAGGATTAAAATTATTCTTCTAATTCAGACCATGATGAGCTTGGTGGGCTTAAATATAGCGACAATGGAAGATTTAAGAAGCATTATTAACAGTGGCAAAGAAGCATTATTAACAGTGGCACTGTGTATAAAAATGTTCTGTTTAAATGCGAATTTACTGAAAGCATTAATTCCTTTTATTTTATCGTGAATTTATATGAGAAAAGTCAAAAAGGAAGACCTTCCTTAAGTTGCTGCATCATTTTAGCCAAAGCAGATGTAAATTCTGACTTTGCAGTGTTTGTTCTGATAAAGAGGAAAGAGAAATTTTATGGCCTGTTCTGACGGATGAGATGATGCCTTGCCTACCTTTAGACATCCATCATTCGGGCATTTACATCTAAGTTGGTCATTATCAAAATCCTTACAGCTAATGCGAAGAAAAAGAACATATAGGATTTAGATGAGCTGATTTAGTTCTTTCTTTTAACATTATATGAATCGAGTTCTAGAATTGCTTATTTATCTCCATAGATTAGGGAAGAAATAAAAAAATATTTCAGCTATAAATAATTTTGCTCTAGATATAAAAATTCTGCCAAACATTGATATTTTGGCAAAGTATTAACCAGATTATAATAAAAATTGAAAATATTTTTCAGTTGTTTTTTCCAACCATTTTGGTGATTTTTATTACATTCAGAATGATTCCTGTGGATGCGCAATCAGCATTAGGAAGACCTTAAATTTGCCTTAGAAATAAGAAATTTAGTTTCTGATGTTTTCTCCGGTATCCTTACTGAACAGTACATTTACATCAAGAACAGAGGAAAGGAATCTTATGCTCTACCTGGGCTTAGCCAAATCATTTATTCCCCTCCGTATCCCCAGTTCTCGTCTGTTACTCTCTAGACCTCTCTGAGGTCTCCTGCCAAAAGGAATCACATTTTTATTTTAGGATGCTTCAATACAGCAATCTTTTGTATAGCATCTGTTTTCAGCAGCTCATTTAGCATTTCTGCCTTGAGCACTTTGAAAGTGTCTGGTGAATTAACAGCCCAGCGGTACAGTTTCATGCTCCCTCATCAGTGTGGATCTTATTGGTGATTTCAGTGAGCTCGCAAATTTAGAAGGGCTTAGATCTCTGGAGAGCCATTGCTACAACTCTAATAAGAAGGTGTTGAGAGACCTTTGGCAGTGCTATTGCAAGAGTGGCTCAAGGTTATTCTTTTTTTTTCCCACCACACTTACAGTATGTTATTTGTGTTGTGTTTTTGCTGTTGTGCAATTAACTACAATCTTTTAATACTCTAAAAAGCCTAATCCTCTTCTCTGCTAACCCCCACTGTACACTTTCAAGTAATCTTTTTTCCTGAGGGCATGATGCATCTTGCTTATGTTTGTAAGATTCTCCATAACTGCTCTTCCTCTAAGAAGGAAATATACTTCCGTTCCTCATAAACCTAGTCTTATCTTGATTTTATTACTGTAAAATAATTATGGGAGAATGATGAGTCATCATGACATTGTGGCTATAGAAAATTGCATTTATTCAAATTAATCTTCCATGAGGTTAAGGTTTTCTTACACTACAATTTTTTCTATGTCCCTTGATGTTTTAACACTCCTTGCCACATTATTCCCTGTAGGTTAAAATGTATTTCTTCTTGTCATGCTTTAAGAACTGAGTTCATACATAAAATACAAATCATATGTATGCAAGAATACATCATCAAGCATACAAGTATAATAAATTATTTCTTTATATGACTAATTGAAAAAATGCTTCAACAATTGGATATCTGTGGAGAGCTTTTTTATTTCTCTAGAGCCAACTGACATAGCAATTTTGCTGTTTGACTGTATTTGTAATTGTCCACTTGTAACTATCAATCAGACTCTGAGACTTTTCATAAAACGTCTTTGATTAACCAATGGCATTGCCTCTGTGTTCATCTGGAATTTGTAGAATGTAGCAGGTCATATTCATGTCTCCTTATGAGACACATATGAATTAAATAATCAAAAATGCAGCTATTCAGCTGACAACTCATAAATTGCATCTCAAGAGTAACTTTTTTTTTTCTTTTTTAAGCCACTGGACAGCAGCCTTAGGGGAAAATAAACAACATTATACACTTTAAAGACATTTGACTGTAATGAAGGAAGCCGATGGGGTAGGGGGGAAAGAGCTGTAGACTTTGCAAGCAGCAGTTTTCTTGGAAACATATGATACTACAGAAGGCAGATGCTTTTGTTTGAAAAGCAGCATGTCATGCAGATGAACACTGGGCTTTACCAAGTGTAATATCTGAAAAGAAAGAGCTGTCAAAATAACCCAATCTCAAAGCTAGCTCTGTAATTTTAAAAATATTTGCATGTTGCCACTGATGCTTCATATCGTGGCTTTAGAAAAGCATGGAATTTGAATTCACTTTAGGTGTTCACTTCCCCACAAAGTATGGCTTATTTCACATTGCACTGAATTGTTGCCCCAGAATGCCGAATTATTTGCACTGCATGAACAGATTGCATAATTATCTGTTGACTTTCTTGAAAGGAGAGTTGGCAGTGCAATGTGATTAGGTTTTCCAGAGTTGGCAAATGCATAGGTAAGGAGAGAGACACATGAGAACCATATCAGTGTGATTTTTAATAATAAGCAGAAACCCTTGGGACTTTTTTTTGAAACATAGTGATGAAACACCTCAAATTTGAGACATACGTTTGGTTGATTTGGCACGTGATGTTATATTGAATTAATGTGGGTGTGGGTTAGGACTACTATATTGCTAAATGAGGATGAAAAGTTAGCCTACTAGCAATGTTCTATTTGCCTCATTGGAAAAACTATATTTTATACAAATCTTTCAGTTTTGTCATCAGAAAAATGTAATTGAAATATTTTTCACTCGGGCTTCAGTAAACTCTTTTCAACCCCTTCAGCAGACCCTGAAACCCTTTTACATGCTTGTGCAATCTTTACTTATTCTAGAGAGTGATATTAACAGCAGCTTTGTTGTGAATTCACATCTGATTTCTTCTGGTGAGATTCCTAAGGATTTTCCCATGCACATTTTGCTGGATTCTCCACAGCAAAATTCAGATGGAGATTTAACTGGAGTCTGTAACTGCAATAGCCTTGGAGCAAAACCTAGAAGTACCTTTCTACTGCTGTGAGGAGAAATAGTGAATGTTGAAGGAAATGATGAGTGAATGAGCTGAATTATACAGCTTGATTCTGATCTTTCTCCTTAGATAAAAAGAACTTCCAAAACCTAAAATCTAGAAATAAATCTGGTCAGCAGGAGAAAGTTTTGTTCCACCACTTCCTTGTTTGATGATCAGCCTTGTCTGATGAAGATGGCCAGCTACAGTCTGCAGGAAGAAAAGGTTTGCGATACATGGATGACATATGAGAAATATTATTTTTTGTCCCTGTTGTATGGCCTGGGCTGCTCACATACATTTACATATCTTATAAAGGTTCTAAGTGAATCCTGAGAATTACAATTCTGTGGTGCATGAGAGAATAAAATCGCCAAGTTGGGAGACTCCATAAAATAGGATAGAGATACAGGGCACCAGATCTATCCCTACACAAAGCAAAAAGTGATTCCAGAAGTGAAATAATCACACTGAACTGAAATTAAAGCCCTATATTCAGATGTTGGGTTTCTTTAATATTGTTTATTAATAAAAATAGTGGGAAAGTATTCTTATAACTCTAAGGATGTTTTCAATTATCAGAATTTCCACTAATTCATGTTGAATGTCAGCACACAGTTCACACTTGGACAAAAACCTATATTGTGTTGCTTCAGGTTAGGTGTCTTTCCCTTTATTTATCATAAACATGGAGTATCTTTTTATTCATTTAATGAAAAGCAGTAAAGTGAAACTAAGCTAAAAATGGTACCAGAAAAGAATCTCTGTTTAGATATTCAGTTTTCTGACTGCAAGTATAAATTAAGTGGAAAACAACTTTTGAAGCGCAGGATTAAAAAAATCCCTTCAAATGTTATATTTTTTCCAAGTTAGTTTTCTATTGTACTTACTGGTTAATGTACAAAGGACAATTATTTAGTAGATTAAAGATTGTATAATCTTAAAATTTTGACAGTGTATTTTCACAAGTTTGTTTGAAAATATTTGAATTCTTTGAAATGTTTTCTCTTCTGATTGTAGATCAGGCATTGCAAGGTGTATATGAAAGTAATTGATTCAGAAGGGAAATCAGAGGTTAAACCAGCAATTTTCTCCAAAGGAAACCTCCCATGTTTTGAATTTTTAGTAGCTGTCTGTGTATTATTAACAACCCTACTTAGATTTGACAGGCAAGTAATAATGTGGTTATTCATCTCAAAGACAGTGGACCAGAATATGTTTCTGGCTCTATAAATGCATTTCAAAAGCTGAAAGACAAATTTCATTACAATAAAGAATGAGGATTTGTTAAGTGTAATCTTTGGGGGTTTATTGGTAGATAAATCTTTCTTTTTCTACAACTGTTGTTAAGGGTTTAAAAAGTTTAATAAATAGAGTAACTATTCCCCTATTTACTAGTAAATATCTGAAAACTGAGAGTGTTGTGACATCCATTTCAGAATACATTGGGTCAATCTCTTCTGTGTGTAATGCTGTTGAACCAGTCCAGTTACCCAGATCTGGATCTGGTTCAGTGCTTTACCTTTCCTAGAAAAATATTGTCCAGTCAAAGTTAAAGATAAAACTAATGATGAAACCCAGTTCCCAGTAAAACCCATTGGAATTTGTCCATAGGTTTACAGGGGTGCAGATGTATTGACTATAATTGTTTCCACTGATTGAATGTTTTGTAGACAGTATTTTCCTTGCATTAAATTGGCCCTTAGTTTTCAACAGAAGATTAAGATTTTAGGCACAAAAACTTAATTAAATAAAAATATATAAAAGATATATCACTACATTTGACTGTATTTCATAAGCTCTATCATTCTTGTTATGTGTACAAATGGCAACTAGAAACTAAGTATTAATTGATAGAAACTGCCAAAGATAATATTGTAGCATTTAAAAACTTCATTGGTTAAAAGTAAAGAAGTATGGGTAAAATGTAAAACTTCTGATCTTTCTTGAGCTCTTTCTTTTCTCAAGCTTTTTATTCTCAGAAGTTTGGGAGGTTTTGTGATGCTGAATTGATATCTATTTATTTTTCACTAATTAGTTTGCCTCTAATTCTTAGCATTACTTGTTACTTTTCATTCAGAATATAGACTTTCTGTATGACTTACTTAAATATTTGCTCAAAAAAATTTCCTGTTTTTCTGTTTCTTTCAATGTGCCACATTCCTGAAGTCATTCAATGCATGAATTGAGATAACAGTAACTGGAATCGTAGTAGTTTCACCTGACATGAAAAATGTCCAGTCATAAAACAAGTGCGCTATCTTCATGTAGCATATTAAATGAAGGTAATTCCTTAGGAGTGTAATTTAATAATGATTAAATCATGATATAAAGTTATGATATAATGAAAGATGCCTCCTTTGTTGCTCATAACAGAAGAATCTTTTTTACATCTGTCCTTTTAAACTTGGTATTTGTAAAATATACACAGGAAAACAAAATCCTTGGAATTTATTCTTTGCTCTCCTCTGGGAGTGCTAAATTCTCAATCGTTGTCATAGTCTGCATGTTATCCCTTCAGCTGAGAAACTATGTGATGAAAGCTTAACTTGTTTTTGTGAAGTTCTGCCAGATTAAGCACATTGTTCACCCCAGCCTATGAAGGAAGTGAAGTGGAAGTTGCTCTCTAGTTATAACAGGAATCATGTGAAGTCCTAAAAGAAGTGAATAGCTTTTAATTCTTTGGCCTTTTATATTAAAAAACATTGGTACCATAATACATTTGTTGCCATAATATATTGCTCCACTTTCCACATTGTTTGAGTGTGTATAGGTTTTTCAGTAGTGAGGAGAGAACAAATAGATATATGGGAGTATGAACACTAAATGGAAAGAGAAGCAAGAACAGTTTTCCCAGGCACCTGACTGTCAGGTGGGTACCAAACATAGTCAGAGCTATGGTCCAGCAGAGGGTTATTAAAGACCCTCTTTTATTCCTGTGTACCGTAAGCAGGGAGGCCATCTGGAAACATGACATAGCTGAAACTGTGAGATTTAGACCTTTTGAATTGACTTCTATAATTCTTACATTTGCTGCTTTTTTCTGATATTTCTAAGACACTCTCCACTAAGAAAAAAAAAAAAAAAACAAAACAAAAAAAAAAAAACCTCACAAAAACCAACAAAAACACAACCCTGCACCCTAGAAGTTTTGTGAAAAATTTCATATGATTTTTAGAGAACCATTTAACCTTGCCTTCTTAAGAACATTTCTGTAAACCATCTAAATTTTACCCATTTTTTTAACTCAATACCTAGTTGTAAACACACACACAAACAAAAATTAAGTTGTTGCTTCAGATTTTCTCTCAGTTGTGCAATGATGAAAGATTATGTCATGTGGTGACTGCTCTTCTGGCAGATTTGTTGTACTCAATCCAGTTCTGAATGGTCAAATATGTGCATGAACCAACAGCAATGCGGTTAGATTCTCTGCACTTGAAAATGTCAACAAGAAGCCCAGGGAACTGAACAAATAAACTATATTCTCATTTTCAGATCTCCCTTCTAAATAAGGCTGGAATATTTTAATAATGCTAACCTAAGAAGTTTCCTTTGCAATTGCCTGTATTACACTGGAATAACTTGAATGCAGTTTTAGTTTATAAATCATAGTACTTTCCAGAGGTTTGACAATACGTTTTATTTCAAAACACATCTCAAAACAGAAACAAAGCTATGAACAGCAAGAACCTGGCAGAAACAGTATCTCCTCATTTTTCCTCTCCTCACTGCAATTAATCTCATCTCTTCTCTGAGCAGTTGCTGGTTCATGAGCTCCCCAGCCCGTAAAGGCATAAAACTGCACACAGCTCTTCTGGCTTTGTCTCATGAGCAGTAATGTTTGGGAACCAGAAAGTAAAAATAAGAAAAAACTACAGATACTAATAATTTTGGGAGGAAAACACAACAATAGAAGAAAATCTTTTGTGGTCTTTGGTTACCCTTCATCCTACACATTGCAAATCTTTGACAAACGTGACCATTTTCACATATCTATCAGTCTCAGTTAACTGAGGAATTTAAAATACAAAGCCACCAATCTGCCATTTTTCACAAGTACTCAGCCCTCACAGAAACTAAATTTATATTGCACAATCTCTTTTGAATTTCCAAAATCAGTTAATCTATAAGTAATACAGACAGAAGGCATAAAACACAGTTTATACCCTTTTATCCACCTGTTATCAAGTCAATGCACGTCTGTTATCTAACCTAAATTGTCGGCAGCAATGTTAGAATGAGCTTTCTTACAGTGATTATATGTATATGGCTCCATCTCTAGTAGGATATGCTACTAAAATATATCTGCACTATAAATTGGAGGAGTTACTATATCAGCTATCATTCCATTGAACATCAACCCAAGGGAGATGTCTAATCATGAGGTCAGAATTATCATCTGAAACATAAAAAGGATGCAAAGATTTCCAATATCAGTCTAGCCAGCAGCCCACCTCATTTTGTATTCTTCTTTAGAAGCTGACCAGCATCAGGTTGCTTAGAACAAGGTATAATAAACCTCATGAGGGTAATAACCATGAGATTTGTCCATCAACGTTTACATTCTAAAATATAACAATTTACATTGTCTTGCACAGATTCATTCCATTTTTATACATATCTATGTTAAAAAGTGAGAAATCTGTTTACCTTTTCAAATTTTTGGATAGCAAGAACATCTTGCAGCTATTACCGTTATTTACAAGCTAATTGGGTGTTATTTTCAGAATTACTTCTGCTGAGCAGTGCAGATTGTGCTACTTCAATTTTTTATTGATTATTCCCTCTTCCTGTATTACAGGACAAATTATAGTGAAACATCTGCTTTACTGTCTTTTCATTCATTATTTCCTATAAGATTTTCATCCACTGCATACCCTTACTAAGTTTGAACAATCCCCAAATTTTCAATTTCTTTTAATGTAATTTTTTCTCCATAGCTTTAATTTGTTTCTTGTCCTTGATTCAATACTATTTCTGTTACAATTTTGAGATTAGGCGGCTAGAGCCATGGGCAGGCTGAAAAACTACAATGATTTAGTACCTCCTTAATAGCTTTGTATTCGTTTCTACTTTGTTACATTATATAAGAATTAATTTCTGACCACTCCTGCACCTGAAAACTTTTTCATTGGTTGTCCTAAGATTTTCTTTCAATTTTTTACAGTTAATTTGTTACTCATATAAAGATGTATAGTTGAAATTATTTCTTCTACTTATAATATGAAATATCTCATTTACTGCTACAACAAAAGTCTAAACTAGCAACCATTAAAGCCTGTACAAAGATTTACATTGACTGGACTTTTTAAAAGGGCTGTTTTGATTTATCACCATGTGTATCAAAGAAAAATCCCAGTTTTATCCATACTTTTTGAAAAACAGAAAGCTACGTTCTAGACATGACCCAGCCTTTAAATCCTCAGTATGGACCAAAACTGTGAATCTGATACTTTTATGAGGCTTGCAGTCAAGTATTTGAAGGTTCTTTCTATAGACGAAATGACACATGTTTTGGAATCTGGTGGCAATTTTTGAAGCATTATAGCTAATTGTCACTCATGCCAAGCAAGTTCTTGATAGAAGCTAAATACATCACGGTTGCCAATTAATCTTTATCACTGTCCTGGACCAAGAAAGAAAAGCGATTCAGATATCAGAGAGGCTAAACAACCCTCTGTTGATGTATGTCTGTTTTCATATGCCCTATGGGAGCCCAGGATATAAAAACTACTATTTTAATCACTGTAGTTGTATATATAAAGTTTGGTAGCCTGAACCTATATCATTTTTTTTGTTTTTGCAGGGTCATTACTACAACACACTTCAGGGAAGACCAAAGGAAGGGTGCAGAGACCGATGCTAAAATGATTCATCTGGTGTTTGCAACTGTCTCTTTTAGAGTAAGAGATAGACAAGTAAGAATAATAGGAAATTGCTGTTGTGTTATACCCAATCTGAAACTAAATTAATATTATTGCTACTATTTCTTGTACCATTTTTGTATCTAAACACAAAATTAAAACCCCCAAACATAAAACCAAAACAAAATAGCACAAAAAGGGCAAAACTTATATAAACTTAATTTCAGAATTTAAAATACATCAATACTTAGATAAGTAGTCTTCCCAAAGCACCAAAAGACTCTATGCCTGAATACTAGTGGTCATCTTTTCTTCTGAGAGCTCACCACTGAACTCATTCCAGCAGATGACTTTATAACATGACTCTCATGTTTCAAGAATGACCAAGAGAAGAAACTTCCTTTCGCTTTCATATAGTCATTTATTTATTAGACATTTCTACTTGTGATAGGGAATTCAGGTTCATTTATTTCCGAGGGAACATGTTCCAAAAGAATGTGCTACTCATAAAGGTATAGATTTTTCTACAGTGCACCTTTATTCCAGTGCCAAAATTTCCTGGACTGATTCACAAAACCAATATAAACAGATTTTATTTACTGAAATATTGTTTACAAATGCTTTCAGTTCTGTCTTTTAGGGACTTATGCAAAGGTTTTTGAAATGCACTGATACCCTTCCATTGCTTTAGATGACCTTTTGACCAGCTCTTTTGAGTAGCTTGAGGGCAGAATTAATTTGTGATCAAAACAGATAAAATCCTAAGGGTTTCTAAAGCTATATGCTGGCAACTCAAATAAGAATTCATTCTTCTGAATTCAGTGAAGATTCCAGTATAAAATCTGACTTAGTGAACCAAGGCTGAGGCCTGCAACGGGTGCTAGTACAGAAGCTTTTGTTGTTACTTTATTTTACTTTATTTTCCCTTCTCTAGTTTTGAGGTATCCAAGAAGTTACAAATTATAGCATTTGTTTTCAGTAAGGGTATTTTTAACTGTTTACTAGTTTATGGCTACTTCAGCTGTTCTCACTTGCATGAGAAAAGATAAAACTGTTCAGAATCACTTTGCAAATAATACCTCAGAACCATACCCACTCACTTGAGAACTGCAGATCTCTTAACCTGATTCTTTTATTCATATTAAACTCACATTTTTAAGTTGTCAGTTCGTTCATTATCTCACTTTCAGATTTCTCATGAACAATTAATACCTTCCTGTTTCTCTGTCCTCTGCCACCTTTGCTATGCTTTCAGAGTCAGCAATACAAAAATCAATAGCTAATATATTTAATTGCTGGGAAAAGCAAAGAGTTAGCAGCAGAACCATGACAAGGTCATTTTCTCAGTCTCAGGTTACCAAACTTTCACAAATACTTGTCAACACTCAGGACAAGGAACAGCCTTGGATTCTGTTAGTCTGCTGGCAGAATTCTGCCAGTGCTACTTGACCACAGTTTATATGTCAACATGCAAAGTGTATTCTGTGGTATAAGCACACAGACATGTATGTGCATGCACTTATCCCAGCTTGGGTTTTGTCACTGCACTAATTTACTGCTTATTAGAGCTGTTGACCTTCCAGATGATAAAATTTAATGTTCATTCTCTTGTAATATTTGATCATAATATTTCTGATACATGTCCTAAGCTGGAAAATATGATTTTCTGGATGTATCACAATTAAAATGTATATATGTAGGTTAGGTTCCTCAAAATCACTTTTTAGCCCACATTTCTAGCCATCTATGTTGTCCAGAATGGGCATGTGTAGATATGTTGAAGTCTTGACTAATTGAGCTGACTGGTTTTAATTTGTCATGCAAGCCTTAGCATGATAGCAGGTACATATACTTCCACCACAGGCATCAATTCAGCATCAATCTATATAGGTTAACCAAGACAGGTTGATTGTGCTATGTGGACAGTTTGTGCTTTACTTTTTCTATTTGTATAAAAGATGAATAATCTATGGAAGACCCCTGTTAAGTCTCATTTGCAAAGGAGACTTACTGACAATGAAATATTGTCCTTATTTACAAAAAACACAGAGTCCTGTTTCCTGCAAGACTTTTCTAACTAGTGGATTACGTAGTCAGTCTCTTCTGTCTTTCTTCCAGCAGTCCAGTTCTTAATTAAAAAGCAATGAAGCTGACAGGAAGCAAACTTTAGAACATTTCCCTAACACACAGATTCAAGCCTAGACAGGTAGAAAGGGACTTGAAATCAATGTGAGTTTGAGCAGAATGTGAGGTTCTTCTTGACTGTGTCATGATACACAATCTTGGGTATGTCTGCTGCATATTTTTTTGAACATATATACAAACCACTTCACCTATGCTGTGGAAGTATCCACATAAAATCTAGTTTCAATCAAGATGTTATTTAACCATTTTAGTATAAGACTGAACACAAAACAATAAGACAGTTGCTCAGTTGCGCTTATAGGTCTGCCATCATTTCATTATAATTTAGCTATGCAGCCGTTAGATCAAAGCTGTCTTACAGCTGAATGCTGCAAAGAATGACCAGGGTGCAATGAGTCTACCTGCAAAAGATCATGATGATAGAGTTTATCGATGGGTAATCCCAAGAAGTGTTTCATCACTGTAGAGAAAGAGATCCTAAGTCCCATCTTTATTTCTTGAACATTACTCCTATATTATTAAAAAAAGTAATTCTCCTGTTGTACTTTCAATGTTGGCTCCTGGACATTAAGTACCACAGGTTAAAAACAGGCATTCATCCCTGTGCCAGGAGCAAATACTTCTAGCAGAAAAAGATTTGGAACAACAGATGAACTTCTCTGTGACCATTTCCAAAATTGTATTTTTATTAATGTCTTTCATTTCAGGTGACAGACTAATTCATCATAATTAAAAAGACAACCTAAGTTAGTGAGGCTTTTTCTGCAATAGAGTTGTGAAATTAATTTCTAGATGACCTTTGTCTATACAGCAGGATTTTCAGTGCTTATGAGAAAAAATGCATCCACTGAACACAAACAGTTATAATGACACACTCACCTTTTCTCTGGTTAAAAAAAGAAATTTGACCAAATAAATTACAGGTCATATTCTCAGCTGTATAATTTTGAGAATTCCAACAGTAATTGACTGTCATAAATAGACATAAAAATATGCACACTTCATGGAAACGTGTATTTCTCTAGAAATTGTTGCAAATACTTTTGCTACTGGCCAATATGTATAAGCAGTTTATTATCAAAACAGTTTTAGAAAACAGAAATGTCTCTATGTGCATATGATTGACCTGCTCCTGGCTTTGCATCTGAGACAGGATGTTATAAAATGAAACCACTGGCAGCATTTTCAGACTTCCAGAAGTGGGACTGCAACATCTACAGATATTCTACTCATGCCAAGTTCTTTTTATAATTAATGCAGAGAAACATGCATTTTTAAGGTGTAATTCATCTGGCTTGTTTAAAACAACCACTTTAAGATGTGATGAATCATACCTTAGACTCCACTGGCAGTGCGAATGAAAATTCCTTAACTCTAAAGGATGTCCATGGTGACTGACTTAGACAAATTGTGGCCAGGAAGCCTAATATGGTGGAATCATTATGGTTTCCATTACCAATTTTATAAAGGCTTGCTACATGCATATTAGTAATTATATTTTTTGAGAGTTAAGACCTCTAAAATTAATTCTTTTTCCAGGGTCTGGGAACCTTGACTTGTCAGTGAAGGATAAACAGATTTTTGAGTATCAGAATGACTTTTTAAAGCAGGTGCCTTTTGTTAATATTGGTTTGAATTTCTCTGTGTGTCAGCTGTTCCATGTGTAAAATGTGAATTATAATATTAATCTTATTATGACCTGGTTTACCTTCATTCATTCAGATTTATAAAGTGCTCGATAAAGTCATAAGGATGCAGATACCAAACGTTAGCTATGTTATTCTTCATTATTACTGTCACCTATTCATAGACACTTTCAACTCAGTTTGCATTTGACCCCTGTTCATGTCTCCTTTCTAAATAAATAAAATATTTAACTGTCCATTGCTGTGCCTTGATCTCCCTGAATTTTCACATCAGTACATTTGTGATTCATAGCATATTCCACAACACCCTTTTTCCACTCTGTACTGGATATGCCTTCTATATGCTATTAAAGATTCAGCATCACAAGCTATCATTATATTAATTTTAAGACATTTTTTTTATCAACAGATGAACAATCACGATGATTAAAAATGCTTCTCCTCTCAAGGGCTTGTACAGTATTTTGCATTATCTGGCATGTTGATTAGTTATGTTGATTGAAATTGAGGGAAAAACAGAGACAACTTATTAGCCAGTTTAGTTAGCTGCTACTTACACTAATGAAAAAGTCTGGATGAATGCCCATTACAAATACTTGGAAGATCAGAGGTTGAAAAGTGATTCCTTTGCTTCATATTACTGATGATATGGAAATGGACTTATCCATAAATGGCTGTAAAGTATGCACAGCCTCCACAAGGAAACATTGCTGCACTGGAGCCCAGTCCAAAACAGAGCACCCTCAGGAGCAGGGGTTCCATGTTCAGCGGGTGTTTGCATGGCACCCTCCTGAAGGCTGGCATCGCAGATGCTTTGGCAGCAGTAATATTTATCAACAGAAGCAGCTAGCAGCAGCTCCATTACTGCCACTACTAACAATACGTGTCTTTCTTTCATTGCCAGAGAGGCACTGATGGAAATAAGGGAGGGCACAAAGCCATTTTTGCAGGACAGATTTGGTTTTTTCTTCACAATTTATTTATAGGGCCACCTCAGAGTGCTTCTAAGACAGCAAAACAGAATTTCTTATATATATTTAATTTCAGATGATGCCAGGGAACCTCATGCTGAACACAACTCCCATTGCCTCAGCTGTGTAGAGCTACTACTGGTGGCCTGTGGTAAAAGGAGGGAGGAAGAGGGCAAAAGAAATATTGCTAAGATTCTTCTTCCACATTTGGAATTGCAAGGGTGAAAGCAGTAAAGTGATTTGCCCAGGGTGCTGCAGTAAGTGCCAGGAATTGAATCCAGATCTCCTGAGTCACAGCCCAATGCCTTAATCAGCTGACCATGTTTCCAAGCATTTGGTTTTACAAAATCAGCTGGCCTGATTTACTGGCAAAGTCAAATAATGAATTTTCCCACTACAAAAAGTCAATGACCTACAAAAAAGAAAAAAAATATTGTACCTGAGCAATACTGCAAAATAAATGCTTAAGAAAAAAGGATGACAATAGAAACAAGGCTTACGGATAGTGCATTCCAGCATCCCTGCGAGACTCAGGTGACAACGATCTGTCATCAGAAACTGTGCATTAGAATGAAAGACAAGGATCTTATGATGGACAAAACATCTGCTACTTGTCAGCTGCCACTTAGACAATAGGAAAGGGATAAGACAGTATTTGGAGAACTTTGCTCGGCATTCTTAGACCACTACATATCCACTTTGGTTTTCCAAATATTTAGTTCTATCTGAACAAAGAGAATAGATTTCTTACTGAATTTGCTCTAACTGTTGAATGGATTTCAAGCAGAATATGTACTTAAATCTGCCTGAGTGAGAGAAGAGAGTCGTTAATTATAGTAGTTAATGTTCAGAATTGGTAAAAAAAAATAAAATTAAAAGCTATTTATGAGATTTTGACATATTTTCAATCAGAATGTCTGTATTTCATGTTCAATTTTTTTGTTCTGGACAACCACATTTTGAATCACTTACAAAAATATATAAGTAGTCAAAAATATATTATTATTCTGCTCACGTGGACTTTGGATAATTGGTGTTATAGTTTCTGACACTTAGAGTTAATGAACTTAAAGTCCTGGGTTAACTGAAAAAGTCAGCGCATATATGTGGGTTTAAACACAGAGCAGCTGAATTAGCACTGGAAAATTCAGTTTTCTTTCTTTCACATTTTTCTCAGTGTGAAAACTGATATTATATTTAACTGTGCAAAGCAAAATGAACTATGCTATTCAGTGACAAAACTGAGAAGAGCTAATCAGTAGGCAGTTTACATTTAAAACTGAGGTCCAAGTCTTGTTTTTGCAACAGAACAGTTCAAAAATTACACTAAAAAAATGCTAGAGAGAGACTTTACCAAAGCCTTCTGTTTTACAGGTTTTGTCTCTTATGAATGGTGGTGGTGATCATCAGAGAAGAGCTCCTGCCAGGAAAGTAATCTTATATTGCACATATCACTGGTATGCAGCACAGATGCATTGCAAGCTTAATCATTGAATGTAATAATTTCTTCAGCAGGTGAGAAACTTTCTGTTGAGCCATCCATAGGTATTTTTTGGGATCCTTATATCTGCCATTCTTTAGTTTCAGGTTAATTAATGGGCAGGTGTTCATACATAGGAAAACTCAAAAAAGAGCTGCCTTTTTTTTTTTTTTTGGTATTCTGTTGAGAAGCCAACAATATACTAAAAACAGCACATGTTCACTAGTCTGCAACATGTATGTTTCATTGTCTCATCTGCTTGCTGTATTTACTACTAGTAAAACATCTACTGTGGGAAGTGTTTCTGGACATCTGCTTTGGCAATGCCCATATTCTGAGATCCTACTGAAATCTGCTGCCAGGGAGAAAAAACACAACTGCATCTCAGAAAACAGTAATGGAGAGAGTAATTACATCCTCAGCTGTGGCTAAAGTGGTTGGTAGATACAGCTCCTGTAGAAGATAGTTGAGCATCATCAGCAAAGGAGATTAAATTTTCCTTCTTTTTTTTTTTTTTTTTTTTTTTCTTTTAAGAAAGAAGCCTTATCCAGCAGGCAACTATCAGGCCAGGTGATTAACAATAAATAACTCTGTTTTTTCAAGTAAGGTTGCACATATTGAACCTCTTACGCATACAGTTCCCTGAAATCCTGCTGGAAATACTTCATCTAGCTGTTGATATTTAAATGAAAGCCCACAGGATTTAGAGGTTTTTAAAAAACAATGTAATGGGAGAGTTTTATGATTTAAATGTATGCACAAATCATTAAATTGAGCAAAAAAGAGCCTTGGATAGTTTTGAACATGCATAATATGTTAAGAGAGAACATACAAGATGCTCTATTTCAGATGGGGGAATGGCTTTCTTAATAGATTTTGATTAAGGTTGATTAAGAGTCCAGTAGAATAAAACAACATGAAATGAAGTATAAAAGAAAATGAAAGAACTTTGAGTAAAAAGTTTCAGATATGTCTGTGATAGAAGAGAATGTCATCTGCCTACATCAAAGCAGGATTTTCTGTGGTTAAAAACAAAAAATAAGAGGGGAAATAATCAGGAAAATTTTTATATTTGTATTGCCTTACACTGTATGGCAGCATGCAACAGAATACAAAGAGAGGTGGGCCAAAAGCTGGTGTTCATGTAATCCTGAGTTAGCAGGCAGTAGATCAAATTTACACCTAAAGAACAGGCTTCTCTGATAACAGGAAAAAAGAGCATTGTGAATTAGCATGAATATTAAGCACAGCAAGATAAAAACACATCTCATTTCTGAGCACAAAAATATCATTGTCTAATTTCCTCTGAAATGTGTCATAAACGTGCCTTTTATTCAATATATTGAAAGAAAAATGGATCATATTACACTTCTCAGTAGTATAGTTATGCAATTCAATGAGGGATGAAATGTCATGATTTAATAAATAGGATAAAGATTCCTAGAATAATCTAATCACTGTTCTTTCTTATTTTCAATCATCACTGTGGACGGAAAAGAGCTGGAGAGGAAGACTAATTTGAGGCTTTATGCAGATATGGGTCAGTAGCCCACAGCTTTCCCGGTTTTTCTAAGTGCTAACATGCTTCAACACATAGAAAATCACTGAGGAGAGAATGATTGCAAATGAGCCACACTTTCATGAGCAAGCAGCCGTGGGAGCGTGTTTCTTCTCGCAGGTGGCACCCAGACATGGTCAGGTTTGCTCTTCTCCCAAGAAAATGTGCAGGATGCTTCTGTAGTGCCTGTACACAGCCGGTCCTCAGCTGTATTTTTGCCTTGCATGCTCTGCCTGGATTTAGTCATATTTATGGCTAGCTTTCAGGTGACCTTTGAAGCCTCACGTTGCATGCGCTCTTACAGGGTCTGCTGGGCTGTGCTCACTGCATTGCATATGCAGTATGTCCCATATTGCTTCACAGCCATGTTACACAGCTGCAGTCAGAGAAACAGCCTAAACTTGAGCTGGTTTCAAGCTCAGGCTCTCAAGTATTTTCTAGGAGTCTGAGTATACTCAAGTACATTCTCCTTAGGAGCTACAACACTCCCAATTACCCCATCTTATTGGAGGTCCATAAGCCAGTAAGTACGAGCTATGGTTAAATAGGGCTGTGTAAAGCTCTATCTCACTGTATATTTTTTCAGAGGAGCCTGTTGTCTGAACGCCTACACCACTATTTCAGGCACCAGGCATGTTGAATTAATTACAGGGATTTGATGGTACCCAAATGAGATGGTGATTTCAGCAGCCATGGAGGATCCCTTCTACTTTCATACAGTGAAGAGGCACAGCCTCAACCTGAAGCTGATGTCTCAGCAGTTTTAACCTCCCTGGCGCTACACCTGACTTTCACCAACACTTCCATGTGGAGAATCAGATATAATAATCTGTCACAGAGCTCTCACGTGAACTGCTGTTAACAGATGGCGTTTTTCCTGCCTAAAATATGCGCATGTAGCTGGTCTTTTTCACACTTTTCCCCCCACGCACACATTTTGAGGTTTTCATCAGTTATTCAATCCACAGACTCAGGTTGCCATCTAGTCTGAAAGTCACTGCACAGTCCAGATGTTTGTGGATTTATCATGCCACCTGTTTAGCCTCTGGCCTAAAGATTAAATGATGCTTCTGGGTTCACTTCAGTCCTAACAGTGTAACTGTACAACACAATCATGTTTTTTCACTGTCACCATGACAGTGATGATAAGGACTTGCAAGGGCAGGATGCTGAGTCATAAAAGCCATCTAGCAGCACATCTAAAAAGCAAATCCACCTCCTAGGAGGAAAACTAGACTGGACATGGAAAAGCAATTCAAAATTTGAAGTTTGTGCAAAAAGTGGTTTTGATCATAAGTTCCCTAAAGTTAGAGTAGATGTGGTTTGTTTAGCAAGCAATAACTGTGGTTTATCTAGGGAGGCACTGATAGAGCTCTGCGGGCACAATTTTGGTACAGAGTCAGAAGAGCTGCATAAGTTATTGTTTCCATGTGTTATTCCTTAATGTTCATCACAACCAAACCCAGGTGTATGTAAAACAAGCCACCTCTTTTCCGTCTGACTTGCCATGTTTATAACTCATTTACTGAATAAAATTTTCTAAGGTAACAGTGGTGCTGGTTGCTGTAACAGAGTGACCTGTGCTATACTGCCTGTGCAGAATCAGTGGCCCTGTGAGGTGGGCAACCGAGGAAGTTGAATGTTGTCATAGAAAAGCCTGAGGCAAAAGGTTATGAGGCAGTCTGGGGAGAGAGCAACCAAAAATAGAGGTAAAAAGGTCACGGTCCTGCTGGGGCCATTGTCTGCAGCAAAAGGTTGGAAACCCAGGGCACCCCTTCCATTGGTGCCAAGGGAAGGAAGGTTTCTGCTAGGACATGAGGGAAAACAAAGCAGCAGTAACTGACCACGCTTTTAAGGCTTTCCTATCCCTATCATCCCTTCTCACATCAATTTTCCCTCTGACTTCCCATTTCAGCTCTGCTATATCTTCCTTCTCATACTCTTTCCTTGACAAGAAGCCAAGCAAGGCTACAGCCCCTCATCTCCAAGGTGGCAAAATTCAGTTAAGCCCACACTATTCTAGAGCCTTCAGGCAGATATGATGTGATTTTTAAAAGCCCCAACAATCATCTGACATTGTCAGAGCATGTGCAGATGAGGTGACTCCTTGAAGCAACCCAAGACAATGTTTGCTGAGTCTCAAAAGCTGTTTACCATGAAAACATAGGACTGTTCCATGAAAATCTGGTGCTGTGCTTTGCTTCACATGAACAGTGTCAATGTTGTTGCTTTTTCCCTGTTTAATCTGTTGTACTTGTAAATAAATTACTGAATAAAGATTTCTATATGGAACAATGGTGATGTTTGCAATATCAGCAAAGACCTGTACTGCCTGGGCAGAATCTGTGCTCCAGCAGTGATTTATGTGGTCAAGTAAGGTGAATGCTGCCACAAAAAATCAACAATATGTATTAATGATTTATCTGCCTTCTGTATGCTGTCATTTAAAAGGCTTGAAAACCTTTGTGCTAATCAGACACAATTTTTGGGAGCATTCAAAGCAGACCTGGATGAACTGTTGACTTTGTTAAAGTTATTCACAAGACATGCACTGTGTGAATGTGGGGTCAAAATCAAACTGAAAAAAAAAAAAAGTGAAAAAAAAAGTTTTTTAAACACTGTGTAGTTACTGGGCCTTACATGGTGAGGTTACCAGAGAAGAATAGGTTAAGATCCTTTACTCCCAGCTCCACTCCAGCCTTACTCACAGATACTGCAGGCTTTATTTTTGGGACATTTTACTCTTCCCTCCTCAGCAATTTATATAAGGGGTCTGCATCTGGCCTTCCCTCCACCTTTATACTCGATGTAGTCATTAGAAACCCTGGAAAATGACAGAATGCTGCTTTTCCTCTCTTATCAGAGAATTTCGGGAGACGTGATGTTTCCTGCATCCCCTCCTGCAGAGCGGTTCCTTCAATTGCGTGTGGGCTGAGGCACAGCTGAGCTGTGCAACATCTAGTATGTGCAACATCTACTTAATGACAGCTATTTAAGGGCATCTTTCTCCAGGGTTTACCTGAGGGGTGTAGTTCTAAAGGATACTGTGTGTGTTTCTGTGACTTTTTAATGGGTTTCAAGCATCTGAATTTTCACAGAAACCTCTAAGAATGCAAATCTCCTTTCTTATTAGATGAGTCATCCTGGAGCCTTTGGTTCTAACTGGGGGTGATAAGAAGGAGGTCCTGCAAACAAACATTAGGGATAACTGCGAAGGCTCCATCAACCCGGTAGGCAGAGAGCATGTCACAACTTGGTGTCTGTTTGAGAGGTCAAGGGTCTAACATCAGCTGTGATGGAGACCTGTTTGTTCCAGAAAGGGCTAATCTGTAGGCCCAGCCCTTGGCTGTAAAGTTTAGAAACCTTAAAACTCTGATGCAAGGTCCTGTACTTCCCTAGACAGGCTGGGGAACACTTTCAGTGATCCAGCCCTGTGGATTTCCCTTCTGCAGAACTTGTTTTCCTTATGAGTCTTCAGCCTAAAACAATAGAAGAGTTTCCAACAATAAGGGGATTTTCAGCACTCCAAGCTTAGTCATTTCCTATTACTCAGAGGAAGAAAATGTGAAAAAGTTCCAATTTAGAAGGTCTCTGGCTAGTGGTCCAGCAAATATTTATGTATCTGTTTTCAGAAAGTGCTAATCTTCAGAACAGCAGGGGTGATGCCTCTCTGTGAAAATAACATGATATTTTAGAGCAATTGTTCAAACCAGTATAGTAAACAGCTTTCAATATAACATAATTTGCTGTGGACATTTATGTTTCCATGGCAACAGAGAATGCTGTCCTGTTTTCATTTAGTTTTACTGGATATTAAAGGAAAAGTCTTTGAACAGCTCCGGTGTTATGGCTTATATTGTTACTACTATTGCTATAAATCCACCCAAATGTATAATAATCCTATTCCAAAGGCTATATTGACTGTAGCTTTGGGTATGTAAGCACATGTTTAAATAACAGTTTTTACTTATCCTGTTGTTTTTATTAAATTCCATTTGCTGTTTCTCAGAGTTGAAAACTTCAGTTAAAGAATGAACTGAGAAATAACACTGATATTGATCAGTTAAATAGGAAGCATATACCAAATACATGTAGATCTTACTGACATGATTTGTCTCAATGTTTTCTGTTGAAAAATGTTTCTTGCTGATTGGGCTTGTATATGAGCAAAAATACTTGGGAAAAATGCTTCAGGTTCTTTATTGTGTTGGATTTTTAGCAAGTACTTATTTTTTCTGTAATTCTAAAATATAGCTTCATTATCAATTTTATTCAAAGTTCACATTATTTTTTATGTTATTGAATGAAATGTAGAGTAGTGTTCTGATATAATTTTCATCTCAGGTCATTCTCTTGCCTTGATTTGCACACCAATTTCAAATAAAGCAAAATTCTTTTGATAGTGCCATAGAATCAGAGGTTAATTTAGGTTGCAAAAAGTCTCAGGAAGTTATCTGGCCAAAACCTCTGTTCAAAGCAGGGCTAATTTCAGCATTAGATGTGGTTCCTTGTGCCTGTTTCCAAATGAGTTTTGCATATCTCCGACAACACATATCACATAGCATCCATGTTATAGCTTGGAAGATAATTGCCTCTCTTGCCCGGTTGCCTTTCCGTATACTGGCATCCAATGCCACCATCCATTTCTGAAGACAATTGAAGAGGTTGATGAGAAATACTGCATTTAAACAATGTCCACACTACTGAAATTCTCTCAGCTGCCATTTTGAACACCATGGCACTGCTTTTATGTCTTTTACACTAATTCCTTCAGATAACACTGTTCCACTGTAAAAAATGGGAACTTTGCACATCATTCCTGTAGTTTCCTCTTTATCATCTTCTCTGTCTAGAATATACCTAAGAAAAAGCATGAAAATTTTCTTGTGAGTTCTTTGATCATAATCTATATCTCAACCTATGTTGGTTCTACCTTGATTTAATTCAGTTCACTTCTATAAATCAGCATGTTCTTCCTTTCTACCAAAATCATGAAGTAAAACTAGGCCCTCTCTCCTCAAGTACTTCAGAAAAATCCTTGTTAGGTATCCTGATATAAATTAAAAGTACTGGAAAGAAAAAAAAACTTTCATCCTTTTTTTCTATACAAGTTTTAGAATAATTTTTCATAAATGGAGCTCTGTAAACTTCAAGAAATAGAGAACTGTTAAAAAAAACCTCCTCCTAAGACTGCAGAAGCATAAGAAGTCAGCACATTCACAGAAATCATGAGGTGAAGCAGGATTAGGATTTTTCAGCTTGTGTGATTGCTTTTTCCTATGGTATGTCAAAACAAGATTAGAAGAGCTGATTCAGGGCTGTCCAGAACAGAAACTTTTTCCATACCATTGTCTTATCATATGATTCTTGCAAAGCACATGTCCTAAATCAATGGCACATTCTTTTCGCTCTTTCTAAGCAGTTCTTGTTCTTTAATCAGATGATAGTTTTTTTGATCTAGACATTCAGAACCAAAATAGCTCATGTGTTTTCTTTTTTACAATTAGAGCATGTTCTATAAGAAGCTGTAAGCTACTGTAGGTATGAAAAGTAACTAAGTACAAATTAAGTGGATTACCTAAACTGAGTAGATGTTTAAACTAATCTGCCTCTAACTTCTGATGTAAGTGTAAAGGAAAACCATTACAACAAGAATTATTTTATATGCATTTTTAATACATGTCACTTATTATTGTTTTGTCTCATATTAAGAAAACTATGTATGAGTTGATGAATAAACGTGCTTAAATACAACAATCACTATTACAACAAAAGTAGATGGTTTAGGAATGGAAAAGCTAAACATTAATACTGTGAAAACAAGGCAGCCCAAGGAAACACTTCCCTGATTCTTAATTTCTCAAGTCATGAAACATGATTTTGTTCATTATAAAAAAATGGGTAAATTTCCAAATTCATAAACAAAATAAAGACAAATCAATTTCTGGCCTAACTGAATTGGTGAGAAAAATAGTAATGATTAATGTAGTTATTATATGAGTAAAAAAAGAAACATATGTAAATAGAAAAGAGAAGAGAAACCTATGTCCAGCAGAGCGAGCTTTTTCCATAGTGGGAATTGCCTGTGGCATATTTGGTTTTGCAATACTTGTAGTAAGAACCAGTTTCTAATTTTATGTTAGGTGCTATTGCGTTAAAAAAAAATAAATATTACTTAATACTTACACTTTGCATGCAACATGAAAATGCAAGTACAAATTAAGGAATATGAAACACAAAGAATATTTACCTAAAATAATTACTATTTCACCTTATTGAAGTTTTTCTCCAAATTTTTTTTCTCTTGGAACAGCCCGTGAAAACACACATAAACCTCAGTTACTTCAATTTTCTTGCATATTTCAGGCTTATGTCATGTAAGCAAACAAAATAAAAAGTTAGAAATGAAAGAAGTTTAAGAAAATTATTTATGGTATAAACAAAGTACTGTACAGCAAGAACAGCTAGGATCTTGCAGCTTTCTGTTTAGAAAACCAAAATAGCTTACCCTTGTGTAATGGTCCTTCCAAAGTTATGACAATAAAACTTGATAGTGCCATTCACTGTCACATAGTCTATAGATACTTCCATACAACATAAAGCAATGTTAAAACACCTTTCCCTTCCCACGTTAACTTGTATGAATCCTCTTCCAGTCCATGTTTGTTTAGAATACATTTTTATAGAGGAGATGTAAGCTTAATAGCATGCAGTGGTTTATCTTGGGAATACAGACTCAACAATAACTGCAATGAAAGCAGTATGGCAGGAGAATGAGAGATCTGGACCATCTGGGTGAAAATATATGGCTTTGAAAAACATTTAGAGGAAAGAAAGTTGACATATATCTAGAACTGAAAAACTTTGAATTCAACTGAGAGTTTTGCCACTCACTCACTGACTTTATTCATGACACTGATGATTACTTTTCAGAGTCACCTGGTGACCACCTCTTCTTTATTGTCAAGAAGTTAGGAAATTCAGCTAAAATTTGGTTCCCCCATCTGGGGATGATGTGCAATCAGAACTACTTAATAACTGTGGAACAAGCAATATGGATTCTTTAGTTATCTTTGTTTAACAGAAAGCCGTTTAGACATATTGTTAAATTAGTATAAGTGCTACAGTACCACTTCCCTCTCTCTCTGTTATGTTATTTCTGATCATGATATGAACATAATAATAAAAATAATAGCTCCCCACCTGAAACTCAGGAACATTAATCACATACAATTTTCGATTGACTATATAAAAACTTTTGTTTCCTTGTTCAATGTTAGTAATGTTTATGTTCTTGCTCAAATAAATATAAAGTGAAAGATTCATTACTCATGTTTACAAATAAAGTCAGAGGCTTTCCAGTGCTAGAACAAAAGGCTGGTTTTTTTGTCTCATTGGAAAGGTAAAAGGGAACAGGTTTGTTACTAAAACAATAAATTTTTATTCTTATCCTTCTGTTTTTCATGATTTGTTATTGAACTGAAACTCATTTAGTATTTGCCAGGTGATAAAAACAAACCAACCTCCTCTTTACAAGAAAACTGTGAAGCTTTGTTGTTATGGCTGATATTAAATAGACCTGCTAAGAGGGATAATGTCAGAGTCCCTCTGAATACAAGTGAAAACCAGTTTTCATAAGAAGTAAAAATAATAGCTCGGCACTGTTCAAAATACTAAGCTGTATTTTGATACAGTTTATGCTGAATTTCTAAGAAACTCACATGGAAGTCAGTGAAATTACAGTGCTCTCTATTTCTATACATAACAGGGATGGCCCAAAATGTACCTGAGAAGGTAACTACTGAAATGTGGAACCCCACCAATGAATGCAAACAGAAATCTCTTCTTATCAAACATACATCTTCAATTCAAGTTAAGAAGTTATTATGAGGCAAAACGCTTCATGGCGGTGACTCACGTATCAGGAATGTCAGGTCGTATAGTTTATCCATTCAGCACTACACAGTTAACATGATTTAATCTCACTCCTAAATCAACAGCCACATTTTCTTCCCATTGAGTTCCCTCATGGGCTCTCTAAAAGGAGTCAGAGTGCTAATTTTGCTGTGGTAAAGTTTTAGTTACCAAGAGAAAATTGTTTGTCTGCAGTGAATTGCTTCAGCACGTTGGTGTACCTGGCATAAGCTGTTGGACCTGAGGGAGAGACTGTTTGGGTTAAAATGAAATTTCATTTAAAAAAAATGAAATAAACCAAACTTGTACTTGAAATAGGCAGATGATCATTGTTGAAAGCAGATATTTTTTTAAATCACCTAATGCAGTCCAAAGGAGTTTATTTCTTTTGAAATATTAGAATATCATTCACTTAAGTCAAAATAATCTGCAAACTACCCAGGAGGTTCTCACTTCATCACATGTGACAGCAGAGCACTCTCCATGAAATAGTTCCCCAGCCCACAGGGGAGACAAAGATAGGGAAAAACTGAAGCTGTTGCTTCCCAATCCTCCAGCACCAAGCAGAACAGCTGATCTGCACAGGAATTAAAAATCCTTTGCTTGGGAGATATATGGTAAATGTATCTGAATCCACCCCAGATGCACAGTAAGTCAAAGATCAAACCAGCAACCTAGAGTCAAAACAATCAGATCTCTTAACTAAGCAGTATTTGCATATATTAGGAAGCCCTAAAACTCACCATAGATCTTTGAAACATTATGTCTCAGCAGAAAATCTAAGGGGTTTTAAGTAGAAAAAACCAGAAACTCTTTTCAAAAGGCAGTCTAGAGAAAAATCCATGGTGACTTTCTAAAGTTTTGGTTACCAGAGAAAGCTGAACAGAATTCCACAGCCCAAATAAAAAGCCATAAAACTAATATCTCAACTGAGGGAGTTTCTTGCTTCAAATATTAAAGTAAGTGTGTCTGAAAGCAAGAAGTCTGAAACTATACTGAGGTTTTACTGAGAATAAACTGCTACAGATCACTGCATTGTCTCTCATTCTTCTGTTCCCCAAAATTGAAATTTTTAACTAGATTTAGACTCAAACTGCTCCCAAAACAGCAAAAGTGGAAGAAGCATTGTGCAGAGCTGAGAATGCAGCAAAGCAGCCAGAAACATAAAAACATTAAAAAGGAAAAAGAAACAAGGGGTTATCCTTTCTGGATTTATTCTGTCTCCAGATTGGGCTAGGAAATCCTCCATTGACCTGAAGTCTGGGAAGAAAGGAGAGCGACAGATGAGCAGCACCTCTTCTGGGATCATTGATCTCTAATGCTAGCACCCAGCAAAAGCAGGACCTGCGTGATGCTGCTGGCAGAAGCAGTGCCTCACTGTGCCTCTGAGCACTCCATCCAGTAAACCTCACAGCTGGAAGATGAATATTAAAAGGGTGAGATACTGGTTTTTTTGAGAAAAGACCTCTCAGCTCCCAGCTGAGCTTCTACCTGCATGCTGGCCCTCTAATTTCTGAAAACTACAGTCAGGCAGGTCAACTTTGGAAGGGGTTCACAGCCATAACATCTGATCTAATATAACACATAATATAATAAGTACTTATTATTTTCCTGTTGTATCTCCCATATCATTTAGAAACTGTGCTTAGGAAAGGAAAGGGTGCAAATTGGTGGTCACCATTAGCTAAATTTCTCTGGTTGCATCTAAAACTGATTCAAAGATTTTTAAGGAAGATTTTTGCATACAGTTTCTTCTCTGTATTCAAATAGCACATGATGGTCAGATAAATTTCTACTGCCTTTTAGTCTACAAGAAACCTAAATGGACTTAGCCCTATTTAAAAGCAGAAAAGACAAAGAATGCTTATAAATTTATTCTGCTAATAAAATACGGTTTTTTACAAACATGTCCCTTAAGCAGAGCAGCCAAAAGAACAACTCATGATCAAACTTGTGAATACTTTTTTCTCCACGTACACAGAACTCTTTTCAGTGATGCATAATATTTCAAATGAGACAAAATCCTTCCATGCCTTACAGGAAAATATGACAACCGATTATGGGAATTACCCATTACTGAGCTACAACAGTAAATACATCAAATGAATATCAGAGAACATGAGACACGCCAAACTATGAAAAACAGATACCTGGCTGTGTTGTAAATCAGCTTACCCAATTTCTTTAGTTATGTAGCAATACCCCTATGTGAGAGGAATCGTAAGAGCTCATCTGTGCCTTGAGATATGGGAGTTTACAGTTTCTTATATGGCAAATCACTCCTCATGAGCAGTAGGCAAGGCCTTGTCTCTCCCTAATCTTTCCCTGATATTCTTGGGAGTTTTTAGGGAAAATTTTTCCTCTCAGATATGCCCCATGGATCTTTCTTGCATCCATCTGCATGCATAAATCTATATTCACACTGTACTGTGCAGTTTCCGAACAGAGATCCTATGGAGAACTTCATGTTTTCCTCAATCCCCAGCTTTGACAGAAGAATATTTCTCTTGAATTATTGATGCTTGGCTGCTCTAAAAATACAACATAAACACCTCTGGAGGTATTAATTGTGTATAATGTATACGAGAATCTTCAGTTTTTTCTTAGCCATGCTTAAGTTGCTAGAAAAGCTAACATTTATATATGTCTGTACCTGTTACTAAAATATTTCCCCTCTGATCCTTAGCGGTATGATCATCCTTGAGAAGAAAAACAAGCAGCTCAGAAAAATTCTACAGAAAAATGACATTTTACAAATTGGGAGTACCAAAGCTTTTTGCTTTTCACTAAAAGTAGAGGCAAAAATACTCAGTGAAAAGAACTGAAACCATAAGAAACAGTCACAGAAAGTTGGAAATGGAGATCAATAGTGAAAAACACATCCCTTCAAGGCTGGGGAAATGAAAAATGAAAAAAAAACAATAGATAGTACTTTCTGGTTTAAGGCAATCAAGCCCTACAGCTAAATCCACCAATCTTACCTTTCTTCATCAGTTACATTTTTCATTCATTTACCTCATTAACCATTAAGAGAGATTCAGTAAGGTTCATGCTCTATAACAAATGGCTTACAAAGCAGACTTGATTTAATTAGCAGACAAGCATTATGATTTAGCCATAATGGACTTCTTATTTGAGATAATATCCTCTTATTTTATCTCATTGCAAAAATAATCCACATGCTGCGTGCACTGGACTAAATTCCATGTAAATGCGTTGATTTTCTAACCCCTTGAAAATTATGATGAGTCTTTCTACCAAATTTTAACAGGCTTTTCCTAGCGTTAGAGGGTTCAAATGCAACCTGAGGAAGAAAGCACTGTTTGGGAAGGCCAATATTTGCAGAGAAAATGTTTGATTAATCCCAAGGGAAATGGCTGAACTAATTAGAAATGGTGAACATGAACAACATAACTGAGAAATGATAATCCATGGTAAAAAAAAGTAAATTTGCCAAAAGAAGTCCGACTGAGAAATATGACTTCATGAGTAGCTGCTGAGATGTTTTGATCCTCTGTGGCAGATGCAGATTACACCCCATTTACATGACAAATGCTAAGAAAACTCTCTGGCAATGTAGTGAAAAGCCTGAAAGCTGAACAGGCTTCCAAATAAAGAAGACAGCATTTTCTATCAGCATAACTGGATTGATGTTTAGAAGTAAAACACAGATGAACCACCTCTGTCCAGCTTTTCATCTTTCAATACAGATCTCCACTATCCTCTTTTCTCTCCACAGCAGTTCCTCACTTTCTGGCTTTTCTGCTTCTCCCCTCCATCCTCCACATCCACAGATGTTCTTTATCTTGGTCCTCCATTTCTTATTCCTACTTAGACCCATAATTATCTTTCTAGGATCACCGGAGGTCTCAAAAGTAATCAAAATGTCTTTCTGTTAGGCATTCTCCAAGCACACACAAAATGTATACTGTATGTTGAACAAGTCAGTGACTAAACATAAGAAACTGAAAGAAAGTGGTAGAAGAGAAAAGCAAGGGATGGCAAAGAAGGCTGGTCAACTAAATTGGCCAGTGAAATGTAAGTATAGAGAAAATGGAGAGATGCCAGACTGCCTCTTTCAGTTCACACTACCACATTTTTTCCCCTTATTTCATCAAGATTCCCACAAAAATGTGAAATGGTTCAGCTGTTATGAAATGGGAATGTCACTTTAGAGACCTGTTTCCCAAAGGAATGCAAAGAAAATGATGCCAGTACAAACTAATATCAATCAACATACCATGGGGACATGCCCAACTTGTTAACTGTATGGGCCATGTAAAATATTTTTATAAAAAATGTTGTCTGCACAGGGGTAAGTGAGAGCTATCACATCAGCCCTCCTTGGAGCACAGCTAGCTTCACAGGTCCAGCTGAGTTCAAAGGTGATGAGTGACAGTGGCTCCCAAAGCCCCTGCTGTTTCTCTTCTTCTTGCCAGCTAAAGAAAAAAAAGATTAAATTTGCTATAGACTATCAGATGTCTCTGGTGCAAAACTGCTCAATTTCTAACTGCTCAGATTGAAAGGAAATTTCAGCATTCCCAAAATTTGCTTTCATTTGAAATCATAATTCTTTAATATTTTTAATATAAAATTAAAATATGGAGCAGTTGTATTTTCCAGGTTTTTTTTTTCTTCAGAAAGCATTCTTATTTTAATTTGTTGCTATTACTTTAACACTATTAATAACTTTCCAATTATTAATAATCATATTAAATGAGAATACAAAACTAAGAAACAAAAAATGACACTCTATCAAAATTCCAGATTTCTAAACCAAAATTCCAGGATCTCATCTTCCACTGAAGATAAAATTTGTTTTTTGTTATGAAAAGTTTAATCAAAATTGATACATTGTTCTATACCTAATAGTTATACCTATAACTATTTATTACGGACAAAAAACACATCTCACTGGTAAACTTCAGGCCAAGTCTAATCCAAAATTATTAGAAGACACTTCAGTTGTACAGTAATGACACTTGTGCCATTGACAAATGTCATGTTTATTTTCCTTATGAATCAGAATACAGAAATTATTTACCAGGTCCAGAGCTGAGCTCTATAGTATGAATTGCCACCTAGGAGGTAAAAATGCTCAAAAATATGCAGTTTTTTAAAGCTTTTGTGATATTTTCTTCTCACTGATGACCCTTATTTTTCTTTCAGAGCTCTGAAAACATATCTTCTGGTTTGGGCGTCTATGCTTAGAAGCTGTTTTCTAAAAGGAGTGGTAAAACCAGCATGCATTTATCCAAAGCACCTGGCAAGTTGCCAGCATGGCGCTCTGTCCCATGAGTGCAGCATATCCCTGGTTCTCCAGCCATTCTTATACACATTTCTTCTTACTGTAAGTAGCACCATTGAATGGTTTGTGCTCTTTGTGGTTTCAAAGATGAAAGAATAGCTAAGCCTTTCTCAACAGCCTCTCTTGTTTACACCTTACAAGAAAAGACAATTTTATAAATTCCTGGAAGAAAATATGATCGCAGAAGAGAACATTTCCTGAAATCAATATCATTCAGTCTTGATCCTGTGATTACGTCTCATGTGAATGGCAGCCTTGAAGTCAACATTTAGACATAATAAGACTGTTTTGCATGAGATGATAGTTTTGAAGATGTATGATCATATGACTAATATGATCATATGTACACTACTAAAGCAGGATTTTCAAGACCTCCTGAAGCACGTATGCACCTAAAACCAAGCAAAGTTCATTACTTGGTTCTTACATCCCTTGGATGTCTTTGAAAAAAAAAAGGAAAAAAAAAAAAGTATTATCCTTTCATTAGATATCTTAATTATATCTAATAACAATTATTATAAATGTTAAAGGCTGCTGTAATATTTCTACTTCTTTTCCAGACTTTCATATGGAAATCTTACCTATGCTGTAAATTTTTGTTTTCCTGTAAAAGACGTATCCCAAATTAGCCTGAGAAAAGCTGATGGTATCATCAAGCAAAATTAATTCAGATAACAGATAAAAAGCACTTAAATATTCTTGAATTTTCATTCACTCATATTCTTGGGTATAAAATTTATAAGATTTAGCTGGAACAGATTTTTTTTTTTTTTTTTTTTTTTTTCAGGCTAATGATTTTGTGTCAGTTCTTTGGCCATATCAGAATGAAATTCATCACATTTCAGAAGTCTAGAAGTTGGATATCCAAGTCCAAGCTATTCTCATTCTTCTAACAGTCAGTAAAGAGGCATAAGCTTCCCTAGAGGGCAGTTTATCTGATCTGTCCTAGACACCTATCTTAGAATGAGATTAATTGCTGTCTGGAGATGGTATTTCTCTCCGTTGACTGTTAAAAGAGAGTGTAGTAACTGTCTTAGTCACTTTGTAACTTACTTACCAGTTTAGATGCCTAAACCAGGGCAGGTGGATCTCTTTTAGGTGACATTTTTACTTTTACTGTTTCCCAGGTTCAAAAGAGCATTACAGGCAAACCAATGTGTCTGTTATTCCCCTTTCCATATATGTACATGTGAACATCTGTTTTAGAAGCTAATGAAAGCATTTCTTCACATTCTTTCATCAAAGTTGTTTTTAGCATTTTCTCCATATATAGTAAATGCCAGATATCTGTTGAGATATTCTGTGGAAATACATGCTTGCCAGTCCTTGGAAACCTGTTGTATCATGAGTTCCCAGTCTTCACATTAAAGCAGCATAATGTCAAGGTACATGTACATGCAAGCAAGGAATGCAATAAATTACAAAGTGCCAAAAAATATAAATAAATAAATAAACAAATAAATAAATAGGGAAAGAAAAGACAAATATTTTTTTATAAGAGAACACAGAGTGCTGGAGGCTGAAATCTTTCAAAAGCAAGTACACTCCACTAAAAGTGTTCAGACGTGGAAAATGGATAACATGAGGTTTTGACAGTTAAGAAACTGGAGCAAAACATCGTGAGCAGTGTTTGCGGAGTAACTCATTAACTTTTTCTGCTTGTTTTGAAAGGTTATACAGATTGTTGCGCTCCTGCCCTTTCACGTCTGGTGCTTAAGGTTTAGAACTCCACTGTTCAGCTTTCATGACTCTAAAATCTTGATTACAGCAGTTATGCTACAATACAGAAGGGAATAAAAAAGTGCCTGCCTCAAGCCAGGCATAGGGCTTTACAAGAAATAGAGGACATAACAAAGGAGAGATGGGGGAAAGAAGATTAAAAGGAAGGCGGCAGAAATAAAAAATTTAGCCTTTCCCATGAGCTTTCACATATAATATTTAAAGGTGTGCAGCACTTGCTTTCTGTTGCTCTCTTCTCATTTTCATTTACTTTTACCATGTCTGAAATAGAACTGATAGTATTAAATGACTACTGGCAGGGCCAAAAAGATTCTGCATCTCCAGCAGTGCCACATCCTCTGCAGCCACATATTGGCTGTGTAACACTGAAAGAAACCCAGGAAGCTTGAGAAGGAACATAATGTTTGTCACCTTGGGGTCTTCAGACATTAGAAAACTGTTCACAAAAACATTACAGAAAGACAGTGCTTCATATATATCTATAAATTCCCATGCCTATGAGCAAGCAGACAAAAACAAGCAAAGGGAAGTACAGGTGTTAAATATGCAGAGGTTATTCTGCCTTTATTTCAGACTTCAAGAAAACCACTGTAACAATGCTACAGAAGACATTGTGTTGTGTTGTTTCCAAAAAAGCTGGGAGGCAGGAAAGAGGCATATTTAAAAAGGTTAGAATGCATTAGATCTAATTAATTGGCATGAGTTGGTGTAGGATGAGTTATATTAATACCATTACATATAGTTGTTTGTCCAACCTGTTCTTGAAAACTTATGAAGATCATGATCCCACAAAGCAGTTTGTGCTGGTTTTGGCCTCTTGCAATACCTTCCTGAAATCACCTCTGCATCAATAAGACGGTTGCTTCTTGCCACCCCCAGAGAAAACAGTGCTGATAAAGCTCTACATTTTTTACATGGAAATTTTTTACATGCTGGCAGGTTGTTACTGTGACTATTCTTCTCTCTGTATTTCCCCTCTGCCACCTGAGATCCTTATTTTTTATTTAAGAAAAAAAAAAACAAAACAAACTTTTAGGCTTTCCATAAAAGAAATTAATATATCTTTCATCTTTGCCAATATTCTGTACACTGCCTCTTGCTTGTCTACATCTTTTCTGAGATTTGATGCTCAAAACACCCTTTCAAAAACTTCCTCAGTTCCAAAAGAGGTGGAATAATTACTCCCTTGTCTGACGTATGAGACTTTTATTAACACATTCCAAATAAAATTTGCACTTTTTACAATAACATCACTATATTGACTCATGTTTATTGGAAATGCACTATACCACTTCAATCTTTTTCTGCAGTACTGATGCCTCCCACACCTTTCCCAGCCTCTATTTGAGAAATTGATTTCTCCTTAAGCACTACAGGTTTTTGCTCAGCAATTCAGGTACTATCTTGAAGTCCTTGAAATTTTAAAACCAGTACTTCTGTTGTGCCATTCTAAATTGATCTTGAATCTTTATTTGCAAAATGAATGGAAGACTCAAATCCTGTACCAGATTGCTGAATTGATGTATTTGTTCCATAGACGTAACAAGTGCTCACAGTGAACTATGGTGAGCTGTTGCGGCAAAGAAAATGTATTACTATATCTACTGACTTTGAAGCCATATGTAGGTGTAGTGTTTGCTTTTATTTAATTTCCAAACTATCAATGTTTGGGGAGCCTTCAATTCTGGGAAGTGCCCTGGAGTGCTCACAACCACTTTCAGGCTAGAATAAGCCTCCAGTTCTACAAGCGTACCGACTGTTTCATTGGAGTAATTAAGAAACATATTATTCTGAGGATGCTTCAGGACAGATCCTTGTAGCTCCATATACACTGAAAAGAGCAGAGAAAAAGGATGCCTAATTTCATGTATAATTGTAGTATAAATTAAGTTGTGAAATGTAAGTGTATTGCTTTATAAGTGAAGGAAAATATCACATATAAAGTCACAGAAGTATTTTTAAGAGAAAGTCAGTGAGGATTTCTAATTATTTGTGAAAACCTGAATTTTGGTACTACATGAAGGAGGAGTTTAATGAAAAGACCTATGCTTAGTGCAATATTGTCTGATCTACTTTCTTTTCATTTCCATAAATTCATTGCCTGGCATGAAAAGTTTCATTTGCACATGGTTGTTCTCACTGTATGCAAATATATTTTTTTTTATTTTTGCAACAGAGTTTATCTTTGCAGGCTGATCTCTGTGATCTTTCTGACACATTTGGAAGCAGCTGACAATGTAGTTCCTACTGTCTAAATGTCTGTGTTCTCAAATGCATTCAAACTATTTCAATAGCACTATCTGCAAATTTCTAGTTTGTGTTTTCATTCTCTTAGATTATGGGTTAATTTGGGTTCATTTGAGCTCAGTATTTTGACTGAAGTTCTCCAAGAAAATAATCAAGTGTTATAGAAAGAAATACTGATGAATCAACAGGATGACTTCTAATAGCCAGAGCGCCAATGTCATGTTTTGATAATGCAATGTGCTTTCTTATGATAAAGGTCCTGGTCATGTACTACCATTTAATATCTCATAATAGCTTTCTGAAAATAGTAATACTACCTCTAGTATGCTTGCCAAATTGGGGTGTTCTTGCATATTCATAGAAAAAAAAATTTATTTCAATTTCTATTCTAAATATCATAGAATCATAGAACGGTTTGGATTGGAAGGACCTTAAAGGTCATCTAGTTCCAACACCCCTGTCATAAGCAGGGACACCTTCCACCAGACCAGGTTGCTCAAAACCCCATCCAGCCTGGCTTGGAGTCATGTGTATTTTTCAATTCAACAAAATGCTTAATGTGGATTGTTAACAAGCTGAAAGTTGCATTTTTAGAATTGTCAGGTAGACTGACTTGCTCCATATCATGTGCTACCACATTACACAAGTTATCCCTCCTACTAGACCCAACAACTTGTATTTGACTAAGTAATTAAGCATTAAATCTCATTCAATTTCAAGGGTTAGGCTAAACAAGCAATTTGAGTTGCATATGATAACTATTTTGTGCTCACCACAGCTGACCTTTACATGGCTGACATATTTTGTCAATGGTAGTTTTATGTTTATTGCCAGTTTATTGATGAAAATATCGAATGCCATATAACATGACTGTTATATGTATTCACACTAGGAGCATTCCATTTGATGATCAACACCCATGGATGACTTTTTGTTTTCAATGAGTTAGTTATTTCTTAATCTCTTTAATATACACTGTATTAATACTATATAGCACTAATATCTTCACTGGTATGTCAAAAGAGATAACTATATTGTCAATTATAATAATGTTTGTGGTGGACAATCTATTGGAATTTCCTATTGACTTCAGAGGCTGAATTGAAGAAAGAGGAAAAGGAAAACAAAATAACAATTTTATCTATAAAAAATAAACTTGAACTGACCTTTTCTCACAGAAATGAGAGATGAGAAGAGGGAAGTGCAAGAATCAATGGAAAAAAAAATATGTAGGTTTCTGAATCCACAGTCCCAGATTCTGAAGATAGTTCTACCTCCATTGCTTCCTCTCAGGTTATCCAAAGCCATATCCATCCACATAAAAAGTAACCCTTTCTTAAAGGTTATAGACCCTAACTTAATCCTTTTATAATGACTTTTTAACAATAATTTAGAAGCAAAGGATATCTGTTAGGTAACGAGATCAGACAGGAATCCATTTAGGATGTGTAATGTCTAAACCAACCGAAGAGAGACAGAGGTTGTTCAAAGGAACCTGATTCTGCCACACAAGAGATTTCATGACATTTAAAATATTCTAGTTAGCCTTTCTGGTTTCCAGGTGTCACTTCAAAATAACTTATGTATTCTGGAGATGGTTTATCACGTCTACTAGCCCTGTGTCCTACAAACCCTACATTAGCTTAGGTTTCATTCAGTGCCAATATCTGGACAATTGAACTGAGTTCCAATGCCATTACAAGTGGAAAGATATGTAGGACTTATAATTAGAGATGTTAAACTATAAAAACATTTCTTCTCTCATCCAGAACTTGGATTTGAATCTCATACAGATACTTGTATTTTTGCATATGTATATAGTTTGCATTAGCATGAGAAATATTTATGTTACAGTTTGCACAACCAAATGTCACTTAAGCATTTTATGTGTCCCATTTTATGTCCAAACCCAAAAGCATATGACTGCATATGAGCTCTTCAACATAGCATGCTATCAGCTTTGGAAGTCTTTATTCAGCTCTGGTTTTGGTTAACACTGCATTCACCATGCAAAATTAAAAATAAAATAAAACTTAATAAGAAATGAAATGAAATAATGAAATGAATAAAATAAAATATAATAAAATAAAAAAAAATTGTCATTAAAAAATAAAGCTTTCAAATTACACAGGTCAAAACTGTGGCTTAATGGGTGAAATTCTCAGATACTAGCTTCCCAAAATACATGCATATTTCTCAGAATGAGACATAGTGGAAAGAACCCCAGGCTCAAAACCGCAAACCCAGTAAGTCTGCATTCCTTAATACAGAGAGCGCAACAGTGCTGCCTCAGAATAAAAGTGATACACCGCTATTTTCATATGCCTGTGCCATGTTCCAAAACACTTTTTGTTTAACATGAGCTGGGCCAGGTCAAGTACTGCTATGTATATTGACCCAAAGAATTCAGTCAGCTTCATCTCATTTTAAAGTTGTAAAGAGAGGGGAGGCAGGTACCAAATTAGAACACATAAACTCAATTACAAGGTATTTATGTACCAATCTCAATGGGATTTGCATTAGGCAGTAAATTTCATACACTGCTTTTCTTAAGAAAATTACATTATCTGCTTACATAGCAAACACAGAATCCTAGAATAATTTAGGTTTGAAGGGTCCTCTGTGTGTCACCTTATTCAATCTTCCCTCTCAAACCAGGACTAATTAGATCAGGGACCCTGCTCCTCTAGGGCTCCATGAAGGATTTGTCAGTGGCTTTCAGAACACCAGGACGGCCTATCCACTTCTGAAAAAAAAAGCTTCCACTCACTAGAAAGAAAAAGAAAAATAACCACCCCTGAAATTTTACCTTCCTAAAATTACTGAGACAAATTCATTAGTGGATTACTCTAATCATTATGCTAGCGAATTACATCTATGTGGTCCCTAACCTTGTTGCATATTATCACATCTGCTGCCCTTTCAGTAATACACTTGAATTAATTTCTGAATAACAGGATCACATCTCCTTAATTAAAAAATTAAATGACTAAATAAAAAAGATAAAAATCTTTATACTCTTTAATTAAAATAAAAAGATTCACTAAGTGTCTAAAGAGGCACATAACTGTCCCTGGAACAACTCCAAGATATCACATGTGAAGGGGAGGGCCAATAATTTTTCTTTTTTTAAGAGGAAGTGTAGGAATTGGAAATGGCTTTAGGCCATGTTCTGCCACATGTTGAATACCTATTTTAAAATAGCTCCCCTGAACTCAAGTATAAAGCCATTGCTCAAAGGAGATCTTAATCAAGACTTATAAGTATATATTATATATCCTATACATTATCCTATATGTCATAAGGATTATAGAGTACACAAACTGAGAATGAGGGCTTTTGTCAGATGCAGGAAGAGTATCCACAGAGGCAAACACAGAGATAAAATCTTTTGAATCCTTGACCATTAACTTCCTTCACAGTTGAAAGACAAGTTTTCCATAGCAGTTTTTTTTCTGAGCTTTCAGATAGGTCATCAATGTCCTTAATTTTAATCTTACACATATCAGCAGTTTATCCAGATGGCAGCTTCAAATTGGTGGTTACTCAAACTTTTCTGTTTAAAATACAATTCCATTTCTTTAAAGAGAATATCACTACTGCAACCATTGTACCATTAATACCGTAATTTTGGTTTCCCTATAGATTTTTCTTGATCAAGTAACTTCATATACATGTATCTCCCTGTAATTGCTCCTTGAAGAAAAAAACCATGAAATCTGGTTTTGAAAACAGTAATAGCAGCTAACATATGGAAAATGCATGCTTATGTTCCCTCTTGGATTTGAGCAGAATGATACATATGGTCTATATGATGCTCATAGACAGGATTAGCTGACCTCATCTGACATATTAATGATACTGTTACAGAGTCCCTAATGGTTTCCTTGAAAGCATTGGTATGCTAACAAAACCACAGAGCTTTAATAATGAAGATATAAAAAAGCTTCCACTGACATTATACTCCATCACCTCTCCTTTGGACACATTGCATGGGATGTGAATTGAACTACTGTAAAGTAAATTACTGTGTTTACCTTCTGGGGAAATCTGGGGGATTATGAATAAAACTTCAATAATGAAAGAGACAAAGAAAGTCCATGACTCATTCATAAACAAGAAGTCAGTAAAACATCCTAGACTCTTGTTTCCAATGGTTTTTAGCTTCCTGTAGGCCTTTTATTTACTGGGTATTTTAATTAATGTGTTTGGAAACATCACAGACTAGAACTTTAGCTGATGGGAATTGCAGTGTATGTATGCATTCTGAGATGTCAGAGTCTTCGTCTCAGGTTTGGCTTGATTTCTAACTACTGGTATTGTATTAAAAGAAATAGCTGCTGGATCAGACTGCTTAGTACCAAAACAGTGCTAAGTCAGTGTCCTGGGTTTAGTAGAGTTACAACACTAATAGAAGTATTCTGTTTTATATGAAAAAAGCATTAGATTATCAAGGATACTATTATATTTACACGTGTATATTTTCATGACCTGCTTTTAGACCTAAGTTCTTAACAATTGTCCCCTCATATTCAAAGTCTACAGATCTGAAGAAAACCGCACTACAGAAATGAGTGAGATGTGCACCATCAGAAAAACTTCTCAAAACCAAGGAATAGGTTTTTATGGAGTATCTAGCGCCTAGTTCATCAAGTCATTGACATCAACACCGTAAAGCTGGGGGAGACTGCAATTCAAGGCTCAGTTGTACATTTATTTACATGAGTCCCTTTTCCAGAGTGTGAAAACTCTTCACAGTACAGATTTAGACAAATAAGACTTTAGCTTCTGCAAGTGGGAGAATGTGCTGCGTGTGAATTTGGTGCAGCTTTCAGCCTACTAAGTGACCTCAAAATTGGCAGGGTCATATACAAACTCATTCATACAAATGAGGACCAGAGAAGAGGTTCAGGTTTAGATGGACACAGACATCAGGTCAAATTTCCATGTGATAAATTTAAACTTCAGGTACTTCAGCTCTTCTATGAGAACTGCTTGACTGTCATCTTCCAGCAAAGCACATGGTAAGTAAATTCATGAAGTAAGGATATAAATGCAAGCAATTACAGCAGAGTTCCCAGTTCAGAAATTTAATACCCTAACTTCTGACAGCTCATCTCTGTGCCTATATGCAGAGTAATGTGTGGAATTTGGGTTATCTCTAAATTACATTGAAACAAGATGTTTAAATTCTAAATTATTAAAGATGTATGTTTCAGGTGCCTGGACATGTCTGCAAATTTAGTCTTAAGCGCCTAACATATGCAGATTTGTATGCATATTTATATAAACACACATATGTGATTTTATGGGGGGTATATGTGTCCCAATACTTTGACGAACTTATAATTTAGTAGCTTAGCTGGGATTTGAATAGAGACATTCAAGGCCTGTTGAGCTAATTTCACTCTCAAGTTCCTTGCTAACTGGCGTGTGGCTTCTGAAATAGCATTTGGTAGAAAGCAAAGACTTGACCTAAAAAGTATTTTGAAAATATGGCTGGTCCTAAGACTAGAAGGTATGAAAAAATGCAAACAGGCTGTGCAACAAGGAGTGTAACAACATTCCCAAGGGTAAGTAAAGACGGGAGACAAAACATGCAACATATTCCTAGTACTATCAACAGACTACTCAGCTCCTCTACTGTCTAAATGATATTGATGGAGTTATTTACAGCTACAGTATTGCAAATATTTATTGCAACTAGTCTGTTCTGTGAGGCATTAAATAACATTCCCATTCTCATTTTCAAGAACTATGTCTAATCTTTGTTTACACTAATGCTTCCTTTGTTTATTTTTAACAGTTACGTGCCATTGACAATTGTTTATTGTTGTTTAATTAGGAGGTGGATTATTCCCATGTTTTAATGATTACTGTTCAGCATTTTGACAGAAATGTTATTCCCAAAACCACCAAACACAAATTGGCTTTGACTTATTTTACTTAATCTTGTTCTGATTGTATTATAAGCTCTCAAAATTACATTTTTTTTTATTAATTACAATACCTCTCAGCTTCAGCTCAATAATGTGTACCAAAAGAAACACATATAAACTATCTATGCTGCTGAATTCTGTTCCTTTAAGGAAAAAAAAAATGTGTACAGTAGATATATAAAATAAACTCAGCACTGACTCCAGAGTTTATTTCCAGTTCACAAATATGAAGTATAATTTTGCTGCATATTCTTAATCATCCAGACTAAAAGTGGCCATCATTTGTTAAGTGCTTCCTCAGTATTATATGTCAAACTTGAAATAAGAAATTATTGATAATGGACAACTTATAAATGCTGATTATCATTATGTAGAGAAGGGCATGGCATCCACCCTCATTACTTGATGCAAACACTTATTTTTTTGTCATGACATATTGATGATCACTAAAAAAATAATGAGGAAGAGCTGCACAAGCAAAAATTTGTATGAGATAGATCAGTAGTTGTTTTCAAATGCAGTATTTCACACAACAACTGCAAAAATTTAGACAGATTAAAACAAATATTGTGTCTAAATCAGCTGACAATGGGCCCTATGTAAAGTGGCAATCTACTCTGCATTTCTGACAGTACATATTTTCAATAATTTTTTTTATTCTGGAAAGGACGCTTTTGTCATGCTTATCCTTTAAACTGTAAATCTGATCAAAATAAAGAAATCTTGAAAGGCAAAATAAAAAAAAAGTCTAGAATTAAGGGAAAAAAAAAAAAAACAGCTGAAGATTCCTGTTCATAAACGTTTTAAAAATTTCAGTATTTTTTTGTTCTGGCTTGGAATTCAAACTCAAAAAGAAAAAATAGCTGTGAAATGCTATAAATCTTTCATTTACGAAGTCCTGATGGAAATTGCGTTCTCATGGATTTTAACTGAACCTGATTTTTGCCTAGATGAATAGATCTGTCGAGCAGCTTCCTCAGTCCCTTATCCTGGAACACTCCTGTTGCATAGACTGTTCAGTGTCTGGAGACACAAAAGATGTCAAAATTTATCTCAGTGCTGGCCTTGTTTTGGTTTTGTTTGGGGTTTTTTTCTGCTTTCACTTACAGTATTGGAATGGGGATGCCAATTTACATAAAAGACTTGGGATATTAAGAGCCTGGGTACCCTTTGCTGAAGATATTGGCAGTGCTGGGTAGTGAAACCCAAAAGCCTGATACCCCTCTGACTGGGGTGAGCTAGCAGAAAAAACGAGCAGGGCTATGTCAGAACCCTGCCCACCGATTCCTTTAAAGCAGCATATTTTCACAAAATGTTTTTCTTTGTTAACTCAGTTATTTCTGACAGTGACAGACTATTGCTGAAGTAGAAAAGCATTAGTCTAGTTTACATCATACTAATTTTGTCAAGAGCAACCTAAGAATTTATTAAGTCAACAAGCTCTGATATGGACTAGATAGCATAAAATTTTTATATTACCCATGGAAGAGTTATTTCAGTTTTTTACAACTCACAATATTTTAGTTTTTTTTCTTTTTTGTATTCCTCAGATTACTTACTTTTTAGGGCTGATGACTTCCCTGGATTAAATAACTCTGAACTATGTAAACTGACCCACAATTTAGAATGCAGCCTGAGAGACAAGAATCACTCCCAGAATTACATCTTTATCAGCATAGCTTTTGCATTTTGCCATTGTCCAGATAACAGTAATTTCTACCTTGATGAACATCTCCATCAGCCACCTAACCTGCTCCATATTCTACATCCTTGCTGAAATTAAAATTATTCATATAATTCTGTGCCCTTTTAAAGTTAACAATCGCTTTCGTCTTACTGCACTGTCAATTCCATTATGGTCTTCTTTTCAATTTCTGCTATTAAAGATCCTTTTATTATTTGTGTTAATTTCTTTGCAATATCTAATGCAGTTATTAGACATTTTTACTTTATCCTAATGTTTTCAAGACCTTTAATATGTAACTACCTATTCTGATTTTTTGCTACATTTTACAGCAGCCTTTTTAAGGTTTTCATTTTCATACAGTCTCAATTTTTTATTTTGTGTCAGTCAGTTATCCTTATATTTTCAGTCTCTCAGTATTGAAAACCTTGTTTACTGACTTATTTTGTGCCTAGTATTTCATGTATTTAGACACAGGCAATGCATATTTTTTCAGTATAGGTTTTTTTAGTTCCCCAAGTGGCTTTCTTCTATGATCCTGCTGCTTACTAGAACTATGCATAAAGCAACACTAACCATTGCATTTTCTCAGTGACTAATTGGTGGAGTAATCTGTCAGCTATCATGGCAAGACATATGCTCAGTCTACTTTTAGCAGCATAATTTGTTCTCTAGTCTCTACTGTGAAGACAATTATGTTAATAGGTAATTATTTCAACTGATTAAAGTTGCTAGTGTTAGAGTTACCTTACTACGGATATGTCTTTATACATACAAGGGTAACAGGGAGAGTTAAGGAAGCTGTAGCAGAATTCCAACCTTTTTTCCATCCTTGAATGAATATTGACTTACCCTAGTCTACTTAATCTGCACAATCATTTTTTTGTTTGCAGTTAGCTGCGCAATTAAAATGTCATGCAGTCTTTTCTTGTTTTGTTGTTTTGTGGTTTGGGTTTTTTCTTTCTTTAGAGTGTCTTCATAAGTCTCTTTGTCATACTAGTTTTGCAAACTTGTCTACTCTTCCCATGGTATCACATTAATATCTATTTCTCTATTTGGTTAATTAGTATATATATAACACAAAAAATAATATCTTGAGTCTAATGTCATTTAAAAATCTTTGACTTATGAAGAAAGCTTGTCTTGAGAAAAAAAAAAAGTTATAGAAGAGTCATCCTATACTTTATAAGCATTTTAATTTCAGGTGTGAGTTGAAATATGCGTTCTGTCATTTCATATTTCTTCAGTCTTGTAATTCAGGCAGTAAATTAGCCAAGTATCATGTTTTTCCAAGCCATTCCCTGCTATTACTTGTGTCTCCGTCTCATTGATCTACATTGCCCCCTGACAGTGAGTTTTCAGAATATCTTGGCCCATTACATAGTAAGTTAATCAAGTGTTGAAAAGGAGGGTAGATATCAAAGCCTACTGCCGTCTGTCCTCTTTGTTTCCCCCATTCTTCTTCCTCATTCCCATTTTTGCATGTGTGAGGATTTCAACATAGTTTGGAATTCCTTCCCTTCCATTCCTTTCCCTTCCTTCTGTCAGTAAAGAGATAAAAATATTTTTTTAAATGGATAGAGTTATTCCTTACCTTTTCATTTGGGATGTTAGCTGGGAAGAACCTACTAATCAATGCATTCATTTAGTTTGGAAGACATAGCTCTTCAAAGTATTGAACATAGCACCAAATTAAAATAGAGACATATATGTATGAAAGATAAGATTTCTAACAATCAGGTCCTGCTTTATTTGCAAATCAGTAGGAAATTAAAGTCCCCCACAAGGGGACAGATTCTCATGGAAAGAGAAATAAGGGGGTATAACATAGTATCGTGTCTGGCAGTAATGCTGTTCACAGATACTCTTCAGAGTCTTTAAGTCTGCCTCCATGTATGAGCTAGACACCACCAGTTAACTCCTATATCCCCTCATCTCCAGCACTATGAATCTGTTTCAGTGCATCTGAAATATTGCAGACATCTACACAAGGAACACAGGTCTTCTGCTTACCCCATTTCAGGGAGAATAGTTTGTTTCCCATGCACAGGCTCTCTCTCTCAGTATACTTCAAAGTGACATGATTGGCAATCTCTTTACCTGAACCTACAAACTGGGGAATGATTGGGGTACAGGAGTTAGGGGTGAAAGGGATATTACTTTTTTTTTTCTTTCTATCAACACCAAAGACATCATGGAGAGATACTGAAATTCACGTAGACTCTAAGCTTGAATACAGAACACACAAAGAAAAACTGCAAAACACCCGTCAGGGGGAGTCCTTGAGAGGACCTGCTTGATTATGGACATTTAAAGGAAAATAAAGTAATTTATAAAGTCATAGGGCACCTGCTGAGAAAGACCTCCTATTTTGGAGAAAAAGCACATAGGATAATATATAGGCATGACTCAAGGTGAAATAGTCACTCACTGAATTCAGAGTATGACTAACTGTTAATGGAGGCTTTTCAACACAAGGAGTGAGTCATCTGCCCAGACTTGGGCATCTAAAACTTAAACATCTGAATCTAAGGAAATTACTCAAGACGCCACTGAGATCCAAAGGATAAAACAGATGTTTCCATGGTGCAATCCATTTTAAGATTGGCATCTAACTGGGGCAGACAACACCCATACACTTGCTTTTTTAACTATGAAAGGAGCTTGCATTGACTGAATTAGGTTCAGATATCTAACTAGCAGATACCTAAGGCTAGGTGTCTTAACATAGTTAAGACAAATCCCAGTGTCCTACAAAACTTGGGATATGAAACTAAGACAGCTAAGGAAAGTCCTTTGTCACCACTGTGTGGGAAAGTGCATGTTTCTCACCACTGACAAAGGAATAAATAGAAGGTAACTATGCCTCTAGATTGGGCACTTGATTTAAACACTTAAAGTTAAGACTAAACATACCTTGAACATTAACTTCGGCAATCCACAGAGAGACAAAGAGAAAAGACTGCAGCAGCAAAAATGGCAAGTCTGAACTGGAATCCTAAGTTTTATATACACTAATGAAAAAGGGTTTGTACCTTAGGGAGGACTTCAAAATATCCAGCAACATAGGAACGAAATAGTTTATATATTGTTTATCTAATTTGTTCTTAATGTAAAAACACATCTCTCTAGCAGAGATCAACTCTAAGATCACCCCCATTCCCACAAGAATATCTTCTGCTATGCTACAGTCTAATGGAACCATTTCCTCTCTAGCTTCATTAAATTAGCTTTCGTTTTCCTTCTTTCTTATTCTAATCTTACTTCCATTTTAACATTGAGGACATTTGCTTGGGATATGTATTTGGACTTGTTCAGGTTAACAAGACACTGCTATTCCCCTTCCAAATAGATGATGGCACTTCTAGCCCCCTGGTTTTTATACAAAAAAGTGGACTGTGGTCTTATAGTTAAAATGGTTAGGTCTTTTGCACTGAGTCAATCCTAAGTGCAGTAAGAAGGGTTAGTTGTGAAAATGGAGCAAGAATGGGCATTTTTATACCCAGTATTCAAAGTAGCTAAAACACAGAGGTGAGAAAGTTTTAAGTTTTCCTAAATGAGTATCTAATTCTTAATGTCACATTAATGTGTTTCACTGAGAAATGAGTTGGTGTGTTGGTATTGTCTACCTTAGTTCTCAGGATGTGGGTTGACTCTTCCCATACTGCCTCCACAGGAAAGTGAGTTGGAGAAGGCAGATAACAAAATGCTACAAATGGGAAAGCCATGAATAAAGCAACTATCCTGTGTGCTAAGTAAGCATTGGTAAAGAGTGCAGCTCCTTCAAAACATGTTTCAGTGTTTCAGGCTTTTCCAGCTTCACATTGTTTTATGTGACAGAATGTCTTTAATTAGGTTAGCAAAGGCTGAGATAATGTCTGTGTTTGGCACATGTGCTCTGCAGTGGCCTAAGGGCTTTTCTGTGGTGCTGAGCAGCTTCAGTTCCTGTGAACACTCAAGACTGTGCAGACTGAAACCTCTATGCCAGGCAAATGACGATTGCATCATTAGTAAGCAGTTAATTACTTTCTCTTTTATCATAACAGGATCATGGCTTTTTTTAAGGTTTATACTCTGGGTTTTCCCACTAGCCTGCTTAAGTCTTGAACAACAGACTCTACTCTGTATTTGCTGGCTCTTGAACACCACCTCCCAGGGAAGCAAAGACAGACAGTACAGTATATGTATTTTCCTTGGAGTAATGATTAATAAAATATCCTTCTGGGTTCCTGAAAAGGATGGTTTCCTAATGCACAAAGAATTTCCAGGTGTGGGACTTTCCTCCCTGTATGTACTCACACTTCCTCATGTGGCTAGTGCAATGTTTTCAGGAAGTAGATTACAGCAGCAAAAGAAGAAAAAGAAGCAAGATTGTCAGAACTCAAATAATGTGTTTGGGTTTTTTAGTTATTTTAGTTTTTAAAATATTTCTCTCTTCTCTCTTGCTTTCATTTTACCTGCTTAGAAACATACAGGACTTGAGCAGCTCTGAAGACCCAACTCCTATCCACGTTAGAGCACATAAGAATCTCAGATCACCTACAGCTTTTAAGGTATGTGAACTGCATTTGACTTTAAATAGTAATATTCAACCATTGAAAGTTACGCATCTGCCAAAATGTCACACTGAATCTGACTAGGCTGGAAGAAATATTAACTTTAAATATACTTTCAACTTAACGTAGAAAAAACACATTAAAAGATTGTATGTGCATAAACCAAACACACTCATGCCATCATCTTGATATGATGGATTGATTTTCCATTAAGAGAAGCAGAAGAAAAAAAACTTTCACAGCCCTACCTCATACCACCTGCCAGGATTGGCTGGAAGTTTAAAATCTGGAGCTTTTTCTATGATTGCTGAATTAATTGGACATTTTGACATTCATTTAAATAAGACTACAAACTACGTTCAGAGAATGGCAAGATCCTTCACCTGTGTGCTCATCACACTGAATTTATGGCAAGGAATATGTTAAAACCTCTGAAATCAATATGAAACAATGAATTCTAAGCTGTGCTGTTAAAGGATGCTTCTCTGCTAACACAAGGCCTTTCGCAGAAGACCTGTTCCCACTGACAGTTTGCTTCTATCCAATATTCTATAAAGCTTGTTGTATTAGATGACATGAAAAACTAATGACTTGATTAAAAATGTCTTTATCTTTAGTTATGTTATACAACGGAAGTTTAGTCTCTTTATTTTCTCTAGAGTTAAGGTGAATATCAGGCAACACAAAACTCCCATTCCAAAACTCAAGAGGCTATAGAAAAATAAATATTTTAATTTATACTGAGAACTCCTTGCACTGGACCAAGATCAGTAAACAGTAGGCAAAGTTTCATATTTAGAGGAAAAAGGAGAGGCAGGAAGTTTTAATTTAACTGAATGATTCTGCTATTTGATATTTGCATTCCACCTTTGCCTCAGTAATATGCTTCTATACTTAGGTGTGGCATAAGAACTGGTGTGAGTTAGGGTTTGGCTTGGTCATTGTCAAGCTCTACCAGATGATAAGAACAGTCGTCCCTAAATTGTCCAAAACTTCACATTCCCTAGTTCTCTCACTACCAGTGATCCGTTTCACGCCATCCAGCTGCAGTCCTTTCCCCCTCATGTCTTACCTTTCCTAGCATGCTACAGTACATTCTCTTTATTTTTCATACCATATACCTACTACTCCTAAAGTGCACAATTGACTGTTGTGAAACAAGTTTCACCGAAAAACAAAGTGCTAAAGATCAAACAGACAGATGTAGAAGTTGCTGCATCTTACAGAATCACACTACCAAAGGCACATAAAGTACAATGAATCTTGTATCTGTTATACAGGATAACAGAGGAATTTTTAACTCTGTGTGGAAGAAAGCAGGCTACTTACTGTAAGGCACATAATGATCATATTACAGTCAATACATGGTAATTTTAAGGAGGACTGGAAAAGTCAAGTTTGGAGGTTCAGATCTAGAATCCCAGTTTCTCAAGGTAGCTATGCTATTCATCAGTTACGCTGATTGTTTCCAAACACATGTAATGATGTTTTCTCCTGTACCACAACATCAATTACCTTTAAACCCACTTTTTTCTTTAACTGAACTGATACATTTTAAAGCCTAAGCAAATTATCATGTTGGAGATACAGAGGAGTGAATAGAGCATAGGTGAGATTGAAAGGGCTGTCTACAAAGATCTGAACAAGATTGAACGGCATATATTTTACATGAAATCCTGAGTTCGTCATGCAGATAAATGGGAGTGCATATATATATGAAAAATTCTCTCAAAATTAGAGTTAATATTACATTAACATCATTAACATCCAGATAAGGCATATAGTTTAAAAGCATTTTGACAACCATATAACATAGTTAAATCTGTTCCTAAAATACAGTGTTGCCCTTTAACTTTCAAAAACTAATTTAGAAATAAATTGCTACAAGGAGTTTAATATTGGTTTTTTTTTTTTTTTTTTAATTCTCTCCCCCCCCCCCTTTTTTTTTTTTACATTTTTTTTTTCTGTTTTGCCTTGCAGGAGACAAGAAGGAACATAGGCTCTTCTTTATGGAGTGGACTAGAGAAATCCTTAACTTTATATTGTTTCACTCATGTACTATTAGCATTTCAAGAATAAAGATGTCCATAGAAAATTAATTTTTGCTTAAGTATAGTCAACCCTGTGTGACAAATGACATAGATTTCTATCATAAGACAAAAGAATAGTGGCAATAAAAAAAAAATCTTAAAAATTATTACTAAAAGTCAAATGCTTTAAGGGTAATTACAGACTAATTAGAAATAGAGATGCTATCAGTATGATAATAGTTGCCATTTTATTCATGCCAATGCATAATTTCTCTCAGTGACACAATACGGTTCTATCCTGAAAGCATGCACTCCTAAATTGCTCACAGCAGTTAGTGGTTGAATTAGTAAAATAACTGTGTTTTGTTTTCCATAACTAGCTGTCTTCTAAGTACTGATCTGATCATTTAAATTAATCACAGGGAATGTTTATGAAAATCAGTGCCAGTTGCCAAAGATTTTGTTTTAAGAAATAATTTACATTTGAAATAAAATGTTAACTACATAAAACCACCTGGATATCACAGTAATGCTAGATGTTATAGAATAAAATAGGAAAATTCATTACAAGAAAAAATATTTGAAAACATTTTGGAAAATTAGAAAAGAGTAATATATTTCTCTTTCAGCATCTTTGCCCAACACTGATTCACTAGACACCATAATTTTATTTTTTTTACTGTCTTTGGTTAATACAAGTTTACTGAAACAATACTCTTTTCAAATAAGGTATTCTTAGAAATGGTATCTTGAATGTCAGCATATTGCTGCTTGATGTTCTTATTCATCTGTTGCCCATAGCAGACTGATTATATTTGCTTATAATGTGAAGGATTAGGAAATTTAATTATTATTTTTTAAATATTCAAGGATTTGGGGAAAATAATTAAACCACAAAAGAGAGAGAGAGCTTAGCACTAATTTTGTCTTTCCAAGTGTCACTTTGCCCACTTGCAAACACGGTAGATAAATTCTTGAAAGTAGCCAGAAGATCTATATTTCCTGTTCTTCATGTTTTCACAAAATTGTTAAAAACCCTTTTTCAGCCAATAAGGCTTTAAGAATAAACTATTTTTCCTCTTTGATGATAAGTGCTAGGTAACCAAATCACTTTTTAGAAAATATTCAAATATCACCAAGAAAACATTACCAGCAGTGCAAAGGATGTTGAAAGGATTGAATAGCTTTTGCTTATTTTCCTAGCTGTGGTTATCCATTTTTTGGTGCAATGTGCTAACACCTCGCTTAATAATCTGAAACTACAGGATGCCTTTCTAATTCAAGGTAGTCAGTCTCCCCCAAACACTCAGGAATAACTTGAAGAGATAAGAGTCATATTTTCTATAACTTATAAACAACAATGAAATCATGCATGAGAATTTTTATTATTTTCAGTCAGGAACTGCTATCAAATGGTTGTTATCTTCAATGCCTATCACTCCAGTGATGTAAGACCCAGCAAGGCAAAATATCTCTAATCATAAACCACTAGAATAACATTTAACAACTGCATTGGAAGTATGCATCATTCTGTGAAACATACCAACCCGTTAATTCAGCCAAAAACCCCAAACACTTTATGCCTCAAATAGGAGTAAATGAAAAGTCATAAGTTGAGAATTCCTCTATTTCTTAAAGTTTCAGATCCATTTCATTCGCAGCAGGTTTTTCTTCCAGCAGCAGAGAATCACCCAAAATTCATGATACTTTCAGATATTATTGGACTTGACAGCCACAGCCTTCAGTTGGGTTAACCTGCAAGTGAGCATGGTTTCTTTTAAGTAAAGATGTTATGTTACTGTCTTCATTGATGTAATCTAGAGCATATACTTCAAAAAAATTCAAATTAAAAATCTTCTTAAAATTGCAACCAAGTGAGCTTCTCTGAAGAATGACCTTTGCTTTACTTGAAATAGATGGTCATTGGTAACTTTATTTATCTTATGGTTGAGAAATAGGATGGGAGCTTCAAATTTGGCATTTTCTTCAAAAAAAGATTGTACTACTTCAAATTCAGACTCTGACACAGCTATAGCTGACTGCCTCCAATAACAAAGCTCAATCTCCTAGTCATAATGGGCTGCAGTGTGGGCTAAACCATAGCATAGACAGCTGTATTGTAAATATCTAGAACTGAGCCAGACTTCTAAATTGCCTTTATAGTCAGAGCAATGAAACAAGAATCTTTAAGGTGTAATTCTCATATATTTAAGAGAAATTTCTGCATTGGTCAGGTTTATCTCAGTCTAAAGCACTGCGTAATATTTTTGCAAAGCCAGAGCCTTCCATTTTTAGAAAACCCATTGTTCCACTATTTTGCTTCAGTTCCATCACCCTTCTCCTGACCACTGGCAACTGAAGAAATGACACAGTAACCAAAAATTTCTGCCATTTGGTAGAAACTGTTTTGGGTGTAATTTCTAGTTTCTAAGATACTAACAAGCTTGTTCAAGCTCTCACTTCTTTATTCAAGAACTTTACTAAATGTGAGATGGCAGGTTGCATTGGCTGGCTAGCCACAAATAGCACAATTTCCTGATCTCAAGTTTGAACCCAAACAGCTATAATGGGCTGAGTTGTATTATGAGAGAAAGAGTATATTTTCCAGAAAAAAAAACAAAGTCCTGAATAACCAGCCATAGATTAGATGACTACTTGGACGAATAGAACGTGGGTTTCTTTCGATAAAAGTAAGCAGTTGAGTAGCTATACGCTGAAAACATTCATCATAGCCAGACATATCTGACCATTACATCAAATGTTCCTCAAGCTACCATGTAATAATCATACAGACATGGTCTTATACACACAGTTAGTCTCTTTAATTCATCTAGAAGAGATAGCAGAAACTTTCTTACTATGAGAAAGGCTTTTCTTTTTTCAGGTTAGTTCCTTGGGAAGCTCTTGGCTACTGTCACTCCCGTCCATAAACAGGTATCAGCAGCAAATAGTGCAAAGTCTTTTAAAGTTTCAAAATGGAGATTTCTACATGTCTATGTATGCAGCTGGCAAAGGTTAACAAATAGTCTTTTTTTATATGTCCACTGCGTATGCTTTTGTGAGAGCATTTGTCCTTAAGTACTACTAACCTATTTGCACAGTAATGGGCTTTTCAATGTAAGCTGAAAAGTCATTCTTGGCTTTACAGAAATAACATTGACTTGAATATTTTAAATGCGTCTAAGTAGTTATGGGAATATATTTGTGTTTATGACTTTAACTGATGGAAATATTTCAATCAAAGTTTCAGCATAAGCTTAGTCGATTTACATGGAAAGTGAAGTCTTCATCAGTTGTAATTGTTCTTCAAGCATTTTATCACAGAATATTTCTCTGGCCATCTCTTACTTTTTGTTCAGAGTGTGACTCCCTAAAAAGGATGGGTTTAATGCCAAATTGACATCAAGAAGATAAAGAGACACTCTTCTAACCCACCACATTGCGGAGTAAAAGAACCAAATGAAATCCTGGAGCTGTTGAACCTGCAGAGCTTTCCCAGAATATCTAAATTCAAATCCTCTTACTGGCTTTTATTACCACTAGCAATATGAAAGATTAAAAAGGCCAGCTTACTAAATATTTGCTTAAGATTAAGCGCTTAATGTTTGCTAAGTTCTTACAATTTCTTTGGAAACTGTCCATTAGGATGTGGCTATACCTTTTATCTAGGTATCAAAGCTGTAGACCGTGAAGAAAGTCTTCTGAGTAATAATCTTAAGTAGCTACATCATGCATAACAACCATTATTTAATTAAAGCTGTCAGTGCTGGTGCACTCTGTACATGCACCAAATGTGGATTAATTTGTCAGATGTATTAATTAAGAAAAGAAACAATAAGGGAAGTCAGTGCCATTTAACACATATTGTTACTTATGTGACAATGAAGTTACATGCAAGAGTTCCTAGCTACCAGGATTGGATAGTATTCATATTATTATTTTGCTCATTAGCAGAACCAGTCTTCCCTCATTTTCAGTCATGTTTGGCATACTGTCATTCTGAATTATTTTATTCCCTTCATAGCTACTGTTTAGGAGACTGAACTGGGATCTGTTAGTAACTACTTCCTGAGAGACAGCGAGATATGTACCTCCACTATCCCTTCTGTGTTTGCCTTCTTTTTTCTCTTTTATTAGCCATTTTAGTGCAGATATCCTCTCACCTTTCCCTATTGAAAGAATTCGGCCTGGATCACAGGAACACCATCAACAAGATTTCTTTGGTTCAAGATAAAATTTTACATTTACCTCAAAGCCAGAATTATGCAGAACAGTGCTAGCAGCTTGCTCTGGAAAAAGGCAGCATGACCAAACAGAAATGCAAGTCTGAATTTTCTGCATTTCAGGTGAATATATTTATCTGGGTTTGTGACTTGGATTCTTGAATTCTCAGTTCACCCCTATTAATCAAATGGATAACTACTGATGTCTTAAAAAGCTTAACAGATAAAAAACGTATGCTCTGATATATTCTATCAGAAATACATCTCCTCTGGTTACTGGACCTCATCTTTCTTCAAATCTTACTCATCCTTCCTATGTTAGCTACATATTGGTCAACCTCTTGGGAAATATACATTAGTTTCATCCTTTAGATTTGATATGTTGTTGTTCGTTCTATTCTGGTTTATTTTGAGACACCTTCCTTTTGTAGCTTTTCTTTTTCCTTTTTTTTTTTTTTTTCAATGTAATTTTTTTTTGCTTAACTCTTTGCGATGATTTTAGAAGGTTATAATAGTAAATGTAAAGTTTTCTTACAGTTTTCCGTAATCCTGTACCGAAGTTCTTTCTGCTTTAATTGCATCTTAGATTCCTCCCTTCCTACCTGTGTCTCTCCATTATAATTTATATCTATCTCTTTTTCTTTTTAATACTATGTGATTCTTTTTTAGAACAACCTCCAGCTTCTTGCTTCCTTATTCAGTGACCTCCCTAAGACTGACTTTTTCCACAATTTCCTATTTATACTATAGGCATACTACTTTAATGACAAAGAGCTCCTACTACCATAAAACAAATAAGTTGACTTTACAGTGAGGTGTTATTTATTTTCAGCATATCTAAGTAACAGGTTACTAAATTTAGAAATAGAAACTAAAATTCTAAATTCATAGGAAAGGCAAAAATATATTTGATATTAAAATAACAAGGCCAAGAAAGGCTTTTTTTCTTTACAAGATAAATGTATTTAAAACAGTGAGGTAAGGTTTTCTGCTCAGAGTCTCTTTTTGAACCTGCAGACCTCAAAGTTTTTTCCCTAGCTGTGTCAGTTTGTGTAATAAAGGATACTATCTCTCCTTTCAAAACCCTGTCTGCTGGTACTATCAGACCAATACAGCGACTTAACTAAAAATAAGTTACGGAGAAGTAGTGCTTAGAATAGCACTTCAAGGGCAGCAGAGGTGACAATGTCTGTGATGATGCTTGTACCTTCAGCCATCTTTCAAAATGGAAAGTCTTCCACAGCATCAAAGTTCAGATAATTCAGACATAAACAGAAATTAATTGGCCATGGGAAATTCTACTTAGAGATACAAAAGCTGATACACATGCAAAGCATCTTTTTCCAGTGATACATACTAGTTATATAAGAAATTTGCCAGTCTTTTTTCTAATATCACTGTCCAAAAAGAAAGACTATATATTCTCATTGGACATAGTGAAATTATTTATTCTGCATAAATTGAGAACAGATATTCCTAGGCTGATTCATCTGTGTTCCTTTAAAAATCTACTTCAGTGAGATAAGAATCGACTATATTCACTAATTTACCATTATAACAGTGGGACTCCTATACAATTAACTCAAAGCAGATGTCCACAATTTAGTCAGATTAATCCCATACCTAGTGACAAATGTCATCTTAGAAGTATCTTTAGAATCAAATTTTCCTACTGTTTGCAAATGTCATGTTGAATCATAATTTAGAACAGTTTTCGGAGAAGCATTTCAAAGAGCTGAGCTATATTAGTAAAGAACAGTTATGTACATAAAATTGCTGGTTTGGTATTATAATCCATTTCTTCCAAATAATAAGAAATAAAAAATGTAGAGTTCATTCACAGGAAAGGCAGTGGTCATTGCCTTCACCTCTATAATTTAAAAGTATGTAAAAGTAAGATACAAGGATGCCTCCAAAAATAGTCTGAAATTACTCTGGGGTGATTTTCAATATTAGAATAAGAATATCTGTCCTCAGTATTTTCCAGGCTTTCCCATGCTCAAGTGCATGGTGCTATTATGAGCCACTTAACTTCACTTTCATTGTTTAGATAGGGAAGACAGAACATCTTTTCAATGAGCAACTGTGACTTTAGTTTCTGTGAGAAATATAAGAATTGGCAGATGTCTCCAGAGAGCTATTCCACCCTCAGTGTCGCTGAAGTAGATGTATACTGTTGGCTTTCAGCTGAAGAAAATCTGTTTTGAAAAGCAATGGTAAAATATCTACCTGCCCTAAAATGTATTGTCCTATTATAAACCCCACTTTTACATAAATTCTTAAACTTTCACTGCTATATGCTTCTTATATAGTATTGCTTTATACAGATGCTCTCAACAACTACTAGGAAGGGTGCTGAGGTACTGTTATGAAAAGAGTCAAGACAAAGGGGACAGAAATTTTAATAGACAAGATAATTTTTTTCATATCTTTTTAAAAAATGCATTTTAAATAGCTCTAGACACTGCTGCAGTGAATGCTACATTTACCTTCACCTGTCACTAGAAATAAATTTTTAAGCAACTAAATCTTTTTTTTAATTTTAATTTGTTTTAACCTAATATATCACGTACTTGCAGCATGGCATAAATATTTTAGAATTGATGTCTGAAACAGATAAGTATTAAAACAAGAGTAACAGTTTGTGCCCAGTATTCCTTCTGAAACTTTCAGAAGGATTTTTAAGATATAATCACAAATTATAATTGTGTCATTATGCATAATTACGCCATTACATCACGTAATTGGATCAGTTCAATTTCAAATTGCATGGTTAGAGAGATTTAGTCTAAGTATGTTTGGGATATAATTACACTAATTTCATAATTCTGGGACCCACAGAGTCCAAATTTTGTAAGATTAACATTTATTTTTGTGGTACTGCCTCACAGCAGCAAAATCTTAAAACGGTATTTTGGTTGTATAACAGGCCCTATTTGTTTTCACCAGTATGGCATTAATCTCTATTTGTGTATACAATGTACTGAATTCTATTTGTATGTGTAAAGATTAGAGTATCACTTGGTCTATAGCACTGTTAAACCTGCTTATAAAGGCCACCTTCACCGCTGGTCTAGAAATGAATACTAATCAAGCACAGTGGTCAGCACATGGCAAAAAGCAGATGGGCAGAGACTAGTAGGACCAGAGCCAGCTGGTGTGCAAGTGACAGAGTCTGCTTCACAGTCTGGTGAAGAAGTCAGTTCAGAGAAGCTGATGTGGTATTGCTGGGACACTATTAATATCCCAGTACTTTAATGAAACATTGTGGGTGGGCCTGTGGCAGCATGGGCACCACTTTGTGTACTGCCAGCCTTAGAAGACCAAAAGTCATTAGTCAGACAGCAAAAAAACCTGGCATTGACCTTATGATATTGGCATTAAAAGCAATAAGGTTTTGTTTTCTATTCTGTCTTTTGACTTTGAAATGACCACCTGCTCCTTTCCTAACATCAGTAGTCATTGTTTGACGGCTTCAGGTTGGAAAGGCAATAAAGTACAACTTTCCCTATATCTTCCATTTGTTCCTTTAATCTAGTGGAACTATATTAATTTCATTTCATTATCTTGAGTTTTCAAGTTTCTCTCTGTGTATACAGCAGTTATTAGAAAATGCCTCCTATATATCCACAAAAGCATTCAAGCATTCAGAATTTTTGCATTCATCATTTTCACATCTGAAATATTGAAATATATGAAACTGCCAACAGTAATAAATTTATGTATTAAAAATCATCATCATCATCTTCAAAGCAAATCCCAAAGTGATTACAAGTCACTGAGATGGACTTCTGTTGGATTATTTGGTTGCTTACACAGGATCACATAATATCACATATTGCTTGGGGTCAGAAGGGACCTCTGGAGACTGTTCAGAAGTATCAATCTGTTGCTTGTTATACTGAGAGAAAGGCAAGACAAGGAAAGGAAATATCCCAACAAACTACAAATACTGTCATCAAAGAGGAAACTCTGAAAAGATCTTAAGATAAAATGAATATATTTTTTACTGCTGTGAATTTCGCTGTGTCTCTGATGTACTGTATCAAATCACTTGATTAAGGAAAAGTTTGCTTGCTTCTGGGAATGAAGCCACTGCACATTTCAACTGTCTGAAATGATATAATTTAAGATAAAATAAGTACAGAACCAGACAAAAAAAAATCTGGTAAATACTGTATTGTCTGTATCATCATCTAGATTTCAGTGTAGCAGAGGTTAAAAAAGACATTTGAGTTTGTACAATGGAGGTCTCATTTAGAATTTCTACTGCTGTTATATGCTGTCCCAATATTCAAATCACATAGGTGATTCTTCAGCATATTAAGCTTATTCAGGTGAAAAAACCCCAGAATTTCTAAAGGAATTAGGTACTCAAATCACTTAAGAGGCTATTGCATTATAATTTCGTTAGGTTATCTTACAATATTCTTCTAACCTGAAAGTCACACAGGAAGGTGAAATTCCCTTTAGAATGCAATCTTTACAGATGAGGGGATATAGATGCTCTTTCTTAGAAAACATAAGACAGGTTGGGTTTCTTTCCCCTCTAACTCTGTGATTCCCTGAATCTTTACTCTCTGATATTCCCAAATGAAGTTCACTTATTAATAGCATTTAATAAGTAATTGATATCTTTTGTAGATGGGCTTAATGAGGAGCTAATTATTTTCTGCTAGATTACAATTATTAGTAGCATTTGTTGCTTTTATTGATATTCCATTTACATCTTAAGGAAAACTGAAGTCCAATCATATTCGGTATTATACAAATCATTGAGAGGAGTTTACACTCCAAATAGACACTGCAACGAGTAAAAAAAAAAAATGGAAGAACGTATGATCTAAAAAAAAAGATTCACAGCAGAGGCAAAAATAGAACTGCCATTGTCTTTCTCCAGGTTTTTCTCTATCATGTTCTGTAGTCTGCTAGATTCAAATGATTTATTTCTTAGACTTAGTAGACTCCAAATTTGCCAATAAAGCTAACCTTATGAAGGAAGATGGTACAACAGAAATGTGAGGATGTGTTGTTTTTGTTTAAGGATATACATCCATCATGAAGACGAAATATAATTATAAGCAATAAAGTTATTCTCTTCAGTCTTAAGCAGCTTTGTCAGGAGTGCTCACACGGAAGGCATTAGAATCTGCAAATGATAATCAATATATGAACTGACAGTAAAAAAAGAAAATTTATTCTAAAGCGATATTCAGAGAAAGTGCTCAGATATATGGAAAGAGAGCAGTAGGTTGAGAATTCTTACCCTCCAGAAAGGTACAGAATGTGGAAATCTAGATTAAAGCTTTCAGAAAGGATATTGGCTTTGCTGACTTTTTAATAGGCTTATTTTTCAGATTTTGTTAGTCTGTTGGACTGCCAAATATGGTGGCAAGCTACCAACAATACTAATAGTCTAGCTGTCTGCAAGATGCAATAGTGATCCTAATTAAGACCCACAAGTGAAAGCACAAGCAGTTGAATGCAAATTGCAAAATTCTGATGATTATTTATACAAGAATGGATATTCTCGTCTCTTGATTAAATTCCTCTTTAGAGGCTGAATTTGTAATTGGCCATTTCTCTGGTATTTTGAGAACAGTAATTAGAATGAGCAGCTTGATTATTTTCTTATTTTCTTTTTTTTTTTTTTTTTTTTTTTGAGAAAGAGTATGTGAAAACTACCATAGTTACAAGACTCTCTGACATGGAAGGGGCACAAATAATATTTTCAAATATTTCAATTGATCTCTTCTTCTGAATGACACACAAATACAACTCATGGCTTTCTTTTACACCCTCCAGACATGGAGAGCAGGAATGACTTCAAACCACAAAGGGACTGCAAGATATAATGTCTGACTTCAGAAAGGGCCTTTTATATTTACCACTAACTAGTAACTCTCAGTAGACACTGCACCTGATGAGCAGATTTTTAGCTTGTCAACATATTATGTAAAAATCTTGTTTTGATCTTCGTATTCTGAAATTTACTTCAGCCGGTAGTAATTAGATCAAAACTTCTATGACAAAAGATGGCATATCCTACCAAACACAGATAAAACCAGAAATATTACAGTTCACATCTAACCATGTTGTGTAGCTATAGGCCTTCCACAGAGATAATCTCCAATTTTGGCTCCTGATGCTGCTGAGGCAGGTGAAAGAGTGGACTTTGGACCTGTAGCACTACAAAAAGATGACATATGCTGAAGAATTGCTGAGACTTGTCAGCTTCTTTGATGGCATCACCCACATAAAACGGATGGATATGTGGTTGTGAAATTCCTATATGTTGATTTCCTGTCTGTGGTATCAGCTAACTAAACAAAAACTTTTAAGCCATATGGTCCTTTAACTAGCTCTTGATTCATTACTCTAAAGGAAGCAGAAAAGAGAACATTATTATACAATACTGAACTGAAAATCCTTTTCGAGAAGGTACTGTTATTTCCTCAGACAGCTGTTGATGACCAAAAAAATCCCAAAAGAGTACACTGTATACTTTAACAAAGACAGCTGGGCACTCTGTTTTTCCCCTGTAATGGCTGTGCGCTGTTTCTAGAACTAGAAAAAAGAAGTTTAGAGTCTCACCAAGTATAAGCAGAATGTAATAATTTCCCATAAATCCAGAAATTGAAAAGCTAGAAAAATTTATTTCAACATATTGATACTGATGCACTTTATAGAATTATAAAAATATTGTCTCAAGCAAAGTCCCTCTTTACATACCAGCATACTTTGTGAAATTATCCCTACAGGCATTCCAACCTCTTCCATAATGCTGCCTTCAGCTTTTCCTTATGGCAAGAATTTATTGAACTAGAAGTTGGAATCCTTTAGGAAAGAGGTGCTGTCAGGAAATTTAAAAAAATATTGGATAAATAACACAAAAAAAATATGTTTTTGTTCTTGTAAGGAAGAAATGGTTAGAAAAAAGAATTAAGTTAGCTTAGAATTAAAATTTGCCTGTCATCAGATGCTGAAACTCTTTTTTGCTAGTAATGTGACTGAATCTTTCAGTGGTCAAGAAAAAGTATCCTTATAAATATTGTGCTAAGGCATCTTCTGTCTATAAACAAATAGGCTGAGAAGTTAATTTGGTTTTGTTTAGACTGAGAAGTCAGCAAATGTGACATGCCCTCCTGTTGTATGTCTGACCCTGTTACAACTTGCCTGTTATTAAATAAAATCTCTTTTGTTAGTTTATCTTGAATGTGAATCCCTGGCCATGGTGAAGGTGAATCTGACATAAAGGCTCATTGGAATTCAAGGAAGTGTTCTCTCTCTCCATTTTCTTGTCTTCTGGGATGAACACTGCTGGTAACCTGCCTTTTCAGGATGTTTACGATTTTTAACAATGGAGGCAATATCACTTGTCTTTTCCTGCAGTTCAAGGCAACTTGCTTAGACAGGGTGCACTCCAAGTTCTTTCATTGTGGTTACAGTTAATACAAACAGTCCATAATTTTTCTGATTGCTATCACAGAAACACTCAAAGATTAACAGATATCAAGGCTACAGTGCTATGTTGTGATTAATCATCAGAAGCCAGCAGATAGCCTCTCTTGAAAAGCCTGAGGTGTAAAGGTAGAAAGCAGGAAAATTGTAGGCGGAGTGAGTAAGTAATGATGGCTGGCCAACATCATGTCAGGTCCAGGACTGCAAAAAGAGCAGCAATAAGGGTGAACTAACCAAGTGATGTACTGTTGGAAGGAGACAAGGAAAATGAAAAGATAAAATAAGAAAATTAAAGGGTCCATATAGGATGCTGAAAGAGGAGATGGCCTAGCACAGATCTTTGTACCCTGCAAGGAGTTAGCCCTCCTAAAGTGTTGATGGTCTGGGCTAGGAAATAATTGAAGCAGTTCAATACTGCTAAAAATTTCTATTCAGTTGTGGATCAATTTTAGGAGATTCCCTTTCGTCCTCCAGGTTTTTATTCTCCTGTCCCTTCAGTAACTGAATGTCAAATTAATTACTATAATGCCAGCAAGTTAATTTAGAAGGTGAACAGGTTTGATAAAGACTGGCAAGAAAAAAGTCACTGAAAATGAAAATAATGCATTACCATTTGTCAACTGCATTACCTATAACTGCTAAACTAATAATCCAAAAAGCCCCTTGACAATGCTAGTCATATATGATGTTATAGGCATAAATGAAAGCAGTTAACACAATAATACAATTTGTGTCTCAGCTGTAGAGTTACTGAATTGCATGTTACCAGAGTATTGCAACCTACAAGCGTGATGTCAGTGCTCAACAGAAAAACATGGTCTACAGTTTGGGAGCCTGTTTCTATTTACTAAAGGTACTGCATAAAGGAGCTGTTTATTGTCAAGGAGAACACCAGAAGTTACCACCTGTCAGATGGTCTAGCATGTTAAGTGAGCTGGTTTTGCTTGCTCAGAGATGTTTCATTGATCAGAACTATTCTTTAACCAGATGCAGTTCCACAACATGAAATCATTAAGACAGAAGATGTGCACAGACCACATTTATTTTGCCAACAGAGTCTGAGAAATGACTGCTGAGAATACACCTACTCTGAAGCTGCGTCTAGACTTACTTTCTGGACTCTGCTCTGAAGTGTATCACAGCTGTGTGAACCCTACTTAACTGAATCACACCACCATTTGGCCAATGAACATGGTTTCCCTTGCACATAAGCTACAGAGCAGGAAGCAGGACTGCATTTCTTTATGCCATGCACTGCTATGCAATCCAGAGATTACTAAACTATATATCCCATACAGGAACTGGGAAATGATCACAAATCCATAACACCCATTACCCAGCGGTATAAAAGTTTACTTTTTTTCAGTGAAAATCATATCCTCTAACTAAGCACCCTTCAAAGAAGAAAGAAGTCAGATGTCTGCAGGGCTGGTGCTTTATTCTTGTTTCAACAGATATGTCAAATTGTTGGTTGTGCCCTGAACCAATACCAGAAGTGTCGAAAGATTGGAAACCCAAGGATATTGATGGTGATGTAGAATTCTGACAGGAAATGCTGACTCTGCTTCCAAAAGGCCCCCATAACACAGACCTTCCCTCATTTCTATCTGTCATCTCAGCTGTGACAGAGCTTAACTCATTTGGTCTCTTGAGTCTTGTACTTGATCAACATTAATTTGTGCTGTGGATACCTAGACTCCTAGACACCTATCCAGCTAGTGATGGGCCCACAACTGTTAGTTTCCTACTTCAGAACAAACTCAGCTGCACCACCTGAATGAAGCAATATTGACTACAAAAAAAAAAAAAAAAAGAAAAAATCCAAATTTGGCACTAGGAAGCAGGAGCTGGATTGACAATTCGAATAGACAAGTAAAGACTACAGTCATTATTGTTTAATTGCCATGGCAACTAAACGTGGCTTTTTTTCTGAAATAATATCATGGTAACACCTCAATCATTGTAAAAAAATAATAATCAGTCAACCTAGATTGCTATCAGGGGTTGTGCTCGAGTGAAAACTGTAGACTTAGAAAAGAAAGGTTAATAAAATACACAGAACAGAAAACAAGGTTAGAGGTGATGTTTTGCCTGTGAGGCGTTTTTCAGAATGCAGAAGAAAAAGATTAGCTACAGAGGCAAGATGAACATTAGCTCCCTGGTTTCTCCTTTCTAACAATAACCTTTTAAGAGTCTTTCCAAAGTGCACAAAAGTCCCTGCAGCCATAACGCCACCTTCAACCTTGTTATCTATCCCAGTTTTCAATATATGTTGCTATCATTTTTTTTTCTCGCAATCTTTTGAAGCAGCCACGAATTGTAATTGTTTCACATTCTTATTAGGAATTTGGATCTCTAAGTAATCTGACAACTTTTCATGTGCATCTTTTTCAGTTACTGGAAAAACTGAAAGTTTGTGAAATAGCAGTTGTGGTAGTGACTTTCAGTTCTTAGCATTTTGGTCTATGACTATAGGAACTAAACATATCTATGAAGAAACTGTGCTAATTCATATTGACCTATTTTCTTCTATTATGTCATTGTTACATTAAAATACAGACTAATAGAATGCACCATGAGAAAAATAAAGCGCTTGATCATCTCAACTCAGTTCTTACTATTGTTTGCTTTTCATCTTCTTATATTGCGTTTTAATATTTTATAAGCTTAAAAATAGCTAAATCTGAAGAGATTCATTTATCCCTACCTTATAAACATTCTGCATGCTGAGAACAGGAACAAAGAACAATGGTAAGGCTCAAAGCCAGTGCATTTTAACACACAAAATAAATAATAATTAAAAAAACTTACTGAAAAAGAAACAATTACTAACATTTTCAACTGTTAGGTAAAGTTTATCTGCTTGATTCCAGTTAAATTCCATGAAAAAATTTACATCATTTAAAGACCTGGGGGAGTAAATATTTCATGACATTGATCACCTCCTTCTTTATAAATACATTAAGGACGTCATTCAGAGCATTTGTCTTTGTGGATTTTTAACTTGACTGTGGATTTTATTATTATTATTATTTTTTTCAAAATACTTTAAATTAGAAACTTGTGACCTTTTCTTGATATGAAGGAAATGACTGGCTATAATGAATAACATGCTGTCTGTTATTATCATTTTGCCAGAAAAGTAGTACGGTTCCTCATGTTCATAACCAGGCCCTATTTAATTATTTAAAAAAAATTATTATTTTTCCTCTTAAACAATTATTTTTTCTTGAAGTATTCACTCTTTACAGTCCAATGAACATCTTGAGTCCAGAGTTGCTCTGAAGAAGATGAGGAATTCAGTTTGCTATAATTTGTTATGCAATTCTGAATAGTAGTTTGAAAGACGAAAAAGTCTGAGCTAGGCATGTTAGGTGTTTTTGTAAAGCAAAGACATGGGTAGTGGTAGTACCACAAGAAAAAAAAAAAAAGCCATTTATATTTTATATTAATTTTGTCCACTGACATTAATCAGGTTTTATGTTAAAATGTTGGTTTCGTATAAAGGAACAGATTAAGATTCAAAATTTTGGCAGTTGCAGCTAAAGAGATATCAAATTACCAGTTTGCATCATTACATCTTTAAAAGAAGGGACGTGAGCCCCCCTAAACATTGACATTTTTTGCAGGTGATCACTTACATTTCCTGCACACTCTCTGCTTCTGAATTGCTCAGTTACTTGCAGGAAAGTGATACACATCATCCTGCACCTTAGGATTGCTCTGGATGCCTGAGAGAATATGGGGAAGTCCAAACATTAGCAAGTTCAATGTCCACTGCTAAACATTCAGATAAATGCTTTTCACTTGTGAGTTCAGTTAGCTTACGAACATGCAACTAACACAGTTTCTTTTTCCTTAAATGCCCTTTTGAAAAGCCTTTTCGATTAGCTCATATTGCAACAAAAAAAAAAAAAAAAGACTGCAAGAGTTCTTACCCTCCCCTTGATTCTATTTATTTATTTATTGCACAAGAGGAATATATTATTGGCATGTGATAAAAGAGCTAGAGATGATTTATTTCGGTTTACAGAATTGTCCATAGCACTTGTGACAAATCGAAATTAAAGTTTCTAACATTTCTTTTGATAAAAGCTTCTTAAAGCTATCAGCTGCAGGTATCGGTTGAAGTATTTAGTATAACACTGGTATATCCAGGTTGGTTAGAGCCTTGGGTGACATAGTCTAGTGTGAGACATCCCTGCCCATGGCAAGGTGGTTGGAACTAGATGATTGGAACTAGATGATATTAAGGTCCTTTCCAACCCTAAGTATTCTATGATTTTATGACAGAATGCTTCTGTTCCTTGCTTCTGTTCCTTGAGGGCTACTTTTTGTGGAATGTTTCTTCACTGGACTGTCCATCTCTGACTGGGATGTGACTTTCATAAGAAGTAACTCTAAGGAAATAAGGTAAATGGGAAATAAGGTAAATCAAATGACCCTATAATTTTTCTGCTGAGCCTGTATCTACTCTGGAACCTTTCCTATGATATGTGACTTAAGCTATAAGTTTCAGATGGAGATATCAGTAGCCTGCTTCTTTAAATCTTGATAATGTTATGATTACTATAAGACTATTCTTAAACGGAGTGAAAATTTTCAGTTTTACATTGTGAGGCCTAAAACTAATGCAAGAATAGCTATTTGGCTCTCTTGAAATGTGGATTTTAAAATTGAATTACTACCTCCACCTAACCATTCTGCGCGTTTCACTTTAAACATCCTTTATTAAAAAAAATTGTTGTGCTTTTTTTTTAACACTGTACTCTTGCTTTCACTGAAGGAATACAGAATATCCCTTTTTGATAACTGTAGACATTTAGAGATGAAATCATTATCTATTGAAACTCTCTTCAAACCAGTAAAATTGAATCATTTATTTGGAGACTTGCAAATGCAGAATCCATATGAATCTTAGAAATCAAATAAAGGCCACCATCATCAGATGAACAGTACACTCTATTTTACCTTCTCTAGTGCTCCATCTGTATATCCTCACACAATTGGTATAACCTTATGATGGGGAATACAGGTAGATGATGAAACTGTGCTTTGTACTTATCTTACAGAATTCTTGGCAAAAAAGCTGTATGAGATTTTGAAAGCTGGGAAAAGGGACAGAAGAGTGATCATAAGAACTAATCTTTTTAAGAATCATTATTAGTTGAGAAAAGAAATTAATTGCCTTTCTAAAGCAGGCACTACTATTAATACAGTTGGAAATATTAATTATTCCCAGTGATTAGGTAAGACTTTGAGAGTTCAGCAATTTTTTTTTTTTTATCACTAATGAACTTGTTAAGTAATCCTTGTACATTTGCCAGGGTCTGGAAGTGAGCAAATTTGATGAGGTTTACAGGACAGAGTGCAACATACTAAATGACAGGTTTCTGCTTTTGTATGAGGTAGTGCAGGTAGTAAAATGACAAAGGTGAGTTACCTGTACAGAAAATATGTCCATGATTGCAAACAGACTACGGGGCCTGAAGCTGCATTGAATCTTAAAATTACTTCTTTATAATCTTTGCTGTTTCATGCAGAAGACATATAATTGTTCTTACATTTTTTTCCAGCAGTTTGTTTTATGCTTAACCCACTACCAGTTTTACCACATATTCTAGCATGGTTCCAATGCAGTCTTGTAAAACCTCATCTAGTAAATATGAATCTCTTAGAGTTTTACACTGTACTGAGATATGCTAGATCAGCTCCAAGCGTAATTGTTTGAATTCACTGTTATAAGCATCTTACAGACTCCCCAAATATATTGTCTATATTTAAGTTCAAAATGGGAGTCAAGAAATTAATGAAAGCCAAATATATCAGTATTAAATTAAATTGTATATATGCAGTCTGGCTCTGAAATTCCCCAGACAGTAGATTGGAAGAGCCTCACAGGGAGGGAGCTATGAGTTTTTACAAGGCAGATATTTTTTGGTGTCCTTAGCAAATATTCCTGTTAAGCAAATAATTTTCTTAAGGGTAAGGAGCTGATGAATCAAATTAAAATTCTCAAGAAATAGAATTCAGTACCATTAATTTCAAATCAAACCAACCAAAACTCCAACAACAATGTTGAAGTTGTTCAAGTACAATGATATTACCCATTTCCTTGTTTGAATATTAAACATAACAGGAAATGCTCAATGTAAAGCAAAACATTTCGTTGAAGCGCTGCAAAGAAAATCACCTCTTTTGAAGATTTCTCAGAAATGGCAAGTTTTTATACATAGCAAAATTGGGACATCTTCAGGGAGTTGTTGACAATTTATTGTAATTTGCCCATCCTCAGCTATTATGCTTGTCTGGAATATGCTGGTGGATTTCAGTGTGGTTACACTTCATTGCCCACAGCATGTTGGAAGCTTACATTAAGGACTAGGAAAAAAACAAATTCTGTGTTCCTAATTCAGTGAGAATATTCTATAATCTTTATTATGTTAGGAAAACAAAGGTTGAGCCTGCTCTAGGTATTTGCATTTCCTGAAGACATACTTTGGCTGTGCTTGCTGTTTTGCATCTCCCACAGTGATTTCAATAGGTTGCAGATGGGTCAGAAAAATCTTTCCTACAGACTGTTCACTGTCTACTGTGCTACACATTTATAAAGGCTGAAAGGTTATGTGTCAGCAGAAGCAAAGCTCCAGTGACCTTTTTTGTACCAGAGTCTCATATTCTTTCCAATACTTAGGTCAATATATTGATATGTGAAGGCCTGTGCCTGACTTCTTCTCACACATTTACTCTTGTCCTGTATTTCCATCTCTGAAGCAAGAGCTTTGAATCACATAATAATTTTCATCTTTCATCTGGTATCAGCAGACTGTCCTACCACTGACAGAAGTTCTTTCCACTTTTAAGTCTCTTAGCAATACTAAGATGCACCAGCTGATGAACTGGTCCTTCACTTGTAAATTATACTCTCCAGCCATAAAGGTGTAGTTTCCTCCAGGGGACAAAACATGAAACTTCTTTAATTCATAGCTGAAAAGTGATTGTATTTCTGTGCTGACCATGCCTAATTCTTTTACCAGTACATAAGATGCCTAAATAGCTTCTGCCCTACAATTTATGTTATTTCTCCAAAGGAAGTGGTTTTGTAAGTGCTATTTGCATATATATATTCTTCTTTGTTATCAGAATAATTTCCGGCTTTTAGAGGAAGCTAACTGTTCAGAGATTAGGATATAAGATAATAGTATTGCTATGAAAATATAATCTCTACAATTAAAAATGAGATCCTTAGCCTGCTTATAAAGACTCCTTCATTTGAACCTCAGTGAACCTTGTGAGTTTGTAGTTAAATTGTGCAGTGCTCTGCATGTTTGTTAAATGTTTATGTCCTACATTACTACAAGAAGAAATTCTGTCCTTCTCTGAATCAACAGCAATGCGTTTTCCATGAGGATAAGGTTTTCCCTGCACTTGGAAATACAACCTGACTCAAAATAGCTTGTTTTGCCATTATACTCCTCATCACACTGGTCTGCTGACAGAGAGCTTGCATTGAATACTCCCTTTTTACTTATTTACTACAGATACTGAGAAAACCAAAAACCCCTCTTTTCAAATCATTGTTCTCATGGTTAAACAGCTGTAAAGCTGAGGTGCTGAGAGCTAATGCCTGTTCAGAGAACTGACAGGTGACTAAAGGGCCAATTTCACACTTAATCTCACCTCACTGAGTACAAGATCACACAAGCCTTGCTTAGGGGCAAGATGTTATCTGGCCTAGGATTTAAGGTTGAATCCAAATGCAAAATAAACAAAAAGAAAAGGATTTAATCACCTACCTGAGGAAACGATGATTTTTTGCTAACTACATCTAAAATGGTGTTTCTGAAAGCCCCTGTTCAGGTGCCATTAAACATCAAAGGCAACCTAGTCTTCACACTTATTGTATTTTGTGACCTTAAACTTCCCAAAAAGCTTAACTTCTGCACAATTGCAGAAGCACTTACGTTTTAGCATGGTTGAACACTGCACTGTAAAGCTCACACAGAAGACCATGCTGGGTGTCTAGCAGGCATTCCTTCACTGAAGTTGCCCCAGGGTCTTCCTGACCTGCTAAGCATTATCAGGGTAGAGCTTACGTGCATAGAACAGATCAGACTCCCAGAAAACATTGTTTTCACAGCTACTGGATTCTTGGAGAAGAACACAGTGCTACTAACCATTTATTTAAAATGTAGTGGCTTCCCCAGGAAGTGGGAGATGAAAGACAATTCCTTCTAAAGGGATTTCTTTCTTCTTGGGTCGGTGCTCAGAGCTATTAGGCTACACAGAAACTAAGATTCTTCAGGACAGAAAGAAATCAGGACAGTCAGCATGATTTCTTTGAGAATGACACATCCTTTGTGACTTGGCTACTAAGCGAGTGGCTACCTCAACTGTGTTTTCTGTTTAAAACTCCCCGAATCCTGCATTCCTTTCTGCAAAGTAACAAAGCAGGCTTCTGGATTTTACTTCTCCTCCCCCAGCTGTCAATGTTGCCTGGAGCTCTGCAGTTATTTCGTTTGCCTGAGGAAAAACAATGAGAAATTGAAAGATTCCTGAAAAGAGCCTCAGATTCAGGTTTTGCCCTATCCGGATGCCACGTACAAAGTGGATGGAAGTAGCTGTGGCTGGTATCTACTTCAGGTTGAACACACATTTTCAGAGATTTTTATCCGTAACCTGGTCTTCAAGATGAGACTAATCATCATATAATATAGTACTTTTAATTGTGGGAAATCCAAGAAGATACATTTTATATAGAAGGTATGAACATAGAGATTCAGTATATTCTTGTAATTTCCATCTTCTTTAATAAACCAGCCATTATGTACATGTACTCATGTGGATTCCACATGAGTCAATTATGCAAAATAGGAACAAATATAGTGACATGTAATACATCATTGTCAGACACGGAGAATTTACTTCTGGTTAAAAAGATGCTATGTTTGAACATGGCCAGTCTCCAAATCTTCTATAGAAGATCTACTATTACATCTATAGAAGATACACAGGGTATACCCCTGTGTATCTCAGAATCACACATGCTCAGTGCTTCTATTACTTCTTATTCAGAGATTACATGATTTAGTCTCATCCCTTTGGCTCTTCTGTGGTTTATCTATCCCTTCATAAAAGAAAATGGAAGGGATTAATCAGCCTTCAATGTGAAAAGAGATAAAGACTCAATAAAGATTTACATCATCTCTTAGTGATATAACATACATTTTAATGCATTTTTGCTTGACATGCAGCTCCAGTACAGAATGAGAGATTGTTAATGAATACAATAAAAGTCTAATATTAAGCTTTTGACTTCATCCAGGAATAGCCAGGCAATGCAAAGTTAAGGTCAGTATTCAACGCCTAAATCTTCCTGCTATGATATTTTTCATGTCACTACAATCCAAAGTTACTTTCTATTTATATTTCTTGGCATTTATCAGGTTAAAACTATTTTGAGATTTATATAAGTATAGGATATAAAATGTGATTTGTATATAATAGTAAAGCTGGATCTTTTGCTGTCTTCATGGGTATATGAATGTCAGAAAGACTCAGCATTCCAATAATACCATAATGAACTAAATATGAAGGCAAATACAGGGGATATAAGAATACATCAAAGGTGAAGTATGTTTTCAATCAGTCTCTGCAGATGATTCAAATAGGAACATCAAAATTGCATAATGACTTGCAGACGTGATTCCCATACACAGCTGTATGAAGTAAAACAAGAACAAATGAACTGTGAAAACTATTGTTACTGAGAACCTAAGTAAAGTAACATTTATTTGAACCCTTAGCTATTCCAATGAGATTTTATTTGAGAGAGACATCAAAAGCATAATATAGTTATGTATCAACCTTTCTTGAACAGAAAGGAATCCAAAATTGACATCTTTTGGACTTCTAGTTAAAATGATTTTCACATCATAGCTTAAAAACACACCAAAATCCACTTTTCAAAGCATGGCATTTATATATGTATATATAATACACATATAAATATGTATAATAACATAAATATGTGTAATAGAAGTGTGTATGTTTGTAACTTTATGTATTTATGTGTGTATATATGTGCATACTTATACATATGTATATTAGCATATACACATACATATGTTTGCATAAATGTATAGATGCATATGCCTGCATATATACACGTATGTATAGTTGTATGTGTTCAATGTATGTCATATAAAAATCACGCAGTGACTTCTTGGTAGCACTGAGGTAGTAAGCCTCCTTTCACAGGGAACACTGAATTCGAACAAAGAATTCTTAATTACACTTTAAAAATTATATGTGGCTCAACTCCACACAGCTACTCACTGTACAGGACCACGTGAAGTCTCATCATGGATCTGGAATCAGTTAAAGCTCACTTAGTTATGGCTTTCTTAATAGCCTGACCTTTGGGTCATTAGAATGCCTGTGTGATATACTTGAAGTAACTACACCTAGACAAATTTTTTTTTGTTTTGAAGCAAACGCTGCAGGTAGCAACAGTTTTAAGTAAACGGTATTAATGGTAAAGAAATCCAAGATGAAATACTTGTTTATTCAGAACAAAACCAGTAAGTTCATTTTGCTTCTATTTATCTGCCAATGTGTTTATATCAGCAAATTTTTATTTGCTTAGCATGCAAGTACGGTTTGACTCAAGCAAATATATACGTACAAGAGTTTGTGCTGCAACAGTTCATGGGTTTGTCTTGAGCTGATCTTGGCATGCGAGTTTATCCAACAAGGAAACAGAAATGGTGTCACATATGAAAGAGATGACCAAATACTTAAGACATGTAGAATATAATAAAGATAGTGAAAAACTCAAAATAATAGTCAATCTTTTTAGGTTAGGTACTGCTGCTTCTTATTAGAACAGGGCTGTGCTGAGCACGGCACACAGACAGGATGCCCACAGGCATATTATGAACAACTTGCAGTCAACCTTTGACTGAAGTATGTCATTTGATGATGAATTTCAAATTGTGAGCACACTGGAATATGTCAGAGCATATTTGTTATAAAAACAGTTAAATTTGTTATATAAACCATTTTGTGGTGAAACAGATCACTCAGTATGGAATGATACTGAAAGAAGAAAGTTTCCTCTAAGTTTTTGTGTGTTTTTTCCCTCCAACTTACTCTGAAGTCTAGAATCCACAGGCAAATGAAATGCAGGGAAAGTTTCATCCCTGTGTATAAAATGACAAAAGATGACACAGTTACAAATAAAATTCCATGTGACATTATTTGTTAATTAGTGACTAATTTTCAGTGCTCACCAAATTGCTGCTCTGCACTAGTTTCATGTGATAGTGTGTCTGACTGCACTTTAACACTGGATTTAAATAGATGCAAATTGAAAATTAAAAACAGTGATGGCTAAATAACATACTTTGGAATTTTAGGAGGAATATAAATTTAAAGGAATGTATACAGTATATTTACACTAAAATAGTTTCATAGCATATAAAACAACTACTTTAATGTAAAACAAATACTATGGCTATACTCTGCATTCCTTTCCCATTTTGCTCAGCTGACTGTTCAAGTTAATGTTCAATGTATTTAATATTTATAGATCTGACTGGATTGCATTGTTTATCTAGTTAGTTTTAACATATGCTCAAAATACTGTGCAATGACCACAAAATGATGGTTACAAGTTATTGGACATAGATTAAAAACACTGTATCCTTTCTTAGGGCATGCAGATACACTAGGTGAAGTTTTGAGAGCTCTTTTTGTTCAATGATTCAAAATGTCAGACCATGTTTATTGATCACTGTCTGCTGACTGTAAAAAACAAGGACAGAAACTTCTTTCATCAGCAGTCTACTTTCTGCACGTGCCTTGTAGCAGTTTATCTGAAAAACCAGTCACTGACCAGGAAATCCTATCTGAAACCTCAAAAGCCAGAGTAATGATGAATATTTAGGTTGAGTCTGCTCTTCGATTTTTTGGTGGTTTTTTTTTTTTCAGTTAGAATGATTGATAAATATCCCTCTAGAGAGTAATAATACTTGACTGACAGATTACTTCCTTCTTAGACATTTTGAACTGAACTAACACAGACATTTTGATTAAATTTCATTCTTTTATATTAATACAGCATAAAATCTCCCACAGCTACATGTGTCAGATAGAAATATTATCTCTAATTCATAAATATTTATTTTTAACAAATCTTATGTCTGGAGTTTCCTGGATTGCTAACAAAAATGTAAATACAATAGATTTATCTCCTTCAAGAACTCTAAATACTGATTGTGCTCATTTATATGGTGCAAATAAGGGCTACGGAAGAGGTGGACATCAGCTCTGCTGGCTTTTACTTTTACAGATCCTTAAAGAATGCTCTGCACTTTAAAATTTAAATAGAAATGGATTTGCCCCAAACTGGATTTTAGCTAACATTAAATGCAACTTCGTGGTGTTAACTATTACAACGGGGGAGAAGATGGATGTTAAAATAAGATCATGAAGAAGGTCATTATAATTGTTTGCCCAGGGCTTCTTCACAGGAGATCTTTCAAGGGGTACAGTTTTAAAGACAGTGGACCAGGTCCAAAGTTATCATAAAAAAAACCCTACTCCCTTTGAAGTCAGTAGAGGCAGCTAGATTTACACTGAGAAGACTACTGTTTCAAAGCAGGTAACCTAGCAATTTGATGACCACTAGTTAACAAGCTGCCAAAGCCTAAACACCAGTCATCCACTCTCCTGTATCGAGGAAAGTGATATACAGCCAGAACTATATGTGTAGCATTTAAGCAACTGTCACAGATGGGGAATTTAGCACGCTTGCTGAAATTATTCCAGGAATCCTTACACCATATTTGAGCATCAGCAAATGTATATAGAAATGCACAGTTATCAAGAATGCCATCTAGTGTACCCTGCAGCAACACTCCACCGTAACAAACTCTCTGCACTCAGAAATAAAGTGAAATGATTATGAACTGTATATCATTCTGGATTGTGATAGATGGGGCCATTAATAGCAACCTGAGAAAAATCAGATGGCTGGATCTAATGGAAATCGTATGGCTTTCAAAGCAACTTAGAGTGTTTTGTTCTATAGTAAGGCACAAGATTCTTTGTATGATTATATAAAACTATTCCACTTCCATCCAGCCTGTCTCACTAATCTTTCACCAGGATGCCTTGTGGCAAGTCTATAACCAGAATCCCCCAACCTTCTTTATGTCTGAATCATCCTAATGCAGGGAAGAAGACATCCTGTGAAACAAGGCTCCTGGATAGTTCCCTGAATTTCTGAGATAAGCATTAAGATGTGCAACCCCAATAAAGATGCTTGATGCAATATTATCTGGCAAGTGATTAATCTTAATCTTACTATCTCCCAGTTGCTCTGGTATGCAATAACAAATTGTAAATACCTAAATGTTTTCCACTATCCACACCACAGCTTTTAGTTCTTCACACACAAGTCTCCATGACTGCACTTCATCTCTGGCTGACTTCTGTGAAAGTACTATGGGTGAACCAACAACAAAGGCTTTCCATTACCCACTCTCATTTCAAATCTGACTTGCACTGGTTGGCAGCTCAATCTCAAGCCAGTTTTCTGTCAGTTGTGGGAAATACTACTGTGAGTTATTTACACACAAATAATTTCAGGTTTTACACAGCCTACATGTATTTCCAAGAAAAATTTTGCTATGATTCCTGCTATGTTACAGCTTGCATTAAGTAATTGCTCAGATATATCTACTGTGCTATGACTGGTCACGTAGAAGCATTAGAATTTTTGTTCTACACCACAGTTCATAGCAAACAACTCCTGAATTTTCATCTACAAGACCAAAGATGATTTAATGAGGAAGAAAGGTCTAATGAACAGGGAGCTAATCTAGAGTTTAACTTCTCTAGTTGCCATATACTTCCATTATGACTTTAGGCAAGGTGTTCAGCTATGCTCTACTCTAACTTCCTCCCTTGTAAATCAGAGATAAAGGCACAGCTGCCGCTACAGTGTTTGTGAAGGCAAATAATGTGAAAGACCTTGAAGTGTTTGAACAGAGCAGTAGTAGAGGCAGGAAATATTTTAGACAGATCCAATTCTTTGCACCATTTCCAGCAGTGTTAGTGCCTGCGATCATCTGTGTAACATATTTGCAATAGCTTTGTCAACAGTACTTCGTTTGTTTTAAATCTATTAATGAAAAGGTAGATGCTTAAGGTGTTTAGTGAGCTTGTCCTGAGCACAAGCTGCAGCTTAGCTGTCAGCTACAGCGTACCAATGGCGCTGCCCCAGAAGGAGGAAAGCTACATTTTCACTTTCCCAGATGGCTGCACAAACACTGTGAAGGCTGACACCACCTATACTGCTAAAGAGCATAGAAATTATAGGTCAATAAACTGACTTACTACAGGATTCCAAGTGTTTCGCTCTGCTGCTTATTTTTCATTGAACTGAAACCCACATATGATTTACAAAACCACTAATAAAAATTTGCATTAAGAATGCATTGGTTGTTGTCAGTGGAACTGCTCAATTCAATGAAAATATAAAATTCAAGTCAGTAAGGAGTGGAATTATATTATTACTTCTGAATTTTTAATTAAAGAATGTCTTAACAAAATATGAAGGCATCAACACCCTTATGATCTATATTTTCCATTATGAGAATAATGTCAATTAGTGCTTCTGAGCCCCCCTTAAGGTGGAAGAACATTGTCTGCTGTTAAGCTTCATAGCAGATCCTACACAGTTTCTCACCCTGATTAATACGTGGGAACTTAGCAAGAAAATAGAACTAAGAGAAACAAGATCAATATTGAACATTTAAGGAAACCAATATTACATGCTGAAAGACCTGGCTTTTTTATTCAAAGTTTATCCCTCCTCACAATGCAAGGCTCTTGATGCCCCTCAAACTTCTGTTATATGACAAGTATCACTCTCCAGTTCCATTAGTCACAATACCTTGGAAGCAGCTGGACAGCATCTCAGCAGGAGGCTTGCTCCATAGTTATTAAACACTGAAAATAGTGAATGAAAACCTATTACAGGTAGATGAAGTGAAAGTCTGACAGAAGGCTGCATCTTCACTATTCTGAGAAAATCAACTGCAGCCTGAAAGTAAATGCACCAAGGAAACTCAAGGGTAAAAAAACACCACAGGAAAAAAAAAAAAAAGAAAAAAGGAAAAAAGGAAAAAAAAAAAGTAAATATAAAGTGAATATTCTGCATATGTCAGAACAAGAACGCCTGGTAGTCAAAGCCAAAAACTGGTAGGTTGCTCATATGAAAAAAACTTCTGGGTCTGGCCATAATTCTGTCTTTAAATACATGGTGGTATTTAATGGTATTTAAAAAGACTTTAAACTGCACATATAGACATGCATAATAACTCAGTAAATCAGTAGGCATGAAGGGATTTGAAAGTAGATAAGTTTCTTGGTAAAACTGGTATGGCTGTTTTGACTTCACAGTGTCAAATCTGGCATTAATTTATGCCAAATTTAATCCATTTCTACTTTCTAAGGAACTGATTGACTTCAACCAAGCAACCTTTTTCTTTACATGACATATACTAATTTTCATCTGCACAATGAAACATTATGCAGATCTCCAGATGGCTTCCATTTCATATTCTTAGGGTCTGGTGTAACTGTTGTCCCAACCTGATATGTAGCAGGTTCATGATACCTGAATGACAAATGGATCTGTGGAAGGGGCTGCTTTGGCAAGGATTCTGTACCTCCATGCAAAATAGAGCCTGTGAACTCCTCTGCAACACACAACACAAGAAAGCTCCAAGCAAGTAGGAACACATGTAGACCTCTCCTTGCTCTAACAGAAAAAACATCACTCCTATTAAGTTATGTTAGGCCCAGCTTCATTCACTGTTGAAGACAATATGATATCTTGTGATTTAAATCACATTAATAACAGTTAAAAGAAAAAGTTTAAAGCTGCATTGAAAATGTATATATGTATCTCTCTGCAATATTAATAAATAGCCTGTGCTTCAAGCGTGTATTTTCCGGCTGTCAGGGAGATTTCATCTTGCTTTTCCTTCCACCAAAGGGACAAAACCAGCACAAAAATACATACTAAGCTACCTAGAAATAATCAGATAATTAGATAACTAGCAAAGGCCAAATTTAATAACAAAAAGATCTGCATCTGAGTATATATAAGCTTTCATTTGGAGCAAACAAAGGAAATAGTATTAACAAAGAACACATCTCAAGGTTCATTATGATGGTTTCCAGTGATTTTAGTGGAATTCAGAAAGGAAACATTTTATAGTATATTTGATTGTTTTCAGGAGCAATTTTTAAGCATGAATGTGAAAACGGGATGCAGGTTGACTCCTGAAAAGCATAGCAGGTTTTTGTGTTTATGTTTAAAGAAAAGCAAAACAAAACCAAACACACCACTTTCCAAAAGTTGGAATGGATGTAGAAAAAAATAGTCATAAAAATTACTTAAGTTATAGACAAAATACTTTAAAATTCAGGGATTACAGACCTCTACCTAGTTAACTGACCAGACGAGGATGTAGAGGTGACTTGACTGGCAGATGAAAATAGGGGCTCTGCCATTTAAGGCATAGCAAACAATAATAGTTGGAAGCAAAGTCAAAACTCCTCAAAACAACAGAAGGGGTAGATTTTCAAAAGTGAATGTGATTCATCATCAGATCAAAATCTCAAGGGAATTGCCATATTCTCTCTATATATATCGTCAAATCAAATCAAAAAGTTACATGAAAATAAGCACAAACACCTAAGTTCTCATTTTCCAGTCAAGTGTAGCTAGGCAAAATAATTTGCCTGGGGTCAGAATAGAAATTCAATAGTCCTGCATGGTTTTCAGTCTCATCAGTTAAACTTTGTGAATCTGAAAAAATTTATGAGCAGGATTATTCCATAAAAATTATTCTTTAGTAATTTTATAAAGTATTAAGAATATTTTGCCCTCCTTCCATCAGACTTACAAACAAATTTGGGAAGATTTACTCAGCAAAGGGTTGAACATTTGCATTGAGAATGATGAGTACATCAGCATGGATGCTATATGTTTCACTGAAGTAAAGAATATCACTATAGACCAGACAATTTATTCTAATGCCTAATTTGTACTGTAAACAATTCAGTAAAGAGAATTCAGTACAAAATTCTGTTCCCTAAAGAGAAGTAATTTTATAAAAGGTTTTATTATGAATTAAGATTGTCCCATTTTGTAAGAAGACTGATAGATGAACTTACATGAGATTTTGAAGAGAAAAGCATCTAGATTAGTGACTGTATCCCAGTTACTTCCAAACGTGAATTTCATGAAAATGTTGCACATGCATGAAAGAATAGACATCTATTTTCATGCTACAAAAAACATTTTGACAAGCATTCACCATTATTTATGAAAGAATTTTTTTTATTATTTACACTCTTCCTGTATTTAATTTCTGAAAGAGAATGATTAATTGAGTTTGCAGCCATATTGAGTTTGCAGCCATATTCAGAGAAACTGTAGCACCAAGGAGTGGGTCATGACTTCATATCTCAAAGACATACAGAATCTAAAGCTCATTAACAACTTTGGAGACATCTGAAACAAGTTAGACATGTATGTGACTCCATCCTTACAATCTAGAAGTTGGCTTTATATTAGTTATAATGTAAGAGAAAACTAAATGTAAAGTCTGATTCCAGCCAGTAAAACATACCATAGCTTAATTGTTGTAGAACAATTAAAGCCTTCAGCTAAATCTGTGTGAACCAGAGGGGAAAAAAAAAAAAAGCGAAACAGTCTATATCCTTCATCTTAGCTCTATTTCCCCTCTGTGAAAGACACAACCCTAGGAACTTCCCTTATGTTGAAATTTTGGATATTCAATCAAGCAATAAATGTGACTTTATCTTAAAATCAAACCAAGAATCTTAGCAGAGCCTTTGAATATCACACATCAAAAAGTACATATAAAACATCTTTGTTTAATCTACTCCCTTTGAAAATCATAAAGAAGATTCATGGTGGGAGAGCTGCTGGGGTTTTTTAAGCTTGAGACTTAGTTGTTCAGAACTGCTATAGTGAGTTGTTCAGAACTACACTGCACCTTCTGTGACAAAAGAGAGTAGGATTGAGTGAAGAATTGGTCTGCTGGTATGGTCTTAATACTTCATACTGATAAAAAGCCACAGGTACAGAGGCAAAATTCAATTAAAAAAAAAAAAAGTGAAAAAAAAAAAAAGAAAAGAGAAAACAAAAATTAAACTCCATTATAGAATCATAGAATCATAGAATAGTTAGTGTTGGAAAGGACCTTAAGATCATCTAGTTCCAACCCCCCTGCCATGGGCAGGGACACCTCACACTAAACCATGTCACCCAAGGCCTCATCCAACCTGGCCTTGAATACCGTCAAGGATAGAGCATTCACAACCTCCCTGGGCAACCCATTCCAGTGCCTCACCACCCTCTCAGTAAAGAATTTCTTCCTTAGATCCAATCTAAACTTCGCCTGGTTAAGTTTGAACCCATTACCCCTTGTCCTGTCACTACAGTCCCCAAGGAAGAGTCCCTCCACAGAATCCTTATAGGCCCTCTTCAGATACTGGGAGGCTGCTATGAGGTCTCCACACAGCCTGCTCTTCTCCAGGCTGAACAGCCTCAACTTTCTCAGCCTGTCTCCATACAGGAGGTGCTCCAGTCCCCTGATCATCCTCGTGGCCCTCCTCTGGACTTGTTCCAACACTTCCATGTCCTTTTTATGTTGAAGACACCAGAACTGCACACAATACTCTAAGTGAGGTCTCACGAGAGCAGAGTAGAGGGGCAGGATCACCTCCTTCAACCTGCTGGTCACACTCCTTTTGATGCAGCCCAGGATACGGTTGGCTTTCTGGGCTGTGAGCGCACACTGAAGCCAGCTCATGTTCATTTTTTCATCGACCAACACCCCCAAGTCCTTCTCTGCAGGGCTGCTCTGAATCTCTTCTCTGCCCAACCTGTAGCCATGCCTGGGATTGCTCCAACCCAGGTGTAGGACCTTGCACTTGGCATGGTTAAACTTCATAAGGTTGGCATCAGCCCACCTCACAAGCGTGTTGAGGTCCCTCTGGATGGCATTCCTTCCCTCCGGCGTATCAACCGAACCACACAGCTCGGTGCCATCGGCAAACTTGCTGAGGGAGCACTTAATCCCACTGTCCATGTCACCGACAAAGATGTTGAACAAGACCGGTCCCAACACTGATCCCTGAGGGACACCACTCATTACCGATCTCCAGCTGGACATCGAGCCATTGACCACAACTCTTTGCGTGCGGCCATCCAGCCAGTTCTTTATCCACCAAGTGGTCCACCCATCAAATTGATGTCTCTCCAATGTAGAGACAAGGATGTCATGCGGGACAGTGTCGAACGCTTTGCACAAGTCCAGGGAGATGACGTCAACTGCTCTACCCCTGTCCATCAGTTTCATAGCCCCATCATAGAAGGACACCAAATTGGTCAGGCAGGATTTCCCCTTAGTGAAGCCATGCTGGCTGTCACCAACCACCTCCTTGTTTTTCATGTGCCTTAGCATGTCTTCCAGGAGAATCTGCTCCAAGAGTTTGCCAGGCACAGAGATGAGACTGACTGGTCTGTAATTCCTGGGGTGTCGTGGTTTAAGCCCAGGCCGTAAATCATAACCACAAAGTCCACTTCCCCCCCCACCTTTCTTCCCTCCGCTTCTGGAGGGAGGGGGAGGAGAATCAAAAGAATGCAACTCCCACGGGTTGAGATAAGAACAGTTTAATAACTAAGGTATAACACAAATCACTACTGCTACCACCAATAATAATAATGATAAAGGAAATAACAAGGAAGAGAATACAACCGCTCACCGACCGGTACCTCACCCCCACCCTGCACCGATCCAGCCCTTCCGGGCACTCTCAATTCTACATCCTGGGCATGACGCGCTGTGGTATGGAATACCTCTTTGGTTAGTTTGGGTCAGGTGTCCTGTCTCTGCTTCATCCCGGCCCCTCCTCCTCCCTGGCAGAGCATGAGACTCTCAAAGTCCTGGGTCAGTCTAAACATCGGTGTTATCAGCTCTGTTCCCAGGCTGAAAGTCAAAAACACAGTGCTGCAACAGCTACTAAGAAGGAGGAAAAATGACTGCTACTGCTGAACCCAGGACACCGGGTCATCCATTTTCCCCTTCTTGAAAATGGGGGTTATATTTCCCTTTTTCCAGTCGTCGGGAACTTCACCTGACTGCCATGATTTTTCAAATATGATGGCCAGTGTCTTAGCAACTTCATTTGCCAGCTCCTTCAGGACCCACAGATGGATTTCGTCAGGTCCCATGGACTTGTGTACGTTTAGGTTTTTAAGGTGGTCTCGAACCAGATCCTCTCCTACAGTTGGCCTAGGGTCTTCATTCTCACAGTCCCTGCGTTCGCCTTCCAAGACTTGGGTGGTGCAGTCAGAGCCTTTGCCAGTGAAGACTGAGGCAAAGAAGTCATTAAGAACCTCAGCCTTCTCCAAATCCAGGGTAGCCAGTTCTCCTGATATCTTCCAAAGGGGGCCTATGTTTTTCCTAGTCTGTCTTTTACTCGCTACGTACCTATAGAATCCCTTCCTATTATCCTTAACATCCCTAGCCAAGTTCAATTCTAACTGGGCTTTAGCCTTCCTCACCTGGTCCCTAGCTTCCCAGACAGCATCCCTGTATTCTTCCCAGGCCACCTGTCCTTGCTTCCACCTTCTATAAGCTTCTTTTTTCCTTTGAATTTTCCTGAGCAGCTCCTTATCCATCCAAGGAGGTCTCCTGGCCCTCCTGCTGCACTTCCTTCTAGTTGGGATGCAACACTCCTGAGCTTGCAACAGGTGATCCTTGAATAACAACCAAGAGTCTTGGGCCCCCCTGCCCTCTAGGGCTGTATCCCATGGAACCTTACTAAGCAGGCTCCTGAACAGGCCAAAGTCTGCTCTCTTGAAGTCCAGGGCAGTGAGCTTGCTGCACGCTCTTCTTACTGTACCGAGGATCTCAAATTCTACCATCTCGTGATCGCTGCAACCAAGGGTGCCCTGGAGCGTCACATTTTCAACGAGCCCTTCCCTGTTGGTGAGCACAAGGTCAACCACGGCACCTCTCCTTGTCAGCTCCTCTATTACTTGCAGAAGGAAGTTGTCTTCCACACAATTGAGGAATCTGCTGGATTCCTTGTGCTGGGCCGTACCTTCACTCCAACAGATGTCAGGGTGGTTGAAGTCTCCCATGAGAACAAGGGCCTATGAGCATGAGGCTGTTCCTATCTGCCTATAGAGCACTTCATCCGCAGATTCCTCTTGATCAGGAGGTCTGTAACAGATCCCCACAGTAATGTCCGCCATCGCTGCTCTCCATTTAACCCTGACCCACAAACTCTCTGTTGACTGCTCACCCGTCCCCAGACAGAGTTCCATACTCTCCAGCCTATCCCTAACATAAATAGCAACTCCCCCTCCCTGCCTGCCAGGCCTGTCTTTTCTAAAAAAAAAGGGTTGGAATTTTCCTTCTTAAATTTTGGGCACCAGGAGATACAGCTGCATGCACAAGTAAAATGGAAACAAAGTCTAAATGCAAAATAAATCATGAAGTAGACAATATCAACCTTTTGCGTGTTCCAATCTGAACCACCATCTGAAAGGAAGGCATTTAGAATAGAAAAAAATTCTGGCATGATACTCAGTATTGGCATTTTCTTTACATATTTCCTGTAACAAATAACCCAGCTACCAGAGATATTGGATGACACCTGCATGTCATGCAGACCTATTACTTCTCATGAACTATGAGACATTTGAGAATTCACTCCAATATTTTTTATGATAATTTAAATCTATTTGTAGCTGGTGGTACTCTAAGGTGAGGATCACATCATTCACACGGAAGTAAATGTACCTTTCGCTAAATGAAGGGCCAGATTCTCTTTTTGTTTAAATTTAGGCTTTAAGTCTAAGATTTCCACCCCCTAAAGTGGTGTGGGATGAGCTTGTGAGGTGCTTTAAGCCTGAAGGCAAGTCTGCATTACACAAAAGAATACAGTGCAGAGATCTGTGCTCTCTATTCTCAAAGTCTACAAAATACGCAGGGCACTGTGTAACCAAGAGACAACACATATGCTGTGGGGCTGCTTCAAAACTTCAGCTACCTACAGTACCCAGTCACCTACCTCCAGCTCTGGAGTTAGCCTGGGCAGCCCCATTCATATACCTTCAAATCTGCAGAAACAGAAAAAGCCAAACTAACCATAATTTCTAGAGAATACATATGTTTACATAATTACTTTAGGAAAAACATTTAAAAGTTTTTGTGCTGCCCTCAATTTCCTCTTTAAAAAAAAAAAAAAAAAAAAAAAAGCCATTTGGAGAAGCTTTCTAAGTGACACAACACAATGGCAGCAGAAAAGAGTACATTTTTCTCGTCTCAATCAGAGCCCCAAAATAATTACTTTCTGGCATTACAGAGATTGAGGGTTTTTTTAGTCAGCACCCACTTTGTCACATTCGGCTGAGCAGCAACAATTGAGAAAGCACAAAACAAAAGTTAGGTTTTGTTCTCAGAAAGTCCAAAAACCAAAAAAAACGCACATTGAGTGCCACTTGCCCAGCAGGTTGGTGGGTTTTGCTCATTGCCATTGCCTTATTTCTGAGCTTGGGTATGGAGAGAAGACTGCAAGATGAGATCCTGACTGCTTGCTTTGTGCCTGAAATGGAAGTTGGATGAAATATAGGCAGTCAAGTCCAAGAAAGTGATCCAGAAAACCCATGCACCTAGTGGTTGTGAAAACCAGCAGGCACTAGCACTCCGAAAACATCTTCCCATTCAGCTTGAGATGCTTTCCTGGAAGCTTGTCTTTGCACCCAGCTCCCACCTTGTCTGCTACTTCCCTTGGGAACGAAAGGCCATGTGCTCACCCTCTGGATGAGTGCTGTGACAGGATGATGTCATAGTGTGAGCTTGAGTTCAGCCCAAAAACCAGCCATTTCGGCAGCGCGCAGGAACTGGCCTGTGAGATGAGACAGCAGTGCTGCTTCTGCCCACTTCTAGGGAGTTGGTCCTGTAGGTTTCGATGGAGCTACACATTACTTATGTTGCACTTTGTTTTCGTTTTCAGCTTTGCAAGCCATGGCAGTGCTGGTATGAAGGTTTCCCTCTGGCAGACAGGGCTGAAGGCACTGACAAACCTCTATGTCTCTGACCAGCCCTCCGGGGGCTCCCTAACCCTATCCATAGCCCAAGATCCCCTTTCAGACCTCTGAGGACTACCAGTTCTTGTGCTGGGATGCCAGGTGCATCCCAGCCGCCTTGGCTAACCCACAGACCAACATCCCAGCCTGTCCCCATGGAGGTTGCTGATGCCCAGGGCTGGGGCTGCCCTGCTCCTGGCTGAGGCTGGGATAGACCCTGACTGCTGCCATAGGAAACCTTCATAGCCCCTGGCTAGCCTCCATGTGGAGCCACCATTCATGGAGTATCTTCACAGTGCCCTTCATCTGCCCAGTGTCACTTCCCACCACAGGCTTCTTCAGTCTCTGACCATTGTCCAGCCTCCCACTGCAAAGGAAAATGGCATCAGCCTTTCCTGTAGTCAGTAATTCCTTAGTGACACACGATCAACAGGGCAACTAAAGAGACAGCCTTTCGTTGACTGACTTTTTTCTCTGCTTCTCTAGCATTAAAAATACTCCACTGCACCCCTCAGAGAGAAAAACAGCATTACAACCATATTGAAACAAGCTGTCACTGCTCTAAAATTTCCTTTTATGAGCTAAGGAAATTCCATTATTCCAGAATGACAACCATAGCGCTTCTGCAAAACCCCTGTAAATTTTGACTGTGTGCAAGCATGTTGCTTCAGCCAGGTTTATTACTAGGAAATACTAAGGAAAATGTGATGAGAAAGCCTGTTCTCAGGAAATCCAAACCAATAGTGAGATTGAAACTGCGGGATTTTTCCCTGCAGTAAACAAAACCCCTAAAACCTTTAAAGGTTCACTCATTACACAAATGTCTCTACGTAAATCAGTCAAGTATAATGAGGCAATAAAATTTAATTCATGCACAAATATCCTGGCAATCAACCATGCTGGAAAAAAAATTCAGAGCACTAAGCGGGAATTGTGGAGGGTTTCCTGAAGCATAATTTAGGCAACTTTAGTCAGAATATGACATGATCTCTTTAAATCCATATCTATTTTCGTGCATATTATTGTGTTTTGCCACATCTGAGAGGCCATGCAGAACATTTTTGGTTCTATGGTTCGTCTTACGTTAGTAATTCAATTGAAATAATATTTACCAAAGGTTTACAATTGTTTTGTAAAAATATATTTGGCATCAAACTCAAAGCTTGGCATATGAAGGACTGGTATAAGAACTGCCCAAAACCATTTTTCCTCTCTTCCCAAATCTCACAAAAAAATAAACAGGCAATTTGGGTTATTTGTATGTATTAAAAAATTGACAATATTTTCAAACATATTTTTTGCAGTTGTATAATTCTAAAATGGGATGAATCCAAGCAAAATACCATAGAGCTCGTATTGATGCCTTTTCTTAGAGAGGTTAAAAAAAGCTAAAATTTAGCTAGGAATAAAAAATGTAGAAGTAATTTCTTATTCCAGATGATGGAGAAATCGCATTTGGGCTTCTTATATGCTATACATTGCCTTAGTACTTTGAAAGGGGCATATCACCACCAGCCCTGGGTATTTCTGTATGGCACACAGAAATTCTCTCTCATTTATATCAGAGACACAAGGAATAGGAAGCAGCCAAAAACATGTAAAAATGAGCCCTGAGTTTGAGTCAGCTTATGTTGACTAAAGAAGTCTTAGCTAGACCTCTTTTTTTTGTGCCTTACTCTTAGTATTGAGCCACTGACTTTAAGAAAGAAGAAAGTCAAGTGTTTTTTTCCTTTGAGCAATGAAAGCCTAGAAAGTTGTGCAATATGTATTATGTGCAAGGATATTGCCCCTTTCTAGAGTCCTTCACTTTATCACACTGTTAAGCCACTACTAAATAAAGTGTACCTTAAGAAGAGTGAGCGTCCTGTCATGAGACACTTTACCTAGACAATCATGAACTGAGGACCTGTGAGGAAGTATAGAGCTGTAGGAAAGAATAATCCAAGACTCCAGCAGACCTGGGGATTTTAAGGACCAAAACACTTAAAATACTCAACTTAATAGTCAATCACCCAGCCCTTTTTCCTCCCCACATTCTTGCTTCCCTCTCCACATTGACACAAAGAATTATGTGAGGGAAACAGCAAAACTCTTCAAACTTTCCTACTCTTGGACTCTTGTTAAACAGATTTTTCCTTGGAAAGGGAAATCTGTCCCAACACCCAGAGACCAAAAGAAGGAAAAATGCAGTCAAGTGAAGAGTTGTAAGTAGTGGGTTTTTTCCACCAAAGCTCACAGGGGATTCTGGCAAGAGACGATAGTCTGAATGGAATCAGAGAATATAGTAGAATGAATGTCTGAATAAAAGAAGGACCTTCTGAGATGAAGCCAAGAAAGGCAATTTTTTACTTCTGTCTAGTTACACTTTCAGCAACTGAGACCTGGGGAGTATTTAAAGTTTTTAACTGGATCCTTTTAGGTAGCCATTGAGACGAGGAGTAGAGTGAAGGGAAGAATTAGTATAAGTCACTCAGATTACATGTAAATCCAGTTTAGGAGCAGTTTGGGCAGCAAGAGCTTTTGCTTATTTCCTCTATTTTTATTTTTTTTTTCTTTTAATTCCTTGAGACCTCAGTCATGTAGAATATACAGGAATAAAAATCATTGGTTCCCATAAAGCTTAACTGGATGAAAATCAATGGTTTATGGGAGTTCAAATGTGATAAGCTCATGACGCCTTGTGAATTTAAAAGCATTTTATCCCTGAGCTCTGTGACTCACCCACCTTCAGGAGCCAAGTAAATTCTCCCAAGTAGTTCAGGAGCCGACTAGCTCAGACCAATGACAATGCCAGGGTGGCTCAGTTGCTGTTAGCATGGAACTACTATGAATGTCCACAAGCTGTTCCTGGTTTTGAGATAATGTGACATAAAATAGATCTCCATGGAACAGATTCAAATCCCCTGCCAGAAGCAGACTCACAGTGTGCACACAGACAGTTCCTGCAGTTCCACTGATGGGTAGTAATTTGTTAAATTGCCATAATTCTGGATGGATTCAGGGCAAAGGTCTCACATATTACAGCTACAGAAATGAGTCTCATCTTTTTATTTGAAACTCTATTGCTATTTCAGTAAGGCAAGGTTAGACATGACAGCTACAGCAACACTATCACTATTGCCATTCCAAGTCTTTTACTTTGAAACTGTTCTACCTTCACTTTTTCTCCCCTACCAACCAGCAGAAAACCATGCAATAACAAGTGAAAAATATAATTTTTCACAATTGCATGCAGTGGGTAAGTTCTGCTGATGTCTTCTGTTTCTCCCATTTCCACAGTTTTTATATCACTTCAGTCTTCCATATTTTTAAAAGACATTATCACCCCATGAAATCCAGCACTCTTAAATTTAATCACATCTCTGTTGCTGGTTGGCAATAACCTTGTACAAGTCTGCTGTACATACAAAAGTTCAGGAAGAGTCTTCGGATTTGCAGCACTCTTTCCATGCTTTTCTAAAGTCCTTTTAAGAACAATATGATTAAATATCTTATAAAAATGCACATTCATTCATGTATTTACAGCAAAACCACCACTTTTATTTAAATTCTTTTAAGCATACTTTGGCACATGTTCAGGTTTTCTCCCATTCAGATGAGTGGAATTTGTGGCACTGACTTCAATGTTGACAGGATCATATCTAGTTTGCAGATCTCCCTAGTTCAAAAATTATGTTGGATCGTCATTCCCCTCTAATCCAGGCTGATTTTTACAAAGAAGCCAAGTTTCCTTAGACCATGCTCTGCTTTGATCTTTTATCTGTTTAATTAAGAGCTCTGAATCATCTTTACTTTGCCAGAATATATTGTATCCTTGGTTCATTTTCCCTTGGCTAGATTAAAAAAAAAGGTGACTCTTGGCTGCTTTCCACTTTTAATTTTACATAGATGGTCTAACAAAAGTGAGTAACATTTTCCTTCATATTCATTTTTAGTCTTTGCAGTGATCCTTCTCCACAAAGGCTGTAACCTTCCTGTCCTTCTTGCTTCAATCTGTATAATATTACCAATGAAAACATTTTCTGCCTGCATGTATAAATTCTTATTAAAACACCTTAGATTTTTTTATTATTATTATTTTGCTCTGCAGCACAGAGTAGCATTATGCTTGGAAAGGATTTTTTTTGTGATGGATACATTTGGCCTCATTAAATAATTACAAAATAAACCAGAAGGAGCTGGTTCCAACCATTATATGGGAGATAAACAGTTTTTAAAATGTGGCCTAATTAAATAATTACTCAATAGACCAAAATAATTCTGATCTGTCTTGTAGCTAATGTGCAGTTTTCAAAAACTACCTAATTTAAGTAATTACCCAATAGAGCTGATGGTTCTAAATGAGTCACTTCTTTTCTTTGGGTACTTGGTGCCGAGATTAGAACAAGCTAATTGCATAATTTCTTCAAGGAGGTATTCTGATATATATCAATCAATAACATATTAGGGTCTTCTCCCAATTTTATTATTTTTTTTGCTTTTTAAAATCGTAACTCTGTTAAAAATATCACAGATTTCTGTGATCTCTTGGTGTCAAATGAGGGATTGTTTCAGTTCCATGTAAAAATCAGGGATTTTTCTTCAGTGACAGTGCAGCTTTTCCTTTTTCTGTTTGCTATACTTTCATTCAGAGACCCCTCTGTAAAGGCAGACTCTTTGTATGACACCTACTTATCCTACCTAACACTAATATACGTATTTGAAGTGCCAGTGTGACATATTATCATTGACTAGCTGATTCTAATTACTGATACATTTTAGCAGCAAAGCCTTCCTAATATGAATGCAGTTATAGAAATAAAACTATGCCTTGCCTAAAATAATTTAATTTTGTGCTTCCTCTCTCCTCCCCCCTCCACTCTCCTCAGAATAAAAGGAAGCATAGTTTTGCCAATATGACTGTGCTTACACTAGCAATTTCACCAGCACAGTTCTGTCAATCACACATCACGCTTTACCACCCTCCTCATCAACATAGCTGCTCCAGCAAAATTTTGCATTACAGACCTGACCTGAGACTCATTAAATTGGCCAAGGGTCATAGGCTATACAGTCACACAGACGTGTTTGGAAAACTGCAACTTCCTATCTTCTATTCAGTTTAATTGGTTTTGAATTTAAATGGAAGTTGACCTTGTTTTCTATTTTTTACCAAAACCTTTTGATTTTTTTTTTTTTTTTTTTTTTTTTGAGCCACAGAAATCTGTTACTTTTTCAGCTCTATTTTGACAACTCAGCTAGTTTCAAATCCGGATCATAAGGCTATGGGAGGAGGGGTTTAATTGAGCATTCAAAAGAAGAAATTTATCTGAGTAGGATCAAGAAAAATTGATATACTTTTAACAACTGGAAGAAGACCAATACAAAACAATTGGAAAGAGATGGAGAAGGAAAAGGACCCCAAATATCAAAAGTGCCTTCACTAGAGACTGAGTCTGAATTTCCAGAACACCTTTTTCACTTGGTGGGAGACAAAGCAGCATGCCAGCTTTAAGGACTGCCAGCTTTAAGTCTTTTATTCAGGAACTTATATAAAGCTTTGGACATTTCATTTTAGTCATCCGAGTGTAAATTTATTTTTAGAAATATACTTACCCTTCTGTGACTTTTTGCGTTGGTGGCTGTCATTAAATGGCATTTGTTATTCACCACTCTATTTCTGATACTGTAATGAAGCCTGTAGCACATTTAGTCTTTTGTTAAGCTAATTGACTCCAAAACTTCATGGGCATAACATGAACTAACTGAGGTCCTCTAGCTATGACAGTGAAATCCCAATTCTTCACTACAGTGTGACAGCTTTACTGTTTGTAACAGTGAAAAGCCACCTGTCTGCAATAGACAACACACACAAATGTCTGGAGGAGCTTTGATTTGGAACAGAGTGAAAAGCATGTTGAAAAGCCAACAGCAAGATGAGAGCCCTGAACTTATATCAAACCCCAGTCTATTTAAACAGTAAGACTACTTTCTGGACTTTCCTTTGCTTAAGATTACCCAAAATGACAATATGCCAAAGAAACAGTTCTGCTTCAGTCTGGAGAAGAGCACATTAGTTAATAATGCAAAGTTTATCCTTGTTTTTACAGTAACTGCAACTGAATAACTGAGATGATAAAATTCCAATGCAGAGATTTTAAAATGTTTGTATTTCATAGATACATACTAAAGTGCATTGAACTTTGTTATTTCTTGAAGAATTTTCTTTTTCTTCCTTAACCATATCAGTCATTCAAAAATTTCACAAGAGGGGATCTTTGACATACATGGAGAATCTGACTTTTATTCCTGGGACAGCACCTTTGTTTATGTGTTTCTCTGTTCTATGACCAAAAATCCTCCTATGTGTTCTTTGTGGTACAAGGGAGAGACTTTATTAACTATAGGGTCAGGACATAAGTTTGAGATACGCAAAGATGTAATAATTTTCTTCCACTGCTGAAGAGGAAGCAGACTGTCACAGCCTGTGTATCTTCTGTCTGTGAAACAAAGAATGGAATGACCAGTCGCATTCTGCAATTTTCCTGTATTGCAGTTGAAAGCATACTATTGTAGCTTCTTCCAGCATTGACATCAATCCTGAAATACTTTTTTTCTTGCCATTCATTGGTGGTTATTGCTGTGGAAAATTAGGGGGGCGGGGGGGAGAAAACTAATGAAGTTTTTAAAAGTAAATTACAACACTACTTAAAAAAAAAAAAAAAAGATACTGAAGATAAACGAAAAGTTTACAGAAAAACCTTGCAGTTTCCATTTCAAAACTTTTCTTTTGTGGCTTATTTTTAGAACTGCTCAGTGACCACATCTGGGGTTCAGTTGTGATTGCTTTATGTGACTTGACAGAGGAACAAGAATATGCATGTTTTTCTTGCATTCAGATCAAAGTACATTTTTAAGGACACTTAGGTTCTAGAAACAACTGCCACAGAATTCTGCGGATGTCAGATTTACAAACAGGCTCAGAGAAAGATTAGAACAAGGGATAATGACTTTAAACTGGAAAAGCATAGGTATATATTAGATATTAGAAAAAGTTCCTTACTGTGAGGGTGGTGAGACATTGGAACAGGTTTCCCAGAGAAGTTGTGGATGCCCCATGCCCTGTCAGTCCTCAAGTCCAGGTGCGGCTTAGAGCAACCTGGTCTAGTGTGAGGTGTCTCTGCCCATGGCAGGGGTTGGAACTGGATGATCTTTACGGTCCCTTCCAACCCAAACCATTCTGTGATTCTACGATTCTCATTGAATGCATAGAGGATTTCCTTATTAGTGGCAATTAACCATGACAGTCTAAATCCAGCCTTTGTCTCAGAAGGTCTCTATATTTCCAATTAGCCAAAGGCAGAAAGAGGTATGCTAGTGAAAGACATACTCTATTTGCCCTCATTATTAGACTGCAGTTTCATAACAGTTCAAGACATGTGAGTACTGCACTTCCTCCTGCCCTGGGCATGTATTCCAGCATCGTCTCTTTATCCAGCTGGCCCAGGAAACTGATTCAATTGAAAACTAAGTGATGCTAGCCAAGTCAGTTTTCTAATCTCATCATATAAATATGGTTGCTTAATTTTTTACTGTAATCTTCTGACAGATTCGTGGTGGTTTACAAAGCTTTACAAACTTTCAGTCAAACCCAGTATAGCATATTTAATGCTAGGTTCCTCTGAGCTGTCCCGATTTCACCCATATCTAGTGGTGGGAACAGGGGGAGCCAGTTGTGCTGGCTGAACTGCTGATTTTGTGATAACTACCTACAGTCAAAAAACTAATTCATACTTGCACAGGAAGAGTTAGTTACCTTAGTTGCCTTTCTGCAACTTGAAAAGTAGTCTGCTCCTACTGAATTGTAGCTATGCAGTCTAAACTGGTGATCCCTCCACTTCATAGCAGTAGCCCTGTCACTGGTGTTTAGATATAAACCCCCATGTGGGCTCTGTAGACCTTCCGACCTTTTTCAGCATTTGTTTTGTCTTAAACTTCACCGGAGGTATCTGTTTTTCTACCGACAACTGTTCTACAAGGACATCTATAATATTTTCCTTCAAAGGTGCTGTTAAACTAACCCTTAATTTTATAAGCTCAGCATCTCAGCCTGTGGTAAGGTAACAAGAAGATAAGAGCTCTTGGTATGTGTGCAGCTGTGTAACCTTTCCCACTTTGCAACACTTATCTGACTTCAAGAGGCAGACATCAAAAATATAGCATTGTGAATTATTTTCACAGCATATGGGTCTGGCTGTGCTGTGTTTAAAAAAAACCCCTCTGGTTCAAGTGCCATGCATATTTTCTGTTGCATACATTCATTGCTGAATGCCAGTGAGAATGGCAGTAGTGTCCTGAACCAACAAAAGCACTTATTCATGTTACCTTTAAGATCGACATTATTCCCACTGAAGTCAATAGGGACACAAGGGTTAACTGTTTAAATTTAAACAGATGTCTCAGAGCTTCTTGACTTGAGAACAAAAATTGTTCCTATTTCTAAATCCTGGACTGCTCATTAGAGCTGCATAACGTTGTTTTTTGGATTCTCTGAAGACTGAGAATTCTCAAAGGGGAATGGCTGTGGAGGAAACCAAGAATTATCTGTGAAATTACAATTGTATTAAACTAGTTATTACGTTCAAGGGAAGGAGGAAATAAAACTAAAAAAAACCCCACCAATGCTAAAACACAAATTCAAGATTTTCAAATGTTTAAATTTATCTTGAAATGCTGAAATGTTATTTTATGTTATTATTTTTACCATAATCATGAGAAAGCTTTTTTTTTTTTTCTAATTAAAACACAACAATTTTTAAAAAATAATGCAAAGAAGAGAGGACACGGATAGCATTAAGTAAGTCATAATTGAAACCCATATTTCATCTTGGAATTTAAAATGATTTCCATGTCACCTGAAATTTAAAATTAAATTTGCATTTTGTGTTACAGAGTGGATAGAAGTAGTAGTAGCAGTAGTTTTAGTATCTTTATGAAGCATTTATTTTTCAATTTATGATTCATTTACTGGCCCTAAAATGCAGTAGTATTCTAGATCTGAGTGATGGAGAGAAGGAGGATAGAGAAGGAAAGTAGCTTTTGGTGGACGAGGTTGTATCTTGTGAGAGTTTTTATTTTTTATTTCAGCTTATACTTTACATCTTCCAGTCCCTTCAGTAATTTTTTTTTTGGGTGCCCATTGTTGTCTCTACATGGAGGTATGCTCTACATCAGTGGAACAGATAAAAAAACTCCTGTGATTGCCTGACTTTTTTCCTATTGTCATCCTGTTGATGTTATCTCAGTTTATGTGGATCAGAAGGCAACCACCCTCTGCTCTTTCCCTGCTACCATCACTTACAGCTCTGCGTCGTGGATCCACCACCTTACCAAGTTAGAACAATGACAGTTTGCACTCATTTATCACACAGACAGCTGAATATATGTGGTTGAAAACATAAGAGAATCAACCTTCAAATCCTTCTGCTTAATAGCATTGTATTCTAGCTTCAATTGTTCTCTAGACAAAGCAGCCCATAAAACACAGGAGAAAAACATAGCCTTTTTAGAGCATAACATATCATATAAAGCATTTGTGAAAGGTGTCTCCGCCCTTTGGGGGTTGGACTAGTAAATCTTTAAAGGTCCTTTCCAAACCAAACCATTCTATGAGAACATAATTCTCACAACTGTGGCCATGGGCGTTTTTTTGGTTTTGTAATGAAGTGAGACTATTTAGGAATAGCAAACCAGAAATATCATCTGGATCAGAATTACACAGACAAGATTTTCTGGCATGAGAGGCTGACACTTCAAGGTCACTGCTGGGATTTTGTTAAGATGGAATAATGGCTGGGGAACTGAATGTCTCACTAGGAAAGAGAAATCGTACATAGAAGGAAGGAAGTGATGAGACTACAAAGAGACCTCTGATTTTCCCTTCTGAAAATTTGCCCCTGCCCCATCTTTGCTGAGTGCAGTCAATACTATCTGGAAGGTAAGACCAAATCCAGGACACACTGAACTTAACTTAGCAGCAGAACTACCATTGCCTTCTACAGTCCATAATTTCACACAGAAGCAGAAGTATAAAGTGCAACATTTTTGAGCTATTTGAAAGAATATGAATTTCCTTTCAGAGATCCCCTCTCTTTTTACATTGTATAATCAAGATAGGAAGTTTTAGAGCAGCTCATTATAATTGTAAATATCCATCTTCATAAATATCTAGATGGTAAATCACTGTAAAACATCACATAGTAAATAATAGTACTCTCCTTGTTCAGTATTGACCCACAGACTTCCTGGCTTTATCTTCAAGTGAAATAATTATAGAATTGAACTCTATTGAAAGATTTTCATCTACTACTACCAAGCCGTGCTTTTGATACGTATTATTATTGTCATAACAATACTAAAAATAATACTTGTTTTCTCTTTATTTACTTAGCTTTGTAGTGGTTTGTGAATATTCATAGCAAATTTGGTAGTGAGTTTTAGTGAGGTATATAATAAAATCTGATTTTAAATTATTATTCTATGGAAGCAGAACAATGAGCATTCTTTCACAGTCAGATATGACGGATCAATAGTTCAATACCTGGCATGTTCTAGCTGCTTCAAGTTCTTTGAGTTTTTTTTAACTCTTTGATTGAAAATTTTGTTTTGAATTCCTGGATTTAATTTATGTAATATATACTCAAACTTTAGCTTTTTGAGGAGTGAAGTGGGGGAGTGATTACCTGTAGTCCAGAGAGGTCTCGAGTGAAAGGTAATGCATACATTAAAATATAAACCTATACAGTTTTTAATAAAAAAGTGATTGTTGAGTAGCTGTTTTTCTAGTGGGATCCTTCAGAGACCAGGTATTAGCCTTGTAACAGCTGATATTTTTGCAGTGTACCTTGAAGAAAACAGTGTCTTCTAGATGTCACCCAAACTGGACATATTTAAACACTTTGGGATTCAGTGCAGACAACTCTGTACATCTAAAACTAATGAATGAAGGCCACACTTGCCAAATGGAAGACTACATACACCTTCATGTGCTTTTTAATTATTTGAGGGGGGATTCATAGCAGGGCTGTGACTCTTTTGTAGTATAACTGAATTCTAGTCTAACATGATGCTTAAGAAGAATAATGAACCAAAATCAGGACAATACAGAGTAGAGGTAAGAATGTGAAATTGTTCTTTATTTTGCAACAAAAGCACAATTGCTGTGCCATATTCCAAGTACACTTAAAGGTACTTCTCCAAAATGCTCTGATTTTGGAGCTCCAGCTCCAGTAAGAGCAATTAAAGAAGATTCTTTTCAGAAGTAAAAGTTCTCTATCTGTTTAATTATTCCCTGAGAATACAGATTATGGTGACTAAAAGTAATTATTTGCGATTCCCAGTGAGAGACAAACTTTGTTCTGAATGACACAGAAACTCAGCCTGAGGTGTCATTCTCATTTTACACTGAACAACCTACTAGACTGTTTGAGTACGGATGAGTCTTTTTTTTTACATTGCTTTCACTATCCTTTCCCAGGCTCTTAATTTCTTTGGAACTATTACATTATTGTGGGAAGTTCCAATTTCAACATAATAGAATTTCCCAAGGAGGGAAATTCTACCATTAGAAAATTCACAGTTACTTCTGCTATTATTCCCTAATAAATTAGTTTCTTAACAACCAGCAGTTGAGGCTTCCAAGTTCTTTGTATTAATGAACACCAGCTATATCTCCTTGGAACTCTGAAAAGAGATTTCTCAGAAGAGAAAGGGGAAGAACCCCAAGGTGCTGCATCTGCTAATTGTAGATCTGGGCCTAGTGATAATATTCATAGAAACATACGTTTTCAAGAATTTTTCAGATAGACATTTCTTTCTTCCTACGTATGATACTTAAGTTATCCAATCAGGAAAACAAAACAACAATGTATTACTTAGGTCACCATTAGATCACCCTGGGGTCTTTTCACTAAGAATTCAAAAATATAGTAAGTGCTTTCTGAGCATTTCTGAATAACAAACAAATCCACAAGTATCTGATATGTAAATGGCTTTTTAGATATTCTGCAAGCGGATAAAGGAGTGAAATAAATCAAATACATTATTCAGCACAAAGTACTCTCCAAGTCAAGTCCTATTACTCTTTCTTTTTTCTTTTTTCTTTCTTTTTTTTTTTTTTTATATCTAGCAAACTACAGAACCAGCTATGGCTTTCTGGGGATTTCATTAGTATTTGGAAGACATATTGTGAAAGAGCTTGTCCACTAGGGAAGCATTATCTTTTACTGGCAATCTGTGAATGCTACTGAAAAATGACCTTTTGCTATCAAAATATTAATGTCTCCATCTCAAGAAAGAATTTCAAATCTAAACCTCACATGAAAATTAGATATCATTTTTCTTTACACTCCATGGATATGGATGCTTCATAATGTCTGTATAATTCTCTGCTTTACATGCACCTTGTGCCATATTATATGATAACTGGAAGTTATTATATTTCATAAGACTATCGTAGTGTTTTTGTCATGTCGAATGAAAACTGTGGACTGCATATAATTTATATTATGCATGTAAAATCTTTCTTTTTCTCTGACAGACAGACATGGATAGTGGGCAACAAGAATTAATATCTACAGCAGAAATTGAAATATGCTCTGTAGTCCTACTACCCCAACAAAAGACTAAAATATAATGGTTCTCAAAATGTTGTTTACTTCCCAAGTTTATGGAAACATCTTCCATTCAGCCTCCAAGGGTGTCTGAACCTGGATCTGAAATAACAGTGGATCACTAATCTTAGAAGTTTATGTATACTGCTGTCGTTCTTCCTAAAAGCACTCAAAAAGCAGAGTAAGAAATTATGTTTCCTTTGTGCTGTTCATGTCATCATAGTGCTTACAGCACTTCACTGATGACATTATTTCGGGGAAAGAAGCACAGAAATCTCACATTATCATTTACCCTCTGCAGAAGGTACTATACTTCCAAGCAGGGAGTCATTCCACCCAGTAGGTGACTGGCAATGAGGAAAGAAAAAAAAGAGAAAGGCAGTCCCAAAGCACAGGTCGTAATCCAAACCCAAATGTTTAAATTGATTCTTGAAGCATAGGTTTCAGCTTGGTCTCTTTTTTTTTTCCACAGCTAACCACAGGAGGAAAAAACAAACAAAAAACCCCAACCAAACAAAAAAAGTATGAAATAAATGATCAGATCATAGAAAATAGAAAGACAGAGTTACATTGCGTGCATGTCAGAAGTAAAACACAAATTTTTATATGGGTAAGAACTGTATTGGTCAGTCTATTTGGGATAGATTATTTCTTGCAGAATTTTCTAGAACCTACACTTTTAACAACCAAGTGTAGCTGTGTTTCTTTCTCCCTGTAGTCACGTCAGTTCAATGCTATCGAGTAGCCATGAAAGGACAAATTCTTTTAAAAAATTTGAAATGGATTACTAAAAATATCAATAAGCATTTAAAAATGCTCAAGTTGAATTATTTTCCTTATGTTTCAGTAGGTATGCCTTACCTTGTGAGCCAAGGACAAGGTCTGACATTCTTGCATAAGATAATGGAATGGCTTGGTGGTACCAGAAGGGACAGTCCCAATCCTTTCCCCTTACCACCAACTGATGCTGCAGCCTTTGATTCAAATCTAGTACTCAGTGCGCTGATTTAAGTCACTAAACAAGCAGAGAAATTAATCCAAAAAGCAGTTGGTGACATTATTTTGCTTTGGCTCAGTCAGCTTCTGTAAGAAAAGCATATGCTGGAATTTAATCTTGTACTTCAGTTCTACTGACATCCACAGGAATTCAAGAGCACACATAAAATTCAGCAAAAGCTTTAGTTTATGAAACCAACCGTTCATCATAAGAAATTAGTAGAATTCATAAACTGGCGCCTCTTCTCAGATACACTGAGATCAGTGGGCTTAAAATGGGTCTACATTTCTTTTACCCTCTCTCTCTCTGAAGTTATCAGTTCATTTCTATAGGGGAGACATTCTTTTCAGAGATTTAATATTTAGATATGGACCCATGTCTCAAACACTATACAGAACAAAATGAAATCACAGGTACAAGCACCTAATGCTGCATGGTTTAAATTATGTTATAAAGTGACTGCCATGACCTGAGAATTCAGAAGTTAAAAGAAAGCATAATGCTTTTAAGAATTTGCAATTAGCACTATTGCCTAAACCCATCAGTGTGGGAGTTAAAAAACCAGCATTAATATTAACACTCCTACAGTAACACTCTGCAGCATGGAGATTTTAGGTCAGCTTCATTTTAGAAGGATAAATAATGAATTGAAGTGCCAAATCATTTTGTGGAAACATCCTGCAACGCAAACACCTCTTAAAGGAAAAAAGAAATTCATGCTTAGAAGCAACACAGAAAAATCTGTCTCTTGTGAGTCCTCAGGAACTACATCTCAATTTATAATAGATTCCTTCCCTCATCTACTTCTGTGAAAACTTCTGCTTTTTCTAGGCTACAACTGCACCTTCCACTAAGGGCTCTGATTTAACTGTAGCAATAAAGGTACCAATGCCTTTATTGTATTGTCAAAGGTAGCAAAAAGATTTTGCCATATTTCAATCAACAAAATGCACAGTCCAGGACTGTAGTATAAAATGCAGTGTTGAGGTGTGAACTGAAGAGATGAGCTGCCAACAGATGTATTACTTAGCTGTCTTATTTCCAGCAAATAACAGGGAAGCTCACTGAGGACATTAAAATCTTCAATTGACAGAATCAAAAAAGTCAGTACGTTGCTACCAGAGCTCCAAGTTATTTTGCTCCCCAGATCCTAAACCCCTCTGTTGGGATTCACTGAGACTATTCAGAATGTCAGGTTATAGGCATGCACCTATTTGTTGTTTCGAGTCCCAGTCTGACTAATGAATGAAGTAGCATTATTCTTCATAAGTATTTTCAAGTTACATTTAACGTAGGGTTTATGTTCTGTTTAACCTTTTTCTACCTCCAGTACTGTGAACTTTTGGTATCTACAACTCATTTATACATGTCAGGAGATCAAGGAGAACTAAAACAATTGATCATTAACATCCTTTTTTCTCTTTTTCACAAATTGCAGAAACAAATAACTTGGGTTTCAATTATAGTAAGCAATTTTTGTCATCTTCCACTTTCCAGACTGTTAGGCATAACAAAACAGCAGTCATAATGGAGGGAAGTTAGGACAAATCGTAAATGGCAATTCACTGGTTAATCACAAATATAAATTCATACAGAGTAAAAAACTCCACAAAAGAGGGGGGGTGGGGAGGTGAGGGTGTTAAAATTTATGCATTTTTTAAAAAACATTTTACAAAAGGTTTTGTTTTGGTTTGTTTAACAAAAGGCCATTACTTTGTGCTGGAAATAGGATGTTTAGCTTTTTCTTCATTTGCTGAAAACATTTTAGCTAAAGACAAGTAGGGATCAGATTTAGCATCCTTGAACTGCTGTAGATGACAAGTAGTGCTACTGAAATCAATGGATTTCCTCACTTTCAGATGCTAGGTGACAATCTAGGTGAATATCCTTGTCTTGGGTTCAGCAGTAGCAGTCATTTTTTCTCCTTCTTAGTAGCTGGTGCAGTGCTGTGTTTTTTACTTTCGGCCTGGGGACAGTGCTGATAACACCGATGTTTTTAGTTACTGCTCAAATGTTTAGTCTGACCAAGGACTTTGTGAGTCTCATGCTCTGCCAGGGAGGAAGGGAAGCCGGGATGAAGCAGAGACAGGACACCTGACCCAAACTAGCCAAAGAGATATTCCATACCACAGCACGTCATGCCAAGATGTAACTAGGAGTTAGCCAGAAGGGCTGGCTCACTGCTTGGTCAGGCTGGTTTTTCGATGGGTGGTATCGTATTCTCTTCCCATGTTATTTCTCTTATCATTATTATTATTGGTGGTAGCAGCAGTGGTTTCTGTTATACCTTAGTTACTGGGATGTTCTTATCTCAACCCCTGGGAGTTACATTCTTTCCATTCTCCTCCCTGTCCCTCCGGGGGTGGGGGGAGAAAGAAAGGGCAGGGTAGGGGGAGTGGACTACGTGGCTAACTTGACGATAAGGTTTAAACCACGACAATCCTACACAAAATCCTCAAGGGGTGAAAAAAACTATCTTCATAAAATCTATCATTAGCATTATAAAATGAAATTATCTTCAGAAGTCTATAGATTTATTGGCCTGTGTAACATATTGGCCTATTTATAGGCCCATACGACTCCAAGGATAAGAATTTGTATGATTGCCACATTCCATGAGTCTGGAAGAAGTCTTATTTTGGAGTGTGCAGGGAATGGATTTATCCTGATAACGAATCATTACACATTTAGAAATATTTACTCCACTGTATGAAGATTGAACAATTTCATTAGTTTAACTGGACAAATTGAAAGGAAATATCATAGAATCATAGAATAGTTACAGTTGGAAAGGACCTTAAGATCACCTAGTTCCAACCCCCCTGCCATGGGCAGGGGTGCCTTACATTCAGTAAAACTGAATACAGACACAGAAAAGTTTCTGAACTAATCTACCCATGTCAGTAAGTCCTTTCATCTATATTAAAATACATAAAATCAGCCAGAGAAGAAATTGCTAAACTCTCCAATGTTATACACAGTTGAGAATTCTCACTTGAGTGATAACATCATCTGAATTGTTACTCTATAAAACTTTTGGTAACATTTGAGCACATGATCTCATGTAAGATCATGATCACTTATTTTCTCCAATAGTAGACAAAAATGCTGTGTAGCTACAATTTTAAGAAAATTCATATCTAATTACCTCAGTTAATGACTCATTTCATCTCAGTGCTTTGCATTGAACTAACAGGATTTCAGATATATTTAATGGAAATTTTATTTCCTTTCAACACAAGGAGTAAAGGTTTTTAAAAAAGAATCAAACAAAATTCTTTATTTAATTTACATGAGATTTTTGAGAGGCGCAAAGCCGCTGAAATTCCACTGACTCAGAAAAAAAGAGTAGATTAATTGCATTCAGTCACAAGAATACAAAGGCCCTGATTTGATGCTTGCACAGAGGTCCATGTGTCATGACTCAATAAAACACAAGTAGTATCAGCTGGTGTCCAGAAGCTTGGTTCTTCACATGTGATTATAATTGAGAGCAATGAGTGCAGTGAATTCATCAGTAACTCCTCAGTTTCAGAAAATGCAGAATAAGATGATAATTTTGATTAATAAACTGTGTCTTTTACTGCATGGTTCCATTTCTTGGTCTCCAAAGACTATTTTATAATTGAAAGTCATCTGACAGCTACAATCTGCATCACAATGTTGTTTTCACACATAAGACAACACTGATTACTAGAATACATCCAACACATTGTAACAAGAGTGAACAAGGTATAGCTACGGGAATTCAACACCTTATACCACACTCATGTGTTTGACTTTACTGCAGTTAGACAAATGTGCTTTGTTCATTTAAATCCTAATAACTTCTTCCAACATCTTTAAACATTATTTTTACTTGAAGTTGCATCTTCCAAAAAAAGAGCGTATTTTATTGATGTGAGCATTTGATACTTACTAGAATAAACATCAGAAGCTTTTATGTCAATTACATTAGGCAGGTGACATAACATAGACTTGGAGGTTGATTTCCCACTCTACATAGCTGATTGAGTAGATCATAGAATCATCATAGAATAGATCAAAGCTTTTCCACCAAAGGTCAGTTTCTTTTACGGATTTACCAAACCAGCACAGAATTGCAATATGTAAGTTATTATGCAAATTGCACTAACTGGACTAAGCTACAGTTAGGCAGGCCTAGGCAGCCCAATTAGAAACATAAAGTCTTCCTAAAAAAACCCATTAGAATCGGGCTTCAGCCCAATACATGAAGGCTGTGGGAAGATGAAATAAAAGCCCTTAATAATGCTTACCTTTGAGAGGTTTTACAAGAGCAGTTAATATATCAGTGTGTAACCAGAAGCAAGAAGCTATGCTCTGGAGTTACAGCAAAGGCCCCAAGTGAACTATGCTGAAAACAGATGTTTGATCAGAAGGGAAACAGATGCAGCACTCTTTTTTTTTTGCTGACAGGGGATACAAACTCAAATGCAAACACTGCAGCTTCAAAGAAGCTATACATCACTAATATTGGTAAACATGACAAACTTACTTCTGCAAGCGAATGAACATAATAGATAAACATTTCAGCAAATAACTGAAGTTACGTAAGCAAAAAATTCACTGAGTTTAGTAACCCTTTTTCATACAGGTGGTCAAAGTTAAATGTAGGCAAAAAGGTTCTGAGGGATTAAGACTAATGTATTCATCACTCTGAAAGCCAAATTCCCAAATGTTTAACAGTCTGGAGCTGCAGGAAATACTCAAACTTTCAGGGACACCGACCAACGAAGCACCAGTTCTCAAAGTTTCTGGACCTCGAAACTTCTCTTCTACTATGGCATCAAAATAGAAGCATTTATTGATAAAATACAATGGTTGCTTAATAAGTTATAATTTGTTGTAGTTATAATTTTAAATATAATTTCTATGGTTATTCCAAAGCCACATAATTCAACTGGATAATCTCACCAGTGGTTAATGATAGGAACCATGAGGTGAAATCTCTTGTCCTGTGTTGTGCTGAAAGATAAAAGAAAAGAGAGCAACAGTCCTCCAGTTTCCAGACCTGCCCTATAGTTTCCAGAACTATAGAAAAGTGCACAGAGAACTGTAATATTCCTACTTATCAGTAAGTAGTGACAAACGTCTCCTTTTGGTCATGCTACCAGCATACACACACACACACAAAAAGAAAATCCCTGTGACATCAGAGCAGTAATAGGGCTATCAAACTTTGTTCATATTTTCTAATAGTTCTTGCTCACTTCTCTTGGAACAGGTCCCGAATATTTGGCAAGACTTACCAAACCATCTTGATCACACTAAGGCATAGTTTCCTTCTTAGACAATCATGCTTATACCCAGTGTCATTGTACGTGGAGTATCATAGGAACATGGCACATAAAGTGGATTATTCAGTTGTTATGTTCTGTCACAGCTTCCTGCTATTGAAGGCAACCACATCAGACAGTCTTTTAAGTAAATTTATAAGGGTACATTTTAGACTAAATTTGGGGTTAGCCTCCTCTACTCCTTTAGAAAGGCCTTTCTGAGACTTACTGACTGCTCTACTGTTTGAAGCAAACTGTGAGTTTGTGAGATCACCTGTGATACTGGTGCAAGTCAGAACATGGAATTTGTGTCCAGCAGGAGACTGACACAATAAATTGAAATACCACAGACATTAAGTAAGGAAAGAGGTTTCAGAAGTCTGTTTTGGAAGTGTCAAAACAAAAAGAGGTTGTTGCTGTTTATCAAAATGGAAGATTGCAAATTTCCGTAAGGCAAGACTGGAGTGATCAGCTAAAAATGGGACATTTCAAGCTGAAATGTGGGAAGAAAACAGAGAAATAGCATTAAAGTCAATATTCCCCTTCAGTAAATATCAGCATAAACAAAAATCTAATTAAGATTTTATTTGCTAAAGACTAAAAGACACCAACCATTCTCACAAAGGTAGAGATTCAGACAAGAACATCTGTTCAATAAGGGCAAGGCTCATTTGACAAGATGTGGATAACTACACTGGAGATGCCTATGAAGACCTCAAATTCTTACTTTGTTATGACAGTATATTCACTAAAACCTTTCCAAACAACTCGGATGAATTGTACCCTTCCAAGAGCTATTCCTCTCCAGTAACCATAAAGAAATCTGAGTGACTAGCTGAGCTGTAAATTTCTGCAGTTAAATAAAACTGATATCTCAATGGTGCAATTATTAAATGTGAGCGCACGTGCATAAATACTTCAAATTGTTGTAATATTTAAAAGATGATTTAAATATTTAAATGGCAAAATCATTACGATATTCACAGCATGAAGTTTTGGCTTTGACTGTTATTGTTGCTTCATATGCTGTTAAGAGCTTAAAATGGAGATGTTTGACTGCTGGAATTTAACACAATAGTGAGGTCTTCTGGCAGTATATACGTAATTTCACTGTATCATACTGCCAATGTTATTACGTCATGCATCTGGAAACACACACACATGCTTATGTGTATGAATTAGATTAAGGACGTCTAATTTCCCACTAGCAGAGAACTTAGAACACATGTCAGCATTTGTGAGATCACAAGCCATGCCTTTTTACAGCTGAGAACTGAAGTATCTCACTACACTAGTTCATTGTTCCCAGGCCTGGCTGCATTTGCTGTGTTTTTGTTGGCTTACCACCCACACTGAAGGCTTGGGGAAACTATTCCTGTATCTATCTCACCTGTTTTGAGGAAAAGTATGGTTATTAAGTTAACAGTCACTCAAAGACCATGCTGAAATGCTGGACTTTGCTGTGAAGTGCCTGAGATAGATAGAGGATTGCAGCCACATAGTGAGGTTAAGCAGAAACTCAGAACAAAGAGAGAGCTGTGGTTAAATAACATCTTTAACTTCTGCTGCTAAGTAAACTAAAATCAATACTTTAGCTTTTAGAGAATTTTTATTTGGTAGCATGACTTGGGTGCTTTGCACTTACACAAGGAGTACTGTATAAGTGACTGTGTACAATATTAGAAATTATACAGATTTTAATAATTTGTGGGATTTAATAATTTCAATAAATGTAGGAAAACATAGGAATCCAAAATAAAAACATTTTGCTCTGCAATGGTTAAAAATATGTTGAGAAACTATTTAAAAACTGCTCTGTACCCTGATGGCTCTGAAAAGGTAAACAAGACATTAAAAATGCAAATGAAGAAACTAGATGTTATTTATCCAAGTAGAACTTGTCTTGAAGGAGAAAAAAAGACAGAGTGAAGGGACCAGGTTATAATTATACCTTTCTAACATCTGATCTTTTTATATGGATGTGCCATTTCATTGTTTCATGGGAAACTGCACAGGGGCTCTATGTGTATTCAGATGAGAGAAGATGTGATTGAGAAAAGTGAAGGAATTCCCTTTTTGATGAGCTTCCCTCCTGAATGCAGCCACTGCCTTCAGAGATCTGTGCCTCCAAACCCATGCTTACTTAGAAAACTTGCTGTAAACTAAGAGGAAAAAGAGACCACCCCCTCAAGGCAAGCAAAGTAAAAAAAGCCCTCCTCAAAAATCCTGTGCTTGGTTGAAACCAGGGGAGTTATTTAATGCTGTATTATCACAATGATTAATTTTATTTTGAGACTTATAAAAGGACAAATTGCTCTAATAAAAATTAAAAGCTCTTTGCTTACTAAAAAGATCATCTCACAAGAAGATATTTAGTGTTTTCATAGTGACTAACTTAACGGCAGTAACCTTAAAAGGGCCTGAATTGTCAAGCTATCTCTGCTCCAAAGAGAATTGCTTCTTCCTGTGAAACCAAAAGATCTTGCCTGCCAAATTCAAGAAGGACAGCTCATTTGAAAACTATGTCTAGCAGTTACAGCCTCAGTTTGAATGAACAGATCCTCTTTCCTCAAGCTGTTTCACTGCTGTGCTTCCAATGTTTGTTTTGCGTTGCCATTCGCACTGTTGTATAATTAAAGTATAGGTGACCTCAATTAATGTAGATTTGCTATTCATTCTCCCACTTGCTGTCTGATCCAGTACTCACTGAAGTCAGAACTCCATTGTGTTTCAGCTGCAGGAGCTGGGTGTCAGTCCACACTCTGCAATACAAACGATGACTAAGCTCAAGTGCACACAAACAGCTGTACACTAATTCTTTCTAGTCTTCTCCTCCTCTGAGGACAAGGACTTTTCTCATGCTAAAAAGCAGTCCAAACTGAAGAATGAGCTCCCACTCCAGAGCTCTTCATGACAAAAGCAGTCTGAACAGTTTCCTCCCATGTATATAAACTAAAAAAGAAAGAAAAGACACCTCTACTTAAACTTTTCCTCAGTTAGTTTTGCTTTGGAGAGGGGCAGTCTCTCTCTTTTAGAAGGTGGTTAGCTTTAGCCACTTAGAAGTGCATGAGTCATGCAAGAAACATCCAGGATCCTTGAGCGAAGAAACCTTGATCGCCCTACGCAGATCAGGACAACTAGATCCTGACTAGGGCAATTCACACGTTCTCAGCAGCACAGGAAAACAAGCACATTCAGTCAGATGACGGATTGCATCAGATTTCATCTGCTGTGCAAAGGTGTTTTATCCAAATAAGTAGAAGATCCCCAGACACGGAATACACTGAAGCCGGGCGTCCCAGCATTGTATTCTTATCTCTTTAAAATGCCTTATGGTTAATAACATCTTTTATTCAGCGCTACCGACTCTCTCTTAGCTAACGTCTTGACTGAGGTTCCTCTCATTGGCTAACATACAATAGTAAAATCCATTCTGGGGGCACCTGGCACTGGTTTGGGGATTGTACATGACAGTAAAATCGTGTCAGTGCCTGTCCTAAAAAGCTCCTTGTCTGAACATATGGCTTCGACCCCTGTTTGTTCTAGCTGGCAAACATGCTGATGGAACTGTGGCTGAGCTCGTAGTGCCCCTAAAGGGCAGACCTCTCCAGTGTCTGCCCTCCCAGCGCAGGAGACAGCCTGCATGGGGCCTCACGAAGCTGGCCTCCACCAACCGATGCTGCAACACGGTGTGAGAGGCTTTGTCATGCACTGATGCAGCTTGGCAATGTGCAGATAATGCCCCTGTGAGCTTGGGACTCAGCTGGCTGGAAGTGCCAGGTAAAAGTCCAGGATCTCCTTTGAAGCCCCTTTTTTTTTAGCATCTCCTTTGAAGCCCCTGCAGGCCAGGGGCAGAAACAGTTCAGCATTTCACCACAGTTCTGAATGATGAGGGCTCAGCTGTGGGGGAGAAGGGAAGGGGTGAGGCCAGCTGTGAGACTGGAGTGTGTAACATTTTATGAGTGAGATGTGACAGGGACTTTGAGGGTTAACTGACCATTGTCTTCCAGCTTCCTTCTGCAGCTGGCAGAACACAGGGCTGAGACCTGACTCCTCTTTCAGACATCTGTTGCTGTGATACTGTCTTCTTGGGGCTGATCTCCTCAATGGGGGGCTGTTTTTCATGGGATTTTAATACAAAGCTTAGCATGCTGTTAGCAAGCGTTGATAAGAGTTGCACATTTAGCTAGTGCATTTTCAGAGCTTTTAAGGAAAGACAAACCTTCATTTTCTTTGTACTTTCTTTTGCAAGGTTTTTAATACAAATACATATATCTTTTCTTCCCTGACTGTTGTGATTAGGAAAGTATATTTTCAGCATTTCTGTTGTTTACCAGGCTATCTTATGAAATGCAATAAAGAAAAGAGATCTGAACATTGCTTTACTGGCCAGCAAAGCACTGCCAGTTTGGACCCCTAAGTAATCAGGTCAGCCAAGAATCCCCACACTGACTCATGAGATTTAAAGCATACTTTAAGGTCTTTGGGGATTTCTTTCTGCTTTCTCAGCACTTTCTATGGGCTCCACAGAACTCCTTCGCCTGAAAATTTCCAGCCATAAAAGCTAGATAAATTTACTATTTACAAAAGCTTAGGCTAATGCAATACACTGCATAGAGGTGATTTTAAATCAGCCATCAGCCATTGTGATATAACAGCTTTGGGAAAGATGTCTCAGCTGCAACAAAGGAGTTTTGAAATGTCATAGAGGTGCAGGACTTTAAAGTGGAATGTGAGTTAAATCAAACTACAGTCCTATTCTTCTCTTCATCTTCCTTAAAGTGCAAAAGAAAAGGAAGAGCAAAGCAGGCAGCCAGCCACCTGAGACATTAAGACTTACAGGACACTTGTATGGACACACCAGAATAAATTATTGTTACTTCAGGCTCACTGTAACTGCGACGCAGGCTCTAGTAGCTACCCTGATTAAATTTTCAAGGTAAGAATAGTGCAGTGTGCACTGTGCGGGTCTGCTCCGATGCTTGGAGCCTTTATCCCCACAGACAGCACATCAACTCAGAAAAAAAATCAGAAAGGTATCAATTTGTTGCAGGTAAATAAATGAATGACATACTAGACTCTGCTTTTTAGTGTTTTCCATCAAGCAATCTCTGTGACATTTCCTGGATTGCGAACTTGGGTCTTGGTTGTATCACACAGAGGCATGTGGCAGTGTACTGCACATAAAACAGAACCTCCAGGAAATGGGGTGAAAATGCAGTGTCCTCTAATGAACTGTAGCTATATATATTTCTATAGCATTTCTCTTTTCATAGAGAGATGGAAGGTAAAACATGAGTGAGGATTTTTGTTCCTAGAAGCAGAAAAATCTCAAGACTTCTCTTACTTTAGTTCAACTGTGGTGAACAGTAATTGCTGTATCCCCACAGAGAAGGCAGATCCCTGCCCTTTTAGAAAGAAATGCCACACCAGAGAAGTGGAGTGCCTTGGGCAGCACTCACTATAAGTGATATCTCTGGAGGCCTGCCTGGGAGGCAGCTGGTGGCTAATGTCCTCTCCCAGCAGCAGAGGTAGGCCGAGCAATATCTCCACCATATTTTGAGAAATGGGGAGGAATTAAGTTTTCGAGCCTGCCTTCCTTCAGCTTTCAAGCAGAGATAATATCAGGTGTTCAGCCTTTTCCCCATGGCAACAGGCAGAATCATCTGATGCTGCATTAGTAAACTCATGCTGGACTATTCATATAGAAGTTGAATGAAAATAAACCATCATTATTTCAATAGCCAAGGCTGGCTAACATATGTAAATTTTACACGTCCCCTGGTAGGCCTTAACATCCTTGCTCAGCAGTTCCTGTCTGATCTGAACTGAGAGCAGCTGCTGTGGAGGGTGATTTTGCTTCTGGCTGATAGGGGATCTCAAGTGTTCCCAGCATTGAACTTCCAAGCTGATGATTTCTTCACACAGTGAACGGTCTGATGCTGGCTTCATGGACGTTTAGTGCAGTCTTATTCTAAAATCACTTACACTTTCTTGATTTACCCATGTGGGTTTTAATCTACATGTTTTTACTAGTGCTGAAAGACTGAATATTCTTCTGATTCAACTCCTCTTTACAATCTGTTGCTTCTCTAAATATAACTTCCCTCATATTACCCATGTGTGTAACATTTATGCATCCTGAATGAACCATGTAGGTTGACACAATTTCCACAATGTTTTGTCAAGCCAAACACAGAAAATAAATCTGTTTCTCTCTTTCTAAGCCCACACGCACACACAGAATTGGACACTGATGCTTGGACCATCTTAAAAATAGGTTCTTCTAATTTGAGCTCCAAAGACACAAACAGTTTTAAAAGCCATTAACTGGGCTGTGGTGGGAACCAGGTCTGGTTTGTGACTTGCATAGCTGAAATTTAAAAAAACACAGTTGTTTGCTATAATTGCAATATTGTAAGCATTTAAAATTATATTCTTTAAACAACTTAAAATGATGAGACTGATATTTTATGGCTATAAGAAGGTTGGGACATATGCAATTTGCACATTTAAACCAGGTGCAGGTACAGGTGAGACTGCTACTATATCAATTAACAGATCTGGTGTAATGAGGAATATGTTCTGGATTCTTTTGCCATTCAAATAAGTAGTTTGATTAATAATAGTAATAAATAATAATAACAGCAATTATTTTAAATAATTCCTTGAACAATAACTATCTCATTAGACTTCCAAAGGCAAGTAGATATGATTATACTTTCCTCACATGGATGAAATCTGAGGCTTAGAGGTGAAGTTACATGATCAGAGGAAAAGAGAAATCAAAACTGGGATTTTAAGATTCGTAAACTATTATCTCATACTTTTCTAAAGACTTGATGACTTTGCCTTGCTGGATTTTCATTAAAATGTGCATTTAAATAGCAACTTGAATATGCCGTGAAAAATGCTAAAAGTTGTTCACATCCTCTTTCAATTATTATTTACATTTTGCTTACAGTAGCATAGAATAATGACATTCAAGTTATCTGTGTGCAGTTTGTTTGTTTATGGCACACCACATGTTACCATGGAAACAACCACACTCTACATCTATGGTAACAGTCACAGTGGTGTAAACTGTGATACCAAAAGAGGAAGTTAGCATGCTGAAGTTACTAATTCTAAGAAAAACTTCTCAAACTTAAATATTTCCTGTAACGAAAATCTGGTTTATGTCACTGGGCAATTTTCATAAATCCTTATTTTAATTTCAGATCTGCTGGAGGATCCAAGATACTCACACATGGAGTTCTGCTGATGTTGAGAGCGTGATCTGTGTGGGGTGAGCATTTCTCTTACCTCAGGGACTGTACTTGATTCAAGTCACTGACCACAGTTTGTGCACATCAGCCCACAAAAAAATCCTGCTGCAGAGAGGGGTTGTATTTTCTTACATTATATCAAAGACATACAAAATTACTGTATTTTGCCCTGTACTTTATTCATCCAAAAGAATTCTTTATGCTATTAAAAGAAAAAAAAAAAAAGAAAAAATATCCCACTTTGCCACAGTACAAGATATCCACATAATCCTACATTAAATATCCCCCAGAGAAGTTCAGACTCACCATCTGGATATATTGATCTCTCTCCATTAATGACAGGGAGGACTTAAGTTTGCAGGCTGTCATGGTTTAAGCCCAGGCCGTAAATCAGAACCACGCAGTCTACTTCCCCCCCCACCTTTCTTCCCTCCGCTCATCGAGGGAAGGGGAGGAGAATCAAAAGAATGCAGCTCCCACGGGTTGAGATAAGAACAGTTTAATAACTAAGGCATAACAAAAATCACTACTGCTACCACCAATAATAATAATGATAAAGGAAATATCAAGAGAAGAGAATACAACCGCTCACCGACCGCTACCTCACCACTCACAGACCGATACCTCACCCCCCACCCAGCAGCGATCCCGCCCTTCCGGGGACTCTCAGTTCTACATCCTAGGTATGACGTGCTGTGGTATGGAATAACTCTTTGGCTAGTTTGGGTCAGGTGTCCTGTCCCTGCTTCATCCTGGCTTCTGCTCCTCCCTGGCAGAGCATGAGACTCACAAAGTCCTTGATCAGGCTAAACATTCTGACCGGCAACTGAAAACATCAGCTTTATCAGTATTACTCCCAGGCCGAAAGTCAAAACCACAGCGCTGCATCAGCTACTAAGAAGGAGAAAAACTGACTGCTGCTGCTGAACCCAGGACAAGGCCTTAGTAAACTGAATTTCACAATAGTTAAATGCTTAGAATAGCCTTTATAAATATAATCCTCCAAATACTGAAAACAAGCATGCCATCTGAACACGAATGATGTACACATTTCATTTTAAATTAAACATTCCCTCATAAAAACTACTTCAGGATTTGTTGGAGTTTGAGAATTTAAGGGCTTTTTTCCCTTTGAATTTTGCTATAGATGCATCCTGATTACAATCTCTTACTGGGAAACTGATCACAGAAGGAAGTTACACAGATCACAACTTTGTGTGTGTAGATAAATACACATATATAATCTTATAAATACTGGAAATATATTTGGTCATAACTGACAAAAATAAATGTATTAGAAGAAATAATACATTTTGTATTTGTCACTGTCAGAGATCAGTATGAGTTCTGGGGCCAAATAATTCAAAATTCATATCATTTCCTGTAGCATTGGCTCTGGTCCAAGAGGCAAAAATGGCCTGCATGAACTTTGGTCCATTAAGGGTACAATCCTGTGTTTTCAGATTTCCTGTATAAATCCTTTCTCTTCAACAACCATTCGGTTTCCCAGCCAGCCTTAATCATAGCAGTGGTGAATCTGGAGACAATTTACAGGACAAAAGATAGTAGGTGCAAAAGCCCTGGGTAAATGAATTCCTCCAATGGAGCAGAAGGTTTCTATGAGGAAAACTCCAAAAAGCTGCTTGCATATGTTTATGTCCATAAACTTTATGGACTTTCGCCCATTCATACTGACTGAAATTGTGTATCATTGCACATTCGACCCATCTACACCTGGTGTGAGAACAAACTCAGATTTTAACTGGGTGGAGCATGCATGGCCTTCCATAAAGCAATTACACAGCAGTTGCATAATTCGTTTTCTATATCATAAACAAGGTGACATACAACAGGAAGCAAAATTTTGCTCAACTAAAATATTGTGGGCAAAAAAATGTAGATAAACCCACAATTTTCTATTATACTGTGCTCTTATTACCACTGGTAAGTTACTGAATTCAGAATCATCATGCTGGCAGAAGCCCAGGGAAGTAAAGTAAAAAGTAATGTTCAGATTTTAATAGTTCTAATAATTATTTTGTAAAATGTGTTGTAAAATCTGAAATCTCAAGAAAGATTTTTCCATCAAAGCTAGGATTCCAAAAAAACCCAGTGGAAAAATATTTGAATCTAAATACTTTGGGTTCCAGTCAAAAATGCATTGTCTTTCAATTTTGCACTGAAAAGTTGAGCTTTTCAATGAAATACCAAAATTCTCTTCTTTATATATATATTTTTTTTATTTTTTTTTATTTTTTACTGAAAAGATAATGCTACCAGTGCTACTCTCTGAACAATCCAGATTAGCTCTACATTAGCACGAGAAAGTATTTCTACAGCACTGAAGCACTGCTATCAGAATAGTAATATAAGCTACTGCAACCTAAGGGAAGCTTCCTACTAACACACTGGAGCTGTGAACAGCATTCAGTTTTTCACAGTAACTTCATTAATGATCTGAAAGAACATCTCTGTTCAGATTGAGGGTGATATTACATTGAGACATATTTCCAAAATTCCAGAAGGAAGGTAGAAGGAAAAAATATCCAAAATTCTCTTTCAAATATGAGGCATACATCCAGGGGATAATATAGCCAGAATAACTTGAAATTAGTAAAGAAAAAATAAATTATAAAAGACTTTTCAATTTAAGGTGCCAGCTGTAAAAATCTCAGTTTTTTGGACTGCATTGTGAGCGACTGTCCTCATCTACATAAAATTTGGCCCATGAAAGTTGGATGATTTCATATTTGGTTTGATTGCTACATCAGCGGTTGAAAGGCCCCAGAGAAACCATGTCTTGTCGTCATTTTTGGGTATCACACTAAATCTGGCTCACCATCTATATCAGCTCCTTGACTCATACCAACTGTCACATCTAATCAAATTCATGAAGCAGTGCTACTTTCTTACCCTATAAATATTTGGTGAATAGTTTGGACAAGTGATACTCAGCTGATGATTTGTTTGCAAACTAATCATTCCAGCTCTTCATCACTTGGTCTTTGTTATTCACAGTTGGTCACCCAGGTCACAGAGTGCTAAAGACATCAGTAAAATTGTGATAATTGTTTTCGGAGGAAGAGGACAGTTTTGATATATTCTTTTTGTTATCTGATCCATGGGATGATCAGAACAACAATACATATATATATTTTTTTTTTAAAGTATTTCCATCTCTATACTTTTCTGGCCTCTCACTTGATAAAATTCTTGAGAGCAAAATAATGAGTAGAATATCATAGGCATTCTACTCATTCAAATGTTATTCGAAAAAAATCTCCTAATGGATCTTGAGGGAGAAGACTTTTCAACTATTGTAGAATTGATCAGAACTGTGCTTTTGATCATGTTACAGGAATATCATAATTGGAGAACTAAAAAGAAAAAAAAACACAACAAAATAACAGCCAAAGCCTTTTAATAAACACTGATTTGTCTGCAAGTTGTGGATAAAAAAGAGGGAGGGGGAATGTTTCTGATAATTTCTAATACTAAATCCCAGAACACACAATTTCAGGTCTGTGATTTTAAAGATAACTCATTTTTTGCTTTCATGTATGCATTCATATTGCAAGTAATCAGATGACTGCAGCTTAACGAATTACCATTCATTAGCTGAGCCTGGGTGAGTGAAATGTGTATGCTGCTGTCCCACTACAGCTCCCAAGTGAAATACCTTAGCTTGAAGCACTATCTTAGTCATTGATTGAAAATGGTTTGGAGCACTTACAACCAGCTGACACGCTTCATCTTCTACATAGTAACCCTTCGAGGCACCATAGCCTGATCACTTGTAGCTATTATAAATAATCATGCATACAAAAGCTAGAAGCAAATTATTCTTGCTTGCATGTATTTGTCGTTAGCAGTTAAATGGGTCCGGGCTAGAAGACCAGTTTTCTGAGGTATATGTACACAATCAATACAGGAGACAATGGAAAGAAAAGAAAAGTAAAGAATCAAATCTTGTGATCAGTTCCTAGAAAAGTTTTAATACAAATATAACATACCCCCATCTATGATATCTATTTGTCTATCTGTAGCTCTGCTTTATACACAGGCCTGCTAGTTTGTCTTTCCTCCCCTCATGCCTGTCCTCCCTCTGGAAAACACCTCTGGTAGGTTTATAGTCAGGTTTATTACTCAAAAACATCTTATGGGTTCAACTGCTGAATTGCCTTCTGATAATTCTATTGTAATGTCTCAATATATTGTATTTTCATTCAAAAAGGGGTAAACAAGCATTTTCGGGGCTGATACATACAATGCAGACCACAGCAAGGAGTCTGTGTCACCAAACAGGAACTAAAAGGGTATTAAAAATGTCTATTTAAGAGTAAACCAAAACACATATTTTTGCATAGAAAAATAACAATTATTTTAACTGTTCTTAGGACAGCATAGAACAAGGAGTTAAAATGAAGTGCTCAAGACTATGTTGGCTGGGGCTTTGGGAAACCTGGTCTAGTGGAAGGTGTCCCTGCCCAGGGCAGCTTGGAGCTAGGTCATCTTTAAGGTCCCTTTCAACCCAAACCATTCCGTGATTCTATGATTCTATGTCAGAGTATGGCAAGGGGGAGTATACTTGCTGAGCAGTAAGATCCTTCTATAGCAAGTATTTTAAGTCTTCTTAGGGGATACACGGAGAGAAATTGAGATAAATAATAATTAATGAATGTAAACAATTAAGCCAACAACATCAAGCCTAATTTCTTGTGAAAAAAAAAAATTACATTTATTTCAACGTCTTTGGTTTTATCTTAACCAGCAAGAGTTAGCTAGAACACAGGCTAGCCTATTTATCCCAGAAAAGTATTCAGGTGGAAGTCAGTCTAAAATGCCAGCAGTTAATCTGCTCCTTTGTCTAATACCTTTTGGTACAGTGGCAGAAAGACACAACTGTTCATGTGAATTTACTCCTTGGCTTTTGCAGGTCTTGTAAACTCCTCCTTATTATAAGCTTAGGAACAAATCTACAACTAGTATAAACATTGTTTTACATAGCCCCTCCAAACAAATATGAGGTGATTTTAGCAATTAACATACATTTTTCTCATGCAAAGAATAAGTTCTGGTGATTTTCATGGTTCTAGAAAGTTTAGGTACATCATGTCTCATTTTCTACTGCAATTTCACAGTAGACATTTTAGTTCGAGTTTGGGGTTTTTTTTCAGTTTGTTTTTTAATGACAAAAAACAAGAATCCCATGTGTTCAGAGTTTTTGAGTTCAAAGCAAATACTTAATATGGCATTTTTTGCAATAAAATCATTAAAGTCTCTGAAACTGAAATTTACTTCAGTTTACAACCTATTCTCATTTTTTTCCCTTGGAAGCTAATGCAATTTCAAAATACAAGATGAACATCCACAGTCCTTTCCGTTCATTATTTTTGTTTGCTCTCTGAATCCCTTCCAGTTATTTGCTAATTCATTCATGTTTTGTGAGAAATCTTTTGCAAGATTTTTGAAAGAATTATAAGAAACACGCAACCATGTGGTTAGCTTTGAAAAACACATGACACGTGTGGAGAGAACTCTTTGTAGGACATGTACAGGAAACAATGCACTATTGTCTTTAATGTAAATTGCTACAGTAGATGTTAATGATACAGAAAATACCATCAACACTTGTGAACTGTTGCCATGTTCATTAAGATAGAATTAGACTGCATATCCATTGTGTAAAATATCTGCTTTATGGGAAGATCCATTTTTCTGCCTGGTGTTATCTGTAATTCAGTTTCACATCTGGATGATGAGAATATTTGCTTTTACTTCCTGTAAAAAATTAAACCAAAAAAATCCTCAAATTAGCAACTATTATCTGAGTTTAGTTTAGAAAATTTTAAAGCTTTAAACAGAAATTCCCAGAGGTGTGGACTCTCTACATTGAAGGCTTTTAAGAACAGATTAGAATAACATCTGTGAAGAATGACTTCATATTGCTTAATCCCATCTACAGGGAGGACACTGAACTCGATACTTCCTTTTCTAGTCTTGTGATTTTAGGAGTCTATTTGCAGGTGGCTAGAGCCCTTCTTCAGGCTGCAGTCTAGCTTCCAGTCACCATATCCATGCCTGGGTAGGAATTTTAGGAAGAAAGTGAGAGACAACGCTGACAAAAGACTTAGTTTCCCTCTGAGAACTGGAGGGGACTTCAATTCACTCCTCAGTATTAGCAAATAACAAGACATTGCTCATCGTTCCACTCTCACTTAGATCAAAATTTCATCAAGAAATTATGAGAAAGGCAATAAAATCTTAAAATAAAAAAAAAAAAGGAGAAAATTCTGCCAAAAGTAACCCATTCCTACAAGTTTCTTTTTTTCCAAGTCAACATCTTCTAACCAAAGTAAAACTAGCACTTAACCAAGTAATGTCAACCAAGTGGAGAGGCCACGGAAATATTAATCTAGCAGCACAGCTATTTGTGATAGTCTGGATACTTACTTATTAATTCAGGTATCTTGGAGTGATACAAAAAGACAAATGTGCTCATTTGTTTTCTAACCGAAGCTCATGACTCTTTCAGTCAGGACTACTGCCAGTGTTTGGAAAATAAAGAAATAACAGTGAGAATTATATACATGGTTTGGGGATACATAATAGCCTTTTCCACTATGTTTTACCATTGTTGTGTATGCTAGACACAGCAACAAAGCAACAACAAAGACCTCACTAAAAAAACCTAAATGGTAAGAAAAGAAATAACACAAAGCCTGGAAACTACTCTGGCTCCCTTAGTAATAACTATAGCAGCTTTGACATTTCAGAAAAGTTTCCATTGTGGTTTTACACTAGAACCAGATCTAATTAGTTTCTGATGATCTTATTCTCATTTTAGACAGAAATAAAACCTGATGTAATTTTTGAGGAACATGTGAAATATCTAGAAAATAGAAGGGAAAGAAAGGAAAATTGTAGATTTTTTCTTAATGTGGTAAGAACAACAGCAACACATGACACCCAGGCTGGCCTTGGCTATTTTAACACTTCAAACAGGTTAAGCTCTACCCTCCTCTTCTACGCAATATGGGAGGAACAGTGCAGGAGATGTAAATCATCAAATTCCACCTACTTTCAGGCAGCTTTCCCTAGCTGCTGAGTTAACTAATGCCAGCTGTGGTGAGAGTCAGTCACCTCCAGAACCAGATACTGATAACCTGAAGTCTTCTTTCCACTGGGTCTTGATGGAGATTGCAGAACTGTCTTGCTAATGGGAGCACTTCACCACTGTAGGATGAATCTCAGCTGGGAGATTTAGAAAAGCTCATATGAATGAGGCCCACACCCCAATAACTGTGGTCTAGTGTATTTAATATGCAAGTTTTCAAATGTATTAATTAATATAGTAACACTGACTTTCCTTATTTACTCAGGATTTCCAACAATTACACAGAATCACAGAACATTAGGAACTGGAAGGGACCTCAAAAGATCATCTAGTCCAATCTCCCTGCTGGAGCAGGAACACCTAGATGAAGTTACACAGGAAGGCGTCCAGGCGAGTTTTGAATGTCTCCAGAGGAGACTCCACAACCTCCCTGGGCAGCCTGTTCCAGTGTTCCGTCACCCTCACTGAGAAGAAGTTTCTTCTCAAATTTAAGTGGAACCTCTTGTGTTCCAGTTTGAGCCCATTACCCCTTGTCTTACCATTGGTTGTCACCGAGAAGAGCCTGGCTCCATCCTCGTGACACTCACCCTTTATATATTTATATACACTAATAAGGTCACCCCTCAGTCTCCTCTTTTCCAAGCTAAAGAGACCCAGCTCCCTCAGCCTTTCCTCATAAGGGAGATGCTCCACTCCCTTAATCATCTTAGTTGCCCTGCATTGGACTCTCTCCAGCAGGTCCCTGTCCTTCTTGAACTGAGGGGCCCAGAACTGGACACAATATTCCAGATGTGGTCTCACCAGGGCAGAGTAGAGGGGAAGGAGAACCTCTCTTGACCTACTGACCACCCCACTTCTAATACACCCCAGGATGCCATTGGCCTTCTTGGCCACAAGGGCACAGTGTTGGCTCATGGTCATCCTCCTATCCACCAGGACCCCCAGGTCCCTTTCCCCTGCACTGCTCTCTAATAGGTTATTCCCCAATCTGTACCGGAACCTGGGGTTGTTCCTGCCCAGATGTAACACTCTACACTTCCCCTTGTTATATTTCATCCCATTTTTCACAGCCCAACTCTCCAGCCAGTCCAGGTCTCGCTGGATGGCAGCACAGCCTTCTGGTGTGTCAGCCACTCCTCCCAGCTTAGTGTCATCAGCAAACTTGCTGATAGTACACTCAGTTCCCTCATCCAGGTCATTGATGAAGATATTGAATAATACTGGCCCCAGCACTGACCCCTGAGGCACCCCACTAGATACTGGCCTCCAACTAGACTCCGCCCCATAGACTACAACTCTCTGGCTTCTCTCCTTCAGCCAGTTCACAGTCCACCTCACCACCCAACCATCCAGTCCACACTTCCTCAGTTTAGTTGTGAGGATGCTGTGGGAGACTGTGTCAAATGCTTTACTGAAGTCAAGGTAGACCACATCCACTGCTCTGCCATAATCCAACCGCCTTGTTATGTCTTCATAAAAGGCTATGAGGTTGGTCAAGCATGACTTCCCTCAAATTACTTGAAGTGTAGTTACAAAGATGAGAGGGCCAAACTCTTCTCAGTTGTAACAGAGCACATAGCGGGGGGTAGCAGTCAAAGTGCAGCTTGGTAGGTTTTGTTTGATGAAACAGACAATTTCTTTTCACTGAAAGGATGAAGAAATGCTAGAAAAGACAGCACAGGGACTGTGGAATCTCCATCCCAGGAGATTTTAAAGATTTAGGGTAGACAAAGCCATGGTTGACTTGATCTACCACTGGTGACAGGCCTGCCTCAAGCAGGCGATTGGAGTGAAGGAGATCCCCTTCAACCTACATTTCTATTTTGTCATTTTAGTGGTTTTGTGGCCAGTATCACAGCAGATGCTAAGCAAATCAACATGTCAATTGGGTCATCACATTCAGAAGAATGCAATAAATATTCTTGTTATTAGTGAAATGACTCAACAAATGTGTGGTTTGCATTGTTTTATAAATGTATAAATAAATCTGCATCAAGAACAGTTTTTGTCGGTGTAGGAATGTAGTGTCTCCTCCTTTGGCCATCCATGCAGAGCAATGGCAAAAACAGCACTACTGTGCCTGAGTGCCCAGCAGCACAAAAGCAATTTGCAGCCAAGAGGGCAAAGTAATAGATCAGCCAGCATTTATAATCTGCATACATCTGAAATTTCAATCTGAAGTGAAGATCTAATATGTACTCCTTCCAGCGGTTATGTGAAAATTGTCCCTATGTAGCATCTAAACCAATGTTGCATTGTTTTGACCTTTTATTCAAGTGCTTTACATTGAAAAACCAGACATCTTTGAATTGTAAGAATGTTGGTCTGGTATGATGCCAGTTAATGGAATTAAATGAGAAAGTTTTGCCTGGTAGAAACTTCACTTTTCATACATTTTTCATACTAAATGTGAATCATATATGTTATCTGAGCAAAGCACAAAATCAACAGCTGTTTTCTAGAAGGGGTTAAACCCAGAAATAAAGCAGGAGGAAGGGATACTTTTCTTTCTAGTGATGCATTTTACTGACAGTTCAACTATAAAGGGAATACAACAGTTCCTGGTATCCAGGGGGGAAAAAAAAATACAAAACAAAAAACGAACCTGGCTGAATTAAGCTTGTTTCAGTAAATTAAAAATCCTCAATGAGTCAGTGGTTTAAAGAGCTGGTAGGAGTCACTACTTGACTTCCAGAGAAAGAGCAGCATTTGTAGGGGTGAAAAGCCAATCCCTCTGGGCTCTGACTTACTGAGAGAAAGGTTACTCCATAACAGCCTGTCAACCTTCAGCCAAAACCACCACTGGCACGTTTCCCTCCTGGCCTTCTTTAGAAGACTCCTTCTTCTAGGAACTGGAGAAAACTTCAAAGACTTCTCACAGATCCTGCCCCAAGGCATGACTACCCCACACCCCCACACCCTGCTAGCTCTCACTTCTTATAGTTTAGGTGCAGAGAAGTAAGGCAAAGATTTTGCGAAACTTGCCTTGAAGCCCCAGCAGAATTCCAGATGCTGTGTCTGTAACCCGCACCAGAAGCCTCCCGGGGTTTCATCCTTATCCAAACCCAAGGTATCTGAAAGATGTCTCTGGACAGTAAATCACAGTGCACCTTCATAGTCATTCTGCTCTCATAATTTCACGTGAAGCACTATTGTAGTATTTGAGTGATAAAGGGATCACTTTTAGAAGAAAACCAAGAGTGGGGTTTTTTAATGTTGAAAGCAGTTTTTGAATAAAGCCTGAGTTTTTTACAATCCAAACCAATTAATTTGATTAATGGTCACATTTTTCCTTTGTCCTGGGTTCAGCAGTAGCAGTCAGTTTTTCTCCTTCTTAGTAGCTGGTGCAGCACTGTGTTTTTGACTTTCGGCCTGGGAGCTGAGCTGATAACACCGATGTTTAGACTGACCCAGGACTTTGTGAGTCTCATGCTCTGCCAGGGAGGAGGAGAAGCCGGGAGGAAGCAGGGACAGGACACCTGACCCAAACTAGCCAAAGAGGTATTCCATACCACAGCACGTCATGCCAGGGGATGTAACTGGGAGCTACCCGGAAGGGCACGTCCCCTTTTCTGTCTGGCTCTTTTCCGGCAGGTGGTATCGTATTCTCTTCCCTTGTTATTTCTCTTATCATTATTATTATTGGTGGCAGCAGTAGTGATTTGTGTTATACCTTAGTTACTGGACTGTTCTTATCTTAACCCGTGGGAGTTACATTCTTTTGATTCTCCTCCCCATCCCTCTGGGGAGTGGAGGGGGAAGTAGACTGCGTGGTTCTAATTTACAGCCGGGGCTTAAACCACGACATCCTTGAAAATAATCTCCATGAAAAAAAAATTTCTTAGGCTTAATTTTGGGAACTGGGTGCCTAAGCATCCCCCTCAAGCTTTTACCACACATGGCTGTAATGTGCAGTTCAAAGATTTCACATGCTGCTGCCTTCCTGACACTGTTGGAGGAGAATAGCTGTTTTCTAACATGAGCTACGGATTCACAATGTCTTCATTTGGCCCGAAGAGTCTAATTTTAGGCAGCCAAGCTTCTTGTCCGGAATTTTTTGTGTCTCAGATTATCTTACTTCTGAAATGGATATAATGCTCTTTGTTTCTCTCCAAGGCCTGACAGGAGGCTCACTTAATTTACATCCACAAAGCACTTTACAACCTAAGTAAAACATGCCCATTTAAATGTGGTGCTTTATTATAGCACCAGAGTAAATGCTACTGTCATTTATCCCGGTGTCAAATGGGACTAATCCCACGGCACATGAAGGAATTGCACACGGGAAAAGGTGGCGCAGGGATCACACAAGAGAAAAGAGAAAAATAAAAAAGAAAAATCAGTGCAGTTAGTTTTACTCCATGACTTCCCCTTCCCTTTCCGAGTAAAGCCACAAGAGGTTGCAATGAGCACTAGCAGGGCCTAGAGCATGAATTGCTAGGTGGGCTGATCTCTGACACAAGGCTCCCCTATGGGGAACCAGGCACCCAGAAACCCGGCACACATTTGGGAGGACAGGACGACATGTGTCTGTCCAGCGAGCGGGGAGCAAGGGACGAAAGGGGCTGCAGGGCTGCTGGAAATTCTCACTGCCAAGGATCTGGCAGTGATTACACCAAGTGCCGTCAGCTGCTGACAGCTGAAGATGAGCAGCTTAGGCAGAAGGAGAAATCCTCTGGTCTTACAGTAAGTCCTGTGACACTGTATCATTTGACTCAATTAGCTCAAATGACTGGGATATAATTGAACAAACCATAACATGAGCAGTGACTCACGCTGTGCCTCAAACTGCCCATGTCAGCGTGGTAAATTAATTCATAGGCTGTTGAGTGAAAGTTAATGGCCAACGGCAATGCTTGGCATATCAGAGGGGTGTCTCATACACAGGCAAAGTTAAAGAAGGAAGAGTTTTGTGAAACTCTTGATCTGTCCACTGATTTCAAAACCAAAATTGAGCGAGGGTTAGAAACAAGAGCCCAAAGTGGAGGTCAACAAAAATCAGGAGCAGAAGTTATTTCTGGCACCGTATCTGGTAGCTGTGCTTGAACGTTGATGATTAACATATTATGTGTGCGTGTGATGCAAGAGGCATGGTAAGTGGTTTGCTTGCATATTCAGCTCTCCAGCCTGTTCACTTTGTCCAGACAAAATCCCCAACATAAAAGGCTTATCTTGCAAATTAGCCGGCACAGTCATCCCAGGATTTTATTTATTTTAAGCTGTGGGCCCCAGCACACAGACACACCTATTAGGAAAAAAAAAAAGAAAAGCTACTGCCCTTTGCAGTGGAGTTTTCTAAATATTTTTTCCCAAAACTCTCTTTTTCCTTTTTTTTTTGTCCTCCACAAGTGGCCAAAAATTGCTGGGCTCAATATACTGGCAAGTCTGACAATAAGGGAGACCCACATCTGGCTCTGTTTTATATTGGTCAATTTCATAGTAGGATCCAGGACTGCTATTTGAACGCACACTGGCTGTGGTGTAGGGGAAAGTGTGAAGTGAAAGAAGGGTTGGTGAGAAGCCAAAGAGAAAAGAGACCTAGGAACACTTTGAAATAGTACCAGAGAAGTGAAAACATGAAGTGGTAAAGTAGCAGTGAAAAAATGAAGGTGAAAGGGAAATATAGAAACCTAAAGGGTAAAAAAAAAAAATGAAGAAAGAACATTTTTGAAGGATGAATGGGTCAAAAGAGATTTTTTCATGATAAAGCTCTGGACCTAACCCTGTAAAAATGCATGTCTGTATTCGTAGTGGGGTGTGTGGCAGGGATGAGATACCTGACATGTTTGTAAAACAGTTGAAGCTCTGCAGGATGTGCTGATTTTTTCAGATCTTTGCATTTCTCAGAACTGCTTAATAACTGCAATTTCAAGTAGTCCAGAACACATGATAGTGTGAATCATGGTTCCTGTGGCAAATCTGTGGTAAGAAGTTGTGCCAGCAGTAGTATAACAGCTTATTAGAAGGTGAACAGACATTTTTCGTCCAAACATGGATATAGCAAAGGCATTTTGAAGACTGAAAGTCCGTTCATCAAAGCAACATGTTTCTGTTTGAAAAAGAAAAACTCCTTCACATACCCCAAACACAAATTAGTCCACCTTCTGCTTTTGGTCATTGGCATTAAACAAAGTTTTTTCTCCTATAGGGAGGCAGAACTAGCAGTACTCACATGTACACCACACCAAAAATATGTTATCTCTTTAATTGCACAAATACTCCGTTAAGTTAAAGAAGGTGGCCTAAAGCACTGAAATTTGCTATTCAACAGCTCATCAAAGGCTTTAAAGCCCTTTAAAAAGCAGCATAATTTCTGACTGAAGATTTCTCCAGATAAATGTAGAGGGCACATTCCTAGCTGGTATAAAAATGAGGTAAATCCAATTAGATTATTCTGATTTATGATCCTGAGACATTTTTAACAGCATCCTAACTGAAGCTTGAGATACTTTTCTATTAAGGGCTTCCCGCCTGCAAGTCCTACAAATAACATACTCCTACTTATTTATTTATTTATTTATTTATTTAAAAAGTAAAGGTAATGGATTCTTAATAGGTGGATCAAAAGTGGTGCTTCTCACTTCAGAGCCCTTCCCACCCTAACTCAGCCTTCCTTTCACTTCCCTGCAACACAGGCAGCCCCATGGCCCTCACTCAGTTTGCGTGGCTGTTGTAATCTGCTGGCCACCAGCACACAGTCTTGTAAACCAGCAGTGCCAGACAGAAGGGTGGCGAGGCATGTGGTGATAAATGCTCTGCTAGGACAGCAGTCAATCGAAAGCAGAGCGGAAGTTAGCGACAGGTCAGGTGAAAAAAAATATTATGTTCCTAGCTTTTATTGCCTCTGTTTGTAAGCGTGATATTAGTGGCTTCCCTGAATCTTGACTGAAGTGCCTTACCCAATGCCAGTTGATAAGCTGGTTGCACAGACTGATCTGGATATGAACCCACCTCCTGAATCAAGAAGCAAGAACTGCTCATTCCCTTAACTATATTCCTTTTCTCAGACTCTTCACAAAAATACCATCATGCTCAACAGTGTACTCATACAGTGTACTTGACAAATTAATTTTGACTCTTATACAGCTTGCTAGTATTGGGTGCGTATGCACCTATAAGCCTGGGTAGAAGAGACAAGTACCAGGTCTTTCAAGACAGTGTCCCAATTGAAACTTCAGATACTTTTCACTTAAAAGCTTCCAAGATCTTTTGGAGAAACAGTGTGCTCAAGGATATAAAATCTTATTTTTCCTATCTGAAAAACTGCGTTGTCTGCCCTGTCAGAAATGTTATTGTAGCAATTCCTAGACTGCCTTTGCTGATGATAGAGAAAAAATACTGCAACTTTCTGTTTTAAATTGCAATTTTTCTCTCCCCTGAAGGAGTCAAACATGTATTCTCTGCCCTATATACACCTGCGTCAGAGTCTGAATGTGAACCACAGCCTGGTTTTCAACCACGTGAGTTAAGGCATAGTCAAGGATTTAGAACTGACTTCTGAGTGAGGAAGGTGATTCCACTATTTAATGAACAGCAATAGGCAAACTGATGCACTACTTCCAGTTTGATTTAGGAATTCTAGCCTCAATCCCTGCTCAGAGACCTCTTTTTCCGGACCAGATTGTATTGGAGGTGATAAAAAAGCAGTCATTGCATTGCTATTCTGTGAACTGTGAGGCATTTACTTCTCCATTGTCATGTAAAGCTGGCATTTAATGGCTCTTCAAACAGAAGACTAAAGGGTTGAATTCTCCACAGACTTGAATCATCACTACATGGATCAATTTTACACTATTGCATTATACCAGAGTCAAATCACAAGTCAAATCACAGTCTTATCTAAAATCTCAGGTTTTCCAACTGTGTATAAAGAAAGCAGAATCCACAGCACGGTTTTGAGTAAAGAATTCTTGCTCAAAAGGTCATGTTAAAACTTTTTTAGTCATAACTGCAGCATTTAACCTCTGAAAAGGAAGGAATAGCCTTGCTACTGAGATGCTATGAAGAGTGTTTTTGCTATCATTCCTGTTTAGCATAATTCTCATGCAATGCCTTTGGTCCCAGAGGATTTTCTTTTTATACCATTCTGTATCATTCACCAGAGACCGGAGCATCCTCTAGTAATGAACTGAGCAACACAATCTATGCATTTTTTGCCTGCTAAAATAACATTGGTACCAAATCATGGTCCATATAGTCTGTCCAGAGAAAGAGAAGCAGAGTTTAGACAGGTCAAAATAAGTACGGCTTTACCAAAATCACACATCTTCTATCAACTGCAGGCCCATCCTGCCAATAACAACAGCACAGTGCAGCTGACAGTGCTTTGGGAGGGATGGGAAACAGCAACAACGGTTTAAAAATCTGTGTTCCCCTGTGGTCAGAAATGGTATGCTGGAATCATACTAGTATGCAACCACATTTAAACATAGCTGTGGCTGGCATGGCTTGAATTCTAATATGGACAGTACCTAATTTAGGAAAGACACAGGAGAAGCTGAATGTAAATGCACACAGGGGAATATAAATGACTGGCACCAGTGTCACTTTCACTTTGTTATTAAAAGCAGTCTCAGTGCTTTGGAAACAAACAGGCATCAGAGAACTGGAACTGGCTGCTGCTTTTAGCAAAAGGACAGAGACCCTCTAATTTTAACTCTTTGTGAATGTAGCATTTGAGTAAGATACCCTGATGGAAGCAGGGAAGGAATCTCACCATCCTCCGAATATAGGCAGCTCCAGCTGAGATGGAATCGTGTTCTGGTTTCGAGGCGGTCACTGAGGTTTTAACACCACACCTGTTCCTAGCAAAACCCATTCTTTTCCTTATGAGAATTGGGTTTTTTTCCACTGGGGGCAAAGCTACTAAATGATTGCAGAACACTGTGTAGGTGAGGGTCACTTCACAGCTGTAAGTTAAAGGTCAGTGTCATCTACTAGAGGGCAAGTGACTTCAACAGCTGTGTGTTTTCTCACCATCACGATTTCTCACACTGAATTGTTTTCTCTCCCATGGCAAGTTGCCTGAACCATTTGGTCAGTTGCAGCTTCCTCAGCTGGCTGCCCATCCCAAGGACAGGGAACCAAGCTACTGTGGCTGTGCAGAATGGAAGCAATGGTTGTGTCACTATATTGCGTTCATTTGCTGCAGATGCTTTCCCTACCACATTCATTTCTGCACAAAATAATACCATTTTCTTCTTAAATTAGGATTATATTACTCTCAGCAAAATATGCTGCTATATGCCTATGTCACTTTTAGCAGTGTTACAGGTTGGCCTAGTCACTGCTTCTGAGATAAATCAAGGTTTCTTTTGTCAAAGATTTTAATAGACTTTTGGATTGGAAATGTGCCAGGATGGTCACAGGTTTGCATGACTCAGAGGGCTACTGAGGTTTAAAAATGTTTTAAAAGTTTAAAACAATAAAAATAGCTCTACTGTGTCATTTTTAATAGATATAAATGTGTGTTACACAACTCAGATCCAGAAATTCCTTTCAGTAATGAACAAAGATCATCATCATAGCTGACATTTCTGAAATGCTTGAGAAGTAAGTTCAAGGTCATGTTTGAATGCAAACATGTTACACATAGTAATTATCATGAGTTTGTTATATTTACTGGTACAAAGTATTCAGAGTGTCATGCGTCAAGTGAACTAATGGTCTATTATTGAGCAAAGTTTAACATCAAGCAATGTGTTATGAATTTTAAAACATTTTTTAATGTCAGACACAGAAATTGTAATGAGAAAAGTATCTTGATTATGAAACATTTACGAAAGGGGAGAAAGGGGGAGAGGGGAAGGAGAGTAGAGGGAAAGGTTTAAAATAAAATACAACAAAACAATCTTTCTAAATGCATATTATTTAGATCCTGTTGTACACCTAACAGGATAAGAACTATGAAAGTGATGCAAATTGTGTTATGCATACTAATATCTTAAATTTCCCCAGGCAGGTGAAACTCTCTCCTGTTCATCTCCAAGCTTGTAATTTTGACCCACTGACAGACTGAAACGGCAGGGCTGAAAGTGCTGTTGGCCCTTCCAGGAGACCTCTGTGAGTAATGCACGTCTCATCTCCTGACACAGGATCCTTTTGCTGCAGGCAGTTTCAGTATTAATCAGCCTGTCGTCACTATAGGCTACAACCTGCTAACAAAAACCTTGGACTTCTCACTGATTCATTGTAGTCCATGATCTTATTTAACAGGGTTTTAATTTAAGCAATGTAATTGTCTCCAAGATTTCTTTTAAGCAAAAGTTTTTTGGCCAAAGATGTTTATTGACCCCATGGTCTTTTCCTACTGCTTGTTTCATATTTGCACTGGGCTTCAATTTTGACTTGGCTTTCTTTTAATATCCCTGGCAAAGCATTACTGATTTCACAATGAGGACAAATCCTGGAGAATTGTCCAGGGAGACACATTAATATCTGTGCTGGGGACAGCAGCCAGATCTGTGGACAAAGTGAATGGGAACTGGGTTTAGGTCCATGTTTGTTCAAGACATCTGTAGAAGCAACACAGCCACAAGGACTTCATCACTCTTTTGTGGTGTGACTCTACCACACAAAGCTCTCAGGGGTGAATTTCATGCAAAAAGAGGAAATCAAGTTAAGTTCTTAACCAAAGGGGCATTGCTGTGATTATTAGAGATAAGGAAAAGGGATAAGATTCAGACCCAAAGGTCTAGACCACACCAGAAGAGTTAGGGATGTGATTTAGCTGGCTCTACAAATGAAGCTCAGCAGGGAAGTGCAAATACAGCAGTGGGATCCAGTAAACTCCATGAAGGAAGTTGATGAAATGTTAATTCTCAGCAAATAATCTTGAAAGGTGTGATTCAGCAAAGCATGTCACCACTGTTTAGATATTTTGCTTGGGCAGGCACAGGCTGCTAAGAGGGATCCTCTAGAAAACACAGAAAAGACGCTAACCTCCAAATACAGGGAGAAATAGATTAGCTACCAAAAGGCGAAACTGGTATTTGATGCTATTCATATCTGTAACTGCCCATCTAGTGAAAGGATTTATTTCTGGGTTGGGATCATCTTCATTATTTCCAAATCCCTGGAAGTGACCATTACAGTCATTGTAACAGTCCTTGTCTTCTTCCTGTGACAGTTTTCATTGGCAGACCTCAACATGTTTTCCTAGAGAAGTCAAAATCATTACCCTCGTCTTACAAACAGGATAAATACGGGGGAGGGAGGGGACAAGATCCCTCCTGAGGTCAGACAAGGACTCAGACACAAGCACATACAGTCCCAGGTCAGTGATTAGCTGTGTAGGTTCCTAAGCTTGCCCCTCTACTCCTCTGCTTTGGGCCTCTAGCATTGGTTTATTGGTTTAAAGGTCTATACACACAAATGTGGGACTGATAGAGAACTGGTCACAAGCTGGTAAAGTCCAGGATAGATCATTTACCTCATTTCACTCTTGTCATGTGCAACTATTTTTCATTCCCCACACAAAACTACTAAGGAAACAAATAATTTTTAATAACACTGGAAGCACCTAAGTCTATTTAAATAATTTCTTTTTGCAAAACCAGTCCTGGGCACAGTGGCATATATTATATTTTTGAAACAGAGCATTTAAGTCAGTGGTAATGACCATAAGTTATCTGTAAAAATATTGCACTATTTGGAGGTGTTGGGGAAAGCCTTTTTAAAGTTGCAGTTCCTGGATCCGTTGGAAAAGAACAGGATCTCCATTTTTTAAAAAGGAAGTTCTAACCATAGTTTATGAAATAAAGCTGGAAAATGTGAACTTGAGAGCTCTGAAAACAGGAATGAATTAAAAGGCTCCACTACCTTTGCACTTTTGATTATTTACTTAATTTTATATAAGACTTCCTGTTTCACGAAACCTTGCTCATCATTCTCAGTGACTCAGGACTAGTGACTGAATTGATTCAGAGGGAGATTTTTTGCTCTGGCTTTCACATTTCTTACGGGAGACTCACAGAGGATCATGGATCTGGTAGATAAAAATGTGATGAGGAGGATTTCCTGGGGATAAGACATTTCTGATGACTGAAAGGGGTTTGAGTGGTGCAGGCCTTTCACTAGCCTGTAATGTCCAGACTTTTATGTCTAACTCTGATAGCAAACCTACCAAACTGCTGTGAGAGATCAAGCCAGAGGGCAGGGTGGGAGATGGTGTACAAGGTGATGCACTAATGGGTGCATGTCTCAGTATTAAACAGTTAGTCACAGATTTCTCAGGGACAGAAAGCTAAAAACTAAGCAAGGATACAACTCTTCTAACCAGTGGCCTAACTGTTAATTCTTAAATATAATCACCAGTATCACAGCTCTGAAAAGCTGTTTCTCTCTTACCTCACACACAGCAAGGAGCATATCAATATGCTCTTCAGAGGAGATGGATGGATAGCTTAATTCACTTTGCAAATCCATGGAAGCAACACTTTAGCACTTTGGCACACACTGTTTCTGACATTGGAAATTAGTAAAGAAAAGAAGTGGTGAAAATGTCAGGAGCAGGAGGGCTTCATTTTTCTCTTGTCTAAATGTCATCCGTTATCTGCAATCAATGCAAGAAGACAACTTCCCATACCACAATCATTTACAGTACGTTTATAGGCACAGATAGAAGTAATCGCAGAGTTAGGCGAATGTGTCTTGGTGAATTCTTCAAGCCTCAGAAGTGCTTAGATCTGCAGTTCTTTCTCCCCAGGAATGCAGGAGAGATCGGCACAGAGCACTATGTGATTTCTGCATCTCCATACACAAACCCATAAAATGTGCAGCCTATCTGGCCTCAGCTATGTATAAACATATTCCATGACCAGATGCCTATGAGTTTAAAAAAAATGTTGCTTTTACCACTGAAGAAAAGGCCATAAATATTTTTCACTCATTTCCTAGCTAAACAAATACATACGAAAGGAAATACACTCATGGTCTTGGTGCTAGATTTAATGTTTTAAACTTTCCATTGTTTGGAATTTCCTGTTTAATGCCTTGGAAAAAAAACCTTCCATTACTAGATTTTGTCCTTTCCCAGTGAGAACTCATTGTCCAAATCTTTTAAATGGTACTGAGCTGAATGAGTCCGAGTTTATTCATTTCCTTTGTGTCAACCAGAATTTGGAATACTGTTGGATACAATATCTCCTCTGCCCCCAGAATTCCTGTTTAATATTCCTTAGCAACAGGACCTAGGATGTTTTGCTGGCTTTTGTGGCCATGCAGCTCCACAGACATCACGTGCTCTTTTCCACCCAATACCCTATGTGAAGCAGGGAAGTGTTGAAACTCCCAGTCTGTGGATGGCAAATTAAAATAAAAACAGCTCAGCATTTAATACTTCCGAGATTTTTTTAGTCTGAGGCTAAGGGCAAAGAGGTAGAGTGAGGAATGAGTGCCAGGGCTCTCACATCTTGGGCCATTGCAACAATAACTTATTTGTCCTTCCTGTCAGTGAGTGAAAGATGGCTTTTAATAAATAAAATGATTCCTGAATGTGGTGGCCACTCCCCGTCCCATTAGCACAGTGGTTTTCCAGAGGAGTTACTCACACCGCCCCCATGGCTGCAGCTAGCAAATTGTCTCCTACGACAGGGAAAGGCACGGTGTTTGTGCAATGATCAAAATTAGAGCTGGCTAAAAATTTCAGTTGAAGGACTTTTTTTTTTTTTTTAAATAAATAAAGATGTTTTATGTTCTTACAAGTGCTGTTTCTTGCACAAATCCAATTCAAGTTCTTTTAATGAAAAAGTTGAAGAAAACCCATTTTTCCTTCTTTTACCCTCTGAAAACCTAGAAAACTTTCCCAAACCAAGTCCAAATCTAACACACTTACAGAGATGTTAACCAGTTCTTTTTAACAACCCCTTTTGTCTCTTATGAGAACAGTTATGAAGCACCTAAAGAGCAGTGAGGTGAATTGTCCTTTTCCCAGAAGCTGCACTTGCAGGAGCACATCTGCTCAGGAATCACCCTGCAGTCAGCTCCTGCCCAGAAGCTGCCATCTCTTCCATAACACCATTTTTCCCCCTAAAGCCTGGTACACTGTGAGTGCAACAAGGCAGACAGTAGGTTAGAGCACATTTTATTATTCAAGTAGCTCTGTTTTACACACTTAGTAGTTGCCCTGAAAATAAAACATATGCTTTGGTCCTTGGCATTTCTACAGTGCTCACTCACCATCTCAGTATTTATCTATTCAAGCTCTGCCGCTTGCCCAGAGGATGACTTTGAACAAGCACCTTCATTCTTCTGTATTTTTGCACCATTTCTTCTGTTTCTGTTTTCAGGAGCTTCAGAACAAACATGAGCCAAGAATAAGGACAACCTGATTTTTGTGCCTAAGAAAACTATCATGTTGAAGCAAAAATGTATATTAGTTATATTAGGGGAAAACATGAGTAAAAAATAGTAAATAAGCGGCACACCCTGAGTTATAAATGGTGAGGTCCTGCCCTCTGTTTGTTTTACTACTCCATGTTGCTTTTGAACAGATTCTCGAATATCTTCCCAAAATAGAACATATAAACACAACTCACAAAACTCAAAAAAAAAAAAAGGAGTGTAAGCTGGTTCAGTATATAAATAAGGGTTAATTCACAACTATAGGTAGCATTTCACCTCCGTATGCACATTGCTTAGCATATATTCACTAATAAAATCTAACTCAATGCTTTCTCTGTGGAAGTAGTGATGTTCCTAGAAATCCTTAGAATAGCAACATTTTGGAAAACAAGCCTCTAAGTGAGGGGATCAGTCATTTTCCTTCTCTTACAGTAAAAGCTTCAGGATTTCAAATGGATAAACACTCTGCAATTTGAGCTTGATGAGTCATACTTAACAAGGCAGATGTGTGCTGAGAATTAGCAGCCCACGATGCATGGGTTTTCCTAGTCTTGTTCCACTAAATTACTAAAGACAGAGCAGGCAGAAAATGCAAAGACTCGAGCAGCAGCATATTTCTTTTTATCCCAGAACACAGAGATCACTCTGGTAATGGCCTCATGAAGAAGGCTGCAATGAAAGAGGGGAGCTGTCCATTCATGATGGTGCAAACAGGGCACCAAAGCCTGCCTGACAAGCACAAGACTGAGGCCCTGGGGCAGCTTAGAAATTGCCTGTTAGGTCAGACTGAATATTGAGCCTGCAAATCCCTGCATCTGTGAGCCCATATTCAGATAGAGAGTTTCTTTGATTTCAACAGCTGATAAGAAAGAAAATTAAATTAATGGCATTACTCACCTGTGTAAAAGCCTTATTCATCTGAAGAAGAGAAATAAGAGCTCTGCGTGCAGCAGAGTGACATCCTTTTGCCCCATACAATCACTCCTGACTCGTTTGAAACCAGGCTTCATGTTTTGCTTTACCTCTTTGTCACCTTCGTTTCATCCTTGATCCTGAACTTTCCTCAGCTGCTATTTTCCTGTGTCTATTAATCTGTTTCAGACACTCTCTGCGACTGTCACCTTTGTTTAAATTCTCCTGTATATCACTCTCCTCTCACCTTGACTGCTGCTCTTCCTTCTTCTACAACATCCCGAAATTCCAGCATACAGCATTTGTAAAATAATGCTGCTTGACTTCCAGGATATTCAAGAAGCACAGCTTATCCTATTCTCAAATAATTCCACATACCTCTGTATCAATTTTGCATTGCCTGTCCTACTGCACATCTATTGCCCAGTTTAGAATTTTCATCCTCTTACTGTGATGTATTTCCTTCCTCATCTAATACATTTCTTTTCTTTATTTATTTTTTAATAGAAAGTCACTATTGTTTAGAAGATTCAGCTCCATACAGAACATCTTGTCTGTCTATTGTTATCTCATTGAATTTTGAAGCCAAATTCATATCTATTGTAGTATTTCTTTAGAAGTCTGTGGGGTTGTGTCCATTTGCTATTATTTTGGCCCACAGATATTGACCTCTTCAATAGCAGAAGAAAAAACATGTTTTATCCTCTTGATTTCTCTTTCTGCAATTCTGAATTTATTTTGTATAAATCTAATACATATAATGGTTTACTCTATCAAGTCCTTTAGAAAGGATAGATATGAAACAGCTGATATAAGATCAAATTGCTCTGTATATCTGCTCCTGTAAATCCCTGTGTTATCTTTGGCTACATGATACATCTTAATCATGGAATCACAGCTGAATACTAAATATTTGTACATGTAAGCCCCAAGGAATGCTAGATTTCTTTTTTCTTTTCAAGTAGGCATGCTATTAATTAATGCATAGCAAAATGATTAAAAGCATTTTTCAAATAATGAACAATACAGAGACAGACGAGTTAATTGATTGATTGGTGTATGAGCAGGGTCCTAATGGATTAGCATTTGCATAGTAACATAGATCCAATCTCTCTCTCTTAATGAGCTGCTTGCCACATTTTGTCTTCTTTTAAGCAGCAGTGAGCATGATAAAACAAATAAACCCATTGAATTGTTCCCTCTCAAGGGACCAAAAGACAAACTTTAAAAAGGCCTTGCTCCAGCACTGATTTATACAAACCATTTGCACATCTGCACATCAGTGTAGTAGGCACACAGGGACAGTCACACTTTATCTCAAGTTACTTGTGAAAAGAGCTATTCTGAAAATCACAGATATTTATGACTACTGCTTATAAGATGCTTATAGCATAATTTTCCCCACAATAATCTGGTGACCTTCAAAGCCAGGCTGTATGTGGTTCTGAGCAAGCTGAAGATGTCTCTGCTCATTGCAGGGGGGTTGGACTAGATGACCTTTGAAGGTCCCTTACAACCCAAACTATTTTATGATTCTGTGGCTTGCCACATCTGTTTTTGTTGTGCAAGAGGATGGAGTGGGAAGTCACCAACCAGCTTGTTCCATCTGTGGTCTTTCTGCTGCCATTGGCAGCAGGGCTGTGCATGTCCCTTTGATCCAACAATCCACAAGGAAAGGACAGGAGTAATTTTGGATAGGCAGATGGTAATTTTTAGTCACAGGGCTCACTAAGAAGGATTTAAAAACTTTTAGCATCTCCAGTATTCAAGAGATAGGTATGAGCAGTGTAATGAAGACAAAAGCAGTGAATGAATCTCCCAACAGGACTGTGGTCACAATAACTTGACAAATCTGTTTTCCTTTCAAAAGCAGGGTTCAGCTTTGTTTAATCAAGTATAATTAAAAAGAAAAAGAGAAAAACAGGCTGCTTGAGTGGTATATAAACCCTAAGTATTGCTGTGACCAGGTAAATCTGTGTGACTTTGGGTGCAGTAACATGCAGCATGGCAGGACATAAAGATTTCCTGGACACCATATGTACCAGTATGTATATAGCTGTAACCATGCATTGTAGCCAAATTAACCGTCAATCTGAGAGACTTCTGGGACCCAAGTTAGCATCACGATATGGAACTGGACTGTGCTGTATAAGAAAACATTTGAAGCTAGCTCAGAAATCTGTAATACACCACTGGTTTGAGCCATGTAGACATGCCCTTTTAAGTTCTTGGCCCAGAGCCTTGATTAGAATCAATTGGCATAGCTGTGCTACAGTCATTTCCCTGTTTACATAGGATGAGGATCCGGTGCATTATGTATTTTGGCCATGGAGTACAGCTCTGCGTTCTGCTCAGCTGGCTGGCTACGAAAACGGCAGTCACTGGGTTTTGAACTTGGCGTTCGGGGTCAAGCTGGGTGACACTGCAAAGCCTCCACGCTTGGGCAAGTTTCTAGTTTCCATGAAACCCATGTGACCTCCTGCTACCTTAGATTCCTTTGGATTGTTTCACTTAACTCCGGTGGCTACTGGGATCAACATTTACTGTGGGTGCAGAGAGTCGAGCAAGTCCTGCAGCAGTCAGTGCGTTATCAGTGAAGGGGACACCAGCACCTAGGCATTGGAAGGGAGGCAGTGATGAGCCAGCAGCTTAGATGGGATGTGCTGTTTTCAGGGTGAATTGCCCGTCCATGAACTAGCTGCAGATTTTGAATGTCTGCATTCAGCCATGCAAAACTCTGCTGCTGTTTTGATTGACATGGCTCATAAGATATGGAGGGTATTTCCGCTGAGGGATACAGTTTAAAGCAACCTTTAGAAAATAGGATCATTTATGGATCCTATACTGAATGCTTTTAAGCCCCTATTTGAGAAACAAAGATAATTAATCCACTAAGGGAGGGTTTTTTTTCACTCAAATTGATTGTTTCAGAAGGATTGCCCTAAATTAACTGTAAGCTTACCTGTGTAACTTTAATACAGAACATGGGAATGATGCTTTTCTTCACTGTGTGGATGCTGTTGTAGATTCTATCAATCTGTGCTAATCATTTCAATTCTGAAAGAAATTTAAAAAAAAATTATCTCTAATTATTATTCTAATAATGTTTATATTATAAATTATAATTAAAGGTTGTGCATTCACGATTAATGAAAGACCATCATGAATCGTTGGAAATTGGTGCTAATGTATTTTGTTACTGTAATAGTGTCGCTTAATATCTGTCTTTTTTTTCATGGAAAAAATACTCAGGCTTGTGTATATATCACCAGTCTATCTGGGCATGATAAATGCAGCAAAAAACCCTCAAAAGCATTGACATTGATATGAGTTTTCCATTGACTTCTATCAAACAAGAAATAAAACCAGTTCAGGGGCCTGGCCAAGGTTTCTACATGTAATAACTATTTTAAGCCTTTTTTTTTTTTCTCCAAAGTTATTACAGAATAGAAGGAAATATAAACACACCTGATCTCACTGAAATGCCACATATATGCAATATAAAAATTAAAAACAAAAGCAGGAAAACTATAGTCTACAAACTTATTTGCTTTCATTTTCTAATTTGCTTACATTCTTGTCTGAGGAGCTGCTCAAACAATTGGGACCTTTAAGATTTTGATAAAATCTTGTTTTCCAGAATTCTGCAAGGCTGAAAAAAGCATAAAAACTGTGGCCAGTATTTGTATATTTTTCCATTCCTTTCCCTCTCTTTGTGCTTGACCCACTTTAATATTAAATATTTCTGACTACACACCCAGAAAAATAGGGGAAATACTACTCCAGCTCATTTTGCTAAGATGTTAAGAAGGCTGGTGGATAAATTCCCACAACTGTGAGGTATCTGTGATCCTGCCACTTCACAACCCCTTCTCCCTCCCCAGCCTTCCCCAAACCTGTACTGCATCTGTGCATGATCAGGGAGAACAGAAACCCTTCTTTTACGCTGTCTTATCTCAATATCCTTTGTATATGCCATGCAGCAGCTTATGAATGCCAGCCGCTTTTCTCTACTTCTGTCTTACAAAGGTTGTGTTTTTCAGTTCCAAGGGAGAAACCTATCATTCCCAAACAATTGAAGAGATTGTATCTGAACATAAACAAACAAAAACTGTCCGTAGGGAACATGGAAAATGTTTTTCTCTAAAGAAGCAGTTCCCGCACATGCCCCCAGAGTCCCTAGAGCCCTGCTGTGGCTTCTGCAAGAGTCCACCCTGGAGCTGATTTTAGACGGTGGGAAAGTGGGACTGGCAGGAGAGACTGTGTGGCAGCGAGGGCTACTGCTCCTCCTGCACACCCTCTCTGTGTCCCTGCTAGGAGGTGTCTGGAGATGGGCCAGGTGATGAGGAGAGGAGAAGAAAAGCTATACCTTCAAGTGGTGTGAACCCCAAGCTGCTGCCCATTGCCTCAAGCTGGCCTGAAGGAGCAGGGTGTGAGGGGAGGAACAGAGGTCAGCTGCAGGGGTAGACCCATGCTTGGTTTGGAGCTGGTTTCTTTTCCTCACTGCAGTTTAAATGAAGCTACTCCATGTTGTGTGGCCAACGAGACACAAGAAGGGATATGGACCGGTATATCACCGATATGTGATTCCTGTTGGTAGCAATTACATTTCAGTTGCATTCTGTATGTAAAGCAATTCAGAACAACAAAATACGTAGACGGAAATAAACAAAGCTTAGTTGAATTACCCTCTGATGTAGTCTAATCCAGAAACACTTAGGAAACCTTTGACGAACAAATTTAATGGCATTGTATGAGTTTATATCCCATCCTCTAATTAGAAATCTAATTACACCTCCAGGACATTGGGTCACAGTTTGTCCCATTTCTTTTCACTGTGAAGCACCCAGGACATTTACCATAGATAGTGGGTCTGAGCCTTTCAAAAGAGAAACTGCTTTTCCAGCGTGCTCACTGAGAAGAAGACAAGCCTATAAACAACATAATCATGCAAGATCCAATAGAAGCACTGCAGATAGGAAATATGAAGTATTAAACAAGACTCAGAAATGGGAGACACAATTGTCAACAATTAGTTCTTGCAGGGAACATTCACAGCTGGTGTAGCTGCAATGATTCATGCAGTGATATGCTGGCTGAAATGATCTGGAAATGTATCCTTCCAGCCTGACCACCTTTATTTTTGAGGGGATACTTTGCCATCCTTCCAAGTACCTCATTACAGCCTATGTTATCTGACTAGTATCCTTCACGTCACGGCATTATCGTACTGTCAGTTCCTGAGACAGAGACACATCATCTCAAAATGCTCATCAGCTCAAAAATCCATTTTAAACTCTGCTTCTTTGGAAGAAGCAAACTGAATTACCAGCAATGAGAACAAACTTCACAACAGAAGCTGGCCTTTTGTTCCTCCACTGACGGTTATATTGTAATAGGTAACATGTCAGGAATAATTAGACAGTTTGGTTTATTTCCCATCAGATTTTTTTCCCCATTAAAATACAATATAAGGCAGTCCTGAAGAAACAGACATTTCAGACGGAAATATCACACCAAGATGCATGAGGCAGAAAGCTCTTTTATAATGCTGAATGCAGCTCTAAATGTAAACACTGTTTACATTTGAATGTGAATACTCACAGAAGCCTCAGAAAGGTGTGATTTGGCTCCTGTGGATCTCCTGAGCTTTCTGTGACTGGCGTTTCTCCCGGGGATAATTTATAAACTAATATTCCCTGTTGCGAGAACATTGGCAGGCTTGAGGACAGAATAGCTACAATTTTCACTGTAACATGGCTGGCTCACATCCAGAAACTGCGGAAAGAATTTGCCACAAAAATGAGATAAAAGGGAAATTCTTACATATGCAATATTAATGACACCATGAAAAAAAAAAAAAGGCACATTTTGAGCAAAAGTATACAAAGACAACACAGATAAACAAAGTTGAACAATACGGAAGAGCAAGGTGGATTTTTTTAGATTACAAGAAAATGTAACCTATAGGTTGTACAAAAAGAAAGTATAAATAAAATTATAAAACAAGAGCGTCTCGCTAACCCACACCATTAAGTGGACACTGGAAGCTGCACAGATTCCCTTCTTAAATACTGGAATTTTTGATCTAGGTCAAAGGTTTCACAAGCGCCATGAATCAACAGATATGGTAGGCTTGACAATGTATACTGAACCTCTTTGGAACTTCTTAAATTAGAGTAACTGCTGAAATAAGATACACTAGCGTTGCTGGCTGCCTAGACACCGTTCTATTTTAATAAGTGTCATGGATGCTCTGGGGCATATCAGAAATAAATGGCAGTAAGTAGGTAGGAAGCCAAACCTCTGTGACTTCCAGCAGAATTGCAATGCAAATAAACTCCAGTGAAGTCTTTCACAACCTCTCCAGGGTTATCTGTACACCATTGTTTCCAGTCAACAATTTATAAACTTGAATTTGCTGATTATCCTGTCTGGACAATAGACTCCAGCTGCTAATACTTTATATAACGTCAGACTTTGACAAGTGATTATCAGACTAACTAATTTCACCTTTACAAAGGTACTGTGATAAGTTTGTTTTAAAAGGTTTAATTTTCTTCTATCAGTTTTACCTCTGTGCAGCTCTACTGACTGCAGTGAAGCTGAATACCATTTATTCTGGTATACGTGAGAAAAGCAAATTAGGACCAAGAGATTTAATATGCAGGCAAAAAGACCCTTCCAAAATCCTGAGCAGGTTTGGCTTCAAAATAAATCCTCATGAATGAGGGGAAAAATAGATAATGCATCAGGCATTGTCCTTGTCTTCTGCCCTTCCACTCTTGTCCCACTGCCTCACTTTTTTTTCCTCCAAAATATTCCAAATAGCACAAGTATATTTAGCCATTTATATTCAAGAACTAAACTTGGTTGTCAAATTGTATCTAGGAAAAAATAGCATTTTCCTATTATTTTCACTCTCTATATAATTTTTTTAAATTGTCTATATAATGTACAACTGATACTTTGCAATTACCCCACTCACACAAAATTCTTAGTGTACGTATAAGCGAATTTGAAAGATATCTTGTACAAGAAGAAAGCAGTCAACATACCAGAGAAAAGGTATACTGAAAAGAAAATCTTTAGGTAATAGTGAAAGGCAATAAAGACATTCAAAACCCCTTGTATGTTCACACTAACAAGTGATTTTTTTTATTCACGAGCTTGTGAACGAGCTTGGCACTCTAGGGGCAGGCTAAACATGTGAACAGAACTTCTTTAAGGAACATTTTGTTTCCAGCTATGTACATGAAAGGTATTTTATGAGAAGAAAGTTGCTGTAGTCACAGCCTAGCAAAGCAAACTTACTAATTAACTGCAGTCTGCACCACTTGCGCTTAGCTACGTGCACTGGCTGATAACACTGCATTCAGTGCCGGTTTGCAAACAAATTTAAATATTCCATGCACAGCTTCTGGGAAAGAAGCCATCCTTCTTCATGCTGCAGCTTTGGGATGCAACATTTATTAGTGACTTCTTATTTTTCCTGGCTTTGTGATGCTGGGAGAGTTAGCAGTGCTTTGAATCCTCTAAGATATATACTCACACAGTAGGAATGGGGAAGGGAACGAACTACCATGAGGGATGTAGCAGAGGGAGGAATGTGAAGAGATGCCTGTGCAATGTTGGTTGGCAGTATGGCTGTCTGGAAAAACAAATTCTCTTTTGTGGCATATGCAGAGGTTTTGAAATCACTTTACTCTCTGTGTCAGGATGAAAATTACTTCTATTTAAAAATTACATCAGAAATAAATAAAAGCAAAGACTATCCACACTGAGTATCTAATAACCAGCCTCAATATCCTTCGATCTTCTCTGTGTCTCTGTCTACCACTTGACCATCCCTTTTCTGTCAGGCCCAAAACCTTCACCTTCTGCTTATCCAATTCCCCTTCCCTGCCCTTTTTTTCTACCCTGCAGAACAAATGATGCCTTATTTTTTGTTGGTCACTCAGCCTGAGGAGTAGTTGCACTTAATTTGAAAGGGAAATGTTGAAAGTTTTTGTCAGACTGTTTGTTGTGAACTCTTGGAGATGACTGGTGTTAGCTTTATGCTGCATACTGCATCAAGGGTTTGTGAACAAAAGGGTCCTTCTTCAGGCAAATGAATGGGTTTTCTTCCCCCCTCTTAAAACACTTCTCCTCAAAAAAAGCTTCCTGCTCAACCTGTGAAACACTTATATAGCAACTCCAACTTGAATCATCAAATACTTAGGAGTGAAAGCAAAGAAAGAATAAACCTAGGTTAGGCAGAGTAAGGCTGACGCGTACACACTTCTTTAGAAATCTGACCCTATTACTGGATGAAGAGTGCTCATCCCCAGGGACTGCCATAGCTTAAATCTGAGGGACAATGAACAGAAATAATTTATGGACCCATAGCCTATTTACTAGTTGAGAACAAGTTTCCAGAAATGTTCCATGGCTGACTTAAGACATCAATTTGCAGCTCCTGCTTCATGATATTCACTGTGATTCCTACAAGCATGCTACAGCTGGTTTATACCGGCCATGGCTGAATTCATGCTTCCTAATAAAATTTGTAAAGGAGTATGCTATGATGCTACAGTCTATTTGAAGTGATAAATGAAGCAATCCTTACAGCATATAAACTTCAAGATGATACGTTGCGTGTCTATAAATGTTAGGTACCATGATATACTCTCCTAGGCCATGGAGGCCAATTCTGGTCTTTAGTGTTGAATATAATTTGACTCTAATTTTCTCTACAGAAAGGATTAATCTGGAAGCACCTCCTACCTCCACCTCGTTACACCTCTTAGAAGCCCTTGATGTAAGAGTTAATTTATTCTGTCTCATAATTAATCATTTCTCATTGTGAAAAAGTAGTGTCATTTACATTGCCTGTGTTCATTTTACCATCAATATAGTAAGTGACATTTCCTGTAATTAAGTAGAAATATTACATTAAACAATTAAGATACACGTATAACAGAAGTGAGAAGTGAAACAGAACCAATTTGCTGTGAACATGCCAGTGCTCACCAAGGTGTTTGCTTCTGGAAGCTGCACAACAAGGCAAAGAAATACACATAACTGGTGTTGCTGGCAATTTGGGAATTTTAGGTCCCCACCTTGAATTAACCTTTAAAAAGCCACATGATTTTGAGTATGAGTGTTTCAGCAAAAATCATTGCTGTCAGACCACATTGTTATTTATGCTAGCCATGTACTTATAGCACAGTTCTGTGATGCTACTTCTGCACTGTCATGGTCATTACAGATTTCATCAAGACCATCATCCTTCTATATTCTCTTGAGAAGGATGGCAATAAAGATGAAAGATAGCCAAAAAGCAGAGGAACTACTCTGTGAAGATCCTTGATTTGAAAGTACTATAAAAAATTTCATCTTAAAAAAAGAATATTAAAATCAATAAAAAAGGGTGAAAGAACAGAAACATAGTTGATGATAGGGGCACTAATGCTGAAAAATGCTGTAATGAAAAGACCTAATTATCAAGGGGTTTTATTCAAATAATTAAAAAAAAAAAAGAAAAGAAAAAAGAAACAAATGAACAAACCAAGACAAACAAAAACAAAAAAACCAAATAAAGATCTGATGTCTCTTTTACTTCCTTTTTCCTTTTTATAACACACAGTGAAAAAAATCTCCTAAAAGCACAGTCTATTGAACTAGTAATATACTATACAAAGGTACCAAAAGACAATATATTTAACATCCAATCTATACCTTTTAAAGTATATTAGACATACATAGAAGAACTGGAACTATCATACTAGGTTAGACCTACAGAAGAAATTACTGTGGCTCTGTCTAAATATTAATGCTGTCTTTGAAACTGGTCATCACCAGATAACTGAGAAGATGGCAGAAGACCCTTCAATCAAACAGGTGCAATATAACTTGCCCCTTCTGTCAGCTATCATCTGGTTTCATATAGCAGTACTAGCCTCATTTAGGTTACATTGAGCCCTGGAGCACAAGGTCTAATGGTCATTTCAATTAGTATTATTACATTGCTTGTATACCATTTGTTACAACTCCAGGTACTGGTGCTATCCACAGGAATATTTAGTCTCACTAGGAATTTTCATTGGTCTCATTTCCTCTGAGAATGAATTCTATTACCTAATTACACATGGTAGAAAAAAGCATTTCCTTATAATGGTTTCCAGCTTACCTTTTATTTTTCTTGTTGCTATACTATTTATCAAAGGACAGGGACATTCTTATTCTTCCATTTAAATAGCAGTCACAGTTTCACATACTTTTGAAACATTTGCTGTTATTCATCTCCTTTCTAAATCGAACTATTGCATCTTTTCAAACTCACTTCTTGAACGTTGTTTCTTGTTTGTGATCACTCTCATTGTCTTTCTCTGAACACACTCTAATATATGATATACAAATTCAAGTCTTCATTCTTCAAAAGCCTTAACACTGCTTGTGACCCATCAGATACTTAATTCAAAGCATACAAATTCCCTGTCCTCTCAATGGGACTTTTTGTGTAATTTAATAAATTTAGAAGACGTTGCTGATCGATGTTGCCAGACACATGCTTGGGCCTACAACCAAAAAAACCACAAGCAATTTTATTAGTCACCCTAGAAGACAATCTGTGTAGGTATTAATTTCAGCCACAGACTCACATGCTTAAAAATAAGCCCATGGTTAAGCCTTTGCTTCTTCAGATTAATGCCAATCTGCATATGTTTGCTCCCAGAAGACCATACACTTACTATGTGAACACACTATGACAACAATCTGCATGGAAACACAGTGATATTGGGTTAAAAAAAAAATTAAAAAAAAAATGTGAAAAGCAAACTGAATTATGAAACCAAATTACAGCTAAACACAATGACAATAAATAGTTTTAGCTGCAGGCAATAAAATATTGCATCATTAATAAAACTAAGTGAAGAAAAATTTTGCTTGTCACTTTCATTTATAACTTAAATTTTATACTTTAGCCTTACATGGTAGCTCAGTGCATTACACATCTCTCAGGCAATTCCCCTCTGGCCCCAGCAGTCATGAGTTACTGTGGTTTCAGAAAGTGGTGACTGGGTAAATGGAAACTGGTTTTCAAGGATGAAATAATGGCCTAATCCAAGATTGTAACAGTTTTAAAGGAAAAACAGTTGAGACAGAGAAATAGCAAGGAATTGATTAGATGGAGGTTAAAACTGCAGGTCCTCATGGATGTGGGAGACAAACTTGAGAGGAACTTATGGAGCATACTTAAGCTGTTGTGAGATTAATCATTCATGAGTTTGCACATGCCATTGGTAATGGATACAAATAGTGCTGCTCTTGACCTTCTCAGTGATCCAAACACCAAACCCATTCCACATCCTAGCTTGTAGAGGCCATTCAAGAGACTCACCCAATTCAAAGAAAGGGTTGAAAAAATAGGTTATAAAAACCTCTTAATTCCACCAACTGATGCCAAGAAAAGCCAAGAAGAAATAGTGGCAAATTATCTCAGTCAGTCATGCAGTGTAAGGAGCTGGGGTATCAGTGGTGTTAGTGAAGACACACCTCAGTAACAACACATTTGGCTTTCCTTAATAAATATAAATCAGAATAACCCCATTTATGGCTGTAAAGAGTTATGGTTGGTTGGAATCTTGTCCTGCACATTCTTGGTATACCTCTAGTTCAGGTATCGAGTCTGAGGAGATCCATTAGGTAGGTACCCAGCATCAAGTCCTTCACATCTGAACAATATTTTTGAGCGAGAAGAAAGAAACAGCTGAATACAAAGCTCCTCGCATTACCAGTTTCAAAAGAAATAAGAAAACTCACCAGCAGGCCTCAAGAGAGACAGGGATCAAGGAATGCAGAAAGGAATAATAGTTAAATGTGAAGCTTCCCTTGAGATCTCCCTTCTACCCACTAGAGTAACTAATCATTCCTACCAACTCCTGTCCTTTCCTTTCAACCACTTAAAAGAATATGGCACGTCTGCTAAACCCAGACATTAGTTTTGGTTTTATGGTGTGAGTGAGCAGTGAAATAGGTCTTTTATTATTTTACTGCACTTATTTTCTTGTTCTATGCTTTTATGTGAGGGCACTTTATGGACAACTTGTTGTAAACTGCTGAGTCATTTATAGTTTATTCCTGTAATATGTTTCATACTGAAGTTGAAAACTCTGTTGCAGTAGACAAAATTCAATCTAAGAAAGTGAGCAGCCTAGAAATAAGAGAAAACTAGCAGGAGGAAATTTGTATCAGCTGCAGCCTAAAGACATTGATAAAGATTCTGAGAAGTCTTAGATTTATTGTCCAAGGAAGTAAATGGAAATGCTGCTCATGACTTTGGGCTTCAATGCTGGGACTCCATAATGTCTATTTCATTTATCCAGTAGCAAAAGAATCTTCACAGAATTATCCCAAAGCAAAGACCATACAAGAATCCTGGGAATTCACCGTACTTTTTTGTTTCAAATTTTTGTACATACATATATACATTCAACAGCAAATGCAACTGTTTCCAGATTCCTAGTGATTCCCAGTATCGTTACTGCTATTTGGTTCTAACCTTCCTAATTTACATTCTGTTTAAACCACACAGGGCTTCCTTGGATCAGGAAAGATTGATACTGGCAGACTGGAGACCAAAAGGAAAGATGTATTATAAAGATAAACAAATGCACATCTCACCAGTATCGTCTGAACCTGTCCAGATTGTTGGAATCTTGTGTTAGGTCTTGTGTTAAAAAATTACTGCTTGCTACATTGACTAATTGAGTTAATTTTTGCAGTTAAACTTTCCTTCATAAACAGCATTGAAAAGTGTTTCTTATAACCTAAATATAGAACATACCTTTTCCTTGCCCATTACATTGCTTAATTGGCATCTTTTTGCACTGCCAAGCTTTAAGGATTAATCCATCACATTATGTATCTATGCACCGAAGTTCATTTTGCTACTGTAAAATGTGCACATATTTAATATTAAACCTAGTATTACAACTTTCCAGTTAATATATCCATGTAATCCTCTATTTTATCTAAAAGGAGCTAAGCCTTAATTTTACAGGTAGAAATCAGATTACAGAAAACTGAATAATACAGTTACTACCATAGGCTTTCCCATGGGGTTTAATCAGAGACTACCTGACTTCAATGGGTGTGTATTAAGCCATTAGAAAGGTAGATGAAAATTAGGTATCTGAGTCACTTAAATTTGAATTTGACTGAATTTGAATTTCTTTAAACAAAACTTTCTCCATTGAAACCACATGATTTGAAAAACATTTATATACCAACATAGCCGTTGGTAGATTTGGTACCATAAAAACCTGTTTGCTCTGGAATTTTGTGGTCTGTGTGTTTAAACACTGCTAATGGGGCCCAGGTTTAGGTCTTTTGTTTATTGAATAATTTGTCAGATACAAAGCTGCCTTCTGACTTTGCTCTATTGATTTTTACTGAATTCTCAGAGAACTACAATTCTTCACTCCAAAAAAAAATGTGCCCCTATTTCCTTATTTTGATTCTTATTACCTGGGATCAGTTGTAATGGTGTAGGTTTCTTCACACGGAAAAAACAGGCTTGAGCTATATGGGGTGATCCAAAACAATCTCACAAATGGGTGCTCCAGATGTCCTGTAGGTTTTTAATCTTCTTGATATAATACACCGTGATAGAAACTAGCATTTTTGAAACTAACAATTTTTTATAGCACTTCTGTACCATAAAGCCACTCAGTGGATGTTTCACTCACTCATGAATGACTGGCTGAGATGTCCTTTTTGGCAGTCACTAACTTAGGGACCAAGCTGTCACTGTTGAACTATGGTGATGTTCCTGTGCTTACTTCCAACAAACACATTTATGAATAATCTTTGCTATAATTACAGACAGGTAGCTGAAGGCAAGAACCAAATCAAATAATCACAAAACTAGGGAAAAAAAAAAAAAAAAGGGGGAAAGAAAAATAACCATTTACTATGAAGATGATTTACTGAATAATACCCATAGGGCATTGTCTTGGCCTTCAATCCAGTCAATGTACTTGGAAATTTTAACATGGAAAAATTCTTTTTAAAACCAGAAAAATATCTCATTTTCAAACTGTTTGAAATGTCTCTCATATTAGGGTCATCCAGTGGGAATCCAGCTTCATCTGGATTTTCCAAAGACAGGAACATCATCTTAGTTAGCCTTACTCCGTCTTATTTTCAGCGTATTTTTGTCTGCCTGTCAACTTCTTCATATATTTTCTCATTATTCTAACTTTTCTTTTCTGTTTTCCAAATGATTTTTTTCTTGAGTCCCTAATTCAACATTCTCCTGCCAATAGATACCTGCTTATCATCTCACATAACATGGAGGTCTCAAAAAGCTTTATTGTAATGAAGAATTATCTGCATCATGACTTACATAATTTTCATTGGATCCTATCTCTCTTCACCATCCCAGCATCCACATGATCATTTTGCTCCAGCTGTGCAAAGTATATATTGTCTTTTTTTCCTCACTGGCCGTCAGTCTGGAACACCCAAATAGCCTAATCATAGGCCTAGGTAATTTGCAAATAGTATCTCATAAAAACCTTGCAGATTGTTCTCATCATCTCTGTGATTTGCATGTACTTTTCTGGATAAGACTCATTAGACTTCTACAATTCAAGATGTAGAGTCCAGTTTTCCAGGCTTAATGGAGTCAGTGGATATCTAGTAAACACAGTCAGGGGAGCACAGAATGCCACACCTCTTTTCCTGAAGTAAACAACTAAAATATGCTAGTTAATACACTCTAAAAATGCCTCTGCATCTCCACTGACTTTAAAAGAAACTCACTCACCCAGCCACCCAGGTGCAGACATTTATGCTGCAGGCTTCTAAATTACGTGATGTGTATCCTGCCTTAATGACCACATCCTTGTTTTCACCAGAAGACAACAACGAAAAGATTTCATTTACAACGTAAATAACAAATCATAAAACTCTCTAATCAAACTTTAGGCTGTGAAACAATTTTCTCAGGAAAGTGGTGGAAAACTATTTGTAACACCAGAAGCTAACCAAGGCAAATATACAGAAAATATGGTTTTGTGACTAAAAATATTTACCAATGCTAAAGCTTCCCATGAAGCAGTTTCTTGCTACTGTCTAAACAAAGTGACCAAACTAGTCCAAACTCAAAAATCTTTTATAGTAGGTTCCAAGTTTCTATTCCATATCCTCATCCTGTTATGCTGACATAGCAACTGTAGTGGAACAGGGAAACAAAATAACAGAAACTGAAACTACTATACTGAAGACCAGATCTATTTTTTGATATTTATTTGAGATGGAAGCTTTCATTTAATTGGTACTAATTGCCCTTAATTGTCAGGTGCAAAGAGTATTTTCTAATGCTGGTGTCCCTTGAGGCAATTAAGTATGAACATTATTAGTATGAGTCCTCCGTCTTTCAGGAATCTTATATGAAAAAGTGTTGGTTTTGATAAATTTACAGTGATTTTAGTGGTTGAAAGCCCTTCAGATTCCTCAGGCCAGCTGTCTGCTTTGGATACTAAAGAAGAAAGGTCTTAAATCGGCCACAGTGCTAAATGAAGAAACCAATGTAGAGACTGTCCTTAGTTTTAAAGCACATATTCTTAAAAAATAGAAATTACTTTCCTCTCCAACTAAAAGGACACATGAATACACATTCCACTTTATATCTTTTCTTGGAAAATTTTATTCCCATGGCCAAAAGACTGTAACAGCAGTGGTCAACTCACTACAGTGAAAATACTTAAGCAATATGCAGAAGTAATATGAACTTATTTATAGTAGCACTGAGATAGTAATCACTCCAGTAGTCCAATAATATTCCAGGAGTACTTATTCCTGACAATCTTTTAACTTAAGCTTGAGTTAAAGCAAGTTGCAGCACTGCCTTTTTACTTGTGCCATTAAACAAGCACCACAATTAAACAAACCCAGCTGAAAAAGTTGTGATTGACATTTCTTTTGTCTTTTGGGCTCAAAATCATACAGCATTATTTCAGCAATGGAAGTGAGACACCCTTCTTGCACTGCAAAAAGAATAATAAGGTTGTCCAGTTCCCAGGAAAGAAACCATGAAGTTATAGCTTGAAATTTAACAGTTAAGTGATAACAGAGGTAAAGTTCATCTGACTGCAATCAAAATAAACAACGAAAGAGTTGTCATATAGAAATGATCCTCCTTGGAGAGGATAAAAATGTGTGGGTTAAGAGATCAGTAGAACATCTTTTAAACACTACCACAAACTCCTTTGAAACACTTGTAGTGATGGAAAAGCTGAGAGATGTCTCAGAAACACACAAAAATGTTACAGGACAAGGAAAGTGAAATGCAAAACAAAGTAACAGAAGAGAAGCAATTACTGAAACCACAGTGAAAAACACAATAGAACTCAATGTTTACCCAAAGGAATTTATTCTCAGTGAGTTTTTGACCTCACATAAGGGTTTGTCTTCATACATAAGAATCCATCTTCCCCAAGCTAGTCCCTGAACTGGAAGCACAACTGTGTCATGCTCAAAAGCAGCATAGTATGGCACTGTGCATGAAAAAAGCCTTGTCAAGAGCAGAAAGGAGGATTATAAGCAATTTTTGACAGCACTGGGAGTCTTTTATCAGACTGAAGTTTGTAAAAAAACATTCATGAAAATAAGAATCAGAACCAACATCTCTTACTAGATACATGCAAAATGCTACTAAACCTCTCCAAAATAAAGACAGAGATTTTTAATGACACCTATTATGTGTTTTATTCCCTTCAATTTAAATAATAACCAAGAGACTCCTACCAAAATGCTTAAGCACCCTGGTGCACCATTAGCAATACAATTAAATCACAGCAGCGTTAAACATCTCATCAAGAGCTCAGCCAACCTACAAAATTACTTCTCTATCCTTTCATTCCCTAGAAAGCTTCCACTCAGTTCCTGTCCATCTAATTTCCTTAAGCCATCTTTGAGATTTCCTGAGCAACTGTAATGGAGCCATGGAGGATTGAAGGCATTGAAGAAAGCCAGTACAGTCTGTTAAAGGTATTTGTCAATGCAGATACATGAAGAAGCACAGAGCTATACGGCTTTTCAGGCATCAGATAAGGGAGTAATAACAGACTCTGCAGCTGTGTAAAGCAACTACTGTCTTGTACTTTGACTTTCTGGATAAAGCACAGTCCTGCCTATTAAATATAGTTTGATATTTTCCTCCCAACACCTTTCTCAAGAAGACCACGCAAAAGATACTGCCTCTGAATCATGCAGAGAAAAAGATTACTTCCCTTCTGGAGACTCAGGGCAGAAAAACCAGAACCCACAGTTCCTACTTCAGTCTGTGGCTGAGGTCTGTCGCTGCTGGCTCAAAGTCCACAGGGCATTTGCTCTACTGTAGCAAAGATGCAAAGCCACTTCTCTGCTGTGATTTTTACACAGACAGTGGACAAGTGTCAGCCAACAGACCTCTCTGGAGTACTCTGGCTGCTAATGCAGCTTCACTCTCACCCCACTGACACAATCTCCAAAGGATCTATAAATAACCAAAAGAATTCACATAGTGCTGAAATAAACACAAGGGGCCAGATTGCATTGGTGTAACTGAGAGAAGGAATCTATTTGGGCTGCTGGTGTTCCTCTTACAATCAGATTGCAGCAATGTGCAGATGTCTGTAATGCACTGACCTAGCGTACCATGGAGAAATAGAAATCAGGTACTGTGTAATCTGTACTTACACTTGGTAAACAAAAAAAAACCCAAAGATGTATCCCTTAGTAGTTCCCAACAATGTTAATATGGCCTTCTGATCTAGTTTTTCTGAAAACAGAAACACTTACTTGTCATGGTATCTTCTGTTTCTTACACTTGGATTCATCTACTCTGAAGACCCATGCAGCTAAACCATCAACCTGATTTTCAACATTATGGCCAGTTGTTTACTCAGACTCCCTAGTACTTCTTTCATCATCGTTTTGAAAAAGATGATCCAGAGAAAGAAAGGCTGATTTCACTGCAAAGAAGCACCCTCAATAAAATAAAATAAAATACTTCACATTCCCTCTGCTCAGATAATGCCTGCAGCCATAGAGTGGGTGACATTACTGAGAACAATGACATCTATTCAAACTTGTAAAGCAAGCATTTGATAGACATGCTTCCTCTGACACAATAACTTCAATGAATGAGCTGTTAGCTTATCTAGCTTCTACACTTTGAAGCATACAGTCAAGCACATACCAGCAGTCCTAGACTCAAGTTTATTAGTTTGAGAAATGTTTTCCATTTCACACTGAAAGGAATGAAAAATGTGACAGCTTATTTTATTTGCTGGGCTTTTGCAGATTGAAAGAAATGACAGTGAGCATTAATTTACCATGCAGTTATGAGGAGATGAGCAGAGAGCAATGAATTTCTAAGAATCATCTTTCTCAGACCATGTTACACAATCTTATTCTTTGCTGTATTCACAGTTGACATCCCACAACATTTAATTGTATGGAAGATGTCACCTAACATGGATACATCTTGTGCATTTGTCTAAAAGATTAGTGCATGAGGTATTTATCTCTCTATATTTAGGCCTGCGGCTTATGTTGATGCCACTGGAAATTATTTTATTGAGTAAATCAGTCATTCAGATATTGCTGCCTATGAAAAATTTCCAGTTGGACAGGACGGCTCACACAAATAAGTGAGTAAACAAGTAAATGCTCTATTAAAAACAGTTTCTAAGTTACCCAGAAGCTACTTTCTTATGTTAAAAAAAGAAAGGAGGGAAAACCCCCAAAACCAGACCTTAGCATATCCTTTCCAATCTCGCTTTGGGAAGGAAGATGCTTTTTTGCTAACACACATACACTGTAGTCCTCACTGCAGCTAAAAAAAATCCTTGTTATAATGTGCAACAAAATCCAGTTGATAGAATTAAATAACACTGTCAAATCACACTTATCTTGTTCATGTAAACTTCGATTAGTTTGCAAAGCTTGCTGATTTTTGAACTTCATGAAGCCTGTTTTCTTGATAGAGGTGTAGTCTAATTCTGTAACATTTCAATACATTTTTTTTTTTTTTTAAAGCTGGGACTTCCAAGACCATAAAAACATTTATAGTCAAAGGAAGAAATGACATCTTTTAAGATCATCAGGAGCATTAAAAAGGATTTACAAACATAACAAACAAGTTTACAAACTGCACACTAAATGTTGGCATTGGATTTGCAGATGGCAGGCCAATTTCCATTAAGTGATCACGGCAGCTCCACAAGTACAAAGACAGAAAGATATATCCTGGCCTATATTTCTTTAAGCATTTCTTAGAAAATCTCATCTTTCATTGGCTACGGAATACTAATTCATAGTATTTCACAACATGTAATAAAAATTTGGAGGTTTTAATGTCTATATCTATATTGTATTACTGTATATATATTGTGGTATTTATATTGTGATATAGATACCATTTTCATGCCCCATTTAACAACAGTCTCATATTTAATATGAGGTGATAATAATCTGAATTGATTTTAACTGTTCTTCTCTTGGGCTTGGAAAAAGGAATCTCTCTATCTTAGCTATGATAGTGGAGCCAACATTCTTATTCTGTGATGAAAACACAGTTGTATCAGTGATCTCAGATGCTTAGGACTATGTACAGACATCCTTAAGTCAGTGTGTGGAAAACAGACTTTGGAAGTGGCCTGTATTGTTTCATGTAATGACAGATTTTCAAAGGCTTGATCCCTGCCCCCCTGCAGAACAGGTCAGCTGCAATTTACTACATATCCTTTGTGATTATTTAAAAGTATTCTGATTGTTCCACATTATAGGTTATATGAGAATTGTATGCATACTAGACAACTTCCAGCTGTCTAGTATTAGGCCAGTAATGAAAGTGCATTACTGAGTCAATTAGAAATCCATTGAGGCCTACTGTAAAGTCTTCATTGATAACATGAGGTTTTCTGCCACTAAAAATCTTTTATAAAACAAGAGAAAAATTAGTCCCATTGTAGAATAACCAAAACTTTTTTTTTTTTTTACAGTATGGCAATAGCTAAGCATCACAATAATGCCAGATCCAGCTTTCTAGGAGGAACACAAGCAACTTGGATAAATCTTGAAAATGCCACATGAATTGCTCATGTAATTTCAGTAAATAGACGGATAAGAAATGGCTTTAAGCAACTATATAGACAGATCATTAAAATCTAAACAGCTATATAGTATGTATTATGAGAATAAAAAAAGTGATAGTTTTGAATGATGCCAGTGTTATTTTTCTTGAGGACACTACGAAGAACATTCAGCATGCCTGCAGATATGTAAGTAATCGTTACCTACACAGGCCAAGAACCATCTAAACTACACAGGTTTACACAATCCAAAGGTTTTGTTAACTATTCAATGGCTGATGATATCATTACAGAGCATCTTATCAAGTGAGTCATTTGAAAAGGAAATCAAGAATGTTTCAGTTTAAACAATCCTTCAGTGAGGGCTGCCCTACTTCGAAGGCCTGTTTAATGAACTTGTAAACTGCACTATAAAGTTAAAGGAAAATCTGACTGCTCATTTTCCTTGTTTATAGCTTCTTTAGGAAACATCTGCTAGCCATTCTGCTGCTGCTTCTTCCCCTGACCCCTCCCACCCATCCCCCTTTTTTCCCTGCTACTGTTACTTCTTACATGCTATTGATTCAGGGATTGAAAGTTTAGCCAATCTTCTAGTCCTTAAAACCTGACATTTTGGGTTTAGTTGAGGTCACCTGAGCAATGAAGAAACTAACAACTGTTTGTTGGAATTTGACTGGGGAAATGATTTTTCTCCCCAGGGGGCAGAATTGTGACCTGGTTACATGGTGGGAACACAAGTGAGCTTTTTTTTGAAGAATTTACCCTTCTTGCAACTATGTCACCACACGTATACAATCCCAAGCTATTAGGCTGATGGAAAATGCAGTTTGAACACTACGCACAAGCCTGACTGAGACAAAGCTGACATTTTATTAACAAGTGTTATATTTGTAAGTTGTGTAGCCCCAACTTTACTCTGGAATTTAAAAGGTCAGTGCAGGCACTAAATAAGGCTTCAAACCTCTAAGACGTGCTGTGAAAGACAGCTGGCATGGTACATAGAGCTCTGCCACAGAGTGATAAAAGAATGAAGTGAATATTTTAGCAGTGAGCTGTCACTAATTAACACAGATTTTATTAACTTGAAAGATAAATATATTTGGAAATGGTAAGTGCTCCAGAAAGAATGTTTGGCCATCAATTGTGCAAGTGTTAGCTAAGTAGGAAACACACAAGACATGCCTTGGCTAGGAACTGAAGCATCGAGGCCGAACATCTCCAGACTTAGAGACATGAAGCTGTTGAATTGGATGACGACATCACATTGACCGCAGAAAATCTTCTGGGTACAGTGGAATGACTTCTGGTTGGCATCCTTTTAAAATGAGAGAAGAGAGGCATTTTCTGAGTGTCATGCCTAACACTTGCACTTTCCTTCAACTCCATAGCCTGGTGACACCAACCTCCAGGTGCTGTGGAGCACCAGCACCTTGAAACAGCAATACCAGAGACTTTCATCCACAGGATTACAAACATGAGGTGCCAGGAAAAGTGTTTCTCCAACATCTGGCTCTAAGTGTTGGCATGACAGGACTGACAGTACTGTCTCACATTTCCAAAAGGTTCAGGGGTGTGAAGCATGTGAAGGGAAAGGTATAAAAGTAAAGTTTCCACTGATTTTTTTTATCCTTCAAGGATATTTCATATTGCTTCTTTACTCCCAGGAAGTTTTAATATACATGAAATATACATGAAAGGGTATATTTTCTTGTATCAATGTAAAATAGAGCAGAGGTGAAGCTTTTGCTGTTAATACAGAATAATCTTACAAGGTTCCTACCCAATCACACAGCATGAAAAAAGGCTACTGAAGGCCACAGATATACTACCTGGGACCAGGGGGAAGAGTACAAATATGAATACACAATCATTATAATTTGAAAGTGCTTCTCTGATAATGTCCTTTAAGAGGGACCACAGTGATTTCCTCTTGAAAGGAGTTCGAGATGGCCATGTTGCCCCAACATTAAGTAAAAAAAAATCTCCTTAAGTATTAAAAATATTTAAACCCTGTGGTAATATGGAGACAACTTATTGTGGATTCCTTCATGGAAGACCACAACCCATGCTAGCAAATCATAAGCCATCTTATGTGTGTGTGTGACCACCAAGAACTTTATGTGTGATCACCATGTCAAATCATATTCTCCCAAATAGCTCCAATACAATGCTTTAATGGGCACTTTAATGGTCAGCATGCAGTGGCCACATCTCAACAACAAATAATTTTGAGAACATCCATCCTGATATTGATATACAGCACCAAACTTATTCTACCTACTAAATAAAAAGTCAAACTGCTGGACAAGTGGGCCACAGAGTTAAGAAACTGTCCATCAGTGTACATCACCCACATTTGCAAATTACCAGAGCATTGCAGGCAATGGCAGGCAATCATAGAATCATAGAATAGTTAGGGTTGGAAAGGACCTTAAGATCATCCAGTTCCAATCCCCCTGCCATGGGCAGGGACACCTCACACTAAACCATGCCACCCAAGGCTCTGTCCAACCTGGCCTTGAACACTGCCAGGGATGGAGCATTCACAGCTTCCTTGGGCAATCCATTCCAGTGCCTCACCACCCTTACAGTAAAGAACTTCTTCCTTACATCCAATCTAAACTTCCCCTGTTTAAGTTTGAACCCATTACCCCTTGTTCTATCACTACAGTTCTAATGAAGAGCTCCTCCCCATCATACTTATATCATTTTAAACTGTCTTAATGTGCTGCCCAGCCAGTCTTCAGAGCAACTGGAAAGCATGTACATCTGAGACAGTTAAAGAGATGTGGTGCTTACCAAGGTGCTGACTGAATGGATTCCACTATGTTAACTGAGAATCCATCTGGTTTTGTCAGATGTTAAATAAACCTCATCTCAGCATGACATAATTGATTCTTAATATATGCTTTTTTCTTTAGACTCTTGTTTCAGTTTACACAATTAACCCAAAGCCAAGAAATATATGTATGCCATTCCATATGGCATCATGCCTTGTTCCTGAGCGAGAATATGTATGAGAACTATATATTCACAGGTCACTGGGTTCAACTGAAATCCATTCATTACAAAACCACTGCAAGGGAAGGTGACCCTAAAGCACAGTAGCAGTAACTCAGAGCTTGTACAAGTCCAGGACTGCTCAGTCTACAGTACAATTTAGTGAAGCTTTTGGATGCTTAGATGCTATCCAACAGAGAAAATCCACTGGAGTATTGCAGCACTCTGGAGCTGCCACTCCACTGGAAGCTGTGTGAAAGAGAATATCAAAAATTTCTATGTCATCCTAAGTCACCCAGTAACAAAGAAGTTCACCAGTCACAAAATCTCGACAATGCATCACCCTTTTGAGCCTCTGGAATAACACACTGGGAAGATGAATGGAAACATGAGATTGTCCTTTTGTCTGCTTTTCCCTTACAAATCTTAAATTCAAAACACATTCTATACAGTATAATAAAACCTCAGAAGCACTAATGCATAGTCTATATGATTGAAAAGACAAGCAAAGAAGTGGGCAGCCTCAGAATGGTTTTCTTTGTAATTGCCTACTGCAGTTGGAATGAAACATTCTACTTAAATTATGCTTTATTCTGTGTTTTTTCTTTTAGTTTCAAAAGTGCAGAGACACTGCTGAAATGAAACATTCAGACTCCACTCAGTTTTCAATGACTGAAGATGCTGTGCTTCCATGTAGTACAGTATCTCATTAAATCAGGGTCTAAACAAGCCATAAATGAAACATGCCAAGGCACTGGCTAGCTGAACTGTCTCATTAGGATGCAACCTCCACTTTCAAAAAAACTCAATAAATACCAAGTTCCAAAATGTGAATATTTTTGTTTCATGAAGAATATTGTAGTGAATAGTGTGTAGTTATGGTACAGGGTTACTTCAGTGTACTCAGGCAGGGCTTGGAAGTTTAATTCTGCACAACACATTGTTTCTTCAGAGCACTTTCAACTCAGATTAGCTTAAGAGAAATTGAAAATACCAATGAATCTGCATCTGAACTAAAAGGCAGGATCCATCTTACCTATTGATCTGTGTTCTGCAGAACCAGGGCTTGATTCTAGTAGTCATCAATCTCTGATTCAGAACCTACAGCTGTGATGTCAACTCTGCTGCTTTGAGGGCCATATTCTGCCCTGTATTTACTAGTATATATGGAACCAACATGGTGAAACAACTGAATGTAGGAAATCCATTAGCAGCAACTTCACAATTTCTTACAGCTTCCTTTTGTTTCTTCTGAAACATGTTCCTCCCCTATGTTACATCACAGCAGTGCCAAGGCTAGAGGAAGAGACATGAAGAACACAAAAATCTTTCTAGCATCCCTCTGTTTCAGGGCTGAGAAGAAAGATATGGACAAATTTGACATGATTGAAGCTAAATACAAACTTGACCCGTATTTCTTTACAAATAAACCTTGCTAGAAATCTTCAGCATCTTCCATCTCCTGGCTACTGTATCTTAATTACAGAGCTCCCCTTAACTTTTAAAAGAATTGTCTCATAAGATGGCAGACAATTCTGGTGCAGATAGTGGCAAACATCTGGCATCCACCTTCTTACACAGGAGGGCAGAGTTGAGAAATAAAACCCAAAAATTCTTACAAATATTATCATGAGATCTTCAAAAGTTCAGATAAAGCAGACATGACCCCAGCCCTTAGCATCTCCTCCAAAAAGCACAAAGAATAAGTGCTAATAATAAATGCTATTGAATATAAATGCTATTGAATATAAGGAAAAAAGTGTAAGAGACTCACTGACCGTTTTGCGTAGCTGCAGGACTGAAATGACCTTTTTGTAATGTTGGAAAGTTTTCTAAAAAGAAATGTGTAAGTTTCATAAGCAGACAGCTTAACTCCCAGCATTACAGAAGTCAGTGGGAGTTCTGCCATTGACTTAACAGATCATGCTTTTTTAAGTCACTGAAAGGGAGGAAAGCGTGTAACATAGTTAGCATTTGGAAGAAAAGAAAGGAGTGCTGAATTTGCTGGAAGATGTCCTGGAAGAGTAAAGTTGCAAACATGAAGCATATGTGTAACTTGAAGCAGGGAGGCACTTCACATGCATAAAGCTGAGCACATTACCATGTCGTCATGGAATCTGGATCTTGAACATTCTTAAAGAGAGGTCATATGTGCATGTTTGCATTACCACATCTGTCACTTCTTAGATTTCATTAAGAGACAGCTATTACATTAATCCTGGTATCAATAACACTCCATAACTGAATCCTTTTTTTCTTTTTCAGCATTTTGGAATCTTTCTCTTCATTAAACTTCTCTCCTTCTCCCTTTAGAAAAGAGAATGTTCACATTAAGAAAGAGGATTTGATAACTATTATAAGCTAATTTCATGCACAGAAATTCTTCTTATATCATGGTTGGTGGCCAAAAATTGTAACATTTTCTCTTAGAAATATCACTTAACTTTGATGGTTTTCTGGTATCATTTCCTTGTGCAGTACTTGGTTTTATTTTTAAATGCATTCAAGCTTTCAAAATTAGAAAACTTCAAAATTAGCATTCCTAGAGTGCAATACGATTCTGAGTACTTTTCAAAACATAACAAATTAAACAAAAAAAAAAAGGATGCAGTATACCACTGAATGTTGCCCTGTGCTAGTTCTAAAAATTGAAACAACCACACAAAATGACAGAAAAAGACTAGAAGATGCAAAACAGGTAATAAATTGCATTTCTCTATTTCCAGAGCTAGTTTCTTTCTTTTTTTTTTTTAAAAAAGAAAGCCACAAATGACAAAGTCTCCACAACTTCCAAGAGCAGTGAGTGATAGAAGCCAATATTAATAATTTTGTAATTGTAATTTTTAATTAGCAATTACACATTTTAGTCTTAGGAAATGGTAGAAGTCAAAGCAAAGTACTGCTATTGCAGTCACTGAGGTGTATGCCTGACTTTAAGTGTATGAACTAGGGTCGTGTGTGCTTCATGTCCATGGGCTTAGCTGCATGCTTGGGACCTAAATTTCAGTAAGTACTGCCCACCTGTCTGTTGTAAGTTCTGCTGCTGGTTTCCGGAATTGCATGTGACATATGGCATACAGACATAAAAAAATAAATATGTATCTCACTATTTAAGAAAATAAAAATGCCTTTATAGATGTCCAGTGCTGTATCAGCAACAATACGTGACAGCCAACATTACTGTTTTTTTTTATCACAGCTGTATTCCTTATCATGTTTGCATGCTGCCTCTTCCCATCAGTGTAATTCTGCTGTTTATCCCTTTGCTCTATCTTCCTCTTCTCTCTGTGTAAATATAATAAATGTGCAATATGACTGGTATTTTAGTCAGTGAAACCAGCAATCACTCCCTGGTGCTGGCATTTCACCTTTGACTGAGTGCCCTGCAATCCTGCTGGATGCCAAGCTCCAAAGTTCTCAGGCTGCATCTGTGGCTGCAACCAAGAGGATAGGTATCAGATGTGTCACAATGACCTCACCAGTAACTATGTTCACACTGCCAGCTATTACTAAATGTTATTTGTTTCAGTGATGCTACAAATTGGACTATGATGCTATTGAGTACTAGTGAGAGTTTAAAGATAAGTTTTGAATGTCCTCATCACATTATTTAACTTTTGTGAAAAGAGCTAAATCTTCCCTTCCTCCTATCTCTTCCCTCCCCTGCCAAGTCATGTACTGATCAAGTGACATGGAGCCAGCATATGACTACTGAAATTCTGTTCAGATGGTCTGAAGAGGGTCTTTATGTAGAGAAAAAAATAAACAAACACAAAGTAAAATATTTTGCAAGATTGTTTCAAACATTCAGTTTACCTCTGCTTCGTTGGAATGTTATTTTCAGGAAAAGGGCTGAATCTGCAAAGGTTCTTCGAGTGCTAGCCTTGTTAACTCCCATGATTTTATCAGGAGTCTCTTGATACTTGCTGTCCTGCAAAAAAGCCTCACTGCAGCAAGGAAAATATTAGAGAATCCGCTATTCCATGATTAAACAAACCAAGCTCAGGCTTCATAGCTGGGAAGAAATCTCACAATACCTAAACCCTACAGCTCAAAAAACTAAGTTAATAAATTTGGGAGGAAGAAGGTGGGGGCAACTTAAAGGTTTATGTTATCAGTGGATTTTAGCACATACCCTGGGCTTGTGGCTCTGGGATACATGATGGCCCTATTATAAAGGCATAGGCTAGCAGCAGAACCCAGACCCAGGCGTATTAAAAATTTCAAATGTTCCCAAGGCTGGGTTGGGCCCCGTGAGGACAACATACAGTCAGAAGTGGTGTGAAGATGCTTGTCACCAGAACAAGCAAAACAAAGCCCAGCCCAGCTCGTAGGCATAAAAAAACTAAGTAATCGCTCACTTCCCCATGTGATAGGCAAGATGGGAGAAGGAAAAAGAGTCATCGTGTTGCATCACTCGCCCCCTTATCCAAGGAGGAGGAGGACAGGCAATGTGCCAGGACCTTTCACTGGGATTTTTTTTATGCAGTACATGCAGAAAAGAAAAAGGAGGAATCCAGCCCTCAGGTTTTGATTGATAATAAATTATCACATAGTGACTAGTCAAAGGCATGCCTTAAAAACATCAACATTGGCAGCTACTGTTTTGTTTTGCAAAGGACTCCATCCTGTTCCCCCCTCCACCTCTTCCACATGCACACTCACATACACATACTTTTGGCATTTTTCTGTTCCTGGCGTTGTTTTCATTAGTGATATAAGAACACATTCAGCCTCAATTTCAACACGTTTTCTTCAACAGTGCAGAGACAGACTTATTTTCCTAAATGCTTTTCACTTGTATTCTAATTTAAAAAAAAAAAAAAGCAAAGAAATTTTGAGAGAGAAAGACTACCTCTATCCCATAGCAACTGTGGTAGGGAGAGTTTTCCAGCCCTTAGAGGTCCCTAGAGAACTTTGAACACATTTACGAATATCAAAGCAGGGCAATAGCTTTTCAATGACATCATCTTCCCACTCCCTGTAACTGAGAACTCACCGTTCCCCGAACCAGATAGTCAGGAGGTTTGAGTGCCAAAGGTCTTACACCATAGTTTCATCTACACATATTAGGATTTTCAGGCAATCAGTGGCTGACCTGCTGCATTTGATATACTTTGCTGGTGGCAAAGTTCTTTGCTGTCTACACATCAATACTAGAGTTCCTCACGTCAAAATGAAAGTTTATTTTAAGACACCCCTAAGAGGCTTGAATCTAGTATTAAAATTATATGCGTTCTTAAAAAAAATGCATAAGATTCTTAATATCCAAACTTAGGGCTCAATTATATTCACAGATGTATTCAGTGAATGAGTAAGTGCACAGACAGGGAAAGCTGCCCACAGCAGAATGAATGTTCAATATATGCAGTACCAAACCCTCATGAAAAATGAACCTTTAGGTTGCGGTGACATTCTTAGTGTCTGATACGTTAAACTGGAAACAAAGAAAGACAATCATCTCAGGCAAATACAAATCCTTTCCACTGATATAGCCTGGAACACTGTAAGTGCAGTTTACAGCCAACATTTGTTCTGTTCTAGGGGAAAAAAAAAACCCATATACAAACAACTGTTCTTTTCCCTCCTGAAACAATGGAATAACACATGATAGCTCCTTTACAGTGGTGAAATTATGACAGCGATCTCAACAGCTGCTTAGCCACCAACCACAGCATTTACAACTGGTTAATTACAGACACCCAAACCCTTGCAACACATTTTGCTTTCACGGCCCAAACAGCATAATCAGTGACTTTATCCAGGACTGCACAATAACATCTCTGTCTATCAAAAAACAGAGCATAGTAACTGATCCCAGATTCATCATGGTCAACTTAAAAATATCAACTTACATTTTCTGTTTTCTTTTTCAAACTAAGGAGAAAGAAATAAAGGGGTTGAAAAATGGTGGGTTTACTTCTGTAAAAGTGTGAAAGCAATAAAACTGCAAATTAAGCTTGGCTAGCTATTAACAGGGTCTTTGTTCTGTGACATGTTTATAATAATTGGATTTTGAAAGTGGGAGGATAAAAAGGATGTTCAAATTGACACACCTCCAATCAGTGTGATGCCCATCCCCTTGTGAGTTGCATTTCACAAGTATTTTCATTCAGCTAGACTCCTCTGGATTTGTATGAAGAGCTCAGGCATGAGAGATGCAGGCTATCGAGGACTACCCAACACATGGCTCTCAGGAAGAACTAGCATAAATGATCCTGCAGGATGGACATTAAATATAGTAAACAGAGCAAAATAAACCCAGAACCTAGGAAGACTATTTCATTTACTCAAAAGGATCAGTTTTCTGTGTGTCTACTTCTGCTTCTCTATAAACAACAAATCAATTTAGAAGTTTTACTTTTCCTCTTTCATGGGAGGGGAAACTGAGGGAAAAAAAAAAAGTGCAGGCTAATTTTTTTTACTGACCCTTAATTCTGAGGAACAAATATGACACTGCATTTTTAGGGCAGAATGCGAGGATGAAAATCCCAAAGAACTTGTAAGACATCCCCCACTCCCTACCCCCCATCTCTTACTAACAGTCTCAGAACAGTCATTCACATTGCAAAGAGTGAGTCAGTAGCCGGGATTCACATACAGATCTGATGGATCACCCAGAACTCAGCCTGCCAGACACTGCTCCCAAATTATATTTGAAGCCTGGGGGAGGAGGGGAAGCAATAATAGTATTGAAACTAAACACTGGATTGGGCTTTTATTTTCTAGCTGGTTTAACTGCAGAAAGGGCTTTTGCCGACTCATTTTGCCCAGGAAATCAATTCCAACCTGTTATGTAAAAGCCCTAATGAATTCCTGCTCTGCTGAATCAGCGGTGCAGCAAAAGCAGACCACCTCTGCCTGCAAACTGAGCAAGTGCCAATCCTGCTCAAATGCAACCAAAACCACCATATGCTTAATATTTTGAAAGGTAGCTTAAACATGTCTTTAAAACCCACCACAGTCAAGAAAATGCTATCGATTATCTGTTAAGTGCCAAGTGGAATGAACTTCCAGGTACTTTTCAAATCTCATTCCTGTAAATAAGAAACAGCTGATTGTGATCCTGCAAATTCCAGTTGAGAAAGCTCTGATGATAGTAATGCATTATGTTGTGTCCAGAATCCCTTGATAGAATTACAACATTACTGTACACAGCTGGGTGGATATTATTATGTTGCACAAGAAATCAGAGATTATACTATCAGGACACTCTAAGTGCAACCAAGATCTGACACTAACGCACTTGAGTACAAAGCTGGTGCCTCCAAATTTAGTACAGTATGTTTTCCAACACTAACTTTCTAACAACATGAACAAATAAAGCCATCCATACACTGGCAAACTACACTGTGTGGCTAGAGAAGTTTGCTGATGACAGTCTTGTTATTGTAACAGGAAGTGACTCAGCCTTGGCAACAAGAGATCAGACACTTTATTCAGAAGCATTAGGTCATTTTTTTTCCCCTAACCAACTGTTTCACAAGGCAACTGGTTTTGTTTGAAAATAAATATCTATTTTGAAAGTGATTTGCGGAGGGAGTGGAGTTAAACATTTATGGTTAGGAATAACCACTCTGTTTAATTCAAGGCATCTGGAAACCTCTTGTCCTTTTAACTCTCTTAAATTTGCTGCTTGTACAAAATTCCAACCCCCAGGCAAGAATTCCCCCACGTGGGTGAGTAAAGTAGCACCAGGTACATTATGATCCTGAGAATGAGGATGAGTGAGGAGATTTGTGTCTGGACCAGTAACTTTCCATGACAATTATACATGACTGATGTCAGCATTACAGCTGTAAAACTACTTCACACAGGCATTACAGCTGAAGGAAATATGTGCCCTGTTGTAACAGCCTATTACATGGCTTTCCATCAGTTATTTATAAATGGCACATGATATTATGCTACTTCTCCTCTAATCAGTGTAAACCAAAAATTCTCTAAATATCTAGCATTCAGCCTAGCCCAGAACAGTTTATTTCCTTCTCCGCTTCTGCACTGTTATTTATCAATGTGTATCTTTAGCATTACATACAAGCTCATAAAACTTTGTGGAGACAGAAAAAATAATATTCCTTCGAATGCTACACTGGCATTACTAATTTTTGCTTCAAGTACCTTTTAGCACAGTTCACAACTGCATAGAGGTTGCACAAAAAGTAAATAACTGCTCAAACTAAACTAAAATTCTCCCTCTGATAAAGAGTAAACATGCCAGCAGCTGCAGCACTCCGAGAACAGGATTTCATCATCTTCCTAATATTTTCCTTATCTGTTGTAAGTTTTATATTTTTAAAATACCAGTGAAGAATAATACTCCACATAACAATGACTCAAATATCCCATGCAAATGTATAAATAACATACAAATAACAGTGCCAGCCTTTTATTTTGGCCAGGGAATAAGCAAAAAAAATGTTCATAGGAGTATCTTAAAAACCTCTATAACAAAAGTGTTTACCTATTGCCTCCATACCGTGCTCAGAGCCTAATTTTAGGTATTAAAAATAAAACTCCAGACAATTTCCCATAACAGGCACTGCAAGAACACAGTAAGGCCTCAAGCATTTTTCTTTGGTATCAAAACACACTGGTTTTGTAAATGTGTGAAAAATTAAACTTTTCTGAAAAGCCACTGAGGTGAAGATGAAATTACAGTTCAGCATTATATGAAATATATCCTGAGAAACCTCAGTGCCTTACATCATTTCACTGTTACCTTCCTTGTGGCACAAGCAGTATTTTATAATTCCAGCCCACTAAAACAGATTTCATAATTTTGCTGCTAAAGCAACATGGTTTTCTATGCTCTGTCAAACAGCATTTTTATCTTCTAGCAGGAAAAAATAGCTATCTTGTTCCACCATCTGCCAAAAACTACTAAACACAGGGTGTGCTTCTGTGATTTCAAATTGCAGAAGCTTAAGTAACGCTAGTGTTATACCTATTAAATATAGTGACAATCAGAACCTAACATTTTCCAAGTACTGTGACACATTATTTAAGAAACGTATTTCTACCATACTGGCCCAGGCTTCAACTGGGCTAACACTGTCCAGGTTTCAGTTAGCTGTCCCTTCTGAGCACCATTATGTGTTAGATGATTTTAACCATAGTCATTGTGAAGTGCCTGACCAAGCCTCACTATCTATTCATAGCTTAACATTGAATTTGAGAAGTGACATTTCTTTGTCCAAACATAGAATCATAGAATCATAGAATAGTTAGGGTTGGAAAGGACCTTAAGATCATCTAGTTCCAACCCCCCTGCCATGGGCAGGGACACCTCACATTAAACCATGCCACCCAAGGCCTCATCCAACCTGGCCTTGAACACCACCAAGGATGGAGCATTCACAGCCTCCCTGGGCAACCCATTCCAGTGCCTCACCACCCTCTCAGTAAAGATTTTCTTCCTTATATCCAATCTAAACTTCCCCTGTTTAAGTTTGAACCCGTTACCCCTTGCCCTGTCACTACAGTCCCTAATGAATAGTCCCTCCCCAGCACCCTTGTAGGCCCCCTTCAGATACTGGAAGGCTGCTATGAGGTCTCCACGCAGCCTGCTCTTCTCCAGGCTGAACAGCCCCAACTTTCTCAGCCTGTCTCCATACAGGAGGTGCTCCAGTCCCCTGATCATCCTCGTGGCCCTCCTCTGGACTTGTTCCAACAGTTCCATGTCCTTTTTATGTTGAGGACACCAGAACTGCACACAATACTCCAAGTGAGGTCTCACGAGAGCAGAGTAGAGGGGCAGGATCACCTCCTTCGACCTGCTGGTCACACTCCTTTTGATGCAGCCCAGGATACGGTTGGCTTTCTGGGCTGTGAGCGCACACTGAAGCCGGCTCATGTTCATTTTTTCATCGACCAACACCCCCAAGTCCTTCTCCACAAGGCTGCTTTGAATCTCTTCTTTGCCCAACCTGTGGCTGTGCCTGGGATTGCTCCGACCCAGGTGTAGGACCTCACACTTGGCATGGTTAAACTTCATAAGGTTGGCATCAGCCCACCTCACAAGCGTGTCGAGGTCCCTCTGGATGGCATCCCTTCCCTCCAGCGTATCAACTGAACCGCACAGCTTGGTGTCATTGGCAAACTTGCTGAGGGCGCACTCAATCCCACTGTCCATGTCACCGATAAAGATGTTGAACAAGACCAGTCCCAACACCGATCCCTGAGGGACACCACTCATTACCGGTCTCCAGCCGGACATCAAGCCAGACCACAACTCATTGCGTGCAGCATATAACCATGGAACACAATAAGAACATAATTTCAGCTCTTCTGCAAACTCATCCTGTTCCATCTCTAGTCTCCTGATACAGTACACTACTGCAATTGTCTGAAAAGACTTACTGCCTCAGAATTGCAATTTTATACGTGAACACTCTCACACACACATATGTCACTTTTTTATATATCTCAAATTTGCTCAGACAGATTTGAAAACTCAAGCCCCCAGTGTCTTAACACTTGAAGGAAAATAAAAGGACCTTACACTTCTTATTAGCCACATTTCAGTACTTTAAAGCCAACATTGTGCTTTCCTGAGACCTAACATTTAATATATGAATGCTTGGAGTCAGCTTTCTCTGCGTTACATTCAACAGGCACAAATATATTGCCATCTTCCATTGGTACCATGTCAGTTTTACAATTATAAATCCTCCATTCGTATGTGCTCTTCTCAAAAGTACTCATGTTTTAATGGGCCTCCATTGTACATGAAGCCTTAATCTAGGAACTGACAAGTTTCAACCCTGACGTTACATTTTTTACTGAAATAGAACATTCAAAGCTCTGATTCAGCCCAGTCAGGAGTAGCAGTCGACAGGAACAGATAAACTGTAACCTGCTTCCTACTGTGTGCACCTCCCAGCTTCATCTCAGGCCAAACCGACCCAAGGAGCTGGGGATGCAGAAAACATTCTGAGTTTTGCAGGAAAACGGCTTATTTTTTTACATTCTTTGTAGTGTATGATATTATTTTAACTTATTATGAGGCACAGTAGCAACTAACTATATTCATAATTTGTAAAGATAGTAAGATAATACAAGTTACATTTTCATAAGGACAAAAATATTTCTCTGGTTGTATTCATTTGTTATGTTTCTGTGATGCATTTTAATGGTCTCAAGTTCTAAAATTAAAAGATTCTGAAAACTCATTTAGGGCATGCAAAATGAATTCCCTACAAAATACACAAGCATGTGGTGGAATACAAATATCAAACATACAGAGACTCATTAAATCATATTCTGAATATTTTTCTCTTCAACATGTACTGCAGCATAGAAAATAAGCGGGGAAATAGAGAAGCTGTGCAGAAACTCTGTAGAACAGAAAGGAAACAGTTTGCACAGGAAACAAGGTCTCCTTGAAATTAAGGAAAGACACAGAATCTCTAGTTAGAAAAGTACTTCAGAAAGTGGTTTTCATTCGCCTAACTCATTCTAAAAGTGATCCTAACAGGGTCACAAAACTAGTTGTCAGGAGGGGAGAAAAACAAACTCTTGTGAATCACAAGACTAAATAGAGAAAATGTACTATACTGAAATTATATCCTAATCTAATGAAGAAAAAACATGCTCTTCCTAAATATTTCCACTTCCCTGAGGTTTCCACTATATAATGGCGAAAAGTGATGTTCCTCAGGGATCAGCATTGGGACTAGCACTGTTCAACATCTGTGTTAGAGACAGGTACAGTGGGACTGAGTGCACCCTCAGCAAGTTTGCTGATGACACCAAGCTGTGTGGTGTATTTGACATGCTGCAGGGAAGGGATGCAGTCCAGAGAGACCTTGACATGCTTGAGAGGTTGGCCTGTGCAAACCTCATTAAGTTCAACAAGTGCAAGGCCCTCCACCTGGCTCAGGGCAACCCCAAGCAGAAATATAGGCTGGGTGGAAAATGGATGGAGGGCAGCCCTGAGCAGAAGGACTTGGGGTGTTGGTTGACAAGAAGCTCAATGTGACCCAGCAGTGTGCACCTGCAGCCCGGAAAGCCAGCTGTATCCTGGGCTACATACAAAGTATGACCAGCAGGTCTAGGTAAGTGATTCTCCCCTTCTACTCTGTTCTCGTGAAACCCCATCTGCAGTACTGTGTTTAGCTCTGGGGCCCCCAACAGAAGGACATAGACCTGTTGGAGCACATCCAGAGGGAGGCCACAAAGAAGATCAGAGGCCTGGAGCATCTCTCTTATGAAGACAGTTGAGAGAGTTGGGGTGGTCAGCCTGGAGAAGAAAAGGCTCCAGAGAGACCTTAGAGCAGCTTCCAGCACCTAAAGGGGGCCTACAAGGAATATGGAGAAGGACTTTTTATAAGGGTATGTAGTGACAGGACAAGGGGGAGGGGTTTTAAATGGAAAGAGGGTAGATTTAGATTAGAAATTAGGAAGAAATTCTTTACTATGAGGGTGGTGAGACATTGGAACAGGTTGCCCAGAGAACCTGTGGATGCCCATCCCTAGATGTGCTCAAGGCCAGGTTGGACAGGACTTTGACCGATCTAGTGGAAGGTGTCCCTGCCCGCGGCAGGGGTGTTGGAACTAGATGATCTTTAAGGTCCCTTCAAACCCAAACCATTTTGTGATTCTTTGATTCTCTGACTCGATGAATCTTCAAGGAATTGCAAAGACATGGTCCTGGGAAGCCTGCTCTGACTGACCCTGCTTGAGTAGGGGGGTTGGACAAGATCTCAAGAGGTCCCTTCCAACCATTCTGTGATTCTGTGAATATTTTTATTTTTGTTCCAGGATATTTACAATACCCAATTGTTTTCCTCAATTTACCAGTCCATGAGTCTTGCCTTCCCTAATAACTTCTACAGCCAACAAGGTCATAAACCAACCTCTGTAAGCACGTAATCTGCTTCCTGCTGGCTAGAGACGATTTCAGTGTCCTCTGTGCCCTACATTTCCCAATTTGTGATCATTCTGACTAGAACTTCTTGTAGCATGGGTTTTCCAGCTTTATTTTACATGCCAAGGTTCTTTTCCTAGCAAAAATACAGTCTAAGATAGGGCACAGTGATACCAATAGGAAGCTAGGCTGCACTGTTGAATCTGAAAGCTCAGAAACATTCTTCAGCCTTCCCAGTTTACATGCAGAGTTCATGAGACTTACTGACAAACTAAAATTGACTATATTGAATTGACTTTTAAAGACATGAAATCCTTCCTTGCCTTGGTTCTTGATGTGATTGTGATCTGAGGTTGTGCATGTCTGGAAAAGGTTAGAATTTCCTTCAATATTGTCTCACCAATGAGCCACAAGTCCACCACCTGCCAGAAAATGTGGATGTCAATTCCACATATGGATCTTTTGCCAGTACAAATAGGATTTCAACTATTAATTCTTGTATTCAAGAAAAAAATAAAAATCATATGCTAACAGTTTTTCATGAATTCTAAACTTACCACTACAAATTATTAGCATTTACTCAATGTTATAAAATCATATTAACAGGCTTTTCTGCTCCAACTGCTCATCTGAGTTGCCTATTTCTTGTTCTGCAGTTTAAACTGCAGAAAATATTTCCTGTTAGCCATAAAAAGGGGAAAGAGCAATCATCATACACAGTTTTTAACAATGATGTGTTTCCATCTCTGAAAAATAAAGATCCTGCAGAGCAGGCACTGTAATGATCATAAACGCATGTTGTGAATCAGTTCAATAAATTCAATACAATTCTTGTTAAAACTATTGCAACAGAAGATACTTAACTACTAACAGAAGTGAAAGCAGACAGCCCTTCTGCCTCTATATGAAAGTATTTGTAGCTTTGGTTTGAGAAACGTGACATATTATATAGACCAAAGAGAAAAGCAAATCTTAGTTAGAAAACTAAGGCAAATAAAAGAATGAGAAAAAAAAAAAATAAAAATCAGGCCTTTAGCAAATATTTGGGGGTTCCTAGAGAGCCATTTCCTGACTTCTTTATGACTATCTGAATCTTACAAAGAATAAGAATGGGAGTCATGGCTCTAAAAGTAAAGTTGTACAGGAAATATGACATCCAAGGACACGTGGCAGGTACAGGCAAAACGCCAGTGATGATGCAGAACAGTCACCCTAACCACACCAGCACTCTTGTTAAAGAGAGGATATCAGACAATGGAATATCCACTCCCATGATAGAGTCTGAAAGACAAAGGTGTGTTGGAGGTGAGTAAGTGCCAGCTCAGATCTGCCTCCAGACCCGCTGTCTGAAACTCATGCAAGGACAATCTTGACTGTCTTTTAAACAACGGCACTGTAAATGACATTAAACTTCCTTTCCTTTTCTGTGTTGTGCAACATGCAGATGCTGGGTAATTGCCACTGGTCCTTGTTTTTTGACAGCGCTTGAAAGTGGGAACTGAACTAACAACTCTAGTTGAGTGGTCATTTCAAAAGGCAAAAAAAGCCTATTTAAAGGCGAAAATATGTCTGCTATGTATCTTAAAAAGTGAATGTGTACATATTTGTTTCAAATATTACTTCACGACTGTGATACCATCAAAATATTAGTTTCTATGTTACACATACATAATATTTTGCTGTTAAGAAGCTAAACATATCTTAATATGAAAAGAGTCACATAGTTGAGGATTTTCACTATGCAAAGGGTGACACAAGCAATCAAAGGGTCCAGCAAGGGTAGATACTTGTTTCTGCTTAGAGCTGCAATACAAGATAACTCAAAGGGACCAACCTAGATATACAGTCCAAACCCTCATTTATCACAGAAAACACACACCTATCAATAAAATAACACGAAAGAAAAATAAGGGATTAGACAAATTCATAGATAAGAGTTCTATAATGAGATTTTTTTAAAGCAATAATGAAACAGCATCTAATATCATGAGCCTGACAATTCTGAATGCTAAGGGAATACAAAGGGAACTGACTGTAGAAAGTGGACAGGCTCATACACACTCCCTAACTAAAATTTTTGCCACTGGGCTTTTGTCCTTGTTATTTTAAAGGGAGAATTAAAATCTAGTCCTTTATTACCACAAGGTCTGAAGTTGAATTTCTGACATTTCTGCATACATTTTATTGTGGTTGAAGAGAGAATACTGAACATGACATACCATTGGCTTGATCCAGTAGGGCTGCCTTCTCTTCTTATCACTAATTAATGGGACTTTCATTCCTCTACCCCTACTGCAAGATTTCAAATACATCGTTGCTCCCAAAAATACAAAACATTCCAATTTCCAGTCTAGACCTTTCCATAACCACCTTCTGTACAACTCTTCTTTTTCCTGTCATGTTTATTAGCTAGTTTTTTCTCTCTGATATTTTTTTCTCTTCATTCAGAGGACAAATACATACTCTCTCAGCTGTTCTCTCTTTAGGTAAATAAACATAATTTTTTATTTTCTCTCTCTTACAACAAAAGTTATGTGGGGCATATGTCACCTTTCTATGCTACTTTTCACACACAGTGTACTTCCTAAACATGGAAGACCACAGTTATATATGGTATTCCAGACATGACCTACCTTAGGACTTTGCACGTTAGAATCTCTCTGCAAATGCTTTTTTCCTCACGATTTCATTTACCTTCCTGCAATTGGCTGAAATTCCTCTACTCAACCCCGTGATCTCATGATGAGGTTATCTCATGATCAGTGACTAAATGCCTATTCACCCTTATGTTAAGACTAACTGATCATATCCTGTAATGCAAAATAAATCCTTGATGTTGGTACATAAGTGCATGACCCTGAATTTTGTATAGTTTTGGGTTTATTTTTCCATTGGTATTACTCAAGCCCTAAAGGCCATTTTTTTTCTGTGGTATTACAGTACAATTCATCTCTGTATTGACAACATCTCCCAGCTTTGTGCCATCAGTGTATATTACTATGTTTCTACTTCTTGTGCCAAGGTCAGGAATGCAAATATTAATAATAATTCTCCATGCAATATCAATTAAAATATTTTCATGAAGTCGAGGAAAATCAGATCTGTCAGAGCTCCCTTGAGAAAACCTATTGATTTTCTCTTGATAAGAAAAAAAATCTATGCTCTTATCAATGAAATGTCTAAACAATGATATCATATTAGTCTAACAAAATCTAAATTAGATACTAGAGGAGTCTCTATGGAAGCCAGCACAAGGATCACAATTCTGTATTTTAAATCTGTCTGATATCCTATTAAAACCTGAAAAATTCCCAATGATCTTCTGTAATATTAAAAAATAATTAATAATCCAACAGATAAATAAATCCTAGATATTATTTTTCAGGCGTTTTAAAATTCATGAAACTATTCTAAAAGTCAGTATCGCAAGTGTGTTAGCATTGGGTTGGACTTCCAGTTTCTGAGTCCTTGAAAGGCACATTGGATACTTTAGGATTTCTCAAAGATAAAAAGGCAGTGACAGCCTTTTCTTTTTTTTCTGGTAGAACTCATATGTTCACCTATTCACATGCCTTCAGGAAAAAGGTCTTAAAACTAAAAACAAATATTGTTAAATTTTATAGAGGTGTGCAAGTGTCAGATGCAGTTAGGCATATGCAGAACTTTTGAAGGGCTAGGGAAAAAAAGGCATTATACAAATAATTAAATATCATGCTGAGAGTTGATGTCATATTGAATTTTCACAATAAAAGCAATTTCACAACCTGATTGTTGCTCAGAGATTTTATGTAAGTGGTCAGTACTATTATAATTGTACTGAAATAAAAGTACATCCATTGAGATTATGATGGATGCAAGAATTACACATACTGTATATTTATCTAACTCTGTCCTAGTTCAACCTCCTGGCACGAAATCAGTGTTCCATATGTCAATTCAAGACTGAAGCATAAGATGAAGAATACTGATTCAAAATGGAATTAATAAATGGATGTGTGTAAAAACTGAAAAAACCCTAAGGTAACACTGATATACTGTAGGAAGGAACTGAATGGATTGGAAAGGACTCTGATATGGGTGACAGTTTGAGATGGGAGGTTTGTGTTTTGAGGTAGATCTTGGGAAGCACCTTGAGGGTTAAATAACAGTCCTGGCAAAGACCTCTTTCCTTGGTGAGACAAGCACAACCACTTATTCTGGTTGAAGAAGTCATTGCAGGTGTCCTGCCCTTTGGCAATGTGCAGATTAAGCTACTGGTGCTGGGCCCTTAATGTGAAGCTACACCAATGATTATTCAGATAGAATTGCTACCGCTGAATGCCACTGTCTGACAAAGCAAGACTTCGTGAAGCCAGCTGGTTACACCTGAGTTTAGCATTTGCAGGAGCTGTTTACTTGTGGCTGATATTCATAGTAAAACATTTCAAAGGTGTAGGCAGTAGCTAATAAAATATCATCTTTATTCTCTGTGTAGAAATATTGGGGTAAGTCACAGAGTGCTCAGACTAGTGCCTTTTTTTAAACACTTTCTATAACACATTTTCAGTAAGAAGTCTTTCAACCTGAAACTATATCCAGAGTCCACACTCATTAACCTTCCAAGCATGACTCATGGCTCATCTTTTCATCCCACAGGGATGTGGGAAGATTGAAAGCTACTGGATTAAAAGGCACTTTACTTGAGCAAGCAGTGTTTCTATTTCTGAAAAATCTCCAGGAGAGCTTATTTACATTTAACTGCATTTTTCTGAATTTTCAATTTTTGTGTTATTTTGTGAAGCAGCATCTATAGCACTGCTTGATACTTTACAAATGTATAGACACACCACATACTCTGAGTTATAATTCATGGAGGCAGGCAATTGGTGGTATTTTAATTATCTGCACACATGCACCATTGCGTGTTCGTGTCTTTAAGCACTCAGATAAGAAGTTTTTACTCTCCTTCAAACAAGGAGGCACCTTAGAATACCCAACTTTTTAGTGGTTCACTTCCCACACTGCTTTCCGCGACACTGATCAGCTACTTTTTTTCCTGTGTTCACATTTAAGCATATCCCCTTCCAAATTATGAGACAACCTCCCTAAAAGAAACGTGGTTGTTTCAACAGTTGCCACCTACACCGCTAAAAAATAATACTATGAACATCAGCCAAAAGCTAGAGAGCAATTCCACAATGCTTTGGGCCCAGCAACCACACAGAGGAGTAAAGGATAGAAACCCCCAAAGCTCATACTTCAGAGGACATTCCCACCATGTAGCAATAATGAGTCACAGTGAAGCAAAAGCCATCTGTTCATCTGGACACAGATACTGCTTGTCAGTTAGCAAGAAACATTTCCACTGAGAATCCTACTGCAGTGTTAATCTCCCTGCATAGACAAACTTTGTATTTCAGATCTGGTCTGTAAATTGGGAACACTGCAGCTTCCTTTTACCCTGCTTTGTCTGTTTTATCTTTTTTTGAAAACAGGCTGGTCAGGGAAGGCACCATCTGTGTGGCTGTATCTATCTTTACAGCTTGGCTATGACCATGAGGTCTCCAAGTCAACTCATGAGCCTAGCACTTCTCATCAAAACCCAAGGGCTCAAACACAGTGACACAAAGCATCCCCAACCTCAGCCAGCGGCAGTGCTGTGCTCGTGAGGCCCTTCTGCAGCACTGCCTTTCTGTTCCTCCTTTCCATTCCCACTGATAGATGACTTGGCTAAGTTGGGACCCTTCTTAATCCTGGGGAACTGCCACATTACATCCTTCTCCCTACAGACATTCCTGACATTAGCTATTGATGGAACTGGGCAAAGTGCAGTCATAATTAATATGTTGTATCTTGAAATAGTTAGCAGCAGAAACACTCTGTAAAGGGACCAATCAGCCCTAATTAAAGTCATGTTTAACTAATCTTTTTGAGATGAGGACTGTCATTTAGCATGTGTTCTTGCCACATGTAGCCCAATGGGATTTAGCACTGCTGTTGCAATTAGGTGTTACCACAACATAAACAATGATAATAATAACTACAGAAGTATAAATCTCTACTTTTGTCCAACTGTGACTGCTTCAGTAGGCATCATATTTCAATTCGCTTTACTATTGCACAGTTTGGGTTACTACTATGTAAATGTTTAGCAGCTCACATGTGCTAATGTGAGGGTGGGTGGCTAATTCTTTTCATGTGTGTAATGTTTTGGATCAAATTATTTCCACATTCATTTTGATGGATTAGGTTTCAGGTGGACAAGACCCAAAAAAATCAGATGAACTCTTTAAGGATCTGGCTGCACTGAAGACATTCTTAACAATGACATTTAGAAAGAATGAAAAAGAACTTCTTACTTCTATTAAAATTAAATTTACAACATGTAGGCACAATTATCTCAAAGGACCATCAGCATTCTATAAAACAAAAGTGTGATTTCATATTAAATCAGATGATGCTAAAAAGGTCAACTAAAAAGATCAGCTTTAAATTTAAAGAAAATTTAAATATTTTCTCCCTCAAGTTAAATCAACAAAGCAATGCATTTGTTTCAAAGGACACTACTTTTGATTTCTAGTAGGTGTCTAAATTCCATGATTTCCAAATGAATGCCAAATGAGATTTAAAACAAAATAAAAATCACCACATGAATAAATTCCATAAACTGCAAAAGAATGGAAAAGACCTAGAGAAAACGATTTTGGCTTTTGTGCATGCATATTCACGTAATTGTTTGCCCCTTCAAAATAGCAAGTTGCCTGGAGCGTTTAAAGCAAAAAGTGCTTATTTAAAGCAAAATATTTTTATTTATCAAAAATCTTCTTGGACATCTTCTAAAAAAATGTCTACGTATTTTTGAGAGAGCAGGATTAGATACATATGACAGGTAGAGAAAACAGAGAGCATCATGTAATTAAAAAATAATAATAGACAATTTCTGCACTGAGTAAAAAGCACAACAGCATAAACCTCCAAAGAAGACACACAAGCTTTGCTGGAGAAATCTTGAAGGAAGCAGCCTATCTCTTGGGAAGAAGAAAAAAAAAAAAAGAAAATTACAAGGGTGGGAGAAAGCTTTCAAAGGCTTGTGAAATTGCCAGCAGGAAATGAAATGACCACCACAGATAAGAACTCCATCAGGTTGTAAATGTATAGGAATAGGGTTAACACTTTGGTTGTTATTCAAAAGCAAATGAAAGATGAGCTTATGATAAAAAGCTTGGATTAGGACTCAGAGGATTCGAGTTCATTTCTCAACTCTGCCATAACCTCCCTTTGCGATTTTGGGTCACAGCTTACCTTTGGCATAGACTTAAGAAAGGAAGTAGTATCTTTTTTGTATAGTTTGGGAACTGAGACCCAGAGATAATACTGGCCAAGGATTCACAACACTTTATAGGCATTTATATTCCAAATAAATTTCACAGCAGAGAAAGATGACTGAAAATTGAGAGGCATCTTTGTGGGTCTGATCCTCCGATTACATCTGTTTCTGTTTCTTCATGATAGCATTTGGACAGTAAATCCTTTCTCCTGCACTTTGAGCAAAGGCTGGGTTTTGTTGTTTGGTTTGGGTTTTTTGTTGGGGTTTTTTTTTGGTTGGTTGGTTGGTTTTGGGTTTGTTTTTTTCCTCATCAGCCTGGAATATAAACTCTCAGGAAAAATACTCTTTTTACAGTTTTTTTATGCATTTCTTACAACTGTGCAGTCTCATAGTGAGGATCCAAGAAGCTTCCATTAATCAAGAAGTAACTTGTTATTATGTGAGTATATAGGTATAAATATATACCTATACATCTCAGATACCTACAGAGTAAATATCCTTATTTTATTACTGTTACTATCCTATTGCACAATAGCAATAATGACAATAATGTGAGTATATTGATGGGGTCCGTCTTGGGGCTTACACAGCAAATAGTAATTTCCCTGATTTTCCACACACCAGGCTGAGTTCTGACACCGACTGGGACTAAACCCAAAACACTTCAGTGGAAACTCAAGATTACTTCACAGTAGTCACTTGCTTTTCATTTCCTTTTCCCTGCTGATCTTCCGAAGCTACCAGTTACGCTGATGTGAACGAGATCTGAATCCTGCCCACTGGCGACAGTTACTGAAAACAGGAAATGGGATATTTCAAATAACAATAGGTGGGAACAGTGAGTAAAGGTTCACTATGTAGTAACGGTGCTGACTCTTTAATGACTGTGTTTATTTCCTTGTGTCCTAAAGAAGGCCACAGTTCATTTTGATCTCGAATACGTGTGTATTACCACATTTATATATCAGACACTGTATCTAATTTTGCAGCTTGTATTAAGGAGAGGGGGTGTGTGTAATCAGCACAGACTCCCACTTCTCATAACAAGGGGACACAATTAGATTGCTCTCCTGAGCTATGCCACCAAACAAACAAGTCAAATTGCAAGAGCCGAAAGGTTCACCCCATGTCCTTTTAAGAGGAAAGCTCCTCATTGCTGCAGGAACAGCGAGGCAGGATTCTTCCCTCCCATGCATCACAAAAAGGGGTACTGTGACATAAGAGAGAAACCCTTTGAAAACCTTACAACCCACATAACTCACTTCATATAAACTTAGGGCAGAGATGTTACAAGTTCAAAAAGATCCCGGGCCATGCAGTTCATTCCAAGCAAAGGTCTGCCATTCTTGGCTGAGGTTTCCACACTCCTTGTCTAGTCTTGACATGACTAATTTCCAGAAAAGGCAGTTTCACTACCACTCCGAGCAAGCCAGCCCTATGTCTAATTGGCATCACTGCTTAAGAAATACTTCTGTGAATTCTTCTATGAAAGTTTGCAGTTACAATCTAATTCTATACACTTTTACTAAGCCTCACAAGCCAAAAGTGAGACAGTCCAGCTATTTTTAACAGTCATTAGTCCTTCAGTCTCTCACTGCACAAAATGATGGGTTCATGTTGGGTTCCTTTTCTCACAGCTTCCAAAATTGGTCTGAATTAAGTTTCTCAGCTTAATGCACTGTTAAATAATGGCCACTAATTAGTAACGGCAAAAAGGGAGAAATGGTCATATGAAAATGATAAAATGCCCAGTGACACAGGCTTTTGGGGTTTTTTTGTTTGTAAGGGTTTTTCTGGTTGTTTTGTGTTGCTTTTTTTTTTCTTAGCTCAAGCTCCTTTTTTCACTATTAACCATAGCAATTTCTGCTCCTCCACCTGGGGAAACTGTCACTACATTTCCTAAATGCCATCAGACAAGTTCCAGTTGCTCATATTTGCTGCTTCTCATAAGGATGCTTACCCTAATCCCCATCTTTCCTAAAGACACTTTGCAAAGAAAGTGGGTTTCTTTCTAATAAAAAAAGAAATTAATTAATCAAATTTAGAAAAAAATAGAAAGAAGTTGGGTTTGAGATTTTTTTTTTTTCTTTTAATAGAAATCCAGGTCTTCTAAATCATGGAAGATTTCATGCACTGCTAGAAAAATAGTAATCCTAAAGTTCAGATATGAAGAAATGAAAACTGTTAACTTTTTGAAGTGTTTTTATTCACCCTGTAAAGGATGAGTGATTTTAAATACTTGAAACCCCCATACGTGATTTATTTGCTATATCAGAAACCACAAAATACCTATTCAGTTAGGACTTGTAACTCCTAATAATACTCTTGAGTACTATTAAGTGAACTGTTGAGCTAAGCCTTTTGTGGAAATAAGGCCTAACTTTTTGCTAATACAGTAACCCAAGAAAAAGCTGAAAGTTAATATGTTTTGTTTATAAATACATCTAGTAGCTAAGTATCAGGGAGGAAAAATACCTGTTTAGAGCAGAAAGCCAACACCGGCACATGACAAAACAGGTATAATCAACTGCTTGTAAACAGGTCGGGAATTAAGAGAACAGTAACTCATAATTACAGCACCAAGAGATAGAATCACCTTTCCAGTGCCAGCTATGGATAAAGAAAATGTAACTGCCTTGAAGGTGAGGGCACACAGACCTAAGGAATGCATTTTACAGTACTGCCCAGAAAAGGACTGACTGTCAATACCTTTTGTTCTAACGCCATTTCTGGGTGCTGATGGGGAATAACAGACCACTTCCCAGAGTGCTGCCTTCTCATCAACTGTTTAGACACATCTAGGAGTATCAGAGTGAAAACAGGAGTGTAATAGCATGAACTCCAGGGTGCTCAGTACCAGGTAAACTGCAGAAATTACATAGCTCCAGGTTTGGTCTGAAGAGGTAAACAAAACAAAACAAAAAACAAAACAAAACAAAACAAAACAAAAAAAGAAACCTCTCTTTGACTCAGTGTGGATTGTTGACTCATGTTCTGTTCACATTAGGTAATGATAACAATTTCTTTCCTTACATTCTGGTTGCTTAGCAGTATTTGTAGGGTAACACATCACCTTAGCTAACTATTTTCTACGTCTGCTGAACAAGTTCAGTTTACATTTACCTAAATTCTTCCTTAGTGTATTTTTGTCATTATGTCTTAATTCTTTTAACCTTTGACTGTGTCTTAGGCTAGCTTGTGGTCCAAAATGTAATTTGCTAATTCTGCCAGACTGACAGATCAGGAATCACCTCACTTGCTTGCCTACTCATAACAGTTCTATTTATATATCCTCAAAGAGCATTTACTTTATCTGTGGTAGAATCACATTGCATGCTAGTTTTCGATTTAGCAACTTACCACCTCAGAAGCAGATAATTTCAAGTAGTGTTCTCTGCTATCTGAGAATGCTTTCATGCAGTTGACACTCTCTCTTTTCCCCCGAATAAAGTCCATTTATCCCAATCAAACCACAAGTTATTGATTCCTGCCCATTTCATCCAACCTCCCTGCATCTGGATGTGCATGAACCATTTTCCAGAGGTTTTCTCATCTTCTTATTCTTAAAGCTGCATGCACAGCATGTTAATGTGTCCTCTAAAAATGCAAGAATATTCTAAAAACAGAACAGGTGCTCCCCCTGCCTCACGTGGAGCTCAACCCAACTGGAAAACACCGTCTGTCACCCCCTATGGCGGGGAGCAGGTTTTCCAGGAACAGTCCACCACCCCTAACAAAAGTGGTTGCTACGGAGAAGTGGTGGAGCCTTTAATGTGGCAGTATTGGCTTTTCAGACAGAACCTTATTAAAATTAATGAACAAAAAAAAAAAAAAAATTAAAGCACACAACCCTTTTTCTCTCTGCTCATATTCGTAAATAAGCGGCCTTACGGGGGTAAATTGGTTGATTATCCTAAATTGTGGACAGCCTTACTTAAAAGTCGCTGTGCAACTCTGCAGGCAGAGCACCGACATTTGGAGTAATCCTACATAATTTGTACTAATTTTTGCTACTTTTATGAATGACCTAGATCACACAGCATTAAAAACACACCAAGCATTTGCAGGATGGGAAGGAAAACTGTGACAACCTCTATGCCATTGCAGGCACATGTACTGAATTAGCTGTATGGCAATCACAAGAAATTTACCCAAGGAACTCAGTAGCTGTATTCCCTTCCTACCCATCAGCATTGCCCGTTCAGTGCACATCCTTCAGCATCCTTCACTGCTACTACATGTGAAGAGGCCTCTGCTCAACATCAGGTGATCTCTGTCTCTGGCTGGCACATCCAAGTAAAGTTGTGCAGTCCCAAGGGACTGACTGGTTTCTGATTTCAGTTTGGGTTTTGTTAAGCTAGAACATGTTTTCATTTAACGTTTCCAAGGTAAATTCCACACTGGCATATGATTCAAAAAATCTCAGTTGTATAAAATCAGTATTTGAAACTTTACAAACATGTATAGCTTGAAGAAGGTCGTAAGTGAGTAAATTGTATCTTCAAGTATCTTCACTAATTCATTCTTTCATTTTCTTTCACTTTGGAGCCTACTAAAATTTGTCCTAATGCTTATTATCCTCTGTAGACTAGAATAAATTCCCTTTGACTCACATCAACCACCATCCCTTCGTTCCACCTGGCTGCTACAAGTGCCAGTATAGTTTCCCCTCAGCTTGTGTTCCATGGAACAGTCTCCTAAACCGTAGCATCTTACTGACTCACCATTTCATTTTAATTTCTGATTAAAAACATGCCTGGTAAAAACACTACGTCTATTTACTTCACATTACAGTCTTAATCATTCTTTCTTATCTGGGATTGATTTTTAGATCTAATGACGTTTTTTGTTACTTGAGATTAAAATTTGTTACTACAGTTGTAACCTAGAACTAACGCATCCAGTGACATTTACGTTGATTTTCTTTTAAATGCCCATTGATAACAGCCTAATCAAAGCCAGCATTTAATCAGGATACAACTTAAACAGCTTTACTGCACCACAGTCACATCTGTGTCACAGTTTTCTTTGACTTGGGTTTGTTTTTTCGTATAGCAATAATCTTCATCTTGCTCAACTCACCAGACTGGCAGAAGCCAGCCAACTAACAATGCGTTTTAGTAAAGGACCTTTCTTTTTCTTTTTAACATTGCATCTCCATCAGTCTACATCTGCTATCTCCAGTTGTCTTTCACCAGGAGATACTGTCTGCCTGAGAATAACCATACAAAACAAGATACTTATGTTTCAAACCCCACCTGGGCACAGTAAATCTCATTCAGTCTCTGACAAGCCCAGATCTCTCTTTCACGAAACACCACTAAAAAGGGGCAGGTGTGAAACATAACGAGTAGACAGTCACGTTCATTGACGCTGTGGTTGAAAATAAAATCTTCTCCAAAGGGATCGGGTCAGTCCAGGTTATATTTGACTGGAGCCCACACCACATTTCAGGCCACAAAATATTTAACTCCACAGAACTAAAAATAGTCTCAAGTAAGGTGCATAACTCATCAACTTCAGAGGGACTTTATTTTTTTAATCTGCACTTCTTTTCAGAGGATCTAGTTTTGGCCACAAGTAGACACAAATCGTTCTGCACTATCTGTTGTCCAGAATGCAATTTTTGGATACGTATTTATGTGTTTGGCCACGTGAAGCCAAGTAAAGAATTACTGACTAAACCAAGGCAGCTTAGTTCTCTGGATTTAGATGTTCTCAGCCTTCAGCACCAGCTTGTTTTTCTAAACATAAAATCACACTCTAATTGACCTTAGCTTTGGTTTTTGTTTTTCTGCTTTTTAACAGACTCAGGAAAACCTAAGCATGAACATCAGTTGCTTGTTTATGGAATCACTGTAGTGATAGTTTATGAGGGGCTAGGGGATGCAAAGTTTGACATTTTCACACCAACAATCGGTAGCTTGCAGAAGACAGTAGGCAGAAGAAACACACATTAAATACAAGTCACCATCTGTAGGTAACTAGCAACAGATACAGAGAAAAAGCAGTGAAATGGAAATAACAGAGTAGAGATTATGATGGAAACATCAGCGGAAAATTATAACTCCTTTAATAAAAGAAACACATTAGCAGTGTTTGTTCCATGTGCTGGACACTCTTTTGGAAAGCTAACACCCACATTTTTTAAAATTATATTAAGAAATCGCAGTAGGCCTAGTCTTAAAAAAGCTGGTGCTAAGAGGTACACAAATAATTAGCCATGCTTAGGTGGAATTGGGCATGGAAGAGTAAACTCTTCCTGCAGAAGCACTGTCTGATGGTGTACGCCAGGTATGTGTCTGCCACAGCGCCCATCTCCAGGGCAGCTGCATGGCCCCAGCCTGGGGAGGGAACCTTTCTCTATCATGAACACATGAAGATCAACCTGTTATGCTTTGCTATCCACCTACCCTACTGAAGCACCAATGATGGCCAAAGCAAGTAACTTTTTTAGCCCTCCTGCTCGCTGGGAAAGCAGAACCCACGAGATCTACAGCATATAAAGGCTTTCCGTTGAAGCCTCATAGCGAAGATGCCGGGGGGGGAGGGGGGAGCGGGGTATCATGGTTGGCACCCCGGTTAGACAGGCCTTCCCAACAGGCCAGCCAGGCACAGGGCCCGAGGACTGCCATGCAACCACGGGTCCACGGCCCGTCCTACGGCGAGGTTTCTCCGGCCGGAGAGAGCCTCCCCTCCGGCCCCCTCACGGCGGCCGCCTCACGGCACAGGCGGCTCGGCAGCGCCCTCCACGATCGCAGCGGCTGCCGCTGGCTCCCCTCCCCCGCGCGAGCACACCTCCCGGCCGCCTCGCGAGCGTACTCCTTTCTTCCCGGAAAAAAAAAAAAAAAAAAAAAAAAAACCGGCCTCTTCCCCGCTTTATATACCCTGCTAAAAATAGCCTGCCACCGGCCCCGCCAATCAGAACCGGGCGAATTTCGAATCGGGCCAATGGCGGGAGCCGTCACGGCCAGGCTCGGTCACGCCAGGAGGAGCCGCGGAGCTTGCCGCGCGGCGATTGGGCGGCTCTGACATCATTGGCACGCGGGGCGCGGGGGTGCGCGGCGGAGATTGGGCCGCGGCGGGAGGGCGGGCGTCATGGGATCACGCGGGGCGGAGCCGCGCGGGGAGGTGCGGTGCGCTCGGGGCGGGGCGGTGTGCTCGGGGCGTGGCGGGGCGGGGCGCCGCGGCCGGGCAGAGGCTTGGCCGGGGGAGTCTCGCGGGGGGTTCCACTCGCAGCCGGCGCCGTGTTTGCAAATATTGTGGTGCGCAGAGGAGCGGAGCGGAACATCCGCCGTCGGCCGCGCAAGACGGGGGAGAGCCGCGCCGCCTTCCACCGCCCCGGGAGCCGAACTGCCGCGCCGGGCGATTAAACTTTGCATGAAACTTTGGGTCTTTTTTAAGCTCCTCACGGAATTAATATATACCGACATATATATCTATACACACGCAGCTGTTACTGTTATATTTCTTCTCGGAGGAAGGGGGGGGGGGCTCGAAAGCCCGAGAGCAGAGATTTGACACCCCCCTGCACGCACCCCTCAGCCCCTGCGCACCCAGGAGGCGTCCGCGTAGTGCTTTTGATAACCAGCACTGACTTTGTTGTTGCAACTTGAGACATGGATGTGCTCCCCATGTGCAGCATCTTCCAGGAGCTCCAGATTGTGCACGACACGGGTTACTTCTCGGCCTTGCCGTCCCTGGAGGAGTACTGGCAACAGGTAAACGAGGGTGTCGGTGGTGGTGGTGTCGGGTTGGGGTTTTTAAGCCGTGTTAAACGATGAGCGGATTTAAAACAGAAAGGAGGAAAAAAAGAACATACAAAAGACCAAGTGTCATCAGCGAGTTTGGGGCGCATTAAGCGTGAATGCGAGGGAATGTTTTGGAGCAGGTGTTTCTGTTTTAAATAAGACGGGTTTGTGGGGAGAGTGCAGAGGTGGATGTCAAGAGCTGCGCAGCTCCAGCCTCTCCGCTCCCGCAGCCGGCCCGGGCCGATCCTGGCGCTTCGCTGCTGCCTGCTCCAGCCACAACGAGTCCTGGCAAAAGTTGTACGCTTGTACCAGGTCCAGGCTGCACAGCTGGGTCTTGTCACCCGAGATCCCGGCCTCGGCCGAGCGCTGCTCTTCCCCCGTTGCCGTGCTGGGGTTTGTTTTGGTTTTTCTTTTTATTTTTGTTTTTTATTTTCTTATTTTTCCTGGCAGTGATGAGTAAGAAGCCCTGCAGTAGTGCATGGACACATATGCACGCGTAGCTCTCTCTGTGTGTGCATGTATAATCTGTACTTGTGTGTGTGTATCGTAGCCGTTCTCAGCGCAAGGAGCGTTGCGGAGCCCGTGAGCTGTCAGTCATATGACAGCGACCCCCTCGCGCTAATTGCCTCGGTCGGGAAGGAGGAAGAACGGAGGCTTTTTCCCTTTAATGGACATATTTTGTTGCCTTTTTTTCCCCCTTTTTTATTTTTTTTTTTTTTTTCGCTTTTTCCCCTTCCCCCCCCGCCTCCCCGAGCCTGCCCAAGCAGCGGGCTGGCAGGAGCGGCGGTGGCTGCTGACATTCCGAGGCTCCCCTCCCCGGCCGGGAGCTGCTCAGGCCGGCGACCGGACCAAGTACCTGCTGTCTTGGACGCAGGAGCCTCTCGGAGGACGTTGAAATGCAAAGTGTTACAGCCCTCACATGCACACTAATTGTATGCAATGCCTTTCCTTTTGAGGTTGTGTTTTTTTTTTTTTTTTTTTCCTTTCTCCTTCCCTTCCCCCTTTCCCCTTTCCCCTTGCAGAGAGGCAGCTTCACCGTACGTGATTGAAATGGAGCTAAGTAGTTTCCTTCAGGCATTTGGGCTTCTGGCGAGGGTCCAGCCCTCATTCCCAGTAGCCTTCAGAGGCATTTAAACTCGGAGAGAGCTTCACTACGGTCCCCATTACTAATCTACCTAATGAGGAATTTAAATTAGCTGGGAATATGAAAGTTTACAAGATCTTAATAAATGCTTTTCTACCTGTTTTCATGGGAATTCAATTCACTATTGTGTTGTCGCTCACGAAACCTTTTTTGGTTTTAACATGCAGCACGAGCCAGTTACCTAATTATAGACAAATACATAAATATTGTGTGCAGTGGTTGGTTTAGTGTGGGGGTTGTTTCTTTGTTTTTTGTTTGGTTGTTTGGGGTTTTTTTCCCCTAATTTTGCCCCACTCTAGCCTGGCCAGAACATGTGACCCAGTTTACTTTGAGCGGTGCTGGGGGAAAAAGGAGGCAGCTCCCATGGCGGCTCTGCTCTTGGACAGATGCGAAGGGGCTGTGAAGGGAATGTGTGGCATTTGGGATCAGGTTTTGCTACCGGGCTTGGAAGAGATGATCTTGCTAAAATAAGTAGAGTTTGGTATGGAAACTTGATGTGTCCATTTTCTGTGTAAAGCTTCCATGTGGATCATTTCCTATAGTGGAAAGAATAATCCCAAAACATCAGCTTGTTGCCATAACAGTTCATACCCTTTTTTTTTTTTTTTTTTTTTTTTTTTTTTGTTCTCTGAAGATGGCCAGAAAGTCAGCAGGGTGAATTGAAATTGAAAACCACAGCTTCACCCATTTAGGGTTGTTTTGTGTTTTGTTTTGTTTCGTTTCACAGAGTGGAGGGGAACGTGGTTGTGGAGGGGGGAAGTTGTCCATGTACTGTTGCATGTATGTTTGAACAGAGTACTTTCTTGGCAGATGGTCAGGGTTTTAAAAGGAAGTCTCCCTTGGCATTGCGTGAAAGAAAGAGAGAGATGACTCATACAGCGCGCTCTTGGCCAGTAGATAAAGTTCTTGTTCATTGTGGGACTCCCAGCAGGACCTCAGAGTAATTTCCCGTTTTGAATCCTATAGAATAGGACATTTCAATTTTGGAACTTTTGTCTCCCCTCTTCTCTGTTGTTGAAGTTCCCCATGTTCCTGCAAACACGCATGGGAGCAGTTTGAGTTATGTGGCGTGCATGCCAGTGTGCTTGGAAATGACATTCTTTGAAAGTCGAGTGTGCTGCGTTCTCATGCACAGGAAATGGGAGGATGTCTGCTGCTCCATTGATGTCCCCAGAAGACGGGCCAGCAGCTCCGCAGCCATGCTGAAATGTGGCTTTGTTTTCTGACACAGCGTTTGAGTTTTAGCTGCCTGTCAGAGCACATTGTGTTCACTTGGGTCCTTTCAGCCTCATGTTTGTGTGAGATACAAAACAACTCAAAATTAGATGAGGCGCGAGAGCAAAGTGTAATTATTTGTTGTGGTTCTCTGTGGTCCTTTTCAATGTCAGCTTACTGAAAACACAGATTTTATGATGAGAGTGATGATAATTTGACTGACTCATTAGAATGCTATTTTGGAAACCAAAGCTGACTTGCACCTTCAGCTGTGTGTTTGAACTCCTGCCCAGGTCTCAAAAACAGATTTCTTTTCATCGTAACAGTCACCTAGTTACGGCTGGAGGAGCCTTTAATTTGTTTTGAACCTAGAAACCTCAAATCGAATGCACTACGTTCCTGCACGGTTTTTGAAGTGTAAAATACAATTGAGTTTATTTTTAACCAAGGTTGTAACTTTCATCTTTTTTTCTTCCTTCTCTTTCACCTAGACATGTTTGGAGTTGGAACGGTATCTTCAAAGTGAACCCTGTTACGTTTCTGCATCTGAGATCAAATTTGATAGCCAAGAGGATCTCTGGACCAAAATTATTCTGGCACGTGAGAAAAAGGAGGAATCTGAACTGAAGAACACTTGTGTCGCAAAGGAGGACAATCTTACTAGTCAGAACTTAGAGACCAACAGTTTAAATTCTGATGTGAGCAGCGAATCTTCAGACAGCTCTGAGGAGCTTTCGCCCACAACAAAGTTTACCTCTGACCCTATAAGCGATGTTTTAGCCAGTTCAGGAAACTTGAGTTCGTCTGTCACTTCCACTCCCCCTTCATCTCCTGAGTTGAGCAAGGAGCCTTCTTCCCAGATATGGAATTGTACCCCGGGTGAGTTGCATTCACCGGGGAAAATTCGTACCGGTACCGCTGGAAAGACTGCAGAAAAAGGTACACCCACCAATGGTGACACCTCGCCAGATGGCAGAAGGCGTGTTCATAGGTGTCATTTTAACGGTTGCAGGAAAGTTTACACCAAAAGTTCACATCTGAAAGCACATCAGCGCACTCATACAGGTTAGTAACCGTATGCTTATTAAGAGTTGGCAAGTGCTGTAGGGAATACCCCTGATGATGGTGGTGTCACATCGTTACACAATCACTGGGTGGGAGCCCAGGTTTGGAGAGATGATATAATAGTAATAGAGGCTTACCAGCATGGACATCACTTCCTCATTCTTTCCATAAGCGAGCTGAAGCCAAGACGGTTGGTGGTAGATTAGTCTGCTGTCATAGCAAATGAGAGCCACTCATCTAAATAGGCAATAGCCGGGAAGCTGCAGCGGTATGCAGTCTTTGGGAACAAAGATCTGGCCAAAGTAAACGCTAAACCTTTCTTGATGTTTATTTCTAAATCAAAAGAGAGCTGAGACTTTCTTGCAAACGCAGAACATCGGTCTTCTGAAAATCAATCAGATCACTAAATCCCTGTTTTCATGGCTTGGTCTGCATTGAGTCTGTTCAGTCAGACATCCCAAGGCCTTGATTATATAAAGTATAGCTATAGTTGTAAATCATTCAATGTTTTTGTGTGCCATTCTTACCGGCCAAAATCTTGGAAAACCACAGTAGTCCTTCTAACATATTTGGGTTTACAAATGTATGATCTACTGTATAATTTCATCCCAAAATGCTGAACAACAGCATTTTATTGTTATGGAACCTGAACTAAAATGAGCAATCCTGTGTGTTACTGGGAAAGAAAGTGAGGAGGAGAAGACACTTCAGGGCTTTTATAAATATTTTATGGTTGAAGTAGCATGTCGATTTGCTTGCTTGAGCATTATTATTTGACATGTCTTTATGACAGCAGTTAAATATGTGGAGCTGGTGGAGCTGTGCATTGGCTCAGTAGTCATCATTTAACATGAGGAATTGGCCTGGCATTCTTGGTGTACCAATCCAAAGACCTATACATTGTGGGGTTTTTTTCCCCCAAGAAGTGGAAAGAGAATTCAAGGAAAAGATCCTGTTTTGACTCATGAGCTCAGCATTTTGTGGCTTTTATGGGAAGTCTGAGCAAGCTCGAATGTTCCTGTTGTCATGCAGAAGTCAGATAAAACAAGATTATTTCAGGAGGAAAGAACAACTTCCACTGAAACCATGGTGGTTCAGCAGACATAAATAGCTGCCGGCCTCAGAAGTGTTCCAGAACTGTTGTCCTGGTGCTGTCTGGCTGAGAACGTTCCTGTGAATGGAAGTGGTATTTCTTGAATGCTGAAATAGCAGTGTTCAAAGTGGTATGCAGGCTTTTCCAAGAATATGTGGCTCAGCAGAAAGGAGGTTGCGTGTTATGCAGATGAGTGAGTGACAAAGGGCTTTGGTGCAATACAGTAGCCTAATTGCGTTTTGGAGCCTAGCTGTGCTGTCTTTAATCAGCTTCATGAGGTGCATGCTACCTATATGGGAGTAAGCCTGCCATTATGGATGGGCAGGAATGGTAGGTGGTTGGATTTCTTTGTTTCCTGTGATTCTGTTTAATCACTTTTTTTTTTTCTTTTAATAAAAGATTATTTGTTTGCTGTTGCAGCAAAATAGTTAAGTAGAAATAGTGGGTGAATTTTGCAAGCCTTCTTTGCCTACGTGTTCTGAAGCATTCAGGTAGTTTAAATAAAATTGGCTGTCTTTGGGAGGTGGAGGAGGTTTACATAGAAAATGAATGGGATAGCACCTATCTTTCTTTGAATGAAGTCATGACTAACGTGTAATCTGCTTTCTTTGTAGGGGAAAAGCCTTACAGATGTTCATGGGAAGGGTGTGAGTGGCGTTTTGCAAGAAGTGATGAATTAACCAGACACTTCAGAAAGCACACTGGTGCCAAGCCTTTTAAATGTAGTCACTGTGACAGGTATGTTACTGAAGTGCACCTTTTTAAATAGTTATTTTTAATGCTTGTTGGAAAGCGAGTCTAGGCTGCTTTTGACTTGTGAAGGAATCATTTGGGAATGCAACTGTGTCTGGTATTTTTAAGGGATTATTTTATATTTAGACTGGGAAAAAACCCTCTCATTTTACCAGTCATTGGGATGTGGCTTGTAGCCTGATGCTTCAGATAAGTTTTGGCAAGTCCCTAGTGTTACCACTCATCTGTGGAGCTCCTGGGTGCCCACAGACACCTTGAGTGCTCCCATATATCCAGCAAATTCCAGATCCCTCCTCCATCAGCCATGTTTCTGAGTAGCAGGGCAATGGGGGGGTGCCTCAGCCGTGCATGTTGTGTTGTGCATGTCTTCAGCAGTGGGGCTAATGCAGAACCTGGCTCTTGCTTTGCAGGTGTTTTTCCAGGTCTGACCACCTGGCCCTTCACATGAAGAGACACCTCTGAATGGGTCAAGAGGTGAATCCTGCGGGCTAAGAGGCTTCAAGGTTGAAGAGCCTTGAGCGAAGGGATGCGTGTTCCAGCCAAAGCATGCCATTTTGCACCCTACCCAGTTGCCTCCAGGACCTCACTTTCTTGAAGGTCTTTTGAGGGCTAATAAGTCATGTAAGAAACGGCATAGCAACCGCGGTGCGTGATGTTTGGGGTTTCCTGGACTCATACACTGGTATCTAACCTTCTGAGTGGCTCCTAAGCCTTTGCCGTGAGCATGTGCACTGAGAATGTTAATGATTGGGTGACTGTATGCAATGAGGATTTCTCGATGACTGTATGCTGAGGCACATTTTTTTTCTTGTGGTTGTTTTATAACTGTAAGAGAAAAAAAATAGTCTGAATGTCTTGTATGTGAGGAATATCTTGTGAGATGGGACGACCACCAATCATTTCCAAGGGGTGGGGGGTGGGGGTGTCTGCACCTTTTTAGAGGGGAAATTGAGAGGGGAAAGGGGGGCGGGAATAAAAACAGTCAGGATGCCAGAATGGAGATGGGGTACCTCCCTGTTCCTGTGTGAGAGGAGCTTTAGGTGTCTGGTGCAGCTATTAAACGTGCAATGTGTCAAGTAGCTTGTTTTACTTGCTACAGAGCTCATTTGTAATCCATTGTATAAGCTGTGTATTTACAAATGTAACACAACTATAACTTTTCATTATAATACCAAGGTTATTGCATGGTTCTGGGGAACTATATGCTTTTCCATTCTTTAATCAGGACTGCAGTTTTGATTCCAGTTAAGAGCAGCTAAAATACGATCGGTCTAATGTTACATAATGTATGGAACATGAATAATTTTTTCTGTTGGGTGGATAAAACCACTATTGGTTAGAAACTGATTTTTCTCATGCAGCTAATTTTTCTCTTATTTATGCCTTGAGGACTAACTTCTGGTTTTCTAGCTGTTAATGCACTGTTGACCTTAATAATGGTGCCTTATGCAAGTGACCTTCTCTTGCAGGGGGTCTTATACAGGGGTATGGGTGATGCATGCTTTATTAAGGCTCTCTTTTCACCTGGCATTGTACTGTATCAAATGTATAATATGAGGGGAAAAAAGGTTACTTCCAGGGTCCTCCTTCACAAAGACAAATATAGAGAAAAGTCATTCATGTCAATACAGTATTTGTTTAACTTAGACAATTTGACTGTGTTACAGTATAATGCATACGCCAATTGAATACCTGACCAGTTCTGCCACCTTGAGACTTTTTTTATATTGACCTTGCACAGCAACTGTGTATATACACACCCCAACTGTACTTAATATGTCGAGTTTTCATACATATTAAAGATACAGAAGTATTAAAAGATGTATTTGCTTAAAAGGCACAAGTTTCACATCTATATATCTAGCTATCTGTTGGTCATACAGAAAGAAACTATATTACTTTTTTTTTTAAAAGTGGGCAGAAAAATAATTGTGTATGTATATTTGTGTGTACAGTCTGTGTATGTGTGTATATATATAGATAATATATAAATATTTTTTTTAAGAGGAAAAAAATTAGAACACATAGCTGGAAAATGCCACAGCCCATCAAAATATTCCCTCTACCCCCCGCAATACGGTCATTAAGGAGACAAAGAAGTAAAAGATACAGTTAATTAAAATCCAGCATTTTTAGAGGCTTTACCTTTAGCTTAATTGTATGCTAAAGGCTTTGTTGGCATTCAGTCCTTCTCAGACTGCTGACTGTGTTTTTGTAGTTATTAGGTTGTCTGGAATAGCGTATCTGTGGCCATTTAAGAATGATATGAACCGAATATTGGCATGCTAAAAGAATATTAGCTGTGTGCAGATGAAGTACACTTGGGTTTTGGCCTTCCAGCTTACTGGAGGAGCTGTGAGTGAGCTAGTCGTTGTGGTGGTTGAGCTCTAATTTTACATAGTTCAGCTAAAATAAAGACTCTTTTTTCCTAGAGTAGAAAATGTCTGTCCAAAAGCAGTATTTTCTTTTTTTAAAACCAGCTCACTACAGTTGATGCAATGAAACATGTGACCTGTTTCTTTTTCTATTTATTATTGGTCTTGCTTACTATGCTAATATTTTGGTATATCTTCCTGGAAATGTATGTAGATAAGTGGTTTAAAAAAAAAAGTATATGCAAGTGATCTGGTTCTAAGGAACACACAGGCTTAAATCATTCTCATTTCATTTTAAATTGCCTGAAAATGCACCTTTTTTTTTTTTTTTTTTTTTTTCCTCCCCCAAACCAAACAGAATTTTCCAGAAAATGGATTCCTATTTAAGGTTGGGTTTTGTTGTGTTTTTAACTCCTTGTTTGCATTGTCCTTGGCTTAGCCATAATTCTTGTAAACAAGAAAGTAAACAAAAGCAAAAACAAATGAAAAAAAACCAACCCCAAACAACAAAATAAATTAAACTTGCACTGGCTTGTCTCAATTGTGAAATACCATCAGAGTTGTGTGGATGGGGTGGGGCTGTGTGCCATATGTCAAATGCCTGTAATTTTCTTAATAAGCGAGTACATTTTGTTCAGGTGATAACTGAGCCTCAATCAAGCTGAAAAATAAAAAAAAAAAAAAACATTTTTGCTTGAAATTTAAGAAGAAAATGTTTTTATTAGTGAAATTTCTTTTTTTGTTTTTGAAGCACCCTGTTATCTAAAGAATCTCTTTGTAAGATTTTTGTAAAAATTTTGTTTTACAAGATTTTATTTGAAATTGTTTTTTGCAAGATTGTTATATTTCTGTATGAATGTATTTTTTATTGGAATAACATAAAAAGAAATTCTTATCAGCATCACGTGTCTGGTTTCATCTTTCTCCCCTCTGAAGTCCTACACATCAAAGGATGTCAAGTATTATGCTGACATTTTGCCTTGAGTCACCTGGTTGCAGGTACAAACACCTTTGAATCAGGTTGCTTTGTGGAGGACAAGCCTTGATGAGAAAATAATATTGGCAGTAGAAACTAGAAGTGCTTCCATATCTGAAAGACTGTTGTTGACTTAGTTTTTGCCTCAGCGGAATGAAGTTAACATGATTGTTACTGCGAGACTGCACCTTTATTCAAAATAATTTGTTCTGGAGAGGTGAATGCACGTAGGACAAGTTCTGCATGTGGGAAAGGAGAGTCAGTGGGCATTTGAAGTGAAGGAAAAAGAGAAAGGCAATGACTGGGCTGAAGCTACCTGTCCTTAACTTTTACTGCAGAGTGTGAGCCTTTGAACTGCCCAGTCATTGGGGAAGCAAGTCTGGAACCTTGAAGACTCAGTCGTGGGAAGGAATGCATGAGATCTGCCTGGCTCAGATGCAGAGATCCTGAGTCAGCTGTAGGGCTGACCTGACCCACATGCTGGTGGTGACCTTCAACCAGACAAACGCAAGCCTCTGTGAACTGCATTTTTTCAGAGCAATGGCTCTTCAAAGCGTGCCTGGTGCATATGCTGGCTTGGGACACATGCAAAACTTGTTTCATGTTGCCTTGTGGCTTCTGCTTCAGTAATGCTGGTGTTAAAAATCCCTTAAGCACTGGGTAAAACTATTGGCTTAAAAGGTAAAGTTATATGCTGAGAAACTGACTTTTACCATGTGAATTCAGTTCACCATAACTGAAGGTTTCATAGGTTTAGATGAGAAATGGTTTAAAATTGATGTAGAAAAGAACTGAATCAATAAATACAGATTGAGGCCAAAGTAGTTGGAGGAGAGACCCTTGCCATTATTCTCAGTTAGACCTGCAGCTGGCTAGTGAAAAGACAATATGCCTCCTTATAGGCAAGGAAGAAATGGCAACTTAAGCAAAATCTGACCTGCAACAAGAGGGATATATTAAATTTTACCACTGGTACAGTATCTCACACAGTGAAACGCAGATGTGTCCTGGGAAACTTAGTTGCAGTTGCAATTGCAATAGAGAAGGCTACCAGGGTTTAGGGATTCCGACTTTTTGCCTCCTCATCTGTCTATAACATAGAAATGGAAATATTTTTAAAGACCTGAGTTTGACCTTGGAGGTTCTCCACCCAAAATGTTCAATGGGTGTGTAACACAGAACAAGGATTGGAAAATTTTTGCCTGTTTATTGGGTGTGTGTCATGTAGGGCTGTGTCTTACCGTACCTTCTAAAAGAAAAAAAGGCCTGATACCTCCATTATTAAGGGTTTTATTGAGATTCCACCCTCTTTCATTTCTCAGAGAGACTGTAGTGAAAAAACAGCAGTGTCCAGGAAAGAAAAAAGCTAGTGACAGAGCTATTGGGCAACAAGGAAACTACAAAGCAGAGAACAATAGCCATTTAAGGAGTAGAGCATTTCAACATGCACATCCACTGCAGGCTTGCTTAATTCCAGATTTTGAGATGCCGAGCAGATGGGAAGGGATGTGAATTTGAGGGTGAAGAAGTTAGGTGGCTTAGGTATGGACCTGCATTGGTAGCCTTAGCAAGTGCCAACAGCTTCAACAGAGGTCAGCAAGGTGAAAGTGAGGACAGAGCCTGTGAGCCAACACATTAGCTTCTTGCTGCAAAGGTTAGATATGGCATGACTGTGCACTTAGGCACGCATACGTGCATACATGGATCAGAATGGGACACTTAAAATCCCCAAACAGAACTTGCTTGGGTCTGGGGTTTGGGTTTTTTTGTCTCTTGGGTGTGAAAAATCCTGGCATACAAGTGGTCAGTTCAAGTAGGGCACATCACAGTTTACCAACTTATTTGAACAACTGTGAATTATAAATACAGCATGACTTTGAAGTTCACAATAGACAAATGGTTGTCATTTTTTAGTTGGATGTTCATATTGTTTAGAAGTTGCTGTCTCTCTCACCTTTAAACCATATTATGATCTGTTGCAAACGGAATCTAGAATTGTTGTGTCTGTTAAAGCATGTTGAAGACAAGCTATATTTTGTTCTTTCCTCTTTAGGAGTCATTCATGGTACCTTTGCCTTTCTGTCCATCTTTTACCTCTTCCATTCCTCTCAACTACTTGAGCATTCGCTCTTTAATTGTGCTGAAAGCTCTGAGGAATCAAAACAGCCTCTGTAAATCGCACAAATAGCAGCAGCAAAATTGCAAACAAGGAGAACGAAAAACACTATGGTGATTGTTACAGAAAGGAGCTGAGTGTTATTTATGCAGCACCAAGGAGTACGTGATCTTACATATTCACACAACAGGGAGAGACAATTAATAAGAGGAAAACTTTGTGGTCATTCCATTGGAAGTCTCCTTAGCCTTGTCTGGAGAGAGGAGTTAAGGTAGACTGGAACAGTAAGGGGAGCTCTAACTGCACAAGACTAGGGGGAGGGGAAGACACGGGTGAAGGTTTCCCATCTGCCTTTTAAAGGATAAAAGGATATGTATTTCCTCTTTGTTCCTCCATTTTTCAAAAATCCCATGGAGACAAAATGGCTCCAATAGGAAATCTCTACAAGACTTCTTTCTCAAGCTTTTCCAGCTTTGCTTCGTCGGGTAGCACTGGTTTATAGAGTATGCAATAAACCAATACTCCACTTCTTTATTTCTGGTGACAAGAGGTTACTGAGCAGCTCATACCTCCACAGAAGTCTTCCTGATTCTGCTTCATCCCATGGGATTGTGTAGCCAACAGGCATTAACAGGCACTTCTGAAATAAAGCCTCTGACATGGCAAGAAACTGCTGAGATTATACAGTCCAAGGCAATAGTATCTTTATTTTTTTCCCCTTTAGCTCTTACCTCTACACTGGCTGTTTCATCCCTTATTCATGGTCCCTAGATATATGGCATTTATTTTTGATCAAACCTGTAGCAATACTGTCTCATAACCATTTGAGCTCTTACATATAAGGTAGAATGAGCAGATAGAGTATTGCTTTTGCACATAGGTCTGCTGAGATATAATCAGTCTTGGATTCATTGGAGCTACCCTGGGAAATAAGGGTTTCAGGTTCATGCATTAATATTGTGAGGCCTTGGTCAAAAGCTCATTTAAGTAAAGGAGAAATTCCTAACTGAATTCAACTTTCTGTGACACACGCATTTTTTCTCAGAGCTGAACCTGAGGAGAAAGTACATTCGAAATCCATTCAGAACCAAATTTTCATTCAGTGACATTTCTGACTATATTTTGTCTGTTTCCCATTGAACATTTGATAGCTGGCGTTTGCAAGTGCAAGCACTGCAAAGCTGTTTTGTTTTTTTTTTAACAGAAATGCAATTTTTTCCCCGAAATTTATTTTTGATTGCAGGCTGACAGTAAACCATGTAATTTGTTCTGCAGTTTCAGTTACACAACAGCTACATAATAATTTTGTAAGTTATAGCAGTGACTATATTGAACTGTAATGTTTTCAATCTGAACACTCCACAAATTATTAGTTGCAAAATTATTAACTGAAGAAATTAACTGGATTTGTAGGGTACCTTAGCAACAAAGGTGGCCTATGGATTTAAAAAAGTGCTGCATCAGATACAAGCTAGCACATTTTGTTAAAATAAAGAGAAATTATTCAGAATTTGCAATGGAGACTACAGATTGGTCGTGTTCTTGAAATATAGGTTTATAATTTGTCACAGGAAAAATAACTCCATAAAGCAAAACCGCTAAGGTGTTTTAAGATGATCTATTATGCGGAGGTGTCTAGTGCAGCCATTTTGGATTGGTGTCATGATAGGAAACAGATGGTATATGTGTTTCTGTTTAACATTTAAGGAGGTATAGAAAGCAATTGGGAGGTGATGTATTTTGTTAATGGGTGAGTAAAGCCTCATATGTACAGTTAAAATAGAATGTAAAATATAAGCAACATTTTTTCAGCACAAATGAGGCAATGCAACAACACGCTTAAGTAGATTTATTTGACTTGTTTCACTTTAAATAATTTTAATGAGAAATTCTCTAAATGTTTTTGAGCGGCGATAGAAAGTAATCTGGTAACCACATGTCTTGATGTAAGCCAAGCTGTTCTTTAACAGCACTTTCTTTCAATACAATATAAATTTAGCTGGAATTAGCATTGCAGAATATTAGTCCCTCAGTGCCTCACTTGCTAAACTTCCATATTCTTTTTATTGCCTCTGTGCATTTCAAAAGCAGGGTGTGTGGTCAGTTCTGGACAAAGGCAAATGATCTAATGTGGCTGGGAAAGGCAATGTATTCGCTGAATTCTGCAAGGTAACAAACGCTACTGTAATAATTCAGGAAAGCAGCAGATCTGCACTGGATACAGTAATATATTTTTCCTGTAATGTGCTACCTTTTGGATTTCATGCTGAATATATCAAAAATCTAGTTATGCATGCAATGCTGTATTTTTCTGAATTTTATCTACTGCATCTTACTGAATGTTATTTCATATATAAGATTTATCTTTGAACATGCAGTGATCGTCAAAGACTATTGTTCGTTTCCGAGCTTAGCTATGCAAGTTACTCAGTCTTCTGGGTTTTCTTTTATTTGTTTTTGCTAACTATGAAAAGGACACTGAGGGCAACTGGATTTTAATAGATCCTTGCTGTAATTAATTGTTCGTCAGCAGTAGAAGTAGTAGCAGTTAATAGTCAGACATGCAGAGGAGGCTGAGATCTTGCCATGGTGAACCTACAAGGAGAGAGACTCTTCCGTTTAGGTCCTGCCTAGTTAGACCACAGAACTTTTGGAATTACCCACATCCAAAGAGAGAGAAAGAAGTTGTGCAAGCCATTCTGATGATCTCAGCGGTTTTCCTTTTCCTGATCAGACACATAATGCTGTTGATATTCCACCACAATTCCATTCAGTCCCATCTGCCTGTCACAGATGGACTTATTATGGACACCAGGATGAGAAATCACCATGAAGAACTCTAGGTTTCAATGCACTTCAATGAGCATTTTTAGGTGAGACCTTGTCATTCCTATCCCTGTCTTACATGATTAGGATATTTCTTATAATGTCATGATTTTATTTTCTATTTCTAACAACCTTATTTGGCAATAACTTTGGTATATTCTATGTGAAATTCTTTGGATGTACTGAGATTTCTTCTTAATTTGAAAAAAAAGTTAAGAATTAATCTTTAATCCTGGAGATAAAAAAGAGTAAATAAGAGACGTAATAATGTTATAGCATTAATGGGATTTGAGCCTCAGTAGGAAATAGATGCATTATTCATAAGGATTGATGGTCTTTAGTGTCCCAACAGCCCTTGTGGGGCTTTGTAGGTATTAGACTGGTCACTGGAGAGAGGGTTGCTCTAATGCTCAATAAACTAAACTAAAAATATCGCTAGAATTATAAAGCAAAAACTAATCAAATCCTAAATATAAATATGATGATACAAATCCATCCCCTAGTTATCTCCAGAAACCACCCTGCCTCAAAGGATTGTCAGTGACTTGTCCCTTATTATCTTTAATCAAGCAGAAGAGAGAGGCATTGAACGCCACAGTGGATCTGTCTAACAAGGCACTGCAGGTGAAATCTATAGTGCTGTGCTTCTTGCTATACGAGTGCTGCTGGCCAGCCTGTGGTCCACTGACGAAGGAAAGAGCAGAAAAGAGACAAAGGGATGCAGTGTTTACACAGTGCCTGTGAAGTCCTCTGGAGCTTCTTCTAATTTCCATCCCCAGAGTCCAGACCACAGATGCTTCATAGGGCAAAACCAGCCTGGATGCCTGTAGGTAAAAATTATGTGGCAACACGCAACAGAAGCTGACTAAAGGAAATTTCTGCAATAAGGTTTCCAGCACTTACACAGATGGGATCTACTCAGACTCTGGTCTCTGTGTTCTGTGACAGGACATTATTTATCTTAGCTATAATGGACAACTTAAAAAAAGAAAAAAAAAAAAAAAAGAAAAATGTGTATTCTTTCATTTACCCAAGCAGATTAAGCACTACGGTTTAAATAGCAGCCTGAGAGGCTGAAACTGCTAGTCACCAAACAACTGGAACTGTATAATTCAATATTAAAAAACATTCTTTTCATTAGACTTTAAGTATCTTGGGATAATGATGAGGTCATAAAAAACCTAACGCATTTGGCCAGGGGAGAGAAGAAGATTCATAAAAGAATCAAGAGCTGTGGGATATGGCTGCTTTTGTCAGAAATGGTAGCGCCCGAAGTCTGCTCAGGCAAATATTTGTGTGTGCAAATAGTTTTCTGTAAAGCAGATTTAAGCCTCGATTCTGAAATAAGGGCCATGCAAACAGCCTGCTGATCCTCACCTCCTTTCCCCTGCCTAGGTATCCCTTACCAGAAAAAGAAGAGACAGTATCCTTTTCATCCCCCATATACTTCATTGTGTCCTTTCAATCCATGTAAGTATGATCGTACATTCTAAGGCTAAAATTAAGTTCTTAACATGAAGGCATTAAAAAAAAAATAAAAAAAATTACAATCTATAAGGAGCTCAAGAATCTTCATATTTTCTGTTACAATTTATATACATATGTACACATGCATGCATGAAAAAAGATTTTCTAGTCTAGGATTTTTATTTTCTATATGCTGTTACATTCCAATAAAAGTGCCCTTCAGGAGTCATTTGTGAGACTGATAATAATATATCAGCCTTAACATAGGGTGTAAGATGAAACCAGCTGAAAATACTGAACAGAATCAGTCTGTGCTACTGAAACAGGTGCAAAAAAAACCACAAACAACAAAACAAAACCAAAACAACAAAAAACAAAAAAACCCCAAAAAACCCACCAGAAAACACTAAAGGCAAAAAAGTAAATCCAACTGTCAGAGTTCTTTTGAATTTAACACTTTGTGAGAATATAAGTGACCTAAGTATGTCAATATTGAAGTTGTTGATGGTTGTATTCAATGAGTTATAGATCCAAGCTTCCACAATTTAGGAACCAGCACTTAAAAAAAATGAATTACTAAGTGGAAGATTGCCTTAAATATCTGAAAATTAAAATAACAGTAACATGAGACTTTAAAGAAAAAAAAAGTGTATTTCGGATTGAGCAGAGTGCACTCAGAACATGTTTTCATTATATTCTTTACAATTAAAGTCAGAAACTTTTGTTTTAAAAAAGCAAGTAAAGAAATTAAAAAAAAAGCAATAGATACTTAAGGTCATACTATAAAATGGTGTGAATTTGTCATGCTGAGACAAGTGTATGCAAATAAAATCCTTCGCTAGAGTAAATCAGTAGAGTTTCCTTGATTTCATGGGCCAGAATGTGTAAGCCATATCTTTCAGATTGGCAATGTCTGGAAAAAAGCTATTTAAAGCAAACCACCCCAAAATCTCATCGACTTGGCCCTTCTTCACCTAAAGCCCAGAGAAAGAGATGAGTCTTAGAAGTGTGTAAGGAACGTCCTTAACTATTCCTGTGTAGGAAGTCCACACAAGCAGTGCTCTGAACTGATTTTTTTTTTTTTCGTTTCTACTGTTCCACCTAACATTTTTATCTCATTATTCTTAGCAGTGGTAAGTAACTATGACAGGAAGACAGAGTGGAAAATTAAGGCTTGTTAAGACTATTATACACCAAAAGGATCATGTCATAAATGAGATTTGAGTCTGCCCAGTTTGAGATATAATTAAGTAATCATGTTCAAGGTGGATGGGTTTGAGGCAATAAAAGGCCACTGGAGGTTGTTCAGTTTCAAAGGAGTGAATCTTCTTATGCCTAGAAGTTATATGGATGCCATTTCGGCAGCAGTGAGGGACACTGTCTCCCTCCCAGCTGTTGAACATGGGGGCTTTGGCCCCTGGGAAAGGAGGGCAGCTGTGGTGATCCCCACATCCTTCAGGATTATCTTCCTGCCAAGCAAATGGTATTTTCCCCTGTCTTGTTTTCCATGAACGTATCACCAGTGTGCCTCCGGCTTCATTCTACAGGAACCTCTGAAAAATAAGAACAATAAACACAGCACCCTGGGAAGGAGTTGCATGTGCTGAAAATTTCACTGTCAATTCACTTTTGAGGGAAGTGTGTTTAAAACCAGTCGTCAAGACTCTGAATAATGATCATATTCCAATACTATGGACACAACAAGGAAGTGTCAACAAAACAGCATCAGGAAAACAGTGAGGCTTTTTCTTGGCTTTGAGATAATACAATGACTCTAATGTTGTTGCTTTCTCATTTTTTTCTTAAGTTATCGGCATGGAAAGCTGGGCAGGACTTAGCTGAATCACCTCTCAGAAATCAGTCCAAAATGTGAATGAGTCAAACAGTGTATGGGATAGAGTGACATGAGTGTTTAGTGCCAGTAGGGTTTGTCATGCAGTTCTTGAGGGCATAATGGATGACTTTATTTTGCCCACACGTAGCCACAACCATTATATGAGTCATTTAGGGGAATAATATTCAAGCTATCATATCATAATGCTGCAGAGTTTTCCACTGAAAACAGCAGCTTAGAAGAGCTAAAGAAGCATGCTAACAAAGATGATACCTTGCTGGGATATCTATTACTACACACACAAAGAGATTGAGCTGACATGGGGGAGGGAATGTTGGAGGAAGGAAAAGAAAGAAAGAAGAATCCTAAAAAGTGACAAATAATACTTTTAAACATTATATTCTTCACTTCTAAATTCAAGATTGAAATGTGTATGTTTTGTCTCTATCTTTCTTCCTCCATCTTCCTTTCTTAATTCCTCAGAAAGAAGTAGGAAAAATCTCTCCTCAGGATTTTGTGCTGATATCTTTCACCTTTTCCAGTCTGCCACTTCTTCAAATTATGTCTGTTTATGATTTCAAGCTGTGCAACTAGCAATATATTTGTCAAGACTTAAGTTTTTAGTGTGGCAAAACAATTTTGCTTTTAATAAAATCTTGGAAAAGGGGGAAAGAGTTGATGGGACAGGACACAGACATACCCAGCAACAACAATAGATTAACACTATATTAAAAGTTCAATCAGTCCTACTATCTACATGAGGAAGTCCTTCTTTATGTTCCCTTTGTCGTGTAGGAATGCTGTGGGGATCCTGTGAGACATAAAAGTGGAAGCACAGTGTGGAAGGTGGCTCCTCTCCTCATCCTCAGCACAGGAAGACCGGGCTAGTGGTGTCCCTGCAAACAGCATTTGTCATGGCAGTCATGCTCCTGCATGGGAGAAAACTCGCAGGAGCCCACTTCCTGATTGCTTCATCTGCATTTGCTTTCATAGCTACGGTGGGTGGACGTTTCCCACTCTGACAGATACATACATGCTTTTCCAGATTAACATTACTCTAACACAGTATATCATCATCTGCATCACTATTGCATCAGAATTTCCTGGTGATTTTGTCAGTCCCAGCTTCTTTGCTGTGGATTCCTAATGACAGACCACATCTTAAGAAAGAATTGCACAAAATGTATATATTTGTTATTAAGGCTTGGAAACAAAGAATGTCAAACAGTCAGACGTGCTAAAGAACAAGGGAATTAAATTAGCCTACCTGTGCCCCACTGTGCTGAATCTGGTCCAGGTTTCTAGAAATGCTGGTTCAGCAGAAGCAAGTTGCAAAGAATCTAACTGGAACAGCAGGAGGAACTAGATTTCAAAGTTCACTCTTGTCACAAACCTTTTTCTGTAACTTACTAGGTTTGAAATGGCTTGGATATACATTAAAGAACCCTTCTTCCCCCTGCTCTTTTTGTAGTACAGGGACCCATGACTCTCCTTAAGGCAGATATTTTGGGGAAAGCTTTCTGTAAAAATGCTCTATTAACATAAAATCAGAAGAAGTGTGTTTCCACAAAAAAAGTCATGGCAGATATGATTTTTGGTCGATAAAGGATTTCTCAGCTGTTTTGACTAAGGATCCTTTTTTGTTTATTTGCTTGTGAGATGCAGAAAAAAATGAAATCCATGTTTATAGAGTACATTCAATAGCAATAACTCACATTTAACTATTAATGGAATCAAATTACTGAAGTGACCCAGGTTTCTTTTTTTTTTTTTCATTGTTATAAGAAATAGCTGCACACAGAAACCTACAGCAGAAGTATTCTGTCAGTCACAGCTGACCTGTAGGCTAAAGCAGGGACAGACGTATGTTTTCTAAACTAAAGCTAGACCTTCAGCATTACATCTAACCATTACAATACATCTGTGAATAATAAGATGAGCATACAACTGAGTGTCTAAGAACATCAGCTCCTTAGAAATATCATAGGCTCTTTCCCCTCTTGCCAGTTTAAATTTGGGGTATCTCCATCAGTCAGTGGTGTCAGAACCACGTAAAACTGACGTGATAGCAGGATGTGATCCCACCTGCCTATGTAACATCTGCCATCTTCACCCGTTCAAAGATGTGCATTATATGTGGGCCACACATATAATGAGCAGACTTACACTGTTTTCTGGGGAAGACATAGCTACCAAAGGGTTATACTTGAAAAATATACAGAAGCTTAATGTTGATCTAAATGCGTAGTCACTACAGCTGTCTCAGAGCATCTCTCACACAGAAATATACAGCCTGCAAGTACATATTTGGGCTTTCATGAAGGAGCAGGAGGGGCATTTCCCACACCCAAGAGCTCTGCACTCAGAGCACCAACCCTGAAGACTCAGGCTCATCCCCACTGCCAGGCGCCTACCCAGGGAAGAGTTAGGCAGAACTGGCAGCGGGGCATTTCTGCTGTCTTTGAGCAGTCACCAGCTGAGGGTGCCAACTGTAGGCAACTGGTTTGGGTTTCAGTGTGAAGGTCCTAAGTCTGCCTATACGTGATACAGATGGTGTATTTTCATAAGCCAGGACTTGGATATGACTCTGAGGTCAGTCACCTAAAGCTTCAACACACGGTTTTGTAGATTTTCATGTCCTTATACTCACTCAACACATTTTCCTCATTCTTGAATACTCAATATCATAAGGAATATCTGTCTCCTTGAATCATAGAATAGTTAGTGTTGGAAAGAACCTTAAGATCATCTAGTTCCAACCCCCCTGCCATGGGCAGGGACACCCCACACTAAACCATGCCACCCAAGGCCTCATCCAACCTGGCCTTGAACACCGCCAAGGATGGAGCATTCACAACCTCCCTGGGCAACCCATTCCAGTGCCTCACCACCCTCTCAATAAAGAATTTCTTCCTTAGATCCAATCTAAACTTCCCCTGTTTAAGTTTGAACCCGTTACCCCTTGCCCTGTCACTACAGTCCCTGATGAAGAGTCCCTCTCCAGCATCCTTGTAGGCCCCCTTCAGATACTGGAAGGCTGCTATGAGGTCTCCATGCAGCCTTCTCTTCTCCAGGCTGAACAGCCCCAGCTTTCTCAGCCTATCTTCATAGGGGAGGTGCTCCACTTCCCTGATCATCCTCGTGGCCCTCCTCTGGACTTGTTCCAACAGTTCCATATAAATGTATACTTACATTCACCAGGGACAGTAGTGATAGGACAATGGGTTCAAACTTAAACAGGGGAGATTTAGGTTGGATATAAGGAAGAAATTCTTCACTATTAGAGTGGTGAGGCACTGGAAGAGGTTGCCCAAGGAAGCTGTGAATGCTCCATCCTTGGCAGTGTTCAAGGCAGGGTTGGACAGAGTCTCGGGTGACCTGGTTTAGTGTGAGGTGCCCCCGCCCATGGCAGGGGGGTTGGAACTAGATGATCTCAAGGTCCTTTCCAACCCTAACTATTCTATGATTCTATGTACATATGAATACATACACATTGTATTTTAAGCTACGTAGCTCCCTGACATTGACTTTTACAAGAAAAGTGTATTTAAAATAAACAGGAAGACTAATATTGACTTAAAAAATGCAAAAAAATTTCCTGTTTGAGTATTCAGGTTGTTGAAGATATTTAATGAGTCTCTATGTGACACCTTAGTTGTTTCACAATGTTTTATTTTTATTGGTGGGTCTAATGAGTCAGCTGAAGGTAGTCAGGGTTTAGGACAATGGGTAGCATAGGTGAGTAAAAATATATACTGCATACCATTCTGTCTCCACATGTTATTTTTGCTTAATCTGATGCCACACCCATTTGATAAAAATGAGTCAGCATTCACTAAGTTGGCCTTGCCATTGACAAACTCACCCTCAGGAAATTACATTTTCTCCTTCCAGAGATGGACTTGCAACATATTGTCAATTTTTAAGGTTAAAATTTAAGCAAGAAGAGAAAAAGTAGATGCTTCTAAACTTTTGTAAGTACTGTAAAAGTATATCTTTTTATTTTCCTTGAGAAGAATGTGAAAACATCAGGTAAAGATGGTCAGTAAAATCTCTTCAGAACACGTGAAAAATCTTCAGCCTCTACTCATTTTCCTTCCTTTCAGTAAGAGTTCTGCTTATTTTTCATTTCCACCCCAAGATGCAACAGCTGAGAAAGGAAAATAATTTTTAAAATAATCTCAGTTATGTCTTCACCTTATTTAAATCAGCACATCTCCAAACATGACAGTTCAACTACCTGCTGAGAATCTAATTCTCCTTAGAAACCCCTACCAGCACCAAACCACGCTTTATTAATTTTATAGGTCAATTTACTTTACAGACTTAATTCACACAATATTTTTAAGGCCATTGGCCTTGCTTTAGTTCACAGTGTTTTCCTACAACATTGTCTGATTATATGATGCTGGACTGTCACTTCCAGACTTGAGTTCTGTTTTCATCTAATGTGAACCAGGGTAGCTCAGTAGGTGCATCAATTTATACAATATTTAAACTGCAGTCTGTGATCTTTTTAAAGCCATTGTTAAGGTGAAATAGGCTAAAGGAGAAAAAAATGATAAAGTGTAAAGAGGTTTGGAACATTTTTCAGATGGCCTTCTCCCATGTGAAATCAGAACTCTTTTTATACTTTATGGGCAGAACAAGACATCTAAAAATGGGGTTCAAAGAAGTCAGCGCTTTCTGTGAAGTATTAAACAGTAGGAAATGACAAAGAAATGTTCAGACTTTTGCTATGCCATCAAAGGTTGTTTAACAAATATAGGGTTAGAAGGAAATATCTTCTCCCATTTTAGATTTGCAGCTACAAATGATTCTTGGAATTAATTTCATCTGTCAGCTTCATCTTTTCTTGCAAACAGCAGAAGTGATAATCTCTTGATATGTGTGAGATCCACATTTATATATCTTTGAAATCCACTTTGTAGCAAGACATTACACCAAGGTTTTCCACAGTTCAGAAAAGCAAATGCTCTCCTTGGAGTATTTTGGAATGGTGCTGAAACTTAGTATCCAACAGAAATTACTCCATCCTATATAAATTAAGAAAATCCTAATTGAAGGAGAGACTGGAGTTTTTTCTCACTTGGTTACACAGTTATTTTCTTAATGCTTCCCCTAAATCTCTATTTCTGAAATCAGAAAAAGATAAGATTTGAATTTAAGCCTTACCAATCTTAAGAGAATCCTTTAACCAAAAGGCTTCTGAAAAGAAAAATACTCATGAAAGATTTTAGTTTTGGTTTAGAATTTAAATTCAGATTAACATGTTAAGTAGGTCAGGAACTCAGGTGAAAATCAATTGCTTAGTTTCTGCAGGATATCAGACTGTGAATTTCCATATAATGGCTACAGATCAATGAAATTTTTTTGTGTAGCAGTCTGTATAGCAGATCTGTGTAGCAGCAACCCTTACAGCAGCCTTCTAGTACATAAAGGGGGCCTCCAGGAAATCTGGAGAGATGCTTTTTAGAAGCACATGTAGTGCTTGCAAGAGGGAAGGGGGAATGGTTTTAAACTGAAAAAGAGGAGATTTAGATCAGATATTAGGAAGGAGTTCTTTACTGTGAGAGTGGGGAGACACTGGCATAGGTTGCTCAGAGAAGCTGTGGTTGCCCCATCCCTGGAAATGTTCAGTGCCAGGTTGGATGGGGCTTTGAGCAACCTGGTCTAGTGGAAGGTGTCCCTGCCTATGTCAGGGGGTTGGAATTAGAGGAGCTTTAAGGTCCCTTCCAACCCAAACCATTCTATGATTCTATGATTTTACAGAAGTAGCCTAATCCATCTGAAGCCAGTGGTAATCCTTCCAATAGCTCCAATAAGCTTTGTAAATGCCTACACACATATATGTTACTCTGGGATAATCTATATTCCTGGTTTCTTCACTGTGACAATAAAAATATAAAATCTACTTATAACAGTAAAATGTCAGTAGGTTCTGCCTATACATTCATTATGCTTTTGCTTGGCTTTCCTTTGTTTTTGTGGGGGTTGATTGCTGAATTATCACATTTGATGAGTTTTCTACATCAGTTTCAATCTTTAGGAATCCCCTCATTGCCTTCACTGCTTAAAGGGAAACAAAAGAAGTATTTCTAATGCCACATGTTGCCTGCTCACAGCAACAAACTCTCAGGATCCCTCCCCTTCCTGCTACTTAAAGGACTCTCTGATAAAACTGATGAGCTTTTTTTTTATGTGACTCAATGATGCTCATAAGATCTAAGATGCTACCCGGGTAGGCATCAACATTTTACAAGAATCTTTTTTTACACCTCCAAATTCATAGTTCTTCATCAAAGATTTTAGCCCAAAGAGCAGTTAGTAAAGCTGGATGACCTCTTGCTCTAGGATTTTTTAAGTCTCTTTTGGACTAAAATTAGATTTCCTCCTTTAGGAAAAGAAACAGGCCAATGTGTGACCCTTGAATTGTCAATCATCTGGAAGTAAAGCAGGGAAATGATTTCTCTCAGAGCAGTAGAAGGAAATGCTCCAAAATAATAATAATGTGGCTATACATATTTATAAGCTCATCATTATTAGTCTTTAGTATGCTTGTTCCTACCTGACATTCACTAGTAATTTTGGCCTATGGATATATATATACTTAGTTCCATAAGATACTCTAATTTCAAATAAATCATGCTTTCAATGAGTTAACCACTAATTAACTGGCTGTTCTCAAATAACAGTCATCTACGGGTAATCATAACTGAATGCTCTAGTCATTTTTGACAGGTATCGGCATTATGTCCAGTGCTGTTTATCATTTCAGTTGATGATCTGGGAGTAAACCTGTTGCTGAAAAATAAATGAATGAGACAACACTGGAAAGAACAGTAATTAATATGAACAGGTTGATGGAGAAGTTCCCTTTTACATATACGCATTTTAATACACCAAATGAAAGAACTTATTTCTAGGAATAAAGATGGCAGGTCATAAATTTACAACAAAGGAAATCAGTGCCTCTGTAAAAGATATAGGCATGTAGTTTGAAAGCAACTTGGTTTAAATCCTAGAATAATGTGCTAAAAAGAAAAAAGAAAGAAAAAAGAGGAGGCTTGTATGATCCTTGACTGATAAACAGAAATGAGGGGGAGGAGGGATGCAGTTTTTCCTTGTTGCATAGCAAAGCTGATCCTGTACAGTTCTGGCAGCCATATGTTAAAATAGCAATTGAAAAATTAGAAAGCATGCAGAGATAGATGCCTTATCCTAAGACACACAAAGATAATAGAGTCTGCTTATTTGAACAAAAAATACACTGAAATGAAACTTGATTACGGCACCTAAAAACCCTTATCATTTCTCTCACACCTTGCAGGTGAACAATACAAGCAAAAAATCACCATTTGTTTTTGAGAGCTCATTTTTCTCAAGCCTTTTATATTCACATGTTTAAAAGGTGTTTGTAGCCACTCCTGTATTGCAAAATATGCCTCTAAGTCATACCATCAGAGGGCAGGGACAAATGCTGAAAATTAAAGGGCCTTTCAATTTAGAAGTAGAAAAAATGAAAAAGACCAGTAGTTAGAAGAGGGAATCAGACAAATTCAAATGGTAAAGAAGACACACAATTTTAAGAAAGAGGATGATTAGCTGTTGCAATGGTTTGCCAAGGAAAGCAGGGGAAACTTTGATGTCTGCAGATAAAGACTGGCTCTTTTTCTGAAAGGGATGATTTCGACAAATAAAATTTTGACACTAATACTGGAATAAATGGGTCAAACTTAAATGTGAAGATTGCACTTCAAAGGTCAGACCAGAGGTCTTTGGTTTTAAATTCTACTTCTGAGAGACTCTCTGATTTGGGAAGGAGAATGCAATTTCTCATAAGAATAAAGGGGGGGGGGGGGAAATCACAGTGTGAATGGCTAAGCACTGAACTGTCTGCCAAGAAATCAGGGAATTCCCACCCGTAGAGACTTTCAAAACTCAGCTGGAAAATGCCCTGGGCAACCTGATCTAATTTTGAAATAAACGCCTCCTTCAGTAAGAAATTGAACTAGATGATTTCCAAAGGTCCAGCATGAGCTTTTCTACAGTTCTGTAGTGTTCCTGATGTGCAAGATGCAGATGACATTTGATGACACATTTATAAAGAATTCCAGAGTCTGCAGATTGTCTTCTATGAATGTCCTGTTTTTATCTGTATGAACAATGGATAGGCAGTACAACTTTATCCTGGATGTGATCAAAGACAAAATTGCATGTTGTGAACACTTTTGAGAAACTTGTTAAAAAGCCCATATATATTTTAGTTTACTGCTTTGTTAAATGTGTTATTTGTATTCATTCTGCTTGAAAACATTGGAGACAACCCTAATTAAATAATTGGTAATCCAATCTAGATGTTGCTTTGCTCAGGTTCAGGGTATAAATTTAAGTTTTGCTTGTTCTCCTTAGTGAGCTCATGCTCAGGCACAGGTTTGAGAACATGGCACCACTAGCTGTAAGGTGGGTGAAAGAAAGCCCTTAATTAGGGCAAGGTGGCTCATTAGACTTCATTTGAAACCCTGCTGTAAGTCTGAAAACTCTGAGACGATTGTCATGCTATGGACACAGGAGAGTTCGTATGCTGGAGAGGAGCACTGGCAGCTTCCCCTTCCAGCTGGTGCACTTGCAGGTAGGTATCTTGCAGGTGAGCCCTGGTAGTGCTCCTCTTGATTAAGAGCTCCTGGCCACAAAACACTGACATTTCACTCCTCAGCTCAGCTGCTGTGTCATTCACTGCTCTACTACCCTCATGTGTCAACAAAAGAAATCTTAATTTTTTTTTTCATGGGGTATTATAGGGAGATCACAGTGTTGCTTCTATTATGAACTGAGTGAGCAAAACAAAAGGGCACCAAAAAGGAATCAAACAGTTTATCACACAGCTGAAGAAATGGTGACGCTGTTTGTCCGCATGCAGAACAGCTAATTAGGGAGGGAGGTGCTGCGATTTAGTACCTATGTCTTTAGATTTTAATCCTAAGTAAAGTCACATGATTGTATTGAGCTAATGCTTATTTACACTATCTGAGAATACTACCTACCATTTATTTTAACTTCACTAAATTCCCTATCTGCTCCAGTACTGCTGATGCAAAGAAAATTAAAATAATCTGGACCAATCTAGCCTTCCAAAGTAACAATGAAACATTTATGACTGCAAGACAAAAAGGTACACAGAAGCTCTTTTATTCTCTCCTGCTCTTAAGTGTTAAGTGAAATTACTGAAGCATGTTCTAAATTTTATCAATTATGACATATTTTATGCTACTGGCATAGTATATTCAACAAGTGCATTAGGAGAGTGCTTAGCACTTTGTAATTGCACTCATATTTCATTTTAAGAAAATTTCCTGCAATTCAAAAGGCATCAGATTTGGAGTTATACTCTTGAAACAAGAGGATGTGATGTTAAAAATCAAATCTGTAATGTTCTTCTACATCTCTAATGGAATATAACTAAAATACAGCGTACAACTTTCATTCAAAAAAACTTTGTTGTTGGAGGGATACTATTAAGTCACTGTTAATTTAATGAAATGCCATTCTCCTTTTTTTGTCCTTCTTTGCTTCCACCTCAATGAAAACTCAGGTTTGCAGTCTCAGTTGTCTCAGTAAAAAATATATGTTAAAGTAAAACTTCTGCTACATGGATTTTGAACTAAACCATTATTATGACATATGGGTTTTGCTCCTGTGAGGAACTTTCTGACTCAGCACTGATAGTGTGGACATGTGGTGACTCTTTTTTTTTTAAAAAAAAAAGACCATTTCCTGTGTGAATATGTTTTCTATATTTAGCTGTGCTTTGTGCCGGGCCTGAGAAATCACTAGACAATGCAGGTTTATCTGCATCAAATTCAATGGGATTGACACAGGTAAAGAGTTTGTGAAATCAGGATTTCAGCAAGCCTTTCTTGCTTCAGCAAGCAAGAAAGTAGCAAGCCTTGGTCTTAATAGGATGGAAGTTTTTAATACAGAGGGATTGGAGCCAATTAATGCAAGGACTAGTTGTGGAGAGCCATGGGAATTGTACGAGGGAGGAACTGCTGGACTGGATTCTAAATAACAAAGGGAGAAGTCCTGATCTCACCAAAGCGCAGGGCTGTTCTCTATGCAATCCTCAGGCCAAAAATGCAGAAGGTGCGTAGTAGTCACCATCTTGATTCAAGGCTGCTTTCAAGCCTTGCTGCTTTGCTTCAGGGTGTACACAGGCAGCTTGTGCACAGCATAGCTGCAATTTGGTTGCAAAGTGAAATTCCCTGGCACTGCAAAATACACACAAAGAAGCGTAAGCCTTTCACCACTTTAGCATTTTAGACCATATGCAAGGAAGCAGTACAATTAGGCTATGAGTTCTTTGCCATTTGCAGACGCGATAGATTTATTAATAATCTGACTTCAGATTTGTGAGGAAAATCTAAGTAACGTGCCTCTGTTAGCGTAGGATGAGCCTCCCTCTATCCTGGGAGAGAGGCGTACATGAGCCGGGAAGCCTGCCATCAAACACTGCCTCCACATTCAGTCTGTGTCTATTTGTTGTGCCATGTGAAAGATCTCTGAGTTAGCTTTTTGCACACTATTGTACTACCAAGAGGTTTTTTAGTCGTAGAAACAAAGCTAAGTAGCTCAGGGTAAGTGTCATGGAGAAAAGTTTGTGGTGCTACTGACTGAGCACTAGCTGAGGGATCTATACTTGAGCCCTGCTGGACAGAACAGAGCTCTGCTTGCCTGAAACAGTCACTGCAAATATCCCACCAGATATAACAAGACATTGAGATGGGGCATGAGTGAAGACAAATATAATTCAGCAGGTTTCACAGCCAGATTAGCAAATTACATTTAAAGTATACAATTTTGGAATTTAGGAATACAAAGTGGCCTGGCATTTGTTGTACATGTACTAAATGTATAGGTCTGACCCCGAGTTCTGCAGTTTGGAGCAGTATGATGAGCACCTGATGGGCTGTCTTAAAAAAATGCTTCACTTTAATTAAATAGAATACCGCAAACCTCAAAGGATTGATGCATACTCGGTATAGCTCAGGCAGTTCACCTAAAGTGAGATTACAGCCCCCAGGTTATACAGGTTCTAATGAAGTTTCTGTCGCATTTAATACATCACCATTCATGGAATGCACTGTGTTCTTTGTTTGCTTTTTTTTTTTTTTTTTTTGTGTTAATCAGGTTCTCAGTAGGTTTGCTCCATGACTCACTTTTACATTTTCATGCAATGCAACAAAGAGTTACTTTAATCACTGTGGTTCTCCTGGGCTGGGAAAATTCACAGGTGAGTATGTCATGTTGTTTGGCATGAACAGCAACTAGACAGTTCCTTTATTTAGAGTAATTAGTCCTGCCTGCAAGTAGTGGTATTTTCCACAATCTGTACCATTAAGTGGGAGCCTAGTTTTGAAAACTGGTGCTAGCTCCCCAGTTGCATTCTTGGCTAAGGTTGGGCATGTAACATCCCAAAAGGTTATTTAAGGGAAGGAAATACCTCATGTTTCCCAATATCGTCAGTTCAGGCATGACCTGATTTTGCAATCTTACTCATATTAGGCAATTCCCTTGCATGTCATAGGATTACTTGCAATAACTCAGGCTACTTACTTTGAAGGATGCTGACCTTGAATCTAAATTATCTGCTCCCTAATATCCTTCACTGTAGGAAAGGAAACAATCTTTCACAGAAAATTAGAAGAGGAAGGTGATCTTGAAAGAGCGCATGCAAATAAACTCCAAATACTTCTTTAATTGAGTAAGATATCAGCTCCCAAGAAGAATTTGCATCCACAATGCAGTCATTGCCATTATATAATACCTAGCAAAAATATTTACTGCAATGGAAGCGTAGAACACAGGGTTAATAATCGTTGTAAATGTTCTTTGCTGAATGCCAAAGCAGCCCAAAATAAAGCACTCACTGTGCATTAAACAACAGCATCTAATGGTGGCATCCATGGGGTCAGATAACATTATTGCTTCAAGTTCTTACTTTGTGGATGCATTTTTTGGCCTTGAATCCCTCTTTACAGTATAAATTACCAGCTTAAAGGGCACTTTAAAAAGCAATCTTTTGAACAGGAGTGGGAAGAGCATTTAAGCAGCTCCAAGGTCCCCATAGACACAGTGGTGGTGGAAGCTGTCAGGGGAATGTACTAATAGCCCCCAGAAATGCACTGTGATTGCTGTTCTTCTTGATTCAGTTTTAAACTCCCCCCTCTCAGGCCATAAAAGCATAGGTCAAGTCACCCTGGCCACAGAGATCAAATATGTTCTCTGCAGCATTAACTTCAAGAGGGTTTTCATTTTTCAGACTTTTTTCTGAGTTTGAAATGAAACCTTGCTTTTTATTTTTGTTTTAATAGAAATTTTTTCTAGGAATCCTTGGAGAGGGTTATTGTACATTACTGCTACTCCCTGGCTCAAATTTTCTCTTGTAGAGATTTAAATGGAGCTTTGCCAGCTTACAGCAATAGAGGTTATATTCCCATGGGTTTTACATCATGAAGTTTTATTGCTGATGTTGATTCCTAGGGTTACCACATACCTGAAGAACTCTGGGCAGAAAACCAAGAACTTCATATGATATGAGTTCTGTTTGCTGCACATGAAACTTCACTGATTTCAGATATCCTCAGGTTTATATTGTCTATAAAGTGAACACTAGCAGCAAAGTATCTCAAATTACAAAGAAAGAAGCCTTACCTTAGTATTTTCTTGCAGGGAAATAAGTGTAGGCTCTTTCTACAACATTTGATTTGGTAGCAGATATAGGAGTATTGTGTCTGGGATTATGAATGAAATAAATTGTATTAAATTATTAAATTGAATCTTCTATTAAAGCACAAGAAAAATCGTGTTGTTTCAGTTAATGAAGTAAAAAGAGCAGTTAACCTTGTAATGAATTAATGAGTTGTGTTGGAAAGGTTTGTAAAGTACATAATAAGGAAGTTGTAGCAGCAAGTGTCCTTGAAAGACATCTGTGAAGTTGTGTTTTGTAGGGCATTTGACAAGTTAATATTTGACAGCATTGCATGTAATGACACTGTAGAATATGCATGATGTAATTGTTTAGTTAACCAATGAGACCTGTTAGTGTTGTGTAAGGTTGGGCATGCAGTCAAGGGGTATGACTTCTAACTTTGGATGTAAGGGGGGGTGTTTTGTGGATAAGCAAACCAACATATCTGAGGATTTGAAGGAGAAGGCTCTGTGGCCCTGAAAAGAAAACTCTGAAAACTCTCTTTCATTTGCTTCTTCTAAGTTAGAGCAACTTTGTCATAACAAGCTGCTAAGATTTGCTTCTTAGAATACTTATGCATATGCTTAGAACTGGAATGAAAAATTTACAGCTTGTTGGTTTTAACAGGAAAGAAAACATTATTTCTTACACTAGTTTCACTGTAGCTGTTTAGAAGAATAAACCTAATTAAGGTCTACTGTTCTATGGTCTATCTTTATTTTGTGTAAGGTAAGCAGTCATTATCTATTTTGAGCTAATTTTATATCAGACCTAAGGCACTAGTCCTTAAAATCCCTAAATCCTTTACTGCATCATGTGTAACCCAATTCCAAGGAGTTTTGACTGTCCCTTCTTACAAAGGGGATAATCTCTTTTTTTATTTTGCTCTCCCACCCTTTTGACATATCCTCTCAGTGGATCCTCCACATGCAGAAGCATCTATAACTCTCAGCCCTGTTTATCCCCTCCTTTTGAATAAATTAACCCAATTTTCTGACTCCTGGCAGTCTGAGCTCAACTTGGGTTGCAGCAGTCCCTCAGTAGAAAGCCCACTTTGCTAAACCTACAATCCAGAAAAATCCATAAGTAAGTTTTTCTCCTACTCTCTGACTATTCAACTGACCCTTACAAACCCCTGCATCTTCCTTCACAACCTTTCAGCAGATCGCGTGTGATTCCTTTTTCTCCCTTTTTGAGTCCTTGGTGCTACAGTATCCTTGTGAGCAGTGACAGCTCACAGTTGTCTAAAGAACTGCCTTACAGATCCATTTTCCCATTCAATGTGTACCTACTGGAACACCATGCTCCCAGCCGTGGCTCCTCACAAGCTCGGGAGAGATCACATGTGAAGTAAAAGAGGCTTTAGTTACTTCTTTTTTTCCCTTTTTTTCCCCATTATGGGTTTGTGTTTCCCCTGCTAAGCTCTAAAGCTAAATAAAGAGGAATCAAGCTGAACCCTCATATGAAATGACACTGTGACACACGTTACTTCTGAATGGATAGTCCTCAAATCATGGGAAATCATCAGGCTTTTTAGTTATATACTGCACAGTTTCTGGGAATTTCAGTCAAGAAGCCGGATGCTACATCCCTATACATGGCATAGTTTGGAGGAAACAGTGAGGAAATCAGTCATTTCCCATATTTGGATCTAAGCAATCCACAAGTTTTTTCATTAGTATCTACAGATTAGTGTCTCTAGCGGCATTGTAACACTGAAGGATATTGCATCAGATGTGGAATTTTCAGCTTGGAAAACTGTTGCTGCCTTTCTCCTGTGGTGTGTGGTTTTTTGGTTCTTTTTTTTGGGGGGGGGGGTGGTTCTGGTGTGTGTGGTTTGGTTTGATTTTTGTTTTTTTCTTTGTTTGGGTTTTCTGTGTGGGGATTTTTTTGTTTGTTTGGTTGGGGTTTTTTTTAAATTTTATTGTTATTTTCTCCTGAATTTGGAGTTTAAGAAGGCTGACATGACTTCTTCTCCTTTAGCTCTTGGTCTGCTTCCATGTTTGGTTTCTGGTTTTGCTCTTCACTTGCGTTGTGTGGATGCCAGATGCTGGCATTCAGAGATGCTCTATTGTCTGCTCTATGGTGATTGACGGGACAATTCATGGAATTTCAACTGCTGCTGAAAGTGGGAATTTAAGTTAGGGTGTCAATGCTCTTTCTTACCTTTGTTCACCTCCCTGACTGTTTTGTTTCCTTAGCAGGCAAGGAAGGTACACTTTTGTTTGAGGTGTTTTCATTACTTGTTCCAGATTAAGAGCATATAGACCACCTATTTATTTTGCTTTCCTCTCCTGAATCGTTTACAAAGAATTTTTCAAAATGTCCACAGAAGAAGCCGAATACATTTTTGGTAAAAGAGATCTAAGGAGAGCACCTGCTTATGAAGATGGTTTTTGAAGAGACTGGAGCCCCTTTTTTGTGCTATTTGAGTCCATTAAAATATTTCAGAATGAGTAACGTATTGTAGGAATTTCTGAGCCATATAATTGGTCACTTATTTATTCTTATGCAGAATGAGTATATACAGGATGCAGAATGCTATCACCACAAAAATACACACGATATTCAAAATTTCTATACTGCTTATATCAGAACACATCACTGTTTCTAGGAGAGAAACTGAGGCACGAAGACAAGATCCTCCAGGTTGCTTAAAGTTACCCAGCAAATCTCTTTTAGAGGCAGAGAAAGAACTCAGATTTCTCAAGTCCTCATTCAGGATCTCCTTTAGCTCAAGTATTAATGAACACAGAAGGCACTATTCTGTGGAGAATAAAACCCCAGATGTAGACAGAATTGGCTATCTATATTAAAACAAATAATTTTTCCTTCCCTTGCCTTCCCTTCCTTTCCCTTCCCATGCAGTGCATATGAGAAAGTTAGCTACATCACACTAGGTCAATCCATGTCTGCTTTTGTGATTCCACCCACTAAGGTTGCACCCCTGCTCAAAGCATAGTTTTGCATCTCTCAATCTGGAAAGCAAGTGAGTGAGGAAAAGGGAGAGGGCCATTTCAATGACAGTGTTTAGCAGTAGTAAAGGTGGTGGCAGGAGTCTGCAACTTTGCTTTTCAGTCCCTCAGTTGACACACTGCTTTCTGCTTCTTTCTTGCAGTCTTTTTCTTCTCAGCACATCCTACCGCTTTATTCATAAGGGAAATGTGACTGGAAATGCCAGCTCAAAAATATCATGCACAAAAATCTGCTGCCTCTTTGTGTCTGTGCTGGCTGCCTGTGACATCTCACTCGTTGCCCTTGTAACTCACTGCTGTTTTTTCTTGCAGTCATGCTAACTGAATTTACATGCTTCAGTGTTTCCAGGACCACTGCTGTCCTTCACTTGCCCTAGTGGCACTACGTAGAGCAGGAGGAAATGGAAATGTTACAGCTGTCATAGCTGCCCTTGCTGCCTGGATTTTGGAAAGGGAACTGCATCAGGTAGTAATTATTCTTATTTCCTCTCCTTATTTTATTCTTCCTTCTCTCTCTTTCTGACCTTTTTAAATGTTAGGAAACTGATTTCAGTCTGTCCCTGTCCTCTACCTGTCCCTGGTTAGAAAAAGATGTAGAAAAATCACAGATGCTTTGTGTAGAAGGAGACCAAGGATATATGGTGGCACAGACTCTGTCCCTTCAAGGGAGCACAAGGATCCTAGAAAGATTTCAGACAGGAAATATACACAATGCCCTGACAGCACAGGGATAATATAGATCAGTACACTCCCTTACACTTCCTAACTGCTGCACTTTTTGAAATTCAGAGCACAGAATTACTATAATTTCTTCCATATTTATTCCTAGAAGTCAAGACTATGTCTTACTTTGTAAATTTTTTATAAACAGGTGCAACTGAGCAAAGCGCTGTACTGTTGCTTAGAAATAGCAGTTTCTAGCTCTGCTGCTGGTTTACTGATGCCCCTTAAAGCTGCCTATATTGAAGTATTAGAAAGACCTGGTATTAGACACAGGCATGGAAGTGTCTGAGCAGCACAGCACATACAGCACAGGCATTGCTCAGAGCACATAAACTCCTTATCCATGTCTGAAATTCTTCCTTCTGTCAAGTAGGCAGAAAGATTGAATGGCAACCAGGTGCACAAATCTGCATATCATCAGGCTTAGACTAAATACAGATAGGCAGTAGGAAGGTTTCATACCTATTCACGAGAGTAAAACTGCAACACCAGCCCTCTGATAAGAGATACAGGATCAAAAGTACGCATTAGTAGCAATATGGAATTTGAGTAGCTTATGAAGGGTAGTGTGAAACATGCCAAAGCTGAAAGAAGCCTGGACCTGATGACCTGCAGGGAGATTCCTTTTGGTTTTAAGACTCAGTGAATGATAAAGTCTCTGCATAAATTTACAAAGAGCTTTTTATAGTGAAGGGGGAAAGGAGCATGAAAGTGCAGACTCTGAAATGTCGTCAGGGATAAGTTACCACTGATGTTGTTTGTGGAAGATAAAAGCTGGTAGCAACCCAAAAAGTGTGTAAGACAGGACAAGTGGGAGGGTGTCTGATCTATTGGACTCACTCTCTATTTTATGAATAGTTAGTGCTTCTCTCTCTCCAGCTCATTATTCTTCTGAGTAGTTTACATGTAGAACTCGTATGGTAGAGAGTAAGCATGATTTAACCACTTATCTCCTGACCATTGTTTCCCTCATTTTTCTTTTCAAGACTGGCTTTCCATTTCTGTTTGAGAAAAAAATCAAAGTCTAAGCTACGGAAAGGTAAACAGTAATGCACCGTGAGAAAGGTGTGTTTAGTGACTTGAGCATAGTGGCTGACTCTGAATTAGTCATACCCTTTCAGGAAGAAGAATTCAGTCTCCCTGGACAACTCAATGGAAATGTCTGCTCATTTCATACTGAAAACAGGAAAGTGCAATGGTTGACTGACTGAGTAAAGAAAAAGAGGATAATAAAGAAAATATGCCCTTATACAAACCAGTGATAGTATCATTTCGAATGCTGCATACAGGTTTTGCCTACTTATCTTAGGAGAAAAAGGGTGCAAAGAGAATGCGTAGCAGAAGGCCAAAATGCTTAAGCAGGGGCATGAGGAGAAAGGAAGGAAAAGACGCTTCGCGTTCATCTGTTGTTCAGAAACAGCCCAATGCAGAATTCTTCAAGCAAATGAAATGAGCAAAAGAAACTACCCCACAGAGATGTTTCCCCTCCGTTACTGAGGTTAGCCAAAAAAAATCAATTAAAGCTGATCTGTAAAGCACTATCCAGGCACTCTCTGAAAATACATTAAATGCATCGCACGCTGTCCGTGCACAGATATTCTTGCCTTTCTGTTTGGGGCAAGGGGCTCAGTAACCTTTGTACCATCACCACTAACTCTAATATAATGGAAAAGCCACACTATGACGAAAAGCAGGACAGAGGCAGAGCCAAATATGGAGGACTGGGGAGACCTGCACTGAGTTGTAGATGACAGCACAGCCCAAGGCTTATTTTCTCACTGCGACTCCTCCCTTTGGCAGGATTACAGGGACAGTAGTAGCTGCATAAGTGTACCCTCTGCAACGAAATGGTAGGTCATGGGTGATGGTTAAATATTTTTAGTCACAAACCTCTTACATATTACTGGACTAAGGACTCCTCAGGATTGTAGCACTTGTACTGTTGACGCTCACTGAGATTTTTTGTAAATGTTGATTTTTCCCCAGTGCAAAATTGTTTCCCTGGTGAACAATAGTAAGGTTCAAAACCAGATATCCCCTACCTGAATAAGAATAACATTATTACTGCTATTATTATTACTATTATTATTGCTATTGTTTATTGTTATTATAATTATTAAGTTAGGAATACAAAGATTATAAATCTCTTAGTAAAGGTCCCAGTGTGCCTGTAGCAGGTGAATTGGGAAAAGGGAGGGAGCACATCCTGTAGATGCTTTTGCTCTGTGAGCTTAGGGGTGTCCTTCACACCAGGCAGCAACACTTCAGCAGAGAGTGAATGAAGGTGGGAGCATATTTATTTCCTTGAATCCTGGCGTCTGTCCCTGCATCCTTCCTTTAGATCCTTCCTTCAGCTAAGGGAGTAGTCATGGAAACAGCCAAGGACAGCCTTGTTCCAACAGCAAAGGTTTGGTCCCAATCATGGGGCAAGGAGAGACACAGAGAAGGGGAAAACGTCTGGGGTGACAGGCTCATCCTCAAATATGTTTAGTAAGTGTCATCAAATCTTTAATTTCACATAAAACTGAAAGGGACAGGAGAATCCTAAGTTTAGCACCTCCTCTAAAGGAGACCTGAAGCAATTTTGCTGGTTTTGCTTTGTGTGAGAAAATGTTCAAAAGAGCTGTTGTAATCTATCATGTCAATAACTCGCAGGCAAAGGTGCATAATAATGTGCATTGTCAGAACAGCCTGTAATGGCTGTGTGGGAACCATAACATTTATTATTATACCAATGACCCATAGACTATGGAAACATTTATTTCTTTCCACAAAAATCTTTATTATTCTTTTAAGTGCCATGAAAAGCAGATGAAATGAGAAAAAAGCAGTCATATTCAGCATATAAAGAAACAAAATACATTTGAACCACTTTCTATTCAGTCCCTGTTCACATCCTTAATAAGAACAATTAACGTGCCAAAGTATCTAGGCATATATATCTGGCACAGATAACACTGCTTTCTGCATTCATATCCTTTAAAATGAGGTGAGTGAAAGATGGGAGTAAAGTACATATCTTTGACCTTGTCTTTGCTAATATAAACACACAGCAGAGTGTACGTATTGTATATTTTAAAAAACCCTTGCACACTTTTCCCCAGGGAGTGCAGAAGGAATAGAAAGACCTGCATATGGCAGATGCTAATCATGTCACACTTGTGTGCACCTTCCAGATACTATGGTGATGAGGCTGTTTAAGTCTCCAGATAGAATGAAGCACAGACATTTGTGCTGAATAGCCAGACTTTTCAAAATTTAGAGATGACCCTTCACATATTTTTCCTATAGGTTTGCTATGTTAATATTTATACAGGGAGGTATTAATAAACAGTGGCCTTTCATAAGTAAGTATTCAGCAAGTAAAATGCATTGTCATTCATCAGTGGGAAGGGAAGGTATAATAGAGTTCAGTGTTTTAAAATCTATGCACACATAGTTTAATTTCCCAGTTTTCCCAGGGGCCAGCTGCATGGATTTTTGTCCCAGTTCGATGAGGTCCTTAACTGTAAAACAACTGGGTATACAAGTAAACTAATGTATAAATGATGCAAATATGAAGAAATATTACAGAGTAAACATAGTGATTAGAACCAAATAAGAGACATGCTAGCTTTAATTCTGGACCAGGATGCAGGCAGCGCAACACAGAATTAATTATCTGATCAGAATTGTTTGAGGGTTCAGTTTTCATGCTGTACTGTACTGAGTAGAAAAGGATCACTGTCAGTGCTTGTGTGATCTGTTCATAACTGCTACAACATCCTAGAGAAAATGAGATTGGTGACTGCCAGGACAGCTGAAGTTGCTGTGTTCAGTGCTGTTGCAGAACCATTATGTATTCACGCAGGTGGCCCAATATCCTGAAAAATCAACGGTACTCAGTGAAGAAAACCTTCCTCACCTTTTGCTCAGTACGGCTCTTTTTGAGACAGTCCAAGCTTAGACTACCTGTATATCTTACTGGCTTCTGTGGCACATAACATCCATCAGGACTGCTCCAGAGAGGTGACTTGTCAGCCCTATGACAACTGCATGATAGTGCAACAACGAAACCTTTGGCATATTGTAGTGTACCAGCCCTTTCGCTCTGCAAGTGTTTCACCCTGTGTGTCCTGAAGAGAGCTGAACCAGAGCATGAACTCAAAGCTGCACTCAGAGTAGGAAAAACCTGTAACTCTGAAATAAGGAGCTGTTATTAATTTCAGGCAGAGTGACCCACCAGTATAGAAATGTTTGATTAGAGACGCCAGCAATAGCAATACTAGGTGATCAGTCCATTCCCATTTCCATTCTCTCCAAGTGGAAGTCTAGCTTCTTTTTTTATTTTCAGCCTTAACCTTAAAGGCAAACCTAACCTCAACCTGAGCTTCAGAAAAGACAAAGAAACTACTGCACAGATCAAAGTCTACACAAAAATTGTCCTCTTGTCCTGTCACTTTGCTTTGGTAGCCAACATTTTCCTCCCTCCTCAATAGAAGCTCATGGCTCCATCTTTCTCTAAATGACAAATTTAAGCCTCAATCTAGCATTTATCCGTATGCCCATGCCCCTCCAGGCAGTATCCACATCAAAAACTTATTGTAACCACATTCTCTTTGCTCCCCATCCTTTGCTTTGTCATCTCCTTTCCAACTGCAATGCTGTGCTCTCTTTTTCTCACCCCTAAAACTTGCCCTAACCCTACCTCAAACAGCAGCAACTGTACAGAAAGCCAAAACAACTCTGATGGTTTTTTTTCAGCTTTCAGTCCATGCTTTTATCTTTTTTGACTATTTATCTTTGAGTTCTGAGGATGGAGGGGGGAAGTGGGAGGGATCATGAGAAAGGAGTAGAAGGTTAGTGTTCATAAGACTCTGAAAGCTATAATTTCTTTAAAGTGCAGGCTATGCTACATATACTTCTATCCTAAGAGCATGAGAAATGCTTGTATTTTCATAAGCACAAAGACATCTGTAAACATTCAGAGATTAGGCTTGGGTAAATCTACACCTTTGAAAACTGTCCCAGTGTTACAGCACTTGAAATCATTATCATATTAACAATTCACATTGTTTTAATAAACTGGCTAATTCATGGTTTTCTGAATGTTCTTTCTGATTCCCATTAAAGTCAATGTCAGTTTTCCCTTTGAATTCAACAAGAATACCCAACTATGACAGCTATTAAGTATCTCTTCCACTGTTACAGTAATGAGCAAGGCTACAGTGAGAACCCAGTCCTGAAGAGCAAAAATCATATGCAGAAAAAAATAAATTAAAAAAAAAAAAAAAAAAAAAAAAAAAAAAAAAAAAAAAAGTTATAGGGTCCCATTTCACAGATGGGGGAAAAAATATCAATAGCATGTTTACACAGATGGGTACAGCCAGAATCAGCTGTGGTGCAGAAGCGTCATTGCTATATTAGTTCACTGTGAGTGAGCTAATTAGGATTTTGACAGTCTTTCTTGGGCGAATCTAGTTGTGGCCTCTTCAAACTTTACTGCCAGCATCTGTCTGCTTTACACTTCTAACAGAGATTACTGCCCCTACATCTGGCTCAGCAGATGTGCTTGTGCACCAGGTGCTCCATTTCACAGTTCAGCATCTTAGCTTCAACCTCACTGAAAGCAAGCATATCCTAGGCTATGGAAATGTGAGATGGACTGGCCAAAATACAGGTGTGCATCTGTGCCTGTGCAGCTTCCTACTGGGGCAGTGACTTCTGCTGGAGGAGTAGAAGAGACATAATAATATTTGGACATTCCCAAAGCACAGGAAGTCTGTCAGCATGGAGACATTTGGGGATATGGGTTCCAGATGGGAGATGGCTAACGTCCACAGGCTCAGAACACAGGCAGAGGAGCTCCTGTTTGCCTCCTTCCATCCTGTTGAGCACACCTAGATATATTGTTCAAGGTGACACAGGAAGCCATGGCAGAAACCCAGCTTTAATCATCCCAGTTTCCAGAAGACCTTGAGCTCTTGAGAAACAGACCACATTGAAAGAATGGATTTACAGAAGGAGAACAGTGTGTCTAAAATCCCCATCTCTCCCCCATTGGTATACGTATGTTCAGTAGCTTGTGTATCCATACGGTAGTGAAGCCAATCACACTGTAGCTGTACACATCCCTGTATTTTCCCCCTCATTTACATCCCTAACCATTTTTCTTCTAAGGTTGGATTCTAAATGATGGGAAGGACAACAATCTCAACAGAGAGTTCGAATTCCCTAAGAACTCCTTTTCTGTAGAAAGCACATTTGAAGGGCCCAAAGTAATATTGAGCTCTCTGGGCAAGGTTTGTCAGAGTTTATATTTGTTGTGAACTGAAATAGTGGGATTGTGAGGTTTTATATTTATGTTTTATAAATATTTGCCACAACTTTGGTCAGAGATGCCTTCCCCTCATTTGCAGTGAATGTGTATTTTCTCTCCTTTCCTTACAATTCCCCAAAGGCTTGCTTCACCTCACACACCCTGCTCGCCTCCCCATCTGTCTACTTTCAGATTAGCCACGGCCTCAGATTTGGCTCGCTCATATTTCCTCAAAGGAATCAGGAATAACTCTCACTCCAGCAGTCCAAATAATAAGCAAAGTCTCCTGAAAGTAATTTTGGTTTTCAAATTTGGAATCTCCTTATTTTAGTCTGGAGTTTGCACAAAGGCCTTCTTTCTCCATCTGCTCTAGGCCTTTGCATTGCAACACTCAGAGGTGTCTCCAAGTGGGAATAATCTGAATCCAGGGTAGGTCTCCTCAGACAATGTGAGATGTTTGGGTCTGCAGTTTTGGTCCATCTATCATGGAAAGCATTGTTTTGGACAGTGCACCATCTGGAACTTTTGACATTCATGTTTGTTCCACACTTGAACCACAAGCTCCCTGTTTGATCTTGGGGAATTCATATGATACGACCATGATTCACCTTGTCATCCTTCATTCTATTTGTAGCATAAAAATATGGGATAGGAAACATCCCTTCCTATGTGTACATCACACTTTGTTTTACACTGCATCTGCAATAGCACTGACTTGCCCTCTGCTAAAGCTAGCCTCATGCATATAATAAGGGCACAAGGTGAATACATGTTTGTTATGTTATTTCTTACTACTTTTGTACCTCAGGTCGTATTTCTTCCATCCCTTCCCACAACATTATCCTTCAATTTCTTCCTGCAAGACAGTAATATGCCTGAGTCTGTAATGCATTATCTTCTCATAAAGGGTTATGTAATATTTTATATGCAGGATGCTGTATGAAAATAAATTGCATTACTGTACTGTATTAGGAAACTTTATCGTAGACAAAAGGCATATTGCATCCTGTTTTTCTTGGAGGCTGAAACAATGAAACGGTATTAGGGATGGATGTACACATCAGATGCTTGCGGGGGGGGGAGGGAGCTTTCTGAAATCTGTCATTTAAGTTAAGTTCCATCATTACTTAATATTCTAATTAATTCACAAATAGACTAGATGCAGCCTTTTTTTTTTTTCCTTGGTGGTTGCTTCCAAGGGGTTCTGCATCAAACACGAGACTGTATTTTTATTGCAAGGTAAAATACATAATGTGGGTGATCATGTCTCGATTGCACATAGCTCACCTCACGGTAATCCTAACACGTCTTCTATTCAGCTCTTTATATTACCTCCAATTAGTCCAAATCTATTACTTGCCTACAGGCAATAACTTCTTAAGCAAAGAAGAAAAGTTTTGAGATTTTACTCAGCTGCTTATGAGATGGCGTAGCTTATACCAGTCAGTTTTATGACTGTTTGATAAAAACTAGCCAAACACCCCAGCAAAATATCTGTACGTAGGTAGAGCATGAGACTTGGTCCAACAAAATGTGACAAGACCTTTTTCTGAATTTGATCAGAAATACTGCACCATTAAAAACCCCAAATTGATGAGAGTCAGTGTTATTTAAGAGTTCCTACAGTCGAGGTAAGGCGTAAAAGCTATATGTCTCCCTGCCCTTGTGTCTATTGTGAATGAAACATTGACAGTCTACAAATGTTTCACTTTCATACATGACAAATAGCTATTCATAGATGAATCTTAGCAGATTATGCTGCCTTTATTGAAAACTCAGATCTCCTATATCAGCCTCTCGCTAAAATTCAGGTGGCTCATAAATACTGCCCCTTTCCCCACTGTTTGCTCTTGTGAATGCCAAAATGACTGAACAGGCTCTGGGTGAAGTAAGTACTGGACTTTTAACCGAGTAAAACTAGACCAGAAACTTCACTACTGTAAGTAGAAAAAGCTCTGCCTGGGTCAATGAAGTTTCACCTCTACACCCTGGATGACCTTCCCTAAGTACATCTTTTCCTCACACCATACTTGCTTGGTGAAACTAATGAATTTCTAGATTAAATGTTCTGTATTTTTTACACGGTGATGATTTCTGATTATTGACTTGATACCTGTTTAACAGTGATGTGGTCTAGATGCAGCTAGGGGTTTCCTCCATTGTCATCTGCACTGCTTGTAATTCACTGGCTTTTGGGCTGATGTTTGTTAGTCTCCTAAAAATACAAAGACTTTAGCTCATTTTTTAACTCTTCCACATATAACTGTTTGTTTATGGTCTGGTACACTCTTGGGCAAGCATGGGAATAGAGTTCTTTTTGCAGGTGCAAAATAAGCGCAAACAACATGCAAACAGATGGTCCAACATCCTTTTCCCCATCTTTGTTAAAGCCAGGCCTTTTCAGACAGCCTTTATTCTGAAACAAGTTAGGGAAATGTTTTCTGTCCTGAAAATAAACCAAATACTCAACACATACACATAAAGCATTAATAGATTCCAATAGGAAAAGGAAAAATCCAAGTTAATTGATCTCCTGAAACTATATTTCTGGGGGGCATTAGGTGAAACCCTTTGTCAGAAGGTTTGAAGATCCACTCTTATCCCAGCAGATTGTATTTGTTCTTGATTACAAATTCATGCAATTTTTTGATTTTTATTTGTCTACCTATCTATCTACCTACCTAACATCTATATATCTATATATGTGCATATATATGTATGCATACATATATATATTTTTGCATTTCATAGAATCATAAAATACCAGGTTAGAAAGGACCTCAAGGATCATCTGGTTCAACCTTTCGTGGCAAAGGCATTGTCTAGACTAGATGTCCCAGCACCCTGTCCAGACAAGTCTTAGAAGTGTCCAGTGCTGGGGAATCCACCACTTCCCTGGGGATATCCTTGCAATGGCTGCTCTCATTGTGAAAATTTTCCTTTAGTGTCCAACAGGAATCTTCCCAGGAGTAACTTGTACCTATTACCAGTCATCTTCTCCATGTATCTTCTTGTAAAAAGAAAGTATTCATCTTCTTTGTAACCACCTTTTAATTACTAGAAATGGGGATAAAGTCTCCCCTGAGCCTTCTTTTCTCTACACTGAACAAACCCGGTTCTCTTAGCTTTTCCTCATACAGCAGGTTTCCCAGTCCATTGATCATCTTTGGAACCCTTCTCTGGACCCTCCCCAGCCTGTCCACATATATTTTGTACAGCAGGGAACAAAATTGAGTGCAGTATTCCAGATGTGGCCTGACAAGCACTGACAACAGCATCTTTATCTTTGCTAGTGATGCCCTTGAGGATGCAACCCCGCGTTCTGTTGGCTTTCTTTGCCACATCAGCACACTGTACACTCATATTGAGCTTGCTGTCCTTCAGGACCCTCAGGTCCCTTTCCACAAGCTGGTCCACAGCTGGGTAGATCACAGCCTGTGCTGCACTTGGATTGTGTTTATCCAGGTGCAAGACCTTACATTTGTCCTTGTTGAACTTTATAAGTTTCTTGTTACTCCTCTCTTCCATCTTGTCCATGTCTTCCTGCAGGGTGGCTCTCCCTTCCAAAGTGCTGATTTCCCCACACAGTTTGGTATCACCAGCAATAAACAATATAAAATATTAAAAAATATGGGTTTGGGTTTATGTTTTTATTTCTTAATATTTTTATATATTTATATTTTAGTGGTAATAAAAGACCATGTTTGGTCCTGGGATTCAACATAACTCTACGGTTGGTTCTAGACTAAACCCGTTTCCTCCTTACTCTTTGCACCTTCTTTCTTTCCTATTCTTTCTGTCCCGATATAGGAGGTTTATTACAGCCAATTATTTGGTCCTCTTTTCATTCAGACAAACCCAGCACAAACCTATAGAATAATATTTCCTTTTTTTTTTTTTTTTTTCTTTCGTTCTTTCTTTGTTTGCACTTCATTTCCAGCTGTGAGGTGGGGTCAGGGTACCATTGGCAGCTGGAGTTGTGTTGAGCTAATGGCATGCTGAGGGAAGAGGTATGTTCACTGTGGAGCATTAGGAATCAATATTTAAAAAAAATCCCCTTGAAAATATGGCTCTGGCTTCTCTATCTCCATTTAGAAACCTCCTTCTGGCTTTTTAATCCCACTATCTTCATCCTAGATATGACATGGACATGACAGCTTCTTGGGATTATAGATTGTTTCTTCAATATCACTGAGCTTCTTATGCTAGCTCCCTGGTGGCCTCAACAGTATTTTCTATTCCTGACCTTGGAGAAACTTTATAGCATGTAAGATTGGATAACTGAGTCTCTCATACATGCTGAAGTCTTGCAGTGAGTATTGATGAACAGAATAGAGCCGTCCCAGAGAAGAAGAAAACGTTTCGTGTTCAAATGAACATCAGATGTACAGGAAGATTTTCTTTCAGATTTTTTGTTCATCATCAGACTTCCTCTATTTCCTTCCTTTAACATGAGTCAGAGCTTGTTTGTTTTCAGTATATATACATATATTCATTTATTCATTCATTCAGTTTTATATGGAAATTTTCATGCTATAATTCTTCACCGCTGAAGGAAAAAAAAAATCAGTAATGATGGTACTACTCCTGCTTCTTTTCTGCTATGAACTGCAGTTTTGGAGGCTTCTTCCTGGAATAGTGACTTAGTAAGAAAACAATGGATTATTCAGAACAGTATTTCTATTAAGAAACTTTGATTTAGGAAGCTCTTCCATGCCTAGTGTACTACACTGTGAGAATATTGCACACTTTTTGACAATTTGCAAAAAGGATCCTTCTGCAAAAATAATAAAATATAAATAGATCTACTCTGTCACACCTTTTTTAAACACTGGTTTTTGTTGTTGTCAGAGTAAGTATATTTTCGCTTGAGTCAAAAATAGTCAGTGAACCAAGTGTTTGGTAGTTGTGCTACTTAATGAAAACATTATGTCATGAGAAATTTGTTGTTGCCTTTGTTCCTCATTTCATCCAGAGAAAGGAAAAACATTCTCAAGGGATTTTGATGCTAGAGCAGTGAAGTAATTCTGCAATGCCATATAGGTATGTGTGTACTGAAAATAAGTCTAAGAAGTAGAACATTTTCCTAAATGTCAAAAATTGCTGAGAAATGACTGACGAAACAGCCTTACAGCCCTTCAGAGATGGAGACTGTGGCTTTGCAGTCATTTTCATGGAATCATGGAATCATAGAATAGTTAGGGTTGGAAAAGAACATAAGATCACCCAGTTCAAACTCCCCTGCTATGGGCAGGGACACCCCACACTAAATCATGTTGCCCAAGGCTCTGTCCAACCTGGCCTTGAACACTGCCAGGGACGGAGCATTCACAACTGCCTTGGGCAACCCATTCCAGGGCCTCATCATCCTTACAGTCAAGAACTTCTTCCTTATATTCAATCTTATCTAAATTTCCCCTGTTTAAGTTAGAACCTGTTACCCCTTGTCCTATCACTACAGTCCCTAATGAAGAGTCCGTCCCCAGCATGCTTATAGGCCCCCTCAGATACTGAAAGGCTGCTATAAGGTCTTCATGCAGCCTTCTCTTCTCCAGGCTGAACAGCCCCAACTTTCTCAGCCTATCTTCGTACGGGAGGTGCTCCAGTCCCCTGATCATCCTCGTGGCCCTCCTCTGGACTTGTTCCAACACTTCCATGTCCTTTTTATGTTGAGGACACCAGAACTGCACACAATACTCCAAGTGAGGTCTCACGAGAGCAGAGTAGAGGGGCAGGATCACCTCCTTCGACCTGCTGGTCACGCTCCTTTTGATGCAGCCCAGGATACGGTTGGCTTTCTGGGCTGCGAGCGCACAGTGCCCTCTCATGTTCAGTTTCTCACCGACCAACACCCCCAAGTCCTTCTCCTCAGGGCTGCTCTGAATCTCTTCTTTGCCCAACCTGTAGCTGTGCCTGGGATTGCTCCGACCCAGGTGTAGGACCTCACACTTGGCATGGCTAAACTCCATAAGGTTGGCATCAGCCCACCTCACAAGCGTGTTGAGGTCCCTCTGGATGGCATTCCTTCCCTCCGGCGTATCAACCAAACCACACAGCTTGGTGTCATTGGCAAACTTGCTGAGGGCGCACTCAATCCCACTGTCCATGTCACTGACAAAGATATTGAACAAGACCGGTCCCAACACCGATCCCTGAGGGACACCACTCGTTACCGGTTTCCAGCCGGACATTGAGCCATTGACCACAACTCTTTGCGTGCGGCCACCCAGCCAGTTCTTTATCCAGCGAGTGGTCCACCCATCAAATTGATGTCTCTCCAATGTAGAGACAAGGATGTCGTGTGGGACAGTGTCAAGCGCTTTGCACAAGTCCAGGTAGATGATGTCATCTGCTCTACCCCTGTCCATCAGTTCCATAGTCCCATCATAGAAGGCCACCAGATTGGTCAGGCAGGATTTCCCCCTAGTAAAGCCATGCTGGCTGTCACCAACCACCTCCTTGGAGAATCTGCTCCAAGATTTTGCCAGGCACAGAGGTGAGACTGACTGGTCTGTAGTTCCCTGGGCCATCCGTTTTCCCCTTCTTGAAAATGGGGGTTATATTTCCCTTTTTCCAGTCGTCAGGAACTTCACCTGACTGCCATGATTTTTCAAATATGATGGACAGTGGCTTAGCAACTTCATTCGCCAGCTCCTTTAGGACCCGGGGATTGATTTCGTCAGGTCCCATGGGCTTGTGCACGTTCAGGTTCTTAAGATGGTCTCTAACCAGATCCTCTCCTCCAGTGGGCTCAAGGTCTTCATTCTCACAGTCCCTGCGTCTGCCTTTCAAGACTTGGGTGGTGTGGTCAGAGCCTTTGCCAGTGAAGACTGAGGCAAAGAAATCATTAAGAACCTCAGCCTTCTCCAAATCCTGGGTAGCCAGTTCTCCTGATTGATAGCTTCTGGTGAGGGCCCACCTTGTCCCTAGTCTGCCTTTTATTCACAATATACCTATAGAATCCCTTCCTGTTATCTTTCACATCCTTAGTCAAGTTTAATTCTAACTGGGCCTTAGCTTTCCTAACCTGGTCCCTAGCTTCCCGGACAACATCCCTGTATTCTTCCCAGGCCTCATGTCCTTGCTTCCACCTTTTATAAGCCTCTTTTTTCCCTGAAAGTTTCCTTAGCAGTGCCTTATCCATCCAAAGAGGTCTCCTGGCCCTCCTGCTGTACTTCCTTCTAGTTGGGATGCAACATTCCTGATCTTGTAGCAGGTGATCCTTGAATATCAACCAACAGTCTTGAGGCCCCCTGCCCTCTAGGGCTATATCCCATAGAACCTTGTTAAACAGGTCCCGGAAGAGGCCAAAATCTGCTCTTTTGAAGTCCAGGGCAGTGAGCTTGCTGCACGCTTTTCTCACTGTCCTGAGGATTTTGAACTCAACCATCTCATGATTGCGGCATCCTAGGCTGCCCTGGAAAATCACATTTCCAACCAGCCCTTCCCTGTTGGTGAGCACAAGGTCAAGCATGGCACTGCTCCTTGTCGGCTCCTCTATTACTTGCGAAAGGAAGTTGTCTTCCACACAATCATAGAACCTCCTGGATTGCTTGTGCTGGGCTGTACCCTCCCTCCAACAGATGTCGAGGTGGTTGAAGTCCCCCATGAGAACAAGGATCTGCGAGTGTGTGGCTGATCCTATCTGTCTGTAGAGCGCTTCTTCCACAGATTCCTCTTGATCAGGCAGTCTGTAACAGATCCCCACAGTAATGCCTCCCATTGCTGTTCTACCTTTAACACTGACCCACAAACTCTCTGTTGGCTGCTCACTCGTCCCCAGACAGAGTTCCATGCTCTCCAGCCTATCCCTAACATAAATAGCAACTCCCCCTCCCTGCCTGACGGGCCTGTCTTTTCCTAAAGAGCCTGTAACCTTCCATTCCAACACTCCAGTCACAGGAGCTATCCCACCATGTTTCTGTGATACCTATTATATCATATCCCCATAGATGTGCACACATCTCTATCTATTTCACCTCATTCTGTGATAAGATAACTGTGGGCTGCTTTGTAAAGGCATGTTCTTGTTCCCACCTCTGCTCCTGGCCATGTGTTCTCAGTGACTGTGCCATAGATATGGATCACACTGAAAAGCAGTCTGTTTTTTTGATAATTCCTTTTAATGGAGTTTATTAGATTTGCTTAAATCTGTTATAAAAACCCACTTCTTCATGTGAGCAGCTGACATGAGCACATCTAGGAGCATGAGTTTTCAGAAGTTCCTCTGCAACTGTGTGTGGAACAGTTAGACTTGCCCTGCTGTGAAAAGTGTTTAGAAGTTTGATATCAGAGAAGGGGTTGAGAGCTGCTGTGGCCGTGCCTTGAATGCTTAGGTTGCCCATAGATACATACATATGTGGATCTATATATAGCAGTACTATAAATAGATATATATATACACACCCTTTCTTCTGATGGCATTACTGAAGATGCTGCTCCCCTGACAGTGACTGAGAAGCATTGACAGTGGGATCTGTAGCAATCAGAGTAAAGTGGAAGGTAAGGCATATATTCCTTAACTTCTCCAGGTTCTCTTGCACCTAAAATGAGCAGGCCCCAAAGAAATTGCCTCAGCTGCTTCTTCTTATTTACCCCATAAAAAAACCTCCAAACCACCTGGATCTGTTTTTTTTTTTTGTTTGTTTCATTTTAGCAATTTAACTCCATTATTTATGCCAGAAGTCAGGTTCTGTGCTTTATTACAGCTGTGAAAACCCAAGATAACTAGATTTTCCTGTACAACTGTTCTGTCAGAATTGGGCTCTTGACATCTGACATGAGCTGTCTACTTCCTATCTTTTCTACTAGATCAGATATCATCCAAGTTTCATAGTGATTCTGCAGTTAAAGCTGTAAAATAAATTTCTGTATTTATCTGTAAAATAAATTTCTATTATCAACAGATCATTTGAGAGAAGGGTATGTACAGGAAGAAAAAAAACCCATCTGCTTCATGGTCTGCTTGCACCCACTCCGAATTATGCATCACTGACAGGAAAAAAGACCATTTTTTATCAATTGAAAACAGGAAAAAAATCTACAGACTGGCAAAAATGGAATTTGGGTTCATGTGAGGCAGATTAAAGCAGTGTGGGCAGTGTGGGACAAGCCTTTAGTGAATTCAAGATAGGTCCCCCAGGGTACGTATGCTGTGAACAATACAATGAGTAAAGCTCTGCCTTGAGATTCCATGGGCAGTCTTTGCAGGCACTGTGACGGGAGGTTCTCACTACAGTTTAGTTTTGACTTTAGAAATGAAAATTTAGCTTTTTCATGTTTACAATTCTCATTAAGATGGTGACTGCATAACATGTGACCTGTCTTTCAAGGCAGTAGGTGGCTTCTAATCTATCTGTCAAGGTCTCCGTCTACACTCTGTGTAATCTAAGCACGGAGTGTATTTAGTAATTCTGCTTCTGACATGCTTTGTGGCTTTGGGAACTTTGTTTGGCTTTATCTTCCTCATAAAGAAGCTTATTCATCTGTAAAATGAGGATAATAACATTTTTCTACCTAAAGAGTGTTGGGAGGCTTATTTTGCTAATGTTTGTGAAGTGTTTTGAGATCCTTATATTGAAAGCTCTATAAAAATGCAAAGTATTACTTAATCCCTTGGGCCTGCTATTATTTAAATATGTCGGTTATTGTTTCGCACTATTTATCTTTTTCCTTTATGTTATTTTTAATGCAATACTATTATTGCTGTTTCACTGCGATACGAATGTGACACAGGAATTAATCTTCCTCTACTGAATATTATTTACATGTAGCAACACAAGGTTGGCAAATAGGATTTACCTGGCAACTGAACAGTAACATGATTCCAATCAGTTGCAAAGCAATAGCATCTGATAACATCTTATGTCCAAATTGGCTATACAAGTTCTAGCAGCATGCTTACAGCCTTTAATGCAATGGAAAATTATTAGGAAATATACAAATGTTCTGCACATATAAATGTGATTTGCTAAAAGCCTCAACCAATGCAGAATAAAAGTTCTTCCTTTTAAACTCTAATTGGAAGTTAACCTTTAGCTCACAAATCCCACTAAAGGAAATGGCTTTTCTAATCTTATTTGCTCTTTATGGTTTTACAACATTAAGTTGTTATTTCTGAATTATTTTTTATTTTTTTTATATAGTTGACATTAAGAATACGAACATGGCACACAAGATGAGTGACAATTTAAATATTTAGGAATTGCTCTAAAAGGCAGACCAATGTTTTGTTTGGTGCAATATCCTGTTACTAACAATAGCCACTACCAGATCCTTTCAAAGGTTTATATTGCTAATATAAAATTTTAAAAGGATTAGGACTCTATTTGAGAAGCCAGGTCTACTGAAGGCTGGTGGAGCTGGGCTGACAATGGAAGGGAAGAATGGTTTTGGAAGGAGGCTTGCCAGGCTGGTCAAGAAAGCTTTGAACTAGAAGTGTTGGGGGAGAGGAGCATCATTCCATTTCAACATTCCCAGTCAGTCGCCAGCACCTATAATAAATGCTCAGAACAATGTAGAGATATTTCAGCCACTCCAGCCAATGAGCTGGATTCAATTAGAGCTCAGCTCAGATGCCTCTATACAAACGCCTATAGCATGGGGAACAAACAAGAAGGAGTGCCATCCAGAGGGATCTCAACACATTTGTGAGGTGGGCTGATGCCAACCTTATGGAGTTTAGCCATGCCAAGGGCAAGGTCCTACACCTAGGTTGGAGCAATCCCAGGCACAGCTACAGGTTGAGCAGAGAAGAGATTCAGAGCAGCCCTGCAGAGAAGGACTTGGGAGTGTTGGTCGATGAGAAAATGAACATGATCTGGCTTCAATGTGTGCTTGCAGCCCAGAAAGACAACCATATCCTGGGCTGCACCAGAAGGTTCGTGACCAGCAGGTCGAAGGAGGTGATCCTGCCTCTCTACTCTGCTCTCGTGAGACCTCACTTGGAATATTGTGTGCAGTTCTGGTGTCCTCAACATAAAAAGGACGTGGAAGTGTTGGAACAAGTCCAGAGGAGGGCCACAAGGATGATCAGGGGACTGGAGCACCTCCCGTACGAAGATAGGCTGAGCAAGTTGGGGCTGTTCAGCCTGGAGAAGAGAAGGCTGCATTGAAACCTCATAGCAGCCTTTCAGTATCTGAGGGGGCCTATGAGTATAAAAGGGTTTGCTTTTAATATTCTGAGTTTTCAGCCTACCATTGTAGTTGAATATCCCCTTCTTAATGGTGGAAAGAAGAATCAGTTAAATAGGGCTGTTTTTTCCACTATCTTGAGTATTTCTCTACCATTCCTTTTACACTCCAGTGTTGACAACTTTCTGCTCTTTGTCCTATCAGTTGTTTCCAGTATTTTTTGTTGACACTACAATATCTTAGAGTGCCTTATCATTACTATCTGAAAGAACAGGCATGTTACATGCAGGCATCCTTTGGAGTAAAAGGAGATCAGTGCCAAGAATCCACTTAGGTTCTTTCATATATATATATATATATTTATAAATTTCCTCCTTAATTGCTCCTTAGCTCTTTCACATTTTCATGGTTTATCCTTAAAATATATATATATTTAGATTAGCTCTTCTGATTTGTTCTTCAAGTCCTTTAGCTCTTTAACTTATCTCATTAATTTTACACTATAATTTATTTGCCCTTGTTTAGATATCTCTCCAGGGAGATCACTGGGACTGCTTTTCAGTCCTCTGTTATTTCTTGGGTTCAGAAATCTTCTTGCTCTCTACTCATAGTAGATCTGTTTCTCTTCTCTTCTCTTTGGCTGATTTTAGGATCACTATGGTTTGTTCTGTGTTCAGTCCAGTTTTGCTGTCCATTATGTTGATGGATTTCATCTGTACTTAAGTATTGAAATTCCACAACCATTTAGAAGGACATAAAGACTTAAATCAGAAAAACACTCAAACTTATATTTAAACCCCATTGAGTTATTGCATGTCACTGATTTGCTGAATTAGTCCTAAGTGCAAGCAGTAAGGGAGTCCTAAGTGGGAACAATAACATTTTGGCAATAGCACTTTCTCAGAGATGGAGGAATTGACATGTATGGAATATTGCCTAATGGGCTTTCCTCTTATTCTCTCTGGATTCCTTGTTTTATGTTTCTCTATACTGTGTCTTAAGGCACTGGTGGTGATTGTTACATGTCTGAAGCAATATACAATGTCAGATCAGATATTCGGTCCTAAGCCACTGATTTGGTCTACAATGGCAAGTTTGATATTCCCAAATATCTAATATAGGAAAAAAATAACATGTGCATGTAAACAAACAAACAAAAAACCCAACCCTGAAAAAAAAAAACCCACATCCCACCAGCAATAAGTTTATCTCAAATTGCATAAAGGATGCTATCCAGTAAGACTTTTTCTTCTTAAATCTTTTAATCCTTTTTTTCTTTTACAATTCATTGATATTTAGACTTTTCCACCAATCTTCTCAAATCTGCAAATAATTCTTAGCTTTCTGCTTCCAATAATACAACAGATAGATGTGGGGTAGTAAGGCCTGTGCTTGCTATGGATATTTTCCACAGTTCTTAAGGTTCTGCAGAGTGAAGCAGAGTAAAATCCCAGCATCTTTGTAAAGGGACCCATAGCAGTTCTCATTCAGTGCTGATCTGTCCTTTGTTTTCTACTTCTCATTTTGCCAGAGGTTTGTTGAGCAAATTAGCTTGTCTTGTCAATCTTTTTCTTCTTTGTTCTCTGCTCTTTATTATTTACACTGTACTTTATTAAGAGCTGTTCGTACAACTCTTTCGCCATAGTGATGTTCCTATCTTAATTTGGTGTAAGCAAGGTCAGTGTCTAGCCAAGCATGTTAAGCCAGCTATACATAACACAAACCTGACCTACTCTTATGCAAATGAGAAGAATTGGTTTGGGGTTTTTATTTATTTTTACTCAATTAAATTATTTCACTTTATAAAAACTAAAGACTTTACACTTACTGTTCCAAGGACTAATTGTTATGTGTCATATAGATGAGGGCAAGAAGACAACATAACTGTCTGATTATGAAGATTCTCAGTGATGCTATTATGGAACATAGATGGACTTATTAATTATTAAGATAATCACAATATAATTGTACACAGAATAGCCACAGTACCTGGAGTCAATACCATGAATTACATTTATTCCCCCTGTCTTTTAACAAGTCCAAGACCTGAGAATACTTAATAACAATGAAGGCACAGACCTAGTAAAAGACATTGATTGCATGAATAACGACAAATAAACTCAATCTGTTTGATAGGAGTGCAATTTGAACTGTCAGTATCGTGTTGCTAGGACTGTGGTGAATATCATCTATCCTTACGATTCTGTACAAAGTGAGCTTAAAAGTCATCCCTCTCCTTCAAGACCTTCCTGTAGTTTCCTTCTGAGGACTCACAGTTACACATATATTGAAAATATATGGATCCCTGTAAAACAAGCATTCTGAGAAAACTAAATTTAAAGGACAAGAAAGATGATAAGTCCTTTACAGTGAATGGTAAGGATTTCTGAGATTTAAACCTGATAGGTGAACCCCACCTTTATGTTGACATTGACTGCTTGGTTTTAGGCAAATAACTTAATTTCCAGTTTCTGTATCCATGACATGGGAGATATACCATAATATCAGAATTGACAAATTTCCCTTACTAAATGAGCGGATAAAATCCTAATCTCACCAAGAACTACAAGACAGGGGAAGGAAGAACTTGGAGAGAAAAACTCAAGAAGGTGCTAACAAAAGTTTGCTGGAGGTTTCACTGCTCTCAGTTTCTACAGTGTGAATATGCATAGGAACCCCAGAGAAACCCTGAAAGTTCAACACCATCTGCCAGCTTGTCCCTACTGCAGTCAGCGCAGTCCTACTCCTAGTCAGGTGACACAGTCTATGTGTCACAATCCTGACCATTGGAAAACCACCTGAGGATCATGCATCACCACTGGGGTACTCCTATGATATAAGGCCATCCTTGGAATTTATTCATTAGTACTAAAAGTTCTCTGAGGTGCTCAACTACTATTTCAGCAAGAAAAACTGAGGAATATTTCTGTTCTTGGGTGAAAGCCCACAGTAATTAACAAAAAAGCCAGTTCTTTTTTAACTGGAGCAAATAGCACCCAAGGGTTTTTCTTGATTTCCAAGATCAAACTGAGTCTGAAGATTTAAACATCAAATATTGTTTATGGGCATTTACACTTAGAGAGACAAAATTTGACATGATGACTGCAGGTTGACATCAGACTCAACCACAGTGCAATATTCAATATATATGGATTTCTTTCATCAGCTGTGTCAAATAAAACATCATGAAAAGAAAATCAAAGATAACCATAAAATGGCAGTACGATAGTAGTACACCTTGAAAAAGGTCAAATGAAGAGTACTTTTTAATCAGTTGTTTTACTTTAGATCACTCTCTTCTATGGAAACATTGCTATGTAGAAAGAACAGCTGTATTTGCCCGGTGCCAAGGAACTTCTTCTGTACTAAATCTTTTTTGTATAGTTGATAATTTATTTATTCATTATGTTTCCTCCATTGGGATATGTGGGGTTTTTTGTCAATAATCACAAGAAAAAAAGAAGCAGAATTAAGGAAGTTAATGGAGTGCTTACGCTTGCGTAACTGTTCTCTCTTGCATGACATCCACAGGCCAGACCCAGAGACAGCAAACAAGAGTTTGCACACAACAAGACTGATTTGGAAAAATCAGAATTCAGAATCCACTGGAAACAGTATATTTAGTAGAGATTTCATATCAAGTGACTACTGACTTCAGCTAAAATACCCTGATCCTGCTTTTGTAAGAGATACCAGAAATAGGAGACAGTGCATTTGGAAAAGCAGCTTGCAGCAGAGTAGAATCCAAATCAGACTCCTCATTCCTTTCCTTCCACTAGCACTGATCCTACTGCTGTGACAGACTGGCATGTCTCTATATTGAATTAACATTTTGCACTGAATTCAGCTAAGGCAGCTGGTCTACACAGGGAAGATTCTTGAAGCTTTATTGAAGGTCAACACTGAGAAGGCATGAAAAGAGCTTTTGACCGCCTCTCACTTGTTGGCCCACCCCTGTAGAAAAATATTCTTTCTATACAAACGCTACTATGGAGTATGGGAAGGATCTGGGAAAGATGTGATCTAGGCTAAAATCACTATCCATATGAGTACAAGCACAGAGAGCAAAAGTTAAGGGCAGGGTGCTGTGCTGCGTAAAGGGACACTGATACATAAGGAGAACTTGCTGGAGGATTCACCTGGCCTGAAAAGTGAGGTGTTCCTGATATCACAGTAAGGGTAAGATGAGACATTAGGAATTTTTGTTTTCAAAAATCTCTAAGTTTTGTTTGTTCTAAGACTTCAGGCAGCCTCAGAGCAGTTTAGAAATTTCTCTGCTAACCTTCCTTTACATGCTTTTTGTCACCGTGTTGACCAGAGACCAAGAACCTGCAGTTTTAAAATGCTTAGGAGTTTGGAAGGTGTCCATCTACAAATTAGGGAGTTTCTAGTATGTCTGTGGGATTCTGATGTGTTTCAAAGAAGGGAAGAAGAATGTTCCACAGCAAAGCAGACTGTCAGGATGAATGAGGAGGGTAAGCAGGCATGTTACATCTGTAACAGAAAACCTATAAGCGTGGTCCAGGTTCTCCAGTTTTAGAAGGAGTTGGTTAAAACTGTAATTTAGAGACAGACATTGTTTTGATATGCAGAATATCTGTTGGTGAAATACCTTATTGTTATGCATTGACTGACTCCATCTTCATTATTGGTTCCAAGAAAGCAGGTGTAATTTCCTTATCCATCCTTTTGGGACGTTTAAATAAATTATAGAGCAAAAGAATTTACAGCTACCTGTAACAGCAAATTGAGAATGTACTGAATCACAGAACAGATAAACCAGAGTTACTTTTGCTGCAAATTTCATTCTCATAGCAGCACTCCCACCAGCCTAATCATAACTCAGTATATTGGGAATTCTCTCTCTTAATCACCCATTCTTTCTCTGACTTCGGCTTTTGGATAAAATTTTTGTCATAATGATGTATAACCATAAATCCCAGACTGAAATTATATATAAGCTCCTAAATCACCCAGTGCTTTGAAAATGTTTTCACTCCAACCATTACCCAGGGTTAACACTACATCCAAATTTTGCCCTTGTTGCAAAGGCTGTGACTTACACATGTATTCTGACACAAAATAAAAAACACTTCTAGGGAAGTTCTGTTACAGGTCATCACTCTTACTTGGAGAAAGACTACACTTAGTGGCTAGCTGGGCTTAATTTAGGTACCTTCAGGCTCCTTCACAAGCCCCAAAGCTGGATATATTAAAAAAAATAAGCAGACTAGAGTAAGAGATCTGCCTTATTTGCTGCACCTATTGCTTTTCATAAGGTACTTTGCAATGCAAGAACATTTTATTACTCAAGGTTAAGCACCACATATTGGGCCATTTCAATCACAATACTGCTCAGTATAGTACATGCTATCCATCTTTTATGTGTATTTGTGTACTTTATACCACCCTTCAGCACCATACCGCTAGGTTGTTTATCCACTTGACAGATTACCCATCCAATGGGTGCAGGAACACTTGGAGTAGATGTACATTGGCGTAGGTGTTTGGGCAGGAGTATGCAGGGTGGACTCAATGACTTGGCTGTGGGGTAGTTTGGAAATCCATGCTCTTCACAATCAACTCTGTCATGGATCTTCTGTGTCTCCATCCTCTCACTGTACAGCTGTTGTAGCACATGACTTCAACTATCAATGTTTTCACTTTCAGTTATTCCACCTCTTTGTTATCTTTGTTAATTTTGCTCTGGCTACACATTTATTTTGCAAATGGTGAGCTGAAGCCCAGAGTGAGGAAATGCCCAAGGACACTCAGGAATTCTATGGCAAAGTCACAGAAACACTAAAGCACATTAGTTATTTAGGTAACCTTCTATTTAAATGGGGATTCATGCACAGAAGCAAGTGGAGTGCAGAACAGTGGAAACTTGAACCAGTTAATCTATTAGTACAGAGCAGTGCAATGTGTTCTCATCAGCTCATTTCCAGTTTGACTCCAGTTTGTAGTCCTGCATGGTGCCCAGGTTGATATGCCTTGGTTTCAGCAGGGCCCATGAGCTAGGACCACAGCTACATGAAGGAGTTAGGCTGTAAACACAGCCTAGCTGCCTGACAAACAGCCACCTCAAGTGCCTTCCAGCTGCTCTTGCCCCAGCTCCTGTTTCAGTGTTCAAAGGGACAAAGGAACCTGGATCTCTCTCTGTCTGTCTTTAGGAAGATGTTCTTTGTGTTCGCTGGTTTTTGGCTGCGAATTTTGTATTCATGTGACATCAGGAGGCGTACATGAGGCCCTGCCTACCTTACTGCCTTAATTCTCTTGTGGCTGCTTTCTATCAGGGCTCTCTCCTTTTAGGTACACTAATACAAAAGAGCAAGTACACTGGTTTTAGTATTCTGGTATCTGACTAAGGGGAAATATTTATGGCTTTATTTATAATTACAGACCTACTGTAATTACAGTTATATATTAACATTATATTTTCCAAGCAACATTAATAGAAGTAAAGGTAATAAGAGTATTTGCTGTCTTAATGTTGAAGCTAGGGGATTATCCTTGTGTACAGTTCCTTAGAAGCCAGAAATTATACACAGTCTCCTGACTGTGTATAACTCCTGTGGTCTGGCATTTCTTTGGCAACTGATCACAATTTAACTCCAAACTGCCTGAGACCAGTATAGTGGAAAGAAGAACATTTGCTTTGTCATAGCGGTACTTGCAAAGTCAGCCAAGGTAACAACCAATTAAGGGGCTAATGAAGAGTAAATGCCTTCAAATCCAGCTCAGACCTCCACATTCCCCTCCTCAATCTCAGCTGAAAAGAGCTCCAGAGTGTTCAGCAAATACAGTGAGACATGTCCACTATGTCACAGCTCAAACCTTGGAACGGCTGCTCTATCTTTCTGGTCCTCACTGAGGGCTCTTTCACCAGCCTGGGATACTGTGCAAGCAGCCTGAGATGAGCAGAGGTGTGTTCCAGAACAGAAGAAACAGTTACCCATCCCTTGCAGTTGGTGAATAGCAAATGCTCGCCTCATCAGGGAAAGCTGTACTTCACAAGCAAATGAGGAGACTTCAGATCAGCTCTCACAGCTGCTTTTATTCTTACTACATCCTACAACTGGTGCTTACTAATAACACAAATTAATATGAATGCCTTGAAATAAAAGTTCATTTGTTAAACCCCTAACACTTGCATTTGCATAAGAGAAGTTGTGCCCTGACTCTGTTGTAGTCCCACTATTTAGTCATGGCTGCATTTCATTATAAAGATAGGCAAATAAACCATTCTTTTTGTTTTCTTAGCTCTCCTTCATTAAATAGCTCACACTTATGCTTATCTCCTTAGACACCATTTTGGCACTTGCTTTGTGGCTGGCTGTTGCTTGATGTGAAGAACAAACTGGCTGACCCTCAGAGAACCATCATTTAATCTTTCTCAGAAGGGTTTTGCTGCTCATTTGTATGATGTCTCTACCTAAAGGTTCTGCTAAAATTATCACTGGATAGGAATCAAAAGGAGGTGCATCTGAACATATTTACAATATTAAGAAAAAAAATAGAATCACACCTTAAATGTTCTCTTCTCCAAATTAATCAACAGTTTTGTAGAAAAAATACCTTTACCTTGCCTGTGGTGTAATGTGTTATGAGGGATAGTTCTACAGAGAATTATATGCTGGAACAACTGGAAAAAATATTTATAGGGTAGAAAAAGAGTCATGGAAAAAAAAAATGAATGGAATTGAAAAAAGCAATGAAATCAACAGCCAGGCAAAGATTCAGTTTCCTCAGTTTTACACTGGGTTATGAATCCTGAAAGGTGGTTTAGCTTATATTCAGAGCCAGCTTTATAATCAACAGAAATATTGAAGTAATTAAATGGAGATGATTGGTTAGGCACAATAGAGAACTAGACAGTGGGTTAATTTACTTCTGAAGCATGACAAAATTGTGCCATTAGTCTTAGTTTACACCACTTTTAAGGAGAGACAGTTTATGATATCCAGATCACTGTATTTGGTTTGAGCTCATCTCTAACTTGTAGATGATGGTGAGAGGACCTGTTAAAAAGAGATATTTGGTTAACTACTTCCTCACTAGCCCCTGTTAAAAGTAAATTCTGCACTGCTCTTGCAACCAGCAGTCAGACTATCCTTTCCTACTTCTTGTCAGCTAGCAATAAAACACCAGATGGTGTCCTTCCAAAAATAAATTCATTATAGTTTCATTCTGGGTTTTCTTTAAGAATCTAGGGACAGAACTTCAGCTAATGCAAATCAATACAGTGCCGCTGAAGTCAATGCGGCTATGACATTTTATACCATCTGAGTATTACAAACTAGTATTTTCTACTATTTGGAAGGAATACCATATCCTTTCATCCCACACAAGCTTCATTTCATGTTTTATGCTAGCCACCTTACCCAGAATTCATGGCTGGTGCTTCTTGGTATATAGCAATTCACAAGCCACGTCGTTCTGTGTGTTGGATCAGACTAATTCACTGTTAAGACTCTCATAACCATTATCATTTAGTGTCTTTGTTTATCATCATCTGAGACTCCAGCACACCCATTAGCTTCCTCTGGTGACACAGAGGACTATTCATGCAAGAATATTTTAAGAGCCACTGGCATCTGAATAACCCTGTGATGCTTATGCTTCTGTGTGTGTTTAGTTTTCCCTAATTTCAACCATCAAATGAGAAAAAAGTCTTTAACTGTACCCTTAACCTAGACATATAAATAATTCTAATAGCAAAGCATCTTAAAAGAAGCCTTGAGCATTCTTTAGATAAATCAATTAAGACTCTTTTCATAATTGTTACTATGCCCTAGCATTAGTCATTGTTTCATCAAGCTGTGCATATTATCTTTTTTATATATCACTCCCTCTAGCCTCACAATAACTTTTGTTCTTTTTCTCCAAGATCTCTTTAACTTATCTGTGTCTTCCTGGCAATGCTGTGCCCAGAAGTGAGCATGAGTTTGCTCGCAGATGGAAAGCTGCAAAGTTACAAACACCTACAGCACTACAAACCATAAAATGGGGAGTCTCTGCTGCCCTATTCTGAAAATGAATATCAAAATAGCTACACACACATTTCGGCTGCATAACTGAAAGTATTAATATATTAATAGTATCTATTTATTTATTAATAATTGATATTGTTCAGCTGTAGGTATTAATAGCCTAAGAGGGAAAAGGTGATTATTGAATCTGCCTTTAACATTTACCATGTGTCCTCATGCGTCACACTTTTATCTAGTTTCTCATACCACAAATAAAATTGTTCTACCAACTTCTTCTCTTCCATATGCCTTGCCTTCCTGTGTTGGGGAGCATCAATGTGAAAGAGACTTTTTAAAACTCTTTTTTAGCATTCCCAGAATTAACCAGCTTGTTTTCTGCGAGCAGATGGGTGGTGACCTGAGATTTGGAATTCAGCTGCTTCTCAAGCAAGAAATTCTTTAAAAAATCTCCCAAGAAGAGATGTAGGAAGGAAACAGGTGCTTTCAATAAAACAGTAGCACTTATTTATCAAAGATGCAAGGAGAAGATCATCAATTTTATTCCTCCCACTTGGCGATAGAGCTAAAAAAACAAAGTAGTGTTGGGTGCCACAGTGACACCCAAGATGATACATTTGTGAGGCTTTACTCCAGCTTTTTAGGAATCAAACCCACCTAACCCAGCATATTTTCCTGTGCTTAATCAACTTATCTTTTCATGCATCTTATCAAAATGTGCACAGCTCTGTTCTGCTCTAATGACACATACATTGTCAGGTGGCTTCGCCCCTGAGCCCTATATGGCTGCCAATCCTCACGAGGCTTACACCCATGAGCAGTCTCCTAATAGACAGCCTAGCTCACAGTCTAAGACTCACAGTTGAAGAAGACTCAGGTCATGTTAGAGGTGAAGGTGATGTTGCAAGAAGCAGAGACAGTGTGTGTTAGTATTGTGTGTACTCCACACCATGTAGTGGGGGGACTTTGCCAATATGCAGGTTTTCACCTTGTTTAATTTTTCTTACCACCATTGATCTACTGCAACCTTGGGTGCTACTTATTGGCTTGTTCTTAAGCTTTGCTTTACAATATAAAAATTTAGCTCTGTCCTGGTCCTGTGTGATCTAAATCATCTGTGCACCCCAGATGCTGAGTAACAGCAGTGCCTCTGCATTTTAAATGCCTGTGTTAAGCATAGATTTATCAAGCTTTTCGTCACCTGGTAAAAAACAGTCCTTCTTCTCTTCAAGTTAGGTTTGCTCCATTGATTTACTCAATTTTCCTTTATTCTAAACCCCTATTTTATCATTTGTTTGAGCAAAGAAGGCTTCTTACACCATGCATTAAGATGAGGAGACCTCAGAAGTTAATACGTAAGTAGCAGTAAAACATCGTCCTTGAAAATGTCACATCATGATTTTTGTAACAAGTGTCAGAAATATGCGTCTTTTCCTCCAATGGCTGTTAATTCTTCCTGCTTATCTATATCTCAGCCACTGCTGAGCAAAGGCATTTATTTATTTGTTTATAAATGGGAAGCATACAGATTGTTTTATTTTTATTTTAACTTTGTTTTTCCAAGAAGGACTAATTCCAAGGAAAGCATTACAGGCTGAGTAGGCTCCATTGTGTTTTTCATGCACAGAGGCACATTAGGGATCAGAAGCAAGTGAAAATGCTGGGCTTGTTTTAGGTTTCATTTTACAGTCAAGATGGTGAATACATCTGTGTCACCAGCTCAGAACACATAATTTTATGGTTCTCAGAGGTTATTCATAATTCAATTATAGGATGTTTCAAGAATATTTGGAATGGTATTTACAGAAGGCAGTATTAAGCTTGGCGGTTTACTTGTGACCAAGAATATGAAGAAAACACCCTATAATTCATTTTTAAGTACCCTCTAGAAATCATATCATTATATTGTATGACAGTGTTGAAAAAGGAAGAATGTAAATTTTAAATTATTTGTATGTCTTTAATCAAGCTTATGTACATACAGGCTGGCACACAGTAAGGCAGATTACAATGAACACAACACCATGTTTTTTTTGTTTTTAGATTTGATCTTGAGTCGGCACTGGTTTCATACACCAGAGTATTTCCCTGGTGTATATTATAGAGAGATTTTGTAGTAAGAAGAGGAAAAGGTAGTTTTCTCTTTCAGTATCTCCAGCAAGAAATGGAAGTGTAAAGCATCTTGTGAACTCTCACATGATTCACAACAGAGTGACAGAGCCGTTAAGGGTTTCCAGGATACCCCTGCTTTGTCTTGGGGAAGACTGCTTCCCTTCCTCTGGGGAAGAGAAACCAAACTATCCCCACACCCAGTACTTCAGCTGCCGCAAAAAGCCATGGCACTATTCCTCTGATGGGGATCAGGGCTGGTGAATGCACATCAGAGGCATCCCAAAACTTAGGACTGACACCAGGGAGAAGGCTATATAAAGCTGCCCAGCCCCCAGTCACTGTCCAAGGTTTAAGCTGGTGCTATAGCTTGAAATTTAAAGGTATTTGTAAATTCAACAAGAGCACTGAATTTCAATCTCAGTTGTTTCCCACACACACTGTGAAGAGACTTCAGAACTAGAAAAAAAGTCAGCATTTTCTTTCACAAGCCATTGGACAAAATAAATATGTACCAGAAAATGGGTATAGATGTCTCTCTTACTTGCCTTAATAGGACTAAACACCAAGAAAGAAGCTTGTACATTCCGATCTGGTAACAAAAAAATGCAATCGTGTTCCTGAACAATATAAACAGCCAGAACCACAACTGATGGCATTTTCTTCCTTTCTTTTTGACTTCCTTGTACGTTATTTGCTTTTGCCTTGTCCTTTGTCTATCTGGACAATAAATAGTCTGGAGCAGGAACAATATATTGTTGTATATATGTAAAATACACAGCAAAAAAGGGTCCTTATCTTGACTAAATCCTCAGACGTAGCAGATTGGGCTTAATCAATAATGATAAATTAATTCAATGTAGAGGAATTATTTTTATTTACCCCAAATGAAAGTTTGACTTATTAAAACAGAAGTTACGGGCAATACTTGTTTGTAAAATCAGTGTTTTTCTATGTCAAACAGGGTTGGAGAGATCACAAAGACAATAAGGAAATAAAGAACAACAAAAACAATGAACAGAAAACGAGAAAAAACATCCTGTGTATTGTCTCACATAGGAAAAGAAATACTGGAAATCCGCGATCTTGGCTTTGGAGAAATGCTGACAAATTATTTTGTGTTTCTAGTCTGAGACATTTGTTAGAGACAGTTAAGTTGCAAATTGTGTGCAAATCACCAATCTGTGGATTGGGATCATGGATTACCAAATAAAATTTTCATAGAAAAGAGCTGCGAAGGCTTACACGTCCATCATGAGTGACAAATATTACAGACCTGGTTTGCCCAGCTTTACTTCAGATGCTTTCAATTTCCGTTTATAAGAACTGGTGTTGATACCAGGAAGGCTTCACTGTTCAATGAGAATTCTCAATTTCTCACATACTCTTTAGTAAGCTCAGTACATGTGGTAGTGGTGACAGCTGAACAAAATACTGGTTTACCAGTTGTAAAGAAGACCCACCTCTACCTGAAGAAAAAGTGAGTGGAGGGCATCTGGAGCTGACTGGGAGCTGCAGAAGGGCAAGCCTGATAGTCGCACACAACAGATAACATTTTTAATACTATATTTTGTCATTGCAGGTTTATGACTTTTTTTTAATTATTGTTATTTAGTGAGAAATTTGGTGCATGAACCAAAAAATATTTCTAGAGAAGGGAAGGTAGATTGGTTTACTCTGAAAGTAGAAGGCAGGTGCTCAGTGCATCATTGGGCAGTAGTTCTTGGGAACAGGACTATGAAAGTTTAATAAGATACTTTGGTTTCGGGAGGCATTTGCAATGAACTCACAGATAGCAAGGAGAGTATTTCATATGATCAACCCACACAGCAGTGGCATGCCACCTGCTGTGTATTACCTTACCTGACATGGGGCATGATCTTGTCACTTAGCCTGAAGTATGGACTTTGGGGAAACACTTGCTAGGACCCAAGCTGTTAATTGACAGCTTTAATGGTCTATGAGATGTATTTCCCTAGGAAATAAAGGTATTCTCTTCCTGCACGTTAGCTAACACTCAAACCAGCCTAAAAATGTCGGAAAAATGTATTCAATACAAGTTAGTCGGCCAAAGTCAACCATGTGATTTTTAAAATACCTTAGAGTTTGTATTTTAACCTTCTAAAGACTTTCTCCTCTGAAAAATAACAAGAAATAAAGTAGGGGGTTTAGTCACCTTCTTGTTTCCAAAAAGAAAATATCTTTTTTTCTGATTTCACTGACAAATTTCAAAAGTTGATAATATTTTAGTAAGGTCAGCAAAATGTTCACTTTCTTCAACACAGAAAAACAAATTAGTAGAGAAAATAGTGGCTTACAGAGAGTTTTAACTATGCTGGTTTTTCCTATTGTCTGTTTTTAACTATGCTGTTTTTTCCTATTGTCTGTACTTTTGATTCATAGAATAGCAGGGACTATTCTTGGTGAAGTATAAGGTATATGGGCAGGTTAAACCTGCAGCAGTTTATTTATTCAAAATGTTTCTGATTATTTTCTTTGCCATTTGTTATCTGTGGTTTGCTCATGGTTCACATGTGTAGTGGGGAAGTCTAGGACTGCCCTGCTGCATGACCTGATCCATCCACTGTCACAAATCTGAACACAACATTGCATATGGGAATAATACCAGTGCCATCACTTTTCTGAACCTTCGTGCCAGAAAAAGGCATATCTGTGCCCAGCAGATGGGGCAGACCAGCAGACAGGCTATGTGCATGACAGCGACCTGTGCAGAGAGTTAGGGTCAGAGACAGCTGTGTGACACCCATGCTTAGTACATGAGACTCGACGATCTGCCAAGACACCACAGAGATACCCAAGAGAAGGTTAAATTGCCTCTTGAAAGACTTAGTTTTGTAGCAAATCATTTCGGGAGTCCAAGACAATTCACTGTCTTCTGCATTCAGAAGCAAGTGCATATCTAGCTCTCTTGTACAAAGCCATACCTGTACCCTTGAATCCAGGCTCTCTGAATTTGAAAATTGGAGGCTGAGAAAGTGAATCAGGAGGAGGGAGTAATTAGAGTTGAGATGTCACACTAAATCACAGGTGCTGGTTAGTCAAGCAGCTTGCTTCTGACAGCACCAGTTGGATGCAATGAATAGTGGACAGTAGTAGAGTTTAATATTTTAACACCTGCTTTATTTTGCATGCAGGAGACCAACTACACATTCACATTTAAATACATCCACAATTCTAGGCAGCTTTTTCAGGGGAAAACTGCCTACTGCCTCTTAGCTCTCAAATGACCTCTTTAAGGCTCAGCAAACCCAGTGGGAAAGTTAAAGCTAGGACTAGCAGAAGAATGAAAATGCCATAAACGTCTTTCATTTTGCAAAAACTAGGGACATTTCTGTATTTGGTTTGGCTTTGAGGCTTTTTTGAGGCAATGGCGCTGTTCTAGCAGGCCTGCTTTGTACAAATCAATAATTAAAAATGAGGATATGGAGGAAAAGATGTTATTTATTTTGAATCAATCCTGTAACCTGGTGTTTAGGGCTGTTACCTGAATCAGTGACAGGTTAAATGCTTATTTGTTGCTGGGGATTGCAATAGAAAATTTTGTGATGTACTTTCTGTGTGTATGTGTGTGTGTAAGTACATACATTTCACTATGTATGTATTTGATGTGTATGGGCATGCAGCAGCTTGAAAGAACAATATTGTACAAAACAAGAAGAGCTTATGTTATTCATCAACAAGAAATAGAAACAAAATAAGAATATTTTGGTTTTATACATATGGAAAATTAAAAATGGCCATTTGTTTGTGAAAGACCTTGTAGCTTTGCCTGTGTGCCCCTTACTGATCTCAGACCTCATTGCCTGTCCCTGCAAATCTGGTTTCAGCCCTGCTGATGGATGATTATTCTGCAGCGTCGGTGCACTCCCTGTTTGGGTGCACTCCTCCTGCTCCAGCATCCTGTGCTGCTGGGCTTGGTGTCAGCATGCACAGTGTCTGTGCTTGATGTATGAGCAAAATAATACAGAGCTTTCATGAAGGGATATGAATAGTTCTTGGGGACAGATATCACCATCTCCAAAGAAAGAGATACCCCAACATGAGGTGTGGAAGGAACACCTGGGGCTCAAGGAGCTACTCTGCACCATAAATGGCACTTATAACTGGGATGGGTTCCTACTGCTGGGGAACAATTTGGTTTTCATAAATTAAAAAAATAAAACAAACCAAAAATCTTTAAAGAATTTTGAATTACCTCGGGGCTTTAACTGCTCTTCAGACTTCGAGCAAGCAATCAGAAGGAGTTTATGTTTTATGATTATTCCAATGTGTCCTTTGCTAAAGCTGTGAAATGGGATGCTGTCTGAGCCTTGATTTCATCTAGGAGTGTGTATCTAACCTACTTCATCTGCAATACAATTGAAATTTAAATTATTAATTATTTTTTGTTACTATCAATATGTCTAATAATCTAATAAGTGTTGAACACTAACATTTTCAGTGTTGGTTATTAACCTTGCTGAATAGAGTCAATATTATTGGCTATAATGTAGTAATTGATCCAACTGACTCTGCAGTGTTCCTTGCTTCTATTAAAAAGAAAAAAAAGAGAGAAAGTATTTCATTCAGGAACAAAAATGCATAGATAAAATGCCATGACTTTGATATAAGCCCATGATAGAAATGTAATTTGAAAATCTGGTATCCTCGGAGGGCAGATTTTAATCTCAGTTATATTGAGACGTTGCAATTGAAATCAATGTACCAGATCAACAGGTAGGGGCTAGAGGACATTTCTCACTGGGCTGTGTAAACAAACCCTATTCAAAATGGATTCAATTCGGCCCCCAAGGGCTTTGAATCAGGAAGGTATTCTTATATCCCCTGTAGGGACGTGGTCAGAGTGATACCACATGTTGTACTGACACTGCAGTACGTCTCCTACCCTAAAACCAGCCCTGTGCTAAACCTTTCTGATCACATTCATCTCCCTCTTCTTCCAGGAGGCCTGAAAACATGAGCCACAGCTCAGTGTCAAGCTGCTCTCCCTTCTCCGTTCCAATTTGTTTCAAGAACCTGATGGCAGATACACTGCAACCCTTAAGTTTCACCAGTTCAAAAGAGAGCAGAGACTAAGGAGGATGATGAGGTTAAATGGTATTCATTAAGCCTAAATATAGTCTTTTTAAGAATTATTTTTAGTTTCTTTCCATTATCCCTAGCATTCAGAAGTTCAAGATCATCAGCAAGGCACTATAACACTGAAATTATAATGAAATCTTGGAATTAATCTTTTGTCTTCATCATCCAGTGCAGAATGTTCTCACAAGTACTTAGCGGTTAATTTAAATCCCAGGTGCACTTGGTTGTTGATGTAGATAAGTTGTATTTATGTGAATGTGGTGACTAAGAAACCTGTCAGCCAGGACTACTGTGAGGTATGAAAGATATTTTTACAGTTTTTCCTAATTTTCAAATTTTTCTTTTTTTTTTTTTTTTTTTTGTGAAAGACCAAATATTTCTCTAATAAACCTGAACCATATTTTCAGACAACCTGCAAATAGCTTGAAGGTCTTTTTACCTTGGAGTCCAGACAACCTACATGAGAACCTGCCTACAAATCTCTAGAAAAATCATAAACAAAAGCAAATAGAAAAAGTAGAAAAACACAGAAAAAGACTTCAGGGTTTCCTGGGAAACAGGATTTCTGTTTCATGAGAAATTTTCACAAAATGAATGTGCATCTTGAAATTATAATGAAAACTTAACAGTATTCACGCAGTGATATTAAAAAAAGATACTGATAATTGAGAATTAAAATAACTCTGTGGTGTTATTTGATCATAAACCATGCTATTTATCATAATATTATTATATGAAATATAACATACGTATGACAAAATTAATTATTGAATAACAGTATTACAGTGTTTCTATTTTAAAATTATATTGTTTTCAATAGTATTGCTTAAATAGTACTTGTGTTCACATTTTTCTACCATAATCTGTCAAAACCCACAGTCTTCCAAATGCTTTGTTTCAAGCCTGCTCAATATTTTTGGTGGGAACCTGAAATTTCAGAGGATAACCTAATATTCCTTTTACACTCCTCTTTTACAGGCAATAGACAAATGTGTACATCGATACAGTAATTGAATGTCCCTTTCTGAAGTGTTGATTGTGCAGCCTGATTCTTGCACAATTCCAGACCTACACAGATTCTGTGCAGGGAGAATGACTGTAAGAACTGTTTTGCAGTGCTAATCACTCAAACGCAGCAAACGCTGCAGCACCATTCCTCAGTGTCATTGAAGCACTTTCCTGACACCAAACTGGCATTGGAATGGTGATTACAATGATACCTCCAGCTTGTCCTTAGAAGGCAGAGAATTGTCATCTGTCACCTGCATGTCTAGGAACCAAGTGAGTGCTGACTCTTTCCTTGATGTCAGCTGAAGATATATGCATTAATTAAGCAATAGAATAATAGAATCAGAGAATCAACTAGGTATTGGAAAAGACCTTTCAGATCATCAAGTCCAACTGTTACCTCAGGACTGCCAAGTCCACCACTAAACCACTGTAGTTTTGTAATCAGGTACTTTTTAACCAATACTTTTTTCTAACATCCATGGAAGTCATTTTCCCTTTGCACGATTTGCTCTCTTATGCCAGTTTGCAATCTACTTGTTCACACTGATGATTTCCAGCCTGGCACAAACATTTCAGCAAAAGCGGTAACTTTTAATCCCTCTGTTTAAATAACCATTGGCGAGGCTGGCCTCTGAGCCGAGTGATGGTGGTGGCTGGTTAACCTTTTGCATTACATGTAGAGTTAGCACAGCATGCTCATCCTTTAGGCACTAAGCTCCGGCGTCCTTTCTTGTCTTTTGTAACCTCATAGGCTGTTGTGTTAATATGCAGACCATTACTACTTTGCTGATGAGACAGACTGCCAAGGATCAATATGTCTTTGCATTTGTCAGCCCCGTATACCCCAGAGTTAAGTTCTCAGCTCTGCAGCCAGAGTTTGTGTCCCGCTGTGTAATCACAGAGAATTGTCGATTCCTCATACAGCATGTCCGTACTCCAGGCTTGGTGGGGTGCTTTGCAGAACAAGTAGGAAAGATCCAAGTGTCGTATTTGTTTGGCTCCCACTGCTTGAGTAATAGTAGGTGCAGCCAGAATACCAGAGGACAGCTTGCTTACAGGGTCACTGCAGCTCAACAGCTAACCATTGATGTTGTCAGGCAGACTTGGGAAAGATGCCCAAATACTCTCAACTAGAGGACATTGCATTTTAATGAATGACAAAACAAAAATTACGATTAAAAAAAAGAAGAAAGGTAAACTCCCTGGTCAAACACAATGAACAAAAGAAGAGTTATAATGGCACTTTTTTTTTTTTCCTCTCCCCTTGCTGCTCACTTTTTCCATGCCTTTGTCTTGATGCAGTACCTTTGGTGCAATCAGCGCTGAAATTCATGGGAACTGAATACAGTAACATCATCGAAAACTCTTAATTATAGGTCAAGCCTTTCATGGAATTATGCATGGTATCCACATAGTATGTTCTAATACACAGAGTGATTTAGATGTGAAGTCTGTCCAAAGGCTTTCCATATGTATTGACTGAAGCTTTTTACGCAATAAAATTGAATTTACTTTTATGTTGCCTGATGTTTTCTTTCTGTCCTCTATGTCTGAAAATAACATCACACAGAGATTTTTGGAGAATACGGGATGTATTTCATGCAGCCTCCAGGGGCATTAATAGGCTCTGGCATATTAGACAGATTCAGGGCTCCAGATCAGGTGTCTCAGGTGTTTTGCTAACCAACGAGGGTGGAAGATCACGTGCATTATGCAATCTCATTATTTTAAATGTGTGAACATGAGTCTGGGTCATGTCATGAGGAAGTGGCAGTTGTTGGTGGCAGCAATACATGTTTCAGATCTCCACATGTATTTGTAGCAAAGCCTCAGAGCTGGAGGAGTCAAACACTTTGGAGTTTTCTCTGCTGATGGAGAACTACATTGCTTTCCCACTTTTCCAGTTAGAAATGTTCTGGTAAAATGTAGGAGGCAGAGTAAAGTTGTTGAGAAAAATTAGTAAGTGTGGGAGAAGTGAAAGAAATGACTGGGTCTTCATATGTAATTTTTCAATCTGGTTCACACTTTAAAATAACCGTCTAAAATGCAGAGCCCTGAGGATGTTTAGTCAGGAAGTCAAAGGGAACCTCTGCTGATTTTTGTTTTGCAGAGGTGGTGAATTTTAAGTACATCTTGAACAGACATCCTCACAACCTTGTTCAACTTGTCTTTTTGACAGCTTGCATGGAGACTGCAGAACAAACCAAACCTGTGCTTTTTTTTCCCTTAAACAGCTAGGGTGTTCCAGCACTAGGAGTGGCCCAGCTATCCCATCTCTAACTATGAACCTTATAGAAGAATCTAAGAGCTGTCATGTGTAAAATAGACCTTCTCACATCTGTCTTCCTAGATTCTGGCACACGCATGCTGGAAAAAGGTAATACAGACAGGCTGAAAGATGAAAATCAGAGGCGGGTCTACACAAGTGAATGCAGGCAGTGGGGATCTGGTTCTGCTCAGGGTAACACGAGCCCCAGGTGCTGAGCAGAAACATCCTTGCATCCTGGAAGGACTTCAGGCATGTACTGAGCAATTGCATTCTCACAGTGCTGTCCAGGAGCTGATAAACCACAGCTATGAGATGTCCAGCTCCACATTGGTAGTGCTGCATGGAGCCCAGCAGTCTGGGAAGCCCTGAATTGTTTACCTGAGGCATTTCATTTGAGTAGTTTGCATAGAAGCTATCCTCCTATTATTTGAGGAGCCTTTCAGATGAACTGATGAATCAGGTCAGGTTCTGACAGTCACCTTTACCTTAGGTTCAATGACAGTTTAATTAATAAAAGCTTCTCAGAAATATTTAATTCCTTTCAATAGAAAAATCTCAGATGTTATATCACAAGAGCAATGAGGATTGAGAAAATCTGTTCTCTTTCAAAATTCCTGAGGATCAAAGAACTTAATACCATAACAAGGTCTTAATGTTTGTTTTCTCCTCTGATTTAATAATTAATTTAGTGCATGTATTCATAAACAGATCTCTTTTTCCTCCTACCTTGCCTGCTCCCAAAATGAGATTATGTCTTTTGGTATCAGTCAGCAATACAGAGGTACCCAGATTTTCATTACCCTGATTCATTGTCTCCACCATAAATGAAGTTTTTCCATTGTTTGCAGAAATTCTTGAATTAATGGCTTCAGTTTCCTTGTTAATTATTCTTTTATTAATGATCTTTCAGATCGTTTTTCAAAGAGACTATGAATCTCTCAGTGAAAGTAATGGGCAGCTACTCACAGGAGTAATCCCATTACAATCAGCTTCACTACTGTTTGTCATTTGAAGGAAAGGTGCTAGAGCTCTGACCCTTACTGATTTACCACTCTTCATAATTAGTTGCAGTGATTAAAATGCATTTTAGATTACACTGCAGTTTTCCTTCCTTAAAAGTTCTTTTTTAACTGAGGACAAACTCAGGTTCTGAAGGTGAACGATTATCCTCTAGTATGAAACAATAGCAGCAAAGAGGAATGCCACAGATAAGTCTTACAAAAGAAATCAGAAGTAGAGATGCTTGGGGAAAAACTGTTGCTGGTGGTGGAGGGGCTGTCTTAGATGACAGAGACAGCTCATGCAGGAATTTAGAATACTAGCTTAATGAAACTGAAAACACTGCTTGGAACACTGACAGCAGCACATGGAAATAATGAATCAATCTGTTGCATCTGTATCTAATTAAGAATCATTATAATATAGTCTTTTTCTCTAGTGATCAAGATTAGTGGATATCCCGCAGGAAAGAGGCTAATAAATACATTCAAGTGCCAGGACATTATATATCTTTATCTAGGACTATGGTTCTCAAGCACTTTTCTTCAATCACCCCAAATCCAGGCAGACTCTCCTGTGAGAATCTGACATAGTCAGGATTCCTTTGTAGAGGTTTTCAAGGCACTGCAGAAAAAAACCAAGGAAATAGTTGGATGCTGAAAATAGTTTCTGGCAAGGGCAGACATTCTACTTCTATCTCTCTGCTACAATTAGAAAAGTAGTTTCCCTGTATTTTTCCTTTCCTCCCTTCCACCTTCTGCCTTTACTTCCTCCTCCTCCTCAAAAAATCATTAAACTACTAAAAGCTTTGTTTGCTTTAAGCTTCTTTGGAGATCTGTTGTTTTACCGAACAGTACAAATAACCCCACGGGAGTCAGTATTGCTAACTGGCACCCTACAGTCAGATGATATGTACCTTGAGAGTGGAAGGGATTCCTGTTTTCATTTTCTTCATCATGACTGTCTGCAGAGTGTAACTTATTTAATATTTTTTGTTGTTGGGGAGGGTGTTGGGGACAGTGTTTTTGTTTTCTGTTTTTTTTTTGGGGGGGGTTATGTGTTTTGGTGTTGTTTTGTTTTGTTTTGTTCAGAGTCATGGCAAAGGCTTCTTGGGTGAAAAGCTCTACCATCACTTTCTTTCTCCTGCTTGTTAGGGTACTTTTTTGACTGTGATGGTTTAGATCCCCGGGGAAGCAATCTAGGATCATTTCTGAGATAAAGAGAGGAAGGCTCTGGAGTGGAGTTTCAAAGCTGTCCCTCAAGTCTTAGTGAAGCTTGAGGTAAAATATTTCAGTGCCTCCATGAGGCCGGTTCTCCCTCTGTGCTGCAGGCAGCTCTGGATGGAGACTGGTGCGAGGAGGGGGTGCTGGGAGCTGCGCCAGGAAAACACTAAACTGAGCATCATTTGTTGTAGGCATTCATGGGATGCCTCTGCTGTGTCACCACTGTGTGCAGTAAAAAGCATTGTTCCTTTAATGTTCATCTTTCTTGGAACTGCAAGTGAATGTACAGCCCAATTAGTGCAGCAGCTTAAACCAATAAACCCTCCAGAATCTCTGGTGGGGGAAGCATGCTTTTATCTATTTGGTAAATAATTTATTAATCACACTGATGTATCCTCCTTGACAGCAACAGAGCCAGATAAGTGATGGTTCAAAATCAATTTGTCATGGTCCAATGTACACTCAGTGACCTACTTGGTCTGTTATATAGGTCAAACTTGTACATGATGCTCTGATAGCAGAGGCACTTCTTAAAAACAACAACAGCAACAACAAAACTCATGGGCACAACTCAGACTTTGGGACCCTGTTCTGGCTGGTACTCCAGCACTCCATTCAAAAATTCAGCTTGCAGAGAGGAGCAAGGACAGGAGCCGGGTAGGTGATGTTTTGGGCTCTCAGTGAAACTGGCTCAAAAATGCCTTGTGCTGGTGATGCAGCAGCAATATCCAGAAGGTAGATCCATACTTTCTGACCTACTTCTATGACCTTGTTATTATCACACTGCCCTTTGTCACTGATAACACCCTTAGCATCCCCTTTACTATTTCCCTGTTTTCCAGCTTCTGTCTCTACTTTTCTTGCTCTCTCCTACCCACATCTTTTTCTTCAGATGAAATAGAAATCCATTCCCTCCTCCTCTCTGTACCCCTGCTGTGGAGTCCATATGAGTCTCACAATTTGAAGTCTTCTGCTTCCGAGCAGGTTAGCTGGATTAAGGAACGAGATTATTTTAAACTACAGGAAGACAGAAATTAAAACCTATGGCAGAGCTTTTGATTAGTCAGTTTATTGGTGTCCCCTTCGTGGCATGACAGATGTCTCAATTGTCATTTGTTGATGGAATTTGGTACACTTTCTATTTCATTAATGCATGCTCCAGAGGTTTCTGCCAGTGAGCCCTGGAAAACTAGGCAACGTGTGAGATGACAGATTGAATGGGAAGTGCTGACACTCCCAAGAATATCAGGCAGCTTTGTAACGGTCTGCATGCTGTGTCTCATTCACCTGCCATCAGAAAGAAATTTCTCCCAAAATCATATTGATAAACACTGTTTTAGGGAGGTGACATGAGCCTTATTCCTCTCAGCATTTTCACCAAACCAGTGCTCTGATGCTGAAGGGAGTTGGGCACCTACTTGACTTTTGAGCTTACCTCTTCTCTTCCCACTGCACTGAGTAGGGTGGTGGGGGGTTTTTTGTGAGGATTTTGATCTTTTTTACATAACAGTCGCACTGGTTTCAGCTGGGATAGAATTATTTTTTTCTTAGCAGCTGTTTCAGTGCTGTGTTTTTGACTTCGTCTGAGAACAATGCTGATAACACACCGATGTTTTAGTTGTTGCTCAGTAGTGCTTACCCCAATCAAGGACTTTTCAATCTCTCATGCTCTGTCAGTGAGTGAGAAGGGGCACGGGAAGCTGTGAGGAAGCAGAGACAGGACACCTGACCCAAAATAGCCAAAGAGGTATTCCATACCATAGCATGTCATGCCCAGGATGTAAACTGGGGGTACTTGAGGCCGCCAGAGAAAGTACCACCACCACAGGCAGGAACTAAAAGGACTGGAAATAAACCCATCAATGTAGATTTTTGAATAAATAGTGTGTACCTGTAAGGATGTTTATACCCCTGACAAACACAGGACAGATTCCTTCCATTTTCCTTGCCACTTCTCCAGAGGCACAGTAAAATTCCATAAACCAGGAAGGACCACTGGGTTCATGGCATGAACTTCTTGTTTGGCCTTGGCAAATGAGTAGCATCCCCCTCACCCCACCAGCAGTCTCTGATAGCACTGCCTCCTCCTGTTGATTTCCTGAAGGACATCTGCAACCCAGGATTTTATACAAATCACACAATACACCCTGGAGACAGGATACAAATCTTTCTTAAAACCAGCATGCAAGTAAACAGACAAACCCCCAGCAGGCTATTTTCAGCACTTTAGAATTGTTTGTATTTGTTGGGGTATTTTAATAAGATGACTATTAGTGTTTTCCAGGAGGTGTCAGCAGTTCTTTAAACCAAGGCAGAGGTTGCTACAAATGGCTTCTTTTGCTGAGAATTCAAAAGATACTCTTTAAAGCCTGCAAACTGCCGGTGAGATTCAATAGAACAAGTGTTCTCAAGGTGTATTTATGTTGTCTCTACCGCACTCCAAAGGATTTCTGCCAGGACACCCCATTACAATGAGTAATGTTTCCTTTAAAAGCAAATGCAGAAGTCTTAGATCTTGGTTAATTAAATAATCTTCTCTTTTTTTAATTATTTACAATAAGAGACTGGCACAAACCTCCTAGTTTCCCACCCTGAACCTCGGAACATGATTGTGTTTACCTTGATGCAAGCTGAAGGGTCAAAACATTTGTGTTATCTATCTGTCATGTAATAAAAGAATAGAGAATGTGTAATTAAATACAGATTAAGACTTCACAAGCTTCATTAGGGAAAAAAAAAAAAAGGGCAAAAAATAGATGCTTCTATGTGGTGGGATGCACTGGCAGCCAGTTCTTGGCATAACACATTGACAGTGGTGGAGCAGCACTAGGTGAGCTCTTATCTCCTCATTTTTATTTATTGTCCGTGGAGGCTGGCAGTTCTCCATGTGGAACTCTGTTTATAGGAGATTTATCTGTGGTGTGTAAGCAGCACACTGGCATCATGAATGTCCATCTATCAAAAATGCTGAAGCATCCCCCATGACGGAATAAGGATGCTTTTGCTGAATGCATAGCAGAGAAGGAGCATGTAAACAGTCTGAAAAGAGCAAGCAGCAAGTATTATAGTCTCAAAATCAATTTATGTCAGTCAGGGAAGTATGACAAGAGGACCAAAGTGCAGAGAAGGGCCAGCTTCTAAGAGTCTACCTAAGTACCAGTCTCCTTGGTCTCTGAACAACACAGACAAGAATGAATGTCCCTGTGTCAGTCCTAAAGAATTAGCAATTATCTTCTTCATCCAGTGCAAGGGTATAGTTCTTTTGTTATTTTGTCCTGGACTGCAAGGTTTGTATGAAGGCATGCAAGAAAAAATTGGTACTTTTTTCAGTTTCAGTTTGCTATAATATCTTTTATTTCTGTCTTTACTCTGCAGTGGAAATTCTTAAGGGATGGACTATTGATTTTTTTGCATTTCCATTTTTTATTTATTGCCATAAGCTTAAAACCTCAGGCTCTATCTCAGGAATCCAGTTTGGTCCCGTTGCATAAAAAAACCCACAAACCAATCCAATCAACCAACCAAAAAAAACCAAACAAAAAAATAAGGAGGGAGGAAAATTCACACATAAAAAAGAAAAGATGAAGAAATCAGGTTAACGTGGTTTTAATGTGCTTTTTAATATTTTTTTCTAAACAAGAATTTTATAGCTGGCATCTTAGACCTTCCATTATTCATTGCTGGCTCATTCCAGACTTTGTCCTAAACTTGGGTGCCTTTCTGTCAAATAAGCAAGGTGCAGATGTGCAAAAACACAGGAAAAGAAGCAATCTTTTGGGTACCTAGGAGGTCAGTAACCAGAAAATTGCAATAGATCAGAGGGAATATGCATGAAAAATACTCTCCAAGACACTCACTGAAGGCTTCCATTTGCAAATGGCAGCCAAAATGCACCTTTATTCTTACATGCAGAGATGAAGACCACTGGCTGCTTCTTTTGAATTCACCTGGAGCTGAAGATGCTTAACATTTCAGAAAATCAAGTGAATGCCACAAGATGGACATTCAGAGTTAGTGATTCTTGTTGAAAGTGAGCTTGTATTTTCCATTTCTCCACTTTCCCCTCTTTAAAGTGGGATAAATGCTTTTCACCTATCATGTAAATATTCTGAGGCCTAATTAGTTAATGTGTGTAAATTGCTTTTGAGATGAACAGTGCTAAGTGTTATTATTACTATATTAAAATATGGCCAGCAGCCAACCTCTCCATGTAGCTTCAGGGTAATGACAAAGCTGATCAACTGCAGGATTTTACTGCTAGTGATCTGAAACAACAACTGATTTCTGTGCATTTATCCAGTAACAAGTGCAAACAAATAATATAATTTTAGTCAGAATGTTAATAAACAGAGAGGCAGCTGAATTTTTATTATTATTATTATTATTTAATTTTTGATATTCCAAGAAAACAGAGTAAATTCGCAGCCAGGTATTTAGGTATTCCTTATTCCTTAGTCAAATTTGCTAGCATTTTCATCTGTGGGAATCTGTGTGCAATTTACCATGTAGAATATAATGTTTCTTTTGTGTACTGCTTTAGAAGGTCAAATTTCTTTCTCTGAGAAGTTGGAGAAGACTGAAGAAATAGGCAGATCTCTCAGGGCATCAGTCAAGGAGGAGAGGAGGTGAACGAAGGTTGTGTAAACTGAGAAAGAGACTGTTGTGACTCTACCTTCTTTATTCTAACTCCTGATTCCCAGGCAATACAGAAAAGGTTTGCTGAAATCAGCAGACATTATATGCTTAAGGCTAATCACATGGATCTGAATTGAGGATCTATTGAAAGGAACATTTTTTTCAGGAGTAGTCTTATATTTGATCTGCCAACAGACCACAGCCCAAACCCAGATATATTTAATATACCAGTATAAGCCAACAGGAAATAGTACAGTGTGATTTCTTCCCATTTATCCAATCTATTTATCTTGTAAGTGGTAGCTCCAGAATCTGTTATACAATTTGCTCCACCACACAGGACTACAGTCATTCTCTGAAATTTTAAGTTTGTGGTAGATTTTAATGAATCTGTGAAACTTATGCATTGACATAGTTTGGAATTTACTCTTCATGGGCAAGATGTTTAATATGCTTTGCACAAAGAAACAAGGCAGAATATGATGATAAGAAAGACACACAGTATTTTTGGAAAGTTACACCCAGTTACATTGAGGAAAACAACTATGGGAAAAACAGCTGAGGAAAATCCAGAATGGGATTGTTTATTACCTGGAAAAAACTGGGTAGTTCTATGAACTGTGAGAAGTCACACAGCAAACAACATTTCTGGCCTTGAATCATATACACTTGGCCCCAGACAAGTGATTTCTGGAGAGTTATCTAAACTCTTGCATGCAAAAGTAAGCAAAGCCCTTTAAAACTCTGAAAATGATCCATAAGAATTAAAGACTTATTTTTTTCTTCTTCATTAAGTTATCCACTTTAAGATTCTAGGCCAGGTACAGACTACTCTCTATGTTCAGTAATAAAACACAAAGTTCAAGTCAATAGAAAATATTACAGCAGGAGTTTAAGCCAAGTATTCGATCTTTATTTTCTTTTTCTTTCTTTCCTGCCTTCCTTCCTTTTCCATTCTTTCTAGGACTTTTTTTAAGTACAAAGTATACCAAAATTACAAGAATAACGTAGGGCTTCTGATGCTCACTCTTTAAAATCAAACTCTATCCTTGACATATCTTTCACGCACAGTGATTTTTGCTTGTCTGAAAGCAAACTGCCAAATTAATCTTGGTTCCTTTAGCCCCTGGGTCACCTCAGGTGGCAATCTGAAGTGAAAAGAATTAATTGATCATCTAATAGAAATCCTTCTAAGATTATGAAAAAAACATAGCATCAATAGCATATATCTACCAAAATACAATACTGAAATGGTTTTAACCTTCAACATCCTATGTAGTCATAAAACTGTTTAGGTTGACTGGATGATCACTGTTGTAAACCCTTTAGTTTTTATCAAATCCTGCAGTGCATGGACAGACTTCATCTGCTGGACCCACTAACCACATCAGAACTGCAGCAGGCTGCATTTCACAGCTGGACTCTGATCTCAATATGTAGAGTGATTTGAGCATCCTACCTTTGTTTTTCACAGGAGCTAAAGAGGAAATATAAGTGTGTGTATATGCATTCACGCAGACATGCATGAACAATATTCAGTCACATCCATGGACTCTTAGCTCTTGTGAGAGCCAGAAACAAAATTATCCTGAATTCTTGTTGAGATTTTGTCATGGTTTAAGTTCAGTCAGTAACTCAGAACCACGCAGTCTGAATCTCACTCCCCCTCCTTCCTCCCCCGAGCTCCTGGAGGGATGAGGAGGAGAATCGAAAGAATGTAACTCCCAGGGTTGAGATAAGAACAGTCCAGTAACTAAGGTATAACGCAAATCACTACAATCACCATAATAATCACTACACAAATCACCATAATAATAATGATAAGGGAAATAACAAGGGAAGAGAATACAACCGCTCACCACACGCTGACTGATACCCAGCCCAATTCGAGCAGTGATCTAGCCCTTCCAGGTAACTGCTCCCAGTTTATATAGTGGGCATGACATGCTGTGGTATGGAAAAAGCTCTTCGGCTAGTTTGGGTCAGGTGTCCTATCTCTGCTTCCTCCCGGCTTCTCCTCCTCCCTGGCAGGGCATGAGACTCAGAAAGTCCTTGGTCAGACTAAACATTACTGAGCAGCAACTAAAAACATTGGTGTTATCAGAGCTGTTTCCAGGCTGAAAGTCAAAACCACAGCACTGCACCAGCTACTAAGAAGGATAAAAATGACTGCTACTGATGAACCCAGGACTAACTTCTTTCTGCACACTGTTTTGATCACCCATTTTTGAAAGCTGTAGTATCATATTTGTGTACAAAATATTGCTTTACTAGTGTAATGATTATCATTAAAATATTGCTTCAGTGTTGTGGTCATATTTTACTTAATATTCAGTAAAAATCAAATATTTGAAGTAGATAAATATCATCCTTTGGTGACAGATGATCTATGCTGGAGTTTAAGAAAATCACCAGGTGATATAAATTTGACTTAGTGTTTATGGTTCTGAGAATAGTCTGCAAATACAGTTGGCACATTAAATACTTGTACATTTTTGCAAAAGGGTAAATTGTTGTTCACCAAAGTTGGCTGACTTGGGCAAAGCCCCACAAAACTTTTAAATAGCTAACTCTCACGGTAATTGCAATATAATGAAGCAGCCTGCATGCTGTCCTAAATGGAAACAGAAGTGCTTCTGAATACCTGAAGAAGGCAATCTAGTTTTCTTACTTTAAATTTCTCCTCACGCAATTCATCTAAATAGTAATGATCTTTCTTTACTCTAAAGAGAATCTATAAAATACAGTAATTGTCTCTATTAACACTTATCTTTCTGGTACTTGCTTTTCCACAATGACTATGGTTTTGCATACTCACCCATGATCTGAGAGGACATAGATACTAGGCAGTGAGTGCAATCAAAACTACATAACCTTCAAAAAAGTCCCCATGACTGAGCTATGTGGTAACCTTAGGGAAAACGTGCCCACCAGTTCGATCAAACTGGGCCACTCTTCTAGCAGATGTACAAGAACAATGTGCCCAAAAAGACTATGGGCAAGGAAAAGCCTGATCCTCCAAGTCGCAAAGACTTGTACAGCTTTGGCCTCTATATCTAGGACTGCTTCTGTTTCTTCTTTGAGGCAACATAATGTAAAATTCATAAATATAGAATATAGAAATATAGAAAATAATAGAAACTATAGTCCCCAGTACCCAAGTTAAAATTGTCTTTCTTCTTTCGATCTTTCTGATGGAGCAATAACTCTTGCACATCTGTTTGCATAACAGATAAGCATCAGGTGTAAAGACAAAGAGCATTTTTAATCAGGATGTCTCATGGCTTATGGTTAGGAGACTTCTCAAAGAATACGGGGTCAATCCTATTAAACTTGATTAACAAAATATATCATTTCCTGGCAGACTGTTCTGACCATGGGATTATTATACAAAAGCTGAATAGCACCCTTATTACCATGATGATAACAAAAGAAGTTAAACCATAGTTGTAATGACATCTAACTTTGTTGCATGTCTTGGAGCTATTTTTGAGGAGTCAAGGTTTCTCAACTTAAACTTGAACTTAAGAGAGCTCTAGCTGAGGGATAAATATAGATTTTGCCAGAGTATATATAGTTGAATAAACTTAAATACTCAGAATTCTTCTGACACCTAGTGAAATTTGATATCCTACAGGGTTAGGCATTTCAGGCCTGAATTATAGGCAAACTGAATCACTGTCTGGAATTTCTGTTGGGTTTAGGTGCCAGAAAAGTAACAATTTTAAGTGGGATTACAGCAGTTCCAATATTTCAGTAGATACTATGGACCAGATTCACTAAAGACATGCTTTGCTTAAAAATCTATTTAAAGTGAATTCATGATTTTTTTTTTTGATACTGAAGTAGTGCAAAGGACTATAAGGAGTTAGTGAACATGGTCTTGTCTTCTTAAACAACTAAATACTACTGGTATGTCTATACAGTTTCACTACCTGGTTCACAAAAACTTCAGAAAGAAGCTAACTAGGAAGGTAAAAGAAAAAAGGTGGAACTGGCTAATGTAGTGGAATTGTGTACATTTTAAAAAGGGCTGTGTTGGTTTTGGTAGCAGAGGGGCTATAGAGGTAGCTTTTGTGAGAAGCTGCTAGAAGTTTCCCCTGTGTCTAACAGATCCAATGCCCCTTTGCTCTAAGATAGACCCACTGCTGGCCGAGGCCAAGCCCATGAGTGATGGTGGTGGCGTCTCTGGGATAACATAGTTAAGATGAAGGAAAAAACCTGAAGTTGCTCAGTTGCAGCCAGAGAGAGAAGTGAGAATACCTGAGACGAACAGCTCTGCAGACACCTGGGTCAGTGCAGAAGGAGGGAAGAAGTGCTCCAGGTGCTGGAGCAGAGATTCCCCTGCAGACCATGGTGAGGCAGCTGTGCCTCTGCAGCACACGGAGGTTCTTGGTGGAGCAGATACCCACCTGCAGCCCAGAGAACACCCCACATTTGAGCAGGGGATGTCTGAAGGAGGCTGTGACCCTATGGGAAGCCCTCACTGGACCTGCTCCTGTGACCCTGTGGGGAGAGGAGCACACGCTGGAGCAGGTTTTCTGCAGGACTTGTGAACCCACGCTGGAGCAGTCTGTTCCTGAAGGACGGCACCCATGGAAGGGACCCACGCTGGAGCAGTTTGTGAAGAACTCTAGCCCATGGGAAAGATGCACTTTGGAGAAGTTCATGGAGAGCTGTCTCCCATGGGAGGGACCCCAGACTGAAGCAGGGAAATAGTGTGAGAAGTCCTCCCCTGAAGAGAAAAGAGCAGCAGAGACATGTAATGAACTTGCCATAACCTCCTACCACCTGTCTCCCTGTACCACTGGTGGGGACGATGTAGAAAATTTGGGAGTGAATTGAGCCTAGGAAGAAGGGGGGGGGGGGGGGGGGGGGAAGGTGTTTATAAGATTTGGTTGTATTTCTCATTTGATTTCTCAGATATGATACGTAATAAATTAAACTGATATCCCCAAGTCCAGTCTGTTTTGCCTATGATGATAACTGGTGAATGATCTCTCCCTGTCCTTACCTTGACCCGTGAGCCTTTTATTATATTTTCTCTCCCCTGTCCAGCTGAGGAGAGGAGTGACAGAGCAGCTTTGGTGGGACGCTGGTACCCAACCAGGGTCAACCACCACATGACAAAAAAGAACTAAATTGAAAAAAAAAAAAAAAAAGGCAATATAAGATATTAAAATTAGTAAAGCCACAGATATTAAAGTTTACCCCTTGGCTAAACAAAGCTTTAGCATGAAGCAGTAGATCTGAAGGGAAATGTAGAAGGTGATTCATAAATTGTGGAAGACCACTGTCTCAGCAGGTTTCTTTTATCCTAATTAATCTCTTTCTAAAGGTGTGACATAATTCCTGAGCTGGGTCACTGAAATTGTCCTTACAAACAGTGAAGTTTTCTTAATAGATCAGGAAGATCTTTTTCTAAACCATAATGATGAAATCATTTGCTTGAATAGATTTAGCCATATGGTGCCAGATTCCATTACAATCTAAATAAACTAGCCATTAAAATTAAGAACATACCAGTAGTGATTCCAGCACAAACCAGAATGTAATCGGCCTCTGGGAATTTCTACAATGGAAATAACATTGATATATCCGTCATTATTTTAACTACATGTTTCATTGCAATGAACAATTTTTTTGAAATCTCTTATTTTAGTTTTCATTTAAAGTTCACAAAATTTAGTTGCTTAAAGGTTCAATTTTCCTTGATACATTGTGAAACAGAAATATGCTACCTGAAATTTGAAAGCTATTATGATATGTCACTCTTCTTATTTCTAGTGTAGACTTTTCAAAGAAATCATGGATTACCAACCTGCAGTGGTATTACTCGTGAATGTGCAGGGAAATTTACTAACCTGTATCTACATTTGTTTGCTCAGATTTCAACTTGGCCAGGATAAGCAATAGCTGGGAGTGTAATAGGTTACTGTTCTCTATAGGTTATATAGAGTAAGTAGTTTTCCTATTGTTTTGCTATGGATATGAATGAAACAGCTTGATGGAGATAACACTTTAAAAAATCTATTATTTTGGATATATAATTAATATCAATTATAGAACAAACCAACCGAAAAGGGAATGGTTATTTACAAAATCAAAGCAGTTACTGATAAAAGGAGAAAAGGATTAGGAAGGAAAACAGGAAAGAAGGAAATTCTTGCACCTTTTCAGTATTTTTCAGGGCTTAAATGCTTTGAGTAAATTAGCCAACAAACTCACCTGCTCTGAAAATATCCCCGGGTGTACCTTGAGGCATTCATCACAGGCATATGTCTGCATGCCTATTCAGGGAATATTTTTCCACTTTGCAGTTCCTCTAGGCCCCAGCTAGAAAGAGGACAGGGATTTGCAAGGCAGGATGTTAGCTCCAAGGCTGCCAACCTGCCGGGTGGCCAGGAACCTTTGCCTCCCCAAAATGGAGAGCATGAGACACTGTCAGTGTACAATGGATGAGGTTTCACTGCATGACAGTGAAAAGGAGAAATCCATGTCTACATACAGAGTCTCTTGGGAAACTGTAATTTTCGGGTTGTCCTTTTTATTTCACACATCCTTTCAAAAAAAGTGAAAAACTGGTTACCTTATGCAGTTTGTCAGTGTTTTATGCTGCAAAATCATAGAACAATACAGGAAAGGATCTCTGGATGTCATCTGGTCCAATGCCCGCTCAGGGTAAACAGCAGAAGGTACCTTGATTTTCACTTTACAGTTTGAGTTTCAGGAAATCAGTTTTATTATGCCTCTGAGAATTCAAAAACTTCCAAACAGCCTTTAAAATGAAGACTATTAATTTGTCATAAGCAATACTAACAGACCAAAGGTCAGTTAGGAATATGTATCAGCATACATTATTACAAGGCTTGGTGAAAATTCCCTCTACTTATGAAACTAAACACAAACCTTTTTTGGATCAGATGCTGGACTCGTATTAAACATTCATCTGAATAGTACTGTTGTACCATATAAATTGAACATGCTTAGAAAAAAATACGTAATTAATAACTTTTATTGCTAAATAATATCAATAAATAATAACTTTTATTCCTAAAATAGTAACTCATGGTATTTTGTAGTATTATTTTAATCTTAATCTTTTAATCATGCCAGTTTTCCTCTCTGTATTTGACAATCTTTTATCTGATACAATGCCAAAACTTGCCAATTTGCAAGCAAGTTCATATTACTGATGCTTTGGGGGTTTTTTGATACACAGATATTCATCCAAGGTTCGATCCATGAATGAGATTCTTTTCTAACTATTATTTGAGGAGAGCAATCAGATGGAGTTTTTACAGAAATCTAAAATAACCATGATTTCTACTTTCTGGATATGTTTTTTAAGGTCCTTGCTGTTTCTGTTCCAGTTTTGTGATATATATACTAGCATTAGCATTGTTTCTGCTGAGCAAAATGAGAAGAAGTATTTGCCCAGATGTTCTCTGCAGCTGCAGCTTTGTTAGATGAGACAAGGACTGTCCTCTCAGATACCAGTCATTGTTCCTACTATGATTTATTAACTCCTCAAACCTGCCATTTGTCCCTGCTGCTCCTCCTAATCTGTTTCAGCAAATACAAGCCATATATACTTAAACATCTTAAAAAGCTCTTTACAAACCTGGTTCATTTCAAAAGACCTGGGCTAGTTAAACAGGTTAGGGAATTGTTCATATCAGCCGCTCCTCTACTTGTTCTGCTGGATACAGTTTCTGCTGGGGAGTGAGGGTTGAGCAGCAAGGGGTTGGTGAGGTCTTCAGCCAAGACAGTAAAAAAAACTTAGGCATAGAGAACAGGTTGGTAACTGCAAACCTTGAGGGGATACCACAAAATGTCCTTTGTAGGTCTTATGGGAGAATTTACCATTCAAAGGATACTCACGACTAAACATGTATTTCCACTTTTTTCCCTGTCCATCATTAGGATAGGAGCAATTTCATATCAAAGGTTTGCTTTCAAAGTGATACACTCTGGATTAATTAACTTCTGATCCTTTTCCTTAGTTTTCCACTTATGAATTCAGGTTCCTCTTGTATCTCCCTGGATTTTATATCTTTATCCATTTACAGTATTTAAAGGGAGAGATGTTCTATGATGTGTTACGATATTTATCTTCCTTTGTGCAGACAGCGATAATTCATGACTGGTGCAGCCAGAAGTGACTTATTAGGGCTTTCTTCACTAGAGAAGAAAAAAGTCATAAAATAACTCAGTACATCTTGTGCTTTATGATTATAGCTATATTGTATAATACACTCTTCCCCGCCCCCAGCCCTTGCAGTTTACTGAGTATATATCTTTAGTCTACCTGGACCTTTCAAATATCTGTTGCCACAAATGTGGTGCAGTCAGATTCCAACCCTGTTTGGTTTCAAAAGCCATATTACATTATTCTTTTAAATATGTGACTTTGGAGTCTCTGGTGCCTTATTCATTCCAAAAAGCATAAATGTAATACCATCTATATTGCTTATTTTTATGCCTTTCATGGACATTTTCTCTCTCTCTTTTTTTTTTTTTTTTTTTCATTCCCAGGAAAGTAATTGAGGTAAAATGAAAAGTCTTCCTGCCCAGACAATAAGCTGTGGGGCACCCACAGGTACTCACACTGTACATGCTCACATGAGAATGCAGGTAGGACACAGTTGTGTTCAGTACAGGTGATTTACTGCCCTGGATATATGTCATTTATGAAACCTGTGATCAGTGTGTCTGGCACATCCCAGCTGCATTAGACACACTAACTCTCGTATACATATTGACAGGAATAATTAACTGGGGATGCCGGGGAGCCTCCTTCACTGACATTTTTGAGAATGGGTGACACCAAAATGCTTCCAGAATTGTTTCCAACTTCCACTGGGGACAAGGCATCCCCAACCCTGCTGCTGTCATGGACCCCACGGCCACATGGCCAGGCTCAGCGGGTGTCCCAGGCCACCAGACCAGGGTATGGTATTGCATACACAGCTAGTGACACAGTCACATGCAATTGATCCCAAAACATTCTATGAAAAAGGTGGCAGAGCTGTACTTCAGCACATTGTGCAGTGCAGTCAAAGTTCACACCATTTGTACATTATCAAACAAAGAAGTGTTAGTCAGGATTTGCTGAAAGAGTACGTTCTTTCAAGCTGCTAATTCAGTGATGGAAGATCTTTTGTCACCTGGAAGTTACATTTTCTTTTCACTCAGATTACGAATTCCTTAAGATATTTATATGAAGATATTCTATTTTATTAGATTTCTGCCTTAAAAACACTGTGTCATTACCTTTCTTACACAAAAGTTTGACTTAAACAAAGGATTCCTAATAACCTGTTCTTCAAGCACATTTTCCAGTAGATTATTCTGTACAAAGTTATCTCTCTGGTCTTGCAATGTTAGCAAGCACATCAAATATTACCACAGTTACTCATCATGATTCAGAAAATGATATTAAAGTACAAAGAGGAGCCATTCACACATGGGTGTGCCATTGGGAGAGGAGGCAAATAGTTGGTGTTTTTTATTTGTACTCTCAAAGTATTTTTGGACTGCAAAAATACTGACCAAATAGCCATTGCCAAGACAGTTTACATTGTAAGAAGAAGTCATTTTTAATCTGAGAAGTGCAAGATAGTACTGTTATAATTGCTAGTACTCTGGGATCAGCAGGACAGATTGGGAAGGAAGTTGAATGTTCTTTACATTGCAAAGATTTATAGTGAGAATAAGGGAGATCCAAGCAGCCATGTTGCACTCATTCATTTTGGTTTATACACAACCCTGAAGACAGACAGAACTCAGCAGTATAACTGAGTCACGCACAGGCAAACCCAAATGAGTACACTTTTAAAAATGCATGCTTTTTCCAGACTCTCACATATTTTTTCTGTCTTTTGTGGTTGTCTCTTTAATAGCCTGTGCCTCTGAGCCATCTGGATGATCACCTTAAGAGATGCTAAGCAAACTTCCTGTCTTGATCCTGGTATGTGCACATTTCTTTTTCACTTGTGTCAAGCTTCTGGCACCGTTTTGAAATCAGATTAATTTCTAGACAATATCCACTAAAATATCCATTTATACTGCCTTTTGTCTTACAGTAATTACCACATGGACTTCTTTTGTGCATATTTGGGACTCATTGATCACTCTGCTACTGTGGATTTCATGGCCTTCATTGCAAGATATATCATCTTTAAAGTTCAATTCTATTGGAATCAATGGAAAAACTGTCACTGATTTCACAGGCTTTGAAGCAGACCCTAAATCAGTTTCCAGTTCAGTTTTTAAGACAAAATGAATTGCATATTTTTGTACTATGAAAGGTGTTATTTATTGCATTGTGCAGCAGTCATCTAGACATATTACATACAAAGATATTGTCTTTGGAAGGCTCACAATCTTCCTCCTTATCTCTCCATCCTGGGTATTTTATCTTTGGGTTTCCAAATAGAAAAATCAAAGCTTTATGATCTATAACTACATGGAGATGAGCTTCATAAATGTATACATAAAAGCGACTGCTGCATCCACAGACCACAGCAAGTGCCTTATCTGCTTGCAAGTATTTCTGCTCCATCTCAATTATTCTGTGACTGGCATATGAAATATTTTTGCTCTGTATAGCACATCTTCACTCCTAGCACTGCTCCTACTTTTGAAGGGCTGCAATTCACTATAATTACTTCTTCCACTCTTCAGTTTTGTGTTCAACACACTGCACAACTGGCACAAAAAATAAACTTTCCAAGAGGTTCTCAGACCGCCAGTTCTTGAACATCCAGGGTCAGATCATAAAATTTTTGCATAATAGCAAAACTGCCCCACAAGAAAGCATTTATGCTTAATTATCTCCTGAGCATCTAAGCCATGCTGCACTGCTGGTGGGAAAAAGCTCTTCTGAAGAGACAGAAGTATTCCTGCCAGAGGAGGAGGTGAGAATTCATATACGAGCTGATACCAGAACCACGGTCTCTTAGGGTAACATACAATTTGGTTTCAGTACCTCAATTATGTGACAGTTTTTCCAAGAATTCGTCATTTGTATTTGGCTTTCAGTTTTCTTCTGGAGTCTGACTAAGTAGACTGGGCCTACTTAAAATACTATGGGGCTGATGGCAGTGAGGAGTGTAAAATTTTAGTCAGAGTTTGTAACAAGATTGCACAACATCTTTTCAATGAGCAAGCCTCAGGAAACTCTCCACTGTAATGCCAGTTTAATGGTTTTCAGAAGGCAGGAAATTCACTCTTTTTTTCAGGCAGTCAGAATAAAGCTCATGAATTTATTTCTCTTTGCTAATCTGGGCCCTGGGACTTAAATTTCTCTCTGGGTAGGAGTAAACTGTAGCTGAACAAGATTTCAGAAATAAAATAATCTTAAGAAGGTTGCTATTTTTTTCCTTAGCTTCATATCACAGACTATTCCTAAGAATGGGTTTTAACCCAGATTCAGTGAGCTGTTTTTCACATCAGCCCCACAATGGTGTTAGTGCACTTGATGGGGTCAAGACTGAGTGACCAGGAACACGAGCCTCCTTATAAACCCATTACATTCTTGGAGATAATCTAATCCAGCTTTAGGAGGTCTTTCAGGAGATCTCATCCATAAAATCCTATATTAATTGGTTGCCTGACATCCACCATGGCAGGCCCGTGTGGTTTTTAATGTACAATGGTGAACGTTACTCAAAATGAGTGTTTAAAATAAAAAAATAACCCCAAAAACAAATTAAAAACAATCTCAAGTATCATATGTTATAGAAAGCTTGATTAAGTTCCACAAGAAGAAAACAAGCCACAACACGAAGCTACTGAAACTCTTACTTTCTGACAGCAGAAAAGCTTCAGAAGTGATGAACCGAAGGACTAGGGCTTCAAGGTAACAGGGAGTACACAAGACTTCTCAGATTTGCAAATTATTTTGCTGCCTTTGTTGAAGTTCTCAGAACATAATTATTCAAAAGCTGAATGTGAAAAGTAAGGGCATGTAAACTCAATATGAATATTCGAAGAACCCAACTGATGTTTAGTACAAATATAGAAAGGAGCGAAGAATCATGAAAAGCTGTTAAATCAAGCTATGTGTCTGCCTGTCAGAAAAATGTGTGTCATCCCAAACAAAATGCCAGCAGGTCAGATCCTCAGCTAATGGAAACTTGTTTATCTCTCTCTAATTCAGCAGAATGCAGCTGAATACCTGGTCAAATCCTAGTAGTCACTTGGAAATTTATGTTCATATTTCTTTTAATAGTCTATACTGTGCAACTAAAAAAACCCCTACAACCCTCCCCTACCTCTTTAGAAAATGATTTCCTGTCAGAAAGATGCTTAAGATCACTAAGAACTTTCTAAAAGGAACTCTGTGATTCTGAATAAAAGGAGGAGGGGAGAGGATAAAATTCAGCCCTGCTTTGAAATTCAGTATAAGGGCTATGTGTGACCAAAACCAAGGGAATCTTTCAGACATCATTAGGCATTTCTCTGCTTCATGTGTTAAACTGAAATTAAACCCGAAATATTTTGTCACATGTAAATGCCACAAAATCAACAAGACATTTCTCTTGAGGATTTTTTTTTTTGTTTGCTTGTTTTTCAAAGACATTTCTTAAATTTAGATTCTCTCTGTTTTAAGAATAGGTAATTCTCTTTATTTGAAGGCTTTAATGAAAAATTATTCTCATAACTGGTTCTCAGATGATATAACTACTTTGATGCTTTTTGATACTTTGAGATGCTTTTGCTAAATGTCCTTTGGTCTTCCAATGTGTTTTCCTCTGTACATTGTTGAATGGGAGTTTGATATAAACGGAAACTGCAGAATAGACTCCTGTAAAAGAGAGCTTTAATATCCTCTGCAGAGATAAATTTTTTTCTTTTTCTTTTTAGGAACATCTTAACAGGTAATAAACTGACTTTGCAGTAATAAACTGACTTTGCAGTAATAAAACTGGAAACTGTGAAAAAGAAAAGATAATTCTCTCATATACCATAAAACGTACGAGCCAATAAAACTCACACATTTCCCAAGAACTTGGAAATTGAGGCAATATAGAAGTGAAGAGAAATTTTTCAGATAATTGTTAATCAAAGCCAGCTCATGGAGAAGACATCTGGTGAAATTAATATCAGTATGAATGATTAGTTTCATTTTTCCTCTTTTGACTACTGAATCAATATTAAGGTCAAGCAGTTTTGCTTCAAAAGTGTTTAAACTTACCTTTATTTAAACAGAAATAGAAACCAAGAAATTGCTTTTAAAGCGTAAGAAGATAAAATGATGGAGATATGTCCCAAGATGTATAAAGCAGCTATCAATTAGAGTAAATACTGTATGTAAGCACATCATGTGTTTACTAGGGTTACTTTTAAAATTGCATATGAAACACTTTCCTATCAGAAGACAGTTTTGTTAAAACAGAAATAACTTGTAGTGCAAGCGGTCTTCACTGAAGTAGTCATTTAAACGTTTTGGTTGGGACTTATTCAAACACAGCATTTCAGTAGGGTTTAGAAACAAAAAATGAAGCATGTTTTGTGGGGCAAATGTCACCTCCGTATCCAATAACTTGGTTGCTTATTAGCAATGAAACTGAAGCCTCCTGTCTGCACTGGTGACTTCCTCAGTTTTCACATGCTCTTTGAGAGTTTTCAGAGACAGAGCTGCTGTATATGACATTGCTCCCAATTGGAAGATTGCAGACCAGATCAGAACCCAAACCGCAAAGTGCTGCTGCATTCTTCCCAGCACTGCAAATGCCTTTGGCCCTTTGAATGAACTAATCTCTTTGATATGTTTATGCCTTTTTTACATATTTAGACAAAAAATGTCAGGGTCAGGTGAGAACTCAGATTTGGGCTGTCCCTGGGAATCAACTGAGGATGAGCAAGGGAGAAAACCAGCCAAACTCAAGGGTGCTGCAGAGAAGGCAGTGTCACAGTCAGAAACTGCAGCCCAGGGCAGCAGAGACCAAGGAACTTCTGCAATGAGAAAGAAGACAGCAACAAACCTCAGAAGTGGTGGAAGAAGCCCTGCTTAGAGGGGATTGCTCAGGGTTAGCTGTAGTTCAGAAAGCCCACAAGTAAACTGAAACCAAAACAGCAAATAAAAATGCAGGTTGCAAGGGAGATTTAAATATAAAGTCCTTCTTCCCAATCTAGTAACTCTGAGCTTTGTCTGAAAAATTGTTATTCTCATTTATATTTTAATGCAATATAAATTTGCTTTTTTTGTGTTGGATGTAGAGATTGCATGTGTGTTTGGTCAATTCAGGGTATCACCTTTGAATTTCTGTCATTTTTAAAGCTAGCCTTTACTAGAAATGCAACAAAATCTTTTTAATCAATAGATTTTAGGATTTTCATTTCCTTGTAAAGCTTAGGAGTTCAATTTTTTCATTTGAATATGTATCAAAATAATAGAATTTCTTACAAGATAGAAATTTTGTATTTTTTTCTTAATTTCTTAAAGAAAGCACATTAAGAATGTGTTTCCTGGCTTTATGTTTATTGTCCTTAATTCCTTACTACAGTGGCCAATGTCAAGTAAGATGGTAGCATATAAGAACCAAGAAGAGTAATGGGACTGCATTTTACTAAGTTTAATTTTGGAGGGAAATGCTAGAGCGTGAACTTTTTTTCTGTTAGATAAAAAGTGGTCAGGCAAAAAGAAAATTTGCTTCTACCTGGGGAAAAAATTTCAACCAGAGTTTTCAGTCAAAAATGAGAGAGAAAACCTTGTATTTAGGAAGTCTATGAATCCAGGTTTTGCTCACTCCAACACTCATGGACTAAAAATAGTTTTGTTATGGCAAAAGTCTGAAAAAAGGTACAAACTATTCTTAAAGTTGAATGTAACTAAGTCATACTTTCACAACATGTACACACAGGAACCTGGCAGGGTATTTATATACTTAAGGGTGCCTAACTGAATAAAATACTTTGCCTGAACTAGCATATCTTCTTCCAGGCTGATCTGCAAGTATAGGCAAGTCTAACTGTAAGGAAGAAGACAAAAGATGGATATGAGTAAATAGAATATGACATTGCCTGCACAATAGACCACTATAAATAATAATACCAGTCAAAGGCCAAAACAACTGCATGGCTGAGTTTATGTCAGATGACACAAGTTGACACTGTATGGAGAGAAGTTGTGCCTGTCCTTGCCAGTGAAGCCTCATCTCCGGTGTGGGCTTTCCTTAAAACACAGTTTGTTCTCTTCCTGCCCACGAGAGCAGCCTAGTTGCATCCTGCATTCGCAGGAGTTGGCAGGATGGTTGCTGACTGTGGAACTGCATATTTTTCACCACTTGCTATAAAAGCTATTCATTGTCCCTCCAAAAATTTGCTTGTTTGCTTCTCAAAATGGCAATGTACTTTTATTAGCCTGCCCTTGCAGTAGGATATAATGATAGTATTCCCATAAAGTTTCCACTAAGCAGTGTAACCTAAGAACTCATCATGAAGATCAGGCTGCCTTCTCCATACAATGGGGTTCTAAGAGTTAATATATTCATTTTGACAGCATATTCAAATATGTTTATAGTGACTCTTGACTTATGAGTACATTTCTCAAAGGAGTTTCAGAAAAATTTATACAGGATCTCTCTTGAACGCATCTTTAAAGAAAAGGAAATACAGGTAAAGCAAATAAAAAAAAAATCCCTTCACGTTTGGTTTTGATTTACATTGCAATGGAAATATCTCTGGAGCTTACTGTTCCTCTGCAGCTTTTAAGCAGTGAAATAGATGATGTTCACGCTAATTAAGCCACAGATCACTCTATCCATTTACCAGTAAAGCCTACACCATAGTCAGGCTATTTTTTTTTTTTATTTTTTTTTTTTTTTGAAGCAATGCAATATTCTTGGAAATCATATTCTAAGTTGCTAATAGGCATATTGCACAAGCAGATTATTATTAACATGAGTACATAAATCAGACTTTATTAGCCACTTAATACTAACAGCATTTGATGTTCAGCTTATTGAACGCTCAGAAGCTCTACAACAATGGCCAAGCCCAAGGTGTTTATTGTATGCTCCAATTACTTTTGTCAGTAGGTTTTTACATCCTATCTGAATTCAAAAGTTAAATACCAGTGTGAATAAGGATCAAGAAATAATGACTTGAGAACAATTTTATTTAAAGTGAACTATTTTTCATATTTAAGTACTTTTATCCCCAAAGCATGAACATACCAATATAAAGCGGAGCTGCTTCCAGACAGAGCTTATTTTGTAACACCCCTAGTAGCAAGATGTTAGGCATCCAGCAGGTAAAGTGTTACTTTTCCTGTTATGGTTTAGCTGGACTGTGTTATAAAAAAAAAAAAACCTGTTTTGTCTCCTCCATAGCTTTTGAGTACTACAGTTAGGGTACAGGAACAGCAGTTGCATTGTCCTCATGTTTTGACTTGGGAAATAAAGCAAGTCTGGAAGGAAGGAATGAGAAGTAACTTAACTTGCATTTCTCTGACTTTTGAGATTTCACTTTACAGTCCTTATTTTTTCATTCCATTTCAGTACAAAATATTCTAATGCCAGCCCAAAGCAATGGGTCAAAATGAAACAAAAAAAGTATGAGCTACTAATGTAGTAATAACCTTTGGGCTTTATCAACTCTGTTGATGTTTTCTGTTTACCCAAGGAATAAAAACTTCTTTTAAAATGAGAACAGAATTTTTTCACTTATCAACCTAAGAATTTAAGAAGAAAACACAAATAATGGACAATCTGAAATAAAGAACCACAACAGCTGGCCATGCTATATAGAAAAGAATCTCATATCATTTGCCCTTTGGCATGAAACTTCCCACGTTTGGTCTTTGACCAAAGGTAGGTTTCTGCTTTTCAAAAAGATAGATTTTTTTAGCTGTGTGTCATAAAAAAAAAAAAAAAAAAAAAAAAAAAAAAAAGTCGTTTAGCTGTTTTTCAGATATTACATCAAAACCTAATTTAAAAGTGACCACATCCTTGTCATAGCTAAAGCCGAGACAAGGTTTTCAGGAGTTCACACCATCAATAGACCTTAGCAGCTGAGACTGCAAAAGTTCCCAGCGGTGTCTCTCGTTGTGCACCCATGTAGTTCCTGCAGCAACAGGACACTGATCTCTCCTACGGCGCATGGGTACATCCAAAAATGCAAAGCAGGGATTTGCAGACCCTGCCAGGTACCAGACTCACCAAGAATGGATCACACTATGGGAAGTGATGGGTCCTGGCTGTGTGCTGCGTTATTCGTTGAAGATAATCTCACACATACACAGTGGCACATGTTCCACAGTTTGCAACTGCTATTCAAACAAACAAACCTGAAAAAAAAAATCTTGGAGAATGTGATAAAATCAGATTTGGACCAACGAGGACTGTTCCAGCTCCTGATCCACAGGGTTGTCATTAAGCTTTTTTGGGCAATAACAAGACATATTCAAAACCCTCTTTTTCCCCCCACGTATTCTTACTGCCTCCTGTAGTTGGAAGCTTGTTAAGACACTGTTACGACAACTGTTGGATGAGAAACTACTGAAAGCTTGCATAGGTGGAGAGAACCAGGGCTGGGGGAATCTGGCACTGGAAGAAAGGTGGACCAGCAAGGTGCTGCTGATCTCCATTAATGTCTCCCTGCTGCTGGGGAGGAGGCAAAGGTGTCATGCCCACAGTCAGCCCCATGACTCTGTGACCTGGATTGCTCTTATGTATCGCTGCTTGGATCTGCCAAAAATATGAGTAAAGTGATATCCTAAATTATTTCAGTAAGGGATGTGGGTCTTCCAACTGGAATATAGGAAATCCCCTATTATATGGGATGTCTGGCAGTCCTAATAATAGCGCGAAAGGCCTGTGCTTATAAAAGTCAACTTCTCCGTAAGAGAACTATTTAAAGAGGTGAAGTAATTGCAGCTGGCACAGCAGTCATGCACTACATGCAGACTGGATTTTCTGGTGATTTCCAAACGATTTTTTTTCTACATTACATGTTCTATCCCACAGCGTCAGTGAAGGATGCTCCAGAAGACCTATCCTAAAGCAGTAGAAAATCTTTCAGAAGCACACAGAGGATCACTGCCAGCTTCTCCTCTTTGCATTGCAATTATCCCAAGCTTTTTTCTTTTTTTTACCTTGCTTCCCTTAATTGAAAAACAATTACATGTTTGTGTGCTTGGATATGAGTCCATATATAAGTGGTTTTTAAAAATTCAGACAGACCATTCCCTTGCACACAGATTTCTCCATGTGTAGAGAATGAGATGTGAAAAATACTTCTTCATTGCTTATTGCTCTTCTGGAAGGCACCCAGATTTTCCTCCAATTAGTATAAGAGAAGCAATATAAAACAGAAAGGAGGCCCATGCAACTGCCACTAAGGGGATACAATCCATCTTTATGTTTAAATCCAGAGGGCAACTTCATTTGGAATTTTTAAGAACTGGACATCCTGAACGAGATTCAGATCCAACAGAGTGGTGTGTGGTGTGCATATCTAGGCCAAGTGGGACAGGGTGACAAACAGCAGCTCATTGCTGCTGATCAGGGGCATGGTTACCTGCTGCCTCCGCTCTCCGCTCTCCTCCCATTGTACCCCAGCACTGGTGTCCATTTGACCCTGTGGGGAATGGGTTTCCATCACAGCACTGGAGCTGGAGCTGCAAAAAAGGGAAACAGCAGTCTTCAGGGTTAAGGGCAGGGGACCAGAAAACTTTCAGGGCTGGCACAGAACTGGAAATAAAGCAGGGAAGAAAAGGTCAGAGGTGGAAGGGAGAACAAATATTGTTGCTTTTGAAAGCCCTGGGTTGACAGGTGATATTGACCACTCCTGAGTGGACAAACCCTGCCCAGCTCAGTGTAACTGGGGAACCCCCTCAGGCAGATCCTGCAACTGTCTTGTCTCCTAGGAAGCAAGATGGGGACATGTTTTGTCTCCATGCAGGGCACAGCTGGCACTGCATGGGTGGGAAGGAGGGATTAAATTGTGTCTGGAAATATGCAGCTGAGAAGTTTCTTTGCTCACGGCCCCATGGCACAGTGCCCTCATGAGAGAGACCCTCAGAAGCAGTTACAGGTGGGAAACAGAGGGAATTGTGGGGATAAGTAGTGGGGGTCAATGGCATGAACACACGGCACACGGAAAACATGGGCTGAGGAAAGTACTGTTACCACTGTTGTAAATCATGTTCAAATGCATGGGATTTCTTTTCAAAACAGCAAACACTTTTGGCTCTAAACTGTAACCAGAATAATGGGAAAACATAAACATCTCCCCAGACATATGCCGTGGGCAATGATTCCTTGTTTGTAAGTACCAAAATGGCATAGGAAAAGGTGAAAAATTATTAGAGGGAGAGGACAAAACACCAACTTGGGAAAATATATATGTATTCATGTATGTTAATAATAAACACAGTATTGCCAAACACAGTTTTACTTCTTATTCATACATATTATATAAATAACAATATTTAATCTTTGTTTAAGGAATGTTTTCTTATGACAAATTATCTCATTTCTGTTGTTGTTGGCATTGGCTTGCTTTAATTTTTGCAAGACAGAAACATAATGTGCCACAACATGCGGGTGACTTACACTGAATACACCTAAAGCTTCAGCTGTCTGTACTCTACTCACACACCCATTGAAGGCAAGTCGCTGTTTCCTTTACTTTTCAGTCAACCTTTCCATATTTCAAGCCTCATCATGTTAGGTGCTCTGTGACCTTCATTTCCTTTGGGGTCAGCTTTTGTGCAGGAAGAGGTGGGAGATTTCTCTCCTGTTTCAAGTACAGCACATGCTCTACTGACACACAGCCAGGCTTTTCAGCACCTTTCAGGATCAAACCCTTGGTTTATCAAGTGTGAAAATATTCATTAGAAAGTAAAAATAGCCTGCACAAAATCTTTCACCTCCCTGTAGGCAGGGCTGCTTGATTATCTCTATCCAGAGTTCACAGCCCCATGGTGGTGTGGTGGCAGGATCAGGTGGTGTCTTCTCAGAAAGGAGACATCATTTTAAGCCATGTTGTAACAATGGGGTCACTCCATGGCACCTTGGTGGAGCACAGCTTTTAGGAGTGTACAGTTAAAACAAACATAGTTCTGCAGAACATGCAAAAAGACAAGGAAAACCCAAAACAGAGTATTGTAAAGTGTTAATGGTTACTGCAGCATCACCTGTGATTAGGGAATATTATTCTAATTTTCAATCAACTACACGATATCCCCTGTCCTGCTGAGAGGGAAAAAACAAATGTGTGACAGAGAGCAAGAAAGAGCATGCATGGGGAGCTCTAAGTGCTTGGCCTTGAAGGACTCTTAATCTTGTCTTCCTAAAAGGTCAGTACCTGTGTCAAGCATTCTACTCAATCAGACAAAGGAGATTGCTTACAAATGTCAACATAGAGCCTCTTTCATAACTGTCCTGGCCTCATAAAATGGAGTCTTAGGCATATCTTTTGAAAACTCAGTAATATGCTCATTAGTATTCTCATTAGCTTGCTCTCAATGGCAATAGTTTCCCATTTCCCATATTACTGAAAGAGCCACCGAAAATATTCAAATCATGGCAGTGACCTTGTTAAGAGGGAACATCACTCCTACCAGGACTGTAATCTGTAAGAAAGAAAAACTTCCTGTAGTGATACTAGGAATTTACTTATTTTTTTTCCTGTCCATTTTTCTTTAGTGTTTCCCATAGGAATATGTTGGGTGTGCCTTTCCTTATATTATGCAAAATACCAAGATGGTATCTATGAAAACATTTGTTAAATCCCTTTAAGCCTTAAGTAAAAATGTAACAAGTGCGCACTTCAGACCTCTGGAAGGGTGTACGTGTCTCAGAGCAAACAAGATTGGTCCTCATCTTTTACGTTTTACAAAACCTTACTCAGCAATGAAATTCTTGGGTGACATTCCAGCTACCACAGCAGTCAGGAAGTTGGACTAAGAAGTTATTTCAGCTGTCTCCCAGCCTTAAATAGAGTTGTGAGTAAGTGTCACATCTGAACTACTCAGGGTTGGGGGATTCTCAATAGTGAGTTCATGTCCAAATCTTGTAAGGTTCTGAAATATAAATTAAACTCCAAGATTTGAAAAGGTCCATTTTCTTTTATCATTATAAAGAGGCCTGGAAGGGACATTAATTTTACTTTTATTAAACGGGAAATATTTTAATTTCTGTCATGGGAAAATAAATATATTATTTTCATGTTGCAGTGGGGGCTTTAAACAGATGATATATCACACAGGTCTAATTTGGATGGGGCAAGCGTAAGGGGTAGAAGAACTGAACACAGCAAAATGAATCCCAAATAAATAACAAATTAGAAAATACAATAGAACTGCAAACTCAGTTGAACTGATCTCAGCACAAAACTGCTGCTTGCAACACAGAAGGATACTTTCACTTCTTTTCTGTTTCTTAATATGTAGTTCTTCATTTCATTGTTGTGAACAGTCTATAACCTTTTAAAACAGTAATTAACTCTAAATTTCTTCTCCTATTGAGCCATGTTTCTTGCTCCTGTGGGCAATACCTAGTGTATTAATGCTTAAATAAACCTGGTGTTGGCCACTGAGATTTTGGTTTCTCTTTATAGTTGTTTAATTCTTATTCACGCATTGCAATGAATTAATACCATCCTGGTCAAACAAACTCTCAACTCAGTAGATTTGACAGACCCAGCTTGCTCTTTCATAAAAGTTCAAAATATTCCTTTAGGTGTTTCTGTATTTTTATCATGGTAACACATTAATTTTAAATTATCAAGTTAACTTTGATTTTATTTTCACAACTTCATGTATTTCTTAGCTGACATTCCCATTTCTCAACCAAGACAGCTAACAAAAAGAAAATTAAAAATGAAACACTTTTGATTGTGGTTGATTAATATATTATCATAAAATACAACTGAATTCTTTCACTAACTTTGATAAAGTCATAGATTCTTCAGAAGTATACAATCTGCATATAATAGAGCTTTATTCTGAATACCTTTTGTCTTCATTCCTTTTACAGATTCCTTGTTCCATCTTGTTAAAAGATGCTTTTAAAGGTATCTTTTGAAATTGGGAAGCAGTAATAAGGAAAGGAACAAGTACATCGATGTCCAAGGATTTGAATGGTAATAATAATGTATGAGCTATTTTTTATATACATGCATGCAAGTGCGTGTGTGTGTATATACATTTAAAGTCCTTATCTTTACTAATGTTAAGCTAAATTACTGTGACATGCTATTCATATTGTAAAGTGTACAGCGTTTCAAAAATCTTCTAATATGAAAAGACAAAACAAAATTTTTGGCATAATGGATACTCAGATACATATGGATGCAAAGGCACAATATTAGATATATTTTAATATCAAACTGATCCAAACCTGCTATTTTAGATATTTCTCTGAATACAAAGGACTCTATGAAAGTTACAGAAAAACACAATTCACACTAGAAGGAAAAGATATCATTGTTATTTAAATGTATACACAAATATTTAAATAACCAAATGTGGCTTTGAGAACAGAGAACTATACTAGGGTTTGGTTTCTATTTCTGCTTGCACTACTATCTTATTCAGCTACCTGAGCCAGTCACCTTGTCTTTCTTCATCATAATTTTGGTAAATCAGTGGTAAATAGAGGATTAGACATTTATATTTTCTGGAAATACTTCCTTACAATGTGTTTGAACACATGAGTGCCTATAAGATTAGGTATTGCTAAGTTATAAAGCAGGAAGTGGATGATCTTTGTTTACTCTTTCTCACTATCCCTGCTGACCAATTAAGGTGAGATCTCCAAGGGCTGAGGTTTTCCATAGATATGTTATATCGTGCACTGCCTGACAGGGTTCTCAAAAGCCCAGCATGCAGGGGAAAGACATAATTGCATTAAATTGGTTTTCATTTATTTCATTGCGCAGAACAGGCATGGAGATGGTACTATCTTTAACTTTCCACGCTCACGTCAATCCTATGCTTATATACAAGTAAGGTACTCCAAAGTCAAAAATGACAAGCTGAAGTTGTCCAGGCAAAATTAAGTACACTCTTCAGTGCCAACACATTATGATACAATTCTTAATAATATGACCATGTGCTATTTTTAGCTCTACATAGGCAGTAGTCTTGTGTGGAATACTAAGACTAAACAGCTTGTGGTGGTTTGGGTTTCTTTCTTATTCTTCTTTCCTGCCTTCCTTTCACTCCCCTACCTGAAGTGTATTTGATTATTTCCAGTGTGACTACATGAAAATTAGAAGATAATAGTCAATTATCCAATCAAGCAACAACTTCCAACAATTCATAAATTCTTCTAAGGTAGATAATTATTTAACAACTAAAAATGCTTAAATATCTTGAATTACTAACATGTATGACTTTGCATTTTCTATGAGTTTGTTTTTTTTGGTGTATATTAGAAGCATTCTCAAGTGGACAGAACATCCAAAACTCTACCTGTACTTCCACCAGTCTTAAAAACAGGTTTTGCAAGAGAGGGGCCCCAGAAAAAAACCCCAAGCCAAATGACTTTCTGAATTAATTTAGCTAACAACAAACCAGAAGATTCCATCTCTCCATTTTCTAATTAATTAAAGAGTTCTAGTATGAGAACATCCAAAATGAAAAATTCTTGTGGTGTGAAAGGTATCATTAATTAATATGTAGAACCCACAGCTGAGTCCATTATTTACCCTGTTATTCTCTTCCCCTTCAAAGGGCTGGCTCTTCAGACGATGTAAATCAGTTGTGATTTAGTATATCTTTTCCAGGTTGAGGATATAGGCTGAAGTGTCTTTGGTAGTGTACTGTCTCCACTTCCCATTTACGTTAGCTGTTGTATAGTGCTCAATAAGCATGTGTTGTACATCCTAGAAAAATGGTAGAATTTCTGCTTTTATTTTATATCTAAAGCATGGGTAGCAATCTCATGTTAATAATGTCAATTAGATGAAAACATGAGAAGAAAGTAAAAAAGCTGTTTCTACTCATATCTTCCTTTTTCCCTACTCCTGTCAAGAAATTTGCAGGGTCCTCCAGATGAGCAAAATGGGGCCTCTGTTGTTTCAGCTAATGTCGCAGGTCATATATTCTTTGTTCTGCAGTTTTATCAAATAATTGTGGATCTCTCTCTTTCTGAAGTGCTGTCTCCCTGGCCATATCTGTGTATATTTATAATTGTGATCTGGTGTTCTGCTTCCTGTTTTTAATTAGTTTCTTCCAAATTTGCTTTATATCCTATCTAACATCAGACTTATTATCTAAGTCTCAGAAGAGGTAGGGAGGATCTTCTTGTCCTCCTAATGGGAGTGTCAGTTTAGCCATATCTGTAGCGGTAACTCCTGGAAGATCAGATGTCCCAGATCACATGCAGGTGTCCAGGACTGACCTCAGCTGTGGACAGCCCTGCTGGAACCTGTCCTTTACACTACTGAGTTAGGTAAATCTTGCATTAGAATAAACTAGCTGCCTTAGTATTTGCCTTTCTTCTTTCTTTGTACAACCCACACACACTTACCTACTGCTGCTATAGCTTCAATCTCACCATTATCTAAGCCAACAAATTTGAAGCCAGTTGGAGAGTTCTAAAGGAGCTTCAGTCATTATAGCCTATAGTCCAGATATATCCTGAAGTGCTCTCTAGAGCAAAATCTAGAATTCTGGACATAGAAGTGTAAGAAATCTCTAGATGTCAATGTCTGTGGTGCTGAGGAAAACCACTGGTGTACATCCAGGGAGTATGAGCTTCTGAAAGTATCCTGAGGACAACAGCTGTCAAGGTAGTCAGACTCCCTTCTGTGTGATCTTCCAGGTCCCTGCCTATTGTGTTCCAGGCTGCACAATAACTCAGTCCTTCAAAAGGGATGGCGCATGTTCATTTAATCCCTTAATTTAGGAACTCAACTAGGGGAGCTGCATTTTTTGGGCAAGTAGTCTTGTTGCTTTTGCAACCTCGGCAACACTTCTGCCAGTGGATTATTTAGAGAAATGGTGTCTAAGCCCTGCCGCAACACTGAATCCCAGTGTCTTAAAGATGGCCAGCTGCAACTATCAGATAAGTACTAAGTCCAAGAAGGAAATGTTTTCTGAAATATATTTTTTTCCAGGACTTCAAATAGACTGGCTCAATGTGTTAGTAGCTGTGAACCCCTGTAGAAGATCTTGACATCCCTGAACACAGTGTATAAGAAATGCGTGGCATCTAAGACAGCCTTATGAGTTTTGTTCCTATAACCTGAGCTTTACAGCACACAAGCAGTTTCCTTGCATCTAAATTGCTTAAAGTCTGATTCTAGTAAATTGTCTAATTAGAAAAATTACGTATGTGGAATAAACAACAAAGAAAAGTGCCATATAAAGGCTGAGACTTCTTACAACCAATATATTATACCCCAGAAACTGTCTCAGGTTCAAACCCTTTTCTCTGAAAATAGTCATGTCCTTGGGAGCAGATACATGTCCTGAATAAATAAATCCTCATTGTATCTCACAACCTTTGGTGTATCATATGTACCACATTTATGAGCATAAGACAGGAACTTACAAAAATTGGCAAAGTATGAACTCATGGACACTTGAGCATGAACACTGAAGGAAACATAAAATACCCTGCCATGGAAAGCCAAAGATGACTGAAAGTATTATCCTAATAGAAAACCATGTGTAAGGCCATATTTTTAATGAAAAGTTACAGAAATTTCAACATCAGTGTTGAGCAGGTAGTGAATAAAAGTGTTGGAATAGTAGGTCTTGAAGAGCAATTACACCCAGCACATAGGTAAATATTTCAGTATCAAAAGAAGTTAGGAGTAAGCTAATAGTAGGTATTAACTATTAGTAGATAAGTTTATATTAATGCCTGTTACATTCAACATTTGAAATTAATTGTTGTAGTGCGTTTTAATTCAAACTTGTATATAAACATGTTTGTGTTACTTACAGATTTCTCTTATGGTGAGTCTTACAGTGAGACTTCTAAATTTCTGAGTTCTACCACTCCACTAAAAGAGAGACTTTTTAGGCCTTCTAGTGAACCATTAAGTACATGAGCAAAGCACAGAATTATGCTTAAATTTGCTATGTCAAATAAATGGAATAGTGTGAAATTCCCAGAATGATAACTTCTAGATGGTAGTTCTTATGATATAATAATATATTTCCTTATATATTTAACTTCAGCATGAACTTATCCAGCATACTGTTTTTGCGGAACCTACCACAGGATCATAGGGTAGGTATGCTACATAGCCAATTGCTTGTATAGCAAATGGAAAAGATGGAGATATGCAATTAGCCTTCCCTCTGTTGATGTTAAGGAGGAGCCATAGAGACAAGATTGCATATGTAAGCAGCCCATTAAGTTTCTGGAGATAAGCAGAACAAAGATGGATCTGAAACAGCTTACTTCCAAAAATATCAGAGAAAATAAAAACAGTGCACTGACTTTCCTTTCTCCTCTCATGCTTGAGTGCTGAACATGCTGTTTACAGTCATAAAGCTGTGTTTCATGTGTTTAATTATAACATCACAGTTAAATATATGTCTTAAGAGGTTTTTGAGAGCATCTATACATTAAGCTTTTCCTCTAAGTCTTTTCCTTTGGGGACACTTACTACAATTTCTCTTACTGTGTGCTGAAGTTCCACATTAGTTACTCTGAGTTTTCCTTGATTTATAGGACTTCATGCAAACCCTTAAACCTTTTCCAAAGGTATGTATGGTGAGTGGAATTTCTGAGAAATCCTGAGTAACCTAAAAGCCCAAGTCCCATTCACTTTCAACAAAACCTGAGCACTTGAGGGCCAGGATTTTAAAAACAGTTACTTAAAGGTGAAAATAGTCATCTAATGGGATTTACTAAAGTGACGTGGTTAGTCTGAGACTGTTCTTTGCTTATCTGCTCTATTTATATTGTTTACTTTATTACTTCCTGCTTAAAACATGTAATAAATTTTCTCCCATATAGTTTTGTTGGGGTTTTTGATAGATTATTCTTTCTCTGATAAAGTGGGACTGGCCAGAGCTTCCCCAAGTCACTGCTTTCTGTGGAGTTCAATCTTTTGCACTTATTACTCGCTACGTGTACAAAAGTTAATTTCTGTAATTTTGCTGATTTTCCATAGTTCCCCATTGATAGACTCACAAAGGAAATTAGTCACTGTGATGCTGACTGCCTAAGCAAGCACTGAGGGAAGTATGCTTACATCGATGATGTGGTCCCTCAATGACTAAGCAGGATATCTGTGAATCACTGTTACAGAGCAAAACTCCACCTAAGGTGAAACATCAGTGTCTGCCTTCTACTGTGGCTGTTAAACACTGGGGGCAAAATTCTAGTCTCACTTTTAACTGTGCGAATCTGAAGTAAGTCTGTTGACTTCAGTCTGGATTTATATTATTGCGGTCTCATCCAACTTCCATTTGGAAAGCTGCCACTGATTTTAACTAGAGTTGGACCAGACCCGGAGTCTCTTATATTGCAACAATCTGGTTACCTTATGTCAGACTTCCTTCTCAAGTGCATAAACTACTACAAAATTACTGAATATTCACTGATGGAAATTAAATTAAACACCAAGCTGATCATTTATGCAGATATGCACCAGCCTGAATTTAATGGTTTCTTTATGTCAAAGTACTAATTTTGTTATTTCCAGGTTCAGTTTCTAACAATTTAGAATAAGAATCTAAACCCTGAAATCAAGCTGAGCTCCCCAAAGTTGAAGTCTCCATCAAAAATATTTGGGCCATCTATGTTAACATCTTAGTTGAAAATCACAATTCATAAACATTTCTAATGATAAAATACTAAATTGGAGTGATATTAGACATTTTTTAATCACTAGATGGGACATATGAGCATTAGACTGGATAGAGCCTTGCAGGTCACTGAGTCCACTTCTGTGGAATGGGGATCAAGATATTCAGTAAATGTCTACTTTAGAAGGATCTTCTTCTACACAACATACAACCAACATCATAGACTTCAAAATATTCACCAGCAGCATATAGTAAAGAATAGCCCTGAAGCACAATACTACAAATCACAACTATAATTTGCCACAGAAGGAGACGAAGTAGGACTAAGAACCTTATCAGTAAATGTTTTATTAAAGAAACCTTCCAGGTAATGCTAAGAGGGAAGTCATGCAAAGGAGGTCAAAAGAGAAAAGCAGTAACTTCCACCTATCTGACCCCAGGGAGACATTTTTTACTTCCATCCGAAAAGGTGATTGCTTTACTCCCAAGATTTGAGGGGATCTAATGTCAATAAGAGTATAACTGCAACCTGCAGCTTTTTTCCAACTATCACTAGACTCCAATGTTTCAGAGACAGAAGAAAAGCAAAATTCTCCATAAGCTAAATTATTCATCCTGTGGGAAAGGAAAAAAATCATAGATTAAAACCAGAAAGGCCAAAGTTATGAATGCTGCATCTGAGCAAGCTAGCAGGAACCCCTAGCAGAGTATTCCAGGGTGAAGAAGACACAATGACATACTTTTTCCTAATTATGTCATAACCTTTATCTTCACTGATTTGAAGCATTACCTCCATTGTCTAGCCCATCCATTTGCAGAGCAAGATAGAAAAAAACACTCTACATCTGGATGTGTATTCCTGTCACTCTGTGGAGCTAAAATTGGTCATTCAAACAAAACCAGAGAATCATTAAGGTTGGAAAAGACCTTTAAGATCGTCAAGTCCAACTGTAAAGCTAACACTGTCAAGTCTACCACTAAATAAGTGGGCTGAGGGAGATCTTCAGGCCTAATCTCAAATGTCAATGTAGACATAACCCATAACACTTTTTCTCCACTATCACAGTATCTCAGCAACTTACAATGTCTAAAATGTTTGTCACTGTAATACTCACAGGAGTGTTATACGCCTCAGAGGAAATGAGGAGCAAAGAGGAGGACAGGAGATTTGCTCTCTAAAAGTTTTGGCAATGTCTCTGTATGTTTATTGAAAGGAAATTGGTGCTTTTAAGTGGTGATTTAGAGCACTTGATTGAAGTATCAGTTGTATAATGTAGCATTCCTAATTGCTATTTGGAGGTGCCTGCTTCTCATTTACTCAAAGAGAGATGAGGCTTTCAACTTCAGACACTTCTCTAACTTTTGGGGGAAGGTCACGTTTTTCTGTAATACTCCCATAACAGTTACACAGCAGGCTAATCAAAACATCAGTCCCATTATTTTTAAAAATGTGAAAAAAAAAATGTATTTATTTTAAATTGCACATAATCAGGAGCTGGCATGCTCTGTCATTACAGAATGGCAGAAATAAGAGGCAGAGAGTATGAGTGCATCAAATCAGGATTGCTATGCAATATGAAACCTCACCTGCTCAGGGAGAATGGTTTTGAGACCATGCTGCAGAACTGAGACATCAACCCGGATCTGAGAGGCAAGCTGTGCCTCCTGGGTGGCACATCCACTGGGATAGAAATGCTACAGACTGAACTATCACTTACCTCTGAAGAGAGTTACTGTCTCTGCAGGCTCTGATGTCCTGCAAAATCAAAAATTACAAAAAGCATGTTATGTTAAATGTATTATTAACTGTGATCACATTTCTGCCCTCATTTTATTCTATGGTTCCTAAGAGAGTATTTCTCAGAGAAAATATTATGCTGCTCAAGTAAGGGAGGTACAAGCCCAATAACAGGATGTGGATATAGCAGACATCACTCTGGGATAGATCAAGGACTGGGCAGCTTTTTTACACTAGAGGATAAAATCCTTCTTTAAATAGTAGGACCTTATTTGGTTGGGTGTTTTGGTGTTGGTGGGGTTTTTTTTGGTAGTTTATGTTTCGTTTTTGTTGGTTTGGTTTGGTTTTGTGTGCATTTTTAGAGGGTTTGGTTTGGTTTTGGTTTTGAGTTGTTTTTTTTTTCTCTCTTAAATGTTTAAACTACCAGTGAAATCATCAGGGTTGTTCTAGATTTATGCCATTTTGGAAAAGTGATAATTTCTGATTTTACTAGGCACACTGCAAGCTACTTAAGCATCAAGTATAGAATCCCTGCTATTAAGAGATGATGATGCTGGCTTGAAAGTCTAATTTAAGAAAAATTGAAATAATTTCTTTACCGTTTGTTCTAAATATTGTTGATATATTAATAAAAAAAGTGTTGGTTTAAGCAAAGCCTGGTGTTAAAGTCTGAGATATAATATACCCACCAAACAGTAAGGAGCTATTATTATTCAAGGCCATTCCTACCTGGTCTTAATAACACCTTGTGGCAAAATTAATTTACTTTTAAATTCCAGTTGCCATAACAACTTGGTGCAGCTGTTCATGTGACTTAATGAGATTCCAAAAGAGCTATTTTATGAAGAAAAAAGCCAGATGAATGGAGATCAACTAAGAAAGGCTTTGTTCCTGATTACTGTATTTAAACATTAATAGGTAGTTGATGAAAATGCTTCCTGTAAAAACAAAAATAAATACTCTTATACTCAGAGCTACAGCACTCATATTATGTAATCCTTGGAGCCTTCACACTTTCCAGCAAATAGTGACTCAGTTTGTAATAGCTGCATATTGTACGTCAGCTTGATAAGCAATTGCGTTCATCTTTGCATCTATTGTCCTTCCCCTAAAAGGATGAATTGTTCATGGTGATATGTTCCTTAGCACCATAAATATTGTTGTGTTGAGAACGGCTGTCAAGGAGGAATCACAGTAAAGTATTGCCAAAACTGTTTCATGGTCATAATCATCATCCACTTGCATCCTATTTATTAATTATATATTTGCAGATAGACAAATATATAGATCAGACAAATATATAGGCAGCAGCCCAGAATGGGTGCAGTACTAGTCCTCAATGCACACATGTATGAATAGTCACAATAAAGAACCTGTCATATATAGATGATAAGCATAGAAGTATCAATGCAGATGAACTATGCAATACAAAATCTTGTATCTCCTGTGACAATTTTAGAAAAATCTCTCACTGCCATCACCTTTCTTAACAGTGAAGCATGACCTTTCTTGTTAGGTCACCTCATCAGTGTGGTCAGTTGCTGGTCCCTGGCTGTGACTTCAATACCTACCTTCCTTAGACCAAGAGATAGTTCAAGTTATACCTAATTTTTATATCACAGAGGTCATTAATACTCAAAATTATTCTGACCTTTGCCATCATATCAAAGAGCTGGATCGGAAGTGAGTAGAAAGCTATGGCATTTTAGCATCGGTCTGATTTGCACAGGAAGAAACAAATATTACAAATCTCACTCTTATTACCATTACTGCTTCGTGTTAACTAAAGCTGACAGAAAAAGTTGGAGGAAATAATTGATAATGGCAAATAATTAAGTTTCTTTTTTATATTTGTGAATTATCTCTGAACACTACAATTAGTTTTAATATATTTATTCTTTGAAAATAATTTGCACATAATTCATATGCTACTGAATGTTTGAAGAACAGTTATAGTTATTTTATATTCAGAATTTGAAGTATGTTGTTGGCATATTTTGAATTGATGAGTCATGTGACGCTTTTTTAATATGAATAAATGAAAATGGTTTGGGATGCAAATATTTATATTTATTAGAGTCAAAATTGCTGATTATTCATATTCTCTACAATTCATTTAAAAGCCACACTTCTTGCAAACCTGACTGTTAAGAAATATGACTGGGAATATACTGGTATTTCATGTAAAGCAATTCTAGGGAAAACTAATTCAGTATTCAGCTGAATTGTCATAGGCAAATAATTTCAAAATTGACATAGTCATAAGTACATCTACTATCAAAACTGGAATAATTTATGAACAGTTTCTTAAATAATCGTATAAAAAGGCATCATAGCAGTAATAAACAGATCAAATAAAGGAAGAAATTCGCATCAGGTTTATCAGTTGTTTTGTTTATGGCTGTACAAATCTTTCATAGTTAAAGCATCTCTTTTTCTTACCACACTATTCTAACTAACTTAAAGACAATTTAATAAGTCCAATAATATTATCCAACTGTCATTCATCCAATTTTGATTTATGTTGTTTCTTAATTTCAAATAGCTTTCTCAGTAATCTAGTTTTCTGGGAATTTATCAGGCTTTTATCTCTGGCCTATAACCTATCCAAATTATTACTCTAATTTTGTTCATATTGGCACATAACACATTCTGACTTTGCATTTTCTCTTTTATGTTCTTTTATTCTGACTTTTATTAATCATGCTTTTCTGCTGTAACAGCTGGGAATTTAAGCAATTCTTGATGCTTTGAAATTTGGCACTGATAGTGTGCCAATCAGGACAAAGATTTTTCAGCTGTTTTTGTTGTTGTTTCTTTCTTCCTTCCTCCTTCTCCCCCTCAGTAAAGATGTATTCATTTTATGTCTTTATGGACTGGTTGCTACTATCACTGCCTTATATTTCATGAATATGTAACATAAATCACAATAAGCAATAATAAACAAGATGAGAAGTAAGTATTCTGTTACTCTGCTTTAGGCCATATTCTTATATTTTTACCCTGGTTGGATAAGTAGTTGATGAAAAATAGTGGGGTCTCTTAATAACGTGGGAAGTAGCATGCAGGTGTAAAGAATCAGTTGTCAGGCATAAGTCCCAGGTAAAAAACTTAAATAGCAACCAACAGCAAATTGGGGAGCTCTGAGGTCGGTGGGAGGAAGTAGATAACATTGGTGATCTTGCCTAAGCCAAGGTGGATGGAGTGATGTTTGTTGTGGGTTTTTTGTTTGTTTGTTTTAATTTGTTCTTACTTGCTTTTGATGTAAATGGTAGAATTCTTTTGTTAATTTTCTTCAGACTGGCTGGATCTTTTGTTTGGTTTTGTGAAAATCTAACTAATTTCAAGGATTGTTAGCTAAAGTGGAATGGTAATCTGGGGTTAGAAATTACTCTAAAGTCCTGTTACAAGGATTAGCAAATATTTGTGCTTGTGGGAATTTGTGGTTATTTTATGTTGTCTGGGGTAACTTATTTTTTTTTTTTATATTTTGTTTTTCAGCCACATTTGGGTAAGGTGCTTTTCGTGCCTGGTGTCTTGCTGGGTAGTTTTGCTGTGTTTCCTCATGCAGTCATTCTTCTGTATGTAGTGTTGGCTGCACAATGTAGTAGGTACAGGAATTCATGTAAATAGCTTTGCATCCTGTAGACTTTTATTGTTTTAATGTAAGCTGGCGGGGTATACCATATAATGATGTTGAAAGTTTTTATTCTTTATGGCAGTACAAAAGAAAAAGCGTGACTTCTGACAGGTTTCAAGAGAACCTTCTGTTTGTCCTGAGTGTTTTGAAGAAGCTTAAATGAAGTGCTTCAAATAAATGTTGCAGCTACTGGCATGTATTTTATAATATAATGTAATAATAAAATAAGCTTAAATATAGCTAGGCTTTTTTCATCAATTGTATTTACTGTATGGAAAAATCAATACTGTTTTCAGGCCCCAATTATTTATTATCCCTCAGTTCAGTGGTTGAAATGGTCAGTGTTAAATTATTTGTCTGCCCTTATTCATCCTGCTTAGTGGCATGGTACTCCAAGTGTGACTACCAGATCAGACTGCAAGGCAAAATGACTGCCATCTTCTGCATGTTCTAGAGTTGGGAGAGCTGAAGCCGCTGTGAGTAAATACCTGCTGTGGCACTGATGTACTATTGTAGCAAGCTTAAGCAGGCAGGTATGCTGGACATCTTCTGCTTTGCAGGCTCTTTGTTTTCTAGGCACATCAGGTTGGCCCGTATTAGTTCACCCTCATAGGTAAAGCCTGCTGTATGTCACTGGCTTGAAAAACATTTTGTACCCAAGCTGTGCTTGTCCTATGTGGAAAGCTGTCAAGGTTTGCAGGTTCAAAAAGTGGTTACATGGGTATTGATACAAGAGGTTACCGCATTTGGCTTCTGCTAGGGAGTAAATGAATGTTTCCTAGAATCATAGAATAGTTAGGGAAAAGTTTATTTTTTGACAACAAATATATTCATAAATCCTATATTCTTCAGTTAATGCACTTTATCTGGCTCTTTTTCCCAGCTCTCAGGAGCTGGAGTCTCCCATGGAACATTCTGGCCCTTACGGTGATGGGGCACACCTCTGCCTGCTCTCTACTTCCCCAGCCTGCAGAAAGTCAGACAAAGCTGTCTGTCTCCTTATATACCTGTGGGAGATTGGGCTGAGCTGGGCTATGCCCAAAAAATGGACAAGAGGGTTTATACCATGGTGTGGCCTGTATCAGAAAGATTGCAGTGCCCAGATGTTAGCTGGAGAGAAGGAGGAAAACAGCTGGATTCCTTAAGTGAACTGCAGGGCTGGGGACCAGGGCACAAGTCATTCCCTCAAGTATTGTTCAACAGTGGGAAGGAAGCCATCATTATTTTGCTGAACTGCTTATAGCTGTTAGTTGTGTAGCCCATACCACTATAAGCCACATGTGTTCTTAGGTGTGCACATCTTGAACAGCAGTCTTGATATCACAGGTGTTACTCATGGAAAGTACATAGACTGATGGCTCATCTTCTTTGGGGTTTTGGCTACTTTAGTGGAAAAGCTCTGTTGGTGCTTTAATCACAAATACAGAAGAAGCAGTGATGAAGATTGTCACTAAATTAACCTAAAAGAAGTTTCCTTAAAGAGCATCTAGTTTTCTTCCCCTTGATGGGACTGGGTGGAAATTAAACAATCTATGTATAGACCTGGCAGTATGCCTAGTTCCGCAGTCTTGTGGCCTTACCAATGAACCCACAGCAGAGTGTAAGAAGCAGAATCATAAACAATGATAAAAAGCTTTAATGACAGTTGCCCTTTCTTAGGTAGTAGACAGATGTGGGCCAACAGCCATTCTCTCTCTTCCTAGAGATTGTGATGGGACTGGGGGAAGGGGTGGTGGTGCTAGGATTTGTTAAGAAAAACTTTCAACACAGATTAACAGTACAAGTTGGCAATTGTGAAGCTCATCCTCTTGATTTCCCAATCTGACAATCTCTGATGTCACGCCAGTGGAAACAGATTTCTGTAACATCAACTACATATAACACTCAAACTGAGGCTTTTGAATATTTATGATACTTGGTCGACTAAAAAGGATTTTTTTTTTTTTTGCATTTAAAGATAGACCTTCAGATATAAAAATATGAGATCTCCTTAAAAAAAGATTTTACAGGGAACTTAAACTCTGAATTATACTACATCCTGCATGATAACTTTCTCTTCACTGAAAGTCAGGACTGATGCCTGACCGGAACCTCTAGAAAACAACTCAGAAGCAACAGTGTTAATCATGATTTTTTTCTTATCTCATTTTTACAATTGTAAGCAAAACCAGACTTCTGATTTTATCTTAATTTTTTCTTTTTTTTTTTTTTTTTCTTTTTAAGACTTTGCTTTCATCAAAGTGAATAATGAACTCTAGTAAGAAGAATTAAATACAGAATAAAATGCTGTAGCATGCTGGCTGATATTTGGAGCACTCCATGTTAGTATTGGCCTTTGAAATGCTGAAAAGCTCTTTGGCTGTATGACATGTAATTGAGGTTTCTATCCTATTGCCTGTCAAATTGTGTTTGCCATGTTGTCAGCCTAGTTTGAGGCTTGAATCAGGATACGTATTTGGCTTGTTTCCACACGGGTTGCAGCTCAAACATAGTTTTGGTTCAACTCTTAGTAAGAAAATTAATTGTAGATGTTATGTTTAGACAGGGTTTTTTAAATATTTCTCCTGCTGACCGTTCTTTTATGCCTTTGACCTTTTTGCCAGTCATGCTGTTGGGCTCATGACTCAACTTGGGCTCAAATCCCACAACAGAAATTGCCCATGGCAACACTGGCTTCAGATTGCAATCCCTTATTTTGGAAACCAGAAGGTTGAAGTCTTTAGGCTAGTCTGTTATAGCTTTGCTGACTTGCTTCAGTTAAGGATCTAGCCTTTAGTTCATGTAATAATGTGTCATACTTACCTCCCTGTATTCTTCTGCTGCCTTCAGGTCTCTGTTAGGCAAGGCACTACAGCTACCTTCCTAATATAAGCCACCTGCAAAGTAAAAGCTTCATTGATATGGTGCTAACAGTGAATAGTGTGCACTAAAGTTCACTGCATTCGTATACTACTTGTCTTGAAATTAAGTTATTTGCCTTTTTTACCTAGAAGTTTTTTTTTTTTTGCAGTCCATTTTCCGTTAAGGTGCTGACATCACTGAGCAGTTTTACTTCTGACTCCTCCATCCACTGCCCTTTCTAGGTCATTTCAGACCTCCTGTGTTGCTGCTCAGTACTTGAGCTATATGGAGAGATTCATAGATACTTTCTTCAAAAGAAGGATCTTTGGATGCATGTGTTTATAAGACAGTGTTTGTGCAAACAAAGACAAATGGCCTCCCCAAAGTCTTGGCCTCCATGTCCAGAGGAGCACTGGCAGAAATAGAGATAACTGGTGGGGTATGTGGTTTTGATCTCAGGAGTAACTGGGCTGCATACCCTGAAGTGGTACTACTGGTGCCAAATTCAGTGTTACCACAGCTAATGCAAAAAACTCATTGACATCTCTTCCTAGACCTGGATGCTCATCTAAGTAGACTTTCCTCTGCAGTCAAGAACCATATGAGCTAACAAACTTCAGTGCTGTGGAATGACTTTGCTCACAGTTGTACTGGACTCCCTCTTGAGAAACCTGTTTATACTGTACAGCTGTATTGGAAAGTGACATTTTGGCCTCACTGGCCTTTCTTCTATATTTTCCTGTGACAATGTTTCTATCCTCTGCCCACAGATTTTCAGCAATATAGAAGTTAAACATTACATGTTGCACATTAGGCAGGTGGTCAGGTATAGGAGGTAAATTAAAAGAAGAACAGATACAGTAATATATGCAAAGTTAATCAAGGTTGAGTTCTCTTGAAGTAAATGGCTCAAACCAGATTACCAAGATGTTCAGAATGCACAGACATAGTACTATAGGAAAAGAATTGTAAGCTAGTCCAGCCCATTCTTTTAGTGTATGCATTTAAAGACAAATGGGGTCTTTCAGGGACTCCCTGAATACTTACTTTTTTTCCCCCAAGCTCTTATAGCAGCTACAGAAACATTGCCCTGGCCAAGAGAAATGATGCACATCTTCCTGGTCTGCTGATTGGCTTTATGAGCAGCTCCTCCCCTGTCACCTGGGGACTTGCCTTAGGTGAAGTAACAACTATCACTGTAAGAACAGCCTGAGGATTTGTGCATGCAGGGATGAAAAGATATCTCTCCTTACCCTACCTGTTTGTGCTTTTGAAACCAGCCCAGCAAGCTAAATTGCAACCATTGCCGTCTGCTGGCTTGCATGCTCGTTGTCTGCCTGTTAACTCTTGTGCTACGTTTCCTCTGAACTAATTTTGCATATCAAATATTTTATTGAAACTCAGCAAAATTAGATCTGATTTTGCTTCCTCCCATAATATCAGTTGTTTTATCTCAGGTTTGTGACTATGGAATGGTGTCATCCTGCTTCGCTCTGCTTTTGCAGTTGCAAATTCTTCCTGCTTACTTCAGCTTTGCTACATTGGGCTGAAGAACCAGCTGACTCAGTTTAATAAACTCTCTAAGAAAGCTTAATTTTTTCCACACCCTCTAGAAAAGGAGTTATGTGTCAGTCAAGTGACTTGAACTACTTTACTAATGGATCAGGAGTCTCAGTGCTAGACAGAGCAAGGCATTGCTCACCCAGAGTGGTGAAAAATCTCCTTATGCTGGTAGCTATTAGCAAGTGATCATGCTAGTACTTAGTAAACCCATATTGTGGTTTACTCTGCTTCCAGTTTGTCTTGGTCTATAATTTGATTTTCAAACTGTTGTTTCCTTCCTACAGTTTGCTTCATGTTTCAGAGTTGTCTAATTCTTTTTTTCTCTGTGTTTTCAGACAACTGTACCCCTTTACTCTTCTCCAGGTAAATGTTTACTATTTGATGCACTAGATGTGTTTAATGTAGTACTTGACCAGTAGCAGGTAATATTCCTCATCTAGAACCCAGGAAGGAAGTTATCCTTCTTCCCCCTGGAGTGCATTGACCTCTGAATTTTGCTTTCATCTTAAAAATTGTAATTCTAACTTCAGTTGGACCACCTGTTGTTGCCTGTACTCTTTACAGCACTGCTGTAGTCACAAACATGAAAATCATGGGAATTGTCAGGAGACAGTGAACAATGAAACTGAACTGCAGTATAATGTACCAAGGAGTATTGCTTTTATAAAATGGTACCATTTAATCTCAACAAGAAAAAATTCTCTGGAAAAAGTGGCTGAGGAAGTGGTGATAAACAAGGGAGTAAAGACATCTTAGTTTAAATGCTTATCTTTTGAACAGATTGCATAGATCTAGCATGTTTGCATAGTCATGGCACAGTTCACAGCAACCAGATCCCTGAAGAAATTCTCTGGTATTGGGGAATGTCATTAATGCAATGACATTACCCCTATGTCTAGGAGGTCTAAGAACTCCCATCCCAACTCCCATTTCTCATAGGTCCTGCAGAACTGCTGATGGTCCACCAAGTGGCATGAAATGGAAGTCAATGCTAGAAACATTTAAGGAAATATTCTTATTTAATTTTCAAAAGTTTTAATTGTTTGAATATGCCTCATGGATAAAGGAAAATGGAAATGAAAACTTGTTTAGATTAACAGGAATACACTATACCTGTAAGTCAACATTTAAACTTTATCTCAACAGGCAAAACACATAAAATCAGTCTGTGTTTTATATATTCAGATATATGTTGGCCTCCAGACCTCCTTGACTAGGATCCGTATTTGTGGGCATCATTTGAGGTAAATAATAAAGTTGGTTTGGGTTTCTTTTTTTTTTTTTTTTGTGGGTTGGGTTTTTTTCATAGAACCATAGAATAGTTAGGGTTGGAAAGAACCTTAAGATCATCTAGTTCCAACCCCCCTGCCATGGCCAGGGACACCTCACACTAAACCATGCCACCCAAGGCCTCATCCAACCTGGCCTTGAACACTGCCAAGGATGGAGCACTCACGACCTCCCTGGGCAACCCATTCCAGTGCCTCACCACCCTCTCAATAAAGAATTTCTTCCTTAGATCCAATCTAAACTTCCCCTGTTTAAGTTTTAACCTGTTACCCCTTGTCCTGTCACTACAGTCCCTCCTGAAGAGTCCCTCTCCAGCATCCTTGTAGGCCCCCTTCAGATACTGGAAGGCTGCTATGAGGTCTCCACGCAGCCTTCTCTTCTCCAGGCTCAACAGCCCCAACTTTCTCAGCCTCTCTTCATACGGGAGGTGCTCCAGTCCCCTGGTCATCCTCATGGCCCTCCTCTGGACTTGTTCCAACAGTTCCATGTCCTTTTTATGTTGAGGGCACCAGAACTGCACACAATACTCTAAGTGAGGTCTCACGAGAGCAGAGTAGAGGGGCAGGATCACCTCCTTTGACCTGCTGGTCATGCTCCTCTTGATGCAGCCCAGGATATGGTTGGCTTTCTGGGCTGCGAGCGCACACTGAAGCCGGCTCATGTTCATTTTTTCATCAACCAACACCCCCAAGTCCTTCTCTGCAGGGCTGCTCTGAATCTGTTCTCTGCCCAACCTGTAGCTGTGCCTGGGATTGCTCCAACCCAGGTGTAGGACCTTGCACTTGGCATGGTTAAACTTCATAAGGTTGGCATCAGCCCACCTCACAAGTGTGTCGAGGTCCCTCTGGATGGCATCCCTTCCCTCTGGCGTATCAACCGAACCACACAGCTTGGTGTCATCGGCAAACTTGCTGAGGGCGCACTCAATCCCCCTGTCCATGTCACTGACAAAGATGCTGAACAAGACCAGTCCCAACACTGATCCCTGAGGGACACCACTCATTACTGGTCTCCAGCCGGACATCAAGCCATTGACCACAACTCTTTGCGTGCAGCCATCCAGCCAGTTCTTTATCCACCGAGTGGTCCACCCATTTTTTGTGGTTGGTTTGTTATTGGTTTTGGGGGGTTTTTTGGGGTGTTGGGGTTTTTTTGTTTGTTTTGTTTTGTGGTTGGTTTGATTGGTGGTTTTGTGGGTTTTTTTTAACACTAAAAATGGAAAAAAGTTCTAGGTGAGAAATCAAATAGATACAAGAGACTAGCAAGTTCTATACTTTCATACCCTTTAGCTGGAATTTGCGTTCGCAAGTAAAATCTAGGACCTTCTTCTGGCATGAAGAGAGCTAAAAAATTCCAAAGAACTCAATTTTACAGTGAAGTTTTACAAAATCCTTTTATTTCTCTGGACAAAGCCTAGGAGAATTTTTTCTTGAATTCTAAATCTTAGTGAATCTATGCTGATTCTACATTTTGGGGAGCAAAGGGTTGTTTTTGTTTGTTTTTTTCTTCTTGCCTTGCATACAAAAAAAGGGGCAAATTAAACCTTAAAGGTTCAAATTAAGCTCTCTTAATTTTCTAATATGAGGTGACTGCATTTAAGTTTTTCTCACCGCTATGACAAAAGGTCTTACCTCTATTCTTCTTTCCCTCACTCTTAGCCCTTCCTATAATAAATACAAGATTTTTTTGAAAAGTCAGCAGTGATTCCATTTTGATGCTTCCTTGTTCTAAGCAAGATGTGCCAGTTTGGGAAGGCTCTGGTAATCTGAATCTGCAGAAAGTGTCTCTATGTCAATTACCCAGACCCTAAGCATTAATGAATTTTAAACTCCTCCTGTTGTGTTTATCAAACATGTATTTAATTTATTTCCATTCCAGTGATGGTTTCCTATAAAAGGACATATGGATGTTATTGAGTATTTTGATGTGTTGTTTGGTATTTACTCATCCGTAGTCTGAATCAGAATTAAATTATTTGAAGAGCTTCTTTAAAGGAAAGGCATTTTTGCAACTGCACAGAATCTTGTGAGAAATACCATTTTTCGTCTATTCTCTGTTCAATAGCAAACTATTTTTTTTAATTTCTATAAAACAAATTAAGAAGGAAGAATACTAGAATTGTAGAATGGTTAAAGCTACTCTTTGAAAGATATTTAAAAAAGTGGGGGGCTTAGGTTTTTAAAAACTTTAAAATAAAAAAATTAAGAAATTACAGGAAAAAAAAATCACATAGAAAACACACACATGCACACACACACACACAAAACCTAAACCAAAACAAACCACCACCAAACCCACTTATTTTTTGCTGAAACAAAATTACTTTCTAATTAGCTTTGGTAATATGGTGCTTTACAGTAGTGGGTACTAAACTGTCAGACATTACTTTTGTTAGACTAGCAATTCCTAATACTAGACACATTTTTTATTTTTTTCTTAACCATGGAAATCAAAAAATTTTCCTTTTTTGCCCGTAGCTTTATGTCAGCTGTTCGTTCTTCTTTGCTTATTCTAAGGTTTTGGCCTCAAAGTAATTTGACCAGAAACCTTAACATTTTGCACAGTTGTTAGACCAAAGTTTGTTAATCCCAATTTACCTTTTCAAGCGTATGGAAAGACTTTATTCTGTGCAGGGTTGTATAACCGGTACATACTAATGCTTACTTTTAATGTAGCTTCTACCCTCTCATTTAAGCACTGCATTACCCTATAATGCAACAGTGTTTTTTGTTTCCTCATGCTGTGTTGAGGAATTGAGGCATAGAAGTTGAGTGCTGCACTAAGGAGGTTTGGAGGACAATTTAGGGTTTTCATCAACCTGGCTTAGTGGAAGGCGACCCTGCCCATAGCAGGTGGGGCTGGAACTACATGATCTTTAAAGTCCCTTCAACCCAAACCATTCCATGATTCTACAAATTGCTTAATTAAGTGTATATGTTCTCTTCGAATCACAGGTCAAGAAAACATGGGGGGTTTTTTTTAATTTTTTTTTTTTTTTTTTGTCCTACTTCTTCCTTGGTATCTCATTTACCAAATTATTTCAAACAAGCTTCCTCTTCTACATTGAATTTTTCCATGTTTTAGCTACATCAGTACTACAGTGATGACACAGTGATGAAGCTAGAGTACTACTGCAACTGTATGAGTGGAAGGAAAAAAAGGCAACCAGTGGCAGCCATTAACTGAACGCAGCAACAGTTTTCCGAGACACTATGAGTCACTATTTGTTGCCCTGTGAAAGATCTACAAGACTTTCATTTCCAGGGTTGCTTTGGTTGTTGAAACATTCTTTTTGAATGAGATACTTGATTATATTACCACATTTATAATTTCTTAATTGAAGAACAGGCTTCCCTTTGCCTTTGTGTTGCCAAGCGAGGTACAGTTTGTCCAGAGGAGGAAGGAATGAGCCTTGCATATTGCCCCATATTATTGCCACAGTGTGAGAAGACAACAAATGATTTTTTTTTTCTACACCGTAGAAAAAATATGTCAAAAGGAAATACTGCATACCTTACGTTGTGTGGAATCCAGACTTCATTCTGCTTCCCAGCCTTCTCTAAAGAAGAAATGAATGACTGGCAGGGCATGGAGTGACTTCAAAAACTGCTGTGCCAAAAAATCTTGATGCTGAAACCCTCTCCTAGGCTCATCCATGGGTCATCTCAATCCCTAGGAACCCCTATGAGTTACTGGGAGTTTTTTAATGTGATTGCAAGAGAACTTGAATGCGTAGCAGAAGTTCATCAATGTCTGCGAGACCGGCAATACCACCTTTGCGTTTATCTTGCTACTTTGGTTAGTTAGCTGCTTAGAGAGACAATGAGCTCAAATTGGGATTACAGACAGAAACACTAGGAAAGCAAAAGCAAACTAATGCACACTGAGGAGAAAGAACGTTAGCTCTTACAGAAAGTAGGGAAACAGAAAAAATGGCTTTTTTTTTTTTTCTTCATGGTGTAAAAAATTTTGCAATCAAGGTGAGAGCTTTCTAGTTTGGGGTACTTCAAAAAGAAAGGGGTGAAAGAGTGGACAAATCTAGGTGAAGACAGAATCAAGGGAACTATTACTGTCTCCTGATGTGCTTCAGGAGACCAGTTGTGTGGTATGTCACAGGAAATGCAGGTTAGCCAAGGTCAGGTTGCAGGAGAGAGCAGGTGCATGGGGCATCAGAACAGCAGCTTCCATAGAGCATCTTGTTACCAGAAATTGGCAGATTCCAAATTTGAATACATAACACACGTTGGTTCAGTTCAGCAAACCAAAATGTTTTGTCTGAACTGAGACTATTTTCCTGCCCTTGAAGTACCAACATGCTTTGATGGAAATTGCATTTTCATTTTAGTATAATTCTGAAAGAATATTCCTTGCCAAGTCAAATGTTATATATATTTGAGCAGGAAATTACTTTGTTTAAAATATTTTTAACTTTTTTTAATAGTCCATTATAACGTGTCCTTGGCAGCATGTGACATGTTATTATATGATTTAGATTACAGCTGTAAAAATGGCAACTCTGCTTGTCAAGAGGTAAAGTTGCAGAGAGTGATATACAATCTGAGGTAGTCACCTTAAAAGTCTAGTTGATATAATCAGTTTTATTGGTTCTGTTGAGAAGATGGCTAAAATTGGTTGGATGCTCATACCCTATTTCCCTCCTTAATATGAAAAGGTTTGCAAATTGATTTATTCTACTTAGTGGTAGAAGAATGTGATATTTAATTTAATGATATTCTCCTTTTTTAATTAAATTTCCTTTATGCTCCGAAACGTTCAAAGTCTTGACAGGTCAAAATCTGAGATACCAAAGCAGTTCTCACACCGTACTACTATGCCACCAAAATAAAACCAGTCATTGGCGCCTGCAGCTACCATGTGGTTTCTTGGGTGTCAGTTGTGCACTTTGTTCCATATGGTGCATGTTTAAAAGCCTGTTCTAGCTCTCCCTGGGGGTTAGATGGCCTGTTGGCACTGGCTGCTGAAAGCATTTGTGTGTAGTGCTACAGAGTTGAAAGCCAAGCCCTAACTTTATTAGGGATCCTTACAGTGTGCAGCCCTTGATACCCTATGAATTGAAGTGCTGGGTCTGCAGCACACACTCCTCTGCCTTGGGATGAATTGCTTCCAAACAGCACCTTCATTGCCTTCAGTGAGAGTTGCCACAGCTTCATACTGCTGTGTGATTTTTCTTTTTATAGTGTTTATATGTGTCTGTATGTTTAGCTTAGGATTTTACTGAAAGAAAACAGATCAATGGAAAGCATTCATAACCATAGCACCTGCTGTTCATACATATACGCATGTATATGCATGCACAAAATGGTCAGTACTGTATTACTCTGGTGCAGAAGAGATTAACTTTTTTTTCTTTTTAAATGAAATCCACAAACAGAAATGTAACATTCTATTGTGAAATGCCTTTAGTTTTACAGTATTCAACTTATGCTATAGAAAAGGGAAGAAACAATTGAGACTTACTGAACATTTTGTGCCTAATTTCTGTTTCTTAAACCTTCCTTATTGCACAAGTAACTACAGAATACTTGCTGCCACAGCTGTTTCTCGTGCATGATGTAATTGTTTTATTAAACATTATTTGTTTGCGTAAATCAGGTTCTGTTATTACTAGGGATGCTCATTAAATCGTTGCCCTGTGCTACTCTGAGGCTGGGAATTTCAAAAGTTCATAGCACTTATTTAACTCTGCAGCAGTGACCTAAATGGGAAAGGCTCCCATTGGCTCCTTTTCCATGTTTATAAACAGTTTCTAACACTGTGTGTACACAAAGATAGTTACATTAACACTAAGGACAAGCATAATCAGCTAGTGGAGTCTCAAAAAAAATAATAATTTTATTACAATATTCTTAGACATGACAGGGAGATGTGACTTGGTATTTATAACAAATTCATAGCTTAAAAATTGAGAAAATGTTAATTTTAAATACAGTACAATGTTCCTGCAAGACTTTATTTATTTCTTTTCTTGAATACTGACCAAATACAATTTGTCCACAACTACTTTGTGCAGTTTTAAGATGGTTGGTGGTGTCTAGAATCATGTTAATTAAAATACTCCACTTTCAAATGACATTCAATTGCTCATTGTACAGAAATCCTGATACCATGTTACTACACTGTCAGGGTTTGACAGGCACAGTATTTATAGGCTGTGAAAAAGAAAATGGGCACAGGACATAGCAAATAATGCTATCCGTGGCCCTCACTTAATGCTTCTGGACTACAAAATAGTCACATGCACTTGCTTGAAATGCATTAGCATGGTTAGCATGCTTGTTAGTCAGCATTAAGAAGGCTGTCATGTGAATCTAATTTTGTTGAAATTGTATGAAAATATCTATTTGCCTGTCAAGAGAGAACTTTAAAAATCTGTCAGAGGAAATGGATGAGGAAACACTAAAATGTATACAAAGTACGTGTAAAAAGGCAGATCTTGACCTTTTACTCATGTGGTTTTTTTCAAAGTGTAAGCAAAGGTTACCCATTGGCATTCACAAGCAGTTATTCTAACTATATTTTTTCACACAGATCATGATTTCCTTGTGCAAATCATTGCTGCAGCCAGTGGTGGATTGTAAGAGGGATTATAGAAAGCATTGCATGTGTTTATGGATAGTGAAAATATCAACATGATTAAATGTATCTGGGGAAATATTTCCATATCATTCAGACAACAAATCAAATTATTCTGATAAATTCTCTTGTGGATGAGTTATTCCATATCTGCTATTGATGGATGGCTTGTATCATTCTGTTAAGCTTTCTGGTCCTTTTCCAACTATAACACACCTCCTTCTCAATCTGACAGTAATAGTGAAACACACTTAAAATTTGTCAGGTTTGTTCTTCAACCCACTCCTATGAATTTCTTCTTTTACCACTAACAAGTGAATATGCTGCTGAGAACAGCTGGTCTGGGAGCTGTTGTAGCTGATGTTCCCAACCCATGAACGAATTTTCTCAGAGAAAGTATGAGTTTGTTAATGCTGAGGGGCAATGTGCTTCCCTGGCTCTGTGATGTGGTCACTTGGCTCTTCTGGCTTCAAGAGTGGTATGAAGCTGCACTGAGGGGGCTCAGCTGCAAAAATGGCAAAACCAGAGTTTCTCTCACCTGCCACTCACAGATATAGGACAAGCTAAGATCTTGAGTCTCAAATTCTGACAGCACTGTGTCCTTCTTTGATGTGTGTTTGGTAGGAAGGTGGTTCTAGAGAGCCATAGCTACAGAAACAAAAATTTGATTTTAATGACTTATAACACACATTCATTAAGCAGTTTTCCATCTTTTGAGATTTATATTCTGATTTCTGGTCTAATTTTTTTTAACAGACAGATTTTCCTCCTTCTCCCTAATGGCTTTCATTCACAGACAAAAAATCTTTGTGCTCATCGTCTGTCAATTGGCATAAGATATCTTGTTTCTTCAAACTGGTGTACTGACAAGATTCAATCTATTGTACTACCATCATATTTCAGCAGACCTACTAAGGACCTTTCATGATGTGGTACAGCACATGCTGAATGTCAAACCATCACAAGTACACAGAACTACACGTGCAAGGAAAGATGCTTCACAGTCTTAGAAAACTTAAAAAAACATGGCAGGCACTAAGCTGATGCTGCAGTGCTGAATGGCATATACAAGTGAAGAAAAGCCTTAAAAAGACCTGTAGGCTTGTTGCTCATTATGAACTTGTTTTGTGTAACTACAGATCCCGTCTGTTAGGTCTCTAGCCATGGAAGGGTGAGGTGAGACTGATATACTGAACCAGCTATTTTCCAGATGATTCTCCAGTTAATGAAACCTGCAAGTCCAGTCAGATACCTGGCCTTTTCAGTGATGCATAGAGATAAATAGTTGTCCTAAGCACCTAAAAATGGTGTGGAAAGCTAACCAGAAAATGTGCACACAACCGCCAGATAGATGCTGAAAAGCAAAATAGAACCATGAAGTCTTGCAGGCTAATTTTTGCTAGGAATCTGCCTCAGGACAAGAAAATTTTGCTTAACAAAGTAAGAACTCTCGAGAAAAAATAGCTTACTTAAACCAAGATCCATAGCACTCCTGAAATTAGAGCATACTGATAAAGTGATGTTGTATTTCCTAGTGGGTTCAGATTAATAACCAGTCAATCAGTCATGCCTGGCTTTTTCTAAATTTGTAATGTATCTGACTTGAGTTCTTTACCAATAGAATACAGTCTGGCTTCAGAAAGTTCATACACCTTTGTAACCAAAAAGGTATGATATGGTTCCACCCAACCAAAGTAAACATATTCCACCCAACACTTTTATTTTTTTCCCCTCCATGTTATGGATTTTTTAAATTTTTTGAAATGTGAACTATGTGCCATTATTTGGCTGCAATATTGGTCTCAGAAGCCACAGCTTTTTATAATCACAGAAACATGTGATATCTAGCTCTCTAAAATTGGGTGGTCATTTTCTTTTTCCCATGGCATGAAATATTCTGCATCCTTTTATTCTGGGCTGGTTAAAATCTGTCCGTTTCTTAAGCATGCTATTTTGTCTGTACTCCTACACAGAGGTATTTCACTAGCTTATCTCCTTTTATTATTGTTTAAGGGGAGAAAGAGTTTCCAGTTGCTAGTTGATAAAATAAGGAGTGAATGGCAGCAACCTACAATTTTATGAAAGAATCTGGTTTTTAAATTTAAATGTAACTGGCGTCACTTATCTTCATATAGCTTCTGCCTATGTGGAAAAAAAATCTCTCTTTTTATAACTGCTTGTCAGTTGAATAATAGAATGGGGGGAGCCAACTTGAAAGACATGGCTGATTGGTGCGATTGAAAAGGGCTTTACAATTAGAGTTCTGGCAGAACACAAAAAAGAAATTGTCTGGCCATGAAGAACGGAGCCTACTTTAGAATTCCCTTTTCTCAGCCAGATAGCATGCATCACTGTTCATGCATTCTCTTGACATTGAATAGAGGACTTCAGAACTACCACCCCAAATTATCCCTTACTGTTTGGTTCTATTTGTGATATTTGTTTGGGGGAGGAAAAAAAAAAATCTCTATTACTGACTGTAATGGCATGTAGCTAAATTCCATTCCATTTATGTACTTAATCTCTTAAGCTTATTTCCCCTCCCCTCCCCCCACCCGCCCCTATATTGCAACACACATTTTACTTTGATTAACTCTTTTTAGATGATGGGAAAAAACAAGATTCTTCTTATTTTCATCTTCCTTCCCTTCCTTTATTTTGCTTCCTTTTTTTTTTTCCTCTCCTGCTGCACCCCCACCTTCTCTTCTCCCCCACTCTTCCCAAATGTGTATGTGAATTGAAAGAGGAAGGAAGCCCTTGCAGGTGTGCTTTTGATTACAGTGGTAGAACAATAGGGCAGCCTTCAATTAACTCCATACCTATTCACAGAATTATTTTTTCCCTTGTCTCCAGAGTTATTTAATATTTGAAACAGTTGCCTACTACACAATGTATCTGGTGATGAGAACAGGCTTTCAATTTCATTTGAACTCTTCTATGCCACACAATTAATGCACCAGATTTTATTTATTTATTCTTAAGTGATGATTCATATGAGTGTCTCCAAACACAAAGGAATAGCAGAATGCGTACAACAGTAAGGTGTGTTTCACTGCCTTGTAGGCAAGTGGGGGAGGGAGGAAAGATGTTGGTAATGGCATGCATTTGACTCCTCCTTGCATGTAAAATCAATATGCTAAATATTTATTTTGTATTTCCATAAATCTTGCAGATTTAAAAGCACCCCTGTCAGGGTAGCTTTCATCATTTTTACACTATATGTTTTTAAATTGCTGTTGTATATAACAGCTACTGAAAGCTTAACAGTGACACTTCTGACTGAAATACTTGCTGCTTGTAGTTACAGAGCTGCTCATTAGGGCTATTTTTATCCTTTCTTTTAAAGTAGTATAGGAGAGTGTGAAGCTCCCAAATCCTGGTAGTAGCTGTAGGAGAGGGTCAGCTTTAGTTCTACTCCTTTTTTTGCCACTACCAAACCTACTTGAAGCAGAAAATTCATATTCAAAACAGTGGTTTTATATATATACATATTTATATATTTAACAAAATCATGGATTTCCCTGGCAGAAATCAGTGTTAAAAGGAATGTTACTGATTTTATGAGTAACATCTTGATTTGAGGCAAGGGGAAACAAATATTCAAAAACCTTCCCATGAGAGAGAGAACATATTTTTTTTAAGCTGCTCTCCTCATGAATTCTCATGACTTACCGCAGCCCTTTAAAAGAGTGTGAGATGCCTGGCATTGTTGGATACATTCCCTGATCCTAACATTTCCTATGCAGCAAAGGTAGGAAACTATACCAGTACTTGAATATTCAGATTATGCTATGAATCTTTTGTGGTAAGCCTTTAAAGCTTTAGCATAATTTGAGGACAAGTCTTCATTTTGAATTGTAGCAAACAATAAGACAGATTGATCTTCTACAGTTCTGAACTGGGGACAACATGATTTATCTGACAAGAGCCTCATGGAGGAAGGTATCTTATTTTAGAGGTGTTTTAACCTTGCTCCAGTGTCATGTTGAAGGCTTTCCCAATAAACATGGCTATATATGAATTAATAAAGGAGAAAAAAGTAATTTGAACTGAGAAGACAAAGGTGATACAAGTACTTGGTAGTAAACTTATTTTCACTTGCACTGTTGCCTCAGATCCTAGTGTGGCTTAACTGAGGTAACCTATTGGGTCATTTTTCTTATGCAGACCTTGGTGTTATTTTTCTATCACAGTAAGTGAAGTCTGTCTAAGACCAACTTTTAGGTGTTATAGCCTTAGCTATAAGGATGCAACTTTAATTATCTGGTGGCAGCGCTCTTTGATGCATCAGCTTCATGTTGTTCAACCCAAAATAACTCTGCACCAGACTTGCAAAAGTTTGTTCCTAAGGGGTTTACTCTAAGGTCTGGATATCCATTCCTCACTTGCTCTTCTTTCCTCTTTCTAGGTCAGTCCAAAGTGACAGAAATGCAAGCAACTGGAATTGCTACCCACTTTGCAAACTTGAGCCCAAGTGTGTGATGAAGGATGATTGTGCTACCTAGCGTGAGCAAGCGAATTTATCTCAGTGATATGTTATTCTCCTTGGTGCACAGCTGAGATTTTTGACTCACTTCAAATTCTGAGTGTTTCCTATTGCTCTGTGCACTGTCAGTAGTCTGCCTTCACCTTTTCAAGCATGTTTTCTTAATGCAATAAGCTTGTAAAAATATTATCTCCCATGAAAGTGGAGAAACAGGTAGGTACAACAACAAATGAAAATCCAAAGACAAGTCTAAATCTTCATTCAAACTCACCATGAAAGTGACCTTTGCTCTGATCTGGAAAACCATGTCTCTTATCTGTAAATGGTATTTCTCTGAAGGACGAGGGTGCTGTTTAACTGTATAAAGGTTTTCACTTAATGGTACCACTTTTATGCTGGAGCTCATAGAAAATTTTAATCCTTCTGCAAAGCTTTTAATCCTTTCCCTCCTATGTAAATTTCCTCACAATTTGAGCTCTCCTTCCTAGAGCAGAAATATTTTTTTTTCTGTTTGTGAATCAGAAATAGTATTTCAGGGACCTTGAGAGGTCAGTTAGTCCAATTTCTCCCCCATCTCAAGCTCAGCTCCTGACAGTGTTTTCAAACTTTTAGAAAATATCAAATAATGAAGATACTGTAGCTTTCTTAGAAAACCTGTTTATCAAAATATTCTTAAAATGGTAAAGCCTTTACCTTTTGTTGTTAGGTGCTGGTGAGGAATGGGGATATAAAATAGGCTGCAGTGAAGTTGGACTTTCTTCCTCTTGCAAGTGCTTTGTGTCAAACTTAGCTGAGGAGCTGTTCCCAATTCCATCCTTGGAAAATGAATGAAATAATTGTCCCAACAGTCAAATTAATTTTCTATAGTTATGAATAGAGACTTAAGATTTGGAGCAACACCATTTTTTGTGTGTGTATACAAATAAACCCACTTTGTTACCATAATGCAAATGGCTATTAATTATTGTCATAATCAAAGGAACTGAGATTTTTATTTTCTCAAACTGATTTATCCTTCTCAGTTCCAGGCACAGAGCAGTATATGGTAAGTAACTTAGGCTATTTATGTACCCTCCAAGTTTTGATCTTCTCTTCACAGATTCCTCTTCAACATCTTTGGGAAAGTTGTGGGGTTTTTTCTATCATTACACAGAGAACAGGTCAGACAGCTAATCCTATGAACACTAAGAGAAGGGAAAGAAAAGAATAGAAGGTCTTCCTAATTATTTTAATTTCTCACTAAAACCACATCTGAATTCTGTTTATGTTTAATACAAGTGTTAAATCTGGGTGGATTAATACTGACTATAGTCTGAACAGTTTAAAGAATCTTGACCAAGAGCAGAACTTTCTGTCATTAATTTCAAATGCTTCCACTTGTGTCAGCACTATTTAAAAGGAATCAATGAAGGTTTCTGAAGAAAAAGCCTTGTCATCTACTCCCAAATGGACTAAATTAATTAAACTGTTACAGCCAAATCTATGACATGTTTTATATATAACTGTACTCTTTATGGATTTGCTGCCGACATTGATTGGATTGAGAAGATGAGTTTTTCTAATAGGACAAAAAGGGGATTTGGGGTGTTTAGGTTGGTTTGTGGTTTGTTGGTTTGCTTGGGTTTTTTTAACATTAAATTAATGCCAAGGAGATAAACAATAGAACTGTCTTAGCTGAGCATGTCAATACCTTCCCACCTCCAGGAAAAAAAGGCAGAAGAAGATTTTTTTTTTTATATTATTATTTAATCCATCAGTTCCAAAATGCACAGCCCGTGGAAGACAGACCTTTCAAGAAGTATGTTAGTGTGTTTAGAAATCAAATCTCTTTATGACTAGAAATGTGTTCACGCACACAGCTTTTTCTCCTACAAAGGACTGTAAGTAACAAAAGTGTATGGGAGAGAAGGAACTGATAATTCTGTGTCACAGCTAATAGAGAGGAAAAATATCTATTAGGTTAAGCTAACCTGCATTATAAAGCTTTAGGGAGATACACAAAAGCTAATGTTAGCCCAGTAGGTTAATCTCCCTAGGTTCCTTTCCATAATAAGTAGAGAGAAAGTTAGATTAGACTGATATCTGAAGGAGTTCAGGTCAGTCTCATTCCTGGAAACCTATTTCTCATCTCAGCAGTGCAGGTGCCTCTGGAATGGGTGGTGTCACAGGCTTCAACTTGTCTTTGAGGATACCCATGGATTTCCTTGCAGGACTGAACTATCCTGCAGCTCATCAAGGCTTAGACATAGGTGGTAATGCCAGGTTTCCATCCAATATCTTATGTGAAGGCCAACAATCTCCTTTGGTGTCTGATGACTGGATCTCTACAAACATGATCTCCACATTGCAGCTAAACAGTGGGAAAGGATGAAACAAAGACCTCCTACATTAGCTTGCCTGAAGCTCCTCAGATGGGGCCCTCATTCCTGCTGCTCTGATGGCAGTGAGGAAGGCTTTTGAGTGATGGTGGCCCTCTTCTTGTCCTTGCCATACCTGGGCATCCTCAGGTGCAAGGCCAAGCTAGCTGCCCTTACATATTTCATCCAGGAATTTATCTACACTCTTACACAGGTGTTGGAGTGCAAGTGGAAAGAGGGAGCAGACTCTGGTTGAGTAAACATTAACAAATATTTCCATTATTCTTGCAAAATCATTATCTCTTTCCAGATTATAAGAATAGGCATTCAGAAGCATATGCTAAAATCCCCATGGCTGTACAAAACATAGTAGAGTGGGATCTTGTCCTGTGACTCAGATACTTAGGCAATGCAAACAAATAAAAAAGTTGAATGATGATTAATAATTTAATATATAAAATACTTTAGATCTTATTTACAGTAAAGACTGGGCTTAATAAAGATGCCTTGAGTTGCACAAAGATGTAGCATAACTGAAAGAGGACTTATAGCCTGTACTTTCTGAAAGTGCTTTTTACTCCTGATATTTCTTTTCTTTTTTTTTCCCCCTCAGGAAAAATGCATTTGCAGGCCTCGAATGTCTTGCCAAAGATAACAGGAAAGAAGAAAAGAAGAAAAATGAAAAAGAATGTAAATGTCCACTTTAATTATTTCCATATCTTTCAACTAGATAGGTTTGCACCATTAATTGCAAAAATGATTAAGACAAATGCTATTAGTCACCATTTAAATACTTTTTAGAATAGGGGAGATGTTGATAGCGGGAACAAGCTTATCCCAGGCCAATGCATTTTACCAATAATAGATTTACTGACTAGAAGGTAAATGAGAGACCAAAAAAACTGAAGAGCTGTTAGGAAGTTGCAGTTGGAGCAGTTCTCCGAACATTCAGAAGGAATGGGGCAGTCAGAGGAATTTGGGTTGAGGTTTCCTGTGTTTCAGCCTTCTATTTTTACAGAGAATGAGTTGTATCTGGAATAAAAGTTTAGTCATATCCTAAAATTGATTTTAATTGATAAAGCTGTATTAGTAAAGTGATGGCATCAGTGCAGGCATCCGTGTAGAAGTAAAGGAAAGTATATAAGCTTTGAGTACAGAAAGGACTGAGGAACTGTTGTTCCTGATTCAGATTCCAGTATTACCCATGACATGAAACCCTCAGTGATCATGCTGGCATTCAGTTAGTTTCCTTTCGTGGCTTGATTTACAGTGACAGTCCAGGTGATTTTACACACACAAAATACCAAGGTCTTTGGGGACATATTATTAGTGGCATTGAAGCTATGGTTAGTATCATAGCAGGTAGGGAAAGGCCCTGCTTTTCTGAAAAGCTCCGTGCACTCCTCTTCTGGAGTGTGCTTCAGGGTCTTTTTAGCTGCAAAATCCTTTCTGAGAGCAGGAGCTTGTCCAAAACTGCTCTTCAGCATCTGGCCTGAGTGAGCAAATGTCAGACTAATATCAGTAATAGTGGCTCCCCAAAGTTTTGGTTTTTTACTACTTCTGTGTCTGTTTCTTTTGCTGTTTTCTCTTTTTATGCTATGAATGAGTTGGTATCTATCCAGAAAATGTCTTTAAAATTTTTTTCAGTCTTGCCAGCTGTAATTTGATCATGTTGATTTTCTCCCTAAGGCCAATTGTAAATTGAATTATAGCAAGAGAAAAGACATTTGTCATGTTGTAAATACAGTTAGAAACCTGGTTAGGTTTTTGATTTTGTGGGTTTTGTTGTTTGGTTTTTTTGGTTGCTTTCACAGATTGAACATTCAGTTGATGATATTCACTGCTGTAAAAATTGACTTAAATGGGCCTATCAGCTGCTCAGGGTTAATGTTGGCTGACTACCAACAGCTTCATGCCTCTCAAAACACTGAAGGAATCAGTGGATCAAAGACTGATATAAAGATTCAAATTGAGTGCTTGTATGGCTGGTATGCAATAATATGTAGATTTTTTTTTTACCTTCTTTTAGCCTCTATGTACCTATGACTAGGGTATTTTTTTAATTAATGTTTATGGCTTTTGTTGTTGTCTAAGTAGATCAATAACTTCATGCAGCTTTAGACATTACTTCTGGGAAAGCTGCTGACACTTTCAGGACATTCTGAGGGAGAAGTTTGTGTGTGACCAGGTTGTTTGTCCATTCAGTGTGAAGGCAGAGGGATGAAAAACAAGCCAAACTTGACATTTTTGGAGACTATTGTGTTGTTTGTCTCGTAGAGAAAATGAGGCTGACATTTTAAAGCATGCAATGAATGGTATGTAAGTAATGCTGTGCCACTGATTTACTGTGCAATCAGCCAAAGTGATCTGTTTGACTTTGCAAACAGCGATTTCTGGAGATGTGGGCAAGGCACGATAAAATGTTCTCACAAGCTAATAGGCTTGTGTAGATGGATTAAAAATATTAGGAAATATTCCGTAGTGTTGTTAACTATTATTCTTCCTTAGGCTGCCAACTTAGGAAAACCATGAGTAAGTGTAAGAAAAGCTTCTTTTTGTATTCCTGCTTGTGTATCTAATGCCCTTCCCTGGGCAGCTGAACACAGCTGAAACAGGTAGCAGAGTGCCAGCTTGAGCTATGGGCTTGTTCACGATTGAATGTATCTCCTTTATTCTGTAAGAATATGGACTTAAACAATTTGCAACACTCAGTACCTAAGAAATGCTAACAACATCCACTAGTGACTAATCTAGATTAATGTCCTTCCACCCATATAGAAGCCTCTTAAGGAAAATTTTGGCTCTAGTGTGTGTGAGGAGAAGGGATAAGGAAATAATGTTTTTCACTGTTTCCTCTTTCATGTACAATTATATTCATGAGAATTTGTCATAGGTTTTGCTACAAAAGTTACTTTTGATGAACAGATGTGATGTTTTCATTTCTGCTTCTTTTTCATTTTCCTCCGCTTAGTTCTGGCATGGTGTTCATCTTGATTGGAAGAAATAGACACAGAAAATGCACCATCCTTGTTAATTAGAATACACCTTTGTCGCAGCACTTTCACTTAACCTCTGGAAAACAGTACATTTCCCCTGGCAAATCCACTGTTGGTGGCACTTCTAGGCTTTTGACTGTGTGTTCTTGTGAGCCCTCACTTCCAGAAATTATTTTCCTAGAAGGTTATACACGAGCTGCTGCAAGAAGTGGTCATCCCCTCACTGCTTGCAACTGCAGCCTGAATTCACGACCTTGAGTAACCCTGCATTTTGCTCCAGACCATGCAATTTAGCAGCATAACTGCTCATTAGCACTTCAGGAGTCACTGACACATCTGAGATTTTAAATCTGTGTTAAAATACTTGCAGCCTGGATATTGGGCTTTTTGGTGTATTAAAATGTGGGGTGTTAGGAAACATTATCATGAGTTTCTTGCCTCCAAGAGCCTTGTTAGTAAGAAGTGTGAATGGGTTTGGATTCCCACCTGCATGCCCAAGGAATCTTAATTAAGGAGTATGCCACTAGCCTATAGGGGGTTACATTCATTTTTCTTAAATATATTCCAGAAAAATCTGGTAGGTTTATAAAGATTACCATGCCATTAAATCATAATAGCAGAACAGAGTTTTTACTGAACCAGAAAACAAGCAAATGAATAGAGGCAGAGAGATGACAGCCTGCTGTGAAACCAATGGTTACAAATTGGTTTCCTCTAGTCACAGTTGCCTTTAACTGCTTTAGATTCTCACGGCTTTTCATTAAGGATCGCCATGTGCCCTTTTAAAGAAGAAGGTGCATGACCCCCTTGATTTTTGGAAATGCAGGTACAATGTGCATAATATCAACTTAAGATTGGTAAATTGGTAGATTGTTATTTAGTGCCTTTTAGGGGTCCAGCTTCTCTACAAGACTAGGTGGGTTTCCAACAGCATATGAATAAACCACGCATTTCAGTTATTTTTGTGGTATATATGCAACTTGTGATTAGGGCTGATGGAATAGCATTTTAAGTATTTTATAAGCTTTTGTTTGTTTTGTGGTTCTTCCATTTATATTTCTTTTTTTAACTTTTTTTTTTTTTTTTTTTTTTTTTTTTTTTTTTTTTTTTTTTTTCCCCAGATAGGAACATTCCCAATAAATGCCTATTTTTCTAAAATCAGTTTTAGGGGGTTTTTCTCTTGGGTTGTCAATATACTCAGACTATTCAGTTTTCCTATGTTTTACATGTATTTGAAGTTTTGGTTCATTGTTTTATTTTCAAAATCACTTTTTGTGCTTTTGTTCTTTTCCATAGAAAAAAATTATTTCCCGATGAGCCACAAGCACTCACTCTTTCAGTAGGAATCAAATGCTGTACTTAAAGGTATTTCCCATAAAAATCATCACTGATGCTCATTGCTGCATGAGGCTTGGATCTGGTCCAAGTATTGTTCAGTGCTCTTCAAAGAAGTGATAATGGGAAGAATTTTCAGTGAGGACAGCATTGCCACAAAAAGCAAATAATCTTACATTTCTGGAAATAGCTGTCACTGAGATTTTCCAAAAACTCTAAGGTCAATTTTTGGTTAAACAGCCACAGACTTAGTAGCTTACTTAAATAAGCTAATCCTGATGTTACAGAAATTAGACAGTAATACTCGGAAGAGAATCTTTCATCCTTAGCAGAATTTATAGTATGGAAATTGCTGAACACTTCATAGTGTGCTAGTTTGTGACCTGGGGTTCAGAAGTACAAAAGAATTACAAAGATATATGATAATACAGGACAAAGATATATGATAATACAGGACAATAGTTTAATTTCTGAGGTTGTCTGAGGAGCTATAAAGTTAATATCTCATCTCTTCTTCCAGCACCTACTAACCTACAAGATCAAAAGAGTTCATGCTGTCCTAGAAAATAAGGAATTGCCTAACAGTTAGGGACATCATTCCCCAAATTATCTCTATGGGGAGAATATGGCTTAAAGAGATAACATATGTGATAGATCATACGGAGTTATAGTTCTTAGACTGGGCAATTAGGCAAGACCTGAGCTAAGCAGAGAGCTCCCAGTACTTTCAGCTATAGAGGTGACCTAGTTTTGTATCAGTGGATAATTTAACTCCTGGAATTCAATATTTTTTATGAACAGAATTCATGTAGAATTAGAAATATTTTGGCTCAGGACTCCAGCTTATATATGTATATCTGGATAGATCTACTTAAAGGAAGCAGCAGTTTGAATCTGACTATGTATCTTCATCTCGGCACCTGGTGTTCTGAAACTGTGTTTAAGTTAATAAGTAATCCTTTGTGTGAAGTTTCACTCACATTGATTTCAAGGTGTTTTGGATCCCAGCCAAATCAGTCATCCCTATACAGAAAGGGAATTCAATTCTAGACTGCAGGGCTGGAGTCACCACCTTGAGAGCTTGTGCAAAAGCACAAATAAATTGATCTTTGTTTGGGTGTATGTTTGCCTAGACTTAACACTACTGTATTTTGAGCTAACATCATCAGCAATTTACTGCAGCTGCTCTAGCTTGAGAGAAACCCAGTACTGTCACTGAGATTTTACAGTAGAGCTGTTCTAGAGATCTTAATGCTTCCCTGTATTAAAGTGCTTGTTATCTCTGTTAACTTTTATTTATCCCACATGTCATAATGCCCTAACATTAGGGTTAGGCTAACAGCGCAAAGGACATTTGGAGCCCACAATGTTGTTTTGTAGGCTTGCCTGGTAGGAACGTCAGGGCAAATCTTCAAAAAGCAATGTTCAAAAGAGAGGCTGTTAAAGAAGCCTGAAAAATGCAAATCCTATTTAAATAAGGAAATTATGTTCTTCAGTGGTCTCAATAAGACCAGCTTGAGCAAGTCAGGAATGCAAATGAAATCAAAAGATGTACAGTCTGGCTTGACTGGCAATAATACTCTATGTGTCGTGGAGAAACTGTAAATGATAATGAACCAGAATAGCTCAAAGTTTTGATGTGAAAGGGACCAGCAGGGTGTGATTTGGTTGAGGATACCATTGGCTCTGGACTGCGGAGTTTATTTGGGAAATGACCTATCCTGCCAGAAAGGTTTGTGAGTACAAGAAAAGCAAAGTCAGAAAGGAAAAAAATCCCTGACACTTATGCTTCTATAGCTACTGTATAAACAAGTCATTATACTATCATTTTTTTGTTGTTGTCCCAGGTTTTGTTGGTTTTCTTTTAAATATCTCTCTGTCTCATTCAGAATAAGCCTGCTGCTGTATTTATCCAGGCTACAGGGCCAGATGCATGAATTCCAACTCCCTCATCAAGAGTGTATAAAGCACTGAATGAGAATGGGAGGAATCAATCAAATAATGTGGGCAGATCTGGAATTTATCCTAATTTGCTACATACCCTTGCCTAATTGACGAAGAAAGAATGGCAGAGGATCAATTAGTACAAGAGAGTGCAAGTGAGACGGCTAAATATCTTTGAGGCAGTTTCTGCATTAATACAAACATCAACAATTACAATTCCTACTGTTTATTGTCTTTCATTGCTATCTATTATAATTGTACCCATTTCTAAATCAAAGACTTCATTGTGCTAGCCTGTATACCAGGTCCTATCCAGACACTTGATTTCCTGTAACATACACTATACACAACATTTGAGCAAAACAGCCACCAACAGTTTTGATGTACAAGGGCTAAAGGCTTGTTTCACTTGTAATAGAAGTGTTGTTACATGCCATTATGTGAGCAAAATCATTGGTATACAGTAATTGGAAAAGACAGCATATTAAGTGTTATTTCATTACTCAGTTTGTAGCCGTTTGTGATGATGTAATGTACTCAAGTATACTGGTCTAGTTTTGGGAGGGAAAAACTGTATTAGAAAAACAATCTTGGTAGTTATGTTTTCATAATGTTTTGGTAGCTCTGATCAAATTAAATCTTCTGTTGTTTCAGTATAATACTTGCACAAACACTTTTGCAGTAAATGTGAAGCTACTAAATATGTTTGCTTCTTTTGCCTAATTATGAAAAATGCAGGAAAAGAAAACCCACAAAAAGTAATGAGATGCATTAGAATTTCAAAGGCTCAGTCTGTATAGTTAAATAATAAGTGAAATAGTACATCACTTATGGCTATATCACTAATGGTTTTCAGTTCTACTAGGCTTCTAAACTAAAAAAAAAAAAAATAAATAGTATTAAGGTCCTGGAAATGTGAGTTTCATTGACTGAGGATTTGTTCCATGTTTGTTGGCTTGATTGTGTACTCTAAACTGGAAGAATACAGAAATATTCTGCACACTAGTTTTAAAATACTTGGTGGTAAATATGCTACTTTTTAACATGGCACAACGCAGTTATGCCTATTATGGAGGCATTCTGATTATTGTAAGTATCTTTAAAAAGATGTATATCAATTTATTCTAGCAGTAAATCCTAGATTTACTTAGATCTTCACAAGATCAATTGTACAGCTTTCCAAGAGGAATGAGTATTAAAGAGTTGATATCTCATACGGTGCCTGCAAAGATTAGAATAGCTTACCAGTGTACATCAAAGATTTATCCACCTTAAGCTCCAACAAGAGAAGTAGTTTTTTGGGTTTTTTTTCACACTTGCACATGCTATGCATGCGTAAATATGTAATGTTGAGCTGAGATGAAGGGGAGATGAGGTATATCTGATGCCAGCAAAGACAAATATACAAATGAGTAAAAGCTATTTTGTGGCATCTAGATGCCATTTTCATAGTTAACAAATGTAGGTAGAAGTGTTTCTGTCTTAATTCAGGAATGTTTATTTGACTATTCTTTATTTGACTGTCTTCCTCATCTTAAATGTAAAAATGACTACGTGATTAGATGAGAGATGGAAAGAGAATATATTTTCTATAAAGTAGTTTTATTATTTATTGCATTGTGCAGGGATTTAAATTAAATTTGCGGCTTAAGCATATTTAAAGAGTTACCAAACACAACCATCTGTAAGGATATTTAATATAAAATTGCTAACAGATTAGTTCATGGATTATTGTTAAGCTCGAGTAAATGGGGGACTTTCTCACTTTGGGAAAAGAATGCTGCTTGTAATAACAGAAATACACTGCTGACAACAGAGTTGGGCCCTTCTGCATTTTCATAACGATTTCTTCATTCTGAAGGTTTTCCCCAACCCTAGTATAAATGGGAAGATTCCAGCTGAGTTCACTGAGATGAGGCTGAGTCCCAAAGAGGGCTGACTTCCAGGACACTTTCAGAGCTGAGCTCATCATCAGAGGAAGTACATTTTTGAGAAAGATACCTGAATTACCATCTTCTATGGGGGCTTTTTCTGTGCTCAGCTCTGAGTCAAAGGCTTTCAAGAGCAATCATTTTTCAAGCTCAAGTTTGATATGAGGTACTATCAGTGCCATGGTCATTATGCTGAGATACAAACAGAAGTTTCTGTTCTAGGTCTCCCTAAGGGGCTATTAGAAAAATCAAGAGTAAGTGAGCACTTGACCAGTTTTCCTGCAGTTTCTCTGCATGAATCCTTCAATAATCTCTTTTCGAAAACATATTGAGATCTATGGTGTGAATGATGCATACAGAAGGATTTTATTTACTGAATTTACCATGAACTGTTTCATGGTCCATGAATTCAAATGCTGGGTTATGTTTTAGGCAGACAGTATTTCTGTACTATAAAATCTCAGAAATATCCTAAAGCCTACTACTGCATGTCTTATGGAAAAAAATATCCTGTTGATAGCTGTATAACAGTAGGCAACAGCTACTGCTACAGTCTATTTTCAGATTTACAGCATTGTTGTTAGTCATTAGGTTAATGGAAGTCTTGATATAGTGTCAGCCTGATATTTGACACAGGACCTGACAAAGAAGATTCTTGGATAAATGCAGCATCAAAAAACAGGGTGAGGGTGAAGGCGGAAGGACTATATTGTTTGCATGCGTTTTAGAAATTATATTTTCATCCCTAGAAAAAGCTAATTTTGAAAAACCAACCAAGCACAGCAGAAGACACAACCAGCCTCTCTACTATGACAACAGTTTAATCAGGAAAAAAAAAAAAAAATCCGAATGCAATTGTTTTATTCTAAATAATTATAACCGCTCTGTGTGAGCACTAGAATATTGATTGTTAGCAATGGCATGTATTGTGGTATGCTTTTGCACATCATACTGATTTCTTAGGATAGCTGGGCATGAATCAGTTTCTGGAAGAGTTATTTGCTCTCTATCTACCAGAAATGGAAGCTAGCCATAAGCTTAGGCAAACACTGCTGAACTCATATCATGACTCTCAGTGTCTTTCTCAAGGCTGTGGAAGAAGGCTGTCTTTGGATACACTTTGCTCTCATACAAAAATTCAGAATAAGGTCTGCACACATCATAAGGCATATTTTGATGTTTTAATACACACAGTGACGTTGAAACTTTGGAATTTGCCAGGCTGCCAGTGGCAAATTTCATATATATAATAAAAATGTGATTTGATTTAATTTAAATAAACTAATATTTTTGGCATTTCCCTCAATGTAAACTCTAAAATATAGAAGGCACTGATCGCTAGTGATTGCTAACAACAGCAACTGTTTGTGGCATCACTGTTATAGCAAATTTTCTCTCATTAGGTGACCCTGGCAACTGACAACATGTATGGTTTTAGCCCATCCATACTTGCTGAAGTAAGCTACATTATACTGAACTCCCTAAATTACAGTAACCCTTTAAGCTATATGCTCTATTGCGTTTGTCTTTCCATACCAAGGAAATAGGTTGAGCTAGTCTCTTTAGTGAAAAATATTTTATTTCTCCCCTTTCAGATTGCTTTACTGATACTGGTCATCATTTTAAATATTTCAGTTAGTGAAAGAAGACTGAATACTAAAAATCTGGGGGAAGCTACGCATCTGACTCAATATTATGCAGAGTATTGTAAAATTTACTGTTAAGATAACATTTTGCTTATGGAGCGTGATTGCTGTTTTCTTTTGAAACATCAAGATTTACGTAACATTTTAAGGAAAAAACACAAACAAAACCAACAAAAACACAAACCAAAACAAACAAACAAACAAACAAAACAAAAAATGTGTTTCCTTAAATGCTGCCTTCATTGAAATTGCAGAGAGAAGAAAAAGAAAATCATGATTCTTAAAAAAAGAAAAAAAAATCTTAATAGAAGTTACAGAGTGGAGACAGCTTATGGCTACCTGCCATTCCTAATGTAGAAGATCTACTTCACATACCTAGACTCTATTTTTAAGTTAAACATACAGCTTTTAATAGGGGCACAGTTGTCTTTACACAGTTATGGTTTTACTAGTGGATTTTCCATCAGCAGTTTATGAGTGTCTCAAATATATTTACTTTAATTTATTGCTGAGTATTTCTGGCAAATAACTTCTCACATATAAGTGGGTCATGGGCATTTTTTTGGCAACATACAATAGTGGAAATAAAAAAGGAGAGTTATGCTGCATTGTTTCTCTTGTCGAATGATGGGTTGCAAGGAATTGTCAGTGGTCTTTGGATAAGTAACTGTAACTGCTGGAATCATACTGTAGATGGTAATATCTGTAAGTTGAAAATTAGCAGTTATTATGTGATATCTGCTTAAAAGCTATCAATTTACCTTTCCTTCCAGGAAAAACTGCATGCTAAACTAATTGTAGAGCACAAATATAAGAAAGAAACTCAAATACAAAAGAAATACACTGATTATTTTAATGCCTCATGGCAATGTAAGTACACGACTAACAGTAAGACATATCAACACCCCCTCCCCAGAAAAAAACAAAACCCAAGCATACAGTATCTTTTTCATCTGAAGATTAAAAGAAAAAGCTCTAATTATACTGTTATCTTTTTAAAGATACTATATCAACCAAATCTTAAAAGTTATTTTCTTTTGTCATAGACAGTATCATAGGAGAAAGCAACTAAAACCCTGCGCTCAAACATCTTACATTGTCTTTGTTATGCAGTCTGTGTCCAAGACCATCCAGCCTCAAGATCATAGCAATTAATGATGCTGGCTTATTCGTGTGATTTCCTGCTGATAATTGTGGCACTCTCAAAAATAAATAATACCATTCAGCAGGATTTTAATTGAACTAGCTGCAATGCAGAACTGGAAGAAATTCTCAAGGGAAGCAGGATGGACAGCTCTAAGTAAAAGCACTCAGAATAGGCCAGGAGCTCTTGCACCAAGTCTTTGCACAGCCATAATAAACCCCTTCTGTATAACAATACAACTGATCTTTCTTAGAGAAACCCTTTTTCCCATTACCTTTTTAGCAGCCTGTGCTTTTCTCACTTAGCAAGCCTTGTCTCTCCCCACTTCATTTCCTTCTCTTCATTCACCATCCCTCATGCCTCTCACTTGGCTTTCACTTTTCAGATTCACAGCAGCATTTGCAGATGTGCCCTTCACATATCAGATTGTGTTCATTATGGGAAGTAACCTTCCAGCATTCTCCTGAGTGTGAATGCAGAAATGTAAGAATTCATTACAAAAAAGGAAAAACCCATGGGTGAAAAGAAAGTCATGTCCTTTTTTCATGCCTTGTTTTGTTGTTTGGCTTTGGTTTTGGTTTTTTCGTTTGTTTTTTGGTTGGTTGTTTTTTTTTTTCCATTTTTAAATAGAAATTGGATTGTGTAAGTATTTGAAATGCAGTAACTTCAAGCAAGAAAAATAAAGACAGTCTTAATAATGTTTCATTTAGTCTAACTTGACCTTTTTGAAAGAGATTTATGCTACACAGGACATGAAAACAAACCCTATGCAAATCAGGACCAAAAAAACCCAAACCCACCACATTAAAAATTCAGTTTCAGCTATTACTAAGTCAGATGGCTTAGTCTTGATATCTTGGCAACTTTCTGCTCATTTATATTCCACACTCAAAAACCATTGTAATTGCCGGTATCTTTTTTCTTATCAGGGAAGAAGGTTCATTTGTAACATCCTAACACAAGACAGAAGCAAGCAGAATATAAGAGCATGAGCTTGCCTGTCTGCATTGGAATCAGAGGCATACTGTAATGTTTTGACTATGTGTGTTTCATGGAGTACATTTGAAGCATTTAGGCAGGGAAATACTAATCATAATAATGACCCATAAATAACAGCAAGCATTAGGTTTTCCTTGTGAAAAAAGTTGCCATAGAATCATAGAATCATAGAATAGTTAGGGTTGGAAAGGACCTTAAGATTGTCTAGTTCCAACTCCCCTGCCATGGGCAGGGACATCTCACACTAATCCATGGCACCCAAGGCCTCATCCAACCTGGGCTTGAACACCACCAGGGATGGAGCATTCACAGCTTCCCTGGGCAACCAATTCCAGTGCCTCACCATCCTTAACAGTCAAGAACTTCTTCCTTATGTCCAATCCAAACTACCCCTGTTTAAGTTTTAACCAATTACCACTTGTCCTCTCACTAGTGAAGAGTCCATTCCCAGCATCCTTGTAGGCCCCCTTCAGATACTGGAAGGCTGCTATGAGGTCTCCACGCAGCCTCCTCTTCTCCAGGCTGAACAGCCCCAACTTTCTCAGCCTATCTGACTGGCCTGCAATTCCCTGGGCCATCCATTTTCCCCTTCTTGAAAATGGGGGTTATATTTCCTTTTTTCCAGTTGTCGGGAACTTCACCTGACTGCCATGATTTTTCAAATATGATGGACAGTGGCTTAGCAACTTCATTCGCCAGCTCCTTCAGGACCCACGGGTGGATTTCATCAGGTCCCATGGACTTGTGTACGTTTAGGTTTTTAAGATGGTCTTAAACTAGATCCTTTCCTACAGTGGGCCTAGGGTCTTCATTCTCACAGTCCCTGTATCCGCCTTCCAAGACTTGGGTGGTGCGGTCAGAGCCTTTGCCAGTGAAGACTGAGGCAAAGAAATCATTAAGAACCTCAGCTTTCTCCAAATCCTGGGTAGCCAGTTCTCCTGATAGCTTCCGGAGGGGGCCCACCTTGTCCCTAGTCTGTCTTTTATTCTCTACATACCTATAGAATCCCTTCCTGTTATCCTTAACATCCCTAGCCAAGTTTAATTCTAACTGGGCCTTAACTTTCCTAACCTGGTCCCTAGCTTCCCGGACAACATCTCTGTATTCTTTCCAGGCCATCTGTCCTTGCTTTCACCTTTTATAAGCCTCTCTTTTCCCTCTAAGTTTCCTGAGCAGCTCCCTATCCATCCAAAGAGGTCTCCTGGCCCTCCTGCTGTACTTTCTTCCAGTCAGGACGTAACATTCCTGATCTTGTAGCAGGTGATCCTTGAATATCAAGGATCAGTCTTGGCCCCCCTGCCCTCTAGGGCTATATCCCATGGAACCTTACTAAGCAGGTTCCTGAAGAGGCCAAAGTCTGCTCTCTTGAAGTCCAGGGCAGTGAGCTTGCTGCACGCTCTTCTCACTGTCCTGAGGATCTCGAATTCAACCATCTCATGATCACTGCAACCAAGGCTGCCCTGGAGCGTCACATTTCCAATGAGCCCTTCCCTGTTGGTGAGCACGAGGTCAAGCATGGCACCTCTCCTTGTCGGCTCCTCTATTACTTGCAGAAGGAATTTGCCTTCCAAGCAATCAAGGAACCTCCTGGATTGCTTGTGCTGGGCCGTACTGTCCCTCCAACAGATGTCGGGGTGGTTGGAGTCCCCCATGAGAACAAGGACCTGCGAGTGTGTGGCTGATCCTATCTGTATGTAGAGTGCTTCATCCACAGATTCCTCTTGATCAGGCAGTCTGTAACAGATCCCCACAATAATGTCACCCATCGCTGCTCTCCCTTTAACCTTGACCCACAAACTCTCTGTTGGCTGCTCACCCGTCCCCAGACAGAGTTCCATACTCTCCAGCCTATCCCTAACATAAATAGCAACTCCCCCTCCCCGCCTGCCAGGCCTATCTTTTCTAAAGAGCCTGTAACCTTCCATTCCAGCACTCCATTCATAGGAGCCATCCCACCATGTTTCTGTCATGCCTACTATATCATACCCCTGTAGACATGCACACATCTCTAATTACAGTATCACAGTATCACAGTATGTTAGAGATTGGAAGGGACCTCAAAAGATCATCTAGTCCAATCCCCCTGCCAGAGCAGGAACACCTAGATAAGGTTACACAGGAATGTGTCCAGGCGGGTTTTGAATGTCTCCAGAGAAGGAGACTCCACAACCTCCCTGGGCAGCCTGTTCCAGTGTTCTGTCACCCTCACTGAGAAGAAGTTTCTTCTCAAGTTGAAGTGGAACCTCTTGTGTTCCAGTTTATACCCATTACCCCTTGTCTTATCATTGTTTGCCATTGAGAAGAGCCTGGCTCCATCCTCATGACACTCCCCCTTTATATATTTATATACACTAATAAGGTCCCCCCGCAGTCTCCTCTTCTCCAAACTATAGAGACCCTTGTTTGTTCCCCATGCTATGGGCGTTTAGAGGCATCTGAGTCGAGCTCCAAATGAAGCTGGCTCATTGGCTGGAGCGGCTGGAATATCTCTACATTGCTCCAAGCATTTATTATAGGTGCTGGCAACTGACTGGGTGTGTTGGGATGGAATGATGCCCCCCTCCCCCAACACATTGAGTTTAAAGCATCCTTGACCAGTCTGGCAAGCCTCTTACCAAAACCACTCTTTCCTTTCTTTATCAGAGCAGCTCCACCAGCCCCCAGTAGACTTGGCCTACAAACTGGGGTCCCGTGTTCAAGACACCCAAACCCCTGACTATGGCACCACCCTTTTAACCATTTATTAACCTGGCCAATCCTCTTAGCCTTTTTGGGGTCCTCCCCTTTATCCTATGTACCGTGAGAATATGTACCACATGTAGCAAATGGAGCATCTGATGTACTGAGTGGCCTGGGCTACCCTGTGTACTGATCTAAAGCAGAGTGAGAACCAGGTAGAAAGGTTTATATGCTGCTGCCGTGTTGTTGTCATAACTGTAGATCTGAATTTTGCTCTGCTCAGGGAAAAGGTACAAGATGCATAATTACTCATTACCCATTCACCTCTGGAGCACTTTAAGTTTCTTCCCTCAGCTATCTATGCCCTGCTAACCACTCCTGTCCTACACTAGACTTGATGGAACATCTTTCTTGAATATGTATCACTTAAATCCAAGAAAAAGCAGACAGCTGAGCTTAGACCTTCATGTGTTTTATGCACAGATAAGATATGAACAAGTATAACTGAGAGATAGACTATATACAGATTTGCAGTTCTGTTTAAAAAAATACAGAGGCCTACGTCGACATGCTTTTGTTCTGTCAAAAGTGCTTTTTTCTTCAGTTTAAATGTAGCTGTAATCAAGGGATACTTGGACAGATGAGAATATGAGCTTGCTGCATGTCTTGCACTGGTTTGCCTAAATATGTTGATATCTCAAATTAAACCCGTATAACTGTGAATATAGACAAGCCCCAAAACTGATGTTAAAGCCAAGTAAACTGAAATGTTGAAATGTTCCAGTATTCAGATTAAAATTAGTTATATCATTTACACCTGTCAATTTAAGGAAACAAATTAAACTGATATAATTTCAGCTTAAATCAGAATGAGAGTTTCCACACATGGTTTTACAGTGAATTAATTAAAGGTCTGTCTACATGGAAATTTGACCAGAACAGCTTTCTGTTAAGAATGTGTCTCTTTGTAGATACTCATTCCAGAAATGCCTGTTTGGTTTTGGTTTTCCCTTGTTTGGTTTAACACACTCTTAAATGAGGAAATCTGTTCTTCAGGTTATTTGGAAATACCTTATTTAAAATAATAAAAAAAAAAAAGATTCCCAAGTAGACAAAACCCTTAATGCATTTAAAATGTCACACTGTCAGTTAATTCAGGGTGTAAACCAAGCCCTGGGGTGTTTTTTAGCTTCCATATCTATCTATCTTCCATATCCAGACTTTGAACATGGAAAAATATTTCAATTGTGATTCAAAATCCTTTCACAGAGAGGAAAGTATAATTTGTCATGTTGGGCTGGCTTATTTACTGTATATGTAAGCTCTACTTATCACTTTGAATAACACTGATAGGTTTAATTCCAGACCCCAAGAATGAGGCAGTGGTTTTTCTCTTTCCAGTTCAGTTGCTCAATACTGTCATGTGACAAGTGTGCTGAACTTGAAAGGCAAACTGCAGGGCATCACAAGGTCTAGGAAATTACAGCTGAAGACTTAGAACCACTCTTTTGGCAAGAAAATTCTTGTAGTAAATTCCACGTATACTTTTGGAAGCTTTTTAGATACAAGTAGTCACAAGGAATTTCTGGCTGAATGTGAGGATTTTTAATAGCTGAGGCTGGTTACAAACCAACTGTGATGGAATGTCAAATTAAAGATGATAGTCAGAAATGATAGACTGATATCAAAAACCACCTCCTCAAATGATAAATTCTTGCAGTCAGGGTAAGATTTTCAGTGTATCACATAGTTTTTACCAGATGAGCTTAAGAGTGAGTCAGAGTAAAGTTTCATCAAGCTCAGCATTCTGTTTTTGGCAGCAGGTAGTAGGGGATGCCTACAGAAAAGCACAGGAATGAGGCAAACATGGTTTTCCAAGAGTACGTCTTAGGAGCATGTTAGTATTCCTGCAGCATCCAGCAGCTTGTGTCTTAGGTTCTTGCTGAAGCAGAAATGATTTCTTAGGACTGAGTTGCTTTTATTGGATTTTTGTTACACAAATGTGTCTCTCTGAACCCATGTCAACCTTCAGCATTCGTAACCTGCAGGAAGGAGTGTTACATCTTTAGTAAACTTTACATGATAAACCACTGTCTTTGTTTTGAACCTGTCACCACCTAGTTCACCCAGTTCTTTTGTTAAAAAAGACCTTTGCCCCAATCCCCATGGCTGCAGTGCATCGGCATCCAAACTCAGCATATTGATTTAGATCTACTCAGTTTAGGGTAAAATTCAAAGTAGCATCAGAGCCATCAAGTTATCTTCCTAACTTTATGAGAGATAATTGAAAAAAAAAAACCACTTAGCTGTATGAATACCACATTCATTTGGGTTTTCTAGCAAAAACATTCCCCAGTGAGTTAAGGGTTTATTTCTCTGCCTGAAGTACTGGCACTATGACTTGGTTGACTTTGTGAATGCTTGTTTAGCAGAGGTTATCTTTTCTGAGGTCAGAAAAGCATCAAGACCTCTCTCTTCTCAGAAACACAATATACAAAGACAAATTGCTGCATTTTACAAAAGAAAGAAAAAAGTCCCAGTCCAGAGATGGTAGAATGCTCTAGCAAGGAAGTATTCTGGGATGCAGGTCTTTTCATGGTCCAGTTACCTTCTGGCCTCCACATTGCCTAATAGAAAGCAGTAAATCCTCTTATAGCTGTTGTCTGGATTGTGTTGCCCTGTTCCTTTTGTACCTTAAGTGAGATACAAACTGTGAACTTTTCCATGGGACATTTTGTCTGAGGTAGCAGGGACAAGACCAGCCAGCATATGTATTTGAGCTGTTTGAGCAAGAAAAGGAGCAAGTTTAAAAAAGCCTATGTAGATACATGTGGATTCAGACTGCTTGCCACTCTGAACATGTCATTTCAGTCACTGGGCTGGCTTTTTTGTTGCTTTTAAGTTAGTTTCCAGCCAGTGAGCTCATCTGCCTCATCCTGCAGCCAAACAATCAGGATTGATAACACAAAAAAAGGGAGGAAAAATTAGAGAAGACAAAATGGAGGTAGAAGGAAGGTCCCTGATGAATCCTATCCTGCCTGCGTCACAGAGACCCTACTGTCATTTTACTGTTTTGAAAGCATATCCTAAAACTGTTTAGACACCCCAGTAACACTTGTGTGAATCTCTCAGCAGTTAGGCATGCATTTTAACAAGCTTCTGGCCTTGGGTTAAAGATTTTAAAAGCTAGAGAAGCCACTATAGTCCAGGAAATATCAGTCCAGATGTTATTTGCATTCAGTGTTAAAAAGTTGTGTCTATTTTTGTAGCCCAGACATTTCTGACTTCATTTTCCAAAGGTGAAATCTCATTACACCTGTTTTTGTTCGGCTAAGAACCAGCTATAGCCTGGCATCCTTTGCTTTTTAGGGGTAGCAATAATCAACTTAGCAGCTCTTGGATAAATGACTAGCAAACCCCTTAAACTTCTGAGTCTTTCATTATACAATCAACTTTCTGGAATCAGTAGCGTCTTTGTAGCTCCTTTCTGAACCACCTATGTTTACATCATTTTTTCTGCCATATGGACACAACACATTGCATTGCAATATCTTCATGGGGGGGTATCAATGTCACCTGCCTATTTGATATTCTGTCTTTATGCTTGCATCAAAGCTGCTTTACCCTGTTAGCTACAGCATCACACAGAGAGCTCACGTTAAGCTGCTTTGCCCACCACAACAGTTTTGAGCATTCCAGCATTTCAAGTACTGCCTGCCAGTCTGCATTCATGACCTACCCACTTCTTTTCACAAGGGTGCATCTTTTCATTCATTTCAGATGCAAACAACTGCTCAAGGAATTACCAAATTTCTTCATAGAAATTAATCATTCTCATTACTTACTACACCACTCATTCCTGTCATCTGTAAATCTTACTAACAACTATACTCTCTCAAGACTACAGATAAGGATATTGTATAGCATTTGGTCAAGAACAGATTGCACTGGGACTAGCTTCATAGTATGATGATTCATTATTACATTTTTTTGAGATCTGTCAATTAAGTAAAATTTAATTAGAGAAAGTTTTTAACTAGAGCTGAATGGGAAATGATTTTTCCATACTGCAAAATCTTCAGTATTTCATGTTTTTTCTCTTTTCCTGGTATAGATCAAGATGCTGAAATCTCAAATTTTGGGGGGATGGGAGTGAGAGGGAAAGAAAGAAAGAAATAAGGTGAAAACTGGGTAAATAAAATTCTTCTAGTAAGATAGTTTTTATACTTACAAGGATTTTTATTGTAAAATTACTTCCCTTATATTTCTGAGCAACAATCAAAATGCCTGCAAAACAGAATCTTCCACTGAAACATAGTGAAATGCAGGAAAAAACAGAGATAACATCAAAGCTTAAAAATAACTAATCAAAAGAATCTCTCCCCTGCATAAAGGCTGTAGTTTTGGCAAGCTGTCACTTACCAAACTGAGTTCATTTTAGTCCATTTAAGAAAACTTCACTGGTTTTGTATAGTGATAATTTGGTTATCAGAATCTCATACAGTACTACATCAAACATCTGAGAGACATCAGGGACTTAGAAGTTCAGAGAAGTGGTCAGATACCTAATGTGTCATTTACAACCTATAGTTCAGGGCAGGAGTCCACTTGAATTCAACCTACCTTTCCAAATCCTCCAGGATCCCCTGAAATGCACTCCTTGTCCAACTTGAGCAGTTTGGTGTTCAAACAGCAAGCAGTATTTAGCCTAAACAGAAACAAATAAATAAAGAAAAAAAAACCTCACACAAAACCCCCAAAACACAAATAAAAACCCCTAATGGTTTTTATTCAGACAGTAACTAACTTGCTTGGATGGCACTGAACTCATCACAATAATGGTGCCTTGTGGACAGCTTCTTGAATGCAGTCTAATCAGTTGCTCTCGTCATGAAGACAGGAGAGAGACAGAAATGTCATTGCTTCTGCATATGTTCAAGCATTACTATAGTTTGTTTATATTGGTACATCTATAATACTAAATAAAGAGTAGCAGGGACTTAAGTGTGAATCTTGGATCTCCTATCATCTATCTACACTGCTTATATATTTTTACTTCACTCCTCATTGGTTTTGGACCTCTTCGGTTAGTTTTCTCCCACATCCAGGCACAGCACTGGTGATAATTCACACCAGAGCATGCTCTCCAAAGGCAGTGTGGATGAGACAGTCTCCCTTGCTATAGCTCTCTCTGCCCACGCATGGTCCTTCAGCATATTCCACCTGGCTTTGACTGTGAAACAGCCTCAGATGCCATTTGCCATGGGCTAAAGTACATGACATACCTTCACAGAGGAATCAAAGCGAAGTAATTCTCTTTTCCTCCCTTGCTTCCTCTGTTGTCAGGGGACTGAGAAGGCTCTTCCAAGGCAAGAGGAATTCCCATTGTGACTCACCCTGATAAAGCTTCTTACCTCTTTGAAAAGCACAATTCATAGAACCACAGAATTGTAGAATACGAGGTTGGAAGGGGACCTCAAGGATAATCTGGTTCAAACTTTCATGGCAAAAGCACAGTATAGACAAGATGTCCCAGCACCCTGTGCAGCTGAACCTTAAGTGTCCAACGTTGGGGAATCCACCACTTCCCTGGGGAGAGTATTCCAATGCCTCATATTTTTAATGGCTAAAATTTTTAAATTAAAAATTATGGCGTTTATCCTCAGAAGGCTACTGGAGATCACCCTTTTTCCATCTCTTCCTTTGAATTTCAAGCGCACTTACTTTTCAACAAAATTTTATTTAACGTTTCCAAAATCAGTGTGTGGTATTTCGGATTCCTACTGATAAGAATTCAGCTTTCCCATAAACCCTACCTGTGCCTTGAAAATTTGATCTACAGAGCTAAGACCCTAACTTTCTGTCATTTTTGTCCTGAGCAACACTCCTAAATCTTGTTTTGAATTACAGACCAGCTATTGTGCCAACACTTATCTTTGACAACCATACTTGCAGTATCATAAAAAACCCCAATATCTAGTTTGTCTGACAAGACCTTTTTTCTACCAAAACCATCCACCTAGTTCTATTTACACTGATTGGGATACTACACTGTAACTCTTTATGCATCCCATACCAATTTTCTAGTGATTATGTCCAAGATTACTGCTGGGATTAAAATCATAATGTTACTTAGTCACTATTTTTTAAGCTAGTTTAACATTTCTGTGTAGACAAGGACTAGAACAAATTATATTATTGTAAGCTGGTTGTAGCTAGATTTAAAAACCAAATCCAAAAATCATTCACAGCTTTGCATAAATCAAAACAGTTCTCATTCTTTCCTTGAATTTCTCTTAAAAATGAAAAACACTCTCCATGCATGAAAAAACTAATTCTTGCATGCAAATGCTCCCGAGAGCTGATTATTCCAAATGGATCCACAAAGCAGGAGAGGATAGCTCTGGCTCAAACATGAGAAAAGCAGAGTATGCTGGTGTATGTTCTGGACACACCTTGGACACATTTGAAATGCTGCTTAACCCATAGGTTTGAGATATTGTGAGCAGCAGAATAGAAACATTCAAAGCCTGGTTTTGAAACTGTTAAAATCCAATGATGAAATTTGCTGCTTTAAATTCAATGGCATTAAACTAGGTATTAATTAGTTTAGTTCAGTAAAACTGAAAGAAACTCCTCCTCCTCTGCCCCATACTATCTAGTTACAGTGTTGTCCCAGGATACCAGTGTATCATATAGCCATGAATGTATGTACCCTCACAATACGCCTATACGGTAGGGAGATATTAATACCCTCATTCTACAGATTATTAAATAAAGCGTGTGGAAACCTATTTCATATCCCTTAATAGACTTTCTGGCTAGTAATCTATAATATGTCTACTGTAAATGTTATATATTTTATGCCTTCATGCCTTCATGCAAGTTTATGGCTCTTACTTGACTCCAAATATTCTATCAGGACAGGTTTAGGCAAGAAGCATCCATCATCAGGAAATTGGTATACTTCCCAAATACAACCAGGCAAGTGGAACAGCAATATGCTGAGCTATATTAGAACCAGAAGAGAGTCAAAGTTTCTGTCTATTGCAACTTTCTAGGAATTACTTATTCACCATCTCAAAGAATGGAAACAAGGGAAGTCTTGCTTCTCCTAGCAAATATCTGGACCAGAAAGTAAATTTCCAAAATTTTTGAAAAGGATGGATAATTTCCAGCATTCTTGACCTTTCCCAGCTAAACTGGGACTTCTGGTGAGAAAGTGCCCTCAGAAACTTAATATGCTCAGGCTGAGTGAGAAACCTTAAACATAAACAAAGTCTGTCTGCAGAACATGGAGATTTTCATAAACTGATTTACAGCATTAACAACCGGTGTGTGTGCAGAGCTTTTGCATGAATACAGCTCAAACAGGAAATGTTCCAATGAATCTAACACAAAAAGGACAGAGAGACAAAGAAGTGAGATATCTCTCATCCAGCAAGTAATGCCAGGTGTAGTGGCTGGCAGAAAAACACTGTCATCTCCTTCCATGTCTGATGCACATGACTTTTTAGTGTGTGTTGAATGACAGAAGAGCCATGACTATGTACCAGGGCTTCATGTAAGGCGTGTTTCGGCCATAAGTGGGGCAGAATACAAATGAGATGCTGTCTGGTGCACTTTATCTAGCCCTAGATGCCTGCTGTTGCGGAATGCTGCTGTCACTTCACTGAATATCTAACTGTCTAAGGATTAATAGAAAATGTGGCAGAGAGCAAGGAGTCCCCATCAACAGAAATATTGAAGAAAAAGAATCTGACCTGAAAAATCTACCTAAGGACTAGTCAGAAAAACCTTGCAGACAGTTAAGTTACCAGACAGTGTTGTCCTCTTGGATAGGTTTTTATTGTTTCCTTTGCTGTTTGTGTTAGCTACTGTTGCAGACCATTTCTTCCACTGTACATGACGGTCTATTGAAATCATAGCACTGAGTTTGTGACACCGCAATTATTTCCATGGCAACTGGCTACTGTCAAACAGAGAGGCACTGCGAAGACGGCAGTGCGGGAGTGATACAATCAGCAATTTTAGTCTGGCCAGCAAACTCCAACTTGCTGGAGAGGGCACATAGTGACAAGAAGGCCAATACATGAAGCCCTGCCTAATCAGACCTGCTTGTAATGAAAGTAGTAATAATGGTCTTCAGTCATCTGCAGCTAATGAATACTCCATCAACATCCTTCAAACAATAATATATTAAAAAAAAAAAAACCACAACCCCCCCCCAAAAAAAAAAAACAACAACCAAAAAAAACCCCCCAAAACAATAAAAAACCTTGCAGCAACAATAGCAAGCCCTAACAAGGCAAATTTTGGGTTCCAGTCCATCAAAATGCAAGTATGGGGAAATCACCTTTCTGCACTTATGGCATGTACCAGTCAACAGCAATTCAGTTGGAGACAGATGTAAATAAAATCAATTGACTTTCTGTCCATTCCAGAATGAATTCTGATCATTCTGAATGAGAAAGTGCCATGCCAGGCTTTTGTAAAATACATTGAATGTCCTTCACATAATACAGGAAATCCACATTTTAGTTTTTACTTTTGATATCTTTTTTTTTCCCTTATACATTGTCTCTTTAGTGGTGCTCTCTATTACAACCATTTGAAAAAGAAACATGAAATAGACCATAAACATAAGTAAATGTCAATGGAAATATAAGAACCGTCACACACAGCTTCATAGCCACTTGAATGAGGAAAGTACATAATTGAGAGAAATGTGATTCACTTGTATATATATATAATCAATTACCAAAGACTATCAAATAAGATAGCAAAAATTATGCTCTTATTTCTTCTAGATATGTTATGCAAGTGCCAGCTCCACCTTCAGGTCCCCCATGCACCCTTCCTTAGGAGTGGTGACAGTGTAAACTACTCAAAGCCAAGTATGCGAGCTATGGTTTATCTATTAGTACCCTTCCAGTGTTATGTAAAACATGCAGTGGTGCTTGATGTTTATGAGCTTGAGAGTTGCTGGTTTTGCTTTTGGTTTTTTTTATTTCTGTAAACTGCCAGAAAGCCTCCTAATCATTACACCTTAAACGCTATACTTGGTGTGTTAACAACAAATTCTTTTATCTGGAACTTAACTCTGCTTGTGCAGTTTCTGCATGTCCTTTGTGCTGTGTGACAAGCAAAGAAAAAAAAAAAGACACAGAAACTATCTTGGTAATCAAGATCCTCAGCAGGTGTAAGCAGGTGTCATAGCTGAAGTTATGCTGGTTTACACCAGAGGAGGTTGGAGCCTTTTGACCCTTACATTTTTCTTAGCGGATCTCTGTCATCCCAGTGTAATCTAGAGGCTCTTCTTCTATCCCTTTGTCTTCCAGGAAATGTCTGAAATGAGCATTGTACTCTCTGGAGACAGAGAAAAGACTTTTCATCATCCAAAGCCATGTCAGGTAACTGATTATCTGAGTGTGTATGCTTACGCTGACTTGCCTCCATCACTCACAGCAAACATGAGGACAAATGCTGATTGCAGTTCACTGCTCTTTCCTGCTTGCAACTGCTGGTAATTCTGAATTTAGCTGATATTTCTAGATTAGCTGTACTCCAGTGCACATAGCTAAGCCTCACTAATATGAGGTGAAACTTGGAATATTTGGAATGCTGTTGATTAATTTCAGCTAGGATCTTGTGAAGTTTCAGATTTTTAATTTCTCTTTGATATCAGATTAAAGAATGCTTAATTGCCTTTCCTGGCAGGACTGGATTGTCTTTCTCCCATGACTGTAGGCTTTTTTGCTTTTTGACTGCCCACTGATGAACTTACAAAATGTGTTTGCTAGATTTAAAAAATAAATAGCATTACAACTCTAATTCCTGTTTTCTTTGAATACATCTCCTCAGTAAAATGATGTACAAAGTACCATTTGTTATTTTAAAAACATGGCTTTTCATAAGGCTCCTGTCATAAATAGGACATTTAGTATTGGATTCATTGTTAAACCAGACGGCATGTAGAGCTGGCAGCAATTTGCAGTAAGGCACACAGCCTGTTTTATCAATGAGTTCACAAACAATCAATAAAAGCTTGGGAAGAAAAGCACTCCTTCTTGCCCAAATGGCAACAGAGATTCATCACAGGAGTTTTATCTTTGGATATGACTGTGCTGCTTTCATCTCAAGCAGCTACTAAAACAAAAACCCTTTCAAAGAGTCACATTGGCAGGTGATGACAGTGAAAGTTGAAAGGGTTGTTTGGAAGGTTTTATTTTGACTACACTACACTGAGAGATAGGAGCTGTGTTTTAAACAGCTCATTCTTGGAAATGTCTTGGTGTGTTCAATTAATGGCAGCACAAGATTCCACAGAAAATATAACAGATTCTTAGTAGTTCCAGCAAGCACTGTTTCCAGCAAGGTTTTCCTCTCAGGTGCATTCTTTGTATACCCAGTTTCTTATGGGTCTTCTTTTTTAAGAGGACCATAGTTTATTTCTGCATCCATTATTCTGGTTATTATTTGAAGGAGTTTCAGATCCAGTGACATTCCTTTGAAAACATCAGAATCTGACAAATCTTTCCCCTATTAAATCTTCAGAATCATCTATTTCACACCTGCTCCTATTCACAGGACAGAAATAAGCAAAATGCCTTAGGAAAAGCAAAGTAGTTTTGTCTTTAAAAGCCTGAAACCGTCAAAATCTGTGAGGCATTTTGATAGAGTGACACTAGATATAAATCAGATGAGTGTGAATTCAAGCTGACTGCCACAACCAGGTTCACTGACCAGTCACTGGGAAAACTGCAGCCATACCCACAAGCTTGAGAGCTGAAGCCTGAGCAGGACAGCCCACACACAGTCAAGAGATAATCACAGGAACATGTCCTCATTACTGCGGTCCAGAAAATCAAGATGGAGATAAGTAAAGTGCACTCAAAAGGAGCAATAGAAATCACTAAGATCCTTCCTTGGCATGACAGTTTGTCTTAAGGTTGGACTCACCATTTTTACCATATGAAAGGAAAGATATACAAGGAAATTTCACAAGGATATGAGATACACAGTCTTGCACAACGTCCTTGTTCAGAGTAGACCAAACACCCAAGGGCTGATGGAGGGTGCTGAGAAGCAGAAAATGATGAAATGTATTGAATTTAATTAGAAAATTGTTCAAAGGTAGAAATGTTTTGAAAATTGCCATGAGAATCCCCGATGAGTTTTTGAACAAATAGATGTATTCAAAAATTCTGGATAGAAAACAAATTCTTCTTTTCACTAGAAGTTTCAACCATTTCAAATTTAAAAAGATATTTTTAGTTCATGTTATTAACAAAGTGCTTTCCTTCACTCTAGTTTTCAGTTAGATATTTTTCCTGTGTTTTCTTGTTCAATCAGAAAGAATGGAATGAATTTTTAAGATTGAGCAAAATATAATTATTCATTTCTTCTAAAAGTCCATTCAAATTATGTTTCACATTTTGACTAGAGACTGATAGGTTTTATTGAAATTACAGTTCTCTATAAAAATTATTGCAGACTATTCTGGAAGAATTTTGGGTTTTTTCCTTTTCCTGGCAACAGATTCTGCCTGTCACTTGCAGCACTGGGGTTCCTTGTGCCTTTTTACTAACTCTCACCATTGACATGCTATTATTACTTATGCAAATCACTTAGCTAACTTCTACTTTATTATCTTCTTAGTAAAATAGCAATAATTTCCTAGGTCAGAGAAGATTTCTGAAGGATTTTTAATAGGTACTTAGAACACAGAGAGCATGGCTTCTCCTGCACGAACACAAAATTTATGCAATTATATTTGGGTTTTGGCATTATTCTTGATGCAGTCCTTACTAACACAGATAAGAATCAGACCTTTACAGTGGTAATCACTACCATATTTATTAGCAAATTCACTCCCAAACCTCCCAATTACAGCTAGTGTTTGTGTTCTTAATATCTGAGCCCAGAGCAGTGCATATTCTCCCATATGAATCTGGGCTTTCAAGTCTATACAAACTTGGTGCTTTTTAACGTTTGTGAACCATATAAAACAAGCTTGGTTGAATTTTAGTTTGATCCTAACACAGGTTTAAGAAGGCCCCAAAGGAGATTTAGTATAAAACTGACAAATCTTTCACAATGCTCAAGATGTATTTTTCCTTCCATTTTTGTACCTGTTGGTACAGTATAATTGCAATCCTTCCTCCCTGAAGGATAAATCAGAAGATCATGACAGTACAATTGGAAGCAGTCAGGCATCTTCCACAGATTGATATGTTTTGCTTCACTCACTCTAGTCCCCCTGCTGCTTTCCTCCTTTTATCTCCAGATTTTCTTAGTCTGATTGCTTCAGACCATACATTGTGAGTGAATGATGTCAATGGCATGCTTCATGCATAGAAACCTTGTAGCAGTCCGTGAAGTACAATTTGACAACACTCAGGTTTTTCTCCATGCCCTATCTGGTGAAAGACAAAATAATCATACTAGCCACTCCTTGAAGCTTGAAGTGCCAGAAGTAAAATGCATGTTTGTCTGAAGACTTCAAAAACTGTATGAATCTTTTAAATCATATAAGGTCCTTTTGAAGAGTACTGTTAAAATGAGTTTGTAGAACTGCATCTTCTTATTCAGCAAATTAATTCCCCTAGTACATTAAATAACAAAACAGTATGTTGCAGGTAATCATGAGTCATCAAGTTATTGTATAATATAAAATTGCTTGTAGACAAATATCTTTGCAAGACGACCCCATATAAATAACATTCATTAGCTTAAACAATAATTAAAATTATTGTGTGTGACATGTACAGATTATCTGATCAAAAGAAACCCACAAAGCAGCAATCCTTGCTTATTATTAATGTGTATTCAGTAGTGATGGAGTAGATGAACATTGACTTTTAAATAGGATAGCCAGTATTTGGCCTTAGAAGATGAGTGGTTTTCTTTTAATTTCTACATTTTTAAATTTCTTGATTGCTTTATTTTTTTTTCCATCTTTTGCATAACACTCATAATTAGTAATGGTCAGGCAGCTCAGTGTGAGTAACTAGAAAGCAGTAAGAAAATGACAAGTGTGGTCAAAGGTATGGAGCATTTCAAGCAATTCAGTAGGGCAATATGCCTTAACATGAAAAATAGCTGATGAATAAATTGCTGAAGATCTTGAAAATCTCAATGTATGAAGAATATGAATAGGAAATCATTTTTTATTTCTTCTCCAAAACAGGGATTAGGATGCTTCAAATGAAGGTAGTGCATAGTTTCAAAATGATAAAGGAAACCCAGTTTCCAGACCACATGAGGTTGAGATGTAGAGTCCTGGAAAGTTAACAGGTTAGAATTATGAGGAAAAAGGAGTAAATCTGTTAAAGATGTACTTTCAGTCCAGGAAGACCTGAAACTGTGAGAATTCAGCATTCCTAAGAAATGTGTCACAACCTGTGCATCTATAATTGTTAACTGTCAGGGGACAAATCCTGAGCTAGTTGAAGCTGTGCTCATACTCAGTAGACCAGTCATATACTCTTTTACATACCTGCTTACTTCATTACTAAACCCTTCATCATGATCCTTTAGACAGTCGGAAGTTGTTACGACACTGTTAGGCACGTGTTAAGAGACTTTGTGAAAACTGGCCCATTGTGTTCCTCCTGTCTGTAATTAGTCCCCTTTCAGAAGCTGAGCAGAAGTGTCAAAAATTGTTGTTTCCTGATTATACAGATCAGTAAAGTTCCAATTCAATTTAGATATGTATTAAGGAGCCTCAGTGTGTACAAAAAACATATACTTCTTAGTAGTCCTGCAGTGGAGAATGGTTAAGCATCATTGAGTAAAACATAGTTAGGGAGAATGGAAAATAGCAGGTGTATATATTATCTTTTTACTGAACGTAATCACACAGCTGATTCACAGCAGACTGTAGCAGAAGTGGCTCTTTCAGAGGCACTGAGGATGGAAACAGCGGGAAAGTGTTTTTTAAGAGAAAGTCAAGAAAGATAACCTTTGCTGAAAAGTCACTACAAGCAAAAAAACAGGGAAAGAGGAACAAGATGTGACAAGTTCAGATCATGTGCAACTTTATAAGAAGTTGAATTGCTTTTCTACGGCATTTTATGGACATGAGTGTATCTTTATCAACAGACTATAGGAGATGCCAGAGAAACAGCAGTATCTAGAATGATCCAACATCTACTGAAATCAAAATCAAGATCACTTGATTTCTTTCAGTGGAATAAGAGGTCTTTGCTAGAACCATTGATATCTGCCTGACTTTTGTATTTAGGTTAATTAACAGTGAAGTACACCTTGGTTAGTCATCCAAATAATTATGTACATACATAAGCAATCCTGTCTTTAAAAAAGAGGGGAGAGAGCAGCTAAATATAAGTAAAATATTAAATTCTCATTAATTCTTACAAACCACACAGTAAAGATAAAATCCCAGGTACTAATAATCACTGTTACTAGCACCTTAGTCTAAAACTTATTCATTTCCAGGCACCTGTTGCAGACAAGAAAAATATGGTTGATACCTTTTTTCTGTGTCCAACAATCTGTTAAGATCTAAGTACCATGAAGAGGTTGAAAAATTTCATTCCCTGACCTGTGCTAACAAACTTGCTAAATTTACTCACTAATATAATGAAATTGAATAAAAGATCACCCACCCATGTTAATCTTATACAGCATATCAGTGCCAGGGAAGAGCAGAGTCAATGTTGATTTGCGCTTAAGATAATGAAATTTGAAAGTCTAGAAATGATAGGGTTGTTTATAGCAAGTTCATCTCTGCAAAATAATTGCATCCAAGTTCCCATAAACATAAAAGAGAGACATTCTGCTGCAGCTGGTTGAAAGGATGGTTTGATTAAGGAATACAGATAACATTTACAGCTTCAGAAGTACTTCAAAGGGCTATCAGGAAAATCAGGGAATTTTAAAAACGAAATACAATTTCCAAACTTAAAAGCATTATTTTTCCTCAGACATCTAATTTAGATTATATACCAGAAGCCTATAATAAACCTCCCACAAAGAAATAATAACACACTGTATATACTATGGTTGTTCAACACCCCATTTAAATACAATTACTTGCCCCTTGCCAGAAGCCAGGAAGCATTTTTTTCCATAGCAACAGTAAAAGAAAAGTCAGTATAATTTCTGCAGGAAAGCCTGCCCTCAAGAAGGATTCAGGATTATATTGTGGATTACAAGCTTCTGAGATATAGTACTTCCAAGCTAAAACTCAGCTTGATCACGCCTCTCCTTCCCATGGGATTAATTCCTTGGGTTTGCAAAGCCCACACTTGGCTCCTTATACACCATTCTTCCACAGTATTTAGTATACTAATTATTATTAGTATATAATTTCCCAGAATAGAGTTGCTCCAATTGATACTTTAACAAGTGTGTAAATGAGAAGCAGCAAATGTTCCTTGCTAATTCATTGAGAGCACGGCTCAGGGTGTATTTAATTAGAGCAATGAACTGAGTTAATCTACCTGGTTCATTTCATTGGATTTGGTCTAGTAAGCAGCCTTTTGGATACCAGAATATGTAAAGGACAGAGTATTGTTAGTTTTTACCTTTTATTTTATCTTTTAAATATTTATCTAATGCTGTTTGCCTGTTAGTATAAAAGCTAATAGATTCTTTCCTAGCATTGTTTTAAGTTCTGCTAGGAGCTGGTGTACAAATGGTAAACTAATAGCATCTGGTTTTGAGGATTAAGCTTGGAAAAACATATGCAGATGAGTCACTTTGATCATGTGAATGATTTCATTCAACTTTGTTAAATACTTTGAATCATCTTGGTCTCCCTCAGAATCATAATCCAGGGAGAACAATGTTATTAGTTCAATAAAACTGTTAAAATGGATCAAGTAGCAGGCCTAATTGAAAACTTTTTAAAAGTCAACATTTCTTTTAGCAATTCAATAGCTTGGGAACAGTGAAAACTCTCTTAAGAAAGGCAAAAAAAAAAAAAATTATTATAGATCTTCAGTGAATTCCATGTAAACACATGGAGAGCTGTTATATTTTGAAGTCAGTATGCTATTCAGTTTGCTTGTGGGTTTAAGCATTTATAGAATCATAAACATAAAAATCTATATATTAAATTTGTGGGGTAAATGCTTGTATGCAAAAGTCTGGAGCCTGTTACCACAAAGGTTATCCTGAATGTTCACACTCGTTCAGGAATATCCATTGGATTGGACTTGACTGGGTTGGGTTGGATTGTACTGGATGGCAGGATTATTGTGAAATCAATGGATTATAAACATTACAGTCATAATCTCCAGAGGCTGGAGAAACCCAGGATTTTGCTTCAGACCCTGAAGACACACTTGTATTAGCCAATGGAGCTAGAGAAGACAGCCTCAGACTCTGGCAAGTGGCTCTATTTTCCATATTTTCTGTAAGCCAGGATCAGACTAAATACAGAACGTCTGTAGGCAAAGAAAGGGATGTTTCAAAGACATGTACAGTACATGCAAAATATAGCACTTTTTATGAGAGTCAACCCTTATAATGCACTGTCCTTGTTGTCAAGAAAAAGAAAAATACTCAGAAAAAAAACAAATGGGAAAGTAATTTTCCTTACTTACTTTAAACTGAGGTTAGTTTTTTGTTTGTTTCCATACAAATCCCTTAAACCCCAATAAACTCTAGGACTGTCCATTTCATTTAGTAACATACAAGAGCTATCTTGAAGAACAAGCTCAGCTGTGGAAAGAAACATAGGAGAGGCTTCACAAAAGCATTCCTAGTGTTTTTTCTGTATGTCACAAGACAACATTAACATCATCCAGACAGCTACTGAAGCAGACTTAAGGTATAGCATATTTGATGAAAGAAAGCTTTCACAGTAAAACTGCACCATACCTAATGGATGAGCCTTTTCACCTCCTTCAGAAAATCACTTTATCCTGTCATTCTTGTGAGAATTAATCTATTTTTTTCTTTTTCTCTTTTTTTAAGGGACAAGAGTGGACAGGTAAGCATTCTCAGGAAATCGTTTGGGGGCTTTGAAACAAGTCCTGCATGCAGCAGCCAAAGGACTGCTTATCATTAGAGTCTAGACATGTGGAATATGTCAAAGGATGTTGACACTTGACAGCACCTCAGCCTGATGGAACAAGGCATGATCGTGTGGCAACAGCTGACAGACAGATGCTTCACATTTGAATCCTATCTTGTCCTCCAAAGTACTGCTGATTTTATTTGGGGATTTTTTGTTAGTTTTGATTTATAGAAATTTGGGAAAGTATCTTGTGTGTTAAAGCTGCTAAAGCTAGACTAAAAAAGGCTTAGTTTAGGAAGACTAATTAAGAATTGATGGAATAATGAAGAGAAAGATCATCTGATGTCTCAAGTGTACTTATTATGTGTATTTGAGTGGATCAGGATTGGGAAGCTACTTTATTTTTGACAGTATATACATGTCACTAGCCCCAAATCAAGAGCCTTTAGTGAGGTTCTAACAAAAATCACAAAACATTTGGCACTTATAAAATATGGGCCATAAGATAAAATTAACAAATCCTCTAGATACATAGTAATGCTAGGAAGAAATATCTGCATATTGAATAAAGCTAGTTATCTATATTTTTAAAGTCCATGCCTCTAAAAACCTATATATGCCTCTGTGTGTGTCCATGGCTCCATAAGTTTTGTGATAGGTCTTAACAAGAAGTTCTAAGACAAGCTTTGGTTTATTCTTTTTTTCTTTTACAGTTTTCTGACAATATTTTGTAATATTTTCTCCTGCCTCTCTCTCAGTTTCCCAGAGTGTACACACTTCATACAATGTTTTTTTCTTACAGATGCCTTGCGCTTAGTTCAAAAGTTTCCTGGGGTAGGGTGAATGTTATCATAGTGTGTAAAAATTACAGCTTGATACAGCAAAAAGTTATTTAATTCTAAATAGAGATTCTAAATCAATTCTATAAATATGAAAGATCTAAGAGGTTAGATTCAATTTTAAATTCATTCCAAAATCTCCAACTCAAACTTTAAATCAGTTCAGCCTAACAGCTCGTGAAATTTTGGAGGTGCGCCTTTAACTTCAATGGCAATGAATGGCACTCATCATCTCCCAGTCTCCCAGTCTAGTGTGGGACCATAATACTGAAATCATCTGAAAAACCTCTCTTTGCTTCCAGGCATTGGAATGAGGGTGAGTGTAATATTCAAAATGAATCATACTTAACAGTCCTTATGATTGCCCTCCTTTCTCAGTAAAAAAGGAAACCTTTGAGTAGATTAATTCAGAACTCAGCAAAATATAGGCAAAAATAGATCAAATCTGGCCTTTAAAAAAGATTTAATGTTTATGCAACATCTTAAGCAAATCAGCAAGCTTTAACAGCAGCAAGCTCTATTCACTGAGTGTTTTGCTGGAAGTTGCTGGTCTAAGACTACACTGCTGGATCCAGAGCAAATACTGCTGCCTCAGGCTTTCTTGCTTCCACACCTGCAGAGGAAGTATAGTCCAAAGGAAGCTGCTGCCACTAAACCTAAAAGATTTGGATATTATGAAGTCATCTAAAAGGGAATTATGCCAGCAGACGAACACTTCCCTATCACACAGTATAGCAGAGTGCCCTGTAAGAATCTGTTTTGGCAAGGATGCTCATGTCCTTTATGCCCTCTCTCTCCTAGTAAATCTGTGCCACCAAGAGAAATCTTTATCCCATACTAATTGATCTACTTTTTCTTACAAATTTTTTTAAAAAAACATTATGCTATACAGATTTACCTTTTGAATGAACTTGAATTTGCAATGTGTCTAACCCTGAGCAGAGTTCAGTTTTTAATGGTGTTCCAATTTTGATTCTGAAGTAAAGATGGAAGATGGCGTAGCCATTCTCAAAAAGCATGCTAAGCCCTCATGCTACTCCACCAAGAAAAAAAAAAACCAAAGCAACAAAACAGGAAAAAAGAAAGAACTATGGATTTATCTGTCAAACAACAGAGTTAATTATTACAAATATTGTTATTTTTAATTAACAAAGCTCCACATTTAATCTAAACACACACAAACAGCAATAACAGTCTTGTTTAGTGAATGTAAAACAAAAGACTTAGGGCCTTATTTTGCAATTAGTTACACACCATGTGCTTCGTCTCTGATTTTGTTACGTTTTAATGAGAATGGTTTTAACACAATCCTCTTGGTTAAGGTACACAAAATTAGTGTTTTGTCATCCAGAAAAATGTGTGCATTCTTTAGTATCAGCTACAGAGACTATTCATCTAACACAATGTTTGGTTTGGCTTACTACAAGCAGTGAATTTTTACGTGAAGATAGTTGAACAAAAAGTCTAATCCTGTGTAAAATCAAGTCTACAAGCACCTTATACAAAATCTTGTCACCTCTCTTATGCTTTGTCCAGCCTTGTATACTCTGCAAAACTGTCAGGGATGAGAACCATCTCTTTACCTCATTAGCCACTCCTTTTTCAGTATTACTCAAGCTCAGCCATGCAGCTGGCATCAAAGAGTTTTGGCAATTATCCCTGGGTAATAATCTACTACTGTCTTCTAACTCTTCCATGTACCTCTTCTGCCAAACGCTAGTGTATAGGGACAAATGTAGAATTACATATAAAAACTAACTGTAATTAGCGGAGGGCAATAGGAGAAGGCCTACAGAATTGAGCAGCTGGTCTTGAGAACTAGATGCCCACGCTGTGTGCAACTGGATTTTGCTGTGGGTCTGGTCCACTGAATTCTACACCCATTAAAGTTTGCAGTACAGTAGGTGTCCTCTGGAGCACATGATCTGAAAGCAGTCCTGTTCATACACTTATTGCAGATGAAAACATATCAAGAAGGGATAACCAGGGGATCCACTGCAAAAGTATGCTTCTAACATGGACTATGTTAATGGAAACACTCTCAAAAAGACCATACACAGATACCCAGGAAAAGTCTGCTCTTCATGGTACAAAGAAAGCAGTGGCAGTAGCTTTGTTGCAGAGTGCAAAATAAGGCATCCTCAAAGCTTTTATAATCTTGTTTATAGCATGATGGATGGAAACTGGATTCATTTTGCACATCTGCTGCTGATATACTTCCCTTGTTGTAACCAACAGTCAGTTAAAAAGTCAAGGGTAATGTTACTGTTATTAAAGCTCTGGAAGTACTTCTCTTGTTGAGTTCAAACCATAGTTTGTCTGCTTCTTACACTTGACCTGGTATTAAATGAATTCTAGTCTGTCTCTCTGAATAAGAATTACAAGCGGGGGGAAAAAAAAAAAAAAGGGAAAATAAGTGTTTATTCCTTAGTTTACCATCTGTGAAATCAGATAATGTTTACTTTTTCTCTCTGTCTTTTAACATCTGTGGTGACACAGGCATATGTTATTCTGTATAGGTTGTAGCAAAACTGAAAATGTTTTTGTAAGACCTCTCATTCCTGCCAGTCCAAGTGGAATCAATAAAAGATGAGGGGAAACACAGATCAACTAAATTTATCTAAGGTCTCAGTTGATTGACTCCAACTGATTTAACATTGTTAAGAGTACATTTTTGTTTCCTTAGGAATGGCCCGTGAGTTCTAAGTCACATGCTGTGCTTTTTTCGATTTTCAAATATTTGAGGAAGCTGAACAACCCAGAAATTTTGGTGTTTCTTTGTAATATATTTCTTATTTGAGGAGAACAATAAAGTTATCTAATACCAGGGGAATAATGTTCAGTTTTATTATCATTAATTAAAACACCTTATTGCAAACTGAGTTTCTGACTGCAAGATTTTACTGAAGAAAATTGTCAGCAACACAACTTATTTCTTTCGATAACCAGTAAAGGAGAGAGTGACAGATATGCAGGACGTGGGAATGCAGCAAAGTCAAAGCACTGTAACTTATAGGTTACAGAAGTATACATACTGTTATTATAAAAGTGACATCCATGATTTATTTTTAACAACTTGTCCCTGTTTTCCTCAAGTAGTTGAGCTGTTAATCTAATGTAGGCAGTAAATCATAGAATTTTCTTCAGTTCCTTTACTGTTGACATCCACATTTCTATAGTGGCTATTTGTTTTTTGCACTATAGCTATGAAATTCACTTGCTGGCAATGTTATCAAAGATTCCAGCAAGGCCCCATCTTTATTTAATTTCAGTAAATGAAGACAATTCCGTAAGTCCATCATAAAAAATAATTTGGCAAATTATCAATTAAATAACTTGAGTACTATTTTCCTATAATTTGATTTTGAAGATTTTTGACAAAAAAGCTTTTATTTCTGTAGTGTCTTCCACAACACCTGAAATAAATGTAACGAGCATTGGCTAAATCTTTCACTAAAGCTAAACTTACATTACAATTTTAATATTAAAGACCAACAAATTTTATATTTGTTGAAAGCAATTTTCCAAGATGAAATGTTGACAACCATGTTGTAAGACCTCAGCAGGGATGGTGTAAAAGCTCTCAGGAAATTGAGGACTGGGAGTCCCTGAATTCTGCCGGGGTTTCCTACACTGGTATTTAAACATTAAGCAGTCATTCAGTGGGGAATCTCAGTAACAATGAATCTGTCATGATGCTAAAACCTGTGCTAATCTCTTATCATTTGTTACTGGGCTAGATATTTTTTAGTCTATACAGAAAGAGAGCACACCCAAAATACACAGCACCATAAAACATGGTGTCCCTCAGGGGCTGGTGTTGGAACTGATCCTGTTCAACATCTTTGTCAGCAACATGGACAATGGATTGAGTGCGCCCTCAGCAAGTTTGCCGATGACACCAAGCTGTGTGGTTCGGTTGATACGCTGGAGGGAAGGGATGCCATCCAGAGATACCTTGACACGCTTGTGAGGTGGGGTGATGCCAACCTTATGGAGTTTAACCATGACAAGTGCAAGGTCCTACACCTGGGTCAGAGCAATCCCAGGCACGGCTACAGGTTGGGCAAAGAAGAGATTCAGAGCAGCCCTGCGGAGAAGGTCTTGGGGGTGTTGGTCGATGAGAAACTGAACATGAGCCGGCTTCAGTGTGCGCTCGCAGCCCAGAAAGCCAACCGTATCCTGGGCTGCATCAAAAGAAGTGTGACCAGCAGGTCGAAGGAGGTGATCCTGCCCCTCTACTCTGCTGTTGTGAGACCTCACTTGGAGTATTGTGTACGGTTCTGGTGTCCTCAACATAAAAGGACATGGAACTGTTGGAACAAGTCCAGAGGAGGGCCATGAGGATGATCAGGGGACTGGAGCACCTCCCGTATGGAGACAGGCTGAGAAAGTTGAGGCTGTTCAGCCTGGAGAAGAGAAGGCTGTGGGGAGACCTCATAGCAGCCTTCCAGTATCTGAAGGGGACCTGCAAGGATACTGGGAGGGACTGTTCATCAGGGATTGCAGCAACAGGGCAAGGAGTAACAGGTTAAAACTTAAACAGAGGAAGCTTAGGCTAGATTCTATGAGGTTAGACTCTATTCTAACATTCTATGATAGATATAAGGAAGAAGCTCTTTACTGTGAGGGTGGTGAGGCACTGGAACAGGTTGCCCAAAGAAGTGGTGAATGCTCCAGACCCTGCAGTGTTCAAGGCCAGTTTTGACAGAGATTTTGGGCAACATTGTCTAGTGTGAAGTGTCCCTGCCCATGGCAGGGGGGGTGCAACTAAATGATCATAAGGTCCTTTCCAACCCAAACCATTGTATGATTCTATGCATAATTGATATCTTGTATAGCAAGTAATCAGTTTGTTAATAGGGTTTGCAAAGACTGATAAGTAGGAAAAAAAGTCCCTAAAAGGGACTAGTTTACTCCTTTCATGGCTGAATACTTAGAATAAAAAAAAAAAAAAATCATAGGCATTTGTTCCTAAAGTATAACTAAATAGAAATGCAGTAGGATTTTAAGGAACAGGAATTGCAGTGGAGGCACATATCCACCTGGCAGATGTAGTTCAGTTTGGGTCCCTGGCTTTTGTAGTTGTGACTGGCCACAAGTGTGCTGATGAACCAGCTGAGCAAGCAAGCTGCTGTTCAAGCAGAAACTAGAATTTTTAATGTATTTATTTTAGTTAAAAACTTTTGCTTTCAGTCTTGTGACTAAAGGCTCAACCTTGCCCGTCAATCAATATAGTCTTGTTCTGGTGTCAAGCCAAGGGCTGGAAGTCAGGGTGCATCAGAGTGCAACTGTGTGCTCCATCTTCTGAGAAGAAGAGAAAGCAAGCCAGCTTGCATATTCAGATCTCCTTCAGGTACCTGCAGTCAGAGACATAGCTAGGAAACCCAGGAAGAGAGAATTCTTCCTGCCAAGCTGCAAAGAATCATGGCGACTGCAGGTACAAATGCACCATCTGGATCCTTGGAAACCTTGGAACGCCACAACCATATAAAGGTGTATTTTGGAATATAACTTTGCCTTGTGAACAGCTGAAGGCTCTCAGGTCTAGGCACAATGCAAATAATGAATAATCACTCTATAATAGGTACTACATTTGCTAAAATCCAAGTGGAATAAGCTACGGCATGCAAATGTAACAAGAATGACATTTTCGCAGTCTCCAGATTTTTCCGGCTTTTTCTGCATTTGTTCTCTTCTCTTGTCACATGGAAAAAGTTTACTGACTGACTATAGCTTCCCTAAGTGATGCAGTGACTTCAGTCTCCTAATTTTGTTCTAGATAAAATAAAGACACTCTATAATCACAGTTCTCTCACAAGGCTGGACCAGGCAATTTTCCCTTTCAAATGCTTCTGCCCATGTTTTCTCATTTTCATCAATTTTCACTGTCAGTATCAAGCATTAGCTTTACTCCACTCTCTTTTCAACATCTACTTTCATGTCTGGTCTTTGGAGTCCTCTTTAAGTTCCATAAAAGTCAATAAAAGAAATCTCTTTTGGTTTTAGCTGGAACTCATCAGGACCTAGTGGAGCAGTCAACTTACCTTAGTAGTTACTCTACTTTTTACCGTAGAAACCCTTTGGTTTCTATCTCACTCTCTGTCGTTTCTATCTCTATTGTTTGCATGCTTCCTCCCAGCCATTTTCCTTAATACAGAAATCATTCTCTATGTCAGGTTAATTCATATTTCATGCTCACAAAAACCATAGTACATAGCTAGTCCCAATAAAGCTGTTATTAAACTAACAAGCCACTTTTTATGACACTATCTGCCACAAGAATGGGAATAGTGCTGAACTGCATGCACTGGCAGGGACTACAGAAGAATCTCATTCAGGGCTCTGAACTGGTTAGGATTCAAAATGACCTCCAGAGAAGTGGAGGTAGAACAAGCCTCTCAGCCTTGGCTGGAAGCCTGAATAAATAGATCTATGAATTTTTTTGTTACTCTAATTCACACACCAAAAATACAATTTTAACTTTAAATCAAATTCAGGAAGCAGTTCTGTGTGAAAAAAGCAGTTCTTCCAGTCCTAGAACTAACTCATCATAAGCAGTTTGTTTCAACAGAGTCCAGCTGTCAACCAGCACAAATAAGAGTCAGCCACAAACCTTGTTCTTCATCTACTGTTACCTAGAAATTAACTGCTTAACTGTTTCTTGTCATTTTCTAGGGCAAGCTTTTCAGTTTTAATTTCAAAGAGCAACACTCCTTTAATTATTAAGGTAAAATAAACCCCACTGATCTTAAATTACTTAATTGTACTGAATGAGATATTTCTTTACACTCTAGATTTTGAGACATTAGTCCCTAAGCAAAATTAGTTATGTTTCTTTAACAAACCATGGCATTAGATCTTATACCATGGAGGGACAAGTATATAATGAAAGAATCAAGATGGTCTTACATGCTTTTCACCTGGTGAAAGTTGATTTTCCATTACAATTTATTCTCACCCTACCTGTGCCAAACATGGCCATATACCATCTTTTCCTTTCTTTCATTCTCTTTCTCTCTCCCTCTATATCTGCATCTTTCTAAATACAGGAGATACTTATTGAAAAATTAAAAGAAAGTAACTAACTTTATAAAATTGTTGAAGAAATATTAGTGAAAGCAAGATTTTTGAGCAACTTTTGAGTTAGTTACTTTACAAATACTTCATCTATTCAGTATCTGCCAAACAGACCAATCCCATATATCTTCCTGCTGGTGCAGTATTGTCTCAGGCAAGCTGAAGGAGTGAAGTATCCTAGTGCTGCTCATTGCCTGAAACACCTGCAATCAATTACCTTTGCTGTTCTACTGTGGAAAGTCCAAAATCCTTGCTTAGCTAGGATGATAATGGCATGGTTTGTGTGTAGTTGTCCATCAGACCACACTATAAATCTCTGAATAACCATTATAATGCACTAAAACTAATTTTGCCTTTTGTAAACTCTATTTGGTAAGAGTATGTTTTCCTTTAACCCCACAGTGTTCTTTTCTATATTTCAATGTTTATTTCAGGATATATTAGAAAAGAAAATGAGATATGCTTTCATTCCATGAACAAAAACTAGCCCGCTAAAACCCAGAGAATAATGGTCACATTTAGAGGAAACAGTAAAAACAAGGCTGGTCTCAGATCTTATTAGTTACAATGGTTTGATCCAGACTATTCTTGCAAGGGAGACTTGCAGGGGAAAAGGCAAAGCCTAAATACTTGTGTATGGAAAGAAATGGTGTGAGTGACTCAGGATTTGTCATGTTTTCTTCTGAGACAGTACTGGACCAAAGCCTCAGAACATTTCTCATGAGGTATCACAGTGATGGAGAGACGAGCCTTAAATGATAAACAGGGTGTGAGCTTCTAGTGGTTTACACTGATTCCAGTAAAGTTCTCACAGTTTGGCCCTCCTGGGCAAATTGGGGTGTGTGTGGAGTGTATGTGTGGAGGTGTGGTGGAGGTGTGGTGGTGTTGGTTTGTATTGAAGCAGCTGGTTTTGTTGGATGATGATAAAGTAATTCCATTCTAAAGTGGCAAAGTGCTCTCTTGGGGTTCAGTTCTGTAAGCCTGTTATATTTCATTCCAAGCAGGCTATCCAGGGGTAAAAGGAGAAGCACTTATCAGAGCTTGCTGTACTGCACTGAGACCTTAAACAATCCTGGTTACTAAGCAGGCTTGAAGAATTCTTTGAGGTGCATCTGAATCTGCACCACAATGCACAAATGTGAAATTGTTGGGTAAAATTTTTGAAATGTCAGCTAAGAACAGGGATTCCTTCTCTAAGGTGAACTTCCTTAGAAGTTCACTGCACAGACCCCATACTGATAATAGAGAGATTGTTAGGTTTTATAAATTACTGTTATTGTTATTGCTATTATTATTATTATTATATTATCATAAACTCATGCAATATGAATTTTTAAGTCCTTATTGTTCTTCTTCAAAAAGTTGTTTAGATGAGCTTTCTGAACCTTTTAATTGCCTAAAAGGGTTTGTCTGGAACTTAGTATAAATTGCAAAAAAAGTACCTTGGTCATGCTCATCTTTTCCGAGAAAGATATTCTGTGGTGCCTTTTTTTTAGCTAGAGCATAGTCTGAGCAGAGTTACTCAGCATGTTATAATTAAATAATTATTTAACCTCTGGAAAAAAAAAAAAATCCATATAATAAGTATTTCCACGCTCAGAGAGTGAGATTAAATTGCCTGCTGAAAGTCACTAAAAGCTTATCTGTCTTGCAGTACCAGTAATACTGTCCTGGTTTAGCAGTAGCAGTCATTTTTTCTCCTTCTTAGTAGCTAGTGCAGCGCTGTGGTTTTGACTTTCGGCCTGAGAACAGAGCTGATAACACTGATGTTTGGTCTGACCAAGGACTTTGTGAGTCTCATGCTCTGCCAGGGAGGAGGAGAAGCGGGAGGAAGCAGGGACAGGACACCTGACCCAAACTAGCCAAAGGGGTATTCCATAGCACAGCACGTCATGCCGGGGGATGTAACTGGGAGTTACCCAGAAGGGCTAGCTCGCTGCTGGGTGGGGGGTGAGTATCGGTCGATGGGTGGTGAGGTGTTGTATTCTCTTCCCTTGTTATTTCTCTTATCGTTATTATTACTGGTGGTAGCAGTAGTGATTTGTGTTATACATTAGTTACTGGACTGTTCTTATCTCAACCCGTGGGAGTTGCATTCTTTCAGTTCTTCTCTCCGTCCCTCCAGGAGCGGGGGGGGGGGGGAGGGATGTTGGGGAAGAAAGGGTGGGGGAGGAAGTAGACTGCGTGGTTCTAATTTACGCCCTAGGCTTAAACCACAAAAAATACTCAAAACTGCTAGAGTTGGGTGGACCCACAGCCAGACTAGCTTCAAACTGAGAACTGATATTTCCATCAATGCTGTATTACAGTTAATACACCTTGCTGGGAAGCTCATTATCTGCAGGCCAATACAACTGTATTGCTTTTGAGTCTCAAGCTAATATATCTTTCCAGTACAGCACTATTCATTGTAGACACTCAACCATGGTCTGGCATTAACCCAAGGATTTCTTCAAGACACAACATTTTCTGCAAAATAGACAAGCCCACAGGAAGCCTCCAAAAGAGCTATAAAGTTAAACATAAGGGGTTTGAGTTTTAGTCCACTCTCTTAACCACAAAACCATCCAGCTTTTGATGATGTAGTTGACTCATTTTACTGGGTACTCAGTGTAAGACATAGCATATATCAGGTCAGATGGTAAATCCTTACAGGAGTTTCCCTATGTAATACCCAAGAGAAAAAGAATAAGGAAAGAAAAACACCTTGTGACCTTGCTCAGTTCCTTGCATAGAGGTTTGTAAATGGAGAAAAAAAAATTCTCTCAATGAAAATAAAAGAACCTAAAGCACACATGTTTTACAAATACAAACAGAGTATAGAAATGAAGCAGAAGAGAGCATATTCTCTAGGATTTAGTTACAATAATGGTCTTCAGTCCATAAATGTCTAGACAACTTCAGGAATAAATTTAAAAGCCACCATAGAGCTATAAATGTAGGATGTAAATATAAGGAAGTCTTAATGAATTCTCTGGCAAGACTTCACTTATACTGTGCTCAGTACTACTTACCAAATCATAAAAAAATGGTTTCTTAAAAATGTGGTGAGAAGGAGAGTTGATCCTAGTAATAAAAGTTATGAGCTGTGGAGACAAGAACAGAAAAGCCCTTGCTCTGAAACAGTCACCAAAACGGCAAATAACTGAGACACAAATATTAAGTGATGAAAGTGAGTTCACACAAAGGAAGATTGTAGCTGTATGCATGAGTATTTGAGACATTGCCCCGTTTTTATTAATTCCTCCTTACTTTATTTGCTATGATAAATAACACAACTATCTGCTTTAAACTGAGATATTTTTACCAGTGAATACACCTACAGATTACAGAGACTTTGTGTGCCAGCTCTGCTTTTCACTTGTTAACTGGAGCTAAAGTACAACTTCAGATTATACAGAAATACCAAGTAGCTGAATGCTGGACTGCAAGTAGGCAAATCACTACAAAATATGAAGCCACATCATTCCCTATGAGTGCAGAACACCAAAGTTACCAGTAAAAGCATCTCCAGAGAGACAAACATAAACTGAAGTCCAGGGTTTTTTTATCTTTTCTTGTATAAAAGTTATGTGTGAGACAGTTGTGACAGTTTTTCTATAAAATGGAGGTAGGAGGCCAAATCTTGCTCTCCTTGACACTGTCATGACTGAAGTAATTGGATCCATTTTAATTCCTTCACTTCAATCATAGAGCAAGACAGTAGAGAACATTGAAAAGTTTTTTTAACACAAGAAGAAAATTAAGAATTAATTTCTAGTTTGAAAAAAAAAAATTATCTTGGCTTATTTTACATAATGGTTGTATTCATGTTCCCAGTGGTGGTAAGAAAAAAAAAAAATCAAATGTGAATTCTCAGCCATAGAATCATAGAGTAGAATCATAGAATAGTTAAGGTTGGAAAGGACCTTAAGATCATCTAGTTCCAACCCCCCTGCCATGGCCAGGGACACCTCACACTAAACCATGCCACCCAAGGCCTCATTCAACCTGGGCTTGAACACCGCCAGGGATGGAGCATTCACAATCTCCCTGGGCAACCCATTCCAGTGCCTCACCACCCTCACAGTAAAAAATTTCTTCCTTAGATCCAATCTAAACTTCCCCTGTTTAAGTTTTAACCCGTTACCCCTTGTCCTGTCACTACAGTCCCTGATGAAGAGTCCCTCTCCAGCATCCTTGTAGGCCCCCTTCAGATACTGGAAGGCTGCTATGAGGTCTCCAGGCAGCCTTCTCTTCTCCAAGCTGAACAGCCCCAACTTTCTCAGCCTGTCTTCATACGGGAGGTGCTCCAGTCCCCTGGTTATCCTCATGGCCCTCCTCTGGACTTGTTCCAACAGTTCCATGTCCTTTTATGTTGAGGACACCAGAACTGCACACAATACTCCAAGTGAGGTCTCACGAGAGCAGAGTAGAGGGGCAGGATCATCTCCTTTGGCCGAAGGGCAGGTGATGCTCCTTTTGATGCAGCCCAGGATATGGTTGGTTTTCTGGGCTGCGAGCTCACATTGAAGCCAGTTCATGTTCATTTTCTCACCGACCAACACCCCTAAGACCCCTGCAGGGCTGCTCCGAACCTCTTCTTCACCCAACCTGTAGCTGCGCCTGGGATTGCTCCGACCCAGGTATAGGATCTTGCCTTTGGCATGGTTAAACTTCATATGATTGGCATCAGCCCACCTCACAAGCGTGTCAAGGTCCCTCTGGATGGCATCCCTTCCCTCCAGTGTATCAACCAAACCACACAGCTTGGTGTCCTCGGCAAACTTGCTGAGGGCACACTCAATCCCACTGTCCATGTCACTGACCAAGCTGCTGAACAAAACCAGTCCCAACACCGATCCCTGAGGGACACCACTCATTACCGGTCTCCAGCCGGACATTGAACCCCTGACCACAACTCTTTGCGTGCAGCCATCCAGCCAGTTCTTCATCCACCAATTGGTCCATCTTTCAAATTCATGTCTCTCCAATTTAGAGACAAGGATGGCATGTGGGACAGTGTTGAACACTTTGCACAAGTCCAGGTAGATGACATCAACTGCTCTGCCCCTGTCCATCAGTTTCGTAGCCCCATCATAGAAGGCCACCAAATTGGTCAGGCAGGATTTACCCTTAGTGAAGCCATGCTGGCTGTCACCAACCACCTCCTTGTTTTTCATGTGCCTTAGCATGTCTTCCAGGAGAATCTGCTCCAAGATTTTGCCAGGCAGAGGTGAGACTGACTGGTCTGTAATTCTCTGGGCTGTCCATTTTCCTCTTCTTGAAAATGGGGGCTATATTTCCCTTTTTCCAGTCGTTGGGAACTTCACCTGACTGCCATGATTTTTCAAATATGATGGCCAGTGGCTTAGCAACTTCATTCATCAGCTCCTTCAGGACCCACGGGTAGATTTCATCAGGTCCCATGGGATTGTGTACATTCAAGTTCTTAAGATGGTCTCGAACCAGATCCTTTCCTACAGTGGGCTCAAGGTCTTTGCTCTCACAGTCCCTGCGTCTGCCTTCCAAGACTTGGGTGGTGCGGTCAGAGCATTTGGCAATGAAGACCAAGGCAAAGAAGTCATTAAGAACCTCAGCCTTCTCCAAATCCAGGGTAGCCAGTTCTCCCGATAGCTTCTGGAGGGGGCCCACCTTGTCCCTAGTCTGTTTTTTATTTGTTACGTACCTGTAGAATCCCTTCCTGTTATCTTTTACATCCCTAGATAAGTTCAATTCTAATTGGGCTTTAGCTTTCCTCACCTGGTCCCTAGCTTCCCAGACAACATCCCTGTATTCTTTCCAGGCCATCTGTCCCTGCTTCCACCTTCTATAAGCCTCTTTTTAACTTTGAATTTTCCTGAGCAGCTCCTTATCCATCCAAAGAGGTCTCCTGACCCTCCTGCTGTACTTTCTTCTAGTAGGAAGGATCACATGGATCAGTAGAAGTGGGACTTACCAGAGCAGGCAGCCTCTCTGCAGCATCCCTGATCCATGTCCCAGGTAGGCAACACACCTCCCTTGAGACTGGGTCAGGCCGACAGATGAGTATTTCTGTCCCTGTCAAAGTAGAGCTCCCTACTACTATGACCCGCCTCTTTCCTCGCAGCATCAGTAGAGATCTTCTTTACCAGTGCACCAGACAGTTGTTTCTGGTGCAAGTGCGTTTCCTTATCAGCCCGCTGCAGGACAGCAAAGCAGTTCTGGGTGGGAACAGCAGATTTAGGAGGAAGCCCCTTGCTTTTAATTGTCCTCTTCCTCCTTTTTTTGGTGGTTGGTTTTTAGGGTTTTTTTTGGGTTTTTTTGTTTTGGTTTTTTTTTGTTTGTTTTTTTGTTTGTGTTTTTTTTGTTTTGTTTTGGTTTTTTTTGTTACTATTTCCTAGCTTCCTGTGTATTTATGGTAAGTCATTAAGGTATGTTTGAGCAAATATCACTGCTATAGGGAGGAATCAATAGCTATATCTTCCCTTTCTGTGCATCTTTCCTCTCTCTACTTTCAGTGACCTTTGTGTCTCAGTATCTCAGGCATATACTTTGTCCACACTCTGTAGTGCAAGGAGATCCTCCTTTAGAATGTAGCCATCTAATGTTTGACTGGAAACAACCTCCTATTGACCTGCCTAAGCAACGTGTCCAGGCTCATGTGGAAAAGCTAAGTAAGGAATTGAACCTCAGCCTTTTAATACTCCAACACTGTGCCCTTGCTGAACCTACAGTATGTGCACTGTAATTTTTTTTCCATAAGACCCATGGCCTTGGAATTATCATATGCTGAGCTTCATTCTAAAGGCTAGATATTTTCAATGACCATTTGCCAAAATGTAGCACTTTTGCAATATTGTATCCTGAATATCATAATCATTAGAAACCCAGGGTCTCTCTGTAAAGTGGAGCTTGTGCCCCAACAAACATTTTCAATCAATCAAGTTCTAAGGGCAGCAGATGATTTCTCACAAGGAAAGAAATAGGTATCTTGTCAATAAAAGCCATTTCATTTTCTCTTATAAAGAAGGCAAATATGAATCTTGCACAGGTGCGGAGGGAGCATCACACAAAAAGGAGTATCATGAGGAAAAAATAGAAATAAAAAGAATCATGATAAGATAATTATGGAAAATACCATGAAACCAAAAATAAAACACAGAAAAAATATCAAGTTAGAATACACTGACAGCAGTGGCAAAACTTGAGAATCATACACTGCATAAACATAAAAGGGTGGAATTGGTTTTGTCTGTTAATTTTTAAAATAGAGTTATTGAAACCCTTGTAGCAGAAACATTGTGAAAGCCTTCTTTTGTTATAATTAATCCTAAACAAAATTCTTTTTTATCTGCCACATGATGTATTTTATTGGAAAAGAAAAAAAAACAATAAACAAAACCCAAACCAAAAAAACAAAACCCAAAACCAAACCTAGATCTCTAAATAATGTTATAATTATCATCAGAAAGTGACTTGCTAAGCAGGAATGAAAACTGTCATATAGAAGCAAGACTCCACCCCCATGACAATGTAAATTGGCTTAGCTTCATACAAGGCTTCCAGATTGTGTCTCATACTCCCTTGCTTCTTGCCCCTTAATCCTATAGTGTTAACAAAACCTCATCATATTTAATGCCTATTTTCACCTTTAAACAACTGTCTAAAAAAAATCCAAACTTCTGTTGCTACATTCCCAAAGTTTATTCAAATACAAAAATCTTTACTACTTTTTCTCTTCAGCTCAGATTCTGCCCTGATTTTAGTTAACAGGAACGGATTCTGCCATTGCTTGCTCCAATCATTACACCAGTGCTCTTGGTAAGAAAGAAGACAGCAGTGTTTTAAGATTTTTGTCATGGATTGCATTATGGCATTATTTCTGTGTATAGATAAATAAGAGTAACTGGGCAATCCTTTATGTGGAAGAATACCTAAGGGACTGTGGGATCTCCCTCCTGTTTTATCCATCAGGTTACTTTTGACTGCTGTGCATCCTGTTCTTCTAACCTGTCCGGTCTGCTATATAAGGATCACAGTAAGACATCAGTTAGGGATTTTATAAGATGCTGTACAAATAAAACCTCCATGAGTCAATGAATGGATTTTCATTGGTACCAATGGGATTTGGTTCTGCCTGAAAATTGAGATAGGGAAAGGGAGTGAGCAGAGATGAATTTTCTTACTTGCAGAATTCAGCTGTTGAAAAGAAAGTGCAATTTTTCAAGAGCAGAAGGTGTGGGTGCTGCTTCAGAACAGCTGTGAGGAAAAAATATACTGTGAAATACTTGTATGAAGATATCTCATGGAAATTATACAAGACAATCAAGTGTCTGAGAGTCACTGTAGATCTAATTATGTAGAAAATCCATGTGAACTGACTTACTGCAGACCAGTTCCAAATGATCAGCCAATGCCATACAAATTAAGACTATGACAGCATCACCTTTATATATAAGTAGTCTTTCTTAATATGGTATGTAGTATTTTACTGCTCCAGATAGATTAATAACTTCAGTTTACATTGTATTGTACAAGCTTCTCTGTTGTCTTCTGTCAATTAACAATCTTCTGTCATATCTATATTCCCACTCAATGGCATATACACGCTGAAAACACCCAGTAGTTGTTTTAAATATCTTGCAGTCTCAAGTATATACCATTTTCTACTATTTAAAAATGATGAAATGAGAAGGGTCTGAAATGCCACCATTGCATTCTCTCCTAGGGACTGGAAATGTTAATTTATATTACAATTCTTTGTAAACTGCAAGATTTTTAATGGCAATACATAAACCCCACTTTTATGATTGTCTCCACCTCCCAAAATCTCACTGCCAAAATAGAAAAGCTATTTCATGGATTCAAGAACAGACATTTCCCCACATGAACACAGAAGTCCTCAGAGATACAAGCAAGATCTACCTTCATGTCACCATTGTCCACCACTTTGCTGTAAAAGGAAATAAACTTGTATAATAAAACATGAATATCACAGCCTGGGTTGGGTTGTGATATAAGGGATGGGCTTTCCAGTTCCATCACTGATACTCTATTTTCTTTTTAATGACAGAAGTGTACTCCAGTTTCTAATGCAATAGGAAGAAATCATAGTTATTTTAGCTAAGTTTTCATTTCAAGCCTGCCTGAGCTCCCTGCACTTAAATTCTATGCCAGCTTTTCCCACAAATATATGCTGTTAAAGAAGAGAGCTAAAATTCACAGAGCTGTCAAGTAAGATATCCATTAAGATAGTAAGATGCCAGTGTTCAAACTTCAACATTACAGCACAAAAGCTCAAAGGAATTCATTTTGTTAATGAGAAACAAGAGAGGAAGGAGTGTGCAATGCAAGGGGGTAGGGGAGAGGATAAGAACATGGAACAATATGACAGTAAACTAGAAAGCACAGATTGAGGTACCACAAGGAATCTGAATTCTTCAACTAAGACTTGTCAATGAGATTTTTAGCATATGATATGCAGTTTTAATTAAATTATGGCCCAGAGTCAGAGAACAAAGCCAAAGGCCCAGGTTTTTATTTCATTTTTAGAACAGAGATCTTATCTTCTACAGCATTTCATGCACTTCAAATTAAATATGGATTTATGGTGTTAAAGTACCTGAAAAAATCTCATGACTTTTAGGATTTTCCTATGCTAAACTCAGAGCAGTACAGTCAAAGGGTGAGATTCTGGTCCATGATGATGTTAGGGCACCCTTCTTAATAGGTTCAGAGGAATGAGGGTAATAGTGTTAGGAAAAAAGTTCATTGTATGTGAAAAATATTACAATACTTTGTAGTAATCAAGAAATGTGTCTCTCTGTGTGTAAACACATTCAATAAAACTTTAAGTATGTTTGGTTTTAGTAACAGAGTGTAATTCTATACAAAGCTAAAGATTTCTGAGTACTGCCAAAAGCACTGTTTCAATCTGATGGCTATTTTTTTGCTATGTCTGCCAAATCCTATGCTTATTGGCAACTTACATGTCACTTATTTCACAACCTACCACATTATTTCAAATAAATATAATATCTCTTCTGTTTAAAAAGTACAATCTTTTTTTCAATGAGGAAATTGATGCAAAAGGTTTTGCTTGTGGTGATGACTTATTATTAAATATATTTTAAGTAAGTTTACTGAATCTTTTAAAGTAGAAGTATAGGCTGCGTGAGAATGTTACTCGGAATCTTGAAATAGTGAATGAATGTCAGAATCTGTTTTGCCATGTTTGTATAATGAGAGAGTGTGGAAACATTAATAAAGTTCATATGGTCGAGGCTCTCTTGATATTACTATGAGTAGATAAGTTCTTGAAGGTCAGCTGCTTTTAAAACCATCTTTTAAATTCTCACAGGATGAAGGGTTAGGGTGCTAAAGTTAAAGCAATGCTTACAGTAACTGAAGATATATATATGCATAAACCATCAAATTCAGGAAGTTACACCTTAACCCAAAGTCTTCTATGGTAGACTTACCCAGTATAACTGAGGATACTGCTGCTTGCTTAGAAATAATAAGTTTTGTGCTTGCTGGGAATTGAAGTCTGGTGTGTGTATATGGTATGCTTCCAGAATAATCAAACATACAGGATTTTCATGTGAGGGCAGTGTGTTGATATTATTTGTCAGCATGATGTGTGGATGTTAAGGCAGGTTAGAAATGGTTCCTGTTTTTCCCAGGACTAGCATAAATAGTTTCTAAGTGTAAAAATTTCTAAGTTTCTAAGTATAAAATTTCTAAGTTTCATTTTATTCCACAGAAAAGGTGGTGATTTAAGAATTTAAGAAGCTTAAAATAAAAATAAAAATTAAAAAAAAAATAAATGTCTCAAGATCTACCCCTACATATATATATATATGTACACAACATTTATTCTTATGGAATACACTGATATCTTTCTCTGCCTGTAACCTCATTGTTGAGAGAAAAGACAACCAAAACCAGTGTTCCTCAAAGAAGAGTCCTGGTACAAATTCACCAACTGCCAAACTACACCATCACAAGCTAAGAGGAAAATCAGCCTTGATGCTCCAGTGCAGGTTGTTTTCATTGATTCTTGAATTTTAATAACTTTTCAGTTGCTGTTTCTGTGAAATTATTTTAAAAAAACAGGATTAAATTGTATTACACTGAAGAGACTGATCATCTTTCCTTGCAGCTGCACTCAAGTGTACCTTAGAAAGATAGAAGTTGTGGGGGTTTTTAGTGTTTTTGTTGGGGTTTTTTTTAATTCTCCTTTGAATATTAAATCTGGAAATGTATTTTGAAAATCAGAATCCACCAGCCTCTCTCCTGTGAAATTGACATTTCTTCTTGAAGCTGTCTATATCCAATTCAGAGACTTCCATTTGACTTTATTAATAAGTAGCCCACAACCATTAAAATTTTGCCAAAATACTTAAATTTTTGAAGCTGCAGGTTCAGCTTGCAGTATTACTAAATAGGCAACAGTCTTCTAATGTGAACAGAACACATTCTAAGAGGGGCTACCCAAAGAGGTTAGAACTTCATCCTACACATTCAGTCACAAATACACAGTGGTTTGTGGCTTGAGCAACAACAAAATTCTCTGTAATTTGTACAGATCCACTCTAGAGAATACAGACTAAGATTTTAAAGCAAGATAGTTAGAAAGAATTCAGCCAAATACAAAGCAGGCCTCAAGTAAAAACAGCACAAATCCTCTGTCTTTGATCATTATGGATTTGTGAAAATAAATGTATAGTTACTTTCCTGGGTTTTATGATCTAGCTATCAACTGAGTCATTCTATTTTCCTTGAGTAGTTATGCGCTAGAAGTGACATTTAAACTCACATTCAAGCATTTGTCAGAACAGAAGACTTAGGCCTCAAAGACAGATTTATTCTGGGACTGTTATTTAATTTTAGGTAAATGTGGCTGAAGTAAATAAAAGTTTTTTCATGTAATTATCCCCACCATTTCTTCTGGCAAGCAGCTGGGTAATTTATGATCTTTTGCTTTTCTGAAAATCTCTCCTTCAGTCACCAAAGTGTATAAGATGACAGCCACCAGTGGTCAAGATAAAAACTCTTATACTCCTTGACAGTGAGCTATATTCATTAAATCTGCACATATGGTCCATCGTAATATTAGCTTTAAGCACCTTCAACCACTCTCAAACTTATAAAAAAAAATATAACAATTTGATAATAATAATAATAATTAGTAATAATAATAATAGTAATTTGAATAAACAATGGGTTGATTGTGAGCATGGCCTGTTACACAATGTACTCATTAGGTAAACCATGTAAAGGCATTCATATGAAATATCCAGACGGCTTACAATTTTCCTTTTTTAAATCAAGTCCCATGGAAAATGTGTTTGCAAATTTTCCCTTTAGCTTCTTTTTCATGTCCTAGGTCCACCTCTTCAAATGGTGCGGGTGGCCATCAAAAGAAAGCAATGCATTCAATGATGAAAGTGTCTCAGTAAGCAGAGGTCCAAACTTTTCAATACTCTATGCAGAATGCTAAAATCCTTTGTGTTTTCTACAGCTGAGACCACACAAATGCATATAATTACATTATGTGGATGTGACAGTGGAAGATTAATTTACACTGGTGTGCTCTCAGCCATGCAGTTTTAGAACAGTCTATTATTTCTAGGAACTATCCCTAAGGCAAGGTTTACGTTGCCAAAATTCATAAAATATTCCAAAAATTTTCAATCCCTTTTATCTGCTACTTCTCCTCCCTGAAAAATTTCATGCCCCTCAAGGCTTTTCCAAACAATTTGACCCAATGTTAAGGATTTAGTATATTCAGTCAGGAAACAGAAATTATAGCATATGATTTGCCTCATCATATGCTCCATACGACCATAAATCCATATTTGGAGTTCCAATGGAACTCCAAAACACAGTTCTAGTATTAACTGCTCAGTCATCAATAACAAATAACAAATTCATGAAGAAGTAAGAGGATAGGACTCAGAACAACAATCTGTCCTGTAAATTACAAATGTAAAGGTAATTCAAGAACTCTATAAACTGATTAAATATGTTCTATGAACAAAAAGGAATCTTTTTAAAATCTAATTTGGCATTAATGGAACACAAAATCTCACTTTGAATATTCTTTAAAATTGTCACATCCACTTTCATAAGTAACAATAGTCTGTCTCACCACAAAATTGTTTACCTAGCCTTTAAGAAGATATTTATTTTCCATTCTACTTTAATAAAAAAAACCCACAAATATTTATTTCTGCAAGCTCAGCACTTCAAAATTATATAAAGCACAGGCCAAAGGTTTTTAGCCTAGTCAGAGCTTCTATATACTTTTTCCTCTTAAAATTTTCTGTGGTGATTTTGAAATGCTTCTGGAGTCTTGTATCATTTAAGAATAGATATTGTTTTGCTTAAAGAAAAGCACATAAGCTCATATTCATGATAATTTATCATTATGATAACAATAAATGTTGATTTTCTTTTCTCAGGGTGCTCTGTTTTTTTTAGTTAGAGACATAAGAAAGATAGCATTAAGAAAAGCCAAAGAGAAAATCATTAGAAATGCTTTTTTAAGATGCTTTTGAAGTTGTGAAATGTTTTCTTGTATTAACAGTACTCAACCATTTGCTACTGCTTCTTAGCAAGGCTCTGAAGTACAAATCAAAGTTAAGAAAGAAGTTAAACAAATATTCTAGTAGAGAGTATGTCAGTTTCAATGCGAGTATGTGGTTATGTTTCTTATCTGCATGAACATGCACACATGTAAGAACTGTACTGGTTTACTCAGCTGACACAATTAGTCCACTAGTCATTTCACTAGAGGGGAGCATTTGTCTGTCATTTCCCAAAGTATTTAACGCAAGAGGAATTCCAAACACACCCACTTTTGTCTCCTTTTTTTTGTTTGGGGGTATAGGGGAGGGCTGGCTTGTAGATAGGATCTCATGAATCACTCTGGGAACTGCACAGCAAAGTCAGATATATGTGTATTTCCTAACCTTGGTGCTACTGGGATAAATGTCTTACTATACATCACAGCAATGATTCATCTGTGTGCACACATAGCTTCAACCATTTGGCCATAGTTACACCCCAGCTACTGAAGAAACTGTAAAGCGAGGTAATAAGGTGTATGGAGTTTATACAAATAGCTCCAAGAGGTTTGTTATCTCTGCTCTTGATGACTCAGTAGTGAATAAACGTCATGCTGTCTGTGAGCCATTTAGAAAACATCACCTGTGAGGTGGCTTGTGTTACTTCAAGGATTGACTTTGAAAGCTATGGGAAAACTGTGTATATTGGAACTTTTCTTTGTGGCATTAGCTAGAGCTGCAGTCCCAAACAGTTTCAGTAGGTCTTCCTTCGCCAGTAGCTCTCCCAAGCATCATTTCATGGTACAGTGCGAGAAAGATGACTTCTCCATAAGCTTGATCCTGAAATACATCAAGCTGCTGCAATTCCACTCAAAGATCAAGGGCAACTGAAACTTTTGAGCAGCTTTTAAGGTAATCTGAAAAATTTCCACCTGAAGCCTATCACACACTGTTGTTGCTTATGACTATAAGCATTTATGAATATAGGAGACTTCTTCTAAACTACACAGTTTTTATTTGCTGACATGCCTTTTCCAAGAGTGGATCTGTGCTCTTATATGCACATTTTTGTCAGAGATATAAGGCAGGTCATGTCTTCTTTTTAAAAAAACATATCTATATTAAATCCTAATATGAATTTCAAAGAAAAAGACTGGAGTTAGTAGGATATTGTTTATCCCAAATATTTAAGAATAAAAGAAACAGGTTTATATATAAAACTGCTGTTGTGCACAAGTCCTTCAAATGGCCATGGAAAACTACCATAATTCTTTAAAAAAAGGGTGTGGAGAGAACAGAGATGGAGACAGAAAATATCAGAAAAATGAAGCTACTTTCACAACCATTTAATTATAAAGTTTCATTCTAAAAAAATATTAAATAAGTTTTTTATTGCTAGATCATGATTCTTTCAAATGATCTAATACGCGGTACATATTTATTTTCTATTAGGCATCTAAAAGCAAGGTGTGTAATCTGAACTAGATTTCTAGGCTTCCTGTATAGTTGAGAAGAAGATAAAGATGGATAGAAAATCATTCAGTCCATTTTCCTTCCCCATTAATATTAAGAAGGAATGAATTATTTTCAAAGAACTCAATCTGTTGCTTGTAGAGGAAGTGTAGACAATTAAAGCAGAATAGATATCTAACTTTGTGGTGATTATGTTTAGGGAATTATAGAACTAGATGGGAAATATCCTTCACTGTGACTAGTTCTAAGATGCGGTGTCTGTGACACTGCAAATACCAAGAAAAATCATGCTGCAGAATTCCTTTTCTATTTGAATGTATGGAAAGATAATACTTGTTTAATATAATAAATCTAGAGTACAATAAGATCAAGATCCATGCACTGAGGAAATACTGTCTCCCTTAAAATAGCATTCCCCCATTTCTAGCTCACATGGAACAATTTGGCATTTTAAAGCATTTGATATTTCACCTTTCTTTCCTAGATAAAATGAAAGTGTGTTTCAAGGATGTTGGAAATTCTTACAACATGAACCTCTTTGTTTTAATCTAATAAGTATATAAAAATCTTTTTGGTTTCTTTTCAAAACTGAGAGTTTTGGAACAACTCTTGACAAACCCCTCCTCTTCAAAGTTTATTTGACGGGTATTCTAAAAAAAAAAAAAAAGGAAAAAGTTGTGATAGAATAATTGTTGTATTTTGTTTCATAAGCATTATCGATTCAACCTTTAGTTTAGTAATTTGATATTTATGCAAGAAAAGTAACATGTTTGAACCTTAACAGATTGCAAAAGTGTTTTTTATCTTGCATTCCTTGTTTATCTGGCGTTTCCATCTGCATTTCTTGTTCCTGACATTTATGTAGTAGCTGAGAGTCATCTAATTGACCATAGTTATTCTAAGGATATTTCCTGTAGTAGTATGCAGTAAAACATGAACTCCTGAGCTTACTTTAGTGACTAAACTTCAGCTATTTTTCAGATTGTATAATTAACTTCCATTTGCCAGAAAAAAAATCTTTCAAACTTTTCCCTGTTTGATACTGGTCAAGGCAATTATTTTCTTTCACAATAAATCACAATTGTGTTATATCTTTTGGAGAATTGTAGAAAGCACAATATATAGTTTCTTCCATCTAAACACACCTCAACAACGTCAATGAGTATCAATGCATTTGATGAAAAACTTTTTGCCATGCTGAGTGGTATAACTAGATTATGATTTGGTTTTCTTGTTTGCTGCGTGGCTTTCTTCACAGGTTGGTGTGAAATCAGATTCCCAAAGGAATTATCTTGGGTAACTTTGTCCCCCTTTACCATATGATTGAATAAAGCATTGCCTTACACCTTAAAGGCGTTGCCCACATCTAGGCGCATGCTGTAGGAATTTCCCTTATGGGAGAGTGAGGCCCATAATGCTAAGCTGCTGCTTGGAGATAGGCCAGCAATTTTGAATGTCAGTTCTGTAACTGTTGCAGCCCCAACAGTGGTCTCTCCATCATAACTTTAGCTCTTGGTGCATGTATGACAGATCATACCAGTATTCTACTGGATAAGTGGCTTATATAGTAGAACTACGAAGCAGATAACAGAGGAAAGGACCTTTCTGAAGAAGCAATCAGTTGTGTGAGCCTCGTGCCTGGTATTCCACATTCAGTGGCGCTTTTGCCTAAGAACTGAAGATTTCCCTTTAGATTTTGACCACTGAAAAATACTGATATGATAAATAAGTTAAATGTCTGAGGAATTCCTAAAGGAAGAAAGAAAAGCCATGATTTGAAAATGAGATGGCTGTAATCTTCTTCTGTTAGAGACAGGACACACACAATTCGCCTGAAACTGGTGCGGCTTTGGAGGATTAGAACTTTTACACTTTGATCTCCGTATGAGCTCCTTAGAGGAGGAGACGTCTCTTTAGAATTGGCCTATCTGTGTTTTGGTTATGGCATGCCTTAAAATAGAGAACTGAATCTTGGATTTCAAAATAATGGTTGTAGAGGCTCAAAATACTGACATGTAAAGGTAATGTTTATTGAAAAGTGTTTTGAAAGAGATACAAAAAATACTTTTCCTTCTACACCATCCTAAATCAATGGGGAAAAAAAAAAAAAGAAAAAAACCAAACCCTCAGAATAGGCTACTTTTTGGGTGCAGGTTTTTTTGTACTAAGTATTTGATAAAGCAGTTGGACCTAGTCACCATATTAAACAAGCAAACAGTCTACTGGGTTGACCTGTGTGGCAGCTCCAGTGTTTTCTTTCCTACTTTGAGTGTCTACAGGACTTACAGGAGGCAGTAGTCTACTTTGCAAAAATAAAAGATTAACAGATACTTATTGGAATGTGATCTCTTCAGAACTCTAATAGAGGTTGAAGTTAATTATGCATTTAACTTCTGGTTAATGTTTAACCAGCCAGGGAACTGGGTGTACTCTTGTCATTTCAACAAAACACACAAGATGACTCATGTAAGCAATGGATTAGCCCTATCTTGGGTCTACACAAAGCGTTACTATTTTCTGCTAAGTATGACCTGTCAAGAAAGGTAAATGTTCTATACGCCCTGTTCTATTGACAAGCTGTGAGATCACGCTGGTATTTGCTAATTATTTGAGAATCAAATATAACTGACTTGAAATAAAACTCCTGACAAAAATAATTTTATTTAGGAAAAACTATCCTAATACTTTTCCTTAAGGCATTTTTTTTTAGATTCTGTTGTAATTCCACATAGACTTTACTCAGTTAAAGTTAGCTTGTTCTGCCTGTCTTGCACCAGCCCTCACACAACTCAGCTGTTCCTGACTCTTCAGATTGGATAATCCATTTTTCTCCCGATATGAGCTGGATATGTTTGAGGACCGTGGACATGAGAGAATACTATACTTCACTCTCTATTATTAGGAACTCAAATGCTGGCCTGTTCTGGGAAGTAAGATTCTCAGTAGATCATCCTTGGTTTTAAATTTCCATTATCATCGAGTTACTCAAAGTCATATATTACGGAGTTGTTCTTGTTGCTTAGGCATGTGGGATCTAGCTGTGCTATAATTTTTGCCCTTAAATGTTATTTGAGGCTGGCGTTTGCAAAATGCGGTTGGAAATGGTCTGGGCAATGTTCCTTTTCAAAATCCAAGCACTACTATACACAAATTGTTTCCCTAATCCCCCATTTCTCTAAATGTCTCATTGAAATCACTCAGAGATATACCTTCTCATCACTACTTGCTTCTTGACCCATGATCTAATATAACATAACTCCTTTTCCTTTTAAAGTATCATTTTTCAGATCACTAGACCGCTTTTTTTCTTTCCTTTTTTTTTTTTTTCCTAAAAAAATAACTTAAATGATACTTAGCTGATGATAGCTGGAGATTTATCTGAGTTTAAGAGATTTGCAATAACTCTTGAATATTCACATTTTTTTCTAATGTGAGCTTAGGACCTCAGCTGAGAACAGTAAGTTGAAGCAAAAACATTTATTTTCTTACAAAAGGGGAGAAAAAGAAACTAGCAGTTGCAGAAAGTTGAGCATATTTTGTCTTGTACACAAGCAATATGGAAATTAAAATTTTACTGTAAGTCATTTTTTTCAGTTCTGTATCTGACCACTTTTTCTTTCTGTACATGTTGATTTTGGCAAGGCATGAGTCAATATTTAATATAAAACTGACAATCTGTTATTGTATCAGTATTTTAAAGGTTTGCCTAATGCATTAGGCAAACTATTGTGGGATTTGGTTTCATGTCATATAAAGAGAGGAGACCAGCACTTGTGGAGACTTTGATCTTATCCTTACCAGCATTACTTCTTTCAGCTTCTCAGATAATATGCTGCACTGAAAAGTAATGATCACAGTTGGTTAATACTGCAAAAAAGGGAGTGTTTCTTGGAAAATGTAGAAAATCTTCAAGAGGTCAGGGGAAGGGTAGCGCGTGTTACTGAATTGTGTTGAAATATCTCCTATGGCTTTTCTCCTCCCATTACTACTAGGATGTTTTAAACTTCACAGGTGGTGGGAAATATTTTAAAGGGGAGTTTCTTTGTATATTTAGCAATATAAGAAAGCTATGTGAGGGGCGTTCCCTGGAAGCAGTGACTCATCCCTTGTGTTGATTCTATAAGAATACAGGCTTTGTTTACTGTGGAACTACTGAAGTAAGATATGCTTTTATTTAGGCATATAACTTTTACTATATGTACCTGAAATTAAAAATTCACAACAATGCTTGAAACCTACTAGTTTCAGGAGTGACCCCCTGTTCTTTTGCTATTTCTTGAGAAGAGCCTTTGTTTTTGAAGGCTCTGTGTGTATTTACACACATCCCAAGTCATAGTAAAATCTTCAGTCCTCTCTGATAAGACAATTCTGAACATTCTTCTTTGCTCATGGTTAATGGAGGTACCCCTCATTCTGCCCAGGTTAGATAATTTTTCCTGATCCCCAGAAATGGAAACACAGGTATCTCTGGTTAGCCAGATGATGCTGGATCTCCTGTCTGTTCTCTGATTTGGAAGACTGAATCTAAAGAGCACATTGCTTTGGTAATGCTAAAGTTAAGTGTTTTCAGATAAACACTTTCTCGATTATTGAAAATGTTCCATTTTATTTGAAATGTAAAACTTCACCTGCAGGTGCAGTCTCACTCTAGTTTCTAAGCTATTAATGTTCTCCCTTGGTCCAATAAATATTTAATTACTCCATTCAAAAGGAAACGGATTTTGATAAAAGAGGCTTTTTCCTCTCCCCACTGACTATACAAGGAGTTTAATCTCTTACCTTTGTCTTCTTAATTCTTTCTGATTAGTCACCTAATATAGATGATGTGAATACTATGTGTGTTAATGAGGGCTTCAAATTCCAGCTGGTGTCCAAACACCTGAAAGTTGATGTCGTAATGTTGGGTTTAAGGGCCTGTGTGACATCTAGGCTACACACATAAGGGTGTTTCCACAATAAACTCTTAACTCAGATAAAACTACTGTGATTAAGATTAACATGAAGCAGATTTATTAACAAAGATCAGTCTGTGTGTTTTAGACTTTTTGTAGGGTTTGTACTGTATGGGTCACTTTAAAAATAGTCTCACATATCTTTAGCTGTCTTTATATATCTTTAGGTATATATATCTTAAAGTACATATCTTTAGGTGTGTGTTCAGAATTTTTCTCTTTAGTAATTGGATAAAGACCTAGTGATTTGTCTTCCCATCTCAAGACATGTGTTTAAAATGGTTAGAATAGATTACACTGAAAGTTTCTTTTTATTGACCAGTGAGAGAATTCAGACTATTAAAAAAGTAAAATTTAGCTATCTAGTATAAGCTGAGGTTAAGATGCATCTTACCAATATATTACAGTCTTGTGGTCACATTTCCACTAGTTAAGTTTGGGAATGAAAGGAATATATATTCTATAAAAAATAACTGGTTTTGTAGAGGCCAACCTGAACTGATAGAGCTTGCCATCCTATTAATGTGAGTTATTAGATCTTGAAAATATCAGAGGCAATAGAAAGGTTTGAATAGATGTGAGCAAAATTGACTATGGTTATCACAGTCTGTGAGGAGAAGCTTGGAAGGCTAAAAGTGTGCATGTAGTATAAGACTGTCTCTTTGTATTTTGTAGCTACAAGCTTGATTAAATTCAGATAAATGATTTAATATTCATGGTGCAGTTACACATGAAATGGAAGAATGGTGAAAATATATAAATTCTTTCCTGATCTGAATACACTTTCCAGCATTATGTAGGTCCCAAGAGGAAGAACTGAGCTGCAATATTCAATTCTATAATTTAATTTACTAAAAAATTCTTGGAAGAAACATACTGGAGTTATGCAGCTAATTTTTAATGCACTGACATAGCAAGCAGTAAATTGACTTGATAGAGAACTCTCCTGCCTCTCTCTTTTTAAGCTAGAAGTTGCTGGCATCCCATTTGTTAAGCTCAAATAATAGCACTATAACTATTCACCTTATATAAGTAGACTGACACTTTTCAGGTCAAACAAGTTCTATCATACTATAATTGGGTTAACCTTCTCTTAAAATTCCATTTCAAGGAAAATCAGCCTTAAAAGTACTTATTCTGAATTGAAAACCTAATTTCATTTCTTCTACTTGTAGTTTGATAGTTCCATCAGAGCTATAACTCTGCTCTTTTGATGGCCTTTATGAGTAGATTGTTGTTAGCTGACCACCAAAGAGGACCACAATCCAACTTTTTTCAAGTTTCTAGAATGAAACCGCAATGCAATACTTAGAGTTCCTCTTTTTGTATATAAAACCCTATTGACAGCATGGTTCACATACACGTTGTTAGTCACAGTATGTCAAAGCCATTATCAGTCTCACATCAACTCTCATCTGAAATCCCCCATTAAATAGCTCAGACCACAATCAAACAAGAGAATGAAATGCAGAGAGTGTTCACTGGAGTATACATGTGTGTGTGCCTATGTACTTATATATGTATATTAATTTTAATATTTCCTTTATAAACAACAACTTGCCCTATGCTTATTTGTAATGCTCATTAAATCCTCAGAGATTCAGCTAATAACACATTAGCAGTTAGCCTGCTGGAGAATTAGTGATGGCTGACAATTACTTAGAATTCTTTTAATAAACAGTAGTTTCTCCCCTTCTTGAAATATGTGGAAATGGGCTATTGTTATTTTAAGTGCTGCTGTACTGAAATGGCACCTGTGCTTGCTGTAATGTGGAACGTTGCATTCCAAACAAGAAACAAAGCTACATGGAACTCCATGTCCCAACCTGCTCTCTGCAGAATCTATGAATCTACTCAAGACAAAAAAACCAACAAAACAACAACAATAAAACAAGCAAACAAACAAAAAACCTGTCTCCATTGCTTTCATTTGGACCATGTTTATCTGTTACTTACTTTGCACATAGTATCAAAACACTATGCATGGTTTGTGAAACAAAGAAGATGCTCAAGAGAATGCTAGGGTTTTCAACCATTATTTGTGACATCTACATATATATTAATACAAGAACATGCCTTAAGGGCTCAGCAACTTCTGTGCTGACAATTTAAGCATGCCTCACATTCCTGTTCACTTAACTTTGTCCATTAAGTCACCGGCTTTTTTCCAGTTGCTCTTCCACTACATTTCAGTAACTGCGATGATCCATACAACTTGTTTTTTACAAATCAGGGGCTGGTAAATAGGATTTTAGGCTTTAATTTCCTCCGTAAACCTCTCCCATCCCAGTGCAATTTATGAAACAGTCGATTTTATAGCCAGTAGAAAGGCTAGTTACAGCAAACCAAAATGCTACTCCTGTGCTATACAGCTTTCTACAAAGAAAATAGTGTGTCCTGTAATCATGTTAAACTCTTACATCTTGATGAAGAATAAAGCAGAACTTTAAAGATATTTATTCAGGTAAGTAAAGGATTTTTTTCTCTTTAGTCCTTACTGAAGTAGAAGTTTCAGAATATCTATTATCTTTCATCAGGTATGGGTTTCTTGGGGGAGAACAAGAAGTTGCTCAACTTTCCTATTACCCCATACAGATTTATGATCGCATTTAATCACAAAACCCATCACTAAGGAGCAATACAATGAGCAGAAACTCAAACTGGTTGGAGTTCTCTATCTGGCAACAGGTAAACCAATATCACAGCGAAAACCATTTTTTAAAATACACATAAACTTCTTTAGACATAATCTATTCATACTTACTGTTATTCAATTGTAGAATCAGCTCTGTGATCCTAGAGGCTGAAAAGTCTGATAAAAGATTAATGAAAATTATCTATCCAATGAACAGAGTTTTCAGAATATTGATTTTGCTTGCAGGTGTGTGTACATGGATGATGCTTATACTCCTAACGTCTTCACAGTATAAGCTCAGGTCATGATCTGATTTCCACATGGGATTGGAATTGCTTCAAGAGAAGGTTTTGGCTCAAGCCCACCTCTAGCCTATACCACTTAAAAGTAATATGTCTTCTTGCAACACATTTCTGAAGACTTTTTTGGGTCCTAGAACACCCTTCTCAGCATTTTACCCATTTTAAAAGTACAATCTGCAGAGCATATTACCATTATGTTTACTGAAACTGGCACATTAAATCAGCATTACAACATTGCTTTATCCAAACTCTGTGACTAAACACAAAAAAATACTAAATTGTCATGAAGCATTGTAACATGCTATATTTCTAGTAAAAAAAAACAGAAGTCTGATCAAAGCCAATTAATGAGATTAGAGTTAAATGATTTACATGCTGTAATAAAAAAGTCTGCTACAGTGTTCAGATCTGTTTATCTCCAAGGCTTTCCCATAAACGTCTTTTGCCAAAAAGCACCGGAACGACCTCCAAGACAAGCTGCTTAACTTGACTATACTCTTGCTTCTATTTTAATTAGACCTGAAGAGGTAAATATTTACAAATTGCCCTTTGGGTAAATAGTTAGGAAGTCTTGGTCTGTTTTGCTAAAGCAAAGTTCATCTGGCAGCATGTTCAGATCACAATCTAGACAGGTCTATCTTAATTAAATGTCCTCTTCCTGTGCCAATTTTAGAAGCAGAAGTTTCTGATATGTGAAGATTAGATGTGTATGGAAGGAATAGACCCAGGAGGGCCTCAGAAAGGGCCACTCCTCCACACTGAGGGCTCCAGCTGGAATCTGGTTTCAGATATTGCTGGTTTATCCTATTCATACGCATTCTTTCAATACCCACTGTTCCTTGTCACAGCCAAGTGTCCACCACTGCAATTTTTAAGTTAAGTTCCTCTGTTGCCTCAGTTAACAGTGCCAAGGCACCTTGCAGGCCGAGGGCTAGGGAGCTGAAGGATGTGGAGGAGGCATGTCCCAGCCCCAGCCAGGAGCAGGATAGCCAGGGGCATTGAGGACAGCCCAATCAGCAGTAAAGATGCACTACCACATGCGACAGCTGTGTATAACCTTCTATTTTTCATATTCTTTCAGTTTGTCCAGATCTGTGCAGATTTTTTCTGTGATGGCCCTGGTGAGATTCCTACAGGAAAATCAGTTCTTTTGCCAAGTGTAAAGACTTGTCAGGCTGTCAGGAAAAGCAGATCTCTTCAAAAGAAAGATCACAGTATATTTTTTACCACTTACTTCTGAAAGAGTGCAATAGAAGAAATTTTCCATATAAATCTCATACTAAGCCACATGCCTGAAGTATGGTAAAGCTGTGAGTACAACGAACCATGCTTTTACAATAGTACCTTATCCCTATGAAGAGCTGTTGGCCCGTTTTGTCTGAATGCCGTAACTTACAGAAGCAGCAGTATCTGAGATGCGAACAAAAAATTTAAACAACTTGAATTGAGGAATATATTAAAGGATGTCATAAGTGCTTAAAACAGCTAGATAGATGGGCATTATGCTTGCTTTATAGTTATTCAAGAACAAAGCATACTTGCAATGGAAGGAGTTTAATAAAATTATTTGCTCAACAAGAATTTTGCTTTAAGAAGGAATTGTGAATTTGATTAAAGGACAGAATAGAATTAAATACTTTTAATGTCAGGTTAAATCAATAAGACATTCACATCCAGAAAATTGCATTAATTTTATTTCCAGTCTGTCTTAAAATTTCAGGAAGAGGTGAGAGATTATGAGGAAGAATGAAAGGAAAGATTGTTTAGTTTAAAGCAGAAATCAACAAAAGGAAGAGAAGGTAGAGGTAGAGGTATGTAAAGAATAATTGGAGAATGTTACTGAGGAAGCATTGCAACCCTTTGTCAGACTTTATTTTATGGAATTTCAAAGCAACCAGTTATTAACACAGATAACAGGAACAACCATAAAAGACATAAGATTGAACGAAAATCCATTTACCTATGTTTCAGGGCATACCTCAGATAATAATCTAGAGGTGGCAGAAAGTAAGTTCTCCTATTTTTTAAATAATCTTTTAAATTTGTAGCATGGACCTGATTATAATCAGTTATGTTGTACGTATATATGTATGCATGTATGTATGTTAGCAAGGAGTGATCCAAGTGAACAAAAAGGTGTATATCACCTTAGTGATTTAGGGCCTTTCACAAAGAATTTGAGATTCTAAGTTTATTTTCTGCTTTCCTGGTTCTTTTTGGATCATGTCTATTTTTCTTGGATCAAGTATTAAATTAAATAGAAAGGGGAAGAAACACTAACAAAAAAATCTAGATGAGCTAGGTAGTTAATTTTATCCTACACTTATATACAATATAGGATAATAATAACTGCATGTTATACTTACAGGATTTCTTATAGTCTAAGAACAGAAGCACAAGACAATATCTGATGCATCCCAGTATGAAAGACATGCTATTAAATTATCAGTGCAATGGAATCCTGTGACACTGAAAAGAAAGACATGAAAAAAAGATGACAAGCCTTGTCAGAGTTTCTCTATTGACAAGGGATTTCTCTCCCTGATGAGATAAAGACATAAAGGAGATGCTAGTGAAGACATTGTCAACACGATTTTATTAATACATTTAAATGACTGATCAGAGAACAGAATAGTGTGCTAAACTGTATTAGAGTCAAGAAAAACTTTTACTTTCTTTTCCTTCTCAAATATCTGTTAAATGTAGGTAAAAATAAAATCCATATTAAAATATTTACATACTTGTTCCAGAATAACCTATCTTCTATATTGTGGCTTCTGGTCATGTTTGCATTGGTTTGGAGATTTTGGGTGCAAGGGGTTTTGGGGTTTCTTTTCCTAGAAGCACACAAAAGCCTGCAGCCAAAACCAAAGTTTGATTGGTAAAAATGCATGGAAATGGATAATTTCTCTCTTGACACATCTACAATTTAAGCAGACATCTGAGTGGGAAGAAAAATAAAAAAGACACTAAAAGGGATCACAGAGCGGGTCAGTAACGAATCTGTGAAGAGAAACAAGTGTCAAGTCATCAACCATAGGGCCTCTAGGCAAGAACAGCCTACTTGGGAAATTTCATTGATACCTACATACTTTTTATCAAAATCCACTCAACTGAAATAACATTTTACTCTAACTCTCTTAGGCCAATCTGGCATGCCAAGATACTTCACGGCTTGAAACTGTAGTAGAATTCTGCAGCTGCCTCCAAAAACACAGGGAAGAGTCTATGTATTGAAGAGGATAGGGGCAGTTATTCTCCTGTGGGAATATGAAAAACATCGCATGATTGAAGCTCTTCCCTTGACTGCTGATCCAGCCTGCGACCTGCTCTTTCAGTAATCCTGCCTTCTGCCATCCTATTGCTCCTTATTCATCTCCTGCCTGGGGTTTTAAAGTTTTGGTTTGGACAAGTGATCATGTATCAATAACCAAAGAAACATATCTGTGGTAACCCAGGCAGAGTTTGGGTTCATTTTCCTTAAATAAATTATTACAGGTCTTGCGGAAGGGAAATAGGACTGTCTTCATCATTGGATTTCCTCCATTTTTGCTAAATTGTTCAAAGCAAAATCTTACATCTGAGAGTGCATGGGAGATTCCTGTTGAAGTCAGCAGGAGATTTGCATATGATTTCTATATGACCCAATAAGGGTGTAATGTACTTGTGTTCTGGATTTAATTAGTTGCGGATGGTCCATTTACAAAATGAATAGCAATTCCAAGGACAGAGGTCTTTACCCATCCAATAGCAAAACTTAAGCCAAGTTTTCAAATGTGTTTTATGTCTTTGCTTTTACCTTCTGTATTTCTTGCTAGTCAAAAATAGAAATGCCATATTTCATGTCTTGTGTATTTCCAACTGTGACTTGAAGGAGGAACATGAACTCATGAAGAAATTTGTTCTTAAATGAATAGATAGTTATAGAAAAGTGTGGTATTTTCTCCTGATATTGTAAGAATAGGAGATCTCATTCTAAGCCTTAAACTCAAAATGCAGCTGATATTGTTGCAATAGAGCATGAATCAACAAGCATATTTGTTTATTATGCATGGTGTGTTTCTTATCCAATAATTTGATGCATGATATGGTTTATATGCCAATCTTATTACAGATATGTCCTGGGTTCAGCAGTAGCAGTCATTTTTTCTCCTTCTTAGTAGCTGGTGCAGCGCTGTGGTTTTGACTTTCAGCCTGGGAACAGAGCTGATAACACTGATGTTTTTAGTTACTGCTCAAATGTTTAGCCTGACCAAGGACTTTGTGAGTCTCATGCCCTGCCAGGGAGGAGAGGAAGCTGGGAGGAAGCAGAGACAGGACACCTGACCCAAACTAGCCAAAGAGGTATTCCATACCACAGCACGTCATGCCCAGGATGTAGAACTGAGAGTCGGCCGGAAGGGCTGGAACTCTGCGGGGTGGGGTGCAAGGTATTGGTATCGGTTGGTGGGTGGTGAGGTGTTGTATTCTCTTCCCTTGTTATTTCCTTTATCATTATTATTATTGGTGGTAGCAGTAGTGATTTGTGTTATACCTTAGTTATTAAACTGTTCTTATCTCAACCTATGGGAGCTGCATTCTTTCGATTCTCCTCCCCGTCCCTCCAGGAGTGGGGGGAATAAAAGGTGGAGGAGGAAGTAGACTGCGTGGTTCTGATTTACGGCCTGGGCTTAAACCACCACAACATTAAGTGCTAAACGTAATTCATATGATACATGTTTCTCTAGTCTCCTTAAAAAAGAGTTGAATTGACCAACTGCTACAATTAAAAAGTGATATTTTTATATTCACATGGATATTTTACAACTGTTTACTCTTTCTCTTGCCTTGACTGTTTTGAAGATGACATAGCTAAAAATACTGGAATGTGAATTATAAATTGAGCAGTAATGCCATTAAGGGTCTACATTATTTTAATTAAAAGTCTTTCATCTTCAAGAATTTCCAAGTAATACATGCTCTTTATATATTTGCATCTTGCCAGTGTTCTCATCAAAGCTTGTGTTAATATTTTCTTTGATGTCAAAAAAGTGCAGTGTTTGTCTTCAGGAATCCCAAAATATTAAACTTGTGTGAGAGAGGGAGGTGAACAAGGAAAACCAAGTATAAAGAAATATATTTGCAATGGAATCATGAGAATTCTTTTCTGGGCTAAATGGCCTATTATAGAAGCTTAAGAAAAAACTTAAAAACAAGGTAAGCACTGGATAATGTTTTTGCTCTACTCTCACAGTTCCTGGGAATCAGCAGCCAAATGTCTTCCTGACCCAAAGACTTTGTCCATCTTCCTGTGTTAATATCCACTAATGAATGTGTTCACCACTAAACTGCAGTTCATTTTGAACACATTATACTTTTATCCTCGATGATAAACTGTAGCAACAAACTGCACTTTGAAGTCATGCAGCATGGAAAAGTACTCCTTTGCTTTTCTTTTGGTTTGAAGAGCCAAATCTGGGGAAAAAAGCATATGTACTGCTGTGAGAAGGTTTTATAACTGTACCTCTGCACCTTGACTTTATACCATAATCTTTCTTTTCTTTACAAGATTTGAAGCAAAGAATACAACCCAACATGAATATGGTGTGGAAGCAAAGAATACAACTCAACATGAATATGGTGTGTATTTGGTTTGCTGAGATGGAGTTAATTTTCTCCATGGCAGGCTTCGTAGTACTGTGCTTTATACTGGTGGCTGGAAAGATGTTGATAACACACCAGTGTTCTGGTTACAGCTGAGCAATGATGTGTCTCCAGCATTTCCCCCTCCCAGCAGCTCTTGGTGAGCAAGATCTTGGGAGGTGACATAGCCAGGCCAAATGACCCAAACTGACCAAAGGGATATTCCATAGCATATGATGTTTGCTCAACAATAACAGCCAAGAGAAAGGAGGAGAGAGGGGAACATTTGTTATTACAATGTTTGACTTCTGGAGCAACCATTCTGTGTACTAAAGCCCTACTTCTCAGGAAGGGACTGGACATGGCCAGTAGATGGGAAGTAGATAATAAATCTGTTCTTCACTTCCATGCATGGCCTTTGCTTTTGCTTTATCAAACTGCCTTTATCTTGACCCATGAGGTTTTTTCCATCTTATTTTTTTTACCCAAGTCCTGATGAGAAGTGGAGTGACAGAGTGGTTTGGTGGATACCTGGCATTGAACCAAGTTCAGCCCACCACATGGTAATATATCCTTACTGCAGCTTCTGTCATGAATACTGCAAATAAGAATGCTGGCTTAGAGTTCAAAACTGTCAAACCACACTAGTGGCATATATGCTTAAGATAAAGCATCTCATATCAAGCCAGTTAAAACCATGACTTATGCAAGTTTGAGGTGAGTTAGATTCAGTAAATCTGCTAAAAGGAGATAATATGGCAGTGTATTGCCTATTACAACAGAATTTAGCCTCAGTTCACTGGTGAGAAAGGACTTAAGATACAATTTTTGCTATAATATTGTAGAATTAGAATAATTGTTAAGTTAATAATGGCCTAGCTACAGTTCAGAGACACATCCAAGGTGATCATTTTTATTTTTTCAGTTCTGAACTCCATATCAATGTCACCACATCTTGCATTTGTGGAAGAAAATAGAAAGACTGCAATCCTTTTTTCCTATCTGACTAGGGCTGGCAAAGTCATTTTTTCTGTTCAGACAATTAAATGCTGTCCCAGTTGGTGGAGGTATCAGAAAAGACTAAACATCTGATTCTCTTTTTAATTTTTTGCATCTCTCCTTCTGGTATAAATCTGGTCTAATACCTGTCTCTAGTGGCTCAGGTCTGAATTATTTTTTTTATACTATTCTTGAGTGAAATCCTCTGTTCCATATTACTCATTTAGTGGATCAGCTTCTTTCCATCTGTATGCAAGATGGTTGCAATTCTATGGCATTCTCTATTTGTAGAAGGTAGAGCTTTCAGAGCTGATAGAATTTTTAGCAACCTAAATATATACTATGATAAACAGCACAGTCATATCTCTCATTACTAGCAAAAGGGTAGCATAGAAAAAACGAATTAATTTCAAATTAAATTTTCTGTAAATTGCTGTTCTTTATTGGTTCTGAAGATACCAAATGTGATAGTTAGTAATAAATTTACTTCTCACAGAGCAAGTCAAAACCAAAAAAACTTGTAACATGAACATATTTAACCTATACTTTTATCCTTATAGACCTATTTAATACAAATTTGAGGTTAGCACAAATGACACCATTCTACAGATGTAGCTCTAACTCAGTACGTGGTTTATGCTGAGCCATTAGAGCTATTAAAGTACATTAAGTAGTGTAGTAACATGAACTGTGCCTCCTGCATTACTGAAATGCTTCTCTCCTTAATACTTTTATTGTGGGATTCTGTATAATTTATTACCGTGCAGCTGAGCTCATTTCACCATTGCATGTCTAAATATTTTGGCCTTGTTTGGGCTAATCCTAAGTCTCTGAATGAAATTCGTTTTGATTAGATAGCTGTCTTTGACAGAACAGGTGAGGTCATTTGAATCACAAAAGCCCCTGTTACCACTTTACCAGATTGCAATCTAAATAGATACTTTATTATTGCTGTATTGGGTGATTTTAGATGAATAATTATGAAAAAATATTGGAATACTTATAGCTGATTAGATTCTTTGCTTCGAATGTGTTCTGCATTTTGTTGTTTAGTTTGTTTCTTAAGAGAGGCTATGACTTATACTACGATCATGGAGAGACAGAGCGAGCTTAACTAGAAAAACTGAGTTGATAAAATTTTTCTAAGGAAGCTTAGCAAAGAAGTGGCAGCATCAAAATGAGAACTTCCCAAGTTTCAGTTCAATCCTCTTCAGAACTGTAGCTTCTCTTTTCAGTGGTGTACCTGCCCCTTTTACAGCTGAGCTTTTTGTTAAAATTGATGAGTTGTAAACTTTCTATAGAGTGCTTTACTGGGAACTTTAATATTGGCCATTTTTTTCCTGAAATATTGTTGAACATCTCAGATAAACTACTGACAGATAACAATATATTATACCTGTCTAATGGAAAATCTTTTCATCTGTAAGGTCATGGTATTTTCTTCTTCTGTTATATAAAGCCTCATGTCCAGCTTTAGCAATAGTGTATCTGTTATGTTCCCATTTTGTCATAGAATAATCGATTACAAAATTAGAAAGTATTCAGTTGCTTTCCATTTCAGCACTGGACTGCACTTAAAAGTCAGTGAGCAAAACGATTCTTAGTGAACTGACATTCAGTGCCAAGGATAAAATGCTACGTTAAAGATTTCTTCTTAAAAGTATAGAAACAATGTAGCTTATAATATATCTTAGGTTATCTTGGCAAGCATTTCTGTTTTTTACATTTTCGGTACTGTACACTATTGATTAAATTGAGACCGCAAAGGGAAATAGGCTTCCCTGTGTCCAGCCCTTGGTGTCTGTTGATCTTCCACTTCAAGGCAGTGATACCAAAGATCATGTTTTAAAGAATGACATAACATATAACAAGAAGGAACTTATGATATATATACTTTATCCACCCCTTTTGTTCATCAAGAGAGAATTTACCCTCTTCATAGTTTACAGGGTAAATAAAAAGCAATTTCCTTGCAATGTTGTTTATGTTGAATCTAGTAATTGTTTTACAAAAACTCATAATAGAACTCTGATGTTCCAAATATGCTGGGCTTTATATCATATCTTAAATAGGTATAATATATCTTAATAGTTAAACATAACATGAAAGCGAAAGCAAAATATCATCCAAAAAGAGCTTACCAACAGTATGACATGGAAGAGTTTTTCTGAAAAAAATCAATAAAAAAAAGTCAACCCCCCCAAAAAAAACCCGAACAAACCCAAACAAACAAAACCACCAAACCCAAACCACAAACAAGCAAACAAAACCAAAACCAAACAAAAAAAACCCACACACAACAAAAATACGCAAAACCCAAAAAAACCCCAAAACCAAGCAAAAACAAAAACAAAAAAAACCCCCAAAACTACTTATTTTCACACAATGAATGCAGCAGCTCTCTTCCCCCAAATCATCCTGTAGATGATTCAGATGTGCCATATAGAAGACCATTAAAGAATACACAATTTAAGGAAGAATTGTAAGGTATGTGGGGAGTTAAGAAATAAGAAGATGGCTCTGGGGACTGTTGAAAAGAGAAGCATCAGGCTGAAGACTATACGCTAGCTGAGTTCCTCAAGGAATAGGGTTTGGTTTTACTAATTATTTCACATAGATATTAAAAGCAACCTGGGGAAAGTCAATGGTGTCATAAAGCTGGGAGCAGTGTCAGTATCAGAGAGAACTGAGACTGTATATGCAGAACATGTCAGACAACCCTGAAGACTCATGCAAAATGCTAGGTCATGCACTTGGCAGAATTTTATGTTACTTACTGTATGCTGAATATAAATGAGTAAGAGGAGGATGGGTTAATGACAAGATGTAGCTATGAAATACAATGTAGCCATGAAAAACGGAAATGCAGAATAATCTAGGATGATGCCAGGAAGCTTTTAAGGCATCTTTGGGGTGGGAGAACCATTCCTTTTTATGATCACTGGTAGAAAAATGTTAATGCTAATTTTAAAGAACTTTCTGAGACTTCATCTGAATTACAGTTTTTCTGTTCTCGTTATACATACTTAAGAACAAATAACTCTATCTGAAATGGTCTATTTGTGGTCTAATGCTTGACCAAGGTGAAAAACAACTACAAACAAATTAATCAGGCCTGAAAAAACCAAAAAAGTGTGCTATCTTGCTGTTCTGAAGATGCTATGCAAGTAAAGGAAGAATTAAAGTTACTGGTGCAACAGTATGTGGAAGTGAGCATGGATATATTTCAACATAGAAACTAGAAGGAGATTCATATCAGTCACAGAAATTGACTAACCCATGTCTTAAACTGCATGTAAGTGAAAAGCAGTTTAAGTGCAGCTTTCTGCTGGAGCTATAACGTATAACCTGCAACAAGGCTATTCTGGTGTGATGACTGCTTAATACTCCAAATCCCTAATTGCCCATTCCTGTAAGACAGCCGGAACTTATGGATCCAGCACTGCAGTGATAAAACTGTGTTCCTAGCCAAGCTTCAGCTCACTAATCAGAGTTGTTTTTCTCTGGCCTGTGAAGAGTCTTGGAATATCTTCTCCACAGAGGTTTCTGAGGTACGCAAAGCAGAAGAGCTATGATAAAGTTACACAGTCTTAAAACCAAGATGTCTTATGTCTTTTGGGATCTAATGTAGTGAAATGAAATATGTAAATGTTACCTGGTACTGAGCTAAGTTACATATGTGTTTTGCTGTTCCCGAGCAGCAACGTAACTGATTGCAAGTGTGACTGAAACAGGCTAATTAATAAAATAATAGGAAAAAAATACCTCGGGAGGTTCAGAGTTTTTTCAGTCCTAGAAAGGATACCATGTAATAATGATGCATATGCAGACAGGGAAAATTCCAATATGACATTTGAAGTTAAGTGGGGTTATACCTAAACTAAACTATACTGATGTGAATAAGAGCTGGAGTATTAAAGCAGGTTTAATATTTGAATAGAGTAATAAACCAATTCATGAGGAACTGGTAACAACATGCGAAGAGGACTTTGCATTTTCCTTAGTTGGACTACTGAATGATTTGACCCTTCTATACACTATCTGCTGTCTATATATTTATATGTGCTTTGTTGCTTCCTGTTAGTTATTCTATTAATAACCAGACTAAATGACAGCTCTGGTGTACAACCAAATCTGTTGTTAAAAGTATCTGATTGAAAGCCCTTGTACATGCAAGCGACCTTCTGCAGAAGGCTGTACACCTAATTTTTAAATGTCTAAACATAACTGATCTCGATTGACAAACATCTTGGGGATGTTTGCATTCTGGAAACAGCAAAGAAAACAATGAAAGAGAAACAGAGATGGAGAGAAATACCATTTAAGCCAGTGTGCTAGGTTTTTAAAACAATACATTCTTTTACTTTTCATTTTACCAATATTGTCTAACTTTTAACCAGTTTTTTATTTTTCCTGGGTGCAATGGAGCACTGCGATATGTTGTTACCCTCTAAGCATCAGAAGAAGGAAAAGAGAAAAGTAGTGAATATCTGACAGCAGCTACACTTATTTTTTATAAGGAACCCAAAACCTACGGAAATAGTAAAACACCTTATAAAACCAACAAACAGGAATTCATCATCTTAAAGTATTCTGGTTTGAGCTATTCTACATCACATTAAAAGGAGGCTCATACAGTCCAGATCTCATTAGCCTGGAGTCTATGATAACTTTGTACATTTTGAAGAATTACAATTCCTCATCCAGAGTTAAATAAGTTTAAACTCCTTCATCCACTGTAAGTTTTCCTCACACTACAGGATCATCTTACTAACCTTTTACAGTGATCTGGCCCAATATCCTCACCCACACCCAGTGCTCTCCTCAATGTTAATCAAGAGCTGTTATTTATTGCAGGACCATACCTACCACATGCTGTAGAAAGATCATGGGGGCCAGACAGAATTAGCAGTAAAGCTAGACCTTGTGTCCCTCCTGTTTTCTAGTGGTTATACCAGAGGTGCGAAAGGAATTCGAGGAACACTGGACGTGGTCTGATATGCAAGCAGACTCTTACAGGAAATTGGAATTTCAGTAACGAGGCAGGGACACCTGCTATAACTATGTAGCCCAGCAAAATCTTAGCTAGCCTAAATGCTACTAATCACTGTAAGGTTTGTTGCCTTGTAACTGCAACATAACACACATCCTAGACAAATATTTGATGCCTGCAAACCAATAATGAAGGAAAAAAATAAGAAAAGTTGTTTTCTCTACAGTTATAAAAGCTGCCTTTTATTTTTTGCCAACTGTTAAATCTGGCAAATTTACCTCAGAGTAAATGTCTATAATACCTGCACAAACTGCAATAAATACAAGAGAAAAGTCATTGGAGAAAGAGGAAAAGCACATTTGAAAACTATTTCATTTTCTCCCCATGCACTTCTCATAAGTGAAAAAAGCTAATATCTCGAAAGCTTATGAGCTGAATGTCTGTATCCCATCATGAATGCTGTTATTGATTCTGCTCGGTAGCAAAGTGAGTGAAGCAAAGCAAGGATTCGAATGTAAAACAGGTGAAATAGCTTTTGACATCTACTTCACAGTTTATTTTACACTGCTTCAAAAGTAGCTGGCTCTCCAATGCCATTAGTGCTGTTTAGATGAATGGGCATTTCAAAAGCAGATGGAATTCTCTGATGACAAATACAAGGTAATGAACATGGGAAGGAATAATTTGAACTGCTTACGCACGTTTCTAAGTTGTAAGTTAACTCTAATTACTCAGGAAAAAAAATGGGGATCACAGTGGAAATTTCTGGCCAATATACTGTAAGTGCTAAAAAAAAGGAAGCAAAATTTTGATACGTATGAAAAATTAAATAGAAAATAATGTAGTTACTTGTTTATGGGCCTGGATTTTTCCTAGTCACCATGCTATTTGTGAATCTTCCATGCAATGTCATTAATATTAAGAATTATCTGTGGAATAAAATGTTTTATTATGTGCCTGGGCTTCAAGTATTCGTATGTTTGTGCTTATTCACATGTTCATTATATTCTCTCACAGTTATTTTGCAATGAAATAAGGGATAAAAATATCACTCTTCTATCAGTCTGGTTGGTATGCCATATGCTGTGACAATGCCATATAAATTGTGCATACACCTCAGCTTTAAATTAGTTGTTTGTTCTAACTTTAAGGACAAAAGGGAATCAAATATCTATAATTTGTCAACAGAGTGAACCAAAGGAAGATTTAAACAGCAGTGCATACTGCAGATATAGTGTGCATTACAGAATACAATATTTTGCACATTTGGGAAATATCCAGTAACATATTTGTTGCAACTCAAATTGACAGATGTATCTATTTTAAAAAAGACTAGAGTTTTCCTGAGCTACCTTAAATCATCAGTGTAGGAAAATAGTCTCTATGGAGATATTCTTGTTACAGCATCATCTGCCTCTTCTCCCTCTTTCCCCTTACTTTAAATAACATGATTTGGGGGTTTTTGGTATTTAATAAAAAGAAGAAAGACAAAATTAATTAAAAGAGGATAACTTGGTATGGATGTAAGAATGAAGGGGACCTTCTATATTATCAAGTCCAGTTCCTAGTTAAACAATTATGATCAGAATGGTAAATAAAATATGCCCATAACTGTTCAATGTTGCTAAGGAATCATTCATGCTTCTTTCATGATTTTTTTTTACTATCCAAAGTAGACTGTGTAGTAGGAATCATCCTCAGTTGGTGGAAACTCTCCAAATGTCCTGGGAATTATTCAGGAGTGTGCTAGAAGGTCTGGATCCAACTAGTGTCAGGGATCAGTTTTATAGTGTAGAAAAGTTACTTCACATGCTCGAGAGTTTCTTGTTATTGTATCAATAACTAGGGTGTCAATAACATCTTTATAAACTGATTTAACTGTATTAGAACTAATCGTTTGCTCTTCTCAGGTCTGTTGTGAGGCTGTTCTAGAAGTTTGCTTCTTGAGCAAATAAAAACCTTTGTTTAATTTCCACTATAAATTCATTCATATCTAGTATATATCCTTTTGTTCTTGATAACAATGCTATACAATAGTAAAGTAGATTATGCTTTGTTTTATCAAAATCCTGATTTATCTAAAGTAAAAGTAAAACCTGCAAGATCACAAATTCAGGATCAAGTTGTTCTACATTAAATATTTGACTAAGGCTGCTGCCAAAACTTCCTGTAAGTCACCATAGTAATAGTTAATGGGATGCTTTGTATCATTATGATCAAGGAGAGTACATTATTGAACCCTGTGGTTTTTGTCTGGGCTTGTGGACCCTAAAGACATAATGAAGAATGATGAAGTTAACTATTTACTAAAGAAATATATTTAGCAAATCTGTTCATGAAATAGTTTCATAATAAATTATCATTGTCTTTTATTTTTAAGAGGTTTAGATTCAAAATTATTGATCATGACTATGTATAATTTACATGGCTTTCAAAGTGATAGAACTGAGTGACTGAGTCCTAGCTGGATCATTCATTACTCATTTGAATACCTCAGTTAACATCAGTGGGACATGGATGTGATTACATGCCACTCAGTATGCAGAATCTTGTCCAGTGCAACTTTGCCAGAAATTCACTACAGTCAGTTTAAGCTGGTATGAAAAAATGTGTAAACTGTCAATTGAAAAACTAACTGGTAATTCAAACTGGTCATATTTTGGTGAAATCATTTTCCTCTCTGATATATTGTATGATCATTCATACATCAGCATCTGCTGAAAACACACTGTCTTGGTATGTGTTCTGACTGTTCCATCTTCTGTGATATGAAGAAAACATGAATATTCACACATATTCATGCACATAAATAGCTTTACCTTGGCCTCTGAGTCAAGCTAGGAAAATTTGAAACATAAGACTGAAACTTAATCAGAAGCTATTTTGCTGTGAGTAGGACTCATGGCTCAAAAGGTGCTATCCCCATAACCACATGAATCAACTCAAATTGTCATTACATGCATGTAAGTATAGATTTTACACCACAACAGCTGTGAAATTTTGGTGTAAGTTTTAAAAAAAAAAATTCTTTTCCAAAGAAAGCTCTTTCAAATTTCCTTCAATCTTATAATTTCATAATTTTGCTTCATTATACAGATGTAGGAAGAAAAATAATAAAAGGGAAGCTTTTTCAATGAGCTGAAAATTAAACTAGATACTGAGATCCTCATGCACCACCACTGGAGATCCAAAAGTCCCTACCAACTGAAGAAAAAGGCTGAAACCGTAAAGCTGTCTGGGTACCTTACAGTGCAGTATAATAAGGTCAGGACAGTGGCTATTCAGATTCTCATCTCCCTGCATGCTGATGCTTCATGTTCCCATTATTCCTATAGCTTCTGGTTATTATTTCTGCTTGCTTTCCCTCTGTATCTCTCTCCTGCTGTGCTACATTAGAAAACTAAAGTGCATGCCAAGTTCTCACAAGGCCCTCATCCTCTGTCTTCTGTCTCAAAAAAAACAAAACAAAACAAAAGTGCTTTTCATAGGGATGTGGGAATCATGGTAGTTACAGCTGAATATTTTTTTTTTATTATCATTTTAGGGGCTGCAAAAGAGCTGTGTATTTTAGTCATGGAAAATGAAGAAAAAAGTCATGTCTTCTCTCAGTGTTTTAGGATTTCTGGTTATTTTGTAAAAAAAAAAAAAAACAAACCAAAACCAGTTCCAAAAGGATTATCTATCTTTACTTGGCACCTGAAGAAACTTCAACTCTATCACAATGTAGTTTTTCTGTTCTTAAAAAAAAAAAAAAAAGTCTAACTTGATCAGGTCTAATTATTAGAGAAGTTTAGCAGTTTCTGCATCTAACGCATGACATTTCACAGGCAGACAGGTGGAAGTTTTCTGAAATTTCTTGGAGATTTTGGAAAAGCTATTGTAAGAATTGAAAGCTGAAAAAATGTTACTACATGAAAATTATCCTTATTTACCACCCTTTAAAACAAAAGACTGAATGTAGATGTGTCAATCATTTTAAAATACTGGTCATTTCGAGAACTATTTGTTCTCAGCAGTTTGGAGAATAGCATGTATTATGAGGAGTTAATTTGGTGTAGCAAGAGATGTAGACCATGAAGGTCATGAGTCATCTTGTAATGTGCCTATTCACATTCTGATGGAAACTATCTAAACTGTGTCTATAGAAAATGGAGTGCTGACCCTGTACCAGCCTTTAGCACTTTGACACAAAGTGGGATTCATTTGATGAAATTTACTGTTCTGAACTGATCAGCCCATGATCTTTATAGTCTGTGAAGATCTAGTCAATATACTCTGTGCAGTCCCAGGTGCAATTCATCTCCCAGGTAAATATCTGTCTGAAATAGGTCAGATGAATCACATCCCTAAGGCATCTATTTCTCTCCTTTGACTATTAAGAAAGATTTAGGTCACTGGCTGTGATGTTAACATCTGCATTGTGGGTGTTGAAAGGCAGGTGAGACAAAATCCAGCCAATGTTTTCTGCATAAATTAACTTACCAGCCTGTGTTCCTTTTCTGCAGTTGAAAAAGTAGTTGAGATAAACGTTCACCTACCTGTCAGAGAACTGTCACTCTTTGATTGCCACAAAACTCTTATCTGGCTTCCAAAGAATAAAGCAAATTCTTTTTACAGCGGATATTTCTCAAACATTCTGGATAGCAATTCATGCTTGACCTTACTTTAGGTCAGTTCTGATTATTGGTATATTTTATGGGTGTGATGAACTGAATGTTCATGATTGTAGACTTGATGAACTCGAGCAATTGAGTGATATGATAAAGCCGATCAAGATTTAAGCCCGGTGAGCAGCTTGCTTCTCAGGTGCTCTTGACCTTGAGGGGAAAATACGTGCTGTACAAGAAATGAAAGTAAAAAATAATCTGAGTGGCCAGTGAAAAAGCTGATTTTCAGGTCTCCTGAGCACAAAATTCGTCAATTCTATAAGGGAAAAATGCAGGAAACGAAATGAAGATGTTTTTAAAAGTCTGGAAAACGTGTTTCCGCAGTCACTGAAATGTCATAATCATATAGCTATTGGCTGACATAATTACAAAATACAGTCAAGATTGTTTGCCTACTTTTATCATATAGTTCTCACATGAGTTCTTTTACATAAAAAACTTAATTCTCCACTTCATCTACTTTGATACTCCTCTCTAGATATCTCTTTTGAGAGATCTTTATCTTCATATTTTTCAGAGAGAAACTGTTTTCAGGTTCTATACTGAATAGTGGTTAGTTAATTTCTTTGAAGCATAGAAGAAATTCTGCTGGGAAATTGGTATGAACAGAGCATAATGGCTCTCCTGACCAGACCAAGCACAATTGCCTGTATATAGGGAGCACCAGAAAAGGGGAAAAAAAAAAAAAAAAAAAAGCTTAAAAGAAATGGATGAACTAAGAGTTGCCACCAATGTGGAAAATCAGTGTATTAAGAACACTTGTTTTCCACAGTTCTTTCTTGGAGGCAAGTAGGTTGATCTCACTGTTAAGATTTCTTGTATGTATTTATCACTCTCATCACAGCATAGTGGATTATTTACTTGAGAATAGATGCTGGGTGGTATGGTTTGTAACCTGCACTGTTAGTTTTCTTTATTAACACTACTGATTCAATGTAGATGCAAAGAATGATGTAGTTATACTTATGAATAACTGACAAATATCATATTATTACCCTTGGCCCTTCATGAGTTTACTATGCCTCTTCTGAAAACCCTCCTATCCTTTTAAAGATGTTTCTGATATGTGATCTTCAAACACTAAGAATGTACAGAAAACTAATTGTAAAAATAGACTGAATTTTGATGAGAAAAAAAAAAAATCAAGTAATTTGTGATTTTCCAACTTCATTTTTCTCACCCCTGTTCTACTTAATTTTGATCAGTTTGTATCCTTCTCCTACTCTGTGTCACTCTTATTCTCTACTACTCTCTCATTGAGGTCTTACACACTGGATTTCTAGACAGAGTAAATTTTAGAGCATCTTACAAATCCCTCAAGGTATTTTTTATCAGTGAAAATCTAACAGACCATTAATGACAGCAACTCACAGCAGGTACCACCAGAATTAAGGAAACATTTCAAAAAAGTAAATTGCAAGTGATGATATTCAAAGACTCTAAAATGTAAATTAATTAAACACATCACAGAGAGGTGTGTGTGTGTTGTGAGGAGAGGATGTTTGTTTCTCTTTAAGTCATTTTGTTTTTATAGGACCAGAGGCTGGTTTTTGGCTCCTGCCTTCTCACTTTGTACTGTGGGGTCAGTAGATCTCATTTATGATGTGCCTTCACAGGTAGGAACACTAACTGTGGTAGAGTGGTCTGATCTGTATCATTTGTTCTAGTTTTAACATATCTAAATGTGATTGTTACAGTCCTTCAGCTGAGATTTCCTCAGATTTCTTTGCCATAAGCACTTGGCTGTCTTTTGAACTTTCAACTAACTGTTTTATATGAAAAAAGTCACGAAACACAAAATTACTATAATGAAGATGCATTGCTTCTCTTTGGGATTTACATCAACAATTTTGTCCAATTTGTTTAGACATATAGTGCTAAAATGACAGTGACCCCCCAAGAGAAATTACTAGAGATAAGATGGTCCTTACAAGTAAAAGACGAAAAGAAATAGGATAGCTAGTTATCTATACACGCAGTCACTTGTTACCCTTCAAAAGGAGGACTTTTTCTTGATTTTACCTGATAGCATCATGCCTCTACAGTGTATTTTATTAATACTAATGCATCAATTTTTTTTTTCACAGTCTTTCATTTAAGAATCTCAAAAATTATTGGTAGCATTAAAAGTAATCTTCAAAGCATCCTCAGTGTGCAGTTGATACTAGAGATAGTCACCCAGGAATATACAGTGGCTAGCTCTTCCTCTGGCCATCCTTTTAGGATGTCATCTTTCCAGTGTAAAATGCAAAGCGAACAGGAAGATTTATGGTGGGTTTATCAAAACTGAGAATAGGTCTTTGAGGCTCTTGTTATTGCTGATATTTGCCATTTCTAGGAGGCAAAATATAATTTATGATATTTTTTGTGTTTCAGGATTTATCTTTATTCAGATCAAGTATGTTCTCACCTGTCTCTTCTTCTTCCTAATTCCCATGGCCAAAGAGCTAGAAGCAGAGGACAGAAGAAGGAGATGGAGGTGGGAAAAAGATGGGGAACAAGATAAAGGTTAACTGATGAGATTAAGACAACAAGGCAACATTTCCTTGCTGAATAATCAGTACCTTGGCTACTCTCAGGACATGTGAATGACTAAGCTACTAAATTTTTGTTGGTTTTGCCATAATGGCAAAAGCAAAAAAACTGAACAAAGCAAAGTTTCATTGCTCCTTATCAACCTTCTCTCCTAAAGTTCATCTTGTTCATTCCCTGCAAACGACTATACTTTTCTACACATTGCTTTGTTTTGCCAGTTGTGGCTAAAGCTGGCCATTCCTTTTCTTCTTTCAAATATCTAAGTCATCTTGTATCTGCTGGATTATTTCCTTACAACAATTGGACAGTTAATGTAAAAGTAAAATAAAGATACTGCCTTGCAACATTAGGTATGTTCCAGCTTGGTTGATGTCTCAGCCTACGTACTATTTTTGCTCATATCCTCTCCAGGAAGAGTTTGGATGTCACTTTTCTGGGTAAAAACCCCTGATATAAATAGAAGAAATCAAGCAGAACAAGAAGGTTGCACAGAAAGGTTTCTCGGCCTCCATCCCTGAGTGTTTTCAGGGACCTGAATAATCTGGTCTGAACTCATGGCAGATCCTGCTTTGAGTAGTGGATTAGGCTAGAGACCAGCTGAGGTCCCTCCATACCTGAGTTATCCACTTATTCTAGGAGCATTCCCAGGAGCCATGGTTTTGTGAGCTGCTATGATGTCCTTTTGCAGATTCCTGTGCAACATAAGACATAGCAGAGTGATAAGAGACATCAGCTGGGACAGTGCCAAAGGAGGCTGTAAGGAAAACAAACACAAACATATTCCACAAACTGAATATGGAAAATAGAGGAGGAGAGGAGTTAATGGAGCAAAGAAGCACATTAGTAATCCCCTGGCCAGCATGGTCCTCCAACATTTCCTCTGAAGGACAAGGCATCAGGAGATAATACTGCATTTTAACACAAAGTGGAATTGCTAAAGTTGAGTTGTCTTCAGACTCAAGTAATAAAATTAATCCTTCCTCTCCTGCCCACTACATCTGAGAAAGATCCAGCTTCCCGAAACACCCACTCCATACCTGACTAGTCCCTGGGGGCAACCTAAGAATAAATTAAGACAAAATTGACTCATTCTGAGAGTGTGAAAGAATTGCAATCCGTGGTGCTTAAACACGCATACTACTATCCTCTATTAAAGTTAAACCCATATTCCTCATGTATTTTTCACACTTTTTTATATTTATATGCATAAAAATATAATTGTGTTCTACTGCATGGAGCACTTTCCTTTTGACCTTTGGTAGGAAATACTAGCTGTGCTGGTGAAATCCCAGCCAGCAGGAATCTCCAGCTTTCTGTAGTCAGTGGGCAGTGTCATTGCCAGATAAACCACAGGGAAACCTCCTGCCAGCAGCTGACCAGGTATTACCTTGCCACGTTTTAGACTTCTAGCAGTCATTTACATGCGTCATGCAGCAGGCTGGAGCCCACTCTTGCCTCACCAGAGGAAATCCAACATAGCTGCTTAAAAACAAGACTGCATACGAAATACAGGAGCCAGAAAAGCAGTAACTATAAGAACAGAATAGCCTTTCCTGATATTAAAAGTCTTTATGCAGCATTTTATACATATATCTCAAAAATGTTCAAGTGGGATTAAAGCACTGCAAAGTGCTCTCTCTCTTGGCTTTATCAAGCAAGACACTAAGTCATTTCTAAGAGAAATGGGTAAACTGAGGCAGACACTGGTAAACACAACAGATTAATAGCTTAACTGGCTGACTGCAAAAATTAGAAATTATTTTATAACTATATATAGGCTATCCACATGTAGATATCACTTGATCCATTTACTTACATATTGTGCCTTTGCCATGTAACTGTAGGGGGGTTTATCATGATAAGATGGAAGCTTTTTAGACAGGGACTATGGTTTATTTTGTAGTGAATACTATAAAAATATCTCTTGCCATCAGTGGCTATATCCATGCATTTAATTTTTCTGCATAATGTTGTGATAAATAACCTTTTCATGCCTGAATAGTTATTATATCTAATGGTTACATCATTTAACTGTAATAACCAAGGCTGAGAAAATAAGTCATAAATAGCCAATCATTTACCCAATTCATTTTTCTTGCAGTGTTTATGAATTGTCAACGACATTTTCATGCACATATTAACCTACTGGAAATGAATCATCAAACAAATTTCTCAGTTATTTTTTGGTCTGTAATTTCAGGAGTAAGATTGAAGTATCCTTTGCAACTACCTCTACCTTATAGTGGACTTTTTTTCCCCATCTTTTTTTTTCTGCTGATCAGTGCTTTTTAGAGTTTTTATGCTTGGAATATCTACTGTAAAAAGAAAAATGCTCCCCCTCCAAATATTTCATGCAAAATTCAGTTCTCTGTCTTCCTATTAAAAGATTTATTTTTCGCTTTTCCATAACAATTTTTTACTTCAGTGTACATTTTCTGCAAAAAATTAAATTCTGACTAGTTATGATCATTGTGGTAAATATTAACTATTCAGGTGATGCTTAGGTACATTTGACAGACCACATGAAAACACCCTCTACATCTTCAAGGAACAACTATTTTCCAAATGGAAAGCATATGTTTATTCCTTCCACATTGTCTTCTTAGGCAGAATTTTTCATTATTAATCTAACAGGTTTCATTATTAATCTTTCCAGGTGCTCCAAACAAGAAATGAGATCTTTAAAGCAGTCACAAAACCACTAAGACAAATTAATTTATTCACTAGGACAATTTTGTTCAAAATTGTTCATCTAGCATTGGAGCTGAAACCCCAGCAAGCTGGAGAGAAGGCCAGAAGGCCACTTTCTTTTATGAAGTGGCTATAGCGAGAGGCACCAGAAAGCATCTCCTGTGTTAGCTGGGACTACTGGCTAAAGCTAGATGTGAGGTAAATGTTAACAATAGTACAAAGAAAAATAGAACTTTTGTAATGGAAACATCCCTTTTCTTCCTGTCACTTCCCAGTGTTGGCAGGTATGTGAATTATCTTATAGGACTGATAACTGTAACCCACAGTTAAAAAGGAAAGAAAGTGCTCTTGTATTTGTGTGAGGAAGGAAGGTCTATTTACAGCACAGCTGAATAATCTTGGTTGCCATGCTACAGGTTTGTTGACTAAAATAAGCATATAAAAAAGTGACTCTGTTACCAATGATCATTGATCCATCGTACAAGCAAAAATCAGCTGCTAAGCCTAATAATCTCCTATGGCATTGTTCAGTGAAAAAAAGAAAGCAGCAGCCATGCTGCTGAGTCAATATTTACAACTCAGTGGGATTTAGTTCCACCAGAGGTACAAATGTGCCGAGTGTCGGTGGTCTGGGGGCTCTGCTGTGGTGCTCCAGCCAGACCCATGCTGCAAGCTGGCAGCCTCCTGGCGCTGCAGACATGCCCTGTAGGGAATGACAAGGTGCCTAGTGTCTTGTGGAGCCACGTGTCTCACAGACAGTTGTCAATGGTGGCAAAGAGAAATAGCTTTGCTTTAGGAAACAGAATAGCTCATGTTTCTACTGTTATGCTTGCAAGGCAGAAATATTTCTCAACTGATGTAATCAAGTGCATTTCAATGCATTGCCTTGGCAAATTTTTTAACTCTTTCCAAAGCCCTTATTGATTTGATATGCTGTGGTGGAATGTCACCATCAAAGTACTCTAACAGTGTTTCTCCTTTTGTTTGAAACTACATAATTAATATGTCTAATGAATTCATGGAATAGTCTAAATGTAGTCACTAGAACTACTGTGTGTAATTTTGTCACTTCTCACATAAGCAGCACAGCTTGTACAAGCAACTCAGAATTACACAGTTTTGCTTGTGCATGAAGATTGGCAGGACCTGACAGAACTAGTGTATTCCTGCTAATAGGACTGAAGTAACAGCAAAGGATTTGGGTCATTTGGTGGGAGTTTTATGCAATAAAAAAGCCCAGATTCTGCCAGAAATATGTCTATAAACCATGATCAAAACCACATTATGAACAGCATTACTTCAAAGTAAGGACAAAGACTTTCAAAGACCAATGGCTGATCTTTTGTAATATGAATAGCAGTTGTTGAGAAAGCAAGGATGAGATGTGAGCAATGACAGTGCTGAATGAAGCTTGAGGGCAGCACCTCAAATAGAAAATAAGAGAACATGGTCACTTATTGTGGTTTCTCCAGGAAAATAAGAGACCATGGTCTTAGAAAATAACCCATGGTTCCTAATTCTTGCAGAGCTGTACCTGTTGATTCAAACCTCAATTTTACCACCTCACGGAGGAAGAACTGGAATCTAATTAAGGTCAGGATTTTTCTACAGACATAAAGGGCAGAGCATGATCAAAGGAATATGCAGGGGGTTGCAGACAGCTGTGTGTGCTGTTGCAATTGACACAAAATGAGGGGATGACAGAAATTGTGTCTTTTGGGATTTACCATCTCTTTAAAGCATATTTTCTAAGCAGAGGAGCAGAAACACTGTCTGGATGTATGATCACTACTACAATTGCATGTCCAAACCTTGCATGCATCAAATTACTAGACTGCAAATAAAAGCCTAATTGCTAACAAGTCATTTGCCTCACCTCCATTCTGTCTATTGAAATTCTGACAAATCTCTTGATGCACTTTCAAGGTAGAAATATCAAATGCATTCAAACATTTCTAAGCCCTTTGACTTACTATGTGTGCTCTCTCCTGCAGAGATGGTAGAGGTAGTGTGCAGCGCTATTTGCAAGCCCTAGTGCTCTGCCTTTGAGAAATGGAGTAGCAATGGCTTTTGCTTGTCTGTCTTCAAGATTAATTCAGCATGATCAAGACACAGAGTTAATATTGGGCTTCTTTGAACAGCCGCAGTGTCAGGGCCTTGACTTTTGTCTCAATATTCCCAGAGGATATGGGTTAAAATCACAGAATCACAGAATGGTTTGTGTTGGAATGGACCTTAAAGACCATCTAGTTCCAATCCCCGTGCCACAAGCTGGGACACCTCCCACTAGACCAGGTTGCTCAAAGCCCTGTACAACCTGGTCTCAATGACTTCCAGGGATGGGGCATCTACAGCTTCTCTGGGCAATGTGTTCCTGCATTTCACCACCCCCACAATAATTTTCCTAATGTATAATATAAATCTCCCTTCTTCCAGTTTAAAGCCATTTCTTCTTGTCCTGTTACTACATTCCTTTGTAGAAAGTCCCTTTCCAGATTTCTCACAGCCCCCTTTGCATGTACTGGAAGCTGCTCTAAGGTCTCCCCTGAGCCTTCTCTTCTCCAAGCTATACAAACCCAATTCTCTCAGCCTGTCTTCATAAGAGAGGTGCTCCAGCCCTCTGAACATCTTTTTTGGTTTGTTATTTTTTTAACGTTGGAGCCATTTTTATATTGACTAAGTTGTGTTGTCTCATTAGACACAGTCTGAACCACTAATTTTCTGCAGCTAGTAAAGGTGCTGACCTCAGGCATCCACAGGCAGAAAAACACTGAGGTTAAATAAAGCAAAAGCAACACAGAACACTGGTGGGATTTTTGTGTTTAAGTCTTTTACTTATTGACAGTGCAATTGCCTTTTTATCTGAATCCGTTCTCATTTCTTTTCTTCACAGACCTATGAACATCCCCTGGCACCTTGGAAAGGAAGTTGTTAACGAATAATGAAATTTTAAATTATCTGTTTCTTGGCCAAAGGCATAACTGGAGGTTGGGTTTGCTGCAGAAAAGGAATCTGATAATTTAACATTACACAAAGTTCATATTAGTAAAACATTTTTCCTGGGAGATCATCACCCCATTTGCAAGTGGTCATGCTATATCTGCCTAACAAACAAGGCACATGATTTTATGAGGGGAAGAAAATAGGGAAAATACAAAATCCATGATCAAATATAAACTTTCAGAAAATTGCTACTGGAATTCCTTAAAAAAAAAAAAAAAAAAGTTGAAAAAGTAGGATAAATCTCTCTAAACAATTTTTTTTTAAATTATTTATGATAATACTCACTCATGCCTATTCAAGCCTGTGGACAAAAGACAGCGCACAGCAAAACTCCTGACATATACAGAAACCGAACACCAGCACCAGCTGGTATGCTCTGTGAGTCCATTTCTGCCTGACTGCACTACTTGCTAATATAGACAAGTTTTAGTTCCATTTTAACATTTGTTTTGTGATCTCTGACAGCTCTGAAGTGCGAAACAAAGCATAGTAAGTGGGAATAACAGGAGAGTTTACTTCAAAATCTCACTCCTGATCCAAGTATAATCACTAATACAGGCAATTCCAATGAAGAAATACAAATATCTCTGAGTTGTCTTTAAAACTTCATAAAGGCTATTCATATTCACCTAATTCTTTTAAGGACAAGTAGCTCTTATTTCCAGCAATTATTGTGAGGCTATTCAAAAGCAATTTTAATATTCCTGGCTGTAGAGTTTCTCTGACCTGGAACTTATGAGTCTTCATATAATAGTAGGTTAACACATATGAGTTAAATTGGAATTTGTAAGGTTAATATGTAAGCGAAGAATATACATATATCTCTCTCCTGCTCAAGTTTCTGCCTCATTTGTGTATAAAAGTCTCTGTTTGCCTGCTGATTAATTTAAGGCAACAACAGCCTTCCACCAGACTGTTGCAAGGATGTTACCTCTAGGTGTAGTATTTTAAAGGCCACAGACCTTCATAATATATGAAAAATAATATCAGGCTGTCCTTTAAGCTGCCTGTCACACTGACCTGAACCAGGAGAAACCTTTAGGTGACACTGATATCTTGCCTGGTGACACTGAACCTTCGCTGTCTTTTCCAGACACCTGAGATTTGTTGCAGCCTATATGATACAGAAACAGAACTTTCTCTGCCAGGAGCACCACACCTTGGAAAAAGAACCACTTTTGATTTTAGAGATAATAACCAGGTGTATGCACAGTCTGCCTGAATAAAAGCCATACCTATTCTGATTTCCATTATTAGCACAGCAGGTTGTAGTCTGGAAATGAAGATAAAAAATTTTGAGTGTTCCTGAGTTGGAATAGGTCCAGTTACACAGGAGACAACTTAGTGTTCAACCCGAGTGAGAAATGGCATCATGGCTTTCTAGTTGTTTTCCTCAAATATATATATATAAATGCATGTGTGCATATATGTATTTTAATTTAAACATCAAGATGAAGAAAGGATGCAATAGCATTAGCATTAGCAAAATGCATTAGCAAAAGTCCTCTGGCCAGAATGATATATCACTTACACTAAACAATTATGGTCATAACCAAAGGGGGAAAAAAAATGTCACCTGTGCTCTGGAAGGAAGAAGGGAGCACTGGCAGTTACTAGGTGCTTTTAAAAGCACACACAATGTTAAGAGAGGTTGACCAGAGACGGTTTGCCCACGCTCCTTCAAGTCCAGAAGGTGGGCAACACCAAGTGTGTGCGAACATAGGGAATTAGAGGTCTGTGGGTAGGTGCAAGGTTACAGTCCTACTGGGATAAGAGAGATGTGGTGGGACAGTTGACAAAACCAAGAGCTGCCATGGAAGGACAGGCTGGGAACGTGGGGAGTGGGAGTTGCCTATTATGTGAAGTTGCAGCTTGGTGTGCTCTGGAGTGCTTGGTACAGTGCTGGGTTCCCCAGTGCAAGACAGACCCGGACATAGTGGAGTGAGTACAGTACAGGGCTACAAAGATGCTTAAAGGATTTGGAGTATCTCTTCTACAAGGAGAATCTGAGAGAGCTGGGACTGTTCAGCCTCAGGGGAAACTTATCCATGTGTGTAAATACTTGGCGGCAAGATGTAAAGAAGATGGGGCTAGCCTAATTTCAGTTAAACCTGAGGTAGGTAATATTGTCGAAACCAACTATACTTCACAATGAATTTCAAAAGGAAAAAAGAAAAATTACTTGTTTCGCAATATTTTCTTTCCTAGTTTTTTAAAAAAGCAAGTCTCAGAGAATCCTATCTCTACACAGTTTGGGGTTTGTTCCTTTTTTCCTAAAGTACTTCAGACTGAGGGAGAGGGGATAGAAAGTGGGGGTGGAGGAAAGAGAACATATGGCAGTGAGAGTATGTAATAAAGAAAAAGAAAATCAGTGCTTTCTAATCTTTTTCTCTCTTGCTCAGAGGGGAAAAAGAAAATGCTAATAACTTTTTAAATTCTAATATACCTTTCTTTGACATTGCAAGGTAAAATGAGTGAGTGAAAGAGGTATTTTTTACAGCAAGATGAAAAAGAAAACCTGAAAATTTTTAGTTTAGGCATTTTATTTAAAAATTTGACATTTCTGTAAAAACAGAGCATTTCTACTATAGAGAAAGACTACTTTAGAATAAAGTCTTTTTTAATGAAGGCATATCAGCAGCCTTTAGGATACAGAAAGCTTTATTCTTTTGAAATGATACGCACAACAAATGAGTCACTGAATGACCTTAAAAAGAATTTAGAGTTTTGTTCCAAGACAGATTCTGAAGGCTTTGAGTATTATCTAGTTTATGTAAAACTAAAAGATATCATTTAGGGTTGGTCAAAATGTCTTGCTGGTTATTTTTGGAAAACATAAATATTTCATCTAAAACAGCAGCAACGGTTTAGGAATTATTTAGATTTTAAAAAGGATTTTCTAAAACTAATTTCCTGAATCTAAAGAGAAAATCTTAAAGACACACAAGAAAATCTTATGTGAATGAATTTGAAAGAAGCGGTGGAGTTAGAGAGCAAACTCAGAGCTAGTGAGTAGAGGGAACACAATTTTGCATAGCCTAACCCATGAGGCCTCAGGGAAAGAACTGGAAACTAGCCAAAGAGCAAGGAAACAGCAAATCGCTCACAACTGAGCAATACTCTAACCTTCGTGAAAATATTTGTCATAGTTATTGTTTGTGGCCATTTTTGGAGTCCTATAATTCCTCAAGATATACAGAGCAGGAAAATAGCTAAAGGAGTGGGTTTCTGTCACACACTGCAACTTTTTAGACATTACAATGAGGTGCTATGATCCCCTAATTCATATGACTTAGGAACAGAAGAGACTCAGCTGTGAAGGAAAAGGGCAGGAGAGAAACTTTCGGGTTCCAGTATGTCCTTTGAATACATCCTTCTGCTCTGTCTCCCTAAAACATCTCTCTGCAAATACTGGTGATGTTTTTTAAGGCTGTGGATTGGGCACAGTTTTAATCTCATGCTTACTTTTTTTTCATAGAAGAATCATCTGTCTGTCCCAAATCACAGAGAGGGAAAAAGCAAACACACACATTTGCAATTATTTGACTGAATGGTACATCTTTGTAGCAAAGATTAACTCTTACGTCTTAATAATGAAATTAAACATGTTGTGCAAGTCTAAAGGAAAGTGCTTTATCACAAAATGACCTAGTAGGCACCACATCTTTCAGAAGGACCTCTGCACTCAAGTAATCACAGAGCTCCATATGACCTTCATATAGCCAAGCTCAGTTTTCTGTATTTACAATGTGTATTTTCTATAGAAATATAAACATACATGCTCTTCGCTATTTAAAACATGTTTTCACATGGGGCGGGTTTTTTTGATCTCACAATTTTTCATTGTCCTGGAATTCCTTAATATAACAATAATAATAATAATAATAATAATAATAATAATAACTAGTTAAGAAGGAAAATTCTGAAATTAGGAAGTGGTCACCATTAGTTATGTTCATTTACAAAAGTACCTGTTCATAACATTTCTGTTGATTTGTAAATATAGATATTTGGGTTCAGTGACTGCCTAAACACATTGAGTTAACCGAGATCATTCTTGTTTTCCTAATTTAGCATGACTGAATAGCTACCATTAATTGTTCTCCGTTAGCAATTTTTGTTTCATTGATTAGGTAACTCAGTGGTATCCAATCATATGATGACATCTTTAAAAAAAGGCTAGATGGCTGCAATACTAATTAATATGAAATATTAGCCAATGTGCAGTACTACAAGCTAGTACCTCCTTGAAATACAATTGCATATCCACAGCTATTGCACGGGACATAAAAGATGATTGTTTTTACCTTTAACACACATAGCAGCTCATCCATTTCTGTAGCAACTGGTTCGGTTTGGTTTGGTTTGGTTTGGTGGTGGTTTCTTTTTTTTGGCTTAGTGGTTTGTCTGTATATGAAATAAAGCTTAAGTTTCAGTGTTACAGAACTCTGGGATCTTAAACTCATTGAGCTTTGGTGTTAGCATAGAGCATAGTGAAGCAGCAGTTACACCACTAATTAAATGTATATCGATTTGTTTGGCCTAATCTAATAATAGTCTTTATAATAAATTATAAGGCGTTTTGCAATTAGGAAATCCATACTAAATAACAAAAAGACTGTTATCTTCGTAACTTTATTAATGATGGTTTAATGCAGATGTGTCTTTCATATAGACACATTTTATGACTCCTCATTTATGCCCGATTCAGTGCTTCAGTGGGATATGTTACCCTGCCAAAAGTCACCTAGAAAATACAATGCAAATACAATGGTATACTATTTGGTATAAAATGTGTTTGTGCCCTCAGAAATTTTCAAATTCCTATTATTTCCATTTACGTGTTTTACTTCAATTACCCACTGCTACAAGCATCACTTTAAAAAAAAGAAGCTAGTAGAATGAGTATCCAGACATCCATCTTAAACTCGAATGTATAGTTCATGCATAAAGGTATGGAAAATATGTTTTTGCATGTGAGAAACTGTTTAAAAAAATGTCTTGTATACTTATATACCTCCACATACCTGTCATCTTCTAAAACTCAAAAAATAAAACCAATGTCATTGCTGGGCTTGAACACACAGTGCTACCTCTGTTGTAGACATCTAATGAGTAAAAAAGAAGAGTAAAAATGAAGACACTGAACCAGAAAACCCTTTGCCCTCTACCAGCTGTACCTTTCTCTTTCATAAATGTCTGTTCGCATTGGATAATTGTATGCGTAGAATCATGATCCATGTTTGTTTTTCATGCAAAACATCTATAAACACTAAACTGCTCATAACTCTGAAGCAAGAAAGTAATGACTTAATAAAAGTTATTAATACAAATAAGGGGTTTAAAATCCAATTTTAGAGCAATTCATTAAATTCAGATTTATGTTACAGAGTAAAAAATTACTTGTGGCATTGAAAAAAATACTTGAAATTAATATAAAGTAAGGTACCATACCTTAACTTGAATTCATAATTCTTCTTAAAGAGATACAGAAGAAATGTTCTTAAATGATTCCAGTTAAGCTTTCATTTCAGTTCAGGTTCAATATATCTGAAAGCAAAACTTGTCATTAAGGGGAGTTTAATTCCTATTTTCACTTTGTTAATCCAGCACTGTAAAAAAGGTTTGATCATGAGGGTAAAGTTGATTTGCCAGAGAAAAGTGTAAATTAAAAACAGGATAAAAATTTCAATATTGCTATTGTGTTGAGATTCTTATATGTCCTACACCAGCAAGTAAAAGAGAAAAGTAAAACTGAAACAGCTTTTATACACTCAGTAACACCATCATTTCATTCCATCGTGTTTTAATTCTATAACTTAGATGTATAAAGGGTAGTCTGAGTCCGTTGACAATATCACCGTTGATACATATGGAAGGCTGAAACTGCTCACTTTTTACCTCTAAATGTTTTGCTCTGGTAGATTAAGTCCTACCTCTAGCATTGTTGTAATATAAGGGGTTTGTTGATTTAGTTACATACTCAAGGGTGTACTCTCCCTTTGAATGGAACACATAACTTCAATTAATGGTAGTGGCAGTTGTGTGCACATGTCAAGAGGAGAATATTTCCCTCTAGAAATTATATATGAATATCCCTAAGGGAATAATATTTACTACAACCGCATCGTTATCTTATCACAGACTAAAAAGTTGGCATGCACAGTAATTAAGCAAGCACAACAAGCAGATTCAAATTTTGGGAGTCTGGATTTTTATTGTTACAGATGTTCTTCAGAGCAAAGTCTGCTCAGCAGTTCCTTGGGTCATAAATGTTTAATTTTTAATTTGTTTTTTATCCGGTTTGTGTAATGCAAACTCCTTGTAAACCAAAAGATTTTTTACAAGTGCTTTGAATGTCTTGGAATTTTAAAGTAATAGTGGGTTTTTAAAATTCTTCTTCTAAAAACAACCTGCTCAATAAAAAAATGTTATTTTTTATGTGAAAAGTGGATTCATTTGGGTTTGACTAAGGCTCTGAATTTGACAGTGAAGAATTCTATTATTTATTTATTTATTTATTTATTTATTTATTTATGTTAAGGTAACCTGAGTGCTTGATTCCACTGAAAAAGCCTATGTGACCTTAAAAACCTGTCCCATTTGAAATGATCCTAGCATTCTAATTTTCATTGTGAAACTACATGCTTTGAAAATGTCCTCTTGTAGGGCAACGAGAAGAAGATAAGGGTACACAACACCCTGAAGGATCAGATCTGGTGAGCAGGCACATCAGATGTACACTACCCATTTATGTTTCTGTTTACAGATGGTAGTCTGTTTGCACAGATTGAATATTCTCCTGTGAAAACCATATAAGTTACTTTGCCAGTGTATTGTTGGATTCAGTTTGGGTTACATCATTTATTTGCATTGAAATATCTATCTAGTAGACTCAGGAACTCAAAACAATAGGTGTTTCAGGAAATATCTATCTTTTGTGACTCAAACAGCTGTCTTCTCATATTTGCATGAGGATGTGATGTAGTTTGTTAGTTAACAGCAGCTGATGAAAGGTAAACTGCTTTTTAAAAGACTGGATATATAATGATTGGGGGGAGGAACTCCTAGTAATTTAAACATATTTGCATTTTATCTTCTGCCATCTGGTGTAAACCATAAATATGCTTATCCACACAGTAGTGTGTGCTCCAGTCACTCAATCCACCAGACAGAAAATTACTGGCTGTGACTTTACAAAGTTAAATATTACTCTGACCACCACCTGACCCAGCACAGCTCACTTTACACTATGTTTTTTAAGATAATTAAATAAATAAATAAAAACCCCTTAATTTTTAATCAATGGACAACAGATAATCTGTTATATTTCATCCAATGCAACTGACCCCTAGCCAACAGTACAAAACTAATAACAACCTACAATTAAGTAATTATTCTTTGTTGACTTAGATGAAATTTGGGAAAGGCACTAGTATTCACTTAGTTTAGGTGCTTTAGAAAACAATAATGATGATAGAATCCTGAGAAGTGGTTGAATATTTCAGAAATGCCTGAGTACCTTGTTCACTTTGCTTTACATGGGATTTGGAAATATGACTAGTTCTTGATTTGAAATGGATGTTTTCCTGTCTTTATGTGCCTAAATACCTGTACATGTCAATCTGTATATCTCACTAGCTTTCAGTGTGAATTTGGTACTTTTGAAATTCACATCATCTAGAGCTGCAGCTCCACATCTAGAAAAATAGTTAACAGTAAAACTTGTTCTCGTGGTTCATCCTTTTGCAGTGAATTTTGAGGGCAATTGTTCTGTGTCAGAATGCTCCTGAGATCAGAGATCCCACAACTGGAATCAGCAGTTTGTGATGCAGACACAGAAGCAGCACCATGCACATACCTAGACATGGGGGAGCATGGGGCCACACTCAACATGCCTGCTGCAACAGGTCTTTGAGTTTAACTTGAATTGAGTGTAATAGCCCTGGACTTGTTTGCAGGCAGGGAGGCAAGGTTCTCACAGCTAGCACGTGTGCCAGAGCAGTCCTCATAGAAAGGAAGCGAAGGGAGGATCACACAGCTCTCCCTGTGGCAACTCTTGTAGCTTTCAAACTTGTGGTTATGAGATGAGGTGCTGGAGAGCTCTGCTTTTCCCTCCAGTCCATGCTGTAATTTCCACATTAAGAAATGGAGAATGCAGTCAAACACAGACCAAGCAAAAGTTCACCCTGCTCTTGGGTGAAAAGGTACCCAGCTTTAGTGCCCCAGCTATTGCTTTCAGGCAAATATATTGTTGGAAACTGAGCTGTAATAACATTTTAATATTCTCCAGTTATTAAAGTTAAACAGAGAGGAATAATCCTCCCTGGCAATACAAAGCATTCAAAAATGAGAACCCCAGTATCAGAAGATTAGCTTAAAAATTATAATATGTAATAAGTAATATGCAATAAGTTTTGGACTTTTTTTGCATTCTCATTCCCCCTTGCCTTTTCTCTGCTTCCAGAGTTTTTCAAGTATCACAAAAAGGAAAAGTAAGAGTGAAAAGGAAAGGGGAAGGAAGAGGGAAGAGGAAAGGAAAAGGAAAAGGAAAAGGAAAAGGAAAAGGAAAGGAAAAGGAAAAGGAAAAGGAGAAGGAGAAGGAGAAGGAGAAGGAGAAGGAGAAGGAAAGGAAAGGAAAGGAAAGGAAAGGAAAGGAAAGGAAAGGAAAGGAAAGGAAAGGAAAGGAAAGGAAAGGAAAGGAAAGGAAAGGAAAGGAAAGGAAAGGAAAGGAAAGGAAAGGAAAGGAAAGGAAAGGAAAGGAAAAAGCAGGTTCTGGTATGTCTCCCTCATTTCAGTTGCTAGGTCAGTAAGCAAAAAGCTAAAATTCCAGGAGACTTTGCAGTAACGTCACAAGGGATAGCAAAAGTGTCACCCATAGTTCCCTTGGAACAGGATAAATTCTCCACATGAACGCATCAGCTCACGTAGCTGAGGTCAGGGCCAGTGCTCACAAACCCAGCCAATTTGCTGATGAAGGATTCTTTGTCTTGCTGGTGTGCCTGATGTTAGAAATGTTGAAAGAATAGGAATGTTTTGTTTCATTTTATTGGCTTTCTTTTTAATGCCCCAATCTAGCAATTTATAGATAAAACCACAAATATTTTGAAAACTGAACCATCTCTTATTGAATCAGAGTATTTTATTGGTTTTTGAGAAGAAAGGGCCAACAATATGAACACGTGGTTTAGATGGATTGCAAGGCAAAATCCATTGCTACAGGGAATAGAGCAAGCATAAAGCACAACCTGAAACCTCCTAGGACACCTTTTTTCTTCTCTGGATCTTGGATTCTTGCTGCCTCTAAATAGAAAATGAAAGTATTTGTGGTTGTGGTTATGGAACATTTCCCACAAAATTTCAGACATTTTTTGCCCTATAAGAGTGAAGACTCCTCCACTCACACACACACACACAGAGATACAGTGGCTAATTCTACTTCAGTTTGTGTTTGTTCCTCTGACACTCAGGAAGGATCTGCTTCCCTCCTTTCCACTTCTATTGCCACATATTTATGTAAATATTTTTCTAAATTCTCCTTTACACTCAATTCACTGGCTTTCTGTGTCACACTTAAGCTCCTCACCTTATCAATATCCATCACAGTTTAATTCCTGCCTAACTTTTTACGCTAGTTCAACAGCCAAGGAAATCTTCATCCAGTTGTGGCTATGGTTACTAGACAAGCAGTTTCTGCTTTCTTCCCAGCTTTGTCATTTCTTGCTGGATGGCAGAATCTGTCCTAAAATACATTTGCAACATATTTAAATCATTAAGCCCTGTATAGTATCAAATTTCCTAATTAACTGAAGGGTTTTCCCCTATTTTTCCTAGACAAAAACTCAAACGCAGATAATAGATCTCCTAGTAACACCTGAATATCTTTTATGCAATTGAATGTATACAGCTGGACTCTGCAGTTCTTTGACTGATGGTAGTGGAAATATTGACTCTGGTACTGAAAGATGAAAATACAATATACATTAACACAATACATCCTGTGCTTTTAGAAGTGATTTTCAAGGCTAGATATTTAGTAACTGCTATAAAAGCTGTTTGTAGATCAGGGTTTTTTGTTGCATGTCCTTTGGGAAAAGACCTTGCTTCTAAGAATGAATAAGACAGCATATGTGCTCCTTTAGACACATATGTTGCTTTTATTTTATTATGAAATAAAGGGAATATCCTCACACATTATGTTGTTTCTTGTGGATATTTCTATAGAGCCCTATAGCTCATGCCTGTAAATCACAAGTTTATTGCCCATATGGATCACATCTTGCACCCACTGAAAATTAGTAGAAGTTTTCACTTCAACAGAAGTTTCATCTGATGAGGTTAGGGACAGGTTGTAGATGGTAATTGAGTGCATAAAAATGAGCATTGTGTGAGTTAGATACCTTGTCCCCACATCTCTACTGACCCCAGGTGACTGATGTAAAGGCTCACCTCACCAGTCATAAGCTGGTGAGACCCAAAGTCTTGGCTCAACCTGCAGCCTTTGGAAAGAGACACAAACACCTCCACAAGGTGGGATAAATTGCTGAACTGAAATGAAATACTTGAAATTCAGATAGTCTCTGTTTAGGCTTATCTCTGTATTCACTGTGTTAAAATGTGTTCACCGAGAGATTGTTGCAGCTGTCTAACATGAATTGCTCATTACTTCAGTCACCTCTGTCTTATTGTGTCATATTCCCTAATGGAATAAGGTTTAGAAATAGGATGATTATGGATGAAATAGTTGCACCTTCAGTCCTCTTCAGAATTGGTTTGAAAGAAAAGCAAGCAGTTTAGGGGATGTAAAAGAATGGGAAAAAAAGCATGAAGACATGAGGTGCCTGACATCACAAAATCAAGATTCTTCACTCAGGATGTGATCTACCTTAGGCATCAATATTTTGCCATTCTTACTGGGGTCTCTCTTAACATAGTTGAGTGAAAAGCATTTTAAGGAATGGGTCATCTGACAATACAGACATTTAATAACTTTTTCATGCTATAAATACACCTGTTTATTTCTCAGTCACAAAGGTGGAAGATAATGTGACTAGCTCAGATATGGATGTTTCCATTGTGGAACTCTACATCTGCTTAGATGGATCTCCTCTACAGCAGGAGAAACATCTACATCTCATAGAATCAGAACCCGTAACTTTTCATGTGTGAATTTACATTGTAGAATAGAGTTGATTGTGTGTATAACAGCTTTATTTTATATAAATAAAAAAAAAAATATTTAAGAAAATCAGATTTATTTGAAAAAAGCAAAAAAAATAATTAAAAATAAAAAAAAAATTCATTCTTCTAGTTCTGTTTGATCCATATTTTTTTCAGGAGCATATTATTCTGACAGTTTTCAGATGTCAGTGGGGGTTTCAGGTACTTTCAGAATTAAGTACCAAATCTCTCATGTTAATCAAGGTCTGTGCCCTTACTGCTTCAGGTAGACTTCTAATGGACAGAATGTCAGAGATACTGAGGACTGCAGTGATTAAAAAAAGTAGGAGCAGTTCTCAGCACCAAATAAAACAATCAGAACATATTTTCCCTAATAACAGTATAGTAAAGCTGTTTTCAAAAAGCAGGTATCTTCACATCTCTCTTGTTTTCTGTTTACACTTGTTTCCTTAAATATATTAAATATTAGGTCTTTACTACTTTGATGAGGCTATGCCTTCTGCTCAATGCACAGAACTGCATAAATAATGTATAAATTCGTTTAAAGCTTATCCTCATCCTTTTTCATAATATTTTTTATAAAAAATGCTTTATACATTATAAATTGAGAAAAGAGAAAGAATGTGCCCCCCAAAAAAAACCTGTTTTCTTATCACAAAAGTATTTTCTGTACATAGATATTCTGCTCTATTTAATTTTTTGAGCAATGAAATTTGGTAAGTACTGTGTCCTAATAAGAGGATAGGTGATCATGCTTTTCTTTCACGTATCTGCTTAGTCATAACTAATACTATCAAAATCTAGAGGCACAGTTTTGTTATAGAAGTAAAATAAGAGCAGGAAAATGAGAGAGAAAATCCAGTAGCTTAAATTGCTTCTTGGAACTGATTTTGCAATGATAATATGGAATGGATATTAAACTACAACTACTGCACACACATGGTCATAAACTTACATTATGCAATCTATTTCTTTAGAAGAAAAGTATGTGTGTAAATATATAGTTACTACATAATTTTATATAAACTATAACGGTATCATTATATTTACAGCAATTTTTATAATTTATGGTTGTTAACTCTAGCATGCCTCTTGACAAAATATATCTATAAATCTACAGCAAATATTTTTTTGACCTATGTTCAATTCATTTTACCCATTCCATCTACCTAAATAGGTTATATGCATTCACACTATAGTTAGTGGAGCAAGAGAGATGTTTCCAGAAAATTATTCATGTCACCCAAAGAGACACATGAAAAATAGGTGTACAGCTTTTCTCTGTAATTTTGCTATCTATGGATTAACCTGTGGATTAACTTGTAGGTAGATTAGCTAAAAAAAGTAACAGTAGCAACAATGACACTATAACAATCAATATATATAAATGAAAAATAAATATTTCCTTTATAAATGGTAATCTGTTCCTTTTATGTAATCTTGTGTTTCACAGTTTTTTTGATATTGCAGCTGCTGATGCTTTGGACACTATCATCACAGTAACTAACTAGCCAACTATTAAACCAAGAGTTCAAAAGTCAAGGTGGAAATTTTCCAACATCATAGTTTACAAACATTTCTGTCTCTTTAGAGAACAGCTGAAAAAGGTTTTCAACAGTTTCCGCTTGTTCCTTATAAATAGGAGAGCTAAACTATACCTTTAATGAGCAAATTTACTCAGATTACTTACTTCCAGAATATGGTACTTTACTGCAGAGAAGTCTTCATATTTACAGTTAATCATTATAAGTTATTTATGCTCACATTTCTCTTTTTACAAGGGCATGTAATGATAGGACAAGGGGGAATGGCTTTAAACCAGAAGAGGATAGATTTAGGTTAGATATTAGGAAGAAATTCCTTACTGTGAGGGTGTTGAGAGACTGGCAGAGGTTGCCCAGAGAAGCTGTGGCTGCCCCATCCTTGAAGTGTTCAAGGCCAGGTTGGATGGGGCTTGGAGCGACCTGGTCTAGTGGAAGGTGTCCCACTAGGCAGGGGAGTTGAAAACCTATGATCTCTAAGGTCTCTTCCAACCCAAACCATTCTGTGATTCTATGATTTTCTAACTTTTCTGGGACAGAGGTAGTTCAAATGACTGAAAATTACCTCCAGACTTACTAATAATTTTACTTTTTTCTCTCAGTAAATATTCTAGATCTGACTGATTCTTACCAACTGTATTAGTTGTTTCTTAATGTATTCAATTTGGTCATTGTATTCTAAATGCTTAATGATTCTGGATGTCCCAGCATACTGACTTCATTTACAGATTTCTCCAAGGTTTCTGATTTTCAGGATGTGCTGAATAAATCCTAAGTCATAGATTTTGGGTTTGTTTTTTTTTTTTTTGTATTTTATAAGCTGTTCATGACTTGCTTGCTATGAGAAATGGATAGTTAAGATGAATCAAGGTGGTTTTTGACATCTCTGTTTAGGCATATGTTTCTCTTCCTGTAGACGCCAATGAAAGTACAAGCCTTCTGACACTAGGCTCTGCAGCTTGGTTTGCGTACATCACTCATAAGCCTTCGTGTTTTCTACACACATTAATAGGATACCATAGAAGCATTCCATGATTCTATACCTATCCAGAGCTGCCACATATTTACATGTTTTTCGCTCAGACTTTACACACAGAAATGAACACTTGTCCATGAAGTACATCTGTTTTTAAATTACTTCTTTTGATGTTCAGAAGGCTAGGTCAAATATGACATCCTTTTTTCCCTTTGAAGAGGAGTGCAACTCAGGTATTTGCAGCAAATGTACTTAGAAGAGAACTGCATATACCCCTGTTTGTCATATATGTGAAATATGTATCGGTCACCCTGACCTTTCAGGATCCTCTTCAAATGCATGAGCACAGGATGCAGAATAGGCTTTTAGCTCTGGGAGTGATCACATTAATTCTGGGCCACCATCCTGATAAACATCCATGGCACAGCCACAACTAGAGTGACTTTGTTTAAAGATTCCCATGCCCCTTTCCACAATAACCAGCTGGGTTCGCCAGCATCCACAGCAGTGAAGACACCCTGAGGGCTCCACAATGTTTTCTTTTTACTTACTCAATTACACGGGGATGGGTAAATACAAAATGAGTTTTACAGAGCAGTGCAGCTTTCACAATGTCCAAAGGACATGTTACTACATGTTTAAAACTAGAAAATTCTCAAATAGTTGTCTGAAGGATATACCAAGGACTCTAACACTAGAGATGATCTACCAACACAGTCCAGGGAAAGATAAGGAATTTTATTAGGTTTGAGATCCTTCTGCCTCATTTTTATATTTAAAAAAAATATTAAAATATTGATTAATCAATACGATTTAACCTTTCTAACTCTAATCATGCTAAGGTTAAATATGAAGCACATTTCTTTTTGTATATTTTTATTATATTAGCATGTTAACTGGTTATCAAATATACTGTTATTTACTGCAGTCTAATTAATCATTCATTGTCTTCTCATTAAAGTTTTAATTTACTGCAATCTTTTTCCATCTATTTAGAAACATATGAATTTCATAGTTCGCATTCTTCTTTTGTAAATTATTCTTACTTTGTTATAACAGAGAATGTATTAAAAAATTAAAGATTAATAAATTATGCCAGGATTTTCAAAAAACCTAAGGCAGGTGGGTATTGCATTCCTAGGTAAAACAATTTAGCTGTTTAACTCTCCTAGTCTCTGCTGAAAGCTGGAAGTCTGATTTTCTAAATAGGAAACCTTACTGCACAGAATGATGTTCTGTAAGCCTGCCATTTTAACCACAGTTTAGCTTGTGTCTATCAGGATTAGCATGTCAAGATATGAAATAGGAAACTGCAGCCAAAATGTGAATCAAAACCTTTCCACAGCAGACCATACTTGACTTCACAAAACATGGAGAGGAACCCAGAACATGAAGCTACCTTGTCTCTTTTTCACTGGCGTACATACATTAAGAATATAAATGTTTCCGAGAAGCATGAGATCTGTGTGAAGGTAAGCATCTCAATAAATAAATAAAGCACAACTAATATTGATTCGTCCTGGATCAAAAGAAGACAGAGCACTCTATCACAGCTTCAGTTTAAGCAGTTCTGACTGGGTTTGCTGGCTGTATATGAGGTCATGTTTCTGGGTTTAATGTACGTCACTATATGTACTTACCTAAATTGAAATCAGCATTATGACTTGACAGTGTGAAAAGCTGGGTTCTTTCTTCTGGACATATGCTTCCAGTTACGATTGAACTTTTCTCCTTCTCATGCTAAAGTCCTAAAACATCTTACTGTGGCAGTAAATTTTTCAGTCAGTGTTTATTAAAGGAGTATGTGGCCATTCCGTGTGATGTGAGCACTTTTATTAAAGTTGTCATTTGTTGACAAATGGGCCATGATTATAGTGTGTGTAAGAACATTTAAAGTTCTTTGTGCTGACAAGCCTAATTACATGATTTTCTATATGTATTACTAAGTAGCTCAGAGGGAACAACAATGGTGGATTTGGATCAGCAAATAAGAAAATTGAAGAGACTTCATTTAAATTATAATAGTAGAATGTTCATTATGAACTATCAGGTAATGAAACATATTTATTTGATTTTTGTGGTACAAAGCAGACCTCATACTGAGATCCAGATGGCTCAGGGCCATTTCACAACATACAATAACTGTCCACATTAGGGAAGGAGCTTTGCAGGATTCTGGGTTGGCTTCCAACAGGTCCAATACAGATATCTTTTATTTTTCTGAAGAAAGAGAACTATAAATAATATTATATATAATTATATAATGCCCCACTTATTGTCTTGAAGTTTTTGCACTTCAGCAAGAAGATATTAAGAATTTTCTCTCATAACCAAAAGTCAAATCAAAGAAGAAAGATTTCATGTCTGGATTTAAGAACTCCCCACATAGTACATTGTTATGGTTTATGGAGAGATACTGCCCTTAGACAAACCTCAGAGGTTTTTATTTCCTGAGGGTCTCTCAGAAGCATCATCAAACTCAGAAGCTGCACTCTAAACATTGGGTTATCAATGTGTGTCAGCTGAGACTCAGGTTCTGGTTTTGGTTTAAACCACTATGAATCCAGATATACTCCAATGCTCTCAAGAAGTTCAGATAAATGCCAGTAAAGGAAGCAAACAGCTCTGGAGCCTGACACTGAGTAAAACACAGAGTGACCACTGGCCAGACCTTCTATGGAAGATGATATATCCTCTTGCTATGCAGATGTAGTTTGCCATAGCTATGATGGCAGACTGGTCCAAATAAAAGTTGAGTTTAATTTGCAAAAGTTAATTCCTAATTTGGAAAAATATTTGTGTGTGTGTGTGTGTTTTTAATTAGTGCAAAGTACTCAGATGTCTTCTTGTTGGAAATCCAATGCAGTATCTAAAAAATTGATCTAACAATTTCTGCGCCATGCAATTGGCATTTGAAATCAATGTTGCAAGGATTTCCTAGATAATTGAAAGAGCTATGACATAAATAAAGTCCTGAAAATGCTGCATCTGAGCCAGCTTCCAGAGAAGTCAGTAAGAACTTCCTTAGTAACTTTCCCAGGAATTATACTGCGTTATACGCTCCCAAAAATTGATGAGGCCATTTTCATGAGGCTTTCTTTGGTTTTGGAAAGGATGTGAGAATAAGTGTGCTCTTTGGGAAAGCCAGAGTAAACAGGTATGCTTTAATTTTAGTCTTTAGTGTGGCAAGTGGTCATTCTTGTTTTCTTCTGAACAGGCATTGTTTGATATAGCTGAATGAAAATACTGACTTATATTCATAATATCCAGAATAACCATTTTATCTGAGAAGTGATTTTAAGTAGTTTCAGGATCAGATTTCAATCTGGTTATTACCTGTTTGCATGTTTTAAAGTAGGTTTAAAATCTGGTTTTAATTACTTAAATTGTGACTAGTCATTACCTAAAAAATAAACATTAAGCATAAGGTTTTGATTCAGTATGAAGTACAGATTTTATAAGCATTGCATAGACATAATGCCACTACCATGTCAACAGTATATTACTATATGAAAGGTGACATTAACACTAGAACAAATACAAAAAAACACCTTACTGGAGCAGATCAGATATTTTTGCTCCATTTGCACAAAGCAAAAATAGCTTAAATACATTTTTAATGCAATCAGCTGAATTCCGTAAATCCAAATTGTGTGCTAACTGCTCATGCTGATTAGTGTGAAATATTAATTTGCACTAATCAGCCCAAGGCAAGGAAAGCATAATAAACTTGACACATACATTTCACGCTTTACAGTGTTGGAACCTGTTTACAGTGCAGTGCCTGTAAACACTTGATGCTGTTAGTTGTGTCACAGGAGCTGTATATTCAAGGTGTACTTGGAAAAATTTCCTTAGCCAATGCTTCAGCTGGTTCAATGTTGTGAAAATCCTGGTCTTTGAGAACTGATGGTCTGCACCAGCTAAATGTTGTCAGAAGCATTTGCCTCTGCAGTGAACCAGAGCATTTAACTCCTGCTCTAGCTGTTTCACAACTAAGTCTAATACATTCATGTTCCCTCTGCTCTTGGTGTACCAGGGTGTGATTAGACTCCACAAGACAATGGCTTCATGGTTGCCTTTTATCTGAAATATGTGCATATACTTACAAAATAAACCTATAACACTATGCCTAAAGAAATAGACCAGCTATTAGGCAAACACACAGGGGAATATCAACGTGTCAGATTTCATATATTATGTCTGAGGGTTGCTTTTTGCATCTTATTTCACTCTTCTGCAGAATGATGCTTGCAATTCCTGTGTTTATGGGTTAGCATTACCTGCAATCAGCATCTGATTTAGCAAGCGCCCCCTCCCCAGAAGCTATTTTATGCCATAAACCCATCATGTGATTTGATAAACGGGGTCTCCTTCTCTCTTATACATGACTAAATATGTAGTACCTTAGATGCTGGGTCACAGTGAAAATGGGAGTCTGACAGAATCCTGGAGGGGAAAAGAAATCTATTTATATGTACTTAAGACAACCATGTGCATGAATAAGAAGGGATAATCTGTACAGAAAAATCTGTTGCTAACTGCTGCCTGAGTTGCCCATGCTCCATATTTCCTATTCTCTGTGCCCTGCTCTACAAGGGTCTGGCTGAGACCACAGCCCTGCAGAGTATAAGGGCTAGACATCAATGAAAATACATATGGTGAAAGCCAATATTCAGCTGAACTGCAATATTGCAAAGACTTGTAATTCTACTGACATTTCATTGACCTCTGTCCTCCCATATTTTTCTCTTAATTTTAAAGATCAGTTACTCCAGCACACAGCTATCTGGATGCTGTACTCTGAGCTGGGTTTTCATATTGGCTATCTGAAATGTGGGCCACCCAGCTTCTAATGAAGAAAAGGGCATTCCTTTTATGCTAAGAGGCAGCATGGAAAAGTTTGAAATCTTTAAGTGTGATATTTTTATGTGTGATTAAAATGACCCAATAAACCAACATGATTATCTTATGTGTTCTGCTTGCCGGGGCAGGCAAACTTAAGTATATTGCTGAGCACATGCCACATTGCTTAGCACAAAGCTCATGACAAGCTCATTGACCCAAGTGAAACCGGTAAGTGCCATTTACACGTAACTAGAGATACATTTGTTGTGTTATGCTATCAACAATATCGGTTCGATTACAGTCATTTACATTTCCTAGAGGCAAATGGAATTTGCCTTTTACTAAGAAGGGACATTTGAAACTTCAAACAGGTTGACAGTGTCAGTTCCAGTAGTGAATGACCACATATATCAGTGGCCACATTAAAAGCATTTATCACTTACTGGTTCTGTTTGGCTTATGAACAATTTGTCTAGAATTGGAACAAATTTCATTCAGAGTTTCCTTCTCCAGCCTCTGAAGATTTTCTTTCTGTATATATCAAAGGAAATGAAAAGAATCATTGGTAATTGTATATATACAGATGTTCAGTTCGGAATATTTTCCTTATCTTTCAATGGTCTGTGAACAAGCTATATCACTATCTTAAAAATCTTTGGAGTAATCATTTATGTGTATTTCACTCCATTATATTGGACTACTACAGCTAATCAAAAAGTGAAGCACTTACAATCCAGACGGGTTTATTAAGCATGTTTAGGCTGAATGAACACAACTCCATTCTTTCATTTTTGCCAACTCTGTTAAGTTTCATAAATTAAGTCGAGAGTGGCAAAGTCAGCTGGAGGGAACATTTTTAAGAATACTAGATCTTGCTACTTTTATCTTTTCTCACACAAGTAAATCCCACTTATATCCCTGACAGCTGTGTGAGGGAAAAAAAATAAAGAGGAAGGAAAAAAGGATGACTCAGATCCTGGCCCTTAAAAGCATTTTTACCTCTGCACTAGGGAGAATTTTATTCTTGAAGAAATTGAATGTTTTAGTCCTGACCACTCATAATTCATTATATCTTCGTAATGTCTCACATGCCTCTGTTAGAATTCAGCTTGTGTGATTATACCTAGAGAAACTTTAATTCTCTTTGTAGTTTCAACTTATCACATCTATACGTAGCTATGTTCTTCCTTTTTAATTCTGCATTTTTCATCAAGTAAACACTTTCTCTCTTCACAACTATTCTAGCGCATTTTATTTTTTACCTTCTGTATTAATAGGAGCTAGGAAGTGTTAGTCTGAACAGAATTTCAACACTTCACCGTAAGATTCTTCTCTAATGTTAGATGTATTTTTATTTACTAAGTTATCATTAAGTGAGATGATTGAAAATATTCAGCTTCTTTCACTTGTTTGATGTGGGGACAAAGAAACCGAGTTTTTCAGTTTGAGGATTTACACCACTGTGGTTTATATAACAGTGTATGTTCTCTGTATTAATGTATTTGTACGTTTTATAGTCAAGGGAAAAGATAAACAATATATCATACAAGTTTTGTTAAAATACATGATTGAACCTTCTTCCTTAAATTTATTACTATTCATAGGACTGTCTTCATTATTTTAGCTTTTGTACAAACACTTAGGAAGAGACAACAATTACTCCAAAGCACTTGTAATCACACTTACGTGTAGTTAATTAATTAAATTAAATCAACAAGAAATCATTGTAAAATAATTTAGCTGAATCCACCAAGGCTTTGCACCATTTTAACTTCATCTGTTAAGAAATAATGTGGTGGCACTGATGCAGATTGTGTTTAAAAATAGGATATCACCCTACAAGATCAGACTCCTGAAAAACTCCACATTTGTACATTACATACAGCAAAGGAAGAGCAAGTAATGGGTCACTATGCAGAAATAGGTGTCTAAGGCTTCAATCATTTAAACATCTTGACTAGAGAAGGCAAGTTCAGTTCAAAGCAAAGAACAATGGAAAGAATCACAAAACAGGAAATATCTGTTACAGACATTAGAAATGCAATAGATGATCCAGGTGCAGTCACATACTGACCAGGAAGGAATATTAGGCTTTGTTGCACAGAATAACAAATCCCCAAAGCATTCAGCTTGATATGCAGCTGCAGAGCACAAGACAAACAAAAATTATTCCAGCAATATAAAAATACAATAGAAATCAAAGGATATAGCTCTGCTTCTAAAAATAACACTGCTCATTAGACTTCACCTAACTGGCAATATGTGGTCTACTTACTATGATTTAAAGACTATGTGCATGTAAACTATACCAGCGCCTGAAGGTATGCAGTGTATGGCAGGAGGAATATAAATTTTGGTGTTTATTAGCACCAGAATCAAAGAATAAAATGCTGAGAATGTAATAAGCCAATATAAATATTTCTTAAATGTGCACAACAGAGACAAGGAGCAAAATAGGTTCATGTAGCAAAGACAAGGGGGGTAGCTTCAGATTATCAGGAGGCTTCAGAGACTGCTGGATCAATTAGCTATACAAGTTCAAAAATACACACACAAATCCCTTTCCGTGAAAGCAGAATTTAGATCTTGCTCAGCATTTTGCGTAGTAGAGCAAAGAGAAATTTGCAGGACATGAGCATAGACCTTTGCCAGGGGTGCAGAAATAGAAGCTAGGTCTTCTGATGCAGTGACAGAAGTCTAAGACAAGGCAAATGCTTTCCTCCAAAACATAGGCTGGTGGGGTGAAACAAACTCTCATAAAGTAATCACAAGGCTACTTTCAGTAGAAAATAAAATACGGGACATATTACCAGAGTCAAAAATTCACATAAACAAAGAAGAAATACTACTAGTCTTAGAAGGAAAAGGGAAAAAAAGAAAGAGAAAAGAAGGTCATGACTTTCCAGATGTACAAGAAAATTTAGTTAGAATCCAGCTTCTCTGAAAGGCAAATAAAAGCCTTTTCTGTTGGACTAGCCTGATCTTCTCATGAGATGGATTAAGTCAATTAGACACAATGCAAAAAGAATGCCAGATTATTGTTGCCATATGTAAAGCTGCCTTTCCCTCTGTGACTAGTCACTAGAAGCCAAAATTCTGACTGAGTGAATTTGAAGTTTGCCACAGCAGGAATGAAAATCTCATCCAAGGTTTCAGAAACAGTAGTCTAAATATAGGTACTTAAATATGTGTAACCTGTTTTTCAAAAATTTGGAGTTCTGTCAGCTCCGTATGAAAAGCAGGACAAATCTACACCATAGCTTCAACAGAGATTCAGTGACATGTATAAGCAGCTTCATCTTCATTGAAAACTTCATCTGCATTGATTTCAATAGTTTTGCCCTTTCAAGTTGAACACTTCAAATTCAACCTTTGAACAGAATAAGCAGACATTTCCAGGTAGGCACACAGGAAAAGCATCAGAAGACAGCAAGAGATGGATGCCAGGTTGATCTTTTTTTTTTTTTTTTTTTTTTAATTCTTCTAGAGAATAAATTTGAGTTGTCTGGAAGCAAAATACTGCCTCCTACCATGTTGGCTGATCACCTGTAAGCAATCTAAACACAAAGTTGAGAGTTCTGGTAGTCCCTTAGGCTATTTCCCATCCTGTCTGATATGGAAAAACAGTGGGGGAAGAGATTTTCAAGCCTCAGGTCTACCAGAACAGAAGTTCCTTCTCATATCTGCGGTCCTGAAGTGCTTTGCAGACATTAACATTAAACAAGTTGAAAAGTATACAACATGGATACAAAATGCGCATAAAATCTAGGCAATCAACCAACTTTCTGACTCTAGTGTAAATCTGGATTAATCCCCTGAAACCAGCAGAATTAGTTCTAATACAAGAATCGGTGCTCGTGGGCTTGTAAGCTACATTCCGGCACTCAGTATGCTGAGACTGGTCTTGTATTACTTGGAAAACAGGAAATGAAAAGGAAATTTCAGAAAGGACTTCCTCAAGGAAGGGGGATTCTGAAGGGTGTGGGAGGCAGAGCCTTCAAGGGCTGTTTAAGCTAGTGCCACATTCAAGAAAATTGAGATATTACTTCCAGATAAGAAAGAAAATTAAAATATAACTGATATACACTCCATTAATTAAATGATAAATCTTGAAATAAATCAAACCTATTATAAACAAATTAGCATTAAGTAACTACTGCTTATAAACCCAGTGCCACTTCAAACAAGCAGAGGTACCTCATGTTTCAGCTTTAGATTATTTACATATGCAGAATTAAATTCTAAATGATGCACCAGATTGCCTTTACTGCATCATTAAAATCCACTGGCTTTGTTATGCACAAACACTGCATCTTTACCTTTGGCTAGAGGTTGCTATTCTTACAACTGTGTGTTAGGCTTATTTTATTTCTCTAAAATATAATTTGTAGTTGAATTCATTTATAAAATATTGCATCAGTGACTGACACATCTTTTTAAAATAGCCAAATTTGATATTCAACATATAGTTCTGCAGTGAAGTTTCCATACATGTAATATAGTGAGGGGTCCCATTTCTGCCTGCCTTCCATGTTCACTCAAGACATAGTTAAGAAGAAGTTTATGTTACGCAAAACTGTAATAGCACTATTTTAAACTCTTTATCAGCCTTTTAATGGTATTCACAATGTTTTGTTCTAGAATTCACTAGAAACTAATCAGGGCATGCAGCCAGGACTAAATGTACATGCTCAGTAAATATAGTTATTGTAACTGAAGAGTACATGTGTATTTACATTATTTCTGCTAGGCAGAGAAAAACAGACACAGTAGTGTTTAATAGTGTCCATAATTTTAGACCTGTAATTCCAGTGAAGTCAATGGGTTCTCCCTGGTTCTTAAACGAAAAAATATGTTGGAATTGTTTCAAACTCCTCAAAAAAAAAAAAAAAAATCTATATTTAAAGAGACTTCATAATTTCTATATTTAGAAAAAATTACTCTAGGAGAAAATGATCGAGACAGTACGTGCTCTTAAATGCTTAAATGCAGGTTTATTTTTTTTATAATTGTTGACTGAGTTCTGAGAAGATGCATCAATTACTAAAAATAGACCTAAAGTAAAATATGTAGGAATAAATTTGACTTCCAATGGCAGTTTCATTTCCATAAACACAGCACCATTGAGGGAATACACCTAAAATTAGGGAACTTATTTATGATTCCTTCAGGTTCATTTGCATAATACTGTATCAGCTCTGTTTGCTCCTGTTAGTCAAAACTACATAGCAATTTAGTCTGATTTGGAGGCCTGAAGCAAAAAAGCCAAATTCAAATTTAAGCACCTGGGAATTTTCCCTTCAGAAGTATTTATGTACTTTACTGTCTCTGAAATAAATGGAATTCAGCAATTAAAAATGTTCAGAAATTTAGCTTCATCACTGGAAAAATTAATTACTTTCCCAAACTGATGAACGTCCACTACTTAAGTTCTTGAAAACAAACATGCAAAGCAGTGGTATTCCAGCATGAACGCATAGGTCTAACTCCAATCAACTAATTTTGAATTCATGTTTGGGGTTTTTTAACCAAATTCAATAACTCAGAGAATCACAAAAATACAGAATAGTTGGAGTCAGCAAGGACCTCTGGAGATCATATCGCTCAGCCCCCTGCTTCAAGACGGATCAGCTACATTAGGTTGTTCAGTTGGACTTTTAATATCTTTAAGAATGGAGACTCTACATCCTTTCTAGGAAACTGGGTCTAGAAGTGTTTGACTCTCCCCTTACAGTACAATTCTCTTCTTCTTTTTAAACATAATTGCTTGTATCTCAGTTAGGCCCATTGCCTTTTCTGCCACTGGGCACCACTGAGAAAATTCTAGCTTCATCTTTTTTACACCTGTCCACTAGATAGTAATACACATGGATAAGAACCCCCTGAGCTTTCTCTTCCCCAGGCTGAGTAGTCCCAGTTCTCTCAGCCTCTCCTTTACAGATACTTCAGTCCGTTAAACATCTTTGTGGCCCTTCGCTGGACTCACTCTAGCATGTCCAGGTCTCCCTTTTATTGAGGAAGCCAGCACCGGACCAAGCACTTCAGATTTATTAACACCAGTGTTGAGCACAGGAGAAGGATCACTTTTTCAGCCTGCTGGCACTCCTTAATACAGCCCAGGAGGCTGCTGTCCTGCTCTGCTGCAAGGGCACATCGCTGGATCATGTTGTCCTGGGTTCAGCAGTAGCAGTCATTTTTTCTACTGGTGCAGTGCTGTGTTTTGACTTTCGACCTGGGAATAATACTGATAAAGCCGATGTTTTCAGTTGTGGGTCAGAATGTTTACCCTGACCAAGGACTTTGTGAGTCTCATGCTCTGCCAGGGAGGAGGAGAAGCTGGGAGGAAGCAGGGACAGGACACCTGACCGAAACTAGCCAAAGAGGTATTCCATACCATAGCACGTCATGCCCAGGATGTAGAATGGAGAGTGCCCGGAAGGGCTGGATCGGTGCAGGGTGGGGGTGAGGTACCGGTCAGTGAGCGGTTGTATTCTCTTGCTTGTTATTTCCTTTATCATTATTATTGGTGGTAGCCGTAGTGATTTGTGTTATACCTTAGTTATTAAACTGTTCTTATCTCAACCCGTGGGAGTTTCATTCTTTTGATTCTCCTCCCCGTCCCTCCAGAAGCGGAGGGAAGAAAGATTGGGGGGGGGGAAGTGGACTTCGTGGTTCTGATTTACGGCCTGGGCTTAAACCACAACAATGTTCAGCTTGGTTTCTACCAGAGCCTATAAGGTCTTTCTTACGAAGCTGCTTTCCAGCCTGCCCAGCTGCAGATGGTTTCTCCTCTGCTGGATCAGGCATTAGGTGTTACCCTTTGCTGAACCTCATGAGGTTCCTGTTGTCCTATTATTCCAGTCTATCCAGATCTGTCTGAATGGCAGCACAACTATCTGATATATATGTCCCTTCTGGTTGGGTATCATCTAGGTAATTTTGCTGGAAGGTACTCAAAAGGTTGGACTTTATGATCTTAAAGGTCTGTTCCAACCTAGTTGATTCTATGATTCTATCCCATCATCCATCCTTCTGTGATCTTCATTGGATTGTAGCCCTGCAGCTGCATACAGACCTCTCATTCCTTCTGTTCTTCCTTGTTGCACACTGATTTCCAAGTGAGTGTTCCTCTCTGCAATGCTCTGCTCCTGGCACTTCTTTATTTGTGTGTATACAGTTGCAGTGGACTGCCTTTTATCCTGTTCTATTAATTTGTCAGTCTCTTCATCCACATCAGAAAGTCTACCACATCCCCAGCTGATTATGGATTATCATCTCCTTCCCTTACCATTTCTAGTTTCAGGCTTTCCTCAGAAGGTTGGCCAGCATATTGGCAGTGATATATTTCCCTCACTTGGTCAGGTCCATCCTACCTCTTCCTGGCAGCTCTCAGTCCTCAGAAAGGACTGTGGTTTTGTAAAGCAAATCCCTACCACCAACACCAAATGCTCAACCAGTTGTTGAATACCAGGGTCCACATTCAACAGATGTGCATGAATAATCTCAATAATTATACTGTCTAATTGCAGTGCTGTCTCAGGGCGTAGGCTTATGGGGCTGATCCCTACTCTGAAGGAGACTCTGGTGCTGTGAGTCTCAATACATCATTTTTGACTGAATTCACTCTGGTTGCAATAGAAAAGCAGTCTTTACAGAAAAAATCTTCCTGTAGGTTTTTATATGGATACCTAGCATTCAGGAAGTAGCTGTTCCTGAGGACTCTTGCATGTTCAAGATAGTACATAAAAAGTGGTCTAGTGGTTTCAGGAATATTTCAGGAATATCTAGTAAATAGGTTTGTTGTTTTGTTTTGTTTTTTTTTTTTTAAATGGAACAATCTTGATTTTTAAAGAACTTTGGACTCAAGACAAAACTTCATAAAAATGCCAGAACCAAAATTGCTATAAATATGTCCATGTGAAAAGAAATCCATATCCCAAGCCCAGCTTTTAAAACTTGTTTCAACTTTGCTAATGATTGTAAATTTATTGTTATTATTAATATTAATATTATTTCTAATCTGAATGTAATTGAAACAGAAAGGCAGCTGTAGAACTTCAAAATGTTTTCAGTCATTATCATTTTATCAAAGTTATTGCAAGTAGGTTCTCTTTGTGGCTAATTTTTATTGATTAGGGATGCAGAAGCAGCAGTAAATTCCCAAATGCCTGTATTTGACTAGAAATAGCAATTACTTGGTGCCTAGTAATATGCATTTCAAATGTCTTTGGCATTCTTTCAATATTCATTGATTACTGTTATCAGCTCAACAAATTAAAATGCATCCACAGGTATGAGAGAATATAGGATTTTATACTGGTTGAAATCCTGGTCAAAGAGAAACCATTGGCTTTGCCATTGACTTCAAAGTGATGTCGAGTCAATAGTCTCTCAAGTCAGGTATTTAATCTCTAGCAGTGGTCAGTGGCAGATGCTTTCTTTTTCTTTAGACAAGAAAGAAAAAGCATTACCTTAGTTTTTTATTATATCAGTAGGATAATCATACTGGGTTTGACTTTGCAGCTCTTCCAATAACCTTAAGGTGAACATCCCATAGCTTTAAGCTGAACATTCCTAAATATTCATCATATTGGCCTGGAGTATTCCTGAGTACTCTAGAAACCACTGTTGCCACAGGCTATAATGTAAAATATCTATATTGTGTATCCAATTAGTGGTGGAAGCAGTCTACCCTAAAGCAAAGAATGTAGTAAAGAATCTGAAGACATACAAATTCTGCTGGTTTTCTGCTGCCTGTCAGCTTATATTTTCAACACAGGTAACTGAGAAAAAATTCCCACCCAATGGAACCTTGTGCAATGAGAAACATGCCCTTCCCACAAAATGGTGAAATCAATGCCTATCAATGTTGTGCTGCAAACCCTAAATATTTATGAATTGATCACAATACTCTGATCTGAAGGGCATTAAGTTGGGATAAACACAAGTTCAAGACTCATTTTAATCACTTGAGTAAACCTCCAGCAAAGGAAACTAAAATCAATTAAGAATTTTAAAAAACTTACGCTGGGATTCATCTTTTCTGAATGCAGATGCCTCCACTGAGATAGCTAATCAACTGAACTGCTCACTCTATGATGCTTTTAGAGCCAATAGAGACTGAGTCAAAGAAGCCTAAGGCTGACTCATCACAATCCAAAACTCCTATAAATATCTCCTTTGCTCTACCTTTTTCAAAGCAGACTGAAGATGGCTTTTTTAATTATGTATGTTTATGTCACAAATGTCTCAAGTTAGAATTCCCTAAGATATTAGTGAATAGAGTCTTAGCTTCTTATCTGAATTGGTCAGTTTAATAAACAACATAGATTATAGGATGCTCTGGTAAAAGCCCTGACCCCTTGACAATCATTTTTCAAGCACGTCTCCTGCAATACATAGACAAATTTCATTTAGAGAAATCTACACTGATGAAAAATATTTTAAATAGAAAATTCTCTGTCATCTCTATTGCATATGCCTTTATACTCCACAGTAAACTAAGAACGATGGTTCCATTTTTTTTCTGGAGTGTTTTGGGAATGAAAACTGTGTAAGAATTAAAACTAGATATTATTGTTCGTAAGTCCCATTCGGATCAGTAGACTCAGGTAGAAAAAATAAAATTAGGAACTAAATACCTTTGCATATCTGGGCTTAAATAAAGGGAAAAAGATCTATTTCGTCAGGCCTGAATTTCAACCCTGAAAAATGCATTATTACTCTCTGAACATAAGCCTTATTGGGTCTTTTTGGCTACTTTGTGTATTATGCTGCTGACTGGCTGAGTTTGCATAAGAACATACTGATTTTCTCTTCTCTCTCCTCCTGCAGCTGTGCCTCTCCAATACAAAGAGCATGGAAGTTATCAACACTTAACAAAAAGAAAGATGACATAGGAGTAGGCCAGCTCCTGGCTCATGCGCAGGGAAAACCTTTTTTGCTTTCTGACAGGACATTCTGGAAGCAGCTACTTTTCATTTCAGGCTTTTCTGTGACAAAAACAAGTTATTTCCAAACCTATTAAATCATTTCAGTTTGAGGCCACTGACATGTTACATTTTTCTAATGCTCCATATTGTCAGTCTTGTTCATCTCAGGAGAGAGTTAAAGGTAGACATCTACATTTTACCTGATGTCTCTTGTGGATACTAGTCAAATGTATTGGGGTTTGGGCCAGTTTGGTTTTTTTTTAAAGTAGGTATGTGTGAGTGTGACAACATTTTTTCCAGGAAATGTGACTGTATGATTGGATTTACATAACTACGGCCCATTTTATCAACCCATATCATCATTGTGATTGCAATATATATATCGCTATTTAAAGATTATAGTCAGGCTTATTTTGCAAGGCCTTGTAAAGGAGCTGTACTTCACGTAAATTTTGCCATCTAGAATTCAGAATCTAGTTTAGTGCTTAAGTCAATCATTTAGGTTCCCTTTAATGAATGAAGCATCACTAAATTACCCATTACAATTTGTCCGTTTGGCACCTCTGGAAGAAAAATTAAAACAAGCTACCTTATATTCAGAGACTACCTTCTGTCTGCTGACAGAAATGGGGAAAGATGATGAAGCTAAATGAAATCTAGTGGTTACTTGGAAACACAAGAAATGAACCCTTCCCTCTCAACTGACTAAGGAGAGCAAAAACCACCATGCCCTACGAATCAACTGGAGAAAAGGGTGTGGTAGTAGGCATGGCTGTCACTCAAATCCTGGCCATGAGAGCTGGCTGGCTGCATAAGAGTAATGTGCCAAACATCAAATAGGATATTACAATTTATGTCTATTTTCTTGTTCAAGTGGAGAGCTCCAAGGACAGGTGCTTTTCTAAAGAAGTGTATGGCAGTTTCTTCATGAACAGGTCCACAATCTATTCCTCGTGGGAACACAACACGAGAGCACAGGCGGGTAAATTTATCTTCCACTTTCTCTAAAAGAAAACATAAAATGCAACATTTCATTGTTCCTCTATAAATAAAAGTGAAAGACTGCCTTCTTTATCTCATAAACATACACACACAAGTGTCATTTTAAATCTTTGCTGCAAGGTGATAAAGCAACATACAAAGGTCATGCAAGGGTAAGGTCAACTTCTAGTGCTCTTGGACGTTGTTTGATTACCTTGGTTTTTAGCCTACATATTTATTTGGTTTTTATGTTTCAATTTGCAAGTCTTAAGTTATATTGCTTACAGTTCATGAAGGCAGACATAAAAAAAAAAGTCAAATAAGTGTCTATGCTGTTAACTTACAGATGTTGCTTTTTGAAGATACGCTAATTCAGCTATCTCTAGATAATCCTGACACTTTATAGTCTTTGTAAGAAGTAAGTCTTCGTTTTATTTATCTCTGAGCTGACACTCAGGTCAAGCTGAGGATTTCGGTTCAAACTTTCCAAAACAATCCCTCTTATAGCCAAATTTGGAGTTGTTACCCACGGATATTCCCACTGATTGCAATAGCACTATTTAGCAAGTATTGAAAACTATGAGTAGAGGTGTAGGAGATTGACATCTAGAAAGGATCAGCCTAAATCCTGAATACATGAGGAAATTCTGAGAGGAGGAAGGTAAAGGTCTACCCTGAATTTCCAAACAGGGTGATGAATCATGGCTGTTGAACTTCTGAGATCCTGACACTATACCACATGCAGCACAGCTTAGATAGAAGTGCTGAAGGAGGCAGTGAATAGGTCTTGCCCAGAAAAAAGAAAAGAAGGAAAAACTGCAATCTCTGTAGATGCAATAACATAAACAGCTAAAATATATTCACCACTGGTCTTTAGTCAAGTTAAAAATGCAATTCCATGGGGAATTTCCTTGTACAGGTTACTACATGGCTAATCCTTAACATGAAGCTCATTACCACCTTCCAGGTTTTCAAAAAAGGGTAAATTGTAGCTACCTGAAGCTCCCCTCTGCTTTCTTGCTGAAGCTGTTTTGCTTCCCCAGCTTGCCTTAAAGCCTGGCACCATATAATCTTGTAATTCCACCTGTAGCTCCTGAGCTGTTGCTTCAGAGCATGCTGTATGACATTCTCTGGCAATATCCCCAGAATTCAGCTTTATTATTCATTCTGTCTTGCCACAAGGCTTCTGCTTCTGAAGCTTCCTGCTTCAGTGTTTTCCAGACAAAGAAATAAATTGGAGACAAAGAAGGGTAAGGTAAGAACAATGGTTTTCTGCTAAGCAAAATTCACCATGATTATTATCAAAACATTGGTACTACAAAAGTTCTGATATTGATATTGCACTGATATCATTTAAGAACTTCATTTTTTATAGGAAAACAACCTACAGGGCAACAGAAACTACCACGTTACATGGAAGATGTTGGGATTTAATTGAGCTTTACCATATGACATTATAATAGCACTTAGGGTATCTCTGCATTGCACAATATCATGCCACATAGAGATAGCCCAGTGATCTATAAAAAGGCCCTACTGAGAAACTAATTAGTCAAGGCAGAGCCCCATGTTAATTCTACTCTACTGCTTCTGGTATTGCACTAGCTCTTTCAGAGAGACAAATAAAAGGCAAACTGAGATGAAATAACTGGCCTAGGGATACAGAGGGTGGGATTCATCTCACCTGACTTTAGACATCAACAATGTAGACTTTTCAAGCTAACCCCTAGGGCTCCATTTATAGTCACTGGAGATAAATATGCCCTTTTAGGGTGCCAATCATCTGCTCTATTTCAGACGCGTAATTTAGGAGACGATGAATTGCCCCCTGGATTCTATTGACTAGTTCTTCACTGACTATCAACTGAGCCAGAAGTCAGATGCAGATATCTTCAGAACAGACATCTGCATTTAGTCAATATAATTCCACCTGCAAAGCCATTGATGAAGCTGCAAATAGTTCCCTTTACTCCCAGACCTGTACACTATTCTGCAGATTATACCACCACCTTGTTGCCTCTCCTAGTAACAGAGAGACTTGCAGTTATGCTGTATGAGATTTAAAGATTGTTCAATTATCATATAAATTAAAGTTTATTTAATAGACTAGTCAGGTAACTAAACAGTTGGCTAGTTTCAAAAACTAGCATAATAAAAATGGGAAACCTAATTTTAGTATCATTAAAATTGCTTCTAGGATTTCAGTTGTATTCTCGCTGGTCAACATCACAATGAATAAAACCTTTAAAATTTTGTTTCAGCTGTAAAAGCAGAGATATGGTTTGCATGCAGTTAAAGTGTCATGGTGGAGTTTATCAAAAAGGAGCACCAGGGCAAGCAGACACACCATCATGCAATATAGCCCAGTCATGAGCAGTGCAAAGAGAAATACATCTCTTTGTACAGTAGGAGATCCATTTCCCCTAGATTTGAATATGTACTAAAACCTCAGTAAGTATGGGCAGTGCTTGTGATCAAAGAAATCCTTATGTGAATAAGGACTACAGGATGAATCAAAATGTGTAGTTTCAATTTGCTGCAGAAAATGGAAGGTATTGAAGGGTAAAGGAAGAATACTGTAGAAAATATAACATTTCATTACACTGAGGAGTAGCTTGGCTGCAGATTCAGGCAAATAAATTAGTTGTCTGCAAGGTAAGTGTCTGCACATCAGCTGTGTGTCTATGTGCCCAGCAGAGTCAACTGAGACCTAGTCAATGCATTTGGTAGAGCACAGTGGAGTGCTGGGCTGATCAGACATAGGTGTCTCCTGGGGAGAGTGAATGATCAGCTCCCCAGGTTCTGTTGGCACCAGTGAAAACTGAGATGCCTAACTCACTTGTAGACACTCACAGAGTAAACTTCTGCCTTTAGCTGTTTCAGTACAAAGCTCAACTTAACCCTTAGTGTCATGTAAGGCAGCTATCTCCCTACCTCTGCCACAGTGTTCATTTTGGATTACAGCCAGCCGAACACAATTGGCTCTCAGCTGCTAATATTTTTTATTCCGTGCTTTCTGGCTGTGATTTGCAGAAATTCAGAAGGCTGAAACAAACAGATAGATGACTGGAATGTCGATTATCTGTTTAATACTATCGCCCATGAGAAATTATAGGCTAGGTATCTAAACTTGGTCATCAAAAATTAGTATAAGGTTTTGACAGCTTTGCCTATAATTTATCTTTTCTTCAGTTCTCCATCTGTAAAATGATGGTAATAATACATCTAATTGCTAGGGCTGCTGTGAATATAAATCCATGATGTTTGTGAAGAGCTAACAAATTACAGAAAGAGAACCATAAAAAACACATGGGGAACTTAATAACATTGTATTCATCTGAGGCTTTAGATTATGATTAAGAGGGCTTGGAGCCATACATTGAGTGAAGGAAATAGAAAGAACTATTTAATAATTATCCATACAGAGAAATAAAAATAATAGATGACCATGCAATTAAAGTCTGTGTCAAAACACATGTACAGGGGGCTGAATGAAGGTAGGAGATGAAATTTCTACCATTTACAGAGCAATGCCAGGAAAATGAAAACATAAAAAAATCTCTAAGTACAGCTGAAAAGTTTTATCTCAGGGTAAGAGTAAAAGGTGGTAAGTCACCTCACCATCACACAGCCTCATATGAACTCACTAAAGTAACATAAAGGTGCTTAATACACTTTCTTCATCATCTCTGTATCTACTCAGCCATAATTGTAATTCCCTTTGCTCTGTGGGGATCCTACTCCCTCCTTTGTTTGGTTCATTCCCTCCTCCTTCCCTTTTTAGGCTGTGGTTATAAAGACATTTTCTTCAGCAACTATTCCACCTTCAGCCGCTGGACACTTCTTGCTGCCTACAAGACCGTGCCCGTAGAACTACTTCAGGAACCAGAAGGTCCTTGCTAGGATCCAGATTTATGTTAGAAACCACCTTTCCTCCACACTTTTCCTTTTTGTGTTACATTTGGGGTTACTTTATTTCAGTTTAGCCTCTGGTCTTTTTTTAACACAAGTCCCTACAAACCTTAGCAAGAGTAGAACTGGTGAGGAGATGTGGGGTGAGAAGAACCATCCATGGGGTGAGAAGGAGCATCCAGGAGTGAGGGGGAACAAGGAGAAGGGAGAAGGGGAGCCACATAAGCCAGTGGGGAGAGAAAAGCCCATGGAAAAAGCTCTGCAACCAGACACCCCTTCAATCAAGGTCCATCTTTAAAAAAAGGCCCCTGAGAAAGACAGGTGGTTCATGCAGGAAACAGTTTGCATTTTAATCTTTTTTCTTTCCCGAACATGGCATGAAAGTGCTATCCTCAGCAACAAAAATTCCCCTGAGACTCCACCTCACTTTGCAGCTCTTGTGTACTGACTTCCCCTGGTGTGAAGGAAGGTTGAAGTGCCAGCTGTTAGAAGAAATAATTATTACAGCACTTCCTGCTAGCACTTCAGATTTTAGAGAGGAGGAGCAGAAGCTACCTGATTCCACACTTTTTTTTTACTTTTTTTTTTTTTTTTACTTTTTTTTTTTTTTTTTTTTGGCGTTTTCTTTTGCCTTTTTTTTATTCCCTTACTCCCTCACAGCCTTTGCCTGTAGTCAGTGAATGAGCTTTTACCCTGAGGATGCAACATGTTGCTAAGGGCTATCATTACAGTGAGCACATTCCTATGAGTCATATTCACAGTGTCATTTCTAAACAGGTATGGGCTAACCTTCTCCCCATTACAGATATCTAAATTCTCTCACAATTAAATCCAGTCCACACCTTCTAAATGTTTAGAATGATGTGGGTGAGTAGGAAATGGTGAGAAATGCCTCTGTACTCAAGATTACAGAATACAAAGGCAATAACTGTAATGCGCACTGCCATTGTTCAGTGCTTACTTGCAACTCACAGTTAATTGCATAGATAGGGACCATTATTTACTGCTGTGCCTATGTACAATTCATTCCCACACAGACGCCACTTCCTTGTCCTTATGTTAATTGTCTGTCACTAGCAGTGTGGCAGCTACCTCTCTGTGGGCATCTAAGCATGCTGTTCTGCTATCCACTCTGCAGTTGCTGGTCCAGACAGACCATTGCTGATCATCTCTGAAATAACAGCTATGTGTATTGGTTTTACAATGGGCTGAAACCAACTGAATTAACAAACCTGCTTCAGTTGCTTATCCTTCCAAGACCTGATTAAAGCCTAATTGAATGATGTTGTATTTTCTCCTGTTGTTGTTTCATTTCATTTTGTAAAATGTTGGCACTCAGAATAAAAATATAATTAAACTATGGCACAGAAGCAGATAGCTTTGATCCCACCTAGCTTAGTAAAGAAGACAAAACAGGCACATTTAATCCACTGTTTGTTCAGTTACAATGTGCTAGTTTTAAACTATGCACATTCCAGCGACTGAATGAATATATGAGGAATGCCAAAAATTAACATATGAGTTACAATAATTGCTGCACAAAGGCTGTTATAGTCTACACCAAAAATCTCAAAACAGTGAGGTCATGTCACCATAAAGCAGAAAGCAGGGCTAAATCATAACGTAAAAAGAATTTTGAAATACTGTATTTTCATGTGCACAGCCTGTGGCCTGTGATTCAGTGAGGCTTATTCATATGCATATGTAGAAAAAGAGACTTTCCCTCTCACAGATTTCCCACCTCACACACTGCTGATTCTCTCTTTTCCTATTTCATATCTCCCCCTGCTTCTGCTGCCCTCTGCCTTTGCCTCTGCTTTCCTGCATGTTGCCTGAGGGCTATTTGAGCATTTTTATTTGCCTGAGGATTTATTTACATAGGCAAGCTGCTTATCTGATGTGCAAGTTTTACCAATGGAAGTATAGCATTCATCTTGCACACAAACACACAGAGAAACACAGCCAGGTGCGATAATACCAATATTCAGCATTTTTCATCCTCAAAATACCCTACAAGTATTAACTAATTAATCCTCAGAACACCTCTTTTGAGTTAGGCATGCCTATCTTAATTTCTTATACAGAGACAGGGAGCTGAGAGATTGACTGCGAGAGCTTCCACTGAAGTCAGGGGGAAAAAGAACATCTCATCAGCTTTAATGGGACTTGAATCAGGTCTGAAGTGATCTGTCTAATGCCACCAAAACGTCAGGATTAAAGCAAAGTCACCTATGGCTGGAAGTTTCTTAGACTGACTCTAATCTTTTGTCAGGCAGCCCTGAATTAGTCAGGCAGTTGGACTAGATGGCCATGGTAAGTTCCTTCCAGGTGAAATATTCTATTCTGTTCTATTGAATGCTATTCTATCATGGGGTCAGTTCATGCCCAGGTAAAGCACATGCAGTCCCAGATCTCCCAAAGCACAACAGCAGCATCAGCACCTGCAGAATTTGGCTGCTGGCAAGCGTGCTTGCATTTGCATTACACTGTTTCTGCAGTATTTCCGCATCTCTTTCCCAGCAGAGCACAGCAAGACAAAAAAATGACAGCAGGTGATAAGGTGGCTTTTCACTTGCGACAGGGCACTGAGCCATGCAATGTGTCCCTGTGGATAGCCACAGCATGACATGCTTTACACTGCAGGGAGAGGTCAAAGTGCTGCAGCCTCTCTTGCCATTTTATAAACAGCCCCCACACCCCGATGCTCCTTCAGTCATGACAGCTGAACATAACAAAGGCTATTTCTGATTTATACCAGCAAGCTGAAATGAATTATACTTGGGTGGTTTATTAATATGAAGCACGTTAACAAGAGCATACTGTATGTCTGCCACAGATGGAAAAACTAACTCTATCGATGACTGTAATCCATTCATTGTTTCATTAATCCAGCATCCTCTAGAGAGCACCAAAAAACCCCACTCAGTGCCTCTTAATACTACATTTTACATTTATATTTTCTGGCTTAGAGGAAAGATGTGCAATATCACAAGCAGGCATAGCATTCCCCACTGACTAGTGCATTTCTGAAGTCTTTTGTGGTGTTATTACGGCAAGCATATGAAATACAATGTACAATAGGGGCATAAATATATCTGCATTTTTTAAAGGAACAAGAGGCTGATATTTCTTCATTATGAGGCTGGTGAAACACTGGAACAGATTGCCCAGTGGCTGCCCCATCCCTGTCAGTGCTCAAAACCAGGTTGGATGGGGCTTTGAGCAGGCTTGTCTAGTGGAAGGTGTCCCCACCTGTGGCAGGCTGGTTGGAACAAGGTCATCTTTAAGGTTCCTTTCCAACCCAAACCATTTCATGATTCTGTGACATCCAGGTTTTATTCGATAGTTTGGATTGAGAATCTTGTGTTCTGTTTTCTGGCTATGAAAGCACAAACCTGAAAATGGCATGAAAGCAAAATTTCCTTGATAGGTCTAGTCTTTTTGAGGCTTTTAGTCAAAGTTAATCATGAGGTCTCCCAGTGGACCCTGTATGTAGAGTAACATGGCTCTGGAAAATTGCAGGGGTTTGAGCCAACCTTACGGAATTAAGTATAAATGCGTATGGAGGTGTGTCCAGAGTGATTTTGAATTGCTGTGGGTGGAATCTGACAAGAATCATTGTAAAAGGTGGCCCTCAAAGGGCAAGCCAGCTGGATTGTGTCACTCCTGACCAGAAGTTGTCCCCATGCCCTCAGGCTGTACAAATGCTAGAACGTTCCCTCAGAGGGCTTTTTACACTTAAAACCCATAAAACTGTGTAAGACTGAGCTTTCAAAGCATGTCTTTCACAAGACATTCAACACAATTTGCTACTCCTCATTTGATTGCAAAGTGCCATGGATTTAACCAAACATCACTCACAAGAAAATTTCTGCCAAAACAAACCAAATCACCATGAAGCTTCTTGTCCTCATAGTCTTGCACCTCTACATCTTGCTATAGCGTTATCACAACAGGGTCTCATGGGACACAACTGCTGCTGACCTGAGACTCAGCCCTTCTTCACCCTTTCCCACCCCCTGATTGAAGCTTTGGGGTGCAAAAGGGGACCCAGTAAGACACGTGCCCAAACCTTCACAGCCAATGGGCACATCACATTCACATCTTATTTTAGGGAGCCATCCCAAGTCCTCTAAAACCACTCCAAGGATGACTTCTGCACCAGACACTACAGAATGGTCACTTACTAGCAGATTTACTCCTACAAATGTCCATCCTGAATTCTGTAAGTTCCCTTTTGCTCACAGGTGTAATGCTATTTATTACCTCAGATGTAATAGGACTTACATTACTATGCATGAAGAAAGATTTGTGAATAATAGAAAAGAATTCAAAGCAGTGTTATTATAATAAATAATTAATCAAGCCTTGTTTTCATATCCTTAGTCAGCCTGACCTGTTACTGAAGTCAGAGTATTATTTTATGGAAATGTGCAAAACTGAAACCTCAAAGTCCTTCAAAAATCTCACTAATTGCAGCAGAGATTTTACTAGAATGAAGACAACAGGCTTGTTGCAGGTGATTCAGTCTTATGCAAAGGATGTTTATATTTACTGAAGCAAAATGCTCATCACAAATAATAGCTAATAAGAAAACAATCAGCTAATTTGCCAATTAATTTTAAAAAAATTTTAAAAAAATTGTGTCCCTATTCAGGAATGACTAATGTTGTGTCCTCGTGTGTATGAGAAGAGTGTGTCTCTTCAATACTCTCATGGTTCTTATAGTCCCAGTTTTTAAGAATTTTATAGTTCTTTTCATTGCTTTTTTTTAAAAAATGTATTTATCCTTTCGAATTTCACTGTCTTTCAAGGCAGTTTACAAATGACGTATAAATCTCAGTCACATGACAAAGATATTGCAGCTGAACAGTTCAATATGAGAGACAGTGACTGTCCTTGTACTAACTCAGCCTGTAGCAAAAGCAAGGCTATACTATTTATCTTAAATTTCCTTCATTCTAAGCTAAGTAAGCTGGATTTGTTGTGGGCTATGAGCACGAGCACAGACAACTGGCATGGCTGATCCGATGCAGAGGAATTTATATAACTTAAGTACAAGCTTACATTCATATACAAGCTTAACTGTGCGTCTGAGCCTACCAAAAGCATGGCGTAATTTGCCAGCAGTCACGCAGAAAATCTGTGTCAGGGAACCCTACAATCCTGAAATCCTGAAATCAGTGGATAACTTTCCTCTTCTGAGTGATGCAATACCATGGTGAAAATAGCTGTGGTCCTAAAAGAACGTTCACTCTAATCAAAATACATATTTGTTTTAAAAGGGGGGCAAACATATACATGATGTTGGTTTGATAGACTAACACAGTACTGTAAATGGTGAAAAGAGCAGTCTTACTTTTGCATACAGTTCCCCTGAAAGGCATTTTTCTTTTTTTACTTTTTTTCTTACTTACAGTTGACTGAGCTAACATCTCTTATCATGGTCTGGAAAGAAAAGCTGTAAAAAAATTAAATTGGAAAAGCTAAATTATTTATACAATTTCATGTGCTGGATGTTTTGGTACAGTTGAGCCTTGCTTCTTCTTAATAGCATAAGACTATTAGGAATTGTAATACTCCTCAGGGGATGTAAGATTTATCAACCCTTGCAAAATGGGAGGGAAGCCAAAGCAGGAGATTAAGGGATACTAGTTAAATTAATCAACCTTCTCTCTGTATATTGGCCAGGAGAATGCAGTAGGTTCTTATTCATACATTTTACACAGTAGGAGCACAATTTGACCACAACCATACGTTGAATTTAATATTAAACTTTGGATCTTTCCAAAAGCAACTCCATAAAAATGTCAATACATTTGTTTTTTTTTTTAGACAAATGACTCTATTCTTTTTTTAAAGGCATTTACACCCAAAAAGGAAGAAAGAAAGAAAGAAAGAAAGAAAGAAAGAAAGAAAGAAAGAAAGAAAGAAAGAAAGAAAGAAAGAAAGAAAGAAAGAAAGGAAGAAAGAAAGAAAGAAAGAAAAAGTGCTTTTCTTTATCAGCTTTGAAAAAATACCTTCAATTTTAATCCTGGTTCAGGACCCTACCATGCTTGTTTATGAGTCAAAGTCTAAAGCAAAGATTAATGGAGAAGATGCAAAAGTTACAAATATTCTTTTCTTTGTTCTCCCTTTTTAACTATAAAAGGGTCAAGAAGACATTTTCCTTGTTAAATTACAAACCTTGAAATGCTACCTTTTGTTTTATGCACAATGCTGAAGTTCAAATTTCTTGAAATCAATACACACTATTATTTCTGTCTCTGTGCAAAATCAAAAGCATCATTATATGAGCAATATTTTGGAACATATTAGACCTATGGATTAGTATTTTCTCAAAATCCAGAAACTGGTTAAAGAATTATCACATCAAAACTTTAGAGATTATCAAATTAGACCATCGTTAATCCTGAGCAGGTAAACTAGTAAAAAGCATCTTTGTGAAACATCTGACCATTTATCACAGGGAAGGAAGTAAATAGATCACACACTCTGCATTGCAGTCAATACCTAGGCAAGACTATAAGTATATATTGCTGACCAGGTGATTGTAGCTGGCCTAGGAGTTCTACTGTAAGAAGGTTTATAACGTCTTGATGGACCAAAGAGCCTTTACATAGTGTTGCACCTTCTCCCCACCCCGCTTTCAGGTTAGTTTGTGCAGCCTTACAAGTAAGTAAATTCTTGTGCTCTACCAGTTGCTGAACACCAGATGAGTATCTGGTCTATGGCCATCAGGACCTCAACGCCAAGTATCTGGTTGCTCAATTAGCTGTCATGGCTCTATTCCCAGCTTTGGACCAAATATGGGTGTGAACACCAAAAAATAATCTTTGATGGCAGAAGGTTACATGGCAGCAAATGCAATATTGCCTTGTATATTCTTTGTTCTGCTTGCTGAAATCCCCAATTCAGAAATGCATTTTAGCATATGTCTACAATAAATAAGAAATATAAACATATTTCCAAAATTATACATACTTAGGGCTGTGAATCATGGTGCAAAAACAGAATTTCAAAAACTCTTCAGAGTTACTCTCACATCAGGGTAACCAACAGAGAAAAAAAACCAAAACATTTGGCAGTTCAGGTATTTAGCTCTTATGGGTAAATGAAAGGAGGGAAAACTAAACTTTATCCAGTCAAATACGTTTCAGAACTGTGTATCTTTCTATTCACTCTAGCACTGGTGTAACAATAAAGGGCTGTAATTTTTCAAGCCAATAACAGGGCAAATGTGTGAAATAGTGAATATACAGTAATTAATTGTTAGGGTATGGGAGGATGAGGAAAAAAAGAGAGGAAGACTGGGTTTTTAGTCCCCACAGCAGGTGCAGTACATGCACTATGTCACACAGAAAAAGGACTGCTATATCACAAAGAAATTCTCGCCTATCAGCTGAGTGTGGAAGTGGCTCCTCAATAATTATCATTCTATTCAGTTTTTAGATGAAAAGGATCAGCATTGTAACTACACAAAAAAAAAAAAGAAGTATTTAAAACTATATATATGTTTATTTATATATATATTTATATATATATATAAAGCAACATTTCTTAAGATAATATTAAATCTTCCTCTGAAAAATACAGAGGAAAAAATATTCCATTGAGAAGATAACAGTGTTTAAAATGGCAAAATAAGTCAATTGAAAGTGTAATGACTTCTATACAATGTCAACAAAAGTGTTTGGTTCACGCACTCATATAATGCATAAACCATTCGCCTGGCATTTTATCCAGTTGCTATTATAGTTTACATGAGTAAGAGCCTGTAAAAAATTGGTTTTTCAGTCTATTATACTATCAGAAGTGTTTGTTGTGAGTGAAAACCTTTCTAATGCTCATTTATTATAAGCCAAAGACAGTAACACTGACATTAAACCAAGTAACCTTATTGCTTTCCAGTCTTTCTCCATGTACTCTGCATTCATACGCACTTTCACAGACCATCTGATCTGAAAGGGGATTATATAATCCTCTCTTGGAGGTACATAAACCCTGCCTGAAATAAAGCATGTGGTTCAGCAGTCCATAGGCATTTTATTATAGCAACAGCTAGGAAAACCACTCATAAACATTCATTTCATTGTGACTCAAAAAGTCAGCCATTGGAATTTACCGATTTGAAGACCAGTTATGACTTTTCCATCATTTATCCTGACGTTCTGTGTTACGCAGACCATAGAGTTCATGCATTTGCCTCAGAACTGAATCCAATGCACTCTTTTCTCTGGTTAAGGCCAAATGCAGCTGTAACATGGACAAGGAGCCCCTACTGCATCCCTATATATGAGTTGTATGCACCTCACAGGACTAATAGAAGAACTATACATTTAATTACCTTTTTCCCCTCCTTTTCCTTGCCCTTTCCCCCTTAAAATCTGTGGCTGATGTTTTATGCAAATTTTCAGGCACTAGAATTCTTCTATGGACAACATTTTCATAGAAAAAGAAGGAAGCAAAACATTGGCACATATCTGTTCGGAGTTCAGAGAGCAGAGTGCAGCAGTGGAGGAAAAGTGTAGTGTTCCCATTTAGGAAATGTGTGTAGCACTGTGATCCAGGTGAATTTGTTTAACTGAACAGCATGAAAACAAATTCCCACTAACAAACACAGTGCACACAGCTAACACAGGAAACAGCTTGCAAGGAATCCACAGGCAACAATATGTTTATATAAATGAGTCAACTAATGCCTGGCTTTGCCAGCTTTATTCAATCATAAATTTACTCTGGAGTAGTCTCAGATTAATAAGTAAATAAATAAGAGTGAAATCTGTACACAAATTATTTTTATAAAACACAAACCGGCTATATTTGATGAACAAGTTGTTTGGTGATAATAGCTTCCTCTGCTCGAAATGCATCTGTACAAAATATGCTGAAAAGTGTTTGACATTCAGAAACCTTTTAATGAGAAATAAATACATCAGACCTAAATGAAGATCCATTCAAAACTTGGTTATGCAGTGGGAAACCCTGGTCAAGAACGTGAGGTTCCCAGCTGGCCATCCCTGCCTCCCAAACTCTTTAACTAGACAAGTATGTACGACTGGTCCACAGATGGAAAGAATCGTACCTGGAGAATCCCTTTCAGCCAATTTTCCTTCTCAGCCTCATAAACATAAAAAATAATACTTAGTGAGGTCAGATGGATTGTTTTTACAAATTTCAAACTTTCAAAAAAAATGTCTAGATCATGTTTGCTGGCTTGGTTGCAAATAGTTTCTGTATCAAAGTAGTAACTTACCTGTCCAAAGGTTAAAGACACCAGTAAAACTCTCAGTAATTGAGTGTTTGAGCTTTTAACTCAAGTGTCCGCAACTGTGACTTTCTCTTGTGATGGCCATCCTTTCATTCCCTATCTTTCCATAACAAAAGCAGTGGTACTTATACAGGTTTGAAACTTTTGAAAACTTTACCAGTCTACTTCATTGTGATCTTTTCTTTGTATAATGAAATTAGAGGAAATTGAAAAAACTGATTTAATTGATTTTAACTGGTTTTCAAGCTCTCTCTTTAGCAAAACATTAAGTAAAAGAGATAAACATCTCTGTGGATGAAATATGGCACATGTCAAGGAAGAGCAATACATCTTTCTTTTCAAGAAATCTTAAGAGTTCATTAATTCCCAAGTTAATTTCAGTTTATTAATTTATTAATTCCAAGTTTATTAATCCAGTGTTGCTGAATCTACTTTCCTTGGGATTTTTTTATTACATCTTTATATTTGCAGCATGGGTTTCCCCTGTGAATTATCAGAATTTACTTATATTTGGCAGACTCCATATATTTCTACATATATGTCATGTCTGGGTGTTTATTGGGCCTGGGAAGTAACAGTGCTATTTTCTGTGTGCATATGGTATCACTGATTGTTTTTAATCACTGACCTATGGGTTATTATCTGAAAGATCAGCAACATGAAAAGGGTTCTGCTGTGCTGGTAAGATACAGGAGAAGTTAGGCATCAAATCTGCAGAGATGCTTCTGTAAATCTTGTTTGTCACCTTCTGCCTTCTACATAAATCTTTCTTTTGATCAACAGCTCTTCCTTCATATTGTATTACAGCAAGACCTACTCACCCATGCTTGAGGCACCACCATACAAATTCAGCAAGAGATTCCTCCCATCCTGAATAGCTCAAAAGACCTTTTCTAACATTGTGAAAGGAAAAAAAAAGATAAAAAGGGTAAAAAAGAACTGGAAAAGGCTCAAAGTAGCACAGGTGACAGAATTATGAAATGGCATGTGAAGGTAGAACCACCAAATAAATGCTCCCTCCTCAAAATCAGTTAAGATGCCCCAAAGGCAAGTGATCTATCAAATCATGAGTTACATGGAGAGGATATACAGAGAATGACCAGTCACTGCTCACTGTTGCAATACAATGACATCAAATCAAACTAGCAGTTGGCATACTGAAAGCAACTGAAAAGACTCAGTTCTCACACAAAGTGAAAGTAAGACATGGACCTCATGCTGCAAGACACTGGGGAGACCCAAAGGTTTACTCATCTTCACATTGAGGCAAGAGAAATCTATCAGGGAGCAACTGAATACTAATATAGTGCTTTTGCCTTGGGCAGCCTTTGAACTCAAAATCACTAGAACTGAAGAGAGAATTCTTGACAAGTTCTGCTACATTTGTCCAGTTCTTAAACTCATATGTAGGCTTTTTGTCATTGTCAGAGAAAGGTTTTGGACTAAATTTACCTTTAATTTGACTGGGGAAAAACTTTTTATGTTCTTATGTTACAATAAATAAGCAAATCAAGGACACAAAGCAAATTTTGATTGATCTGAAGCATAGGCCAGCAAAAGAAATGAAATCAAGTCTTCCATAATGGCTGTCCACCATCAGCAGCCGCATCTGTTGTAGTAAGTAAAAGTGACAGTGCCTTTGTTCATAGAGCTGAACTATCTACCTGCTGAAACCAGAGTTACCACATCCAGATTTGCCATTGGGAATATTCCCTGGCCTATGCCAATTCTTGGGAATGACCATAAAGCTGAGAAAAGCCTGATCTCTTTTTTCCATTGCCAGTACTTGGCTGTGAAGAAAACAGAGGCAAAAAAATAAAAAGTCTTTATATTGGGTACTTTATAACCAAAGGGCTCTGAAAAATTAGGTGTTTCTATAATTGCAGAATAAAACAAGTCTCCTATCTAGTAAATGCTTGGCAGAACTCATATTATTGGCCCTGGACTGTTGGCAATCCTGAAACAGTGCTCATGGTGATAATTAACCAGTGTCAGTAATAATGCCCATAGTCATGGTTAATTCTATTACACAGGAGTACTCAGAAGATGTATTCATATTTTCAGTGTCATTTGAAATCCTTGTATATACACAAAGATAACAAAACAAGTGAACAAATGTTCTAAATATTCTAAATGTTTCAAAACCACTGTGGGGCTCAAGGTGCTGGAATTAATGTTTTGCTACACAAACGCATATCTGAGTTCCCAGAGAGCTGAATAATATCAAAGGATAGTAATTCTGTATAATTTCTGCTGCTTTTACTAGACTGGATTGTGATAACTTCTACTATTAAGTTGGAGGAGGGGAGATAAAGAATCCTATGGTTTTATTTTCCTTTTTTTTTTTTTTCTTAATGCTCAACATCTGTAGTAAGCTAAGAAATATGGTTGTTATCTCTCTCAGTTGTACACACACAGTAGTGTTATTTGATATTCCTGACACTGGGAACATACTGTTTAAAAAATGGGACAAAACAACGGGAATTACTCCACTCTCCCTATATTTTCTGCTTCTCAATCAAAGAAAAGTACTTAAAAAGCATGAACATTATGTTTAAAAATAGTTCTGCTGAAACATGCCCAGAGATCAGAAGAAACTTCCATATTTGGAAGAACCTACGGTATGTTCTGCCAAACTATTTGGCTTTTCTTTAGGTCAAGGCAACCCCGGGCTTTGCTGCTGTTCCCATAATGTGCTATATACAGGGTGAAAGTGCTGTCCTGTCATTTCCAGTTTACAGTACAGTTTGTGCTAGCTCGTATGGGACATGCCTTTGCAGCCAGTGCTACACTGAAAATCTCAGTAACTACAAAAGTATATTCTCTCCTTCTGTACTTGTATTTCCTGTGGGTAGCCATGGAAAGCAGGCAGAATTTTATCCTGGAAGACTGCAAGATTTCTCTCCGTTTTTCTTATGGACTCCCCTCCACCAAACCATTCAAAAATATTCTTTTTCATTTTTTTTAAAGCTTCTTTTTAGAAGACTTGGTAGAACTAGTGCAAAAGTTACGCTGCATCTATCTAGATCTTTTTCTTCCCTTATTTTTTTCTTAAAAAAAGACTTAATTACACTGTTTTCTTAAAATTCTGTTTACTATAAAATATTTCATTTCAGGAGTATTCCTGTTACCAGTAGTCACAGTGAGTCAAACCTCTATTGATCTTAAATTGGATTCAGGCAGCAAAGTGGGATTTCCCTAAATTTTTGCCTAATAACACCTCTTTGTGTATTTAAAGAGTGAAGTAATATTGCAACACTTCCAAATACTGTAATGCATCACTCAAGAATGAGCTTACATTGCCCTTGCCCTGCTCTTTGGGTAGTTAATTACTCAAATGGTATAGTGCATTTGGTTTGTCTATTTTTTTTGCCTTGTTTAAGTTTACTGTCTCGCATGACACTGCCTTCCATGCTCTTTCTTGCACACTCATTTCCACATTTTGAAGACTGGCACCTGAGCTGGAGTGCTGGAGCCACAATACACCTTCAGTTTCACTGTGTTACCTGAGTATTTAAATCTTGCTCTGCTAGCATACAGATCGCAAGCCTTCAGAAAGCAGGCTCGATTACAGTGTTACCTCTGCTCTCCTGTGCTGCTATTCCAGGAAAATTGTGACCTCCTGCTAAATCAAGGACTGTTTGCTGGGAAGGCCTGGCAATAGGAATGTGTCGTTTACCATCTCAGCATTTCCTATTGCTCAGGCTGCTCGGTTGCCCTCCCAGACTACCCTAAAGTTAAGACAAAGTGCCTTCTCCTCTTATCCTCAAAGAGTTGCTGGTTTGCAATTTTTATTCAGTGTACAAAACTATATATTGCAAAAAACATAATGGTCAGGTCAGCTGGCAACAGTTAATGTCCAAAAACAATTCTTCAGTACTTCCCTGTAGCTTGAGCCAGAATACTTGATGAGTAAATAACAGCAAGCAGCCAAAGATTCCTATTTCTGACCTAATTATTTTTGCAATCCAGTTCTTTGCCACTTGCAGTTCCACTATTTTTGAGGTGCTGCCTGTGTTTGTGGGACTCTTTGGCCAAGGCAGCTCAAATGCAAAAAAAGCTGAGACTTAGCCCAGTATTGAAGGATTCGGATGATCTCAGTCTCATAAAATGCAGGATAAAAAGGTAAAAGATTTGCTTTCAAGAAAGAAAAATATACCTGTAAATCCTACAGCTGGGTTTATGGGGACTTTGTTTTGTGGGCAAAATCAAAGCTAGGAAATAAAATTTGCCTCAAGGATTAAGCCTCTAATCTTTTACTCTTCTTTGGCCAATAAAGTCTCCACCTAAGTCTGTTTCTCAGCACTGACTTCCATGGTCTCCAGAGCAAAGAAGACTTGAAAACTTGACCTGCTGCTTGGAGCCCTGCCACTAGGCCAATAAGTAAGACTAAAATACAACTTCAGGAATATTCATAATTTGTATTAGAAGATAATAGTTGATAAGTGCTGCAGAAGCACCAAGGGTTTAATTAACATTGCAGCATGTCTCCAATGCCAACCCTTGGTTCAAGGAAGTGCACTGCAGAAAGTCGACATAGACCATCATCATTTCCAGCGAGCCTTCCTTCAAAATCCTATTGAGCACGCACCGAATCTCTGAATTAATCTTTTTGGAGACATTATATTTATTTAGGATAAAACTGAGTCCTGCACAACTGTCGGTGCAAATGTTAGGTTTCACTGTGTTGGGGGTTTTTTATTTCTGTATCTAAAGAAAAGTCAACTGGGGTGAGGTCTCAGTGCTTTTTTTTTCCAAGGGAAAAAATTATAAGTGCTTGGTATAATGACTTTAGGTAAGATCTGACTTGATGACTTATGACAATCCAAATGTAAGACAATAATGTAACATCTTATCTGTGAAGAAAAATGAATTGTTTTTAAAATCTAAGGTAAATCATGTATTTTACTGAATAAAATGAGATTATTGGTGAACTTAAAATGAGACTTGGTATCCTTCAATTGTTTGAATTTAAACCAGCAATATCTGTGATTTTTTCTGAGTCCTTGATATTTTAATTGGGGTCTTAATCTGTTGAACATTCAATTTGCACTGAATTTCAGTGGACTTCAGGTATTTTTAATTTTTTAGGCTCCTTTGACAATCTTCACAGGAAAATAATGTTTATACATGATCCTGGAGGTGATATGAGGTACAAGGACAGAATGGCAGATGTCCCTGCTTCTGTATGTGACAGCACTCAGGTGCTGGAGCAGTACAGACAACTGAGACATCATTGGCTCGTGTGAGCTTAGATGCACTTAGCTCAGATTCCTTCCACTGTGGACTGAATTGTCTCAACTACTCTGACATACGCCTTTGGCTAAAAGCACTCACAAGAACATTTGCCATGGCTTTGATGCAAGTAACCTGCAACTTTCAAGTCACTTGACTGAACATCTGGATCTACCTCATCAGTGTCTCTTCAGCTGTCAAACCTGAAAAAGTAAATTGGGAAATTAGGGAACATCTTAATGGGACTGAGGATTTACTGTTACTAGGTATTCATAATTGAGCTTTCTGGCTCCTATTACTGGAGCTGATGAGCAAACACTGAGTAGCTGGATGTCCTTACACCCTTCAAGGCCTTACAGTAATGACTTCTTCAGATGCTTAGAAGACTTGAAAGCACTTCAGACTTATCATCCAGCTACCATCTTCCTTCTGGATTAAAACCATCAACAGTCCTTTTGTTCCAATGAGAAAATTGTTATTCTGTTGTCAGTATCAGTCCTTCTACCTTTATTCTTGACATAAAACACAGCTTTTTTTGGTCCTTTGTAAGGAAGTATTCTAATAAACACTGCTATTGGCAGCATTTGAGCCAAGGAACATAATACACGAATGTAAAGCATTGCCAATTGCTATAGATTTTGTCTGCTAGTACTTGTGGAATGCCACTTCCCATACTATTTTTCTTCTCTGATGCAGTACATACTCTAGGTCTTTCACATGACTTGAAACGAATGTGTCCTTACTGTTGCTTTGCTTTTCTTTTCCTCCCCTTCTAAGAACTGCTGCTTTTATTTTCCTTTCTGGCTTACACTAGAGCCGGTTTAGATTTGATCACTAACAGTGCATCAGAGGAAATATGTAGTACATACTGTGCTTTCAGTTGGGTGGACAGGGAGCTATACATAAAACTCAGCAATAAGTTGACTAATGAATATGCTGTACTATGGGTTTTCTGCAAAAGAACAACTCACACAACCCAGCCTTTATCACATTGTTTTTGATAGCTCTTTTATTTACCATCACTGACACTGGGAAAGATAGCTTATTTTCTCAGCGCTGCGCATATGCATCTGTGTTGGAGCTGGCAGTACAACTTGTTCTTCTTCATTTTCCTGCATGTTTTATAACCTGATTTTATTTTACAGTACTCCAGTAATATATTCTCTCTAAATTAAAGTGGAATATCTATTCTGTACACGGGCTACTTTGCACCTTATACTCTATTTTAAAAAAAGAATAAAGAATTATATTAGATTTTGTACATCTCCCACCAATATACTGAAGGTCCTAGAAACCCAGTAGTCTTAACTGGCCTATCAGAGGCATAGGCTTAATTCCAAGCTGTCAGCTACTTAAAGGCATTTGGTGGACATAATTTTCAACCTATATAAAGCACACTGCCTGTTTCAGTATCACTTCTAGTTGCTTATACATGGGGCAGATTTACTGGACATCCAAGAAAACTGTTGCTCCCTCCTTTGTCTTCAGCAGTCTGTGTGCTTTCAGAGAGTAAGAAAATGGCTGCATCATTGTTCAGCCTCTCCTGCACATACTTCAGATGCTTGTACCTTAGGCAGATAAACATCCACTATCAAAACTTCAAAGTTTTCCTTGTTGCAAAATGGAGGCCCTTCATACTGACTTAACAGCCCAAGGGGAATTTGTTTATCTTGTTATGAGATCTTTAGGCAAAAGCTACGTCCTTGTAAAGGCACTTCAGTATCACTTTTTGCAGAAGAGAACAAGTAATTTTCTGACCGGCATTTATAACAATTGCTGCTGTTGGGTCCTGAGTGCCTCTTGATATGAGAGTTCCAGGAAGAGCATAAAAAGTTTTACAGGTCTTTAACACCTTCCTTTCCTCAGGGTTTGTGCTTCTTTTGCATTTATTTTCTCTGTTACAAAGGCAGTCACAGTAGCAAGAAGGAGATACTGAATTTCAAGGCAAGTAAATTGTAATAGACTCTCACCAAAGATCTATAAGGGAAAATCTCAAGACATCATCATCCACTTAAATAGCAAATATGCATCTTAGCAAAACAGTTCAACTGGAAGAGGGCAGCCATTAGAAAGTCGTTGACATCTCAATGCCACACGGCATGCCTATTTCGTATTGTCTCTAAATCTTTATTTGTTTCTCCTGGTTGCTCTTTATTAGCCCATTTGGCCACTTCCTCGGTCCTACTTCACTTTGCAGAATCAGTTAATTAACAACAATGTAATTATTCATATTTCAGTAAAAGTAGCTGGTTTAGACTGCAGGAATATGGGCCAATGGTGCAAAATATGTGGGGTTGATGTATACTTGTTGCAATATTTCTTCTAGTAATTAAGCCCAAACTCTTTCAGAGTTTAAATATTTAAAAGACAAATTCAGTGTTATTTTTTGAAAGCTTATTATTTACATAAAGGAGTAGACTCTACCAAAAAAAAATCAACTCTCAGGCTATGAGAGTCAGCAGCCTCTTAGACTTCGCGCTTCTCTGACTCAGACAGATAAAGAGGCTTCGTGTCATATTATGGTTCCTTAGTTCACCTTCCTTATCCAGCTTGTTTGCTCCCTAAAAAAGCAACAAGAAATTGATGTTAAGTCCTATGCCCAGCTGAGGGCTAACCCTTATGCTAGGGGACATACCTGTCTGCTGTACCCCTCAATACCTGGATCACAGGCTTCTACAGGGCGAGTCTGGAGCAGCTGCTGCAGAATACTGTGTTCTGTACCACTACAACACAGAGCTGTTGAAGTTTGTGCCACCTCACCTCTCCCCTCATCCTTCTCTGAGACACAGATAAGATTTTTATGTATGTATAGTATCATGCACCTAGGTTAAAGTATTTTAAAATATTTATTATTTTCTCTCTGAATGAAAGTTCACTTCATGGTAGTTTTGTTTAGGGACTAAAAGTGGAAATATCAGAACTACTAGGCACTTTCACACATTATTTAAAGTGGAAATTACAAGCAAAGCTCTGGAGAGACACCATACAACACTATACATACTAAAATGCATTCACTTTGCCTTTCTATTTTGCTTCCCCTTTTTGGCCAAATACCCCAGCTCTGTAGGGAAGTGAACTAAATATTAGATATTGTACACACGTGAAAAAAGACATCTCAGTATTTTGGAGCTGCTCAAAATTGTGGGAGCCAGAGACTGCCATCCTTATGTAGACATTACCCAAATAAAGCTCCCACTGAAGCAGAGTATTTTACTGCCATTTATGCAATTTTACAATATGAGCTACATGCTTCACAGTACAAATAAAGAAAATCACATGGTGCCTTTATCTCCTTTCCTAGTTTGTCTTACTTTCACAATTCATTGCATAAGAGAAACAAAGCATAAGACAGAAGAGAACAGAAGCACCATAAATGGCTATAGAAAACTCGATAAAAACAACAGCTGGAAGGGGCAAAAGTTCCTCTGCTGGAGTCAGATAGCTACTTCTTTTTAAACATTTGACAAAATATTTTGCTTTTTGATTGACTAGCTGATAAATCAACTGAAGTTTTACCTAAGAGGACACTAAATGAGGACTTAAGAATAACCTTTTATAAATGATTAGATCTCTGCTGTGTATTATGGTATCATTTTTTAACCAAAGTCTTTTACTAAAACAGCACAGCTTTCATCTGAGCTCCCTTGTCAAACAGAACTGCGAGAAGTATTTTGGCACTGCTTGCTCCCCTTCGCTGATTCCCCAGCCCAGCAGGCTCTGCAGGGACCTGGAGGAGCAGCAGCCCTGTCACTCTCCTTCCCACCCTCCAAGTGCCTCAAACCACTCTGCTCAGACCTGTCTCCAGAAACACAGCCCGATGACAAGCTATTTACCATAGCTATTGTTATTATAATTATAATTATTTTAAGAAAGGAAATCAGCTGTGTTTTTTTTTCTTCTTGAAATCTGACCATCTACATTCAAAGAGCCTCTCCACAAAGAGACAATCAAAATGGCAATCTAAAAGAGAACTTGGTAGAGTGAGACTTCTGATCTTTTCCCTTCTCTTGGTGACACCAATATAAAAATGCCACTTTAATTGATGGGATTAGTTTGCAGTGAAATAGAGCTATGAGTGGGAGTAAAGTGAGATCCATTGTATTAAACCCCCATTACTAATCATATAATTGGAGAGTAAAATATTTTCAGATTAGCCTTGGCTTTAATAAAGACAGGGATATCTCTTTTCAGGCATGTTAGCAGTAGAGCAGAAGGGATTAAATGAAATGTGATGAGCACATATGGAAAGGTAGTGCATAACCCAGAATTTGACAGGTAGAGGAAAGGGAGGGAAGTAGAGTGTTGGGTCCATGCTGCAGCTGGAGCAAAACTCTATTGTAATGGGTATATTTAAGTATATTTATGTATTGTTGAAGCCTAGGAAGACTTAGAACTTACAGATATTACCTGAAAGAAAATGTCCTTCTATGAGGAATCTGTCTCCCAAGTACCTTACAAAGATAAGATTTTTCTTTAGTTTTAGAAAAAGAGAAAAGAAAGAAAACATTCTTATAGATGAATAAACAATGGATTATTAAATGGGCATATTACTGTACCTGTGTTATAACCTTTCATGGTCTTGGACTGAGATTTTAAATGGTTGCAAGATTAAAAATATTCTACCTAATCTAGCTGCAGTATTTCTTTGATAATGACACATGGCAAGCAGATATATTTCTATATTCTGCTTCAGCAACAAAAGCATTCTTCTTTCCATTCTGGTTCAGCAACTTTATGACACTATGGAAAGGAATAGATAGGTATTTAAATATGCCTTCCTTATCAAAAGGAAGCAAAACAAAACCAAAACATGCAGAAATTATTCTCTCCCTTACTTCAAACCAGGAAATCTCTTCTGCAATGGTGTTTTCCCTTTTACCAAGCATTTGTAAGCCTGTGATATGGGGCTAGGGGAAGCTCCTCACTACTATTCTTTGATGAACCAAAAGAATAATAGAACCAGACTGGTTTAGCATGCATACCATGTCAGATTAAAAATGTTTTCTGGGCTTCAATTAATATTTTATAAATATCCTTAAACTGAAACTATCATCCACTACAATGAAAATAAACTAATACAGTTCACAGCTTCACTTAAACTTGCTGTGAAACTAAAAATAATATAAATACATTCAGTATGATCTGAGTTTCTGTTCAGTATAAATAATATCTTACTGATAGGTAATGGAGTTTTCTGCTGATTGAAACAAAAGTGATAAGGGGGAGGGAGGGTGGGGAAATGGTAAAGCTTCTATTTAAGAATTTCTAGTTTCCATAAAAGATTGCCTGGCTAAAGACCTTGTTCTAGAACAAGGAGATCTCTAATCACTACTGCAGGGCTCTAAATCATAGAATCATAGAATAGTTAGAGTTGGAAAGGACCTTAAGATCATTTAGTTCCAACCCGCCTGCTATGGGCAGGGACACCTCACACTAAACCATGCCACCCAAAGCCTCATCCAACCTGGCCTTGAACACTACCAAGGATGGAGCATTCACAACCTTCCTGGGCAACCCATTCCAGTGCCTCACATCAAAAATCCTAGTTTAGCACCTAGGTCAGAAACAGTATAGTGTTTGTGAAAAGGGCTTTACTGGGTATTAAAAGGGCTCAGACCTAACAGTGGCAGCATAGCTAAACAGATGGAAACTGGGGTACAGAATCACTACACATCACTCTGCTGGGCCCTCTAAAGCCCTACACTTTTCCATGTACCACAGTATCACAGTATCACAGTATGCTAGAGATTGGAAAGGACCTCAAAAGATCATCTAGTCCAATCCCCCTGCCGGACCAGGAACACCTAGATAAGGTTACACAGGAATGTGTCCAGGCGGGTTTTGAATGTCTCCAGAGAAGGAGACTCCACAACCCCCCTGGGCAGCCTGTTCCAGTCTTCCGTCACCCTCACTGAGAAGAAGTTTCTTCTCAAGTTGAAGTGGAACCTCTTGTGTTCCAGTTTGTACCCATTACCCCTTGTCCTATCATAGTTTGCCACTGAGAAGAGCCTGGCTCCATCCTCGTGACACTCCCCCTTTATATATTTATATACACTAATAAGGTCCCCCCTCAGTCTCCTCTTCTCCAAACTATAGAGAGCCAGTTATAGAAAGCCCTCAGCCTTTCCTCATAAGGGAGATGCTCCACTCCCTTAATCATCTTAGTTGCCCTGCGCTGGACTCTCTCCAGCAGGTCCCTCTCCTTCTTGAACTGAGGGGCCCAGAACTGGACACAATATTCCAGATGCGGTCTCACCAGGGCAGAGTAGAGGGGAAGGAGGACCTCTCTTGACCTACTGACCACCCCCCTTCTAAATACACCCCAGGATGCCATTGGCCTTCTTGGCCATAAGGGCACAGTGTTGGCTCATGGTCATCCTGCCGTCCACTAGGACCCCCAGGTCCCTCTCCCCTACACTACTCTCTAACAGGTCGTTCCCCAACCTATACTGGAACCTGGGGTTGTTCCTGCCCAGATGCAGGACTCTACACTTTCCCTTGTTATATTTCATCAAGTTACTCCCTGCCCAACTCTCCAGCCTGTCCAGGTCTCGCTGGATGGCAGCACAGCCTTCTGGCGTGTCAGCCACTCCTCCCAGCTTAGTGTCATCAGCAAACTTGCTGACAGTACACTCAATTCCCTCATCTAAATCGTTGATGAATATATTAAATAATACTGGTCCCAGTACTGACCCTTGAGGCACTCCACTAGATACAGGCCTCCAACTAGACTCCGCCCCATAGACTACAACTCTCTGGCTTCTCTCCTTCAGCCAGTTTGCAGTCCACCTCACTACCTGATCATTCAGACCACACTTCCTCAGTTTAGCTATGAGGATGCTGTGGGAGACTGTGTCATATGCCACTTGTTACTCTCAGATGCAGAGTTATAAGGGCATAATCCAAATATCTTTGTTCTTATTTGTATGTTCATATAAGAGACGATGACAGTGGTGCAAGAAGAGAACAGGTCAGAGGCTATTCTACAATAAGAGATGACATGACTGAAGGCAGCATCTCTTTTCTGGCCACCAGGCAGTGTCACCTCTTAATGGAGGCATAGCTATAATAGGATATTGCTAAAGCCAAGAATTTCTGAAGATGTATTATTTTGCACCTGCCAGTCCAAAAAATAAATGGATTAAGTAGTAGGAAAATAACAGAGGGACTTACACTAGGACTTAAGTTCACATTGAACTTATATGTCTAGAGTTTTCACAAATAGATTATACAACTGCAAATTATCTCCCTGGCACGTCCCATGTTCTGAACTCATGGTTTTGAATGAAAACATCATAAACAACATCTTTGTAAGCAGTACTTATTGGCACCTTCATAAATCATCTTATCAGAATCAAAAGCCTGGATAATCCTGGGGACTAAGACCCAGATTCTGAAAGTTATTTTAAGGATCTGTGTATGTAGTGCCTTCTTATGTTTATCGCTGATTCTTACAGTCTCTGGGAAAACTGTACCTCTGACATTTTCTTATCTCTCTGACCACACTCCCTCTGTTGCTCAGGTCTTTAACTATCATTTACCTCTTAGGGTAGGGTCAGACAATTTTCCATTCTCAGCCTGGATATTCAACACAGCTTCCCCTCTCCCCCCAGCAAAAGAGATTTACTGCAGATTTGGGCTAAGGTCAGTTCTGGTCCAAATCTATAGTCCAAATCTGGCAGTTCTGGTCCTTTAAGCAAAAGCATTATTAGAACATAGCATTATTTACCAAGGAAAACAAAAACACTTCTGAGAAAACATACCTTCAGAGCAATACAACAGAGCTAATTGATCTAACTTCTTTCCCATAGCTTTGCTAATTCTGACACAGCTCCACTCTCTGCTGCCTTCAGTCCCCCCTTTTTCTCTCAAGAGCAGCTACACTAGGTCAGGCCAAGATAGCTGTCCTGTCTCTGAAAGTGGAGTATAGCAACTACTTATTAGCACCAAAGAAGAAGGGCAAGCATCAAGTAACATTTTCTCTGTCATGCACACCCTCAGTCAGATGTTGCATCAGACAACTGTTTTTAGTAACCATCAAAGGACTTATCTTAACAAATAGCCTATTTTTCTCCAGATAAATAATTTTACCTCTTCAGTTTTCTTTTCTCACTCTTCACTACATTTTTTAGTTTAAAAAAAAAAAAAAAAATGAGGCTCCCAATCCACTAAAGCTGAGAACACGATTCTTGCAAATTCCCTTTTCTGTCTATGTGCTAGAGAAATTCCTATTAACCAATTTTGTGGTTTTTTTCTGATCACTCTTCCCACAGCCTGATGTTAAATTAGTTTAATGTTTTCAGACAAAACAGTTTTTATTTTCCTCTGTAGTATACAACTGTCTAGAAACTTTTCCTTTTTGATCACAGACACAATTATCTGCAGACGAAAATAAAGAAGCTTCATGCCAACTGCATTATGGATAAGTTTGTGATTCTGTTGTCTTTAAGTAGGCAAATATTGTTTTCAGTTTCCACTGCTTTCATTCCAGCAAAGATTATAGAGACTACTTTGCCTTGGAAGATGATAATAAAAACCAAAAAAGATGGAAAATTCCATTTTAGAGAATTAGATATGATGCTGACATCCACTAGTCTGGAGTTAGAATAGCATTGAAAGGAAAACAGAAGAGAGATGAAAAGAGAGAAGACAAAACAAAAAATTATCACCTTCAAATGAAGTGATGAAGCCAAACTAGGAGGACACATGGAGGCAGACAGATAACAGAGTTTGTCACATTTTCTATATATAAATATAAAAGAATATGCAAGAGTTGTCACTAAAGGTGTCTATGAACAATTTTATTGCCTTATGTGTAGTTCCAGGAATTATATACCCTTAATAACTCTGAGCTTGAACATCTGATTGTGGAGATTTTGAAAGGCACTGCTAGGAAACAAATATACCTGGTCTATCTCAAAAGATCTGACTCTGCAGTGATAGGCTTAGGATAAGCAGATTGCCTATTCTTTTCATGGAAACCAAAGAAGCATTGTTTGTGTCTGCAGCCAAAAGTCCTGTGGAAGAGGGAAACTGAGGCACAGTGACATGTACTCTGCGTGAGCTTTGTGATACCTGCTAAAGAGTGAAAAAATAATCAAAATGGGGGGAAACCTTGAGGAAATACAATCAAGCATGCATCATGGTAGTATCTCCGTGGGATTAGTAGTTAGCTCTGTAGGCTGGCTAAATCTCATCAAAGAAAAAGCAGAGCAAATGATTACCTGTGCATTCTGTTTCTCACTCCCTTGACCTGAGCATATCCTTATAGGAAACAACTTTTTGTTTTTCAGCTTATACAGATACATAAGGATTTTTTGTGGGGATAGAAGGCAGTGAGTTTGTGATGTTTCCTTTTTCTAACTCAGGTAGAGATGCTTGAGCACTTCTTATTAACCTGAAGAGTTGCGTTCTGTAGCATGCACATATGCTCTATACCTATTAAGACTGTGATGGCTATAGGAACCAAGCACAAAACAATTAATAAAATCCTGAAGCCATTCATGGGTATTCACTACGATCCAGATCTCACTTCCACTTCGAATAGGACTCTTCTAGTAGCATTTAAATTATGAGATCTTCTAAACTTCACACGAGAAGTATTTCATAAATATATGAAAAGTTATGCTTCAGGTCTCTTGAGCAGTAGCTATAATTAAAACTACTGAATAGTGATTATAGACTTGAACTAAGAGAATACTGAAAGAGAACCAGCCAAAATAAAAGTCCTGATTACATTGGGACTTGATGGGAGAGAGCCCAGAGATTTCAGCAAAGCAGACACTGTAATAAAAGTCTGAAAGTCACAGACTGAGATTACAACAGAATTAACTTCAAAATTTCAGTACCACTGATTCTTCACTTATCCAAACTCCCTTTGATTTTATTCACAGTATAAACTTAGCAATCATCACAGAGTTTTGCCAACAGCAGTTTGCAAGAAATGATCCAAAGTCTGAACCAGGTGACTGTCCATTTAATAAAAAGATCTGAGCTCTGGAAATTGGACTAAATGCCAGATGATGAGCTTTTCTGTTTCTGATTTCATTGGTAGGAATTACTGTTACCACAGGCTGTGCTTTGGCTTTTCATTTTTCTGAGCAGGGGCAGAAAGTGCTGAGACACACAAAAATGTAATGAAATGCCAGTGGTTTCTTTGCTAGACAACTGTACTTATAAGCCTACAAGCTTGCTACATAACGCAGGCCACATATGGACAAATGATTAGCTAGTTTGCTTCTTAGTTAATGGTCTGAATTAATCAGTGACATGAAGGAGAATGACTTGAATGGAAGACTTTCTATGCCAGAAAGCTTTTATGTGGGGACATAGCTAAACATGGCACTAATGCAAGATTTAAAAAAAAAAAAAAAAAAGCCTAAAGGCTTCCAAGCCAATGCTCTGGTTTGTGCTGACCCAGCTTTGAACTTCTGAAGAATGAATGAATTCTGATGGGCCAAACTAGCCTCATCCTTCATCCCTGAAAACAGAGTGGGATAAATAACTATACTGATAGCTCTGCAACCATTGCATCATTACCTGAGCAGAAGTGGAGCAGAATCAGCAGAGGAGGATGAAAGACCTGCAATTCCTTCTGAACCTGGAAGGTGATCTCCTCCTCACTCTGAACAAAGCCTTCAAAGGAACAAAGCATTTTCTGAACACTCTGAACAAAGCATTTTCAAATGCTTTGCAACCAAATTCCTCACCACCTGAAAGGGATGGTGATATGGAAAGACTGAAAACAATGGAAACAAATGAAGTTGGTGAAACAGGCTGTAAAAGGCAGCTCTTGCTGTGGTCTCTTCACTGTGCAGCTTCTTTACTTATGTACTTACTACAGCCCCAGGGTCTGAGGCACTAGGACTCAAGGGATCATATTCTGCTCTAGCTGCATCCCTGACTTGCTGGATAACACTGGATAAACAACTTTCCCCATTTTCTGCCCTGATTTTCCCAACAGAAAAAAAAAAAAAAAAATTTGTGCTTCTGGTTTTGTTAGTAGAAGGTACTGTAAGCTTGAGCTAATATGTGCTATACAAAGTCTAGGGTTCAGTATTCTTTCCTGTTTGCAGCAGTAAGAGTTATTTTCCATATAAAGAAACAACCAAGGACACATTCAAGCTAACTGAGAATGCAGCATTTTGTTCTGCTGAGCTAGAAAGGCAATACAGGTGCCAAGTTTTCTCTTAAAGCCAACAGAAAAGTTAATATGAGCATGGCAAAATAAAATCCCAGGGACAGAGGCTGACTTTCATCTCCTCATGCTCAATTCAGCATGCTATTTGCAGCTTCAGAAACTTTTAGGTCCATATCTTCTAGTCAAGCCAAAAACTTCTGTGATGAGATCCAAATATAATGCGAGACAGAGGAAAAGCAGAATAGCAAATACCATGGCAAATCTAAATTCTCTGAAACACATCAAGAAGAACATTTAAGCGCAGCTATCCCTCAAGCAGGGTGATGGCAAGGATTTTACTGCCTGACTTCAGTTTGTCAGAACTCAAACGTGAAACCACTAACTGCAGAGTAAACTGAGCTTTGAGTTCCTAACATGCAGACTGAGTAATTGTTGACTTGAGACTGGGTGAGGAGGAGCCCCGGTCAAGGGCTTAGATTAAAACCTGGAGCTTTCACGCAATCTTTGCAGATTGCCAAATGACTCCAGAAAAAGCTCAGCCAGAGAAAAGCAAAGTTTTGCTTTCCACAGATGCATCTGATTTGAGAGGCAAAGAAACTGGTCTGTCTGCATACAACCTAGTCAGTCTGGGAAGCAGGTTACAATAGCCCTGATGTCAACTTTTTCTCCAAGCAAAGTCAAACTGGCTGCAGCACAATAAATCTTTACACGCGTGGCTGTAGAAGATCACACATTTTTCTTATTTCCTGCACAACATAAAAATGCAGTCTTTCCAAGTTGGGATCAAGCAGAATTACAGCCTAATGCATGTCAAGGTGACAAAATGGACAAAGTGAACATGATATAGTGACATCCTAACAATAGCCATGGAAAACAATGATAATAGTATCTCATGCAGAAAGAGCAGTTGTCAGGGAGCTTTAAAATGCCATGCTTCTGCTAATCCCTCACCTTTGATTTTGACCACAATGAAATAATACACAGACTATGACAAGGATAATCTCGACCTTCACCTAACGACCAGTTATCAACTCTATACTGAAAAGCAAATCTGACTGCAAGAATACGCATGGCCACCTGGGCACAATGCTGGTTCACATTCAACCAGCTGTCTTTTTCTTCCAGGAAGCTTTCCAGCCACTCTTTCCAAAGCCCATGACATTGCATGGGGTTATTGTAGCCCAGGCGCGGGACCCAGAACTGAGCTGCTCTCCACTCACCCTCCAAAAAACGTGTAATAATCTCAATGAGTTGCTTTGGATGCTAACGCTTCTGGACCTTTTCCTGTCAGGGGCCCAGGAATTCATTTTTATATTGAATTCCTTCCTAGGAATGGAAGTCATGAAAGACTTCACATTAGGGCAGAAAAGGGAGCACACGGATTATACACTGGACTGCCACAAGGACAAGGAATTAATTTGCAAAAACTACCAGAAAGGATGCTGTGCCATGGTTTGAAATATGTTTTGACACTTTACCATGGAACTATCTGTACTTCAAAAACACCTCAAGTAAGGAAAAATTGATAGAGCCACATTCTTTCCACTATGTACCTGTACCCATAAAGTTCACTTCAGGAAATTCTTAGTATTGCAATAGTTTATGCTACATATTATACATTTTCAACATGGCAGATGAATTTTGTACGTAATCAGCAGCTGAGAGGTAAAAAATTGATTTTGCATATACAGATGCTCACCTTTCTGAAAATCAGAAGACTTCAGTCTGATTTGTGTTTGCACCATTTGCTATTTAGAGCTTCAACATTAATTTATAGTTACACCCTAATTAAATACCTTTTCCATTCTCAGACCTAGCTAAATATAAATATAAACTTACCAAATACATACATAATCAAACTTTTACTCTAAAAAGCCTAATGTGCTAGCAAGTGTTTCAGCTTCTATTGAGCACTTCTTTGTCAAGCTGGCATGGAAAACAAAGCATTCCCTGGAGTTCAAATAAAGGTTATCAATCTAGCTATGCACCCCTAGGTAGGACCATCTTCAATGGATGATCTTCAGAGAAATAACTTTTTTTATCATTCTGAATGTAAATAATCTAGAGTATGTCTAAAAGTATCTATTCTATACCCTTCATTTCTGGCTACATATGGGGCTGTATCTATCTGTCCTTCAGGATTCAGTGATAAAAGATCAAACAGGAAAAAAGTACTGTGGCTTTTCCTGTGAATAAGATTATTCCCCTCACACAGGTACCTTTGGGTCTATTTTTGCTTCTTATCTAATTTTGCCTTGGATTTCATGCATGCATGGATCCTGTGACTTCAGAAGAGAGTGCTGCATGAGTGTCACAGCTGAATACAGCCTTTTGTTTAATTTTACCATGGGCCACACAATTTCCCCAGAATGAGCTCTGCTTGTACACAGTTCTGAATGAGATTTCTACTTTTTGAGCTGTTTCTAAGTACGTATCATTCATCTGACATGAATCAGGTAAACCTTCTAAGTAAACAGTATTCCCTCTTATATGCAATATTCAGCTTCCAGCACATAGCTCTACATGAGTGGGAATACTGTGGCAGACAAAAGGTACACTGATTCCAGCTGACTCTGCTGGTGGTCAGAAGATATGCAGGCTTAGAGGAAGTGCAGACTGTTCACTTTCCCAAAAGGCTCTCCTGGCCACCAGCAGAGCACAGATCATGGAACTCTTCAGCTTTGTGTCCTGTAGGTCCAGATTAATTTCTATTCTACCAATTCATCCACTTACCCTTTTAGCCTATGGAAACTTTTAGCATACAAATCATTCTATTGTCAGGAATTTCACAGGTTAGCTATACCTGTATGAAAAATCATTTTCCTCATTTTGAAGAAACCTTAGTTGTCTCCTTTGCAGACTGAAAAGTCATAGTCTACACAGCCACTCCTTTACAGGGAAGCCATTTCACATTTATTATGACCTGTGTAGCCTTTTCTGAAGTTATCTCACAGCCTTTTTGATATCGCATATATTTTATTCTAGACATAGATGGATTCATAAGGTGGCATGTTCTGTCAGCATGCTGAAGTAGTTATGGTTAGACTAAGACCTGGTTCATTGTGCTGTTGGGTGGCTTCAAGTTAACTCAAAGTTGAATGCAATATCATCATAGAGAAAACCTACCTTCTCATGCAACTTTGGTCAGGTTATGTGCTTTAACTTCACATGAATTCTGTCCCAGCCCAATATACCTGCACATTTATCCAAACACAGGAACAGAGTGAAAGACAATGACATATGAACAGCTTCATAACTTTGAGATTACTGTTGGAAAGAGTTGCTCCTTCCCTGGTGCTGGACTGGGCATTGGTACTGGCTGAATTTCATGTAGTTCCTGTTAGTCCACTCCTCCAGCGTGTCAGGTCCCTCTGCATAGCAGCTCTCTTCTCAGGCATGTTGACTCTGTCTCCTCCCTGTACAAGTTTGGTGTCATCTGCAAACTTGATCAGAGTTGCCACCTTCAGGTCATAGAGATGTTAAACACAAGTCTCAGAATACATCCTGGCAGTACCCAACTTGTTATGGGCCTCCAGGCACAGTACAGCCCATCCAGCCATTTTTTACCTATCTAGTTGCTCACTGATCAAGACCAAAACGTGAGTACAAGAATACTGCAGGAAAATGACTGCACAACCTTCTTGAAGTTAAGTAAATCCAGTCATTTTATCTTAGAAGACCATCAGGTTGGTCTAGCATGATTTATCCTCTGAAAAGCTGTGTTGACTGTTCTCTCCCACGTTCTTCTCCTTCATGTTCCCAGAAATGTGCTCAAAGAGGACTCACTTCACAATTTTCTGTCTCACAAGCCTATAGTTCCCTGGATTGCTCTCTGAGTCTTTTTTCAAGACAAATGCAGTATTTGCCTTCCTCCAGTCCCTGTGGACCTTTGCCCACTGTCCATGACCTTCCCTAGATAAAAGAGAGCAGCCTTGCATGAACATTAGCTGGTTCTCTCTGCACCCTTTGATGAAGGTCACTTCAGACATCTCTACCACTTATCCTGGCTTGAAGTGACACAGTGGCAGTAGGGTGATAGCCAGAACTGCCCTTCCCTCGGATATCTCTCATGCAGCAAGGCTCCCAGGTGTCTCCCTGTTTGCTTTACAATCTTCCTCTTACAAGACAGTCAAACCTGTGTTTGACCCTTCATTAAAAACCACTATTAAATCTGAATAGCCATGTCTTAGGAACACTGATTCTTATCTGCTAATGCCATGTTAGGGGCATGAGCTATATATGTCAGATATAGGCAGCAACTAATGTATCTTTCTAACAGTGCAGAGAATCAGGCCTGCTATTAGCTTCTTGGTGTAATAAGCTACATTTCTTATTCTGAGAATTTTTTACAGGTATGCTGTAAATTGTTTGCTTCTTTGTATTTGTAGTAGTCTGTGTTTTCATGCTTCTCTGTATTTAGTACTACAGGAAAGATATAAGCAACATGGTTCGGGGTTTTGGTTTCTTTGGGGATTTTGGGGTTGTTTTTTCTTTGCTGTGGGTTTTTTTCCTTTGTTGGCTTTTTTGTTGTTGTTATTGGGTTTTGTTTTGTTTATAAATAGCAGCAATGCCTGTAGAAATGTTTTCAGAAAACAGTACTGTTCCCACAGCCCTGAATACAGATCACTGTCTTTACCCTTTGAATCCGAGGACCACACCCACAATATTCTCACTTTTTCCAGTCTTTTCCCAGGTGACACTCAAAACAAACAGCACGCTCAGAGCACAGAGCTCAAGCCCCAGCAAAAGACAATTGCCTACAGCCGCATGCTTTTCTTACTGAAAATAAAGAAATAAAACAATGAATGTTTGTGAGCTGCACTGATCATGCACTCAAATCGAGTAATTGTATCATGGAACAGATATATCTTTTGTATACGAATAAAACATGCAATGGGTGGTTGAAGGTAAAGTAAGAGGTACAAGAGGCATGGTAATGAGAATGGAATCCTGCCATTCTGCTCCTTACAGCATCAGCCCTTAACAATTATAGGACATAGTCAATAGATTTTCATCAGGAAGGAATGCTGCTGTCTATTATAAACACAGTAGCCATAGCAATGTGAGGATCTACTTTCATTTATTCAACAAATTAAAAAAAATTGAAAAATATTGTGGCCCCAAATCTGCTCTTGGTAACATACATTCAACCCTCTTGACATTATCTAACTGGAAAAATAATTTAGTCCAACTAATGTATTTTTTTTTTTCTTTCAAATGTTCTCAGAGTCTACAATAGTGCTAGGGCACTCAGAGCTGGTCATTTTCTGTCAACTAATGACAAGCCAAGCAAAGGGCTCTCAGCTACTTCTCAGGCACTCAACAGGTCATTAAATGCCAGGAAATGCCTGTTCTATCAGTCATTAATACTGAAATAGCAGTTTCTGTTAATAATAAATGAATATCCTCCTTCCAGAAGAGGACTGGTCTTTTTGCCGCTAATGTACTGGACTGAACTAGAGTTTTCCTTAATTTCATACAATAACTTGAAGTCACAGACAACAGAATGATTTATTTTGATAGAGACCTCTGAAGGTCACCTGGTCCAGCCTTATACTCAAAGCAGAGGTAACTTAAAAGTTACCCCAGGTTTTTCAGGGCCATGACCAGTCAAGTTTTCTCTGAAGATGGAGATCCCCCAAATTGCCTGAGCAGTATGCTTCCAGTGCTTAACCACTCTCACTGTTATTTTCTTTTCCCTGCATCAGGTCAGAATTTGTATTTGTGTGACCATTGCCCCTTGTCCTTTTACAATACATCTCTGCAAAGAATGAAGCTGCCTTGCATATAACCACCCACCAAGATAGTTGAAGACAGCAATTATAAGTTTTACTTCTCCACCCTTAACAAAATGCTCCTTGGCCCCTCTGCACAGACAGTGTTCCAGCCCCAGGTTCATTGTGGTGTTCCTCTGCTGAACTCACATCAAGAAGACACCTTGCTCCTGAAGCAGTCTTCCAAGTGTTGTGTAGAGGAAAAAAGCCTTTTCTTTTAACCTGCTCATTATTCTTTTGCTAATATAGCCCAGCATGCTGTTAGCATTCATGACTGCAAGGGCGCACTGCTAATTCATGTCCAGGTGGTTATTTATGAGGACTCCCAGGCCCTTTTTTCAGAGCTGCCACCTGGTCAGCCAGGTCCCAGACTGGGCTGCTGCATGGGGTTGCTTCATCCCAGGTTCAGGGCTCTGCACTGCTATTATGAATTTTCTGTTTACCTACTTCTGCTGGCTGAAATCCCTTTTCTGTACTATCAAATCCTTGCTTTGGTGCCAGTTGAAAACTTGCTGGAGCTTCGTTTTGTTCATTGTCAAGGTCACTGATGAAGATGTTGAAAGGTGTTTTGTGCTATGTGGAAGACACCACAATTTTCTTGTCCAGACTCTGTCTCATCTCCTCTCCCAGCTGCACACACATAGTCTGTCCAAGAGAAAAAAAAAAAAAAAAAAAAAAGAAAGGGAAAAAAAATTGGCAGTAGAAACTAGAGAAACTCTTTATTTCATATGTGAGCAGCAGCAGGTGGACCATGCTATGGCAACACATATAACTGAGAAAGATTGACTTATTCACCTCAGCCAAAGAAGGATAACCCCACGCCAACAATAAATAAAGAGGAATATATCTTTTCACAATTTGTTTTTTTAATCTCTTACTAAGTTTTCATACAGGGTTCCTAAGATGTAGGTGAAACTTTAAAGCCAGTAATAATAATAGGAGAGCTGTTCAGCCAAAAGTCAAGTTGTCCTTAAAAGGAGACTAAATTCATGAATACAGACCATGTGTTAAGTAGTGAAATAAATTTAATGCTTACCGAATAGTGTCACTGACGTAACAATAGAACATGCTGTCTCATGCTTAATGGACCGTATCAGATTTAGAAGAAAGTTACTAGATATTTTTGTTAGTTTGAAATAGCCATGTGACATAGAAGGCATTCACATTGCCCTGTGTTGGTAAACAATCCACAAAAATAGGCAGTTTTTAATGAATGATAGCAAAATGATATAAATGTGGTTTTAATATTAAATATTATGCTGGTGATAGACTAAATGCATTCGATCTTCTGTGAGACCATGCAATCTGTTCTACATCTCAGAAAGGAGGAGTGATACATTCTTAGAAAGAACAATCCCATTCCAGGCCCATGTTACTGACCACAGCTCTGTAGTACAGAAGACAATCTGTGAATAATCCACCACTGGTTTTTAAAAGCTTCTCTGCATGTTCTGTGAGCACTGTCAGCATCTTACCCCATTCTGCTTAGCCACAGAGGGTTATATGATGAAGCTTGGTTGTGTATTTCCATGGTCTTAGCCAAGCAGTGTATCTTTTGCCAACTGATGTCAATGCTGCTGCTTTGCACCAAATTATTTGCTCCTTACTGATCTCATCTCAGACTAGAAATTGGTTGATTTTCAGTGAAAAATAGAAACTACCACCCACTGACTTAGTTTTAGAGGTATGCATAGTATAAGGCTAAGTAAAACTTAAATTACCACTCTTTTTCTCACTCTACACTGAAGAAATTACTCATAGATCAAGTCCAAACACCCAGTATCTAATGCACTTTCCTCTCCTCTCTCCAAGAAAGTATTTAGGGAAAACCCAAAGATTACCTGAAATACTGTCTTTACAAACACTGGTGTAGGACCATGTAGGAAAGATTATTTACATGATGGACAGCATAATGAACCATTGAGGTTTCAGAGGCTACTACAGTTTATACAAATGCCAAGATTGCCTAAAGTGTGGCCACTATTTCTACTCAGAATCTATATAGTAAATACAGATTGTGAGCAATCATTCTCTGGCTTCTAATGAAAAGCAAGATCCAACATAAAATGTGAATAATGTCAAGTGTGAGAGATATTGGAGCCTCAGGCTGTGGTTCAAGTACTAGGTTCAAGTACTCAGGTACTAATAACGAACTGTGACTGCTAACACCAGTGCCAGCAGGAGACAAAGAAAGCTTATCCTTTGTCCTAGGCTCTGAAAGGGATAGTAGAGGAACATCTTGAGCAGTCACAGCTTCCAGTGTCTTTGGTGCAAGGAAGCAGGGCTTGTTAAACTTAACAGTGTCACAGATTTGCTGTTTTAATTCTGATTTGCTGTTTTAATTCTGTTCATCATCAGTGAAATCCACTTCATTTCCCTTTTGACATGAATTGTAAATCCTAAATATGTCTTCCCAAGGCAGCTCTGAATCTTCAGCTGAGCTATTTTCTTCAAGAAACATTAATACAAGTTGTAACCATTCATCCTGGTTCTGTGCCAGGTTACTTGGCAAATGCATGGACTTAGGCGGTTCCTTTCATCTAATTTGATGCTTTGCCAAGGTAGGTTATTTTTATTACTAACCTTCTGTCATGCCTGCTGTACAACAGTCCAGAAACCTCTTGAGTCTTTGGCAGAGCAGCAAGGGAGTCTCTCTGGCAAAGGAATAATAAAGACTCAAAACCAGTGGAATTTAAATGATTATGAAGAACAATAAACCACTAAGTGGCCAGATTGCTTTAAAAATGTTGCGAGGACCCTGCTGCATCCAGCAGTAAGAGTTAGTGCTTGCTGGCAAGGGAAGTATTTTGTTACTGTCAGGGTGGCCATCCAGAGATGAATTTGGTGACCTGGCATAAGTTCATCCAAGACAGGTGTCCCTGCTGAAACAGCTAAGTTCACAGTTATATTGCAATCTCTTTTTTGATGCTTCAGTAGATGTCAGCAACTGAATGAGCATATAATAACTGTGCTTTCACTTATATGAGAAAGGTCTCAGTACCCCAAATCTGGAATTTTCTGGATTTTAAGAAATCACAATCTTGCTTTTAAATACTTGTGCTCTGTTTTCACAACAGGAGCGTTGATATTATTCTGTACTCCAATTTCAATTTTTTTTGTTATTTTTACTTACGTCTATCCCCTTCTGCTGTAAATCTCCTTAGCTGAAAGACATATACATAGCTACCACCTTCAGTCTAAAATGCTGTAATTCATTTATAACCCATTGCTTTGTTTTGATTACACAAGGAATAAGGGTTTTTTTACAAAGAAGTTGGCAGAATATTCTGGACAAAATAAAATTCCTTTGAGGAAATCAAGCGCAACCAATCTTCTGTAGCAAAGCTTCACAGGGAGACACGTTCAGAACTTCTTAGCCAAGCACAGCTCTGCAGAGCTTCCAGTTCATAATTAGCTTTATGACCTCAAATATTTTTCATATTTGCTTCCAAAAAATCACATGGGTTTGCCCTAGATTGCCTGTCCCATGTTGTGCTTTTTTCAAACAAGCAGCTCTTTTTGGTCTTTGAAACATCAAAGTCAACAGAATTACATACATGAGAAGATCAGACTACATACAGTGTTTCTGAGGCACAGTAATGTAATCTGATCAGCATTTCCCTCTTAACAGGATTTATGTTTTATCTAAAGAGAAAAATCAGCACAGGATAGTCTCAAAGCTGAAGAACTGCCTTGGCCCTCAGGAACAAAAAGTCTAAAACTTGCTATTTCATAGGAGCTCTCTGTGGAGTTGTATATAGGGTGAGTATTTTAAAAGGTATTAGTCAGCTAATGCTAAATCAGGCATTTTGTGAATTTTAAAAATCTCTCTCCTGTTAACTTTTGCGTAAGTACCTGCTCTGCTGGACTCTGCCTTTTCTGTCTCATGTTACATTTAAAACAAGGACAATAAAATTTATGGGGAAAAAAGGTTATTAACAGTACTATTAACTGAAAGAGGCTCGCAAAGTTCACAGATTAAAAGAGTTAAGGGGAATTTATATAGGCTCTCGCTGCTCTCAATTGTTTGTGGGATTTTCATAACGCTTCTTCCCAAAAGCCAGTCTTTGGCGATGGGTGGCGGGGGTCACCTCACACACACATTTCTCACTGTGATATTCACTGTAAAATTCAGTCAACCCTTGTCATGCCACTTCGCAAATGCATTAACTGACATGACAACAGATTAAGACCATTAATAAAATCCGCTGCACAACCAGCCTTCCAATGAGGATGTGCCCTATGGTAATGAGGAAACTGTCAGCAGTAGCTAAAAAGGAATAGCAAATCTACAAAAGGAAACTCATAGCCATCTACCCTACGTAGCCTGAAGTAATGACCTAACTAAAATGATTTAACTAAATAATACAATGTTTAACTTTCCTTAGTGAGAAGAGGAAAGCAGAAAGGATGAGGATTTAATTTTAGAAAGCTTGCTCAAGGGAAAAAGATTGTTTGCTATTGCTGTTTATTCTTTATTCTTAGTATTACCTATGGGATTGGTAATTTACCCCTTAACACTTTAATCAAATCACATATCAAACTATTTTATTTGGAGGAAGAAACAAGTAAAGGTGGGACAGGAATACAGAACTCTTTATTTTTCTATTTGTTTTGCTAAAAGCATGGTTCTTTCATGCTATGTGCACAGCAAGAACAGATATTTCATTTTCTATCAAACAAATGGAAATGGAAAGATGGAACCAATGTGACAACATTAGTTTCTGTCAGGGGCATTTAATAGATATCAGGTTAAGAAAAGTTTTAAAGAGAGATTTGAAAGAAGAAAGGAGGTTGAACTAGAAAGAAGGAAACATAGAGGTTTATTGGCCACACAGCCCTTATTACATTAGCATGGGAAATCCTGGACTGCAAAAGCTTGAGCAATCAAAATAACATCATTGGGGACCCTTTATAACAAATTAAGCTTCCATAATTAAGCTTACATTATGTAGCAGATATTGCACACAGGTGTCTTCATGTATGTAATCACCTTCCTTGGTATAAATTAATGTTTAATGAATAAGGGATATTCAATCAACAGTAAAATGGACATAGTCTCAGTGGCTGTTATCATGGAATACCAGAGAATACGGTAGTATGAAAGAAGAAAGGAGAAAGGATGAAAAGGAGCTGGGACAAAATAATTTTTCAGATCCTGGTTTTCAGACATAAGTCAACAGTGTTTTGCCGTTGACCTTAGCAAATATCAAATCAGGATGAAGGATGAGGAGGGGTGGGGGAGGAGTCAATTGGCCTCTTGCTCAGAATAATGTTGATTTCTATGGGGGGATGTTTGAGGTTTTTTTAAGGTCATTATAGTACCAGAGTCAGGCACAGTGAAGAAACATAGGTAAAACAAGCAGTTATTCACACTGATACTTCATCAAATCTTCTGTCTTCATTGATCTCCAGTTTCCTGCAATGAAGGACAGCTCTGTGATATGTAGACAGCTCCGTGTGCCGAGGTTGTTAACCTTCTGCAGTGACCCAAAATGGGGAAATGACTAAGCAAGACAACCGGTCTTCTCAGAAATTATAAATGTCACTCTTTAATGTGCATAAAGAATTTATTTCTTTACCTTATTTTGCCTTTCATGATCCATTTTTGCAGCGAGTGGTACTTAATTTTTTTGGAAAGCAAAAGACTCCAGGGAGAGAGATGTAACAGTAAGAAAAACTGCAGATAAGCCTGTGAGTCACATTTTCTGTTGATCTAAATCACTGTCATTCCAGCTGCTTTTATCAGAGATACCATGATTTACACAGGGTGAGGAACTTGCCCTGTATTTCCAGGAATTAACAAACAATGAATGATTCAGATTTTTTCATTATAGTTCTTATGTTATAGCTCTATTCTATTTTCTTAGGAGGAGGAGGAGGAGTACGGCTTTATGTATAGTCTGTATATTGCTACATGGTTATCATTAATCATCTTCTGGTACATGATGTATTTCTTATTAATAGATGAACTTCCCAGCTGTGAATGTCAAGATAAATTGATTGTCCAGCTGGTACTTTGGAGATAGAGTATTTCTCTAAAGTATCCAAAGCTTGAAGCGGGGGAGGGGAATCATTTTGTTTTAACCAGAATTCGGCATTACTTAGTGCAAAGAGGACTGATAACAGAATGAATCTGATTAACACATCCAGGTTATGCAAAAGAAAAAGAAGCCGTTTTCCTTTAACTGTAGATTCTGACTTGCGAAGCATTTCCTCTCCTTCTCCCTCCCAGTACACACACAGCAGTAGACGCACCTCTGGTTTACTTTCCCCTATTCTGTAAAAAGTGCATTGTCTGAAGGCGTTAGCAGGCAGGCTGCCATCTGCCGGCTGCTGCTGCTTCGCAGAATAATCTCATTAGCCAAGGCAATTGCATTAACCTGAGAGAAATGTGCAGTGCGGTGACATTGATTCAGACATTTCAGAGGTTACTATTGCAAATCAAAGTACGTTTGGAAAAACAGAACCATAAATCAAAATTATCAAAATCTAATCTGATACAGTCTTTAGGATATGCCCCTCTTCACACTGCAATTCCTTGTCAGGCTTACGATAGTCTTGGTGATCCTGATCAAAGAACTTTGGTTTACGTGCAGGAAAACAGAGGTCTGAGCCTGACACCATGTGCCCCCAGCAGGAATCCTAAAAACAGTTTCTTCTTTTCATTTAGAAGCTGGGAGGAGAAGTGATGGGGAAGGAGAGAGGCTGGATTTCTGAAATTCTTTCTTTGTGAATCAGCAGATAGTGCTTCTGGGGTTGGGAATGTTTCCTCTTGGACTGACTCCATCTCCTTTTTTGGTTCGCAAACCCTTGAGGTTAATGGTTGGGGTTGAAGAACTTGAAGCACATGGTAGTGCTTTGAATATGAAAAGAGGAATTTGCACAATATGGGTGCATTAGTCATTTGCAGTTCACTAATTATCTGTTTTATGTTAATGCTAATGCTCCATGTAAGTAAAGTAAATTAACACGATAACATAAGAGAAGCAATTAATGGAATATTTAACATTTGTAGCTATAATAAAAGTGATTCCATTCTACACACAGAGAAAGAGTCTATTTAGGTCTCTGAAATAAATGAGGAGCCTGCTGAAACCTTGCTGCTCTAAGTAACACCAAGGACAGACTCACATGACATAATATTGTTGCCATAGTAACAGGGATGTGCACCAGCGGAATCATGCCCATATATCATTAATTTAGTGCTCTGCTAAACACAAAATAAACATCTCCTAATTATATTGTGCCTTTGATTCTGAAGAATGCAATACCACTATTACCTATAGTCAACAGTATGAAATTTGAGGTGCGATGGCTATCGGAACGTATAACTTTACCAGAACACAGGGCTTGTTGTACACTTTCTTGAATACAAAAGAAAGAAAAAAGAAAAAAGAAGGAATGAAAAAAAATTAAAAGAATTCACATCCACAAGTCTCCTATATCCACAAGTCTCCCCTAATTCTCCTAAATATGCCACTGAGGAAGCTAATTGGCCATATGCCATTTGGCAACATACTTCTTTACAGTATTCCTGAGGCTCTGTGATATCAGCCACTTCCCAAAGCTTGGAGGCTCAGCTTGATTTAGAACCGCATCTGGTGCTTTTGGGGAGCACAGTTGATATCAGCAATCACACTGCACATGTACAACTTCCCAAATATCACATCCATACCCAGAATACTCATAGCGCCAGCCAAAAAAGGGGAAGGAAAAAAAAAAAAAAAAAAAAAAAACCAAAACCAAACCACAGCACAAAAAGCTGTGACTAAATTTATTGATGAGAAAACGCTGATGTTGGTGAACCCACAGCATGATTTGAAATGTTAGTAAAGTTATTAAGTCACCTTAGAAGAAATCACCCTGCAGACTCCTGTTAAAGAAAGGCTATTTTTATGACAGCGAGTTTTTCATTCAGATGATGAATAATTTCCAGAAGATCCACGAGTTCCAGGAACTTGCAGGATCTCAGGCTGCTTTCAATACTGTAACTTTACTTCTGTCACTCGCTCTCATTCAGTCAGGTATTTCAGTGCATGCAGTGGAAACACACCATGTGGTCTTGCTGAAAGCAAAAGCACAATTCATCTCCATCAAAACATCAGTGTGAAAATGCCTTCCAGATCTGGAGTCACATTGGTTTATTTTCCTATACTTTGATTCCTCAAGCACATCATACTGCTTCTTTCTAAGTGGGTTTGCATGATCAGCTCATTTTCTGTCTTAGCTTCCTTCTGGTTTGCAGAAGAAGGCTGGAGAACCGTGCTGAATGACGGGCTAATTTCACAACTTGTTTCTTTGGGTGGAAGGGAAATCTCTGAGAACCTTCAACTACCTTTTCTTACTCTCCAATCTGGCTGACCCATTCTGCAAGACAGCAGTTGGATGCATGTTTCCCTGTGGTCATCTCCTGATTTTCCCCAAGATAAATGTGTTTACATTATTTTTTATTTTCTGCTTCTTCCACCAGGAAGGGAGGAAGGATTTCCCACACACACCCTTTTAAATTCAAGATCCAGATTTTATTTCAATATTCTTTTCTAATCTGAATTCGGTTTTTAGCCTCAGTTAAATGCATGGATCTCCTGAGGTGAGGACATAATAACCAGCATGCTCCTTATATGCATTCAAGTTCTATTTTTAGAGCATTTTAAACTTGTAGGGGATTTTTTTTTTTTTTTTCCTGAAAAGGCATTGTAATTTGTATGCAGTTTTCCTAGTTATTATTCTGGGGGACATTTTTCTTCAAACGATGATTACAGTCCTAACAAGGTTCAATGTTTCCCATCACTTTGCAGGCGGAGCGCAGATTCCGAGGAGCACACTGCCACCAAGCGGAATGGTTCTGCAGGTCCCGCACCCTCTGTTAACGGTGCTGCCCGGGTGCTTTAGTCCCTGCTGCTACTCTGTGCAGGTTTTTGTATATGCAAAACATCAAAAAAAAGTCTCATAAAGGCTGAAGAAAGCCAGCAGGCAAACCCGGGGACTATCTGTTGCTGTTGCTATCTCTAGGCAACCAAAAGCATCACCTCTATCTATTTGGAAAATATGTTCTTTTATACGGGGACTCGTGTCATTCACTGCACTGTAAATAAACTCTATATGCATGAATGAATAGGAGACTATCTCTAGATCTCTAAATGAAAGTCCACTGCAGGCAAATGTTAAATAGAATTTAATGTAGTGTAATTCCCACTTCCAATGTCTACTTCTATTGTGTAGAGTATAGAAACAGCTTGTGACAAAGTAACAGTTTTTGCTTTCATCCTATTTTAAATTTGATTAGTCCAGCTTTTACATTATTGAGGCATAGCAGGCACCTGATTTATAATATGATACTCAAAGGGAAATTACTCCTACCAGCAGCCTAAAGTAGCACTTACTTCTAGCTCTGCTTCTTCAAAACAGAAGCCTTCCTACCAATGAGGGGATTACAAGATGGATTTGCCTAAAATAACTTCTGATTTAATAAATCAGCAACAAGAATCATCATCATCAAGATTAGGACACTGTACTTTGGGCTAGACTTTCCAATAATTGTCTAGTTCCAGTGCTGTTAATAGATACATTTGGTTCTTTTGTCTAAGGATCTGGTTGCCTATTTCTGGAGTTGGATCTCTGTTATTCTGGGCAAGGGGAGAGGGCAGGGACAGGCTGTCCAAATTCATAGGTTGTGCAAGCATTTGCCCAGCTCTTAGTGGAAGACAGATTTGCTTTCTTTGATCCCCAAAGAGCACAGAGAGCTGCAATGCTCAATGTTCAGCAATGCCCCTCAAACACCCTAAAATCTCCTTAAAGTGCTCAGCCAGACTATAAGACTCTTTGTGTCCAACCCCTCATAAAGTATCTTCTGAGGACCATTTTTCCCTTCTTTGAAGCCCATTCATACTTTAAGGATGGAAAAGAGAAACACTGGTATGACTGATTATCTGTCCTTTGTCAGTCTATGCTGCAGTCCTTTGGACATAACCTGAACAGCAGAGCACAGGGTTGCTCTGTATCTTCTGGAGTCTGCTAGATGCAATACCTGCACAGCAAGTAAGAAATTCAGGCACTAAGTAAGGGCAGTATATTGCAAATAGAACAGAACAGAATGCCACAGACTGTTTTTCATGTTTTAGAAATGCCTTATAAAGTAGTGATTAATAACGATGTTTATTGTGATTGTTTAGGCAAATGTGACAGCGCTAAGCTCTTATCAACAGCTCAGTCATAACATGGAGAAGCTGAACGTATTATTTCCTGGAAGAACAAGGCTAGACAAATTAAGAGAAACAAAGGGACAAGTAACGTAAATTTGAAAAATCTTCAAATTATGCCATCTTGCATAAGTTTCACCTTGTTGTGTGCCACAGTTAAAGTTTTCCTCTCATTCTTTCAGTACACAGCAAGATCTTAACAATCTCTAGGTAAAGATACGCTTAATCCTGGAGTCAGAAGTAGCTCCTGCATCTTATGGACCAGAATACTAAACTCAAAAGGCATGAGGAGTTAACAGTGGCTTTGTAACATCACAGTCATCTGGGAGTGGGGGTTGTGCTAGGTTAATGGAGAAAGTATGTGTTCCTGAGCATTTTGTTGCAAAAAATTTTTTGAAGCAAAGTTATCATCTGTACTGCTGCTAACTAAGCAACATTTCCATTCAGAGAATCCCCAGGTGAAGCCTGGAAGTGCCTGGAAGAGAGATTCACCAAATGAACTTCAGAGTAGACACTGGAGGACATTGTCATCCTCTTGCAAATATTTCTGTCAACAGAAAGAAAAGCTTTATTTTTCAAACTGCATACTCTCTACAAATTACTCCCTCAACTGTAATTAGGAACATGCCCCCAAGTATAAATAAAACACTGTAAAAAGCAAAATTTCACTCTGACATTTGACAGGGGCACTTTGTAAGAGCCTGATTAGGTTTCTCTGTACTTAAACTGAAAAATTAATCAGATCCACACAAATTAGCCATTGGGACCTGAAGGTCTCCTATCTTAACCAGCTGAATTATGCCACCGTATGCTGCATCATTCCATACAAAAATTAACAGTGCATCTTTATTCAAAACATAGGGTAGATAATTTTCTTTTATTCACTCCACTTTCTAGTTTTGTGACACAAAAGAGTTTTGTGACTCTTTTGCATCCTTCTATACAGAACACCTCTTAATTGTATTAAAACCAGCATCACTCACTCAGGACAGATTGTGTATTTCTGCTCTGTTGTGAAAAACAATGGCTCTTGATGGCTGTGGTTCCCAAATATTCTTTTTAGGCCAGTTCCAGCATCCTGTAAAGTCAGGGGAAGTCCTTCCTTTGATTTCAGTGGGAGTTGCATGAGATCCTGAATTTAAAAATTACGAAAGCAGCTGGAATTTGAGAAAGCCCTTAGACTGAAGTCTACAGATGTCTGGGATAACTTACAACTACGGTATTTGAGGAAGGGTAACATGGGCTTTTATTAAATAGAATTTCCCCTAGGAACTTATAGTGAATTATTGAAATAAGACACATGGTTTTGAACAGCTTTACTTCCAGCATTTCATATTCTGAATGTTTCCGGCTTTCAAATAAAACAATGTGACATTAAACAGACATGATGTCTCTTACCGAAGGGTCTTACAGTGCTTTAGAAGCAGCAATTAAGATCGCAAGGTATTTAAGTGGTGCTACAGATGGTCACTAAGGCACAAAGACATTTCCAAGGTCACTCAATAAATCAGTGACAGTAACAGAGCTAAACCCCAGGCATCCCGTTTACCCCACTGCTCAAAACACTACAGCCAAATGCCAGGCCAGCCTGTGCCTCTGCTCTGTGCTCTCACTGTCCCATGCATTTCTTTTCCTTTTTCTTTCTTGGAGGTTTTTGTGAGTGTTAGGTGTTTGAAGCAGACAAGCTAATCTGCTGATGTAAATTGGCTGGGTTTGATTGACTTCTGTGCACTGCATCATGTGCAAAAGCGGCATTTGCATTTAGCTTTGATATCAAATGATGTGAAGTATGACAGTTTGATGTAGTTGGCTGCCATCATCCTTGGGCCCTGCAGGTCTAATTTAAAAGACACTGTCACTGACTTCATTGGAGCTATGACAGTTAAAACCAGCTGAGGATCCGACCCAGAAATCTCCTAAAACCTATAAAAATACAGAAGAATCTAGAATTTGATACAAGAATGACTGATTTATCACAAATCATATGTGGGTACTTTATACATTCAACAGGTTGTTTATTTAACTTCATTTAAAGATTTGGTATGCAAATACCAAACAAGTGGATTGCTTCCTTTAGCATGATGCAAATACACAAATAAACAGAAATTGAGACTCACTGACTTCAAAGAAGCCAGGAGTAAATGACTATTCAGTACTACATATTTCATTTTGCACAGTGAAAGAACCCTGAAACACATCTCATCATGCCCTACTATAAAACAATTTTCATTATCCATAATAAATGTTTAGTTAAGACCATGAGAGAACATTTGGAAGGGGGGAAACTGAGGCTGAGAGCTGATGACCTTACCTCTGGCTCCAAAACAGGTCAGTAGCAGAGCAGGGTTTAGACTTTTAACATTCCTCAAATCTCCGTCCTGTATTCGCTCCTCCAGATCTCAGGCTCCTAATTTAGGAGGCATGTATTTAGCGACACACTGTCAAAACAAGTCATCATTTTTCAGGGAGAGATAATGTGACTGGAATTTACGAGTACCAGAGCTTTTGCCATGTTTGATCATCAGCATAAAACTCTGTCTGCCTCCTACTGCCAGATTTCCTCAAACTTGGAACTTTTCCACTAAGTATAATTGCACAGACCGGTAAGTCACCATTTCCTAGGTCAGCTCATCTGAGGCACTGACTAAACCCTCATCCACCTTCCACTTACAAAGAAGAAAGGAAACGCCTGAATTTATTACAATCATTACTCAGACATACCTGTTTGCCTTTAAAATGAAACCTAAACCATTCAAAGACCTCTGTAAAAAAAAAAAAAAAAAGAAAAAAAGAAAAATTATTGCCTTTCACATGTATTTAAAAGCTATAAAATATCTTTTTATTTCTGACTCATGACTGGTATACAACATTTGGCCATATTCTGAAGTGCAAGAGAGATTGTCTGGATGGCAACCAAATGTTATCTCATTCTTTGACTATTTTAAAATATTCATTAAGGTGAACCTGAGCTTCTAAAATGGAATAATTATTTTAGCACTTCTATCATAATTTATAACATGGCCACTGCATGCTAATGAGTAAGAAATAGCCTCATTGCTATAAAATACCTGAGGAAAACCACAGTAACTTGGAACTAGCTCATTTCAATGAGAACTTATAGGACAGTCTAGAATAAACTAGAAGGCATATGTGAGAGTTATATAAAACACATTCCCCTGTTGAAGATTTATATTCTATTAAAGTAACATTTATGTTGTTAGCTCCTCATTCAGAGAAAAAAGGGTGAGTTCTTCCACTCCAAAGCCCTTTGACCTCATTATGATAAAAAATTGTTTCATGTTAAAAACCATAAACATCTTTTAACTAGTTTGCTGCTAAGTACATCTGAGCTTCCAGCATCTACAGCTGTAAGGCAGTAGACTGCTGTTCAATCTGAGGGTACATGTATGGTTAATAATTGAGAGCTTGTTCACTAGAACAGGATCATCTTTATGCTTATTATCATTTTACTTGAAATGCATCACCACATTTGTAGACATGGTAAGTTTTCCCAGAACAGACATGTTTTCCGAAACTGAACACTCCTTTTAAATCTCCCTTTTAATTCAGGTTGTTGATTCTAGATGCTGTGGGAAAGGAATCTGTGCAGCAATTTGAGCAAGCACCCAGCACCCACGTAAACATTTATCCTCCTACAAAGGCCGATGTTATATTTTTTACAAACATTTCCATTTCTTTTATGTTCCTTGGTGCTAGGCTATTCAGTCCCATTTGCTTTTTCCCATTTTCTCTTAGGCTGCAGTCACTTCTTTTTTTTGTAGTCAGCAGTTTCATTTGATTTGTAGGACTAACGCTCTTAGTGCTTGGGGTATCATGCTTGGATTTAGATTTCACAAAATATATTCTGCATTAGGCTTATTTTATTGTCTCTGGTACAGAATTTCACCCGGTCTTACAGGACATTATCTGCTGAAGCACCAGAGCTCCACATATGAACTCTATCTGGAGAGTTCATCTCCAAGAATTTTGGTTAAACAAGGAGTTAATTTATTTGAATAATTAAGGGAAGCTCTCTGGTTAAATCTCAGGAACTGAACTGAAAGGCTTAGCAAGGATTCTGCATATGTTTAGAAATACATTAGTGTGGGAGGAATGAAAGGTTTGAAAACTAATTTTGTTATTTGTAAGAAATATGTCCCTCTGTAGCACGACCATCCCTTTAGAAGTCAATGAGGATTTTGCTAGATTCTCAAGTTGAATTGTTGAATTGGGTCTATTTGGTAAGTATCAATGACTTGTCAAAATCAAAAAAGGTGAGAAAAATCATGAACACAGAGAACTGATGAAAGGTTTTGAATAATAATTAGTCTATGTATAATGTCAAACCTGCACTTGTTTGTTTGCAGGTTAGCCAGACGGGAGTAATAAATGACAACTAATCCATACCTATATTGTGAATCATGACCAGCTGTGTGTTTGAAGAACCTCACTATGTACTACTTGAAAATGGAGATTTTTCACTATGTCATGATAAATGTGGTGCTTGTTTACCATCCCTGCTGCCTTTCACTCTATATTGACTTCACTCTACTGGAAGTAAATTTGCATCTGGCACATGGATAACAATGAATGGTCATTAAACCTTAATTATCATCTGCATCTTAATTATCATCTGTTTGTAATAAACACTCAGGGACAAGTCAGTGCCTGTAGACCAGGACGTGCCAATATTTCAAGTCTGAAGACATGGCTTAGATTAACAAGTGGTGAAAGTGAGAAAGACAAGAGAAGGCGAGGGAAGGGAAGGCAAGGCAAGGCAAAGCAAGGCAAGGCAAAGGCAAAGGCAATTGGTAATTCAGTATTTACTAAAAAGGGATGGACAAAAAGGAAGAGACCAGTGTGGAGACGAGGCAAATTTAGAAGTGATTCATGAGCTTCTGAAGGTATTGTCGTCTCTGTTCAAAAGCTTAAAGAAAATTATGGGCAATAAAGCAAGAAAATGCTTAGAAATATTATATTGCTTTAGGCAAAAGTTACGAATTGCTGTTTTGGGAATGGTGCTTGTTCCTAGTGAAGAATAGCTGACAGTAAGCGCTTCTGAAAGATGTGTGTCAAAAAGGCTAGTGAGTACAGGAGTAGACCCAGACTGAAAACTAGGCCTTATGTCCTCTACTTGTCAGTACCCATCCTGTTTATGTCCAAGGTAGATGTTTACGTCTAGTCAAATGAATCCCATCCAAAGTGCTCACTGTATGCGAGCCAAGTGTGTGAGGCACAAGCACAGCAGTCAGTCAAACGCCCAGAGGCAACGGGAATACTGCCAGGGCTGGAACAGTATAGACTGTCCATTTAAAATGTCATCTAAGTCTTAATGCTGATAAGAGAAGGAAATAATTCATCTGTTAATTAAACTGAATAGGATCTGACTAATCCCTCTGCACTTCTTTGCAAATCCAAACCTCCATTTCCTCTCACTGCTAAATGTTTATAATTTCATAAATCTATAAGCCATCTTTCTTGATTTTATTTTTTTAATCCGTAGAGGATAGATTTTTTTTAACTTGCTTATGTCCTTGAAAATGCATGATTTGTGATCTGTGTATTTCAGAATATTTCTGTGAGTTACTCCATTTTAAGCTCTACATTTCACTCTTCCTCCTTCAAGGTGCCTAAGAAAATCTATCCTTCTGCTGCCCACAAGTCCCCATGACCTCAGCTGCACCACAAGACTCATGATTATGAATCAGTTTATATCAGCTAGAATATCCTTCCTGGCAACAGGGATGAGTGAAGGCTGAGCTCCTAATTCAACTACCCATCCAGGTCCTCTGTGGTGAGTAACAATGATTAGGTGTAGAGGTATGTCCCTCGGACTCTGTACCTGCCTGTAGTCTCAGCCCATAAGTTATATAAAACTTTAAAATTCTATACTAAGCTCCTCTGAGGAATACAAAGAAACACTTTGAATATCAATACTATAAGGAAAGCGCATTTCTTTTCATAGAAACATCAGCCTTGTTGGCAGCCCTTTCCCAGGGAATCACCAAAAGTAGGTGATTATGTAACATACAAGAAATATCATAATACCTGCCAGACAGAGTTCAGAGACATGACAGATAGAGATTTTTTTAAACCCCTGGAACGAAGCTTATTAGATTTTTCAGAATTTATATTATCATTCACTATTGTAAATGGGAATATTCTTGGGAACTACATAAGCATTCAGCTACCTTTTAATCTTACTAAGTCTTCAGCCTTAGTAGCATTCTTTGAAAGATGTTTTAATATTTATTGCTCTGTACAACAATATATTAATCTATTTTGAGTTTACCACCTTTTAATTTCATAAAAGTCCCCATATTCTTGTGTTATGAGACAGGGAGAACTGATGCTCCTGATCTACCTCTTCTATACTGTATATTATTTAGCATATTTTTATCACATTCCCTTATTTGTCTTTTCTATCCCAGTGTTTTCAGTTTGTTATGAGTTTCTCCACTGCTCTATTCATTGTATACCTGAAAATGAAAAATGGAATAATTTAAAAATACTTAAATCAGATAAAATGGCTGAAGCTTACAAAAAAAAAAAATAAAATCACAAACTTTTGTGAGTTTGATTTAAAAAAAAAAAAAAAACCAACATCAAAACTCTTCTGTGAGACCAAGGACATAAAATATTAATAACAAAATGTATTCTTTGGACAAAGGCCCCAGCAAAGGAAATGAATAAGTTAATAAAGAAATACTATTGCTGTTATTTATATAAATACAGATAAGGATACAAAACTACTTACATACACAGAACTAAATATATACATGTACACATGTACATACTTTTGACTTTCCTTATTGTGAGTCTTATGGACATAGGTCAATGAAAAAGTTGATGTAGAATTATGGCTACAAAGATTTGCCAGTTCATGCTATGGTTCAGCATGTTCAGACACTGAAACTGATTTGTCAGATTGTTTTAACAGAATATACATTAATATGGCAGAATTCTAGATAAAATGTTCATGATATTACATAGAAAGCAACATGTTTCCTATAAACGTTATGTTTGCAGAGAAATTAAGGATGGGTCTTACACCAGCTGCTGAACCTGGTCTTGCAAATATCACAAATAAGTAACTTTAATCAAATTCATTTATCTTGGCTATGTTAGCTTTCCCATCTTTAATCTAGACCCCTGCTTCATTTGATTTATTGCAATCATTTCCCTCTAAATCACACCCTGAGACACCTTTTCAAGCTGAAATACATAAATATTCTAGTTTCCTGCAAGTAATACCATATATATTTATTTATTTTTTTACTCTGTAGTTGTCCTTTTACTTTATAAATGACAGTGACTGCACTGTATTTGAACAGTAAAACTGTAATTCAGTCTAGAATCTCAGCTTCTGTACAAAACATGGATTATAATATGGTTTACAGTGACAGCACAATCCTTGGCCGCATTAATGTCTTAAATCACCAGTAGCTTCCATCTGTCTATATTTGATCAACACACACACACAAAATGAGAGCCAAGATACAACAAGCATTTGCTGAAACATTTTATGAACATGTCCAGTTCATTTTACACTTCAAATAAATCGAAGTAAAATGAGGCAAAACGTAATCTCACATGAGTTAATCTCAGTTTCAATTACCATTCAACAGCACACTCCATGTCAGACCATCCACTGTGTTGCACCAAGTTCTAATTTACTGAAGCAGAAATGAGCTCAGGAACCACCATGAGTACACAGCCTGGCATTGATCGCAATGTTTCCACACTACCCTGGGAGAGTTCAGGAGGAACAAAGCTCCCTTAAAGAAGACAAGTGAAAACTATATTTGCATTTATTCACCATCTTGTCTAAAACGAAGGACAGATCAATGGCTTCTGCCTGTCCCTGCTCACTTCTGAGTCATTTGGGCATACTCTCTTTGACCAGCATGAATACTCTTATAATCTACTGAAGTCAGGCCATCATTTCCCAGAGAAGTAAAAATATTTTCTCTCCTGCTTTGTTCACCTCCACTACAGTCAGCACAGTTGGATTAGTTAACAGTATCTATTTGGCATTTCTTCAGGCAGTAAAGCAGTACAATAGCTTCAACTAGGGAAAGACAGACATGATCTCTTCATGCCCAATGGCAGTGGAAATAGGGCCAATTTCTTAAAACTGCTAGCAAAGAATAGTGGTAAACTGGTACCCTTCTGCATTCCAGTGGAACTTCCTTGACATATATAGCTCATTTTCCAAAGTCTGATGTAATGTATGCTGAGTTTTGCTCCATAATTACAGGAGAGCTAAAAAAGCAAGAGTGCTGACAGAAAAAAAAAAAGAAGTCAGTATTATATGAATTCTGAAGATTTCCAATTAAGACTTGAAAATTTTTGTTTCCATTACAGAACAGAAACTCACAATTTTGGCAATTTTTAAGAATCAAGCAGCTGTACAAATTTCATTCTCAGTTTAAACAACTGAATAGGATTTGTTTAAGTTTGTTTTAAAATATTACAGTAGGAAATTTTTATTTTTGAAAGTTCTTCAAAATGGAAAACACCCTAAAAGTGATTCCTTCTGTAGTTTCAGTTTTGTTTTTTTTTAAAAAACGTAAAAATGTCAAGTCTAGTTCTGGAGATGGGAAGACTAATTTACCCCTTACAGACAGCAATGGTCATATTATCAAACTGAAGAGCAATGTTTCAAATATACTTTTGCATCATGTCAACTTTGATGGACATGAATTCTTGAAACTACAGGTCTAGCCTATATTTATCTCATCTATTGTTCTTATAAGGCCAAATACCTCTGCTTGTGCAAGAAAGGAAGGTGTCTATGTACAAAGAAATAGTTTATGCACATCCTACAAAGATCAGTTTTCTCTCAAAGCCAGGTTGTGTCAATATAATTCAGTATGAGAGAAGCTGAAGATAGTCACATGTATCGCTGCTTACAGATTTGGGGATGGCAAATTCAAGTTATGTTTGGATCCACTGGCAAGAGGCTTGCCAGCTGCAACAGTGTAGAGAAAAGCCTATTGTTTTTTATATGACATAATGGAGAAAGCTCGACTGAAAAGCAGGACTTGTGTAGCCATTTCAGGTAAATTTTTTCACACGAATGATCTGCATTAGAATTGCTTTGTAGCAAGGAGTTAACGCTAATTTAACTTGCCCACTCCCTTCCATAGACGCTCAGCAGAACAACTATCTGAAGGTCTGCTGGAAGCTCAGGGTCTGATCCAAAGCCCATTGAAGTCAGGAGGCTGTTGGGTCCCAAAACAGAATGAATCATCCATCCTGCAGCATTTTCACACTTACAAGTTTCCTCAGTTGGTATCAACTGATCAAGACAAGTAACCAAATATTTATCACACATAACTCCACCCAGCCTGACCTCCTGATCGCATAACATGTCTGTGCTGTGTAAAGGAAATGCTAAAGCTGAGAAGATATTCAAATTCAGGTTTCCACTAACTCAGAGCTAAAACTGCTGGCAACTGCTATAATAAAATCTAACAAGATGTCACTCTGCCTACAACGAAGAAAGAAAAGCTGTGGTTCCACGCAAGGATCTGTCCGAAAGAAAGTAAACAAACATTGAAACCACACATTTAGGAGGCTGCAACAAAGACTGACTTGGTAATTAAAAGAAATCTCTCAGTTCAACAAATTATATCACTTTGAGCTTTGTTGTCAGCTGTTAAAACTCCTAAGAGGGACATTTTTAACCATGAATTTTAGTGCTTTCTGTAACTAGCATGGCTGGGTGCACAGGAGACCAAAGTACGAGGGCAGCACAAGCAGTATCAGAGCAGTCTCCCTCTGATGCCCTGCTCCCTCTTGACCAGGGCAGACAGATGACCATTAGAGATGAGAGCCTCCAAGCCTATCCTACTCCTGGTCTGTCTGTCTGCTGACATTGCCAGAGGGTCGTTTTCAGATAAAGACAAGAGTGCATCACAAATGCATAAACATGTCAAAACGAGACTGTTTAAAACTCTGTTTTATTACACTGGAGCTTGCAGCAGTGATTAGGAATGAGTGATGAGTCTGGGTTTCAGGTTTGAGGATGGCCAAGTTTTCATTAATTTACATCATTTTTGGCCTTGGCTATTCATTCATTGTTATGTTTTTAAACTTTTTTGCTGGCACAGGCCTTACTGATCCCCATCCAACTACCCATCCCAAAATAGGTTTACCTCATGCTTTTCAAGAGAGGTTTTATTAGCATTGTCTAGTGGTGAGGGGAAAGTTGAAAGAGCCCCGTTTTGCTTTTAGTCAGAAAATGCCATGCCACTGATGTATTAAAAACCACTGCAGTGAGTCAATGGAACAAAAAGGGAGGGAAATAAGAAATAATAGTGATAAAAATAAGAAATTAAAGAGGAGATTTTTCCATAATTAATAGATTATAGAGCTCTTCACTATTAATATAAATTCAGTTCAGATGGTACCTTTGTGTTCTGGACCTTCTTATTCTGTGCATGCAATAATTTTTTATTATTAGCTGTTCCATCATAACTTTATATAACTGTTTTCTGTCATGGACCCATCTTACTCTGTGTCCTGTATGAAACACTTTTTCTAGGTTTTGAACGGATAGTGACATTATCCATTACAGGCTTTTGGTCTAATCTGTCATAGAGTTACTCAGTGTATTTAGCAGAAAAGTGGCTTATGGACACAGATGTGACACTCTTGCAGCCCTTCCAGTAGGGGACACAGTCCTGGCTGACTATGTTTTCAACAGTAAAGTGCACAAGCCGTGTTTTTGTGGTGCCTCTGCACACTGCCTGCCAGTTGCCCTTTCTACCTGCCAGCTCAGGTAAAGAATTATGCAGGCACTCCACTATATATTGCCCAGCACAGAAACCTGTCTATTTACCCAGGCCGGATGGCAGTGCCCTCCAGGTGGTTAGGAGTTAAGGGTCCTATTCTGCCAACCTTCCTGGAAGGTATTTTCCCAGAGTGCTATGCCTCTAAAGTTTTCCCCTGCTCCTTGCCTGAATCCTATTTAAGGTAATAGCTGGAAATCTTGTTTTGTCACAGAGGAGAGCCAGTTATTCTTCAGAGTCCTTAAAAATTACATATTCTGTGTTACAAAATACAGATAGGAAGTCCAGCTATGGAGGAAAATGGAAAAAAGAGATTCCCGAAACCCTGTGAAATACTCTCCCTTCACTGGCAGGTGCAGTTTAATGCCTAATATCCAAACAAAATCAAAAGGACTTATTTTCACTTGGGAATGTCAAGAATTTCTGTTTAGGAACTTTTTATTCTAAGGAAAACTTTTATTATAATAATGGCAAAAAATCAGAAAAAAAGAAAGAAAAGAAAAGAAAAGAAAAGAAAAGAAAAGAAAAGAAAAGAAAAGAAAAGAAAAGAAAAGAAAAGAAAAGAACAAACGTGAAATGCAGGAACTTCCCCGAAGAAGAAAGATCTAATTTTCATTTTGTTCTAATTTCAAAGTTCACAATTAAATCTCAAGAGATTCCTATCTGACATAAAAGTCTCCACAAAGTCTTGCTGCAAGATGATGTATGTATCATTGGGTTTTAACTGGTTACAATAAGTAAAAATAGCTGACAAACTCAAACAGCTTCATAACAGAAAGATATTTTTTTCATTGTAGGTTGAGAACATCATTGAAGAAAGCAAGTAAATGCATTTAGCATTTCAATTCATATTCAGAAAAACACTTAAGTAGTGCTTAGCTTTCATCAGGGCCAAGCACAAGTGTTAAGTTAAATTTGGTTAATATGCTTTCCTGAACAGAGATAATTTTCTGCATCAGGTTGTTAATGAACAAATGGTAAGCAAGGCTTTTTTTTTCCTCCACATACAAATCTATCATGGTAATTCCAGACTAGCAAGTAATAAAACTATACTGTGAGGAATACCTTACTAAGAAAATCTACTATGAAATGTTATATAAAAATAACAGATTGTTCCGCATTTTATTTCTCCAAATGATCTCATTTAAATGTAAATTTTAACTAAGTTATGCTTCCCTTGGTGGTATTACTGTTTAAACTAATTGCTGGCTGTTGGAACTCAAAATCGTGTGCATGCAGCTGTGAATAATGAATTTCTATCATCTCACTAAAAAGCACAGGTTTTTCTTTCCTGATACCGCTTCGTGGTATTATCAGAACTAGTTTTTATATCAAATGAAGTTCAAGACAGGTAACATAAGAAATCTTAAAAATAGATTTTGTAAGAGATTAGGTAGACTTCTATTTAGGGAAACATCAGTAAGCTTGCACAATTTGACCAAAAATTCACTGTAAGATCATCTACTTCTCTCAGCATGAAAACTACCTGTTGCATACCTTTGATGCTTTGCTTTTGATTTCTGTATACTTTTTTTATCTCTCGTTGTAGCAGTTTATTTTTGGTAAAATTTACAATATGCAGACTAGAATCAACTCTACAAATAATGGATAAAAGGTATTATTTTGCCATACCTCATGATTGTAATTTTTTTCCTTACAGACACCCTTCTATTTGTATTTGGGAATGCTGCATGCTCATGGCCTTGTTCAGATCCTCAGGTCTGTTTGTGTCTTACAGGCATGACCATGTGCAAAGACCAAGATTTGCCCAAGACAAATACACATGTAAGCACACTCTTTTTTGAAGTTATGCAGAATTGTGCATGTTCTACCCACCCCCAGGGCTCAGTTTTTTCTCTCAAAGAGCTATACAGCCATTCAGCAGCTACAGTTTATGCCTCCTCTCCTCTCCCCCTCCTTAGGCACCTATATCATCAAATAAGCATGGCCTCAACCCAACATCAGACACAGATTTACCTGTTCACTACATACCAGTGCATGAGATTAACTGATGCCTAGTGTGCTACTAAAGGGGAAAGCATAAATACACATGGTGCAAAATATTTACCCCAGGCAGTCTGAATGGATCAGGCAGAGATGGGGCTAAGCACACTGGAGAAAATGGGGAATAGCACAGTGATTTTTTCCCGAAAGAGAATGGCATTTATTATCATTATGTAGAGTAGGCTGGACAGAATGTATAGTTGTAACAGCAGTTTGGATCCACTCTTGGGATCCAAAGTATAGGTTTTCAGCCCATAATTACCTTTCTGTATACCAAAAGCATACTGCCATCTAGGCTGGCCTTGGAAGCTCTGCTGAACACCTGTACAGGAAGTTGATTACCCATTTTCTGCCTTCCTGTCCTTTCCTTTTTACGGTGCGTCTGAAACCTGCCATGATCTTCCACTCCTCTGAGCTTAGAAAATTTGCCAGCAGTCTTCTTGGTTCTTGTATTTGGCTCTTCTGCCCTCTTCTCTCATTTGCTTATAAGCCAGTAGAGCAGGAAAGAAGCTGTTGGTCCACCACTAATTTTTGAAGTGTTTTAATATTGCACATGGGAAAGAAAAAAAAGAATCACAATCAATAAATTATTAGATGTAGGAATGATGTAGGCAGGGAGTGGCAGGTGACATAACCTCTTTGAAATTTAGGGTTTCACAACATGGGCAATGTTAGAGAATTTCTATTCTGTATTAACATATTTGCAAAATTTGGTGAAAAAAAACCCAATAGGAGTGCTGTGAGCGTAAAATTGAATCTTGTGAAATATTTAGATAGTATGTTGACAAAAAATATCCATAAATGCTGATATAGAAACGTAGACAACAGTGCCATCAGAATGATTTTGGCTAGTTCTGAGAAATAGGAAATTTTGCAAAAAAAGCTTGTTTCTTGAAAAACCCAGGTGAACTGGCTGGAACCCAATGTACACTTTATCTGCATTATTTAAAAGCTAGACTACCTAAAAACACAGTCTTCCCTTATGAATCTCTTGCCAGTAAAGCTGAAATGTTTAACTTTGTCCAGTTTCCATTTTTCTGCCAATGCTACAAAATAAATTCATTCGTTCATTCTACTGCCACTTTGCTTTAAATTAAGTTCCCAAATATTCATTTAACTTAAAATACTAGCTGATGATGATAAGTTTAGCCCAGAGGTGGGAGATTTAATGATTTAGGAAACCAGCAACCAGGCACAATCTTTCAACTTTGATTACCAGTTAAAACCTAATCAAAGCATAACCTCTCATGGGGTGGTTATGAAATTCACTGACAGCTTGCACCTCATTCCTTGAACAGGAAACCATTTTTAACTGGCAGTTACTAGCTGACTTGTTGGCAATCTAAGGAGAACAAGTTAAGATTTAAGAGGTTTAAAAATTGAATCTGTTCCAAGTGTCAAAGAGTGCAGGAAGTCCTGCTGCTGCTGTAGATGACAGGTTCAGCTGCCTAGCTGGAATCGCTGGGAGTCCTGCAACTTCCCATATGGGCTTCAGTTCACAAGTTAAGCCTAACTTTAACTTTTCTCTGCAGTGGCTCTGGAGCTGTTCATAGAATCATAGAATAGTTTGTGTTGGAAGGGATCTTAAAGATTATCTGGAAGCAAAGCCCTGTCATAGGCAGGGACTCCTTCCACTAGACCAGGTTGCTCAAAGCCCCATTCAGCCTGGCCTTGAACACTGCCAGGGATGGAGCAGCCACAGCTTCTCTGGGCAGTCTGTGCCAGTGCCTCACCACCCTCATAACAAAAATGTTTTTCCTAATCTCTAATGTAAATCTCCCCTCTGTCAATTTAAAGCCACTCCGCCTTGTCCTATCACTACACGCCCTTGTAAAAAGTCCCTCTCAAGATCTTATGTAGGTCCCTTTAGGCACTGGAAGATGCTCTAAGATCTCCCTGGAACCTTCTCTTCTCCAATTCTCTTAGCCTGTCTTCACGGGAAAGGTGCTCCAGCCCTCTGGTCATCTTCATGGCCCTCCTCTGGACTCAATCCAACAGGTTCGCATCCTTTTTGTGTTTGGGACCCGAGAGCTGAAAGCAGTACTCCAAGTGGGTTTTCACAAGAGCAGAGTAGAGGGGCAGGATTGCCACTTCCTTCAGCCTGCTGGCCACGCTTCTTTCGATACAGCCCAGGATACAGCTGGCTTTCCAGGCTGCAGGCGCACATTGCTGGGCTTCTTGTAAACCAACACCACTGAGTTCTTCTTCTCAGGGCTACTCTCAATCTATTCTCTGCTCACCTTGTAGTTGTGTTTGAGATTATCCTGACCCAGGTGTGGCACCTTGTGTCTGGCCCTTTGTTGAACTTCATGAGGTTCACACAGGTCCACTTCTCCAGCATGTCAAGGTCCCTCTGGATGACATTCCTTCCCTCCAGCATGTAAAATGCAACACACAGCTTGGTGTTGGCGAACTTTCTGAAGGGGCACTCAGTGCCTGTACCCTCCCATTCCAACACTCCAATCACAGAAACCATCCCGCTACATCTCTAATCACAGTGCTGCAAGCATGTGCACATCTCTTAACTCCTCTTGTTCACTCCCCATGCTACCTGAGTTGGCAAAGAGGCATTTAAGTTGAGCCCCAGTGAAGCCAACTTACTAGCTGGAGTAGCCAGAATTACTTTGTGATGCACAAAGGTGCTCTCCTGCTGACCTGTGATCCCTCTTCAGGCTCTCGGCACCTATTGCTGGCACTGGCATCAAAGTGGTAATACTGGGATGGATTGAAGTTCCCCTCCTCTGGGTACCTTTAGTTTGAAGCCTTTTTCACCAGCTTGTCAAGCCTATGGCTATTAATGACAATAGTGCCATTACTTTATCGCTGAAGTTCATTAGCTGGCAGTAGTTACGTTTTAAGGCTCCTGCACATAGTGCTAGGAAAGCACTAACACATAGTAAAGAAATGGATCCTCCTTCAAATGGTATAAGCTTTATGGTTGCCAGACTTAACACACTTAATACACTCGTAGATAGCCAAATTACTCTGCAGTAGTTACCAGGTCACCATGTAGCATGAATTCGAGTACTGCATGGTTCCTTGTGTAAGTTCATGATCCCCTCACATTTAGAGAAAAAAAGGATAGTGTTCTGCAATAACATTTGGAAAATGCTGATTTCTCATAGTTACCACTGGAACATAAAATGTGATCATTGCAATCAATAAAGTTACATTTAATTTAAAGAATGATCCTCTGCTCAAAATAAATGGGAACACTTCAATAACCATATGTTTTTCTCTGTTTACTAGTCTCCTAAAACAAATGGAAATTACATGAAAGTATATCACAAGATATAATAAGAGCTTGGAAATGAATAAGCTAACATAAAACTATGTTTCTGACCACAGCCATTATATTTTCTATGTTGCATGACGCAGTTGCAATGTAATTTATTTTACTTACCTTAAATCAGGGTTAAGGCAGCTTAGATTGACATTGTGTTAATGCTAACTGAAAAGATACCCACTGAATCTTGAGTAGCTTGGGACAAACCTAAATGAGATTTTTTTTTATTTATTCTTGTTCTTTGGAACTGAAATTGTATAATTCTGACAGAAAACATGGTCTTCCTCTTTGTCAGAGGAGAATGAAAGCATTTGTCGCTTTGCAGTATTGTCTCCATCGAATCAGATTTATCAGGAGAGTCAGTAATTGTTATATTATAAAATTAGAAAAAGAATGTAGAAAATCTCTTGAACAGCATAAAGCAGGATCTGTAGAGGGGAAACTGTAAACCTCAGCCCTCCTTTTGAAAAGTTGCTTGAAAGCTTTCCATAAATTCTAGCTGAGTATCTTTTTATTTGCTTTCATGGATTGCCTATGCAGCTATGGAACATTAGTTAAATTGAACCAATATAGATATATCATTTTGTATTATTGAAGGCAATTTTCTTTAATTAGCATAATAAGAGGAAAATTACATATCTTAGTAAGGGCCACTTGTGTCATTTCCCTGTGTATGCAGGTCTTTCCAGCTGATTGTTTTCAATCAACCTAGAAAGCACTATGAACGAAGCTGCTGGAGTGTAGCAGCCTTACTTCCAACATTATTCATTTTATACATGACATTTTCGAACATGGTTTCTGAGATCTAGACCACATGAAAGGATTTCTTTTGACTGTTTCAAAAAGTCTGCGGTCTATCTGTTCGCTTACAGTCATCATGGAAAGACTTATGCAATGACTGTGTTTTTAGTGGTTTGGATTTTTTTCCCTTTTCTGTCTTGTGACTGAAGATGAAAGAACCTAATTACTTTAGGATTAAACTTCTTTATATGAAGGACATTCCACTCTGATTTTGAACATTAATATCGCTAGAAAACACAGAGACAATAATTCTCATTTACCATGCAGGTTTAGATGACGCAACACACTGAATGAATGGATGTAAAGCTATAATTATATACATACAGCTTGTCAGAAAGTAAAAGGAATGTTACAATAGCCACTAATTAAGTTTTACAGTGTGAGTAAAGTTGGTTAGATATTTTGAATTATGAGAAGGTGAAGAACCATACTTCTGAACTGTGAAAAACAGTGATATGAGCACTCTTCCCCCCAGAGAGATCACTCTAAAAGCAGATAAACTTGTATTTGAAACTTGGCTTGTCACTAATGACTAGTGATCATGTTCTTTGAAGCACTGCAGAAGATTTTGTTTCCAAATAATACAGGCAAGTAGCATCTATGGAGACATAGCTCTGAACTTCTAAAAATGTGTCATCATATATACACATTAAAAGTAAACCTAAGGATCTGTCATTGAAAGTGTCTTTTGGCAGTACTGCTTTCCATTTTGTATGGATTTTTTTTCATTTTTAGGAAAAAACTTCATTTTTGTTAAACATGAGGAGGAAACAATTTAAAGAAAATAAAATTATTTTTTTAAATATTCCAGAAATTGTCAAAATGTAAGGGTTTTCATAAGACTTCATAAAAATCAAAGTGATTTTTTTTTTATTTTTGTTTTTCCTTTCTTTTTGTGTAGATGAAAATAAGTTTCATTCCTCAAACAATTACAGTAGGAAATAAAGGAACTTCTGACTGATACATTTTTTATGTACATCCACTGTTCAGCTGCCATGATTCACAAGCTTACAATAGCAGAAAACTAGGGCATGCACACTAAGACAAGTAGCTAAACTCTATCTTTGGCTAAATGTTCTCATGTAGCTAAGTCACAATTACTCACCTAGAAGCCAGCACGGTAACTACCTCCAGTGAGCAACACCCAGCTTCACCAGAAATCTTATGAAGACACTGGAGGAATGCTGACTGAAAAGAAAGATATTAAAATCTGCCTTGCAATATGCAATGTATGTACCACAGTCTGCATTCATTTTGAGGCATCTAAATTAGACAAAATCTAAAAGGAAGTTCTATTTATGATACAAAGTATTGCCCAGTGCTACTGAGCAAAACACTCATTTGTATTTTAAAATTACCTTCATGCAAAAAGCCAGATAGTCACTAAAAAAAACAAAACCAAAAAATCCCATCCAAATCCTATTGGCAGATAATTTTTACAGTTGAAGTTTTATTCTGTTCAAATCAAATTTTCTAATCTCCCAATCCTTTTTAGATTTTTCGATCCTTTCTGCCTTCACATGAAGGACATCACTCATTGGCAGTGGGATCATCAATTTTCCACATTTCAAGCAAATCCATTTTATGCTTGGTGTAAAAATGTGCAGGATTATTACTGCTTTGCCCTGTACCAAAGCAGTCACAACATAAAGCCCAGTATACCATGTGTCAACCATACCTCTTACGTGCCCGTAATTCTGAGGTATGATGTTTACATTGCAGTTCACAAGCCTTGGAGTCAAACCTTTCTGTTATGCATTACCTGGCTTTCCATTCTTTCCAGTATATGTGCAAGATTGTAGCATTTGAGGAGACAAGTTATTTGCTTTCTATAATAACCAATACCAACATCCCCTCCAGGTTGCATCCCTCTCGAGTAAGAGACTTATAAGGAACACATAAATATCACTTTATGCTCCATTAATTAGCATTTCTTTTGCAATGACCAAAGGCAAGGTCACAGGGAGCTAGAAAGAAGCAATGTTTGCATACTTGTGCAAATGCAGCACCCACACTTCTCTGAATTCTGTTTTTTGCCTAGAATTTTTAAATGTGAATTACCCACAAAAAGCTTCTCTGGCTTTGATTCTCCATTTGGATTACCTGCAATTGCTTGCAAGCACTTAGATGCAAATAAGCACCATTTCCTTTCAAGATCAAAGATTTATTGGTTGTCAGATTTTATCTCTGACAATCACAACTCTATATGCACAAGCCTAATGTTGTATGTTTGCACATTCAGAGTCCCCCATTCACTGTGTTAAACAGAAAGTAGGTCATTGCCACATAGTAAGTGAATGAGCATAACAGTATAAGAAATCTATAATTCTCTCTTGAGGGTTGAACAGGGAAGCAGGGAAAGAGATCGGATTAATTCTACTGAAACAGTGTGGTTGGTCATTATTCTTTATGTGGATCAATATGAATTGAGTCTGAGCGATTCCAAAACATACTGTTACTTTCCAGAAGGCAGGGAGCTATTTTGGTGCTGTGCTTACACCATAATAGGTACATTTGTCAGATTATCCATTATACCACATATCTCCATAAAAATTCTCAGTGCTGTGACATAGTGCTAGAATCATCTTGGGTACATTTACTTTGAGGTGAGGTAATATAGCTGGACCTATTTGGGGTAATTTCTTAATGATCAACCATTCCTTAAAAAAAATACTGAGGTTAATTTGGTTGTAATTATCCTTAACCATCTTGGCTAGTTTGAAAATTCATTTACTGTCTAATCTGAGAACATCAAAATATAACAGGATTAGAGCTTCAAATATCAGATGCTACCTTATTACTACTAACAAAGTAGTTACTACTCAGGTTTTCCTCCCTCTTCAAATTATGTAGCCTGCTGTTTTAGCACCAAAATTCTTACAGATGCCTAAAATGTACAAAATCCCAGCTGCCCCTTGGGAATATGTTTTGTGGTGCTGTTGAGGTCTGCTGATCTGATCCTGTAAAGGGCTGAACTTCTGGAATCGTTCTTTCTTCTAAGAACTAGGAATTTTGCTGGTGTAAACTGTTACTGAAATGAGGATAAAGACTTAAATGGATGTATGATAATTTGAATCAGCTAATATTTTACCACCACTTTCATGATTTCAGGAGTTACAGTCTTTCAACACCACATTGCAGGATGGAGCCTTGAGGAATAAAAGTTTAAAATCCCCTTACAGCCTCTATCATAAAGACTATGTGCTCAGAATGTATATTCAAGAAAGTGTTTAGAGCTGCATAATATATGCTGTGCAAATGTCCTTCATCCTTTTGACATTGATACAGATTGCCTCCACTAGTTACAGAATTCTTCCTGCTTATAGCCAACTTCTTTTTCATTTATCTTCACTGTATCTAATGATAGTGGGTGCAATGTGCAGTTGTTTGGAGCAAAGAAGTGTGTTTATATGCATCCCCAGTAAATGGGAATGAAAAAAGGATGTCCAGAAGCAAAGGACTCCAAAAAAAATATGTAGGGCACTGAAAATTCAGCTTTTTGAAGGGAGTGTGTGAGGAGATTATTGTAATAAACTTTATATGAAGATAAAGCACTTGACCTTTATCTTCACTGCAGCATTTAAAGGATGAGGGAAGTGTTTTGGTTTTTAATTCAAAAGACAAGAAATATAATGTGTAAAAAAGCATCTATTTTTAGTGCTAGTTGTATCAAGAAAGTAGACCCTATTTGCTCATGTAATGTTTAGTAGACACTGCTGCTCAGTAGATGTCAGTCAAAATGAGTGAAAAGAGTTGGGAACAGTGGCTAAAAATCCCTTCTTCTCTAATTTCTTCAGATTTCAGCCTCTTTTGTCTTGAGATGTCATAATTTCATTGTATCTCCAGTTGCCATAGAGTTTTCAGGATGGACAAGAGCTGAATGCACATAAAAGAAGAATAAATGACTAAATGAATGAAAGAAAACCCCACTCTTTTCCTTTTTCAAGATCACTACTAAATGAGATTTTTGTTCCTGAGAATATAAATGCACTGGATTAAATTAACACAATGACGACATTGTGACACGAAAATGTAAGGTCATTATGCATTTATTACGCCCTATTGAGTCACAGAATTCAGAGAACATTCACTGTCTCACAGTGTATTACGTAAGGTCCTTGATCCTGTTAATATGCACTTAGAACATGGAAGTAATTTCATGTGATTGTAATGGAAAAACTGGCATGCTTAAAGTTAAGAAGCTGCACTAGCCTTTGTGCAATGGAAACCTCTATGCACGAGAGTGATACAAATATAGAATCAACTCTGTTGGAAAAGACCTTTAAGAGCATCAAGTCCAACCATTACCCCAGGACTGCCAAGTCCACCACTGAACCATGTCACTGAGGGCCTCATCCACACAGTTTTTGGACACTTCCAGAGACTGCGATTCCACCACTGCTCTCAGCAGTCTGTTCTAATGCCTGAGCACCCTCTCGGTGAATAAATTTTTCCTAGTATCCAGTCTAAACCTCCCCTGGCACATCTTAAGGCCATTTCCTTTTGTTCTATCACTTGTTACTTGGGAGAAAAGACCAGCCACCTCCTCTCTCCATCCTCCTTTCAGGTAGTTGTAGAGAGCAATAAAGTCTCCCCCAAGCCTCTTTTTCTCCTGACTAAACAACCCCAGTTCCCTCAGTTGCACAGAAATTAACACAAATTTCTGTATGCTGGCTATCGAGAAATAAATATTAAGTTTACTTCTGCTGGAAATGATAGCTTAATTTGACCTTGTGGATATCATTATGTAACAGGAATATAAAATTAAAACAGTATGTTAAATTTGTAAACTGAAACCCTTTATAGTCTTATGCACTTCCTCAATGTGTTTGCAGGGAGTGCAAACATGCAAAACCCCTACAAAACAGGGTTAGGTAAGTGACTAAACATGGATTTGGGATTAGGATTTTCCAGACAAGTTAGATCACTTCTCTTCAGCACTGTCTTCAAACCTAAGTGACTAAACGATTTAAATGCCTGAATCTTACTGTCCTTTCTTTCGATCTAAAAATCCTAGCTGAGCACTGAAACCTGGGTTCCATTAAAATCAATAACAAACCACTCATTTGATTTCAAAAATCAGTATTTCACCTGGGATGTCTAACTTTACACCCTCCAGAAAAAGCATTTCCTAGCAGCTTGTTTCTTCACCCACTAATGATTTAATTTAGAGCTAAACCAAGCCATTGGAGGTGAGATTGACTTCAATCCTGTTTAAGGTGAGTGACCTTTAAAGAAAACGATCATATGGTGACAATAAGACATGAACAAAATAACCCAAATAAAACCCACACATCTGTGCAAGGAGGGTACAGTGAGTTTATTATCCTTTCAATGGGCAGAAGCCAGTATTGCTGATCTGTGCTGCCACCCTGTGTCATTCAGCACTCTGCCTTGCGCTTTCAGTATTTTCTGTGCAGTTCAAACTCCCTTATAATATTGGCCCTTTTCCCCTGTCCTTTGTATTGGACTTTACCTACAAGAAACACCCCACACCAGATTTCCATTCAGTGAGTGGGGTATATATTCCAGTTGGACGTTTTTTGCATTAGCCTAGGCCCAAATACCTGTCTATCTCAACAGCTGAAAAATAAAAGCTCTCATTATACCAAAGTCAAACAGATATTTATTTACCACTAGGACAGACATCATTGCATGCTAATTGTCAAATAGGTTATGTCCTGATTTAATTGGAAAACCACAACTGAAAATGATGGATAATGTTTTCATTACATTTAGTTCAAGGCATTGCTTAATCATACTTACAGTTCATGATGGGGAAATATTTTAATTGGATTTCACTTGGCTAGTCTGGGGACAAAGACTGTCTTTTCATTTTTATGGAAAGTCCTTCAGGCAAGAAGATTTTGATCTTTAACTTGGCATTTAAACACAACTACAATTAATAAATACATAGTTAGCATACATATATTATATATATTTAGGTGTAAATTACAACTTTTAATTCTGTGCAGATGTGCAAGAGCCTGAATGGACAAGACCCTGAATGGACATGGGAAAACCTACCTGGCTGTTGCCCCATAGGGCAATTAGTGTTTCCCTCTGTTGAAGGTGCAAAGGGCAGAAGCACTCGTTCCTTTCAACCACAATGTTCTGATTCTTTAAGAAAATGTAGAGAATCCTACAATCTATTTGTTACAGTTATCTGCCAGCTCAATCACATGGTGTTCTCTCCTTTGCCAGACAGGAAGAGTTTTAATTAAAGAATTACTTTTTTGCCTTGGGCAGTATTCACCAATCAGTGAGTGCCCAAACTTTTGTTTGCTTACATCTGAAGTTGAGAAGCCTCCTCTGTCTTCTGGTTTGTTCTCCCCTTCAGTTCTGTAATATCCACAAAGGTTTACAGAGCCTCCAGAGTCTGGGCTTTGACTCTTCAGGCTGTTTCTCATAATTCAGTCATCATCCTTCTGAATTAGCTTTTTCCCACACTGCTGAGTAGGGCATTTCCCTTAGGTCCTGTCTCCTTTAGAGAAATATTCACTAGATACCCATTTTTGCGTTACATTTCACAAAACTAAATTAAGAGATTTTTAGCTGGTACACAAAACCAAGCTCACAGAAAATGAAAGACTGAAGACTATTAGCTAATTGTTAATTAATGAATGCTGTCTTTGGTCACATACTGGTTTTTTCTGCAGTGCTGTTTAGTGCAGAGAATGGATACTACACCATAAACTGGTATCCTAGTAATCTTCAGGACACCCAGCATTGTGATTTTACTGACTGTGTGCTATTTAAAGCCATAAGGGTACATAGGATGTTTCATCTCTTCACAGGCCTTTGCATGCTATCCTTCATGGTCATAGCTCAGTTTTTCACAAATACACATTAACTCTAGGCACGTCTGCACCAAGCAGTGCAGTGCTGGACAGGCTAGTCACAAAACTAGAAGCATTAGAAATGCATCAGTGTCACATTGCATCTTGCCTCAGGGAGATGCTTTTTCCATGGTATGAGAATCACACAGCTTCTGTAAGTCAGACTAGTATCTCGGCACGGGAATGCTGTTTACCCATACCAAACCATTGGAAGATAGCAGAGGAATCTGGAACACAGTATTGTCTTGTATCACACAAACACAGCCTTACCTTTGCTAAATGTGAAAAAGAAGATATTGTTCTTCCTATTTTAGGAAAAAGACTATCCGTTTTTGTTCCTACTTTGAAATATCTTCAACTTGATTCTTCAGAGTAACCAGCATTTCTATGGCACTTTATAGTTCCTTTCGGCTCCATTTGCAAACCCAACAGATTTTGCATTCAGTTTCAAGTTAAAATAATATCACTTCAAAGTTCTGTCATGGCATGGCCAGTTTTGTAGAAAGGTAAACAATAAAAACCCAGCCTAAACCACATATTCTGAATTTCGCATGATTTTGGTGGATATGCACACCTCAACGCAGATCATTTGAAAAGCAAACTATAACTTGCACATGCAATAACTGCACTCAGCTTTCAGAGAAGATGTAGCATTGTAGAAGTGAGTAGCACTGGAGGTGTTTTATCATTTGCTGCAGTGTCAGATTTTAGCTTTAGAATATAATCCCACCTACCTAATGAACTCTATGTGCTTGGCTTGTCTCACTGCTGTGTCAACAGAAAGCTCCTTTTGCTCAATCACAATAAAGTGATCTGAGTGGTAAAAGAAAGGAAGCTAAAACCAGCGGTGTGACCGGCAAGAAAGCACGGGTTAAGATGAGGCTTTGCCGTAAGAAAGGGATATAACATCAGTTTTCAATGAGACAAACATAGAAGCAATACTGTAACACAGGACAAAACGCTTCCGGGAGGTTTCAAGATACAAAAGGGAGCACTCGCCCTCTAGAGGATTAGTGACCAGCAGCCAGCTCCTCTCCTTCAAACCCACAGATCCTTTATTGCAGTTGGTGAACGGTTCAAGTTACCGATATTCCCTCTTCAGCCCTTTCTTTCCCCTGGCATCGGCCCTGCTGTGCTCCCCGGGTTGTGCAGGAGCCAGAGAGGAGGCGGCTAAACATCATGCGCTTTCCCAGAAGCTGTCATGTGAAAGACTACTAGCGGTCTAAACACTGAAGCTGTCTGGAAGATGATTCAGAGTTTCTGGAGCTATAAACCTGCAGATTGTGACTTTCCTGGAACAAATCAGAGCAGGTGTCACTTCCCAATACCGTTTCTTGAGGAATAACTCTGCCATACTCAATTAAAATGATGTTATCAGCCTTTCCATTGCACAGTCTCAGCTTCTCACATCTCTTGCCCCTTCCCTGCTCAGATTTAACTTCCCCACAGGCTGCACAAGTTTCTGTTAGCTGTCTGTTGCACTCTGTAGTTTTCCTTCTACCTTCTCTACAGTCTCAAAAGGCATGGAAGATGTGGGAGTTTTTTAACTTTCCACTAATTCAACACCCACCATCATGCAGAGCTAAAATTCTCCACTGCCAATATCAGTTCCATAAAAACTGAGTCATTAATAGGTATGAAGAATGCAAAACTTACCATCTGAAGAATGCATTGGGTATAATAAAACCTATATTTGGTCGTGGAGGACAAAGTATTTTTTGATAGTTCCAAAGTCAGTAGTCTAAAACTGTATTCCTGATATCCTTTAAGCAAGGCTAAACAGACCATTTAAGAGAAAACTCTAAATTATGCATGGCATGTAACAGCACTTTGGAAGCAGTTTGTAAGTTTATTTTTGAAATATGTGTAAAGACGACCAGGGTTCTCGAAGGTGTGAATTTTAAGGCTCAGTTGAATTTTAATTGCTTACTAACAACATTATGTAATTCTCCAATTAATCTTCTCTCAAAACAAACTTACCCATGAGATATTATTCCAAAGCCTATTTGTGTAAAATTGTTATTTTTGAAAATGAAAATCGATTTGATTTCCTACCTGGAGCTCATGTCTTCTATTCTGAACGTGTTAAGTAGGGTCAGAAAATGTACCTGTCTGGTTTTGTAAATAAATGCAGCCCTCCTTGTGATTTAATTACATCAAGCCTCCCTCTGAAAATTGTCAACATACCAGAAGAAGGTGTAGGACCAACATTAAAAAGCATAATCTGTAATTGCAAACCGGATGTATTCTTTGCATGTTTGGTATTATATTTAAATTGCTTGAACATTTATGATAAATACATGGGTGCTTGATACATTGCATAGCACACAAGTAAACATTCTATCTTAGCCAAACACAGTTATCTGAAGGCAAAATGTGTGTTGGGTAAGTTCTACTATCAATAAATAAATTATTGAAAGAAATGTACCTGTAAGCAGGCCTGGGGCATGTACATTCAACGATTTTTGCATGTACAGTGATTTTTCTAATGAGTGATTTTGTATCTGACATTCAGGGTATACATTATTCCGTTTATTGAAAGCTTTGTTGGGTCTGTTTTGAATGGCAAACTGTATGTGCTTAAGTTATCACAATAGGAAAGCTTATCATAATAATGGCACACACACAAACTGCAAGAGGGCAAAAGCTTTGGCCTACAGCAGAGCTTCTGTATGCCAGGGTTAGACATTGCCTCATCCAAATATAATTGCACCCTAAGTTATGTTTAAGAGCTGAATAAGTCAAAGTTATTATCATGTTCAGTTTTATGCTCAGTTGTTGCTCTGGGCATACAGCCTTCTGCCACTTACCCTTACACGCTACCTGGTCTTAATTTTTTATTAAGTATTCATTTTACAGGGCAAATTGGAAAATGGTATTTGATGCTCCAGAAACAGAGTGTCTCTAAGATTTGCTAAGTACAGAAATGTCAAGTATATAAGGTAAAATGAAAAATGTTATACATATTTTGTTGTCAGTAAGTGTCAGAGATTCTAAGGATTCTATAGTCATAGATACACATTTTTAATTAAAGTTTTCTAATTTCTCTTTCATTCCCTTTTGTCCTCACCTCACAACTACATGCTGGGATTTTTCTATTTGTGACTATATACCTCACAGTCATTGCACAGTTCTGTTCTGGGTATCATTTCCCTGGATAAAATGAAAGGACAAGCCCACATGCGAAACCTGGTTGTGCTGATCCTGTTTGCAGAGTGGTCCTTGATTTGATCAGTGATTTTCACATCCTCTTCATTCTCCATTTGTTTGTGAAAGACATGAAATGACCTTTCAAACAGATAAAATTAGCTGAGTGACATACACATTCCACATACCTATGGGTGAAAGCCAGACTATTTCAGTTTGGGGTTTTGTTTTTTTAACAATGCAGGAGACAGAAGCTATAATGCTAATTTCATAAGTTAATTTTACACTGTTTTTGTGATGATTTTGGTCAAAATAAACAAAAGCAATCTTCAGAGAATTTGCCAGTCTTGTGACTCCTCGATTAGCTTTCCAAGAACACTAATTTTATTTTTTTTTAAGTCCAAATGTATAAAACCACCACAGGAGACTGAGAAGTCTTTGTTAAACCAGATCCATTTGTTCAGAAAATACATTTAATCAAAATAAATATTTCTGAAAATTACCTTGTTTTGAAATTTATAATGAAGGATTGAGATAAATAGATATTTGATTTTTAAATACATACAAATAAATTTGCATAGCTGTGAAAAGTGTGCCAATCTTACAGGAACTCTGGAAGCTTCACCCATATATGCCAACACATAGGTGCTATGTGATTCTGACAAAGCAATAAATATTGTTCCTGAGTCCTAATGATTAATTAATGTAATTCCATTAACTTAGCTTAAAATAGATAATGATAGCAATCTTAACTCATGTGAGAAACTGTGAAACTGAGAGACTTGATGATCTGATGACTGAAGTAGAGATTATAGTGACGCAGAAGTCACTATTAACCTCAGCAATGCCAGGGTTTCTTTTTTAAGTCAGTGGCAGAATTAAAAGATTCCTGGAGTCACGACATACAGTCTTCAGTTTTAATAACTACTAAAGCCATCAAAAATAATAACTTGATTCTTTTTCATATTATTGGTACAGGCAGTCATTCAACATTCAGCTTCTGTAGTAGGTTGCCTTCAATTATTAAGCAGTAAAAGGTGGCAGGTCTTTATCAGGAAGAGAGATGAAAGAGAATACTTTCCTTTAATACAAGAAGAAGAGACACATTGCTGAACATAATGAACTGTATACTATGTGGAGTAAATCATAATGGGCTTTTTATTTGGGTTACATGTGGAAGATGAAACAAATATGTTCATACATTCCAGAGACATCTTTTCAAAACTTCAAACCACCTCATTTCATTCACTTCAGATAATATTTTACATCTGACAAGGCATGAGATCATTCAGCAGATTAGGTCACATTGCCTATTAGAAGACTTTATGGATTATTCAAAGGAGAGAGACTTACATGTCCTGAAAACTGTAAGTAAAATGTGCAAAAAAACCCTTGGTCAATTATGTAGCCTTTCTTAGGTAAATCTCCCAGCGACACATAGCAGAAAGCCACTGCTGCAGGAATAAGAGCTGCATGTACCCTGGCTGAAATGCTGCCCAAGCTGCATTTCAGCCATCAGCAGGAACACTTTTCTGCTTTTCTGGGAGTGCAGACAGGTGGCAATGGTAGTTGTGTGCCTCCCCTTTCAGAAGGCTATCATTATAGCTACAGATAAGTAGAAAGCATCATAAAGAACAGAAGAGTTGGGGCAATACTTTACCGGTGTTTACTTCATGAAATGCTATTTACTTCAGTATGACTGACTACACCATATGTAATTAAACAGAAATTGTCTGACCCATGAGATTTAAAGATTAACAGAAAACATGGTTGCTCAGAAAATTAAAAAAATATGCACTGTCTTCAACATTTCTGAACTGTTTTGACTCTGAATTTTCAGAACAATGACCTGTATTTTAAAGTTCAGCTTCAGTGGTACCAAATGATGGTATGAAATACAGACATTTAACATTCATGTCTAGAATGTGATTATAAGAGTTGGCCATCTGCAGTACCATGTAGACATTAAAAGTGGAAGATACAGATGGTTTCTGCTTAGCATTTGTTTGTAATAATAAAGTGTAAGTCAAGTGTTGCATTTTAAACAGCTGTCTAAGAGTCAGTACACAATCTAAAACCAAGTACAACTTAAAATATAGCACTGCTTTGCTTTTCACAGAATCAGTCAGTGAAACGGAGAATGTTTTGATTACTTTAACTTGATATCATTTATACATCTTGGTTTTCTAAGAAAATTAGACTTGCAGTTCATGCTTTTCCTGTCTATCATTTAGTTCTCCTCTCCTCCTCCAACTGACTAATTGCAATGGAGCCTGACGAGAGCAGAAGTCCCAGGGATATTAAATTCCATGTTTTGTTAAAAGAGACAGATGAGCAGTAGAAAAACTTAAGTGCTCAGATGTGGGAATAGTAGAAGAGCTCATCCATTTTATGTTCAGTTTGCTGAGCAATCTATCCACGCATCACTCCAAATCAGCTACAGCATATGATTGCCCAGGTGGCCCATATGGTGCCCAGGTGGCAAGAAGGCCAAGAGCATCCTGGCTTGTATCAGAAATAGTGTGGCCAGCAGGACTAGGGGAGTGATTGCGCCCCTGTACTGGGCACTGGTGAGGCTGGACCTCTAATACTGTGTTCAGTATTGGGCCCCTCACTACAAGAAAGACATTGAGGTGCTGGAAGGTGTCCAAAGAAGGGCAACAAAGCTGGTGAAGGGTCAGAAGTCTCATGAGGAATGGCTGAAGGAACTGGGGTTGTTTAGTCAGGAGAAAAGGAGGCTTGCAGGAGACATTATTGCTCTCTATAACTACCTGAAAGGAGGATGGAGCGAGGTGAGGGTTGGTCTCTTCTCAAAGTAACAACTGATAGAACAAGACGAAATGGACTCAAGCCACACCAAGGGAGGTTTCGATTTGGATATTAGAAAAAATTTATTCACCAAAAGGGTAGTCAGGCATCGGAACAGGCTTCCCACAGAAGCTGGTGGCATCACCATTCCTGAAGGTATTTGAAAGATGTGTAGATGTGGCCCTTAGGTGTACGATTTAATGGTGGACTTGGCAGAGCTAGCTTAATGGTTGGACTCAGTGAGCATAAAGGTCTTTTCCAACCTAAATGATTCTATGATTTTACACTACTAGCACAGGCAATGCAAAATCATAGTAGGGATGAGAAGGTCGTGAGGGCATTGCAATATGGAAACAGATAATGGGGAATTGCTTAACTTCAATTTAATGGATGTGGCCAACAAGCAACAGTATTTGGTTATATCTGCTGGTCATGGGACAACTTCTGTAAGCACCTACTTCTTCATATAACAAACTTCCAATAGCACCTAAAGTAGTCACAGATGCAAATACAGCACTTTCATTGTCACGACTACTTCGGTATGTCAGACTATATCCAGCTGAGTACAACAATTGTTCAAACAAGCATTCAAATAAAGAAGGTTGAAGATTAGTAAGGAATTGCTTCTCTGGCTATTGAAGTACAGACCCTGGCTACACCGATCTCTGATGGTTTAGATCACATAAATATTAATTCACTCTCAGGCTCTCTTTTCTCAGGCTTTCTTTTGGAGTGAATAACCTAGTCCTGAAAAAAATCTATGGAAATTGTGGAGATAGTTTGCTCAAAGACCTCTTCTAAAAGGCAACGGGAACAAGACTTCACTGGGTTAGGATACCACCACCTTACCAACCCTGGGACTTAATCCTGGGGCTTTACAACTCAGATTTCTTTAAGAACCTTTTCCCACACATGGAGGGATGCTGCCCGGTTTCATATTATAAAATCACTACCCTGGTAAGCTGTGTTGGAGCTCCCTCACTACTTCAGGTAATTTAAACTGAAATTCCGCTCAGCTGTATCTTAGGACCACACAGGGACCAGAAGAGATCAAAGGTCTCTGAAGTGCAGACCAAAGGTCCTCCAAAGTGTGGACATTAATTTTCATGAACCTTCTCTGGCTTTGCAGTTAGAAGATGCTTTTTATCATGGGGATGCCCTGCTACCGTGACATTTAAGTATGCTAAAAAATGCAAGAAATCTGAGGGTTAAATATTTTTTCTCTCCCTTCCCTCTTTCCCCCAAGTGGAAGGTAAGAGATAACAAGAAAAAATTCTTTCCTGTATGTGGCAGCCAAAACGTAAACAGATGCAGAGCAATTTTCCAGCTACTCCAGGCAGCATCAGACATGGAAAGAACCACTTCTTCTCAAAATGCGTTTCACTTGTACTAAACTAAGGCATACATTTCATGTTTTTTCCATTACTGCAGCTCCACAGGATCTAGCATGTGGTTTTTTCAGATATAGGCAGTGAACTCACTTAAATGAAATCTTTAACTCTACATAAACTCCACAACTCCTTTATGCAAATGTTGCTCTTCCCACACACAAAGAGTACGCTTAGGCCTATATCTATGCCATACGTGTGTCTGCACTGTTAAGGACTTAATAAAGGCTATCTGTCAACAGGGTGACAGGAGGAAGACTGTGGTATCTTGTTAAGAGCCATGTGAGAGACCACATCTGCACAGCATTAATCTCTATTCCGGCTTGTCTCACTTTGGTGCAACAAAGAAGAAATGAAATATAACCCAACTAAGGCTAGAAGAAAATTCACAAAATGTGGATCACTCTGCAGTATCAAGAACTTGTTTATCTTCTCGGTGCTGTGGACTATAGTTTATTAATGGGTCTGAGCCAACAACAGTGGAATTTCTCAGCGGTGAGGTTTTTGGTTTTCTTCTGTTGGAAAAATTGGACTTTGATGCAAGTAACATCACTAAGCAAGTAACATCTCTAATGGTTTAAGTGGAGATATTCCCAAATTGTTTGTAAAAGGATGAATTAAGAGACTGAGAAGATATATGTAAGGATGCAGCTGAGAATTTCTGGGTATTATAAGCAAGCAGCAAAGGCAGATCCTTCCAAACAGAATCACTTTAAAAGAAAGTGAGTTATAAACTTTTAAGCCATAATCTATGGAATAAAATGCTGCCACTTTGTTAATTCAGTGGTTTTGTTACTCCTGAGATTCATACTCCTTTAGCTGTCATTGTTAACAGTCACTTGCAAAACTAGGAAGGAAGCAGAAAAACAGCAGCAGTACAGCCTTCTGTCTCTGTCTCTTACTCACCAATTCCAGTGCCTCACTGAATGTTGGCTGATACCCTTTGTGCAAACCTTTGGCTTGCTAATGCTTTGTTATTGATAAGAATACATTTAAAATACAAATGAGCATGAATAATTTTGGAAACAAAACTGTTACACAAGCAAAAGGAAATAGTAGGGTTCAGTGATGTGATGATACAGCTGAAGTTGGGGTTGAGTTCTCATCCTCTCAATGACCCTATTTCTTACCAGACCCTCCCTCAGGAAGATGATGTGTGGTGGTTGCAGGGACTCAGGGGAAGAGAAGGGCTGGCATCTGGGATGTGGAAGCTCATTCTTCCCAACTTGCTGGCTGTCCCACCACTGTCATGAACTCCCTTTAGAGTCTTTACTCATGACCTTCAAAAAATTGGTTGACAGGCCCTATTTTGTCTACTGACAGCACGATTTCTGATATACTAACTGTACCCCCTTTAAAGTTCTGTCTTTCAGTAGACCTTGAGCACAGCATTTTTCTTTTATCTTTTGTTGACTTTCATAAGGAGTTTTATGTTGCTTCTGACAACATTTAGCACAAGGCTGTGCATAAAATCACCGGTTTCTCCCCCATCAGGGTAAAACAGTCACAGAGGAAATAATTTTTATTAACTTTAGCTCTGGGAAAACCCTAGCACAAAGGTGTAGGCAAAGCCTATGCTCCATGCAGGGAAAAATGTCGAGATCATGCTTGGTAGGGGACACCACAGAAAACACAGTTTTCCAGCCGTAACATCTACTAAGCATGTTTCAGAGATTTTACCTTGGAAATATTTGGGCCTTTTCCATGAAGATAAGACACACTTGACAAGTGGGAGGGATCAGCCTCTGTGGCGGACGATAAAGACTGAAGCTTCTTAGTTAAACACAAAATATCACTTTCATCCCTGAAGAGTGTTAGCTTTTTTTTTTTAAAGAAACAGCTTGTGCAGGCATGGGACACCTTAGCTCAAATATTTAATTTAGATAAACTTGTAAGTGATTGAAAACAAAATCCTTTAAAGGAAAGTAACACTAAGTAAAGATATATCCCTAGTCAAACACTGAGCATTAAATTGTCATCTCATTTGCATCAATGGAAAAACTCTTTGGAGTAATTGCAGTTATGAAGAATTTGTCACTATATAACTGAAAGCAAAATCTGGTCATGGTAATCCAAACAGTTTTATGTGATTTATCAAGACAAGTTGACCTAGATGACTTTATGCTTGTTATGCTTTTACATGGCAGTGAGTTTTTTCTGATTTATATTTTTCTTAATATGCAAAAGACACATTTATAAAATCATATGTATATATATGCACACATGTGTGGGCCCATACATTCACGAAGAATATGGTGTACTGCTGTCACTTTACCAGTGCAGCAGTAAACTTATACAGCAAGAAAACAAAGAAAAAATAATATAACAGATCAGTGTCTGTTCTGTTTCCTAGAAGAAAAGCTCTGATGCACAAAATACATCAAAGACAATAGCAAGAGAAAGAAAAAAAGAAAAAAAAGTTGTCTGAGGGGCAGTACAAAAGACTTAAGTTTAAGTTTCAGAATGATGTTTGATGTATTTTGAACCCCTGCCTGCTCAGATTGGTTAAGTTTGTGAAAGGTTGCCTGTCACATGCTATGTCAGCAATATGAAAACAGACAGCCAGTAAATCATCCTTCCAATATAAACATCAACTAAAAATAAATAAATGTCTGCAGCAGAATGCCAGCCTGATGTTCTGTTAAGATGAATGTTATAAACCATGAAGCAAACTAAATATTGATGACAAGAAATCTGTAAAAAGAGATGGAAGATTATGGTCAAATTAAGAAAATGTAAGTAAAACTAAGGAACTGAATAGTCAACAGAAAAAACAGTACAGCCTTTTAACATAAAAATTGCTGTATGCTAACTCTGTTGTGACTAATAATAAGCTGTAAGTATATGAAATATTTAGAAATATTTAAAAGTTTAATTGTACAATGTAAACTCATGTTTCTATGTGAGACGTGATTCTTTTAATATGCTTATTCTTTTGAGAACATTGTTCATTATTGTGTTTATGTCACTGTTTTTAGCTTGAAAATATGTAGAAGTTTCCATCAGGACTGGTTCTTCCTGGTGTTAGAAACATACACTTTCCGGAAAAATACCTAAACCTATACTAAAAAGAAACATATACTGGAAGCAGCTCCTATCAAAGTGGTGTAACTTGGATCTAACCTGAAACAAATGCAGAAAAAAGAGACAAATCCTACAAAAGGTGAAATGGTAGAAGGCAGGCAGAAAATCAGGTATAATGAAAATAAGGAGCAAATTGCATTTGCCACTACACTACATCTAAGCTTTACATGACAGTTCCTGGATCTTTTCACTACCTTAAAAAGAATGAGAAAGGTATGTAATTAAGATGGATGACAGGTTCTGTAGGTTAATGCACAACATCCAGACTTTAACAACAGCAAGTTATCGGCTTTTTTATTTAATTTAAAAATTAATGAAATGGGAAAATTACATGGAAAACACAAATGAGAAAAACAGAGGACATGAATGGTGGTGGAGCCATGCAGCTACTTGGGCGACGGAGGAGGATGTGCTTTAGGGCAGTGTGCCTGGCAGGCAGGGCGAGAGGGCTGAGGGCAGCAAGAAGGCTGAGTAAGGCAAAGATGATAAAATTCATTACGTGACAGATGGCAGTAGCAGTGGGAGGCAAACAACTGCATGCCAGACAGTGAAGAGAGGAAAGAGGTCAGACGGTAGAGACAAAAATTCCTGGGACACTCTAAATTCCTATTTTTTTTTTTCAGTTAACATCATAGCCATAGAACTGGAGATAAGCTGCATGGGATGTGCTGAGCACCTGCTGCTCAACCTGGTTTTGTTTAAAATCCCACATAGCCTCTTCTTTTGGCATCAAGCCTCTTAAATCTAAATAGATAACCAGGCTTTCATGTTCAGGAATGAGGGACTGGTAGTTTGGTGGCTGCATTTCGCAGATGCTGGGAAACCTCATGGATGTGCGATATAAAATCAATTACCAAGTTATTACCTAAAAATCGTATATGAGTTTGCAAAATTGAAGGAATAAAAGCCTAGGCATGTACCAGTGCTTTCCTGGTAGGTACAAGGACATCCTGTGAATCTTCACTGAGGTCCTTGTCATGACACTGACTGGGAGAAGTACATCTGTGTCCCTGCTAGCTTATCTAACCCCCTGCTGTTCCTGCACCTCCCTGGCCTTCTGCAGCTGATAAAGGCTCTGCACACACAGACACAATTGCCAGATTAAAGCCTGGTTTATCTTCCCACTTACTCTTGTTTACTTATTTTCTTCACAAAATCTTTGCATAAACATACTAAGATGCATTAGCAAGAAACGGGCAAGCAGAGATACAGCCCTTGAAACGTGTATCTGAACTGTCACATTGGGGTTGAGCACTGCAACCCACCATCGGCTCACAGCAGACTCCCCCCACTGCGGCCCCTCTCCCGAGTCGGCTGCCGCAGCACGGGGCGGACCGCGGCCGGGAGGGCGGAGCCTCTCTCCGCCGCCAATGCGGGCAGGGGCCGCGGCGCCTGCGCTGGTTCGGCCGTGCGGTCCGTCCTGTCCCAGTGAGGCGCCGAGCTATGTGGAGCCGGTATTGGGCGGCTGGTGTGTTGCTGAGCCGCGGCCGGTAAGGACGAGGAGGGAGATGGGGAGAGCAGGTGGAGGCTCCGCCAGTCCTTCCTGGGCCTGGCCGTGCCGCGGCCCTGGCGGTCCCTTCGCTGCCGCGGGCCTGGGTGCGCACCGCGCTGCAGCCGGCTCCCTCGCCCTCAGTCCAAGGACGGGGAGCGACGTGCCGTGTCCCTGGCAGGAAGCAGAGCGGCCCCGTTCCTCAGGGCGGCTCCTCGCTGCGGGCCGGTGGGACTCTGGGCCGGCAAGGCAGCGTGTTCCCAGCTGCCCCCGCCTCTGTCCCCTGGCGCCGCGGTGAGGCCGGTGTCTCGTTCGGTGTTGTACCACCAGTGGTGGGAGCGTGTTTGTCTGAAAAGGAAGTGTTCCTTCAGGTCTTCGAATCGGAAGTCGTGGAGATGGAGGAGCGTTTCCGCTAATGAACGAGCGCTGCAGTACCGGGTGGGTGAGCAAATCCATGGGTTCACTGTTAAGCAGGTGAGCATTGACTTCCGCTTGTGCATCCTCAGTGTTTGTGTAAATGTTTCCTTGTCTGGAAAGCGCCTAAATGAGGCTAGGAGCTACCCACAAAATATTGGCATAGATGCTTTGGGTGGTCAGTTGAAAAAGTTAGTCGTTACTTGCAGTTGTCTCTCTGCAACCACATCCTTTAGGTAACATTAACACATGTTCCTGTATGGATCTAGCTCTAGTCTAAAGTAAATAACACGCCCCAGGAGTGTGCGTGGCTGCCACAGATGTTGAGCATTTGTTGTGGTCTTCCAAAAGGCCTGACAGGTGACAAAACTTCACTGTGTGCTGCTTATGAAATATATTCAACTAATATTTTATCTTCTAAGCTGCTTTTAATACCTTTGTTAAGAACCTGCAGTGGGAATAATATGTCAAATTGCTTTCTGAAAGTAAAAAACAGATGCAGAGTAGAGATAATTTGCAAAAAGTGATTGCTAATGACAGAGCTAGTGGTAGAACTGGGTTCATTGATACTTCTTTGGTTGCCCTAACCACTGGCATTTGAATATATGCCTTTTCTTTGTATTTTTGATGGAATTGTTCTAGTCTACATATCTGTACCAGAAGAGTACAGTTCTGTGGTTGTAGTCTTTATTTTCACCAGTTCTTAAAATTGTATTTTTTTTCGTTTACATACTTATTTTTTTCTCCCACATACCATAGAAACAAAGAATTTATGTAACACTGGACTTGGCAGTACTATATACAGGATGAAACTGATCATTGCTTTATCATGCATGATTTATTTGACCTAGTTGCAGTCACACTGTAATGCAGACCTTTTCTTCCAATGCAGGTGACGGCTGTTCCTGAGCTGTTTCTCACTGCAGTGAAGCTTAGTCATGACAGAACAGGAGCCAGGTATTTACATGTGGCCCGGGAGGACACCAATAATCTGTTCAGGTAAAACATTAATACATGTTTAGCACATTTCGTCTCATTATCACCTTATAGTTTCTAAATTGGAATCCAGCTTCATAACTGGATTTTTCTGTGATAACGGGGTAATTCTTCCTTTGTGGGACTTGTTTAGAGTTTTTCACATTGAACAGGTGTCATGAGATCTGTTGTTTAGTCTGCTGCTCAAAGCAAGGTCAGCACTTAATTCAGGTGTGGTTCCTCAGACATTTATCCAGGTGGACCTTGAAAACTTCAAAAAACTGAGATAATGCAAACTCTGGTCAACTCGTTCCCAATGTTTGACTGTTGATCTGGTGGGATGTTTTTGTCAGTACTATCGATTTGGAACCTCCCTTGCTTCAATTTATGAACGTTGCCTCTTGTCCTTCCATCAGGCATATATGTGCAAAGAATCTGACTTCATCATCACCTTGTAGGTATTGGAAGGCAGCTATGGAGTCCCCTGGTGCCTTTCCTTCTCCAGGTTAAATGAGCCCAATGTCCTCAGCCTCTTTTTGCAGGGCATGTCTCCAGCTGTCTTTACAGCTCTACACTAAACTACTTCACATTTCTTATAATTTCTTCTGCATTGGTGAGCTGAAAACTGGGCTTTCTGATAAACTGCCTAATAGTTACAAGATGTAGACCAGTTCTTTTTTTCCATAACCTTCCATGAAGTTTGTTTTTTTTTTCTGAGCCCTTTGGGTAAAAGAAATGTGTTTATTTATGTGCTGAAAACTTTTGTATTACCTCCACAAAAAGAAGTACATAGGTTGTACACCCTCTGGAAGTGGTGGCTGAGTACTCAAGAATCTTAAGAACTCTGCATCCTCTTTTGTGTCATGTTAGCTACTAGAAGGTGATAATGTTCCCATAAATCACAGCTGCAGATAGGAGGTGGGTTGACTTCTCATCAGAAATAACTACATTCCCTTCTGTGCTCTCTGTCTTGCAGTATACAGTTCAGAACCACTCCAATGGACAGCACTGGGGTCCCGCATATTCTCGAGCACACTGTGTTATGTGGTTCTCAGAAATATCCTTGCAGAGATCCATTCTTTAAAATGTTAAACAGGTCACTGTCCACTTTTATGAATGCATTCACAGGTGAGTCAAGAGTAAATAATGCCACTTAAAGTGCAAGAGGTTTTATTGCAGTAGAGCTGTCTGTTGGCTCTCTTCAATTTCCCTTTGAAGAGCCATTATTATTAAGCGTGAATGTTGTGAGATATTAAAAAATTAACAACGCAAGACAACAAAATAGTTCTTGTTAACTTGGCACTTTACAAAGTTCCAGTAGAGCTGGATCTGTATGGTATACAACAATGCATTTAATTATATATGGTGAAAGCAATGCTTTCATGATGAAATAATTGCAGTGTTAAACTTCTGTGTATTTCTCAGCAAAAATGTTTCATTTAGTAAGTTTTTCCTCTTGCAGTTATTTATATGGATGAGAAATAAAAAATAAATTAAGGCAAAATGCATCTTCGACTTTCTAAAATTCTGATCTTTTTACATTTATTTATATGCAGCTAGTGATTACACACTCTATCCATTTTCAACACAAAATCCCAAGGATTTTCAGAATCTCCTGTCAGTGTACTTGGATGCAGCTTTCTTTCCATGTTTGCGGCAGCTAGATTTCTGGTAAGATGTGGGCAACTTGAGGTGTATGCAGGCTTTGTATTTAAAAGAAGAAGAAAATAAAACTTTTGAACTCCCAACACTTCCTGTTATTTTTTTCAGGCAAGAAGGGTGGAGATTAGAGCATGAGAACCCAGCTGATCCTCAGACACCTCTAGTCTTCAAAGGAGTTGTTTTTAATGAAATGAAAGGGGCATTTGTAAGTTTTGTGAATGTTTGGTTTAAGATCTTGTACGTGGTGAAGTGGTTTAAGCTGCAGGTTATCAATGGCAGATTATCAATATCAATTGCCAGAGATTTCCATTCCTCCTTTATGAAATTTAAGTCTTCAGTAAAGTTAACAATCTGTTACCTGGTCATTCTTAACGTTAGCCTGTCAGAAGTTTGTTTACATAGAAAAGAGCACCTTGTTAATGGATTGTATTGTAGAATTTTCTTTTAAATTTAAAACATAGCTAGTTTTATTCAAGTATGTGGGACTATAGAACAGAATGCTCATACGAGGAGTTCTTGTCTAAGTTAGAGCTCTGATGTCTTATTATTGAGCACCTTTTATTTTTAAAATGTTTTGATGACTTTTACTAAAATGTGGTGTTTTCATCTTAAGACAGATAATGAGAGGATATTTGCACAGCATCTGCAGAATAAAATCCTACCTGATCACACATACGGTGTAATATCTGGTGGAGATCCATTATGTATTCCTGATCTTACGTGGGAGCAGCTTAAACAGTTCCATGCCACTCATTATCATCCAAGCAATTCCAGGTATCTGAAATTTGTTACTAATATTCTAGGTTATGTAGTGTGTTAGCACTCTGTGAGTATGTTTGTGAGGGGAAAACCAGCAATACAAAACCAGCAATCCATTCACTTGGCCAGCAACGTAAGTAACCTATGCCCTGCAGTAGCTAGGACAGCACTGAAGCAAGGAACTGCTCTAAGAAGAGCAATGAGGGGTGGACTGGAGCCATGCAACAGAGAGGGCTGACTTTCTAGAGTGCATTTTCCTGCTTGATTATGAGGATCTGTTTGGGAAATTTTTGTATGCAGATGTTTTACCTTGATGAACTCATGGACTGTGGGGGAAATGTAGTGAGCATACTAAAAAATATTTGGCAATTATGTTAGGGAGCTATGATACGCTTAGTATAGATGAGTTTAGGGGTTCCTGCCCTCCTTGAAGTCAACACAGATTAAGTTATAAAAAGGAGATCCAGATAAATGGCTTCTCATTTGCTTCTGAATCGCATATTACTGTACCAGGTTCTAAATAGTGGATATTCATTTGAGTCAGATACTAATTCTGTTGGTACTAATAAAGTATTTAAGCTAAAAGTCAATTTGAAAGTGATATGCAGGAAAAATCTATAGTACTGTTGTTTCTTCTCTGCCAAATTGGTGGTCAGTCTTAGTCTGATGAATTCGCTTATGGAACATCAACTTGTGTCATGATGATGAATTGCCACCCTTTCTTTTTCTCATCATCTGTAGTATTCTGCTGTAACTGTGTTTAGATTTTAATGGGGGAGTAAGATTCACCTGGGACATAGAATTATAGAGTGGTTATGGTTGGAAAGGACCTTAAGATCATCTAGTTCCAGCTCCCCTGCCATGGCCAGGGACAACTCACACTAAACCATACCTCATACTCATGTTTAATCCTGCGGAAATCATCAGTGTTTCTTGCAGGCATGGGAATATGCATGGTAGACTGACCCACAGAGCCCAGGCATGTTTTATAGATCTGTCAAGATGTGGATCACAGTATTTTATACATGATGTGTGAGGACCACAGTAATTTTGTCTTCCGAAACTTCAGAAAAAAAACCCCAAAACTGGGATTCTGGCTTCAATTATTAATATTTTTTTCTTGGAAGATTATATATTGCTGCAACTAAACAAATTCTAGCTTTTTGTGGCTCCAGAGCATAAAACAGAAGCTGGAAAAAGTGTGATTTACTGGGAGATCTGTGACAAACCGGTGGGTCTTTAATGTAGGAGAATATAATAAAAGCTGTTACTGTAAATTTCATGTAAAATCTGTTACTTAATGCCAATTTTTAACCTGAAATGCAGATTTTTCACTTACGGTAATTTTCCACTGGAGCAACATTTGAAACAAATACATGAGGAAGCATTGATAAAATTTGATAGAATTGAGTCAAATACTGACATCCCGAAACAGAAACTCTGGGAAAAGCCGGTAAGTAAAAATAAAAAAGAAATAAACAAAAAGAAGTGGTACACATCCAATCTTGAAATTGCAGAACATGGATATAACAGGTTAATATTTTAGCCCAGGCTACTGGTGTTACTTTTTTGTTTAGAAGTGTGTTTGTGTGTAAATGAGTTGAGGCATTTTTAGGTTTGATTACAACAGGGAAAAACTGCATTTACTTTCGAGTTTCAGTAATGTAATGATTGTGTGCAGTTTTTTTATTTTTCTTATTTACAGTTTTCAAGTCCCTCATCATTTGAAGCTCTGAAGCTTTTATTAATGGCAAGCATTTAGTGCTACTGATACTGATAAAAATATTGGTACTTAGTGTCAAAAAATATGCCTTCTAATGGTACCTAAGCTCTCAAACATTGGTGTAAAAATACTTTTTTCCATTCCTTCCCTTCTGCCCCCCCCCCCACCTTTGCTCCGTGGTTTGTCCAGAAGTCTAAGCATTTCTTTGAAACCCAGCTCAGAGTGTTAATTATGGCCAAATTTTCTTGATCCTCTCATCTCTTCTCCATCTGTAAAAATTGAGATACCAGTCATATTTTTTAGGATATTCTGTTAGTGTATTTAATCATGAATATTTAGCTTAGTCATGAGTATCTGTATGCGAGCAGTCATTTTTTATTTGTAACTTCTGCTCTGAGTTCAGTCTGTTTCAAATGTATTTATTATACTTTACAGAGAGAACACAGTGTAACATGTGGCTTAGATTCATTTGCTGCAGATCCTTCCAAACAAACAACTGTCAGTGTGAGCTACTTGTTGACAGAGTAAGTGTATCAAAATGAAATTCTGAATCAAACGCTCATTTTAGAACTTTAGGCAAGATGCACCATGTTTCATGTTCTCCAGTCCCTCTTCATAAATGTCATCTTTAAGGTAAATAGTGCCATGAGAAAGCCAGACACATCCTGCTTTAGTAAATGAAAGTTTAATTGCTAAGCAGAAATTTTCCTTTTTCTTTGGCAGATGGATATAAGGAATGTCAGCTGAAAATTACAGAATTGTTCAGTGGATTAGGCTATTGGGAACAATGGCTTCCTGTCTTTCAATTTCCTGCCATGTGCAAGCTTTTCTGTATGACCCTACTGCTAACTTTACCCTTGCAGCCTAATTCAACTTGCTTTACTTCTAGTTACAAGTGAAAGATGCAGAACTTTCTTACTTCCCCAAGGTTTGGTGCAGTGTTTATAACTGACAGCTACTTCTGCCTCACACCCTCTGCATTGTTCTGTAGAGATAACTCTTTTAAAATTAACTCGATGATGCTGGGTGTCACATATTCATAGTTTGATGCTTTTTAAGAACTATTAATTTTTCTTCAGTATTACAGACACTTTTGAAACATTCACACTAAGCCTGCTGTCTTCACTGTTGGTTGATGGGCCGAATTCTCCTTTTTACAAAGCCTTAATTGAGTCTGGTGTTGGTACAGATTTTTCTCCTGATGTTGGGTAAGTGTCGCCATTTATATTTCGTTACTATAAGCAGTATTAGGAAAGTAAAAAACTCGTATTATGTTGTGAGAAGTCATCTCTCATACAGTCAATTTATGCTAGAATAATATTTAAATATTAAAACATCCTAAGAGTTTCTATTGCTGATCTATAAAGCATTCTGAAGTGTAATTTTTGGCTTGTCAAAATAATTTGATAGAAACTATGTTAGTTTAAACAAAGTTGTACTGTTTAAAGCTTATGAACAAGAAAAATGTGTAGATAAGAACATGGTATACATTCAGTGCCCTAATTTGCTTGGGGTTTTCATCTTGGCCATTTAGTACTACTTAGGAGAGTTTGCTAGCTCTTCTCTGTACTGTGCTACCTTTGCTTTATTGCTTTAATTCTGTGATTTAGTAGTAGGTTTGGCACAAATATGCTTTTGTGCAATTAGGTGCCATTAACTTGCCATCACCTTGGTACAAAAGGGTATTTCTGCCAGCACTTACTTATTCAAGCTGTAGCTCTTGCAGCCAGTCTTCTAAGCAAGCTTTTTGCTGCAGACTAAGGGGGTGTGGATTGTCTTCACCTAACTACACACTCAGCTGCTCATTGTAGTTTGCCTTTATCATCAGCATAAAGCAGGCAGTGCTTTCAGGGTGTGATTCATCTGATTTTTTACTTCATGATGACAAAAATAATGCCTTTGTCTCCACTGACTGTCTTACGTGTTTGGTTGGGGAACCTTAATATACTCATCTATGATTTTAGTGTCATACTCTGCCTGGCTCGAACTGTCTCTGCGTGAAGTCATGGGCTTCTTGCAAGTCCTGTGTCATGCATGACGGTGCCATGCAGGCATCTTAACTTTACAGAGCATGGCAGTAGAAATCTATCCTTAGACAATGAAGTAGTGATTGAGTTGTATGTTTTGTCAGCTGAGCCTCTTCCATGTTGACTACAGTAATATGTGGTTGAACTGTATAGTAAGTTGGCTTTAATTTGCCTTAGTGACTGTGCTGATGGATCAGTGTAGAATAAGTTTGAGTCCAGAGATCAGTGTTCAAGAATCCAACACCTGAGTCTGCCGTTGAATTCTTTCTGTGGTTTTAAGGCATGGAATAGTGGGTGTTTAGAGTTTAGATAAGATTAGCTGTCCCAGCCAAAACCAGGACAATGCCTTTTTGTTTGCTGGCTTTGGTTCAAACTACTGGGTTTTTTGAATTTGTGCAAGTGTCCATTGTCTCTGTAAGGATGAGCTCTTAGGATTAACCATGCCTGACAGCTTGGACAAAATTATATTTACTTCTGTGGGTTTAAGTACTACTGAAAAATAATTGCAACTAACATGGAACACTTCATTCACCTTTGCCACTTACTTTACAAGCACTGCTTTAAAAGTACCATTCCACTCAGCTGCTTAAGTAGAATCTATGTTTGGCATCACAGGCAGCCAAGATTTTCACCTTAAAACCAGAGACCTTTTTTTAAGTGCTGAAAGTACTTACATATGGCTGACAAGATGAACAGAAAAGACCAGCTTTTCTTCCATAACTGTTTTTCTTTCTCTAAGATCATATGCTGTATGTTTTCTTAACAGTGGCTGCTACTCCTGAAACTGAACAAAAAAAATCCTTTTAAGTTCCATTTCTTGCCTCTTTGGTAATTATTTTTCTTTCTGTCTAGCTTTTAAAATGCTGTGTGTGTGTATGTGAAAATGGTGGGTGTTTTCCCCTTCTTTTGCCTTTGTTAGCAGGCTTAATGCTTAAGTTGTATACTTCTCTCTGGATATGCTTTATTCTAGGTTTAATGGCTCAACAAGAGAAGCTTATTTCAGTGTGGGTCTGCAGGGTATTGCTGAAAGAGACATTGATACTGTGAAGCAGATAATTGCCAGAACAGTTGATGATGTTATTGCGTGAGTAATATTAAAGTTTTGAGAATAGAGTTAGTTCTTTCCTACAGTTTTTTACAATTGGATAGTAATAATGATGTACAGGCATATATATAATAGCATACCTTAAAAATTTAGTTATATTAAAATAAATGCACCACTGTTCAATACTCTCAAAACTTTCATCTGCCACTTCCTCTATTGTAGCATATTCACCAGCATAACCTTCAGTTCAATGATATTAGTGCAGTTTCACTAAATGACACAGTATGATAAGATTATTTCATATCAATTCTTATTCGGTGTGGAAGGCATTATGTTGTAATGCTTTCTTTATCGATGTTATAATTCATTTTCATAACTTCGCTGAAAGTGATTAGTGTTAATGGATATGGTTTCCTTCTCTCTTCACTCCTTCCCAAAGGAAAGGATTTGAGGAAGACAGGATTGAAGCTCTACTTCACAAAATTGAAATCCAGCTGAAGCATCAGTCTACAAGTTTTGGACTTGCCCTGACATCTGTAAGTCTGTACGTGTGCCTGTGTGAGGTGTTTTTTTAGGAATGGATAAGAAATCTTCTGTCTATGTCTTTAAAAAATAGGGGGTCATTTTGTAACTTTTAGCTTAAGGGCCTTTTATTTGTCATCTCAGGTATATCTTTCTTTCTTCTATTCAGCAGCCTTTAAGCTATCACTGAATTCCACACGATATGACTTAAGCAGGCAGTGAACCTGTTTTCTTTGCCTGAATAGTAGCTTTAATTGCAGAAGCACTGATTACTTCTCCAGGAGGCACGCCATACTGGCTCTTGTAACTATGTGTTTTGGCTAGATGTCTGTGTATTTTTAAAAATCAAATAGAGGGCCAGTATTTTTCTATGGCATCTAGGGTTGTATTGTTGTAATTTAATTTCATGATTCACAAGTGAAAATACACTTAATTCAGTTCTTGGCCTCAAATTTTTATACCAAAGCTCTACCAAAATTTGAGACAAAACTGTTACAGAAAACATGTTCCACAGCAGAATGTGATGTCTTTGTAAGTCTGGAAGTCATTGGTAAATTTGGGAATGAGTTAGCTGCAGTATTTGCAGTCAGTTTGGAAATCGGGGCTTCCTGCTGCCACTTGTTCTCCAGCGTCCTCTGTTTTTTTTTTCTGCTCTACAGCAACTTCATTTGCTTAGCAGCTCACTTGCTTTCTGTCTCTCAAGTGCTCATCATCTTCAGCATGAACAGGAGTTCATTCCTTTGCTTCTTTACCTAGCTTTGTATGCCAGAGCCCTGGATTAACGTGAGACTTACAAATGGGAGAGGACAATCAAGAGCTGTTTCAAATCAGATTGCCATACAATGAAACAGACAAGTTGTGGATATTTAATTGCCTGTCATGTTTCATAGTAGGATCTGATAAAATGAGCCTCACTTTAATAGCCAGCGCTTCCTAGCATGTTTTCAGATTGTGCGAGTTACTGTGACTGATGAAATATTTACGCATATATTTTATCTTTCAACATTTTTAAGTCCTGAAGTTGTTTAAATTATTAGGACTTAATTCTACAATAGAAAGCTCTTAAACCATTGTTGCTTTTAGAGACCAGTCGTGCAGCATTTGGTGTTGATATTCCCATAGAGGAGGGTTGTACTTTAGTTTGCTTCCTTGAGGTCATGTTTTAGAAGCTGACCTTGAAAAAGGCCTGAAAGGGACCTAGTTATAACTAATCATGGAATCGTAGCATGGTTTGGGTTTGAAGGAACCTTGAAAGATCATCTGGTTCCAACCTCCCTACCATGGGCATGGCCATCTTCCACTAGATGCCGTCCAACCTGGCCTTGAAAGTTTCCAGTGATGGGGCATTCACAACTTCTCAGGGCAACCTTTTCCAGTGTCTCACCGCCCTCATTATGAAGACTTAGGAAAATCAGAGGGGATAGCGCAGAGACATCGCGATTCCCGACATCTCCCGATCCCCGAAGCCCCAGCAGCCCTTGCGAGAGAGCGGCTGACGTGGCAGGGGGCGTTCCCACGGTAACGGCGACCGCACCCCTGCCCCTTGCCTTGAAAGAGCCTCTGAGAGGGCAGCGACCGGTCACTGCCCACCGGGCGCAGGGAGGAACAAGCAGGTCGTGTTGTGGACTCTGTTGCTGGTGTCCCAGACTGCTGACCAATATGGTCGCCTCCAGAAGGAGAGCTTGCAGTAAGGAGACTGTAACAACTCAGACAGAGACCCTGCCCCAAACTGTGGCTGTTCAGGTTTCTGGCTGCAGGGAGTGCCAGAGCCTGCTGCTGCTGAGGGAGGGAGGCCAGCATTCCACCTGTGTGAGGTGTGAGCAGGTAGAAGATCTGCTTAGCTTGGTGGCAGAACTTAAAGAGGAGGTCGAGACGCTGAGGACCATCAGGGAGTGTGACAGGGAGATCGACTGGTGGAGTAACTCCCTGGCGTGCCAGCCAGAACGGTTCCAGGGAGATACCCCCCAAAAGGGGATGGACCCCCTGCCCTCTCAGACAGAGGGGGATAGCCTGAGACAGCCCCTGCCCTGTAGCTGTCGTGCAGAGGTAAGGGACCAAAAAGACGATGAGGGCTGGAAGCGAGTTCCAGTTCGGAACCGTGGGCAACCCTCCTCCCTTCCTGCCCTGCTTCCCCAGGTGCCTCTCCGTAATAGGTTTGAGGCCCTGGATCTTGATGGAGAGGTAAGTGAGGATGTGATGCAAGGCCAGACTACAAGGTCACATAGGAAAAGGCGGTCGACTTCACACCTCAAGACTGCCTCTGATAAGAAAGAAAGAAAGGTCATTGTCATAGGCGATTCCCTTCTGAGAGGAACAGAGGGCCCGATATGCAGAGTTGACCCTCATCATAGGGAAGTGTGTAGTCTGCCTGGAGCCCGGATCAGGGATATCACCAGGGCGCTCCCCAACCTGGTGCACCCGACAGACTCCTACCCGCTGCTGGTCTTCCAGACAGGTGGGGGGGAAGCTGCTTCCCGCAGTCTGAGGCGGATGAAGAAAGACTACAGGGCCTTGGGGCGGATGGTGAAAGAGTCTGGGGCTCAAGTGATCTTCTCCTCACTTCTTCCATCTTCCGGTGATGATGTGGGACTGAATGGGAAAATTCAGTCCATAAACAATTGGCTATGAGACTGGTGCTGCAGGCAGGGCTTTGGATTCTTTGATAACGGCTGGTTTTATAAGGCTCCAGTCCGGATGATGGCACGTGGGAAAGGTTTAACTCACAGAGGCAAAAGGATGCTGGGGCATGAATTAGCAGGGCTCATTTGGAGAGCTTTAAACTAGATTCGAAGGGGGATGGGGTTGTAACTGGGCTTGCCCCAGTGGGGCAGCACTCTAGGATTGATGAAGACTGGGATGCCTCCTATAATCCTATGGTGAAATCGGTGAGCTCAGCTCCCTCCTTGAAATGCCTATACACCAATGCGCACAGCATGGGAAATAAGCAGGAGGAGTTGGAGACCTGTGTTAAGTCAGGAGATTATGATCTGGTGGCAATTACAGAGATGTGGTGGGACAGCTCACATGACTGGAATATAGTCATGGAGGGCTATGTCCTTTTCAGGAAAGACAGGCCAGCCAGGCGGGGTGGTGGGGTTGCTCTTTATGTGCGAGAGCAGCTGCAATGTACTGAGTTCTGTCCAGGGACAGATGACGAGCGAGTTGAGAGTCTGTGGGTGAGAATTAAGGGGCAGGCTGGCAGGGGCGATACTGTTGTGGGTGTCTGTTACAGGCCACCGGATCAGGGTGAGGAAGTTGACGAGGCCTTCTACAGGCAGCTGAGAGTGGCCTCACAGTCACAGGCCGTGGTCATTGTGAGGGATTTTAACTTCCCTGATGTTTGCTGGAAGGACTACTCAGCAACCCAGCCACAGTCCAGGAGGTTCCTCCAGTGTATGGATGATAACTTCCTCATGCAAATGGTGGATGAGCCAACCAGGAGAGGAGCGCTGCTGGATCTCATCCTCACTAACAAGGAGGGTCTGGTCGAAGCAGTAAAGGTTGAGGGCTGCCTTGGTTGCAGCGACCACGAGATGGTGGAATTCAGGATCTTGTGTGGTAGGGCCAGTACAATAGCAAGTAGAATTGCAACCCTGGACTTTAGCAGGGCAAACTTTGGCCTTTTCAAGCAATTGCTAGGGGAAATCCCATGAGCAAGGCTGCTTGAAGGTAAAGGGGCCCCTAGATAGTTGGTTGGCATTCAAGAACTGCTTATTCCGAGCTCAAGAGCAGAGCATCCCGACATGTAGGAAGTCAAGGAAGAGGACCAGGAGACCTGCGTGGCTAAATAAGGAACTGCTGGGTATGCTCAAGTGGAAGAGGAGAGTGTACAGGTCATGGAAGGAGGGGCTGGCCACTTGGGAGGAATATAAGGCTGCTGCTAGAGGATGTAGGAAGGCAGCTAGGATGGCTAAGGCCTCCTTAGAATTAAATCTGGCCAGAGGGGTCAAGGACACCAGAAAGAGCTTTTTCAAATACATAGCTGACAAAACTAACACCAGAGGCAAGGTAGGCCCACTGGTGAATGGGATGGGTGCCCTGGTGGCAGAAGATACAGAGATGGCAGAGTTATTGAATGCCTTCTTTGTCTCTGTCTACTCTGCCGGAGGCAGTCCTGAAGAGCCCTGTACTCCTGAGACCTCAGATGAAGTCAGGTCACTGGAGCAGTTTGCCTTAGTCCATGAGGAATGGGTTAGGGACCAGTTGAGCAATCTGGACATCCATAAATCCATGGGTCCAGATGGGATGCACCCGCGGGTGCTGAGGGAACTGGCGGAAGTCATTGCTAGACCACTCTCCATCATCTTTACCAAGTCTTGGGAAACGGGAGAGGTGCGTGAGGACTGGAGGAAAGCAAATGTCACTCCAGTCTTCAAAAAGGGCAAGAAGGAGGACCCGGGTAACTATAGACTGGTCAGCCTCACCTCCATCCCTGGGAAAGTGATGGAGCACCTTATCCTTGGTGTCATCTTAAGGCATGTCAAGGATAAGAGGGTTATGAGGGGCAGTCAACATGGCTTTACCAAGGGGAAGTCATGCTTGACCAACCTCATAGCCTTTTATGAGGAAATAACACGGTGGATGGATGATGGCAGAGCAGTGGATGTGGTCTACCTTGACTTCAGCAAAGCATTTGACACAGTCTCCCACAGCATCCTCATAGCTAAACTGAGGAAGTGTGCTCTGAATGATCAGGTAGTGAGATGGACTGTGAACTGGCTGAAGGAGAGAAGCCAGAGAGTTGTAGTCTATGGGGCGGAGTCCAGTTGGAGGCCTGTATCTAGTGGAGTGCCTCAAGGGTCAGTATTGGGACCAGTATTGTTTAATATATTCATCAATGATTTAGATGAGGGAATTGAGTGTACTATCAGCAAGTTTGCTGATGACACTAAGCTGGGAGGAGTGGCTGACACGCCAGAAGGCTGTGCTGCCATCCAGCGAGACCTGGACAGGCTGGAGAGTTGGGCAGGGAGAAACTTGATGAAATATAAGAAGGGAAAGTGTAGAGTCCTGCATCTGGGCAGGAACAACCCCAGGTTCCAGTATAGGTTGGGGAACGACCTGTTAGAGAGTAGTGTAGGGGAGAGGGACCTGGGGGTCCTAGTGGACGGCAGGATGACCATGAGCCAACACTGTGCCCTTGTGGCCAAGAAGGCCAATGGCATCCTGGGGTGTATTAGAAGGGGGGTGGTCAGTAGGTCGAGAGAGGTCCTCCTTCCCTTCTACTCTGCCCTGGTGAGACCGCATCTGGAATATTGTGTCCAGTTCTGGGCCCCTCAGTTCAAGAAGGACAGGGACCTGCTGGAGAGAGTCCAGCGCAGGGCAGCTAAGATGATTAAGGGAGTGGAGCATCTCCCTTATGAGGAAAGGCTGAGGGAGCTGGCTCTCTATAGTTTGGAGGAGACTGAGGGATGACCTTATTAGTGTATATAAATATATAAAGGGGGAGTGTCACGAGGATGGAGCCAGGCTCTTCTCAGTGGCAAACAATGATAGGACAAGGGGTAATGGGTACAAACTGGAACACAAGAGGTTCCACTTCAACTTGAGAAGAAACTTTTCTCAGTGAGGGTGACGGAACACTGGAACAGGCTGCCCAGGGGGGTTGTGGAGTCTCCTTCTCTGGAGACATTCAAAACCCGCCTGGACACACGCCTGTGTGACCTTATCTAGGTGTTCCTGCTCTGGCAGGGGGATTGGACTAGATGATCTTTTGAGGTCACTTCCAATCTCTAACATACTGTGATACTGTGATACTTTCTTCTTTACGTCTAATCCAAATCTACCTTCTTTCAGTTTAAAACTGTTGCAGCTTGTCTTGTGAGTACAGGCCATGGTTAAAAGTTTCTGTCTTTCTTAAAAGCCCCCTTCATATATTGAAAGGCTGCAATAAGGTCTCCCCTGATCCTTTTTCTTCTTCAGGCTCAACAACTCCAATTGTCTCAGCCTGTCTTCACAGGAGAGGTTCTTGAGCTCTCTGATCAGTTTTATGGCCCTCCTCTGGATCTGCTCTAACAGGTCAATGTCTGTCTTGCGCTGTGGGCCCCAGAGCTGATGATACTAAATTAGGAGGAATTGTTGATTCCTTCAAGTGTAAAGAGGCCTTACAGAGAGATCTTGATAGATCAGAATGCTGGGCGATCACAATCTGTATGAAATTCAATAAGGACAAATGTGGATTCTGCACGTGGGATGGTATAATCCTGGGTGTACATATAGACTGGGGGGGTTAGGGTGGAGTGCAGCCTTTCAGAAAGGGCCTGGAAATATTCAAAATCAGGTTGGAAGGGGCTCTGAACAACCTGATCTAGTTGAAGGTGTCCCTGCTCATTGTAGGGGGATTGGACTAGGTGACCTTTAAAGTTCCATACCAACCCAGACTACTCTATTATTCTATGATTAAAGGGATCTGGAGTTTTTGTTGATGGTAAGTTCAGTATGAGTCACATAAAGGCAAAAAGGACCAGCCAGATGCTGGGGTGCATTAATGACAGTATAGTTAGCTGGTAGAAATAAGTGATTGTCCCACACTCAGCATTGGTGTGTTGTCACCCTGAGTACTGTGTGCAGTATTGGCCTCCACAACATAAGCATGTAACAATATCAGAACACATCCAAAGGAGGGCAGCAAAGATGCTAAAATGACTAGAGGGCATGACTTACATGGAGCTGCTGAGGATACTAGGTTTGTTCAGCTTAGAAAAGAGGAAACTGAGGGGTGACCTCATTACTGTCTATAACTCCCTCATGATGGAAAGAGGAGCAGGAGGTATTGGAGTATTCTCTCTGGTGTCCAGTAATAATAGGACAGGAGGAAATGTCTTCAAGCTGTGTCAGGGAAGTACGGAGTGGGTATTAGGAAAGAGTTCTTCATGGAGAGGGTGGTCAAGGACTGGAATGAGCTCCTCAGGTGTACTGGTTTGGGCTGGGATAGAATTAAATCTCTTCGTAGTAGCTTGTATGAGGCTATGTTTTGGATTTGTGTTAAAAAACACTGCTGATTACACAGGGATGTTTTTAGTTGCTGCTGAGCAGCAATTACACAGAGCCAAGGCCTTTTCTGCCTCTCACCCCACCAGTGGGGAGGTCAGCACAAGGAGTTGGGAGGGGACACAGCAAGGACAGCTGACCCCAACTGACTCAAGGGATATTACATTCTATTTGACATCATGCTCAGCAGTAAAGGCAGGGGGAAGGAGAAGGAAAGGGGGGGATGTTCGTGGTGATGGCGTTTGTCTTCTCAAGTAAATGTTACACTTCACAGAATCACAGAACATCAGGAATTGGAAGGGACCTCAAAAGATCATCTAGTCCAATCCCCCTGCCGTAGCAGGAACACCTAGATGAGGTTACACAGGAAGGCATCCAAGCGAGTTTTGAATGTCTCCAGAGAAGGAGGCTCCACAACCTCCCTGGGCAGCCTGTTCCAGTGTTCCGTCACCCTCACTGAGAAGAAGTTTCTTCTCAAATTTAAGTGGAACCTTTTGTGGAACCACTTGATGGAGCCCTGTTCTACTGGAGATACCTGAACACCTGCCTGAACAGAGGAAGTGGTGAATGCATTCCTTTCTTTGCTTTGCTTGCGTTTGTAACTTTGCTTTACCTATTAAACTGTCTTTATCTCAACCCATGAGTTTTCTCACTTTTACCCTTTTACTTCCTCCCTGTGTCTTGTGGTGAGCGGAGGGAGTGAGCAGCTGTGTGGGGCTGAGCTGTTGGCTGGGTTTAAACCATGACACCAAGAAAGTGGTCATAGCCCTAAGCCTGTCAGCGTTCAAGAAACATTTGGGCAGATGCTCTTAGATACATGGTTAAGCTTTTAGGTTACTTACTGAAAACCAGAACTGGGTTGTTGTAATGACCCCATGGAAGCCTCAAATGAGGCGGCTTTTACTTCGAAAGCATTAACTTGAGTGTGTTCTAAAACTTTTCTTTAAGACACATTAGGGAATTTCCACAGAATAGGTGATAATAGATATTACTTTAAAAGTCTGGAAGGCTTGTGGTACCAGCTTGTAACTAAAGCAGTAAGAAAAGGTGGTTTTGACAGTGCAAATGCATTTGTTTTCTATATGCTTTTAAGGGCTTTTCTGTTTCATATGTCTTAGAATTTTTTATTTTGCTTTCGTTCATTTTTATGGCATTCACATGAGGTAGAAATGGAGAAGGTTTTGATAACTTGCCCTGTGATATGTTTGAATAACTTTCAATAGCAACTTGAGCAAACGTAATAGTCTCAAACTAAAGAATGAAACTAGAATAAAAATCCTTCCAAAAGAAATATCCTGGGGATATTTCTGGTTATTTAGTATCTTCTTTCTCCAAAGTCCCAGCTATATTAGACTTTTGAGTTACCTTATTATAAATCATTTCATCTGATACAGTTAATGGATAGACTGTAAAATCTATGTACTGCTTTGTCTCCACCACCTGTTTCTTTTTTCCTTTTTTCTTGGGCTGAAAAATGAATTCATTTTAAATGGGAAGGAGGAAAGAATATTGTGATCAATTTCCAGAATGCAGATATACACATGTAAGCATAACAAAAAAGGAAAAGAAAAGAAAAAGAAGGTGGTTTGGTATGGTAAAATTAGAGGATAGAATAGGGGACAGATGATGATGGAGTATAGTCCTTTAATCTGAACAAAGATTTCAGCTGCTTTTTCTTTTTTTCCTCTCCAGATACTACTCATTATATGTCTGCTAGTCAAATATAAATGATAAGGTGGTTTTGGAACACAGATTTTGTCAGTTATAGAAATGCAGATGGATTGTCCTGCTTACCTAATTAATCTTTCCTATTCAGTATATAGCCTCCTGCTGGAATCAAGATGGGGATCCAGTGGAGCTTCTGAGGATTGCAGATAAAGTGTCTCGGTTCAGGCAGTGCCTTAAAGAAAATCCCGCATTTCTTCAGGAGAAAGTTAGAACATATTTTAAGGTAGGCAAACTTATAGACAAGTGTCTTTGGTATTAATTTTTAAATCACAATTTTACCTTTAAAAATTAAACTCAATGGTAATTTCTTACAACCATATTGCAAATTTTGAGACGTAGATGAACAGCAGCACTTTTAATGAGGCATGTTAACTTTAAATGGTTGAAGTGGAAAAAATTGTCTGGTTGGACATTTGGAAACATACATGTTAGAACATTGATAAAACACCAGTGTTTTACTGAACTGTGAAGCCTGATGCTACATAACTGTTTCCTAATTAGAAGCTCAGATGTGAACAGAGAGTTACAGACCTAGTTACGTGTTTCTTAGTATTGGCATAACAAGATGTATCTCTTTTTCCTTGAATAAGTAAGATCGTTCTAGTGCTTGTCATGTTCACTGAACTGTTGTCTGAACTGTGTTGTCAGTGCCACTTGCTTTCTGCTCGTTTTCTTGTTTTCCCCTCCATACGTTCTTGAAGAAATAGAAATGGTGAAAGCGTTATAACATTAAATAGTCCTGAAGACCTGAACTAACTAATGTCAGAAAGAAAAAATCCAATGATAACAATACAAAAGTGGTGTTTATTTTGGTGGTGGTTTTGGTTTGGGTGTTGGGGTTTTTTTGGTTGTTTTCGTTTGGTTTTTTTTTTCCCTGAGGGATGGGGTGTTTTGGGGTATTTTTTTGTTGATTTATTTTTTGTTTGCCTTTCCTTTTGTGGTTTTGGGATTTTTTTCCTTTTCTTTCATCTGTTTTTTGTTGGTGGTTTTTTTTTCATCTTTGGCATTTTTTATTTTTCTTTTTTCCCCAGTCACATTGCAGCTGTTCTGAAGGGCAGATCTATTATAAGTGACTGCCAACCTGATTTGATAGTGCGTGGGTGCTGGTTCTCCTATACTCAGACAAGAGGCAGTGGCATCAATTTAAATCTGTTTTCATAAAGGCATTATTAGTGTCTGAAAGTAGTAGAGAGCTGTTAAGGTTTTGGATTTTGTAGGGAAGAAACACAGGCGCAGTATTTTTGAGAATGTCCTTTACTGTGCAGTTCTGACAAGGGAGCTAAGGCAAAAACATGACTGGGTAGGAAGCAGTGAGAATAGTTGGATGTTCTTACATCAGAAGATTACACTCTGCGTACATTGTACCTGGAGGTAAATAAAGCAGGAAGGCTAAGAGTGAGGGAGAAAATGCTGTTCATCCTGTCCATTTTGTTATGCCTGGGTAATTTTGCATTTCCCTCTTCAACTCCATAGTCAATCAGATTTCCATAGTCTTTGCACATAAGCATAGGAGAGATACTCGTAAAACGGAGTCTGGATACATTGTCCCAAAGTAATATCAGTGTCTGTCAGTGACAGATGTTGCTGTTTGACTCCTACTTCAAAATGGGCAGTTTCTGAGGTTACTGTCATTTGACTGGCCTCCCAGTATTATATAAAATGGAAGCTACTTGAGTAATTTTGTTATTAAAATTCTCACAGTCCGGTATAAACAAAGAGACATACAACAGCAGTTGTGACACTTTCGTAATGCAGGCAGTTCTCTGGCAGTAAGACTGATGTAAAGCATTTCTGAGCAGGATGAGGCATGCACATTTTGCATCATACGGAATCTCTGTGCAGTCAAGCTTGGGCAGGTTTAAAGAGGTGTTTAATGCAACCCTCCTGCATTTAACCAGATTCCCCATCTTAGAACATTCTCCAGATAAAACTTGGGGCATGCTGCTGTGTTGTGTTATGTACGGTTGTTTAACTTTGATTTAATTAAACTAATGAGTACTGTGTGCTGTTGAGGGATTCTGACTCTATACTAAAACTTTACAGAAGGTTGTTCATGCTTGTTCTTGTGGTGAGCTGCCTCTCTTCCCCACCCTTGCAGCAGGCTGTTCTGTATGAAATGAAGAGTTCAGGTTGCCTGTTTGTGATACTTTTGATAATATGCAAGCCAAATGATGCACAAGACTGCTTTTTATCTGCTGCTGATGAAGCAACAGTCTGAGGCAAAACAGGAGGCAGTTGCCCTCAAAATTAATAATGCTTTGTTTTGTGATACGTTTCTGCAGGATAATCCACATAGATTGACTCTGACAATGAGTCCAGAGGAAAAGTACCATGATAAACAAGCAAAAATGGAAGCAGAAAAGCTGGAAAAAAAGGTCAATGCTCTTTCTGAAGAAGAAAAAACACAAATCTTTGAAAAAGGTTAATGTGCTTTTTCTTATTTTCATTTGGGTAACTGCTTAAAAACACAGCCAGTTCTTTTAGCTGTTCTGTGGAATATCTCCAGTTCTCAGGCACAGTCCAGCATTTGCTTTGAAAGGGGTGGTATTTTTTCTTGGAAGTTTGTGTATATGTGTTATGGGGCTATACAGTCAGTATGTACACTACAGTGTAGGATTGATATGTTTCATTTGTTTCAATATGCAAAACCAGAATGATCGATGTCTCCACTAGGGTAGAAGAAAGGAAGTTCTTTCAAAATACTGATCTGCTTATTCTTTCCTATATTAACTTGCACTAAATACTAGATTATTTCCACCATTTACCTTGAAACTGTTATTTATTTTCGAGCATACAAGGTCTGCCCTATGTTCCTATAAAATTCCTATTTTGTAGTTTTGTTTCTTATTTTCTCTACTTAAAAAGCCATTGGTGGGTTGTGTTTAACTTATTCTGGGCAATAACTTAAACTTGGACACCTTGGGTAGTCATCTAGTTTTGTGAGAACAGTGATCGGATCACGGAAATCCTCCAAAATAGTGGTGTTAATCTTCTGAAGTCTTCTGAATCTTTGCTAACAGGCAAGGGATAGGGGAGCAGAAAATTAAATGACTCTTACTTACGAAGATAAATTAAAGAGTAGTTAGAGGTAACCAGCTAGAAACTGAAAGGCTGAAATGTAAAATTAAACACAATTTAGCTGCATCAGTGTACTGACAGAGCACTTGAGTAAGAGCTGGAAGGAATGGATTAGGAAGGAGCTTCTTACCTGCAAGTACGGGGGTTGCCTGGATTGGTGTTCGCAGAGCAGTGTGACAGAACAGGCTAGCAGATGTCACTTCTTCAAAGTCTAAATTGCATGTTACTGCAAACAGGATATGAAGGGCACATTGGAAAGAGAATTTACAAAGATAGAGTGAGTGTTCTGTTTGTTGTTGTGATGTGATAATCTGCAGAATTTGTTTCAGTAAAATATTTGGAAGAATTGATAGAAAATTCTGAACTCCGAACTCTTGTGGTTTTTCTGATCTGCATTACTGCAGTAGGCTTTGACAGCACTTTCACTAAAAGCTGAAAATGACAGACTGGTATTCTGTCTCCTTACTAGGTTTGGAATTAATCGCTCTTCAGAGCAAACCTCAAGATACCTCTTGTCTCCCAGCTCTGAAAGTGTCCGACATTGAACCCAAAATCCCATTCACCGTGCTGGAGACCACACTTGTAGGTTGGTGTAACCACTGTTTCGTCCTCAAAAGAGCAGCACTGTTGGGTTGTTGACCAGCTTTTCCTCCTTTTGCACTTTGCAAAGCGTGTGTACTCAGTTTGTTGTGCGTAGTTATGGTCCGTTTTCTCTAGTCTGGCAGTAGGCACCTGATGCCAGCAACCTCCCTGCTTCCTGCCGTGACCCACGGGCAGAGGAGCCTCTAGGTGGCATGCTCCACCGCTCTTGAGCAATCTCCCATCTTACCATAGACTTACTCAGCGTGCAGCACTGCTGGCAGCTTGTGCGTGGAGACTTCATTACTGCTCTCCCTGCCTACCCATTTCTTACAGAATACAATGTCCAGGAGCTATAGGAAAAAAATAAATTGTCATTCTTCATAACTGCAGTGCCAGTTTCTCCCTGCTTTGCTGGTGGCTACCCTATGGCTTGATAGGAAACAAGAAAATGTGGATCTCAATTTTTTTTATAATTCTGTCAGTATCTTGCAAGTAATACTGTTCTATAGCATATTTCTAGCATTTTCCTGCAAAAATTGCCAACAAGTGTCAAGTACTGTATAATTTTGATGCCAAAATGACCTGCTTTTGTGAAAATGCTGGAGTGTATATTCTAGTGCCATAACTTAGAGAGAACATACAGTGTAGGAACCTGCTTTCCTCAACTTTTGACATGATGAAGGCAAAAAATAAGGGAGAAAAATTCACTTTATTTGAGTGTTACCTCTAAAATGTTGCCTCTGACAACAGACTCCTCTCTTCAAATTGTCCAGATATGTATTACCTTACCCTGAACAGAAACAACAACAGACCCCTTTAGTGCAGCTTTCAGTGCAATGGGAAATGCCAACAGAAAATAACTCTTAATGGGAAGATCTTGTAAGAAATTGTTTTGCTTTTATGTGTTTATAATAGGAAGCTGGTGGTTGATCTTTGCTTTTGTTTTTTTTCTTATCTCCAGCTGATGAAACTCCTGTCCAATACTGTGCTCAGCCAACCAATGGGGTGGTTTATTTCAGAGCTGTTTCCAGCTTGAACACACTTCCTGAGGAGCTCAAACCATATGTGCCGCTCTTCTGCAACGTCATTACAAAGTGAGAGGTTTACTTTCTCGGAAGCTGAAGCAACAGGCTGTATTATAGCTAACTGAAATAATACTGGTTTTAATAATTTCAGCATCTGCCCTTGGTATACAAGGGAAGTGCTGGTAAGCTGGTGTCCTGCAGAAACAGTAGTGTTCTCTCTTCCCTGCAGAGTTGCCAGCTCCTTTCCCTTTCTTCATCAGTTTCTGCATTGCCTTGTTCCTCCGTATCAATATAAGCATTCCCTGAACAGATTGGAAAATCCATAGAAGTGAAAAATAGCCTAGCAGAAATAAAGGTTTTTCACTTGGATACATTTTTAGTCTAATTTCACCATGTACTCACAGAAACACTAACCTTATCAGGGTCGCAAGAGTGGCATAGAGCAGACTAGGTGACCTAAGCTGTAGGAATCTGTTCTTTTTATTGGTGATAACAGTTTATATGATGTTTTTAATTTTCCGTATAGATGTTCACAGCAAGCCTGTACATAAAGCACACTTTTTAATACACCATTTTGATGATTTAATTGAAGAGCTTGGCATGAAGCTTTTATAACTTGTAAACTATTATGATTGCTCGATAATGCCTCAGTTGTTTAGTTGTTGAATTAGCATTGGCCTAAACAGTCTACTTCACAAATGCCATATGGATTCAGGTTTTGTCATACACTGGAAATGGAAGTAAATTTCTCTTGTTTTTCACAGGATGGGATGTGGAGCCCTTGACTACAGGGAACAAGCCCAGAAAATAGAACTAAAAACAGGTGGGATGTCTGTCAGCCCACATATCATTCCAGATGATTCACACCTGGATGTGTATGAACAGGTAAATTAATCATAAACGTCAAGATGTTGCACTTGCAATAACAGCTCTGTAGTTAACTGTCAGGCAGGGCTTCCAGGTGGAGGGTCAGCTAATATGCATTGGAAACCCTGTATAAAAGGAATTAGAAAAGTGCATAAAAGGACTGGTGCCTTTTTGTGTAAGGTTTAGATTGGACCATTAGAGTGATTTCATGTTTTGGTGTAGGGGGAGTGCTTGATGTGGTTATCCATTTTAAGGCAGTGCTTCACTAGCATCTGTCACCATGTTTCTGAGTGCTGCAAAAAAATGTGGAAGCAGAAGGTAGAGAACAGAACAGTATGGTGTTATACACAGAGATGGCTGTTAACGTGCATGTGTCACTGCTGATGTGATTCAGAAACATGGAATGTTTGCAAGGTCATTTGATCTTAGAATTGGACATAACAGTCCTAGCAGTATTTCTTAAGGATTTTCTCAGACTTGCTGGGAGTCTGCTGCTGTGGCGTGCTGCTGATGGATCCCAGAGCTGGGTGAGGGGGACTATTTTGCAGAAAGGTGCATCCCCAAAACAGTTTCATTTGTGTTTTATGTGAAAAATAAGAAATTCTATTTCTAAACTGCTCCTTTCTGTTGAGGAGGAGGAAGTGACAAGCTTGCTTTGTGTGAAGAACAATCACATTTCATGTCTGCTCTGATTTTAGTAGCACAGCCTGCCTTAAAATGGTTTTGTGATGTGTAGCATTAGGTTGGCATCATTGTATCACTTTCATTTAAAAGTTACTGTGCATTTCACAGGCCATTGCTTTGGTTGTATTGTGTGAAGGGTTTTTTTGTGTTTTGTTTTTATTTTTTCCTTCAGGGTGTGCTCTTTTCATCTCTGTGCTTGGATAGAAATCTACCAGACATGATGCATTTATGGAGTGAAATATTTAACAAGTACAGTACATGGGGCTTCATTTGTTTGTGTTTTTGCATGTGTTTTGGGGTTCTCTTTTTCCCGTCTTCCCCCAACCATTCTCCTCTTAGAGATCCTACTTTGAGATTTCTTTTTATAATTATGTCTTTAGTGGCTGTCAGTTTCTAAACCTAAGTATTCCATCATTTGCATGACTGTATAGTAGATTAAATGGACAACCAATAATTTAAAAGCTCTTTGTTGAACTTGGGGTGATGGGTGATTCAGCATTATAAATTCCATTGGTGTGCTTTTGCATGAGATCCAGAGAACACTTCTACTCTTTTTCAGCCCCCGATTTGAGGAGGAAGAACATTTCAGAGTGCTGGTTAAGAAGACTGCCCAGGAGCTGTCAAATGGGATTCCAGACTCTGGGCATTTATATGCCTCTATTAGAGCCAGCAAAAACCTTACGCCTTCTGGAGAACTGCAAGAAATGTTCAGTGGGATGGATCAGGTGAAGAGATTGAGGTGTCCTTCAGAAAGGCCCAAATCCTCAACTTTGGAACTACAGTGCTTGGTTTTGCCATTTCTTCTATTTGGCTTAATCTGAAGTCTTCCTGTCTTCTCTTCTTGCACAGGTGAAGCTAATGAAGAGAATAGCAGAAATGTCTGATATTAAACCAGTACTACGCAAGCTACCACGCATTAAGAAGTATTTACTAAATAGTGACAACATTAGGTGAGTTCCAGCTAAAAAAGAAAAGGGGCATTTTGGTTAAAGAGAGACCATGGCTTGTGAATGTGCATTTTGTGCTTCATGGAATACTGGGATTTTGTGAAACAGGTCTTCTGTGGGGCAAAATACAAAAATGTTACTAGTTTAAATTCTCCTTATTTACAAGGTAGTAGCTCTGGCTTATTTTGTTCAATTTTTAACAGATGTGAGAAACTTAAGGCAAATTTTATGTGTACCTGTTGTACCAAAAGTGTGCAAATGGCCTTTTCTGGGATTTTGTAGAAATACTCAAAATTGTCCGTCCCCCCCCCTTTTTTTTTCTTTTTACATGCCCATTGGACAAATACGGACAGATCATATTGTAACATGAGCATACAATTTGATGTGGGGATTTTTTCATTTTGTTTTGGGTTTTTTTTTCCCTCCCAAAAGGAAAACAGTGACATTCTGGAATCTGCTTGTTGGAAAAAGTAAGAGGGCACTTTAAGATGTTTAGTGTCCAATGGATAAGTTCCAAAAATAGGTCCTTTTGAAGTGATATAAGTTGGAAAGCTTTGTTTTGCAAAGCATGAAATGGTGAATGGAATAATGGAAATACCTGTACTGTCCAAAATCGTGGTAGGGCTGCCTGTAAAGTGAGAATACAGAGAGCATTAGTTTCTTTGTGAGACATCTGTATTTTGCAAAAGTAAGGTAGTCCAGCCCTGTGCACGGAAGTGGTTTGACAGCTGCTGATAAACTTTAGTTTCAAAGGTGTTTTTGGGCAAGCAACAGAAAAGCAATCGGACTGTGACTTTTTTTTTTGGCACATCAAATACTGGATTATGAATATATTGCTTTTTTTCTGTGGCAGTGGTTATCAGTGAGCACGGATCTAACTTTCTGATGATTTCATAGAAAATGTTTAAGAAAAAGGGGTGTAAATTATAAAGGAGAGCCTCAAACCACGAAAACATATTTGAAAACTTTGTGTGTATTTTTAACAGATGTTCAGTGAATGCAGCACCTCAGCAAATATCAGAAGCAGCTAAAGAAGTAGAGAAATTTATAAAGGGTATAGCTAGAAGTAAAAAAGAAAGGAAACCTGTTCGTCCCCATGTGATTGAGGTAAGACATTACTTCATGTGTGACTAGGGCGTCAAATACAGTTGACTTGGTGTTGTGTAAAGACAGCTATGCAATCAGGCAAAGATGTTTTAACTCAGACAGTATGTCCATACAGAGATGTCTGAAGAAATTTGCAAGAGCCAGCTCTGTGCTAAGCTGCTGTGTGTTTTGCCGCGGCTGCTGTCTTCACCTCCATGAAGTAGACAATAGTAATCCTGTAGATCAGCTGTCAAGCCTTACCCTGAGGTCACTGCTTTTGCGTGGGATGTGGGAAAAGAAATTCTTCCTTTCTCTGTTGCATAAAACTGCAGTTTCTTTTTTAGCTGAACTTCACTTGAAATGTTGGCCTAAAGGAAATGGGGCATGACGTGCAGTTCCTCAGTTACGTAGAATTTGTTTTGTTGTTTGAGTGCTCAGGACATTTGGCACAAAATGCTAAATTCAACAATGTTGACAAAGGATCTGCTCTGTCAATAGGCAGATCTGTCTTAATTTCTGATGAGGCTGTGTAAGCTCCCAGTTCCCTTCCCATGAGGAAAATGATAGCATGAAACTCATTGAATCTTCATGGTGTCTTTTGGTGCCAAATTGCGCTCGAAAGGTTATTTGGCACTTGCTTAGAAGTTAAAATATGAAGAAGTAATTGAGTAGCTTGCTGATTTTAGTGAAGACACAGTCTGATGATAGTTTCAAAGAGGTTTAAGTGGTAGGGGTTGCATTTGTATTATTCTTGGTCTAAATTGTTAAATCCTCTTTTAATATGAGGGCTGGGTCTCTTGCAGAAATCGTCAGAAGCTACACCTGTGGGAAGGGAAATGCTTACTGGTTTACAGATCACAAGGAAGCTAGTTAATGTAAGTGCATTGCTGGTTAGGGATACTGGCATTACAGGGCTGTTATTGATACTAAGCTGTTATGTCTTAAGCTGTTACAGATTCGTTTACGGTTTAGAACCACACCACTGAAACATAAGGTGACCTTCAGTTCCACCCTCTGAATTGTTTCCTTAAACTAGCCATTGAACTTCTTAATCCCTGTGTCATTTTTGTTGTCTTCTCTTTGGTTCTGATGTGAGGATCTTTTAGCTAACTCCACATCCATGCCTGCAGGCAAATATTCGCTTGTGCTGTCTCTTGTAGGTGATGCTTAATTTATTTTTTGCCTAGTTTCTTTCAGAACCAGGCTGGTGTGGTTTCACTCCCAGTTAGTCTTTTCCTTCCTCTCCGCCCATAATGATTCTGAATGTCAGTGACGCCTAACAGAAGAGCATCAGTGACAATAAAGTAAAAAGGAAAATCTGTATTTGGCTACAGGAGATAAAACCACCTTTGAATACCCTGAGTCCTCCTTTGAGAAGAAGGCAGAGAGTGCTCAGCCCATGGTTTTGCTTGCTGACCAGTAACAGAGATGCTGCTCTGCTTGGCCTAACCAGCCAGAGTTGTGTTAGGGGCTGCGGAAGGGGTCTCAAGTTAGGAAAACCTTGGGGGTATTGAAATGGGGTGGTAATAGCTACTGGTGTGTATATATATATATATATATGTATATATAGTGTGTATATATATATATATATACACATATATATATATACACATATATATATATACACATATATATATATGTATATATATACACACTATATATACATATATATATATATATAAAATAAGCTCATGCTTATGTATGCACACAAGCAGGAGTTATGTGTGAAAGAGGCAAAGAAGTGAGTGCTACAGAGGCCTGGAGACATGAAGAGGACTGGAGGTTTTGACATGGGGTTGTAAGGAAGAATTGAGTTTATTGCAGGGGATGTTTGAGCAGAAATTCATGTAGCTGCTGCTGTTCATAAGCAGTTTGTAGTTTTGTTGTTTGTTTGTGTTTTTTTTTTTGTGGGTTTCAGTTTCTTAATCTGTTTTCAATACCTAAAATTGAGACATGTACTGAAATATAATGTGGTGACCATCTACATATGTGGACATAGAAGTGGAGGGTTAGGAAGACTTGTTTCAATGAAAGTGAAGATACAGCAGCCAGTCAAAACTTTTTTGTAATATTATAAGATCTGCACAACTGAGAAGCTGCTGTGCAAGGATGGGTAGCTGATGTGTACGGTGTCCACATGCATTTGTTTCCAAGGCGGTTCTGTGTACTGGACTCCTGATGTGGGCACAAGTGAGATGTCACTGGTTGCAGTGTAGGTCAAGTGGCAGCTTTAGCAGTTGTGTGTCTGTGTGTTTGGCAGAATTTCATAGTTCCAGAAAAAATCATGAGTTCTCAAATGGAGAAATCATCTCACCACTATTAACTGTGACACAAATGCATTTTTCTCTTAGGATCCTACTTTCAAACCGTGTCAAATGAAGACCCATTTTGTACTTCCCTTCCCAGTGAACTATGTTGGGGAATGCATTCGAACCGTTCCCTACACAGCTGCAGACTATGCAAGGTAAGAGCAGAACCAGCAAGGAGCTTCTGTGCGTGTTGCACAGCACAAAACAAAATGGAAAGTATTAGGTTGCCCACAGAAAATGGAGTGTCAAGAGAAAATGCTTTGCAGTGCATTTGTCACAAAACCTTAACAGAGCAACCTTTGTGTGGCCTGTCCCAGAAATGCCCTGTTTTAGTAAATGTTGAGATTAAATAATGAGGGGCTACTCTTCCCTGACTTTTGAATAGTACACCCTGCCTGCTTGGATGCATCTGAGTTTGCAGTCCTACTGCATGTAACAAGGTCTAGGAAGCTGCTCTTGTATTTCGTTAAAGCAGAATGCATGGAAATAGTGAAGAAATGTTCCAAAGCAGTGCTACTCTTAGAACAGTGTCACATTATTCAGCTATTAAATATTGAGTATTGTTATCATTACTGTTGCAGATTACAAGAAACAAAACATTGCAAATGGATCTTTGTGAAAGCTGAGAACATTACTGTTGTCCAGTTCATTTAACATCTTTGCTGTTGATGTTTCTCTGATTACAGCCTTCGAATTCTTGCACGGTTGATGACAGCTAAATTCCTACATAGAGAAATCAGAGAGAAGGGAGGGGCTTATGGTGGAGGTGCTAAACTTAGTCACAATGGCATATTCACTTTCTACTCCTACAGGTAACAGTGGGTTCATTCTTTCCTGTTCATGTCTGAGGGGACCACTGACTGCACTTGCATGTGTCTTATTTTTGTCTTGGTGGTAGCTCTCTTTCAAGACCAAGTGCAGTAAAAAGAATGACACAGCAAGAAAGTGATTCAGTGCTAATGATGTTAAGATTAATTGCTTAAGGTATATAATAAACCCCTCCTTACTTTCTCTGGCTTGTGTCCTTGGGAAAGCCTAACTTACCTCTGCTGGTAGCAACTGTTGTGTTTCTGTACTCTAGGTGTTTGCTGTCCCTTTACCAGGTTATGTAAAACTGAGTTTCACTTGCTGCTTCCTGGACTGAGGAGGTCCTGAAAAAGGGAATTGAAGACTACTCTAAATTTGAGACAAATAGAATAATGTTGGTCCTTAATGACCTGAGCCTGAAAATACGCATCTTCCTTTGGTGATGGTCTGGAATCATCAAAGGTTCAGCAGAAAGCATGGCTGATGATAAGCTTAGAACTGCTTTCTCCCTGCTTTGCTTTTCCTATTTTTTGCCAGTCTAGAACAGTTACTTTTCATTGGTCTTACCAAAGCCCTTTTGGATGAAATTTGAATTGGAGGTATTGAAGACTAGTTGGTACCCACTGAAAATATGGCTAGAGAGCTGGCTTAAATAATTTTCCTATGACAAAGACAGCCTAGCAGAGCACTTGATCGGATTCCTAGCTAAAATTTGAGCAGCTTTGCCTCTCTGTGGAGCTTCAGCATGGTAGAACTTGTCCTGGTTAGTATTTCAGTAGTTGTTAACCTGTTGCACCTGTTTTACAGAGAGCAAAAGCAGGTGTGGCAGGAAAAGTAACTTAGAGAAGATAGGGAATATCATAAATATGACTGTTGTTGATATTAGTGGCAGTTATGCTTATGAAGCTGCTGAAGCAAAATGATAGCACATTGTAAACAGTGCTGATTTACCAGCTTTTTTAATACTAGTTCTCTGCACACTGTCTTGGAACTGAACTTGCTACACTTGTGTATCTAAAATTAAAAAAATGCCTGGTTTATAACATTTATTTCTTAAAAAACAAAACAAACCAAACCTTTTCTTGTACATAAGAAATAAGTTTATCATTTGGTTTAATCCCCATCCGTGTATGTTTGTATGATGTACAGTAGCTATGAATGAAATGAGAACAAAGCAGTTTTTAATTTAATTAATTTTAATTTTTTTCCCCTTCTAAGAGACCCGAATTCCTTGTCCACCTTGAAAACATTTGAAAAAGCAGTTGAATGGGCCAAATCTGGAGAATTCACACAGCAAGATATTGATGAAGCGAAGCTAGCAGTGTTTGCTGCTGTAGATGCACCAGTAGCTCCTTCAGATAAAGGTACATTCTCATCAGCCCCCCAGCATTGTCCATGTTTTGTTTTTATTTAAGGTTAAAGGGAAGAAAATAGTTTGCTAAACTGTATGATAGGGTAAGATTTGTACTTGGCAGATGTAAGACAATTGCAGTTTCAACAAAGCAGTCAGTTCCTGTTGGTTTTTCTTCAGAAACACCACATGCATTCAGGCTCTGTTGAAGTATTTGTATTCATGTGGCTCCTTAATGTCAAGTGAATACAGCTACAGCTGGGTGTAGATTAAGGAAACAACTCAAGGCTTGGAAATGGCATTGAATGCAAGCAAATAAAAGGCAATATTGATTTTTCTGATCTGGAAAACACTGAAGGATTATTTTCCTGACACAAGTACACCTACTGAAGATTGATGTCACTGACCTTTTGTGTATGCTTTTTTTGAAGAAGCTAAAGCCTAAAAGTCTGTCTGCTGTGGTGGAGGGTGTTACCTTCTTTACATATTGCGTACTTCTGTTGGCTTGGTAGTATCTTCACATCTTTTCAGTTTGCTCACACCCTGCTTTGCTTTCCTCACTTTTCCCTCCTTCCCTCCCCCATTCTCAGCTTAATTTCAGTTCAAAACTTGCTGAGTTAGAATACATTTATTTTCTATTCGTAAAGGAATTGCAAGGTTAAAATTAGCATTATTTAATGTGTGCTTGTATTAACACTAACTTATTAAAAAAGAAAACTTAAAATGAAGCTGACATTCACTTGATGGAATTTGGGTTTTGTCTGGGCAGTTGAAAAAGTAACCAGTTTTAGGTGCCTATGGGTGAAATGCATATGGAATGCTGGCATTTGTGAGAGCAGTGATTTGCAGTCTTTGATGTTTGAATAAGCATCTTAACAGAGCTATGACAAATTTAGTGAAACACTGAAGGTTGTTCAACAGGCCTGGAAACTGTTGCAGAAATACCTGTGCCCTTGTGCTACTGTTATTTGTGAGGACTTGAACACTCCTACATAGCCTAGAAGCCAGCCCTGCTTGGGGCCAGAGGTGAGGCTAGTAGCCAGATATCCTCCCAAGCCACTTTTTTTTTACCCTATGGTTAATGCTTCACAGAAAGCTTTGCTGTGATTATTTTGGAGTTCTCTGTTTGTTCAAGAATCTATAATATTAATAGTCGTATTAAAATACCATAGGCAAGTATTCCAACAAAAGCATTTAAAGCATTAGGATGCAGATTTCTGTGTGTGGTACAGACAGGGGATCAAATCTTTGTTGCACATACAGTTTATTGCAACTCTTAGAGGAGTTTGTTTTTACAAACCACAATAAAAAAAAGATACTTCATGAAATATATTTTAGCTAAAATATTATTAGAAAGTATTGAAACTTTTTAGAATGAGTGAAGTTCCTGAAGAAAGAGAATTAAGGAATTACTCTGAAGATTTAGGTACACAAAAATACCAAGTAGGTTCCTTACGGTATCGTTCTGACATGGGGCCTACATATGATCTATGTTTATCTGGGCTGGCAGCTCAGCAACAGGGAAGTTGGAATTGGATGATCTTTAAGGTCCCTTCCAACCCAAACTGTCCTATGATTCTGTATTTAGGTTTTCTGGGCCACCCTTACATTCAGATTTTCGACAAACTAAATCCCTTGCCAAAATTTACATTTAGGTACTGCTTCAGAACAATGCCCAATGGAGGGCCTATTCTTCCCTTCTAGGACTTGTACTGGTCTTCATTTGCGCTAAGGTGTCACCTAGATTAATTAGGGCACCAATGCTGTGCTTGAGTTTGTTTTGCTTATTCCTTAGGAATGGATCATTTCTTATATGGGATTTCGGATGAAAAGAAGCAGTCGCACAGGGAACAACTTTTTGCTGTCAACAGTGGTAACCTGGTTGATGTATCAAACAAGTAAGTTTGCTCAATTCAGGAAAATGTTGGAAAATAGAACTAAAGCATAATCCAAAGAAGAAAATGGTTTGTGAAAGTTGTCATAGACTTCTAGGATTTCTTCTTTTATACCTTTAATACCTTCACTATTTACTTTTACAAAATAGAGAGAGATGTTAATTACACCCTGCTTATGGCATTCTAGCAGATGGAACTCCCTCCTACATTCTGACTTTGTAGGTGATTATTTTGCTTGCCTGGAGAGTTCCCTCAGACATCAGCTCCCGGCTGTATAAGCTGCTGCTTCTGGGCCTGTAACATTTTTTGCTTCTTTAGACTTGCAAATTCTACTTTAGATTAAGAATTCCACTATGGAAGAATACCAGGGTAAGGAGATAGAATAGTTAGGGCTGTGCTTTAGGAGACCATTGTATCGTGATGACTGGGAAAAAAACACTGTATGTACCAAACAGTGCTTTTACTGAGGTGGGAGTATTTTTTTACTATGTGGCAAAGTTAGGGATAACTGAATGCAGCACATTGTTTGTTTCTGTTTTTTTCTTACAGGTACCTTGCAGTTGGGAAGAGCACTCGTGGTCAAGCTGTGCTTGGCCCAGAGAATGCAGATATCACCAAAGATCCCTCCTGGGTCAAACGATGAATTGCTGATGAACATCCAAGCTAGTAACAAGCCAATCTGTGTGACTATCTCATTAAGCTTTTTAGTAACTGTTAACAGTGCTATGGTCCAACTTAAATGCTCACTGCTGCTTTTAACAATGTCCAAAAAAACAGTTAAAAGCTGTCCTTCTTGAAATAACTATGTGAAAAATTTTCTAACCATCCAGTGTTTGAGAGCAAGTATTGTACATGCTGCATGGCAAAGACAGACCTTAATATTTTATTGAAGACTCACTCTCCCAGTTGCGTATGAATACTATATAAATGAAATATTTTTGTACATGTAAACCTCTAGAGTTCTAAATGGTGTTTGTTTGAAATCATGCTTGCTGTTGGATATATAAAGAACTATGTCTCTCATACTGACAGATTTCGTTCTTTGGTGTGATAATTCCAGCTTCCTTTGCATAAACCACCTACAGCCAGGAGCTCTGTATGTGACAGTACCACTTGCATCACACTGAGAGTGTAGTGAATAGCAGGGTAGTGGGCACACCACGAATGAATTAGTGTATTTTAAGTTCAGTTTATCTTGCCACTTTGGGCAACATTTTGTTATGACACTGTCTAGTGCTTAAATTTTGTGAAGGTCTAGTTAACAGGTAAGCTTGGATGAAGAAACATTTTTATTGTTTTTCATCAGTGTGTTTTTTTAATAGTCTTGAAAAAGCTGAGAGACAGGAATCATGAAACAAAGACCACAATTACACCCTCATGGATCTCGTGTTTTTAAAGCTTGCTTCCCACCACCACTTCCCCTTAAAAAAAGTTTTAAGCCTGTATAAGAAGAAATGATTCTGAGTTCTAAGTCCAATTCTGAAGCAACACAACCAGCATTTGGTATTGTGACTGCTTCCTGCATCAATAGGGCAGGTGCTTTTTTCCTTCACTGGAGCACACAGTGAATACTTCATGAAGCATTATTCCCCCAACTGTCTAAAAGCAAGTGAATACAATTCCTGACCCATTGCTCATGATGTTTGCAGCAGAATTTTATTTCACTTCACATACATTAAGCACATCCTGTAACTCAACACAAAGCTAGCCATCTACACCTATTTTTGGGTGTAAGTACTCTGAATCAAAGTGCAGGAGATGAGTAACTTACAGAGTGCATAGAACAGTGCTGCACTTGCTCCTAAAGGGTAGTATCGGTAAATGGTGCTTATCCATTAGATGCTAGGGTTTGTTTCAAACGTAACACAAATACAGGACAAAATCTCTGTGTGACATCTGAACGTCTCATTTCACATAAAGTGCTGGTACAATAATTTAAATGTTACAAAACAAAGCTGTAATGATTCTAAAGTATTGTTACTCACAATGTGCATCTATTACAATAATCTAGAAGTGATGCCTTTAGATAGCTCCGGTTTCTGCCTCCTTTGGGCTGTGCATAGCAACATGCTCCAGCTGGCCTGAGTCTGAGACATCATAACTAGTCTTGTACTTGGCCAGGATTTTCATCAGCGGTCGCAGCTTCAGCCACCATTGCTCCTTGGGAATCCTGTGTCTGTGTGAGAGGTGTGGTGGGGAAAAACATCAGGTGATTTACTTAGTGGCCAAGACAAACACATTGGACAATACCAACAGTAATGGCATTCCTTATAAACAGGATCTGATATATTTATTGTCCCAAAATGGGGAGAAGTAAGGTCAGAATACTGAAGGAATGAAGAGATTTTACTGGAAGATGTTCTATATAGGTAAGTATAATATCAAATTAGGCACAAAAATGCTGCCCCATAAAGCATACCAGAAGTAAAGTAATTCTAGGCATTAGAGCCTACATTTATGAGAGTTTTATGAAAGAATGAGAAAGTTACTTAAGAGAGGAATCCCAGAATTCATAAGAAGAAACTTCCAAGTATAAAGAGGATTAAAAGAAAGTACAAAGGGACGAGTCATTAGAAAAGACAAGTGAACAATCAAAGTGAATTGCTGGCTGAATGTGGGCCAGAGACAAAAGTGGAGTGAAAGGGCCAGCAAATGCTGTGTGTCAGCACTGTGGAGAAGTTCGTTTGATGTGGTGAAAGGAAGCCTGTGCAGAGATGTTTAAAATGGAAGCAGCGTATACGTACACAAAGTCTGTTTCAGTCTTGAGCTCAGCCACAGGTTGGAAAACGAGGTTGCGTCTACGCATTCCCAGCAAGCAGACTGAGTCATCAGTGTTGGCAAATACTTTTCCTAAAAAGAATGAAATAATTCAGGATCTTTCTTACTCACTTGTAAGGGGCAAATGCTGTGCCATTTTTTCTGTAATTCATCTGAATACAAAGCTTAACAGTAGCTTAATTTCAGTTACTGAACATTTAATTCAGTGATAAAATATCAATTAGTACTTTAATAGGGTTAGGAGATCTTAATTTTTTTTTAGCTTAGCTTTGGTGATTAGCAATGAAAATTGTGTGACTAAGCAATAATAAGACTGAATTTTAACATTCAGTTTTAAATTAGATTTTAGTAAACAGTGATTTACAAAAATTCCCAAAGAAGACATATTACCTTCTTCTGTCTCCCATGTAGCCACCATGAAACAAAAAGGAAGAACAGATGTAACTATATAACCATCAATTCCTTCATGCAATGAAAAATGCAATCATACTAGCATTTTCTTAAAGAAAGACAAGAAAACAGCTCTCTGAATTATTGACCTCACTTGAGGAAGCACAGCAAGCCACTACTGAACAATAAAAACATAATCAAGAGGTAAGAAGTATGTTGACTGATAAACTAATATACATTCATATGTTTGCAAAGTAGTAGTCTTACATACTGATATCAAAGACAGTAACAAGAGAGAGCACCAAATATTTCTTCACCTTTCCGGTAGGTTTCTTTCAGTTTTTTGGAGATCCATTGCATAGCTTTTGCAGATATTTTTGTCCCAAAGTTTCTATCAAATGGAGAAGGGGCACCACCCTGTGTGAAAATTGAGTGCAGGTTAGTTTAGTTGTTGAACCAGTCTTGGTTTGTTTTGTATTTTTTTGGCTGCTTTCACTCCAAGCATTACAGCAGCCTTTATAGTGTTCTGGGAACAGGAATGGTTATTTTCGGCTTTGGGGTTGGTTTGTTATACAAAGTCTGACTTTTTTGTCCATTTCCAGTGCAGCAGATGGGACTGAAATCATGTGATTTAAAATAGTCCTAAACAGATTGTTTGACTAATGCTGGTCTTGACCTTCAAAATAAACCTTGCTAAATTTTATGCAAAAAGTGCCAACCTCCGCATTGAGTAATCTAAAAACATGAGTAAGAGGAATATGCATATAACTTGAAATGACTTAAAATGAGAGACTGTTGTTTCACTACTAGTACTTGAGAAATTTGGCTCTACATGTTATTTTTCACTCTACCTCAGTCTTAGTGATTAGTGTAGCCAAATTAGAAGCTCACTATTTGCCCACTGTCAAGCAGTGTGGTGAAATAGAGGTACAAGGAGTAGCTTCCTACCGTCTGTTCTACAAGAACAAGCCATCTGCACTTATTTTCTTAATGAAATCTCATATCTTCCAGGGTTCAGAAGCAAGATACATTACAGATAGGCAGATTAAGTGTGTTCTAAAGACGTATTACAATAATGACAGCTGTATTATCTCTTAAAAAGTGTAACTTTATTAATATAGGCAGAAGAATAAAAAATTAAAATCTTTAAGAATCTAATGCTTTTTTTCCCCTAGACTTTTAAGAAGAAATTACTAACAAATACTTACAAGTTACCTACAAAAATCCACACCTTTTTTCTTTAATCCTGAGTCAAATTTGCTTGAAATGCTTGAATAGTGTATGCTCTTTGTTCATACACATCTGTAATTTAAAGGTAATTATTTACCTGCTGCATGTGGCCCAATACATTTTTTCGACAGTCAAACACTCCTTTTCCTTCTTCAGAATACAGCTGATAAATGAAGTCAGTTGTGTAGTTCTCATTGCAGTTCTCATTTCTGTAACAGTTAAGGCCAGATACAGTTAGCAAATTTACTATCAAGTAGTGGATGTCTTTACAGCTACTGAATGATAGATGTTTTCCCATTTTCTGGATGCCAGTAATCATGGCTTGGATATTTTCATCTGATGATGTATGTTCATTTCCATGTAACATGCTCCTGATTTTGAAGTCTGCATTACTTTGACTACATTGTAATTGCAGTAATTGACATCACTTGGAATCCATTGTTGAATAAGGTAGTGAAAAATATTATTTTAGGTCCGACAAGTTCATTATGCAGAGGAAAAAAATGCATTAAAGCAAAAAGTCATCAGTATCCAATGTTGTCATTTTGCCCTTGATAGAAGCATGAATAATGAATAGTAACTTAGGTTATTCCTTAAAGATACTGGAAACATAAGGTATTTTTTCACCCTAACCATATAATTAACAGAATATGAACAAATAGAGTGGTATCCCCATACAACTTACTGTGGTATTCCTCTTTCAGCCCTTTGCTATTTGGCAGACTGACATGCTCAAGAGAGAAGCTACAGTCTGATTCAGGCTGCCTAAGAAGGTGTAATTTTAAACATATTAATCAACATGTTTTTGATTTTTGAAAGCTATTTTATTATGTGGCTTTCTCCTAAAATCTACATAGGATTTTTATAGTAAAGGCCATACTATATGGGTACACATGTATGCTAGTTTTCACATTATCTTTAGTAAGAAAGTACTATAAAAGACAAAGCTGCTGAGAAAACACAATAAAATGTTAAGATTATAAGGAAGGAAATATATGTACATAGAAAGAAGGAAGTTTTGGACTTCAGCCTCCAGACAGCTCCCAGAATTACCTTCTGCAGCAACAGATTTACTAAAAATCTCATGCTAAAGGAATAATCAAGGAACACAGACTCAGAGCATCTTTCCAAGTGGACCAACAGCCTAACTGGCTGGAAGTGCTCTGCATCACTGATGATTTTCATCACTATGAAAACTAGTTTTACTTACCTCAGCACTAGACCACGCTGGATACTGGTTTTCATTTTTTCAGTCAAGTGCTCCACATTAGCCTAGAAACAATAAAAGAATTTTTAATAAGCCATACAGAACTATAAAACAACTTTAATGAGCCTACATCTCCTGCTACAACTCTCGTGAGCTTCTGTAAAGAATTCCACAGCAAGTATTATGTTCAAATTCAAAGAGTCAATATGTCTTTGGAGACCCAGCATAATATACTGTGTACGGCTACTCATCCTGGGTTAAAACTTCTTCTACATCACAACTATATGATTTGAATCGCAACACAAAGTTGGTTTTGTATGCTATACTGGTACAGCACTGAGCTGAGTAACCTCAACATACATAAAAATACAGAAATTGCCAAAAAAAAAAAAAAAAAATAAAAAATCACAGCTTGCCTTTACTCCCAGTCCTTGTAAAAGTCACTGGATAGTGACATACTGCTGTGCTGGTACTCCCCTATATGACATGAAGAGTACACGCCGCTGAGAAACATGTGGGAAGGAATTAGGATTCATTTCACATCTCTTTTCCTTTCAGGAAATTTCACGTTTCTCCTCCTTTCAGGAAATTTCTACCTTTTTAGCTTTGTATTTGCTGAGGATCACAGGTAGTTCTGTATCAGTTTACACTCTAACATGTAATCCTTAAAGCCTTAAAGATCTTTATTTTAGTAACACCTTCAGACATGCTTTGAATGGTTGTGCTATCAAAGCCAGTACCTAATACACCTTATATACGGCTCAGTTCCTGACCTGAATAGCCTTCTGACACAATGAACTGAGGCAATATCACGAAAGTATTCTTTCCCTCCCCCATTTCTTTTTGTGGGTTTGTTTTTTAAAAAAAACAAACCTGCCCAAGTCTGTTCATTTATATGTAAATTGGATTTCCATCAGAAGACCAAAAATGAAACAATCTAGTAATATGGCTAATACAGTGACTTTGTCATTTCACTGAACCTGATGCTAAGGGTTCTTGTACATAATATGGCATAAGAACTGGCACTATACCAAAGTGCTAACAAGCACAGCTTTTAGATACAATCTAAACTTACTTTTGTTACATGAGCCATCTACTTCAAATATACACATTATGCTATATAACAATTTTATGATCTACTTAAAAATGAGAAAAACATCTCTAATGTTGTATACCTGGAGTTCTCGAATATCAAACTGTTCTTCAAAGATATATGCAGCATCAGCTCCTGCAGCAAGGGCCCCCATATTAGCCAGATAGCCACAGTAACCACCCATGGTCTCGATAATGAATACACGACGCTTGGTACCACTGGCTGACTGCTTGATGCGATCACATGTCTAGGCAAAGACAAGCTACTGTAAGTTTAAATAAAAAAACCTGAATTTTTATGGTTTTAGATTTCATGCAACTTTCCATCACTTACTGGTAAAAAAAATCTGAAGCATTTATAAAAATATTAAAAAAATACCATAACCCATTAAACTATAACAATTACCAAATAAAGTAATTCTTATAAATCATACACTGAACAGTCAAAGTAAAATGTTTTGCTACTATCATATCTTATTTTTTTGCTTCCTGGAAATACTAAAACAATAATTAATTTTGGTTTGTGTGTGGAATTAAAAGTTGTGATAGTCTTCTAACAGAGATACAAATAGATACAGTGGAGCTTTTTCGTCAATTCTGGTATGATTTATCCTCTTTGCTTTAACTCTATTAGTTACTGAAGAGTTTATTTTCTCTTAGTATTGATTTTGAAATTCACTGCATTCCCAACCATACTTAAGGTACAATTTCATAAACTAAGTTCTGAGCATGTATTACCCTATTGTTTCCTTTGCAATAATGATACCCACATAAATACCATTCTTTCAAGCACTAATGGCACATTTTTAAATGCTTTAATTTTTTTATTACTAGATACAAACATACTATAAAAAGACTGCAATCTCCACTTGCATCTGACTCTGACCACCAAAAAGAATGTTCTCTACAAAGAGTCTGTTGCTTACATGCCACCAATTAACACCAATATTTACTAGAGCTGTCCAAGAGACTTAGAAAATAACAGAGAAAATTTCCAGTGTGGCAGGACACAGGAAACTTAACTTAGAAAAACACAGAAACCTAGGAACTAGATTGCTATGCATCTCGAGGTTTTCATAATAACCAAAAAACTATCTGACCAACTCACTTCTTGGAATGAATTTTTCTATCATTCAAAGTTAAAGTAATCAGATAACTTATCTTCCTTTCACAAAGCAAATAAGAGAAACAAAATATACTATTTCCCTTTTTTGTCTTAAAAATATATAAATAGGTTATACCACACTTGATGACAAAAACAATAGTGTGAAACTGATGTACTGTCCCTAAACCAGTCCTTAGTCAGAACAAGAAATTAAACAAGATATACCTGTGAAGTTCATCATCTTGAAACCTGCATTATGATACAGTTAAAAAAATCCCCATGCCTTACTGATTTTATGAGTAACCACAGATGCTGTAATGTTTGAGTATTTCTGTTTCACAGACATTTACACCAGAACCTTCAATTCAGCTAACTGAATACTTTAAGTTGAAATTAAGATCATGAACAATATGGCTTTTAAAAATATACCTGACATATTACAGGGCAAATAATTAATTGATACATGAGAAAACGTAAAATAATAGAAAACTAGAACTTCTAACGTAGAAAGGTTTAATGCACTGAAGGACTAAAATCAATGTATGTATTTATTTGGGTCCAGCTACCAAAAGATACATGTAATTTCATTTATACATATTTATATATTTGCATATGTGCATGTTACGTGTATACATATACACACAAATATATACACATGTATTTTGAAAATGTCAATTTCTTTTACTTGGTTTGGAGTTTACAATGACCTCAAGCACTTTACTTTCCCCTTCCAGATGTGGTTTAATGAGAATTTTTGTAGAATACTGGCTTCTAGCATATGTTAAGCAGTAACAAATTTATTAAAATACATTACTTTAAATAGTGGCAGGTGCAACACTGGACCAATTTTAATTCATTTTTTAAACAAGCTCCTTGGAACTGGATTGATACAATGTGTTTAGCCTATATTATAAAAAAAATCTTAGCTTTAGACACTGAAGAAATAAATGCACATGCATCTCCCTCATTTTGAGAGACCAAAACCATTTGTAAACTCCAAGCTTTCTAAAAAAGCTTGCCAGCTGCTGGTAGTAGAATAAAATTTTCTGCCTTTTGAGAAGCTCCAAGTTTTAAGCAAGGATATAAGTAACTAGTTGTGTTTGGGATTACCCACTTTAGATTCATCTGGGAGGATTTCTATCCTTAGCTATACAAGATGCATAGTAGAAACTTTCTACTATTCTTACTCTCTCAGAATGACTGTGATGAAAACATCAAAATACAAAAATGGCACATATTGATTTTAAAGAATCACTAATTCATACTGAACTCCACAGGTGGCAAAGGCCAACTCTCAAGTGCCTGGTGCAGATTTCAGAAGTTTGAACATAAAGGCATGGTGAGTCTTTGGAGGACTCTTTGGAATTCCAATGCTTGCTGAGCTTTCACAGGAACCGATACAGCTTCATGAAAAAAATGTGATATACAAAACTTCACCAACTGAACAGTGTGGTATTAGCATAAACTAAACCCTAACCATAGTGAAATACAATAGATACCATTTTTATTTTATTTTTAGTGATAGCATTACTGAAAGCTGTACAAATTGCAATTAAAATTAATAATACAACCAGTGAAATAAGAGGAAGCAGCAACATATTTTCCCATTATGTCTTCATGTTTTCTCTTTCATAGGTAGATCACTATTAGAAGTGGTATCAGTCACAATTACCTGACTTAACCTACTTCTATAAATGTCAGCCTGAGGGGGAAGCAGCTAATAGAGTGGTGAAAGTAACTGGGTCCTGCCTATAAATGTACTGCTACAGTTCACCCACACTACACCTTAAGTCATCCTCACCCCAGGGAAGACTAGGACAGAATGTACTCCACCACAGCTCTTTCAATTATCTACTGGGGCTTCTTCATTCCATATAAATAAATAACACTGTATCAGAGCAGGAAAACAAACCTGCATTTCTCAAACCCCTGGACTTCTAACTTTCTTGGCCAATTACTTCATAATTAGTTAGATAGATAGATTGATGAGGGGCTTGATAAAACCCAGAGCTGTTCAGAGGTTTATTCTGTTGTCTGCATTACACCTCAACTTAGTTCTCTTTCCAGTGGTTCCAGCAGACTCAACAGGATAGTGAAGAAAAAGAGTTCATACAGCAGTTTTACCCAAGGCAAAAAGCTGTGGCAGACTAAAACTAGAAAATTGATCCTTCTGACTGAAATGGAAAACTCATTCATAACAAGCTCTGGTCTTACACTGTTCAGTTACAGTGACATCAGTGACAGCCTTAACTGCTTATACTATGCATGCATTTATATGCACTTGATACACGTTAAGCCTAATGCAGTCTATGGGATTATTCATGTGTTTAGTGTTAACCATGTACTTAAAATGCTCTACTGCACTAGGCTCACTGGAATAACGTGGCATTTATTTATAAAAATGTCCTTTCTTCTTTCACCTGAATAATGCCGAGGAAATACATAAGATAAAAACCAAAATCAACACAAGAAAACTATTTTATTTTCTGTAAAAGCAAATGCCCTAAGCACTAATGCAGCAATCCTGGATAACAAAAGACTCCCCAGAAGTCAAACATACAACATAATGAATTTTTATGAGTTTTATCTTTAATTAGCTTTCAAAAATTTCTTAACTATAAACTGTAAAAAAAACCCCAGTAACTGAATTATTTTAGAAAACTAGACATTTCAAGGTCTTTACGTATCCTCATCTTACACATTTTATTGTCTTTTAAAACTTTTTTAATTGACTTTTAAAAAGATATGCAGTCTTACCTCCACAATAGCATTCAAGGAAGTGTCAGCACCAATGCTAAAGTCTGTGCCTGGCACATTGTTGCTAATAGTAGCAGGCAACACACAGATAGGTACGCAAAACTCCTCAAAGCGGGAACGTGCCTCATGTAGCTGCAGACAACTTTCATAGGCCTGAAGCAGTGGTACAAGTGTGAGTGATACATTCCTTGTCTTTGGATTGCTCTGCTAATGACTCCTTGTATGTGATGGTACATTTGGCTGTCCATTGGCCCAAGTAAATATAATTGGTGAGATTATTTGGGAGTGGATATCCTGTATGTACCACAACAGTGCACTGGGGTTGCATTGGCACAATGCTCTTTGAAGAAATGCAGAAGATTAGTGCAAGCTAATACAGAGTGAATGCAAAGTGCACACAGCACAGGCATCTGAAACAGTTGGGCAGAAAAGTGCAGCATAAAGGTAGACTGGAAATCATCTCACAAGAAACCAAAGAAACGAAGTTTGATACGTGTTAGGGAGATTAGAAAATTCACTAGTAAAACACCTACAGTTTGAAAGCTGCTTTTTTAAAAAACTATGTTATTCTATAAAGTTGAGACACACATCTATTTCTTCTAAGAAAAAGGAAAAAAGTTTTGCCTGTGCCTGTCAGGATTCTATTAATATCAAACATCTGCCTCTCTGGACAGACTGAACGTTGGCCCAGAAAAATGCAGGAACGTGCACATGGATGAGTTAATAAAGTTTTTGAGTATAGTTAGAGGATTCTTTCTAAAGCACAGCTGTAGGTCCTTGGAAAGATTCCAAACACTTGAAATAAATCATCATGGGATAAGGATTAGGTGTTCCTAATAGATGTCAAAATAATACTTAAAGGTTAAGATTTTGCAGCTGTTCTAAGTCAGTAAACATATTTTTAAGTTACATTATTTCATTTCTTTCTAATGTAAACTAATCAACATCTCTCACGATGTGTGGCCATTTTTTAAACTGCCTAGGTAATGACCCTCCACAAGAAAGCCTGATTACACAGTATGTTACATTTTTCTTAATCTCCTTCTCCCAGAAAGGACTGATGTTCACAGAAGTCTCATTTCAATTTCTCAAATCAGTTCAGAGAATCAAACTATTGCAGAAAAAAAAAACAGATGGCTATCAAGCTGTCTCCACAAATATCTATTCAGTGCCTGATTTAAGCAGTAACTGAAGAGAAAATTACAAGAAAAAAATCACCTGTGAGAGTTCTGCTCTCTGGGTGTTTGTCGTACATAGAGCAGACCCTGTTCAGTGAGGGGACAGGACATATATGCTGCACAACTGCAAACTGACTTCCTAAAGTGTATCTTTACTCATGTATTTCAAAGTACAACTTTCAGTAAGGTCAGTGATAGAATTCATTTTCGTAAGTCCAAACACAGTCTAGAACACCGCACTTTCAGACCTGTAGCTCTGAGAAGCACTATAGCCAGAAGAGCCACAGATGGATTTTTCTTTTTCGAGTGGATGAGACTTTATTGAGAAAATTTCAGTAACTGCCCAGCTCAACTTAGCTCAGGCTGCTTTGAATTTTTACTTCTACTGAAAAATAAAGATATACACTCCGTCACAGTGGTTTGGTAAAACCACATGGCTTCCTGGAGGTCTGCAAAACATTAGCTTCCTTAAAAGGTTTTATATTGAGACTTCTTGGGAAACCAAGTTGAATGGAGGTTTAGAGCAATAACTAACATAATCGGTTAGTCTGCATTTATGATATGTTAAAATGCAGTTATGATATGTTTTACTTGCATTAAATATTGCCATTTTATTTGATGCAAGTGATTTCAGCAAACATATCAAAAGACTGTACCTTCACCAAGCATGAGCATTAGATGATTATAATGCAACATCTTCGCATCACTGCAGCAAAATACGATAATACTTTCAATAAAGGGTCACTTAATAATTATAAAGGCTAAACAGTTAATGGGAGGTTTTAATAACTGCTTTACAACTGTTTTTTCTTAAATAAGTACTATAGTAAGATTACAGAGGGATGTTTACTATGTCAATAAAATGTTTTAACCATTTCACACCCTTTTATTGTATGTGTTATTAAAAAAGTATTGTCATAACTAAGGATGCTTTTAAAAAAATACACATAATCAAGCGAAGACTGTGGTTTGTTGACTTCATGTTGATATCAACGCAAACAGCCACTGATGTGGGATGGATTTACTGCCCTAGCTCCACAGCAGCTGTTGCTAGGACTGAAGTGGATGGATGAAAATTTAACTGGTTAGCTAGCTTAGCCAGGCTGATTTTCAGCTTCCTAGTTGAGATTAATGTGAAGCCATATATGCTAGTACCAGCACTGGGAACATACAGGAGTCTGTGTTTTCCAAGGGAAATGCAGGGAGACGGATGGCACTAAGGCAATTTGACTGTAGCTGTCTTCACGCCTCAGTGGCTGTTTGCTATTCTTTTTCTTACAAAACCAATTCATCAACCTGTACCCCTTCTCTTTGGTGAAAGGAGAAGGCAGATTGTCAAAGAAACACATTAGTGAGTTTTTAGCCTCTTCCTTCTTCAGGTTCAATTTTTTTTTTTTCCTATCTCCCATTTACTTCTAAATCTCCTTAATCAAATACATATTCTTCCATACCTTGTTCTGTTTTTTTCCCTCTTTCCATCAGTTAACACTAAGCTCATCAGTAGGCTTTCATTTCAAGTTAATTTTTCATCCTTTCCAATCTCTTTCCATGTTCTGTACCTGAAAGAGTCTAACTTTTTATTCATTCTGCTTAATTATGGAGTCAGTTTCTGCTTTTTAGTTCTACCTGCAAAATGTATTGCTAATGCCTCTTTTTGACCAAGTAATCCATTTAATTTAAAAAGAAATTTCTATCCTTCATGGTTATATCGCAAAAAACCTAACACTTCTTTGTTGTCACATTCCAGAGGTCACTTATCTGAGATAATATTCTATTCATTTCACGGAATTAACAACATGGAGTTGATAACATAGGTATTTTCATTATAGTACTTATTTTACTGATCCTTCCTTTTCAACAGAAATCTCAAAGCTCACGTTCTTATCCTTCAGTCCTGAACAACTTAATTTGTATAGCTAGATACATAAGCCTTATGCATACCCTTTCCAGGTACAGAAACATCCAGCTTTCTCCAGGTATTTTATATTGGAGTTTTCATTGCCAGTTGTTCTCAATAACATTCTGAAAAGCATATCATAAATTTAAAACATTATTCAAAAGACAGACCAAATTCTACTATTCAACTGATTACAAGACTACATTTTAGTCTTGTAATTTTAAAACATTTTAAAACAAAAATGGAAAAAAAAATTGAAAGTTTCAAGAGGCTCACAAATATGTTATAGAGTCTAAATTCTAATTACTAAGAAATGTTCCTTCCACTATCTATGAATTAGGGAAAAGAATACTCCTATCTAATCTCTCATTTGGAAGTTATGTATTACTTGGTCTGTTTTTTACTGAGTTTTTTTTTTTGTTTGTTTGTTTTTTAATGCAGATGCAGCATCTTAACATATTTTATCTGCAAATGTCTTGAGGTACCATTTACATACTTTACAAGTTTCAAACAACCTAATACTGACAACTGACAAGTGTCTAGTAATGCTTAATACTAAGAAGGGCTCATTACCCAGCAGAAATGTACTTACCTTACTAAAAGTTGCCAACAGTATAGAAGAACAATACCACAGAAAAACTAAGTGCTAAGTGTTCATAAGAGGTATTAATCTGAGAGTATTGGAAACTATGATGCATTTATTGACCTAACAGAGGCAATAGGAAGAAAAATGCTATAAACTAGATATAATGGATATTCATGTCCCATCTGCTACTTTCATTTATCACAGGCAATTGTAGGACTTGTACTGAGTCTACTAGTCACATTTAATAGAGTCATCGTCACTACTGAGCCTGATCTGAAAATACCACAACAGGAATGAAAGGATATATTTTCATTATCAGTTTTAGTGAATCACGTTCAATCAATCAGAGCAGAAAAGTGAAAAGATACCAAGCAGAAATATTTCCCCAACACAAAAGTCTGCTCCTTCCAAAAAAAAATTATTTTTCCATTGGATTAAAACTAAATCTTGCAAAGCCGTTACATTTCTTACTTATTTCAGAGAAGAATCTAGAGAAAATAAAATGCAAAACCAAGACAGAAGCTATTAGTAATAAAAAAAGAAAAAAAATAATGTAATTCTGAGAAGTTTTCAACTACTGCATTGAAAATCTGGAGAAAATTACTTTTTATTATGCAATGAAAGCGGATGATACTTAGAAATCTAAACATGAAGCAAAACACAGCAGCAAAGAGAGAGAGACTGGCTGACTATGATACATACTTTCTACAAGAAATAACCTATAAAAAGAAGTCAGTTAGGTAAACAAAGCTTATAAAGAAAAGAAAAGAAGAAAAGTAGGTGTTATGCACAATCATTTTACTCACCTTAATTTGTGATCATTTTGGAGAGATATTTTTATTTACCAGAACTGGAAACAACATCACCATTTAAACCTAAGTTGTCTATAAGGAATGTGTTCAAGGTAAATATTAGTTAGCTTAGCTACTGTCTTGTTCAAGGCAATAGTTAAAGAAACTGAGATTTCCTAACTGAAGGGTTTATTTTGCTAAAGATAAAATATTTATGTTGGAATGTTAAAAAAAAAAAACCCAAACAATAAAACAAAACCTGTGAAAATTATGTTAGTGCTTTTGAAGGTAACAGCATTTGAGGAATCAATCAATTTTCTGAAAATAACATTGTAATTTTCAAAACCAACTTGAAAGTCTTTTCCTGCTTTACATAAGCACTCTGCTAGTGATTTTTCACTTTTTAAGATGTAGCTCACTATGTACAATTAGTGAAAAATTCTACATTCTGGCTCCAACATGACTGAAAACAAAAATCAGAAAGTAAAACTTGTAATATAATATAGTAATTCATTGTAACTCATTAGGATATGAAATAATTCTGTTTCTTCTTCGGAAGTGAAAATGTAAATTAAATTTTGAAGATGAATGCTTTATTAGTTCTTTGCTGTGTTTTAAATAAACTATGGACACTCTACAACTGTACTCGCAATATGTATGTGTCTGCAGATTATGCTGAAAAAAAAATGAAGTGCTATTGTTTCACAGACAAAATTATGTCACAGTATATAGAGTTGCTTTTCTTAGCAGTGGATTAATGCCTCTCCAAGTGATCCAGATGAACTGTAACTGTGCATGCCTGACATCTTAATTTGTATAGTGTCTGACAATGCTTTCTGTCCAACTCAGTTTTGTATTAATAAATCCATTTTTAATAGATAGTATATTATTGGATGTGCTTTTTTTTATAATATATTTCATAATATGTCTCAACCCTTCTTGGTAAATCTGTTATTAGTAGAATACATATAATACCTATTATTAGAGAACAGTGGACCTTACACTCTCTATAAGAGGAATACACATGTTATACAAATAAGGATCTCCTGAACAGAATATTCACGCAGTGTTTGTTACAGCTAGGTATGATACTCTACATATAAGGGGGATTTTTCCTCTACAGTGCCTCGAATGATCACCAAGTCTTAGCTTTAGGTTTCTTTCTTCCATATACAACAGATACATGTCATCTCATTTTGTAGTTTATAAATGTACAGATCACATCTGAAACCTGTAGCTTCAGAGGAAACCTAATGGAAACGTATGGGATCCTAAACCTCCTCTTTTTTAAGAGATATCATGAATGTGGCTCTATCAAGTAACTGCATAATTTTCCAAATTATATTTCCAAAGTTCTGGTCCATAAAAATATCCAGTTCTAGCCAATTCAAACAGTTTTAACCAGAACTGCTTTGTTAGTAAGCGCACACACCAGAATAGACTTACATCAGTTATAGTGTTCAGAGCAGTATCTGCACCAATGCTGAAATCTGAACCCGGTACATTGTTGGATACAGTTGCAGGAACCATAACCATTGGAACACAGAATTCGTCATATTTCTCTCGGGCAGCTGACAATTCCAGAAGTCCAAGGTATGCCTGTTGGGCACAGGCATTGGGTGAAAAATTAGGATGAATAAAACAAGGGCAAAATTGGAGTGAAAAAATGGAAAGTGCCACAGGGGAAGCCATTTCTACCACAGCATACTTCAGCATGTCAAAGCATTAAGGAACTAAATCTAACACACAGAAAAAAAAGAAAGCATTAAAAACACGTACGCTTTTTAAAACAAACAATAAATAGAACTTTCATTTTCACAGGAATATATAATTCGGCCATAACAAAGTGTTTTGTACAACATAAACAACTGCAAACTAGTTCCCCAATCTTCTGGTACTGTTTCTGCTCATTTGAAATCTTAATATTCCTGAACTAGGACCTTGCCTAACAGGTTGGAAAGAATGGATGATTCATTCCTTACTAAAAGCAGTAAGCATGTCTTCTCTGGGAAGAGCTGGCAAAATACTTTCCTGAATCAAGCTTTCAAAAAACTTATTATTTTGGTAAAAGGAAATAAACATTAAAGATGGAAAAAGAGAAAATACTTCTCTAGACCAACAACAGATTTTGAAATGCACTGTGACACAAAGCAGCTTAAATAAGGAACCACAGTGCAATTACTGCTAAAGATCAAGAACTTCTGCATGTTCTAAGTACTGATACAGTATAAACTATAACTTGGCACTACTGAAGTAAAATATATATTTATTAATAAAAAATATTAGCATAGAATCACAGAACCATCTGGGTTAGAAGAGAAGCTCATCTAGTTTCAACTCCCCTGCCATTGGCAGGGACATCTTCCACTAGACCAGGTTGCTCCAAGCCTTGCCCAATCTGGCCTTGAAGCACTCCAAAGGACGGGGCATCCACAACTTCTCTAGGCAACCTGTTCTGGTGCCTCAACACTATCAGGCTGTATTACCTTATCTATTCACTTAGTGCATCCTGTTTTGCAGTTACTGGTCACTGTCTTGAATATCAATTTTCCACAGAATCTGTGATTAACAATACTTCTGATCCTAAACACTACTTGTGCTGTATATAAAAAATCAGTTATAACCAAATACATTTTGCATGAAGACTGGGTAAAAATTAAAATGTATATGGTTCATTTTGTTGGTAGTTCTACTCAAACATAATTAGACATTTCAGTGTACCTCAAATCCACCAATAACCATAAGGGCGTTAATGTTGTTAGTGCGCATCTGGTCAGCAATCTTCTCCAAATATTTTGCAGGAAGAGTACTAAAAATTATTAAACCAAAAGAAAAATAAAAACAATGTACAGACTCTGCAGCAGTAAGAACTAATAACTAAGCTAAAACAGAGCAGGCAATGCAATATGTTTTATGTATTTGTCCACACAAATAATTTTTCCTGACAACCAGTAAGGAATCATATCAACTATAAAGAAATGAGGTTGCAGTCCTTTCAAGTGCAAGGACCCCACGAATTTTTTAACTTGAGGTCCTGACTCCCATTTTCATTCTCCCTTCAGGGCTTGTACAGTACTATAAAGATACCCAAGTTGGAAAGTAATGATTTAAAGAAAAATAAAAAACCTGAGCACTTAAAACATTCTGTGGAAGGAGAAGAGCATGGAATCATATGGTGGTTATATAAAGTATTAGAATTCATCATATCAATTGGCAAAACACTGACGTTACCGTTTTGTACCAAGAATTGATCCTCCTTGACCAGTCCAGCCTCCAACATCTCCCCAGCTGATTTCCTTTATCTTTGAATAAAAGTAAAAAAGGAGATTCTGTTAAGTAATTACCCAATTACTTCTCCTGATATGCAGCAAACACCAGGTACTATTTAATGTAAAGCTGTTGGAACAAGTTTTGGGCTCACAAAGCACCAAAAATGAACTTCGCGAATAAAAAAAAATCATAAAACCTGTATCCAGTTTCTCCTCAGTATACCAACGGATGCTTAAGACACGGAAACAGAAGAATCTAACTCACCTGGGGGAGAAAAAAAAAAATAGCTTCCTCCTTCAACAAGTATCACTGCAGAGTTTCTTATAGCAAAGGAACTATACAGGTGCACATTCTGTACCCATTGTACAGAACGGGCGATTCATCTGTTACTATTCTGTGGAAAACCTGCCATATGCTAAATGCTGACCAAAATTTAAAGGTAGGATTCATCTGCACTAATTCTGTAAGCTCTGCATCATGTGATTAGCAAAACCTAAGGCATATGAATCTATAGAATTGAATAGTTTAGAAATACAGTTACAATCTGGATGTCATATATCCTTAGGAAATAAATTACAGAATTGCTTCTCACAACAGTTATGACAGAACATACCTTCTAAGAACATCAACAAAGGTCATGGTGTGAGATGGGATACACACTATGTCAGGCACACATGTCATACTGACCTTCCCTCTAGCAAAACCTTCAAATCCATCAATGACAGCAAACATTTTATGGCCTTCAGTTATGCCAACTCTCACTGCAGCCCTCACTGCAGCATTCATTCCAGCTGCAGGGGCACCAACATTTAAAACTGCCACATTAAAATTAGTCTGCAAGAAATAAAAAAAAGCAAACATTTAATAAGCACTTCAATTTCTACAACACAGTTATAATGTGTCCATCATACACAGTTACATGGGTGCTAAATATTGGAATATAGGAAAGGAAGTTTTGAAGCCCAATCCAAAACTTAAAGTTAACTAGAAGATACCTACACATATTCCTCCATTTGCAGACTATCACATAGAAACAAAGAGGTTTTGGGGTTTTTAAAAAAGAGTGTTTGGGTTTAAATAAGACTTTATCACATTTTCATTTGGTTTGTAGGTTAGGTTATTCAGGATTTTATATTCTAGCTCTGGTAGGTTCAAAAAATACAAATTACCCTACACTATTCATAGAAACATAGAATGATAGAATAGTTAGGGTTAGAATGGACCTTAAGATCATCAAGTTCCAACCTTCCTGCCACGGGCAGGGACACCTCCCACTAAACCGTGCCACCCAAGGCCTCATCCAACCTGGCCTTGAACACCGCCAGGGATGGAGCATTCACAACTTCCCTGGGCAACCAATTCCAGTACCTCACCACCCTTTCAGTAAAGAATTTCTTCCTTAGATCTAATCTAAACTTCCTCTGTTTAAGTTCAAACCCGTTACCCCTTGTCCTGTCACTACAGTCCCTAATGAATAGTCCGTCCCCAGCATCCCTATAGACCTCTTTCAGATACTGGAAGGTTGCTATGAGGTCTCCACGCAGCCTTCTCTTCTCCAGGCTGAACAGCCCCAACTTTCTCAGCCTATCTCCATATGGGAGGTGCTCCAGACCCCTGATCATCCTCGTGGCCCTCCTCTGGACTTGTTCCAACAAAAAAAGGTTCCATGTCCTTTTTATGTTGAGGACACCAGAGCTGCACACAATACTCCAAGTTAGGTCTCACGAGAGCAGAGTAGAGGGGCAGGATCACCTCCTTCGACCTGCTGGTCATGCTCCTTTTGATGCAGCCCAGGATACAGTTGGCTTTCTGGGCTGCGAGCGCACACTGCCGGCTCATGTTCAGTTTCTCATCGACCAACACCCCCAAAACCTTCTCCGCAGGGCTGCTCTGAATCTCTTCTCTGCCCAACCTGTAGCTGTGCCTGGGAGTGCTCTGATTGGTTATTTAACCAGTTTCATGTTATCAAAGCAGTAGCTTTTTGCAAAACTACCCAGAACAGGCAAGAGCAGGAACCAATTCTAGCACCATGCAAAGCAGAACAGATAACTTTTAAATTAAAGTATCAGCCAGGTTTTTAGAGCAGCTGACAATACAGTAGTAAAAAGGAGCACTCAACATATTTCTCAGTATCATCTGGTTTTAGATTATAACAGCTTTTAAAGCTTTCCCTAACAACCAAAAGTAACTGCTTGTATACTGTGTCTCCCCAAATTTAATGAGCATTTCAAGTAAGCAACTAATCTACTCTACTGGAAAAGTCTGAGATATCAAATATACATTCGTAATTTAAACCAGAGGCAATGTAAAAGAGAAGGATGTGTTAAAAACATAACATGAAATAATAAACATTTTGATATATAATGTGTATTCCCTACTTATGCAATTAGCTCCCATTTATATTGCTTTGTTATTAATTGTACTGTAGGTAAAACAACTGCATCTAAATGGATGTAAGCATTAAAAACTGAACACCACAAGTAGCCAAAAACCACACAACCTAGCTACAAAATACTATTAAAAACTTCTGTTTTTTGCAACAGCCCCAACTGTAAAACCACAACAGTTCTCAGTTTTCAAACTAAGAACATTTTATACTGATAAATCCTGTATCATTCAGGTCATGGATTCTTTCCCAGAGGAAAAAAAACATCAATACTTGCATTAAGAAGAAAGAAATATAACAGAAAGATTATTCCTGAATGTTCACTGTTAGGGTACACAAACCAAGAGTGCTACTATGTGTAAAATGATAGTACGCATCTTTGGATTAAATTTTAATTGAAAAATATGAAATGCAGATCATCTGTATATGAAGTATTCTATGAAATAGAAAGCTTATTTCTCCACATAAATCACAGCCACTATCTTTGGTTAAGAAACAGTCAGCTAGCATAATTTAATACAATACTGGCATCAGTAAGTGTTGATTTACAACAGATAAAAATATAAGCCATTACTGAAAAATGAAAATGGCACCACAATGCATTAATTTTGTTTTATTTTTACAGCTTTGAAATTAATACTGAGAGTATTATATAAGTATTATATAATTAAAGAATTAAAACTGTACATGACTGACCCTTGGGAAAGTTTAGCCACTCTGTAGGAATTTAGGAAACAGAATTTAAATGATTGCAAACTGTATAAGCAAAATGCAAGAAAACTTAGACAGCCTGATCATATACACAAGTTCATCATGCTATGTCATAGGTTTGGAGAGATAGTTAAGGCAGTATGATGAGGAGAGAAGAAGAAAAACATTATTTGTTACGATATCCCAAAAGCACTGTACACTCAAAAAAAAATCCTTACCTTTGGAAGCTCGGCATCTGGCTTTTTGTGCGACAGCAATTTGTAGGTGTTAAGGTTGTTTTCAAAGCTCCTAAATAAATAAATAAATAAATCGAAATTAAGAAAATAGTAATTTTTTTCAACTCAGTTATTTTAAAGAAATGCTTTAGAACAGGTACGTAACATTAGCACCAAAGACAAATGCAAGCCATAAAAACTGGAAATGAGAACACACTGGAAAATACTCAATCCTATAAGACAGTGAGAATACACAAAATAGTAAGAAAACATAACTATATAGCTGGCCAGTATATTTATAGATCAGTGATAAAGCATTTTATTACCAAATTACTTGAAACAGAAAAGGTTCTGTTGACACAAGTGCAGAATGTCTCCCTCCAATATTACTGTTGGAAAACTACCAGCTACTTACAAATAAGTGCATGGGATTGGCCTCAAAATCTTGAACAGGCATATGGTTGCTACCAGTCAGCTCATACAACACAACAGTTCTTTTCTTTGTGACTAGTTAGCCTTGTATCAGTCTGCCTGACTAGTCTCACACAGTACTGAACTAATTTTCTTCGCTTTACATGTTTTTATGGACATAAGAATTTTAGTTATTCTATTTCAACAGCTCTTCTTCTGTATTCTCTGTTATTCTTAAATACATAAAGGCATATGGATATTAAATTCAAAATAAAATGCCAAGCACCAGCAGAACAGCAAAGCAGTTCAGCTTTTCTAGAGTAAATAAACCAATACAAGTTATTGGCCATACCTTCCACGAAGCCTAACAGCCTCAACAAATCTTCCCTCATCCATGGCTTTCTGGACTTCTTGAGTCTTGAAAAAACAAGTGGATTACTCAGTGTGTTTAAGAAACACAGGAAACAGATTATTTGATATATTCCAGTAAATAGATAATTCTGAAACAACTTTCTAAAGTGAAAAAATAAATATTGACGTTTCATAAACTTATGAGCCACCTTTTATCATAGCATAAACTACAGAGGACAGGAGAAGAACAAAGTAGAAGCAGATACCTAAAGCCTGAACATATTCCCATCAGTGTTTTAATGACAATAGACAATTATTGTACACAGTGGTCTGTTGTAGTTAATGAATAACTGTAAACTGGCTTTTTGCCAGAAACTCACCATCTGCACACACTCCATCAAAGGCAGACGGACAGCCTGGTTTCCAGACAGGGACACGACACAGGCAGGGGTAGCTGGAGTCGCTTCTAAAAGGGCAAGCACAGCTTCCACACCCATACGACTTGCCTGAAAATACATAATGTTTGAGTGTTCAAGCAAGTGCTTAAAAGGACAAGGCTTCTAATCACAGAACTTGTCATGATTTCACTGTAAATCAAACTGAAACCACTTATTCCTTGGTAGGTGAGAATGTCGCAGGCTGTTTAATACCCTTAAGTATGGACAATTGTTCTTGAAGATTTGCTATTTAATCTTAATATAGATTCCTTTGCACAAAATGCTTCACTATTCTGAATTTGAGCTATCCAAACAGTTAATGCAATATAGTAACTGGATTTGTCAAGTTTATCAGCTAAAGAACCACCTCACCCCCAAATAAATAATCAAAATGTAGTTGCACTATGTGATGTGTCATGAATAAGTATTTTAGGTTTACTCACCAAAATTCTGTCAAAAGCTGAAGGGGTTCCACCTCTTTGCACATGACCCAAGATAGTTACTCGTGTGTCAAAACCAAGCCGTTGAACTACAAGCTGCAAAGAATTTCAAAATACAGTGGGTTTATCATCATTATTTTATATATACATGCTTTAGCATTACTCTATGTGATATTGGAATAATAAAATTCTACGTATACTGTACGTTAGTATGTCAACAGCAAATGAAAATACTATAGAAGTTAAGCTTCAAAGTTCTAAGCTTCTAAGTTGAGCTTCTTAAAGTTAACTAGGAAGTTAACTTTAAGAAGTTAAAGTTTTAGTTTGTTCCTAACCTAGAACTAAACTCCAGGTTTAGTTTCCAAGGAACATTTTATTTAATAATGGCAGAACAGTGGCTTAGATTACCATGCTTTGACTACAGTTACAATGGCTCCATTATGCACAGTCCTCAGCCTTACAAAAACAGGTCTAAATATTATAATTAGAATACTTGAAAGAACTGCAATTACAGTGTGTGATTAACTCCATGTTTCATCTATGTGTAAGATTACACATCCCAAAAGACTGAGTAAAACTTTAGTGGATGATTTAACCTTAATTGACAAGACTTTTAAAACTTGTATTAAAAATTATAAACTGACAGCTACGGAAAACAGAACTTCATAGTCACAGGACAGATAAACGCCCGGTGAAATCAAAATGGCATAGATCCTTCTTGCCAATGACTGGTTTGCAACATCTTTTCTTAAAGGACCCTTTGTATGAAAAGGAGAATAATTTCAGCTCAAAAGCTTTTCTTAATCTTAAATACCACTGAAATTTTTGGCAAAGCAACCATTTAGAAAAAAGTTACAAGACTCTGCCCAAGGTAGACAGTATTATTTCACTGTGACACAGACCATTAACACTATTTTACAAGAAATATGAAGTAATATAAGATTATAATTACTGATCTGAGGTGATTTCAGACTTATCAGTTAAGGCACCCATGAAGTAGGTGTTTCGGACTGTTGTCTTACATTATAAAGAGAAAAGGTTCTAATTAACTGAAATAATTAACGGAAAAAGATTCTAAAGCCACTGAAATAATTCCCTTTTAAGTGGGGTATGGATTCAGTTAATAAAGCATGAATATAAAATGCAACCAGCAAACTATGTGATAAGATACTTTACAGGAATAGACTTACTTTACAGCAATGATATCAACAGTAACAAGCTCCATCATAAGAACAAGACAGAAAGTGTATCACAGGGTTGTTGAGACTTACATCCTTAACCTTCTCTGACGTTATAGGTTTGTTATGGCAATCAATAGCTCCTTCAGCTACAATAATAATATTTAACCTTTTCTTTCGTGCACGATTCTGTAATAAAAACAAAAGAACCTTCATATAATAAAACCACTAAAATTTACAGAACAATTTTATAATCAATTGCTATACATTAAGCTGCTAGGATTTGAGGAAATATTTCTTCTATTTGGTCACCTCAGAGTTTTCACACATTTTATCTTCATATAAGTCTTTTCATTGATGAAGTGAAATGTCTTATATCAAATTAATGAGGAAAGGTACACATGCTGTTTTATAGGAATAGTTTTATGTAATCCATAGAGTAGATCATATAATTCTTCAAATCAATCACAAGTGTACGAAAAGAATTGCTAAAGTTCAAATAGCACCATCTGTGACACCAGAAGCAAAGGCTTGCTGAAAGTCCTGATCACATTTTTAAATCACTGTTCTCAAACAAACATCTGCAAAAATGTCATGAAATCCTAAACATACTAATAGATTACCTCTGAAAGCTTAACACACATTGTATCTTCCCATCCTTCTTCTGGTGGATATTCAGGAATAAATACCCAATCTGCACCACAGGCTAAGGCACTAACAAGAGCTAAATACCTGATAAAACATAACAGATGATTAGATATCTATCGTTCAGATCTCTCATATTTCATAATTGTATCTGTATGAGACAAAAACTGCTGAAGATAATACATACCCACAGTGTCTCCCCATAACCTCCAGAACAAATGTCCTCTGGTGGCTGCAAAATTAAGAAAACAAATGAACTGCAATCCAAAAGTTCAGTCCAAAATCTTGAAAACAGAACCTGTTATCAGAAAACAGCCTGTGTTTACCACGCTTACCAAACACAGAACTCATTAGCAAAAGAGAAGGTCACATTAAACAATGCATTTAAAATTATGCATATTCCAACACATAATTCATTTTCCTGACTATTTTCTTCTAAAACACAAAAGGGTAGTTAGGAGAAAAGAGGTGAAAATTTACTAGCAATGTAAATGATGCAGACCCATACTTAAAAACTGTAATGATTATACCTGTATTACTCCTCCCCCACCAAAAAAAAAAAAAAAAAAAAAAAAAAAATCATGTAATTGCTTCAATTTTACCTAGGGAAAGCTTACATGCAAACAGGTGCTACTTCGTACTATTCAAGGTGTCTCTTTATTTTCTTAAAACATCTTAAAAAAACAAAGCCTGCCCCTAAAGCTGACAAAACCCCTACAACCAGATGCTTGAAGCGCTGCCACAACAGCAAAGACAGAAAAGCAGTTACTAAGAAAATAAGAAACCAAGACATTTGAAAGATACAGTTAAAAGTCTTTATTTCCACTCCAGAAATATTACAAACGCTAGGCACCTAACTTCTATTTAAGCTTAACTTTTATCCCCACCAACTATTGTCCAGCAATAGGATACTTAAGATTTGAAGCATAAAAAATTGTATATTTGTTACAGTTTTCTACAATATGAACGATTTACCTTTGAGCAGTGGTCATGATGGCATCCACAACTTCAATGATTCTGTGCAAGGCTGAGTCAGTACCTATGGTCATATCAGTACCACAGAAGTCATTGTCTATGGATCCAACCATTCCCACGATGTTAAGGTAAGCATACTTCTTAACAGCCTCTTCATCAATCTTTCCTGTAAAGTATCCAGAGAAAGAGCTGTGAGATTATTATTAAAAAAAACAAACAGAAAAAAAAAAAAAAACAAACCCCAACAAGAACCAAAAAAACCACAAACAACTTTTAGACATATTGCTTGGATGCTCTACTTTTGTAAATTAAACATATCCAAACATAAAATTATGTTTGGATATTTTAGGTAACAAGGTTAGTCAAAACTACAAACAAAAGCCAATCAAACAACCAAACAAAAGAATCCCGCATAGAACTCCTTACAGTAAGGAAGGAAACAAGAGCTTTTCAGTCTATTCCAAAATGTCAGCAGACTATCAAGTTTTGCAACCAACCTTAAAATTGATGGTTTGGACTTAAACAATAGCATTCAAATCGTAGTTTCAGTGTATGACAGGTAATAAAGAAGTAAAAGGATGCAAACCGGATGTGATTATGGGCATTGGTAAACAATCAAAACCCAGCATTAAACTTTTGAAGACATCTCTTCTGCAACACTGAAAGGCTCTGATTTCATGATTAATAAGCAAATACAATAGAAAAGCTCCTCTTCTAAGTCATAGTCACTCAAGACACCAGTGAAAATGCTGAATCATCCAAGAGATTTAAAGGATCTCAAGGATGAAATACCTTAGGTGCTTAAGTGCTTAAAACTACCTTAGTATCTGTGGATGGGATGGTAGTAAATATAGTGCCAATACTTTAATATGAGATTCAAGAACTATATCAGTGTGTTTAATGTCTATACTACAGAAAATAACAGAAAACACAATGAAAAAATATAACTTATGTCCATAAAGATATATGCAGCATTCTGAAGAATAATCAAAATGTTTTCTATGAATGTACACCATGCATTACAAACCTTTTCTAGAGTTCCAAAGGTGACTTAATAATCACATGGATAAGGGATATCTGGTTGACATATTCTACTTAGGTTTCCAAAAAGCCATTGACAACATCTGTTACCAAAGGATTTTGAGGAAACTAAGTAGCTACAGCATAAAAGAGAAGGCTTTTGATAGAATAAATAATCTGAAAGAGGGTAAAGGATAACAGAGAGTAGTAGCAAATGCAAGTTCTTGTATCTGAGAAAGGTAACCAATGGATTTCTACAGGGATCTGTGTTGTTCAATATACTCAGCAATAACCTAGAAAAGGGAATGAGCAGTAAGGTGCCAAAGTTTACTGATCAAACTGAATTATTTGCATTCTAAAGGTATGGTGTGTCTGAGAAGAAATGAAGAAGACTGGCAAGACACAGTGAGCACTAAATATCAGATGGAATTCACTGTAGACAAATGTAAACTAATGCACATGAAAAATGTACCCTAACAGCACAAACAAAATAACGCTATTTTCAGCATAATAATATAATAATGCTGTTTTCATTAATAAATCAGCTTCAATGCTCAATAGCAGTCAAAAAATCAAAATATTAGAAAATATTAGGAAAAGAACAGAGAACAAAACAAAGATCATTATACTACTGTGTAGATCCATGGTTTGCCCTCATCTTGAATACTGGGTGCAGTTGTGGTCCTTCCCACCTCAAAAAGGACATGGTAGAACTGGAAAAGGTTCAGAGAAGGGCAACAAAGATGATCAAAGGTATAGAACTTACATATAAGGAACAACTAAGCAAACTAGGACTTCCATCTAGAAAAAGAGATGCTGAAGGGAAAATAAGACAGCTGTAAAGTCTCAAGTGGCATGCAGAAAGGAATCAGGTCTTATCATCACTGTTTGCTCTAGTACAAAAATTATAGGACATCAAATGATATTAGAAGCCAGAAGGATCAAAATAAACAGGAGAAGATTCTTCAAAATCTTCATCATTCAATGAAGTTGAACTCCTTGTCACACAATGTTTTCAGCAACAATCTGTATGCTTTCAGGGAGACTGTATACATTCATGGAAGAGAGATTCATTAAGGACTGCTAACAGCATCTGGTTCAGGAAGTTCCGAAGACAGAAATGGATGGAACCTATCAAGAGTATTTATAAATTATGAATAACATATAGCATCAACACAGCATTATTTATGCTTGTCCTATTCTTTTACTCTTCCCTATACATGCTTTTGGATGCTATCCAAGACAACTACTAGGTGGGATGCACTTTTACCAACAGCCATTTATATTCTGATCTTAAACAGTGTCATACAGTCAGGAATCATAATATAATAACAATCACGTGTGTGGCCATTTGAGGAAAAGAATGACCATCTCAGTTTGGATAGGAGGGCAAAAGGCTTTTCAAGCAGAACATTCAAAGTTCAGACCCTGAAAATGATTCATAATGAAGGGGAAAAAAAAAAAGCCATACAGACTGTTGCCCAGTAACTTATTTGGCCTTTTCGAACCTTTATGGTATGTAAGAGAGGATGTGCAGAAATAAAACTATTGCTTTATGAAGAACCATGTAATTTCCTAGAATGTATGCATCTGATTTTGAGTTTAAGTTCTGGATATAGTTTTCATATGTGTAGTTAAGGTATGTAAGTCCCTTCGAAATTGGACTAGAAGTCTATAGCGTCTAAATGAAAACTTACCTTTCTGTGCCAGTTCTTCTAGAAGCCCACTCCACTCTTCACGGAACAGATTGGCACCAGTTAAGCTACCATCTCCACCAATAACACAAAGATTAGTGATTCCTCTCTGAACCAAGTTGTAGGCTGCCTGCAGGCGGCCCTCCCGGGTACGAAAGGATTTGCAGCGTGCACTACCAATAACTGTACCTCCCTAGGAAAAGGGAGCATAACAGTTTTAATTTATAATCCAGTATTTTAATGTTTTCAAGATGTATTAATGATGCATGGTTTATTTTGCAGCACAATCTCAATCTTCAATTTTAAAGTGAGTAACACGTAATGAAAACCAAAGAATTATCAAACCTGTGGGAAATTATGTTCTCAGGAGCAGATATATACATCAGGGAAAAGGGAGAAAACACTCAAAACTGACTGATAAAGAGCTACTCTTGAAGGAAAATGTTAAATTATTTGGGATTAATTTCAGTAGCATGCTAATAAATGATCTAATTGTTACTTACACGCAATAATAACAGTAAAAGTGATATGATACAAAGTAGTTAAGTATTAGGTGAATTTGCTTCAAAGTGTGACATTTTCCCCAAAAATATTATAAGATATATGACCAATAACAGAAAAGGCATACCCTTACCAAAATTAGCATCTGTCATTCCACAGAGCTGTGGGAAGAACTGCATCAATATTTACTACCTTACAGATCAGAGTAATTCTAAATTTCCTAGTTTATTAATTATCTGCTGTAGTTATTAATGTGATTTAAGGAACTTCTCCCAGAAATAAAGTTTTATCTTCAAAAAAGACTGAATCACCCTACCACTGAAAATTGCTGAGCACCTTGCTGAAAATAAGTTATTTACTCATCTACATTTATGTTTTTCAGACAACAAGTCTCAAGAAAAGTCTATTTTTCCCTTATTTTTCTCTCTGCTAACTGCTTTATGTTTATTATACTAGCTTCACAGAAAGCTCCAAAGAAATCCACGCTTCACCTGGAGGTAGATTTCAGAAAGCCTGGCAAGCAGTAAGGCCTCTTTGCCAAACATTAAATCTGGTCTGAAAGAGGTAACAACATTACCATGCTGAGGTAAAATGTAAGGAGACCCAAACGGCCACCTTGCAGAACACTAATATAAATGCACTAAAGTCACTGGTATTATCTGAGCTCTGGAAAATTGTACTGTTACGACATGCATTACTATAATTCTAAATCCACTTAACACAGAAAGCCAACAGGGTTTCATAATAAAACACCTGCCTTACAAAACAGCTGTTTCATACTTTGGCCCTATAATGTATTTTTTATTAAATACAAGCTTGTCAGTACGGCTTCAGAAGCCTAACGACATGCAGTGTTGAAAATCTAGCACAAAGGTTTTCAAGATTATTTCTGTGCACCAAATAAAAGACCACATAAAGCTCTTTAGAAAGTGTCAAATATCTATATCGTAGAATTCAGGCTATGCCTTAAAGTGGTATGTGCTGGTCACTCAGCCATCACAGAATTTAAATCCATAATTACAATGGTTGCTTGGATCTAGAATTTTGGTTCCCTGTTGTAAGAGCGAGGGTTTGGGTCCTACCCCATAACACTTACCACTTGCAAGATACTTGAAACACTTTCCCATGAAACTTCTACAATATTATCACCTCCATCAACCATTCCCTGGTAACCCTGAAAGAGAAAAAGTATTTCAGAAGTCTGATTTGAAAAATTGTGTAACATTTCCACTGCAGTAATACTCACCTTGTATATTTTAATGCAATTTTAAGTAATTAAATCCACTGAATAAAAAATTACTCAATTTAAATGCAACAACATTCAAGCAGGTATCACATTGTGGGGGTGGGGGTGGGTGGGGGAAGCCAAACCTTTTTCCTAAATGACCGTTTCTGAAGAAAACTTGAAGATAAAGTTAATATTTTACACAGATTACACTTTATGAACTAGAATGACATTGGATTTCTTCTTTCTTATGAATAAACAGTCATTTCTGAAAAACTACAAAGATGGAAGAACTTTGAAAAGCATTATAAAATGTGCTTCCTAAAAATACAACTTCAGCCTGAGGTCACAATCTTAGGAAAAATTTACCTATGTAACACTTTGTACACTTTTTTCCCCCCCAGGGTAGGTATAAGCAAAACAAAATAAAGTGCGACAACTAAATATTTTCCATAAAATAAGAAGAAATCAGGTCACATGATTTTACTTTTTTTCAATGCAGTTACACAACAGATCACTGAGAGAAATTTAGTAGAAAAATACAATTTTAGTGATGCATTTAAGAACTCCTTAATACCTTATCTCAAATAGTCTTCAGAACCCAATGCATGCTGTAACATGGAAAGAACTACACTTAGCTGAAAGACAGAAAACTATCCAGTGAGCAGCTGAGGGGCTTTGTTATGCCTGACTTTATTAACCCTCTGCATAAATACTAGCAGAAAGATACTGACAATTACTGTTTCTTTTCCATTAGGTGGTATTGTAAACACTGATTCAAAAAAAAAGAAAATACTGCAAAGTTCTAACCTGGAAAAACCTAAGTGATAGAGAAACCAGAATAAAACTGGAGTTATCATTCAACAGTTTTACATTTATTTAAATCCAAACGGAAATAACCCAACATGTGAGGTTAAAGAAACAAGAAACCACTAAAGAAAAATAAACATGACAAAGTTTATGTCTCCATTTTTAGATTATGTGTACACACAGGTAATAATGCTGAGGAACAAACAGTTAACCTTTCTTCAGTTCTTGCAGGACTGTACATATATTTAGTTTTAGGGTTCTCAAGAATATATCAGGTGGAACTATAAACAGAAGGGAGTTTAGAAGACAGAAAAACTGACATTATACACTGGAGACCCTTACTTTGGCACCATCCACAGTATATGTAGATTTTATCCAGTAAGCAGTAACTTGGGAATGTACTAAGCCTACACTGGCTTAAAAAGCCATATATATTAAATGAATACTGTATCATACTTGGAGTCCCTCACTATCATGATAGGATAAGAATATAATGTGGGCTACGAGTTACTCAAATTAAGCTTTTTAGGATTCTACTACAGATTTCAAGGGGAAAGCACTGAAGTTTCTGCTCAGTGAGATTTGACTAATGAAATTACATACAAGATAATCAAGTAATAGTAAAGACACACCTAGATGGAAAATGACATCTCTATTTTCTGTCATTTGATAAATCTTTTTAATATTTTCTATGTTCTTGAGATAACTTTGATATGTATCTAATATATACACAGTCTTGTATACTAATGTATACAGACAATTACTTGAAGCCAAGACATTTGCATAATTCCTTCAAAATTAGAGTAAGTTAGAGAAAAGAGAACACTTGACCTACGTATCAAGTCAACAAAATAAAATAAAATCATTTTCTCAGATAAAGGGTAAAGATCTTCAGACAGAAACACTCCAGTGGATCCAACTGTGCTCGACAAACGCTAATAAATTACCAAGTTCACTTATCACAGCTTTGCTGTTTTGTTGAAGATTTTTAAAGTAAAGTATCCAGTATCCTCTATATCACTCAGCAATGAATTGAAAGCTTTTTCTACTGGTGTTCCTATTAGCAACTACAATAACACAAAGATTCATAGGCAACAAATCCTGAAAGAACAGCATGATGTTGCATCCAACTCAGTTTGTAACACTAGCTATAGTAAGCTGCACTACAAGCTGACAAAAACATATATAGCTCACATATTTGCTCCAGCCATTCACCTTTCATTTTTACTTGAAAGGAAAAATGAAGAAAATGTGTCCAAGAAAGTATTATATATGGGAAATATACAAATAATTACCTACATATCATGAGACTCATAGATGAAAATTTCTAATTCATATTTTATTAACAAGCCTAACAACAGAGAAAAGCAAATGGATAAACTACTATTTGAAACTGGCTATAGGATTATTTTCAATACTTTATAGCTAGGCTAAGGACAAGCTATGACCAACTCCTGCACCATGCATCTTTAAAGTAGAAAGAACTCATGCATTCTGGTCAGGAGTACACATCGCTTCTACTTTCTTTGTGAAGAGAAGCGAGAATAGGGAGTATATTAACAATGCCTTTCACAACAAGGTAAGGACACGGAGCTTTTGGAACAGGCCTGATCCATTTTAACTGTTACATTAGCTTTTCCTAACGGTTCTGTTTTCCACGTAGCGTATGTCAACTAAATATGTACAATGTAGCTAGAATTTCCACACTGTTCTTTTTCTATTAAGAGAGACAAAAGCCATAGAATTAGAACAGCTCTGCAGAAAAGCTATGTGGGGTTAGTGTTGGGAAAGATGACTAATAATAACGGAAGTATTCACAATTATCACAATTTCCATTTATCATTTTTACTTATTTAAACACTGATGCTAATTTGAGGACTGGGCAATCCATTCTAAAGGTGGAATTTAACTTGAAATATTTTATCAAATAGTTCAACATTCACAATTGTCTGGCAACTGAAAATTATGGGGACAGAATCGAAGAAAGTAAACTGTCCAGAACACAGCAAGCACTGTATGTGAGAATCAACTCCATTTTATGCTTATTCCTTCCTTTACCCAAATCTGAATATTCAAAAGATGAAGAAGAGGAAATCTCTGCAGGTCATATGTTCACAGGGTACATACATATATACACTGTACCTCTGGGAGAGAGTGGCAAAGACAGCAAACCTTGCTTCCAGGTTTAACACTAAAGCTTTCCAAGAACAATCCGCCTTCTGGTATGATATGTGGGACATTTGGGGCTTTAACAGCTAAGTTTACGTACTGAGCTTTTTTAGCTATTGCTTGACAATGTAAAATACTAGCATCACTGAGTGCACAAACCACCATGTAAAAGATGTTTTCCTCACAGACATCCATGACTGCCGTACCATTGCATTTCCAATGCTGGCCTCTTGAGAAAAAGACTCTCAATCAAGATGAAGAATCTAAAAGTTCCATAGCTTAGTAGTAAGAGCACGGATCCACTGGGAACTATGTGCTTCAATCCTGGAAAAAGTGCAGGGTATAAATACTTAAGACTGCAGTTTCTAAAATGAATTGCCATAAAAGAGAGGCATCACTTTTTCTTTTTATTCTCAATTAAAAAGAAAAAAATACAAACACCAAGTCACTTCCGCTACTGAAAAAAATTAAACTAACCTCATAGCGCAGCCTGGTATTTTTACATGTACTTCCACCTCTAAGATATTCACAGCATGAGTGAAATTAAGTCCATGGATTTTCAAATTTTAATTCAGATTGAGAAAGATTTGAGGAATACTGTGCTGTGATGCTAGTCAGTCAGGGTGACTACAGACTGTTTATATACTGAAAGATGATAGCATGATTAAAATACGAAACAAGGGCAAGAGTAAGCACTGTTTCCACAAATAAATAGCAAAATTTTCAAATCTGCTCACTTCACTGAATTAAGATACATGAGTTCTTTTCAATTTTATAATAATTTTTAATTTATATAAAAGTATAGTTTTTATATAAACTATATAAATTGCATATGACTATAATGATTTATAGTGTTTATATAAATGATTTTATCATTTTAATTTTGACATGTGGCTTTGGTTTGTTTTTCTTTTGGGAATCAAAGTATTGTCCAATTCCAATTTCTGACCATTTCTTTCTCCAGGCTTTGGTAAACCCGTCTTACAAAAAGGCAATAAAATTACTTATATCAATTTATTGCAAATTACTATTTATTTATCTTGGTACTCTTTTACTACAAAATGAAGCAAAATGGAGTTAGGAAACAAAAGAAAAAATAGATTTATCATTTTACTTAGAATATGGAACTAGTTTTAGCCACAACTGTAGAAGACAGATAGGTTTACAAGTACAAAAAAATGACAGAGAAACTTACAGGAGAAAAAGAGCATATGACAGCTACAGCAAAGTAGGCTTGAAAAGGCTAAGACCTTTAACTCCATTTTTGGCTCCAAAAATACAGAATTTTTTACCTTTCAGATGTTGCCACTTCAGGATTTTTCTTCACTTTTTCAAAGTAGCTTCAATGCAAGTATCACACATGTGTCTACTTAAACCGCCTATTGATAATGTAGGCTAAAAATATACTATTCTCATTGCTTAACACACTGAAGTTGCATTTCATAAACTGTAATTTAGAAGAACCTTACTGAAAGTATTAAATAACTTCAAGTATATACAAAAATATATTTCTTTATACATCACGTAAAACCTTATAATAAGGATCAATAGCGGTAAGTCTTACCCTAAGATTTTTACCTTCCTCTACATTTGTCACCTGCATCTCAACGTGCTGAAATTAAAGCTGTGTCATTTCAAAACTTGCAAGTGTTTCTCTGAAGTACTTACATGCATTATGAAAGAAAAATGACTTCATATTTTAAGTAACACAAAGTCAGAGAGAAAAAAACTTAGCATTCAGTACTTCCTGCAACAAAACTAAATGCACTAATCTAGGGGCAAAGATCTCTTTCAGAGCTATTACTCATACTTACAGTGAAATGTGCATTTTTCTCCCAGACTACACTGCTATAATGAAGAATGATAACACATACTGGAAACTCAGAACTCCAACACTGACTTGATTTTTACAACCCACTTTCCTTCTCAAGTAAGGCAGAAGACAGTTGTGAATGCTCCATCCCTGGCGGTGTTCAAGCCAGGTTGGACAGAGCCTTGGGTGACATGGTTTAGTGTGAGGTGTCCCCGCCCATGGCAGGGGAGCTGGAACTAGATGATCTTAAGGTCCTTTCCAACCCTAACTGTTCTATGATTCTATAATTCTAAGTACCTGTGACTTCACATGTCCTTCTGGGTTGGCAAACCCTAGCATTTAACAAAGGAACACGATAACTTGAACACTGCAAGTTCAGGAAACAGAAATATCTAGATTTCTCTGGGAATTTAACACTGAATACACTCTGTGATAGAAAACAGTTTTTAAAAGGTGACAAAAGTAAACATACAGTAAAATTAAGTACGAATACTGTAATTCTTAACTTAAACATCATTTAAAAAACAAACAAACCTGGCCTTTAGAGACAGCCAAAACCCCTTCCTTTCAACAAAAGTATCTGACCCATTTCAGCAAGCCTGCAAAACAGCTGAACACTGAAGAAACCCTAGAGATTGGCCACATAATTAGTACACACTAAGTATTCAGAGCTACTTGCTGCAGCACTGTAATACAAAAGAATTTTGGAGCACAGCACTCCGCTTATTTGCATTTCAATTTACTTTGCATCTCTTTAGTAAAGGAACTATAGGAATAAGCAGACACTGAAAGAAAATGAATAAATTGTCTTTTAAAGGTGAATTGTGTATTTTGCATGCTCAAAACTAAACCCAAAGTACTTCCCTAGCATTTATATAAATTCCAGAACTCTCTACTTTTATAGTAAACATTAAAATTGCATTTTGGTAGGAACATTGCCTATCACGTTTTGCCCAATATTGAATGTTTATTATGATTTATAATCACCTCAAACTTCTAAGGAATTGTATGGGAATTACATTGTGAACAGAATGACTTCCTGCTCTGTTATTTACCATATTGTTTAATCTGCAAATTTTATAAAAATTGAAAGTTTCCCTCATGTCGAAGTCTAACTATAACTTGGTCTTCCAGTAAGATATACTTTCATACATTATTTTGGCATTCACATTAAACTCATCTCATTTCTTCGTATCAAGTAATTGTTACAGAAATTAACAATCTTCAAGCACATACAGTGATAAGCTTCAACCACAAAATGCAGGTGCAGGTTTTTTGGTGTGGTCTTTTTTGTTTGTTGGAGTTACAACTTTCTAACTATAACACAGGAAAGATGGCACCAGCCCGACAGTACTCTTGGTTTTGATCAAGTCATGTAATTTGTGAAACAAGGATGATGGCACATTCTTACCATACCCTAGGAAAATATACCGGGGGAAAGTCAGAGGGTTAAGAATTAGAAGTTTAACTAGATTTCAGAAGGTATTTATAAAGTACATCTAACAAGTACACATGTACATAGCTCACTGCTGGGTAACAACCACCTCTGGTTTTCTCAGTATTTCCAAGCTTCTAGTGGCACATGAAGAATTCCATTTATTTTAAAAATTGCTTTTAAATAGTTTTAGCATATACCTCATGAAAATTACTTTCTACAAAAACATGAAATAAAACAGGGATATGATTAAATGACATTACAAACTTCTTTATTTTATACTATTCATTTTCCATGACGTTCCCACAAAAACTCGAGTATAGTCATTAGACAAATAAAGAATGAATAAAACAGAAACTAACCTCATAAACAAAATACACTTTGGCTTTTACATAGATCCCCATACGTACTACTGCGCGCACAGCAGCATTCATACCTAGGAAAAAAAAAAAGGCAAAATCACATTGTTACAGGTTATCAGGGTTTGTTTGCAGGTTGTGGGGTGTTTTTTTTTTTTTTTTTGTATACTGTAAATTTTCAATGTCTTTAAAATAAAACTGAAGCATTAATTTATTCCTAGAGACAATTACCAGCACCTACCAAAACAGAAATTTGCTTAATGACAGTGCAATCAGACCATGAAGAGTACAGAACTATTTGCTTTGTTACAATAATGTGAATGCCAGTACGTATGTTAATCAGACATTAAATTGGTGCTGATTGTAAAACAGCATTGTAAAAGTAACAGCTACCAAAGCAGAAAGAGAAAATAAATTTATTTCACAATAATGATGTTTTCTATCTGAAATTTAAAATGTTCAATGAGTTAAAATTCAGCTTCTTCAAAGGAGAATTTATACTGTAACAGTTCTTTTTTCTAGTCTGTCCAGAGTAACACAGGTGCATATACAGTATTTTGTGAGGAGCACAGACAAAACTGACATAGACAGGTGCTCACTTAAAAAGACAGAAGTAGCAGCAAACTACTAAAACAAGAAATGCTGCATGGACTTATTTGACAGAAAGTACCTAAATGCCACTTTACTTCCCAGAAGTGCAAGCTCAAATGGGAATTCCTTGCTTACAGACATCCAACATTAAACTCCTTTACGTAAAATCTTCCATTTAAGTCCAGTGCTCGAACACTTAACCTTCTGAGCAACAATGGAAGTTCTACTGGTCCTCTTTACATGGATCAAATGAATTTGTGTTATAACCCACCCCTTCCAATATTGTACTACCTTACTCATTATTCAGGAAGTTTTCAAAAGTAATAAACTAATTGCTTCCATACCACTTAAACAGACACAAGAGATTATGCAAAGGATGAGGACAGAAACAGTAGGTGAGCTACACTGAAAGAAACAGCCTTGGCACATGAGTTGAAAAGGGATGCCAGAAACATGACAATCCAACATATTAGGCACCAATTCTCCAAATCTGTTGCACTTAACAGTAAAGTTGTAGGTCAGCTTTGCTGTTCAACATAAGTGTTCACCTATCTCGAGATTTAAGTCTGTAACTACAATATATAAACCTACAGCACAGTAAGCCATAAAGATCTATTCCTACAATATCTACCATTATTGGAAAAAATACTGAGCTATAAAAGTTTATCTGTCTCCATAAAGAATGATACTGAGGTTTACCCAAAGATTTATTATTTTGGGAACATAACAAAGTCCCTGAAGTTGCCCAATGCAAAAGATGAAATTAAATTCTCCAAAATCAAAAGTCGCTTTGCTGTTTGTACAGATGTCACTTAAGATTAAAATCACAAGTAACAGTGTTTTCACATCAGCAAATAACAGCTAGAATTCTCTGAGAAAGAATCAGCCTTGTGACAGAGCTGGAAAGTTTACAAGTGCCAAGAGAGCTAAAAGCACAGCATTGGACAATGAACTAGATGATGCCAAGTTAAAACACAAAATCTCATCTCATTTGACAGGCTGTACTGAAAAGAAAGTTAGCATGCTAAGTCTCAAATCAAAACAAACCTATTACACAGAGTGGATTTATCTCCTCAGTGAAAGTTTTTGCAACAAATGAACACCCTCACCTCTCACACAAAATGTCCCCTGCAAAGTCCTTTAACTTTATAAAACTGACAATTCTTCACTGTACTGCCATTTTCCTCAAACACAAGACATAAGCACAAGCTACTCCCATCAACAAAGGCCACAGCTTGCTTCTATTAATGTACAATATGTGCAAGAGGTTTGTTGGGGTTTTTTTTAGTGGTAGGGTTGGTAGGAAGGTGTTTTAGCAATTTATTGCTTGGGGTTTGCTTGGATTTTATTTTGGTTTGGGGTTGTTTTGGTTTTTTTGCTTGGTTTTTTTTTTTTTTTTTTGGGGGGGGGGGATTGTCATTTGCCGAAGGAGTTTTTTTAGAAATAAGAAAAACATTTTATATTACCTATGTGGCTGCAGAATTCTCAAAAAGCAGCTAATGAACATTTAGCGGTTCATAAATGAATATTTTCTGAAAGGAAAAAGTACTATTAAGAACTGCCCTTTTAAGAGCCTTCTGTTCTTGAAGTTCAACTTTGCCAGCTCTCCTGTCTGGCATCTGAGAAGAAACATCAAGACTGTTCCAGGTATCTAACATATGTTCATCTATAATGACTCCAGTGTCTCGTTCAGCAGTAGTCTCTGTATTCCAGAGAAAAAGCATCTATGATCAGATTAAAGCAGAATAGCTTTCTCAGCAAAAATAAGTACTTAAAAAAACAGGAAGACACTAAAAATCCATGACTACCAAGATACATACTTGTCTTTTATTTGTTCTTGCTCACATTTCCACTTTATTGGCCATGTACCCTACCTTTTTATCTTTAGCATGCAACTCTCAGTTATTTTAAAGAAGGGTTGTTATTCTGCTCTCATCACAAATTCTCCAGATCTGCCATAGAATCATAGAATAGTTAGGGTTGGAAAGGACCTTAAGGTCATCTAGTTCCAACCCCCCTGCCATGGGCAGGGACACCTCACACTAAACCATGCCACCCAAGGCCTCATCCAACCTGGCCTTGAACACCGCCAAGGACAGAGCATTCACAGCTTCCCTGGGCAACCCATTCCAGTGCCTCACCACCCTCACAGTAAAGAATTTCTTCCTTATATCCAATCTAAACTTCCCCTGTTTAAGTTTTAACCCGTTACCCCTTGTCCTGTCACTACAATCCCTGATGAAGAGTCCCTCCCCAGCATCCTTGTAGGCCCCCTTCAGATACTGGAAGGCCTGCAATGGCTGATTTGGCTCAACATTCATACTTCTTCCAAAACAGACTAAATGAAAGCATTTATTTCTCAAAATGACAAATCCATTATTTTTTCCATATGAATATATTCATAATACAGACACATTTTCTTAGTGAATACTTTCCAGTTCCCATGTATCTTACATGAAGAATTGGTAAAATTCATAATTTACCTGCTGCAAAAAAGAGCAAAGCTCAGGAAACAAAAGAAGCACACATTAGAGACTGCATCTTATCAGTAGCACCAGTGTAACTTTATAAGTTTATGCAATATACATTTTATTATTATTTGTCAATGTATATTTTACCTCTTTATACAGAAAAATAACTTGGGTGTCTATTGGCAAGTTCCTAAAGAAGTGGTTTACATTTCAGAATGGATGAGGACTGAAGAATGTTATAATTTGATATTTACGAAACACAGAGAGCACTGAAGTTTTAGATTTCTATATGTTGGCTATCTCAATCTGAATACACTGCTTGCAGTGATTCAAGTATGCGAATACCAAAAATTTCATGAAGTCTCCATAGAACTTGTCTAACAAAATATTGTTGTATTTGATTGTTTGTGGAGTCTTACATTTCATAGTTATTACGGTAATTCACCAATACTATTGTAATTATATGCTTATTACTGCAAAAGAAATTTACTGGGTTAACCATGGATTTAGTCCTGAATAACAAATACAGCCTGATAAACACAGGATTAGAATAGCAGCTTCAAAAGAAAGCCATGAGTAAAACCAGTATTTTTTTACTAATGTAAGAATTATTTAAAATCTTCCAGACTGACCACTTGCTTTTGCATTAAAGCCTTTAACAGCAAAAAAGATTTATTTTGCTCTTTTGTACTCAGCAAAGATTAACTAAACTGTAACTACCAACATGGCTTTATGCAATGTCTGAATTAAAGAGTTGATTTACTGTCCTTCTTGGTATTGTTTACTCAATTGCCTTTGAAAGCAATAATTTAATAGCAGGGCTACAAACAGTACTGCAGAAATCTGAATTATTTTAAAGGCACTCCCTTCCCCAAAAAGAGTATTGCTGTCCCGCACCTACATCCTGTTCCACATACATATGCGCCACCACAACAGGGGACATGCTACATTATTTTGTGCTGAAGCCAAGTTTGACTCACTTTAGTCAGCTAGACAGGCCTTTAAATAACTGTAATACTAACCATATAAAAGAAAAATCGAAACTATGCATCTTGGACAAGCATCAAGAAACACTTAAGTACCATCAGTTTTAAAGATAAACATTGGCTTTAATGCATGCTAATGACTTAGTACATATGTTTAAGTGTTATCCGGAATAAAGACCCAGACTTAAAAGACTATTTAGCAAAACACACAAACTAAGGAAAATGTCTAAACATTAATAACTAGAAAGACTTTATTCAAGAATGCAGATGGATAGATATATCAGTAAATTTGTAAGAGCCTATAATCATCAAAAGGAAAGATACGAAGAAGCAGTCAAACACAAGAATAAATAATTAAGAAAACAATTTGGGGTTTGTTTCAATTTAGTTTAATTTGCTTTTAATTACCTGACATTTTATTGCATATAACAACGATTCTAGATATCTGAAGAAAATACAGTTTTTCTAAACAGTAAGACTGTACAAGATCAGAGCATTCTGCTGAATATATACAATAGAATTACATATCTACATCCACAGCTACGTATGTATCTTCTCCTTCGAGATGTAAAAAAAATCTTGAGATTCATTTCAACCATAGAATCCACTAACTATAGAAGCACTTCCTCCAAAATATTAAATTCATTAAAATAGTTACACTTATCCATTAACATCTACATTCCTCAATTCTACATACAAATTATACTACTATACATATGAACACATGTATATGTATTTTATATAGATGTCTATACAAACACTCTCATCTGGAAAAAGTGCCTTTACAATTCTAAACTCCTTGACACTATCTTAAAATTACATAAGTTAAATAAACTCTGTAATTTGAATGGCATAAAAGGAGTCAGGCTTTTTTTTTTTTTTTGTCCGTTTATTTTTTTGTCCAATTTCTTTGTCCATTGGCAAATTTCTTTTTCCATCATTTGCTAGCAAGACAAGATCAGTACACCTCCACTACCATATTGAATGTCTCGTCATGTTCCTCAGAAGTCTGTAATGCTTCAACAGAAGTATACATAGCTCTTTACTTCCACAGTCATGGTCTGTGGTACTCTAAAAAGTGGACTGCAGAAGGCTATAGGCTTCTTTTTAGCTGTTTCTAAGCTCAATACTTGCTCCAGGAGTGGAGTTCTATTATCTGTTTAATGGCAAGATTTCTTCGTCCAATGTAAATTTTCAGCACGAGAGTAGTACATCTACGCTACTATATTAAATATGCCTTGAAATGTTGGGAAGCCTGTAATGCTTCAAACTTAGAGATATGTAAACCTTTAGTTCAAAAGTCATGGTCTATGGTATCCCAGACCATTACCACACAATCCACAGGTCCTTTATGCTGTCTTCCAGAACGCTAAATCTTTGAGTTTATCTCAAAAGTAACATGGTCACATTCAAAGACAGTAATCTTGAGCCAGCAAATTGGGCAATAGCTCAAAGTAGCCACAAGCACATCATTCCTCAATAGTGCAATCACCTGTTGGCAGCAGCTTTCAGATGACACTGCTCCTGCTGCTGAGCCATACCTATCACAGTCCTAGAACAAGCAGTCTGATCAGAGGTGAAAGGAAAATAAAAGTGACCTACGACAGCAAAAATTGCCTGTGGCAGCCACTGGTAACCCGCACAAAATACACCCAGTGTACTTCATAACCAGAAGCAGACTATGACCAGAGTCCCACACACTGAAAGCAGAAGCATGACTTAAAATCCATTTATTACCCTACCTTTCTGAGCTGCAACCACTACAACTTAGAAATAGTTCAGAAACTGAACCCGTAAATCTTGAGAATCAATTATCAGCTTCTTTTGCCTCTCAAGGTACTGTGATTATGGTGAAAATTACTCTTTTTAGCTCACAGTTTAAGAGCTGGCTAGCTGAAGTGTTGAACTGAAAAGTTTCGTATTTATATATGTTAAGTGCACAAAATGCAGATCTTTTTTTCCCATTAAATAAGTCAGTGATAAATTCTTTAACTCCACCAAACAAAAGAATATACCTGTTTAAAATACTGTGACTAAATATAGACATTCTATAGTCTTTAATATTCCACAGGTAGTGAAAAGGAACAACAAAAACCCTTTCAAGGAAATACCACAGATGTCACAAAGTAATTTAAAACATAACATGTCATATAAAGACTTGTGTGGCTTACGTAATGCTAATTCTAAATTATTAATAAGTACAGTAAAAGCAAAGGTAGCACCTTTATTTCAAAATAGTTTCAAGCATATTTTTCTGGGTTGAGATTTGCAGCCAAATCTAAATCAAGGCACCTGCTCATGTGAAAATCATGTGTTTACTGAAACACTAATAAGTGTTCTTTCCACTCAATTTCCTGTGAGCTTAGTTTGCATTACAGATATTCTGAGAATTTCTAGTGTCTAACTAAAACAACTTCAACCAAAACAAAATACCCCCCCCCAAAAAAAAAAAACAACAAAACACAGGAGACTGGAACTTTTTTCTAAGTATTAGTACTTTTTTTCCCTACTTCAGTATTAGTAGTTTTGCCTCACCTACAATTTGCTTGAACAGCTCTACAATAATAGCAACATATGCCCTTCTGCGTATACTTCAGAACTTCGCTTCCCTTGAACATTTGCCCTTCAGAAGGCAAATGACCTTGACAGCGCATGACTCACCCTGTCCCTTGTTTAACTCCTAACCTAGCACACAAACAGACATGATGTGCATTTTACACATCTACACTGTTACCAAGATCATAAGGGTTATGAACCTCAATTGTGTTGCGTGATTCAGTTGAAATTATCCAGGTTTTGTTGGTTTGGCTTTTTTTTTTTTTTTTTCCCTTGTTCTTCTAAGTCAGGACAACACCACTGCCTGCAAAACAACGTGGAAGGCATCCGGTTTACTTTGGTCTTTGTGACTACCTCACTCCTCTGAACAACTTGCACAAACTGTTACTTTTTATCCCTCCACGTAAATATGCTCTAGCAGCATCTGCCAGAAAATAAAATCTAGGTGACACCCATGGATTCTGCAAGTCCTTTAAATGCTTTAATTCATGTAGTGCCGATTAATACTTTATAAAAAGAGATACATCTGCTGCTGCATTATATAATCTCCAGCCACGTGGAAGGAAGCAAGTTGCAGGGCTCAGTCTCTTGCTGAACATGCTACTGCTGCTTCAGGCAAAACTCTGTCTCACTTTAAAATTAAAATGGCGATTTGGGGACCCGACCATTAAAACAGAGATGACTTGATTCATGGTACCTCCTAGAATCGTTTAGCAGTGAAACTGATGACACTGAGAGCACACTGTGGATAAAACTTATAAACCCACTGAGGGGCAAAAGAGAAGCCATTTATAGGCATCAATTTGCTTTTTCTCCGAAAGTGTAGCGTTTTCCTCTCCGATTGCTACAAAATCCTTTCCACCCCCGATTAGTTTCAGATAATCTCGGGTAAACCCCGGGGCTCCCCGTTATTCCTGCGGTCAGGGGGAGGGAGGATGCTTCTCCCAGCCCAGATGACGCAAGGAGGCGGAATCTGCAGCGACTCGCAGCGGATCACGTACACACCGGCGGTAGGGAGGGAGCGCGGAGACACTGGTCCATACAGGCTTACACCACCCGCATGGACGCGCTGGGAGGAGAAGAGGCTTCCTGCGCCCGGGAAAGAGGGCAGAACGCCCCAGCCGCGGATGCAGGCTGGTCTCTGCACGTCGCCGCGTAGAAAGCTGGGAAAACTGGTCATTAACTACTGAGCCCAGACAACAAAAAGAGAGGCTTCCCTATGCCCCCATTCTGTTCACAAACGCGACTAAGAGTGTCGTTTCTTCTTTAACTGAAAGTACTTTCGAGGCACTCTTGGCAAAAAATAATAAAAGAAAAAAAATCGTCATTTAAGGAAACGAGCTAAAAGCAATCATCACTAAACAACCCTCCTGGCAAAAGCAGAGCAAAAGTCCTCTCAAATAGCATGGAGTACCGCATATTTGAAATCTTAATTAACTGAAACTTCAAGCTATTAACATATATGAGATTTTCTGGTAGAAAAGGGGAAACGAAAGTGTAGGAAAACGACTTTATCACTAAGTATATCGGGATCAAGCTTCTTTCCTTTCCTGCTTTAACGTCTACAGGTCTTTTGTGCATCCTGTCCTGTAGCAAGCACTGACTCTATGCGTAAAGAGATTTCAGGAGGTGAAGCACGTTTCCAACAGACTCCTACGGGGGTAGAGTGTACACTGCCATCTCAGCGTTCTAAATCACTGGTAAGAAAATAAGTGTTGTGGTGCCAACATGAAATGAAAAGCAGATGAGGCCAGGGCTGGCACAGCCCCAGCAGCGCAGCCAGACTCCCACCACCGTGCAGGATAGCACGGCCTCCTCCCGCTCGCATCAGCCGCCCGCTCTCCCTCCTCTCCCCTCCATCTCACGAGGAGTGAAGACATTTTGGTTGTAAAAGTTATCGGACGGCTTCTACCTTCTCCCCTACAAGGCAGGCTCAGAGGAAACGTGTGAGAGAGGAAAGATGAGGGTATGGTCGCAGCTCAGGCGCCCAGGCCGCACAAAAGTAATTTATCTCTTAAATGCTCTTAGGAAGAGACACAGCTGGAAGGCCAGCACGGGAAGAGGAACCCGAGGATCACGGCAATCTTCTGTGTCCCACTCCCAGACGCCCTCTCCATCCACCACCCCCACGTGCCCCTACCGGCGTGGCTTCCCGCCGCAGCCACGCTGAAGCAGCCCATGCTTCCTACAGCCTTCTCTCAGGCGCTTCTACCCCCCACCGGCTCCTTCCCTAGCCTCCTTCACAACATCCCCGAGGGGCTCCTCCCCGTGCCTTCCGCTGCCCCCAATCCCCCCAGTGTCCATGGTTTCTTCGCCCTCACCCCATCTTCTGCCTCTCCTTCCGCGGCTCCTTCCCCTCGTCTTCCCCCCGCGAACGGCGTGAGCAGCTACCTTGGGCATCACCGCCGCTGGTCAGCACTCCTATGGCTTTCCCGGTGCCCGAGAGGTTCTCGAAGAACTTCGGCTGGTGATCCATGGCGCTGCGGTGGCGGCACCGGAGGGCGAGACGGAGTGCGGTCACTGAGGGAGCCCCTAGTCGCGGGGGTCTGCCCTGCTAACCCGGCGTGCGCACTTCGCCGGATCGGGTATCTAGCCTCTGCAGGAAGAAAAGCCGAGGAAAAACGGTGTAGGTGCGTGTTTACCGACAGGTATACGAGGGTAGAGGACGGCAGTGGAAAATAGACCGGGATAGGGAGAGAAGATGGTGAGAGACGCTGCCCTCACATTGCAACCAGCCACCCGCCTCCTCCCCGCTGTGCCCGCCGCCGCTTCCTCTCCCCGCTCTCGCTGACAACCCAGCCCGCCACCGCCCTCCGACACCCCTTCGGGGAGCTGCAGCTGACGGGCGCGCCAGGCCGCCAATGGGAAGGCGAGCTGCCCCGCCGAGCGGCGGCCTTTGCGGCGGGCGGGGCCGTGCAGTTAAGGTCTGAGGGCGCTGGCAGGTTGGGGGGGGAGGGTAACGTGAGGCTGACGGAGCGGTGGAAGGCGTGGCTGCAGGTGGGGGTCCTTGCGGCGCTCCTCCTCCGGCGGCGCCTGAGGCGGGGGCGATGCGGGATCATGGTTGGCGCCTCTGCTGGCGGTAGCGGGGGGGGGGGTAGGGGGAGCTGTGAGCCAGAGTTAATTCATCCCCTCCGTCGTAGCAGCTGGGGAGTACCGCGTGTCTCCGTCTGAGCGTGTGGGCTGCCCGTTCTGCGGTAGCTCTGCGGCGGACAGAGCGCTGCTGGGGCCGCAGTGAGGGCCCCGCCGGGGTGAGGCTGCGTCTGCCCTGCGCCGGCCTGGCTGTCACTTGCGAGCGTTGCCGCAGGCGGGCGGGTGGAGGGTGCCAGGCTTTGCCTGGTGCTCGAGAGGGAAATTGCCTCAGGTGTGTCGGCTACGGCCGCCCGACTGCTCTGAGGGAGCCTGGCCTGCGCTGCCATGCTCAGCTGTTGCTCTGCAGTGAGCGAGGAACACAGTGAATGCAGCTTGAGCGAAAAGAGTTGCTTCTGCCGTCGCCTGGTAGGGTTTGTGTCACCGGATCTGCTCCACATATGTCTTAGGCAGGGAAACCCAAAGGCCTGGAGGTCTGTTCATTCCCTTTTTGCCCTCCTCATCCTTGAAACTTTAGCAGACGTTCAGGTGCCAGTAGGAAAAGAAGTTGCCTCCTGTAAATATTTACAGCTTGGAGACAAAGGTTGAGTCTAAGGGAGCAACAGAGACAAAGCAGCCGGAGAGATTCCTCTAGATAGGAATCCCAGTCCTTCTGCCTTCCTTTTGGTTCTGTTGTGATTCTTTTTCTTGGGAAGTGCTTAGTGCTGGTAGAGAAACGCTCTCTTAAACCCTCTGTATTGTAACACCATGTTGGAGTACAGTGGAATAATTCTGTTGATCATAGCAATGTATGTCATCACAGAAACAGCTTAAGACCCTGATTGTCTTAATTTAAGCAAGTAAAGCCATATTATCCCATATGCTTTGTGGTATTTAGCATAGGTAAAAGTGTTTGCAGAATCGGGAGCTAAGTTACTTGCCCAAAATCATAAAGAAAGTAGGGGAGAGAGTCAGGACAGCAGCAAAATGCTGATTCACGTTTTATATTCTAATTGCTGTAATAATTACTGTTGTTACTCAACATCTTCATCACATCTTAGACTTAGCTCACATTGTAAAAATATACATGGTCATCCTGTCAACTTTCACACAGTCACATGCAGAAGTACAGTCAGTTGAGTAGTTCAGTTGAAACTACTCACAGATAAATGTTTGAAGAAACCATACCTGCAAATAGATATCTATACCTAGTATGTGGGCAGCTCACATTTGCAAATCTACTCAGAGGCTAAAATGAGTGTAAGATTTGATGACAGAAAAGACATGTTGCCAAATAGTTTCCATACCGTGAGCAATAGTGATTCTACAGGGGAATTTACTGTATTCTTTCCTGAATCTAAAGAACATTCTTAGTCATAGATTATAATAAAGGTGAACTTGTATTATAGAAATATGTAAACCCCAATAATGGCATACTCTCCTTAAAGGGTTCTAGTTTGAATTAGAATCACATTAGTTTCTTGGAGAGTAGCTCTGCAAAAGATAAATTAAGGTCTTTGAGTGATTTGTGACTTGATCCAAAGCCTGTAAAGTCAGTAGGAAGGTCTTTAGTTAGTATAAAATATCATGAATACTTTAAGATCATGGACCAATGATAGTTTGTCATTTGAGCAGCTCTTTGAGGAAGCTTTGAATTGGTTCTGGTTTATTTGGTGCAGATACTTTATACTTTTTTAGAATTGGCTTACCTTGTTTTATTCACTGCAGCTAAGACATTCACACTTTGTCTGTAGGTAAACCTGTCCCTCTTGCTTTCAAATACAGCCTTGATGCTAAGGAGCTATTATTTTCTGAAAGTATTTTTTTCCTCAAATTGCCTTATGGGGCATTATGAACTTATGAGTGATGTTTTTTTTCCCACCCTTGTGTAACTAGGAAGCTGCTTATGATTTCACTGTTTTCATCATTTATGCAGCTACTACATTGTTCTTCAACAGATCTGTCAAGAAAGAATTCTATTTTGTCTGTGTCAAGTCATTAAAGTAGAGGTGGGAGGAGAGAAAGGGATGTGGAACTGTTTGTTCCTGAGGCTGTCTTGATATATTAAAATCTCTTTCAGCAATACAATTGCCTATAAACTTAAAAGGAGTGACTGCTTGGCTTGAGTACTGAAGATTGTTGGGGTAAACAGTCTTATTTAACCTTGTGGGGTATGATTGCAATGCAGCTAGGTACATCTGTATAAATCATACTGACACTAAGAGAATAGGCTCTTTTGAGATATGCAGACTGATAATAAATATCCAAATAAAACCTCAGCAGGTAATTTGCACACTACACTAGGCACTTTAATTGTCCTTTTATATATAAATAGAATTTTATATATAAATTGTCCTTTTATATATAAATAGAATCTGTTTACATTGGATAGGGAGAGGACAGGTGGGTTTTGAATGTTCCCTGATACTGACTGTTGCAGATGCTTTGCTGCATCCTTTTCCCATTGCCCATTTGTTCCCTGCCAGCTAGATCTACTCTATCTGTTCATCTTTAAATCTTATCACTACCTAAGAAATCCTGATTGACCCTTACAATATACTTTGGATTGCTACTCACCTCAACTTTCTGTGCCAACATCATTACACATGCTGCCTTTGAACTAAAGAACAGTTCATATCCTGGATGTAGTACCACAGATGCGTCCAGTACTTCATTTAGCACAACATCTTCCATTGAAATTAAGTTAAATTAGGAAGAACAAGTCATGTTCAGAAAGAATGAAATTATTGCATGAGTAACAGAGTTGAATGAATGGATTTCCAGCCAAATGAAACTATTTTCTGCAGCTAGACCTTTCTTTCATATGTGGATTCCCTGGCGTCTAGTGGTATGTGAGCCCACACTTCAGGTTTGTCTGAGGCGCTTGTAGGAGCTGCCTCTTCTGCCCAGCTGTCGTTTTTTCATGAGACTTATGAATCATAAAGACAATTAACTTTTGCATGTTCGACTTCTTAATATTATTAAAAAAAAAGACAGAGAACGGAGAATGAGATGGAAGGATTTATAGAAATCCCAGCATTTTAAAATGAAACAAGCTAGTCATGGAATGCACAGATAAGCATGACAAGAAGGAAAGAAGAAGTCATCGAGACATCATTTCTCGGCAGATGGTGACAGTGATTTCTTGAAGAGAACTGCCTGCTCTCTTCCATTAATACTACAATATTCCATGGCCCTACATGCTGCATATAAACTCTTCTACTACTGAGTCTCTTTCCTGTTTGTTTTCACGTTTTAGTTGTGTCATTCTAACAGTATAAATTTTGTAGTACAAGGGCTGGATTCAGTGTTGTTTTGGTTTTTGTTTTGTTTTGTTTTTTAATTTCTCTCTTGCATAATGACAGTCCTAGGGACCTTAACATACACAGGGCTTTCTTTATGTTAGAAATTTAAGGTGTAAATGAGAGGAAATCTAGAACTACTGTGATACAAAAGGTATAGGAAAATCTCCAAAAGATTCAAACAACTTGCTTTTGGAGTTGGTTGAGAAAGGAAGGGAGATGAAAGCAATGGAAAGATAACTCAGTTGGGAGAAGAATAGTGAAGTCTTTTAATAAATATTCAAATAAGATTTTCTAATATATTTTTCCTGGTTTTGCCTCTGGTTTGTACTGAATTTTTTAGAGAGAGAACATCAATTAACATAGCCTTAGAGAGAAATTTACTTAAAACTGGCCAATATAGACGTTATGGAAAAGGTGGTGAAAATGCTAATGATACTTCACAATAGTAATCTAAAATGCATCAAAATAATTTTCTCTGTAAAGACGGGTGATGTCCTGGTTGACTGCAATATCAGCTTTTAAAATAGAGAATGTCTTATCAATGGTCTATGAATATGCCTATTTTACACAGGGATAAAAATACTTATTAAGGTACTGTAACAAGTGTAAGCGATTTACACTGCCCCCATTAGCACAAGACATGGGAGAGGGAAAAACTGTCAACCCTAAAGGATGTTTTATTATTTCCAGTGGGGGATGATAATGTAAAGTATCACCGTATTCATCATGAAAGAAAATCACGTGTTCAACATCAGCTACAACTTTTTCTTGAATATCAAATGGCTGTTGCTTTGAATTTGCCTGACTTCAATTGAGAGTTTAGGTACAAATCCAAGGCATCGAGGAAATTCCCACTAAAATCAAATGGCAAGATTTTTAATGGTACTTGAATCAGGCCTTCTATAAAAGAAAAGCACAAATATAGTGCCTGTGTTTACTTAATTACAACTGTTCTTTATTAAAAAAAAAAAAAAAGCAATGATTGAGAAGTATTTTTCCAGAATTACTTCCTCCACACAGTTCCCATCTCAGAATCTAAATGTAATACCTGATAAAACAATAGCAAATTAATTCCTAGCTAATATATTTTGAATGGGAATGTAACTTCAAATTCAATAAGTATTGTTCAGCTCATGCTAGTTTTGAAACCTTCTGAGTTTTTATGGAAAACATGGGGAAAAAAAAAAGTTATAAGCCCCTAAAAATACATCTTTCTGTGGTTTGACATAATTTGAAGACCACTTCTTTATTTAGGAGCATGTTTTTCTTGTTTTATTGGGTAGGAAAACTCATGACTGAACTGAGTGCCACCCAAAAAGGACGATTTGTGTTATTGTGAAGGATACATTGTGTCAGATAGACTAGGTTTGGAAAAAAGTGAGCCTTGCTAGTCATGCATGTATCGTAATTGTTGCGAGTTTAAAAAAATCTCAGAAACAGAAAAAGACACTTCCTGCAAAGGAAACACTGTGCACATTAAGCGATCAATGACTCATACAACTGACTAAGTTATCTCTTCTGATTTTGGGGAGAAGAATATTTAAGTCTTTCTCACCTAGAAAACTTCCACAGTGAGCCATTTGGCACCACAGGATAATTTGTAAGCTTGCTGTACTATGAGCCACAAAGGGTATATGTCTGCTTGGGAAGTGGGTAAGGTGAATGTACAATAGTCTGCATTAAAAGGGTATTAGACTAATCATGGTATAAGCAGAATGTTGTACTTCGGCAGCGTTCTCTTAAGTAGTGCAAATGATCTTAAGATACCAAGATTTCTTACTATTTATGTGATGTGAATTATGTTTATCTGCTCTAATACTTAATGTAAAAATATTAACAATAACCTTAGAACATTGTCTAGAATGCAGAACTTCTTATAGATGAGTGCCCTAACTATGTGATTATTAGATGATATTATCCTTTGTACAGTACTTCTGGATTAGTGAATTCTTGTAACAGCTTCAGTATGAACATTGGAGTGTCCTTATCCTGAAAAATGTCTTCCTGACTGATGGGGCAGATTGTGGAGGAAGGCTTCAATGTACTTGAGCAAAACTGATCTCAGGAGCATCACTTTCTGGTCATATGCTGTAATTGTTAGGCCATATTATAGAAAAGGTGAGCACTGTGTAATTTTACATGGAAGTCACTTCTGTTGAAGAGTGGATGACAATAAGGAGTTCTCTGAAGATTTGTTGTACTCCTCAGGAGAGTTTGGTTGGAATAACGCTTAGTCTTTTGTTTCTGGAAAGGTATGAGTCCAGGACACATAACTAAGTGCTTAGGTGGATTGCGGCCAAATGGACAGTTTGGCCTGAAGCTCTCTCTGATTTCTTCCCTCAGCAGAATTCATGGAAATTGCTGCAAAGGAAAAAAAAAAAAAAATTGAAATAATTAGGGAAGATAAAGAAGAATTTACATGATTTGTGTAATTTAAGCTTGCTTAAGGAAAGAGTAACTTCTTCCCCTCTTTTATGACCTTGGGGTTCATTTTTATGTGAAAAAAAAAAAAAAAACCCAACCAAAAATACAGAAATGTTTTTCTACCTAAAATTATATACTCTCAATTATACTTCAAGAAGTGGTACTAGTAGTAATGATCTAATCTAATCTAATTCAGTTGGTTTGATAAGTGTAGCTTCATTTCTAAATTAAGCTCTGATGTTCTACAGACATGACAATGGTTGTTCCCTTTCACAAAGACTTCAATTTTATAATCCAAAATTAACATGGTAGTATAATTAAGGTTATATAAATATAGTTGCACAGTTAGTGATATGATGAATTAAAAATGCAGTCAGTCCTCTCAAATAGTTTTATATGCAGCAGGTCCCATGATGCTGGAGAATTTTAGTTTATCTAAAATTAAAATAGTTGAAACTGTGGTTTTATGATTTGCAGTGTTTACATGTTTGATGATGCAAGAGAGTTAAACAAGTGAATTTGGTCTCTGTTGCATTGTAAATAGTGAACTTCCTTCTTGCTGTATGTTTTTGCATAAGTTATAGTATTTATATTGCTTTAATTAGCACTGATAAACAATGGATTTGACATATATTTATCTTGGGATTGTTTTCCCTTTGAGGATAGATTTCACTCTTTGTAATAGAAGTTATGCATATTTTTCTTTGCAGTTTTGTGGCTTGCCTGCAGATGGAAGAAGGTTCTAGCAGTGTTTAAAGTAACCTGGGTGGTTGTGGAGACTTCAGGCAGCCATTAGTGATAGATTGCTCAGATGGGATGATATACGACTGTGCTTTTTATTGTTGCTGCTACAACCCTAGTCCTTCAAATGCCCTTATTACTCAGTGTGGTATCTTACTATTGGATTGAAAGATTACTCAGTATTCAAAATGCCTGAACCTAATGAAGACATTAATTTGGGGGATTGTGAGGTGGGAGGGAAGCATAACTGGTGAAAATGAAATGTATTCCAGAATCTGAAGGGCACCTTTGTTTCCTCCACGAACTATCTGGGAAGAACAGTGTCACAAAGTTGTCTTTCTGCAGGACAGAAAAAACTAAAAGAGCAATTTTGGCAGTAAAGCAGATAGTGGGGCCATCATTACAGCTTGTGTGTTAGCAGCCAGCAGTTTCTGAGAGAGATTACAAGTATTTAGAGAAAGCAATAAAGTTAGGTATTTGGTCCAAATAATTTGCACTTCAAGAAGCAGTATTCACCTTTGATTTTTTTGTTTGGGTGGTTGGTTTTGGTTTGTTTTTTGTTTGTTGGGTTTTTTGTTTGGTTTTTTTTATTCTGTTATGGTATCGTAAATAATATATAACAGCAAAGATTATTTCTTCAAGTGGACATATTTACTTTTATTTACACTGTTTCTTGGTCAGTCAATACTTGTTATTTCCTAGTATGCACTTGTTCTTTCACTTTCTCCCCACTCCAGTCTTCCTTTTCTTTCTTTCCTTTATTTTCCTACAATCTATTTTACTTCGCTCCTCCTTGCTTTCACTGCTTGTAACTTCTTTCCCACCTCTTTCTTGTCTTAATGCTGAAGTTAAGAAGAATGTCAGGAGGTTTTTTTCACTCCCATTGATAGTTTCAGTGTAGTAGTTGACAGGTACATACTTCATATTCTTGCTTCTAAATATTTTTTATGACTCTGATTTGAGGTCATAACTGATGATGAAAAATATGTAATGTTTCCATTTGTGGAATAGGGAAAAATAGCCTTCAATAACTAGCAGAGTCATTTTCATTTGCAAGAAGCCAGTCTGAATGCCTTATGAAATGCTGTCTGGTTTCTTCCTGTTAAGGGATTTAATAATATCTTCTCATTTCTCGTTGTCTGTGAAATTTTAATAGCAGAGATGTATTTTATATTGATTTCTTGTAAGAATGCAATTGTGCACATTTTTTGCCAACTGTGACACCAGAAATAGCATTTATCTCACATACCATAGCAAAAAAAAAAGACAAAACCAAAACTATACTTGCATTGGAATTCCTTGGAATTCTGATAAAAAATTCATTTCTTTGATTTTTTATAGAAATGGCCTTATAAGTAATTTTATGATGTATTTGAATAAGACAATTGGAATCATTATGTGAAAATAGTCAGTATATTGTGAATAAATTGAATGGTGATTGTTTTGATCAGACATAGATGGAGCATGTTTAAAGTTTATAGTCAATTATCTTAGGCTTATCATTTCCCTTCCAGGAAGGCAGTGTTCCTTGTATGCTGAATGCCTCTATTTGCTGCTGAGACTGAATGCCGCACGCGATATCTTGTCTTAAAAATTAATGTCTCACAACATTGCTTTCATGAGTGTTATGGTACAGCTCTCTTCAACTTTTTTTCACAGGGAACTGGAAGGTCCATGTGACTGACCTGTTCACTTGGGTTCCAGAGTAGTATGTGACTGTACTTTCAGATATTTTATAGCATCTTGCATGGAAGGGAAGAGTGACAGTTACAGGATGAAAACATCTGAAAATTATGTGCATGGTTAGACTGCCAACTGAGTTGCAGCTGCTCTGAAAACATTTTGTTTTAAGAAAGAATCAGTGTAGTTTTAAAATCTTGAGATCCTGAGAGGAAACTCTTGCTGTGCAGCCAGCACGGTGAGTAGCATGAGTTAATGCAAGATTTTGATTAATGAGCAAATAGGGAGCACTTCATGCTTTGAAGACACTTAAACCCATGGAGTACCTAGATGTCTAGGGTGAAAAAAAGAAAGGCTCTCAATTACTTCTTTGCCTCAGTCTTCACTGGCAAGTGCTCTAAGCCACACCACTCAAGTCTTGGAAGGCAGATGCGGGGACTGGGAGAATGAAGACCTTAGGCCCACTGTAGTAGAGAATCAAGTCTGAGATCATCTTAGGAACCTGAATGTGCACTTAAACAGGGAAAGTTCAGGTTAGATATAAGCAAGAAGTTCTTTACTGTGAGAGTGGTGAGGCACTGAAACCGGTTGCCCAAAGAAGTGACAAATGCTCCATTCCTGGCAGTGTTCAGGGCCAGGCTGGACAGAGCTTTGGGTGACATGGTCTAGGGGTAGGTGTCCCTGCCCATGGCAGGGGGTTTGGAGCTAGATGAACTTAAAGTCCTTTCTGAGCTTAACCATTCTATGATTCTGTGATTCTAAGAATCATTAAAAGCATGGAGAAGCCAAAAATCACTGGAATTGCAGTCATTTTAATTGTTAGGACCAGAATTTTCCCCAAAGCCACTCACACGGACGAGATGCCACAGTCTGTGCTGCTGTAGATGATGTCATCAAGTTGTAGGATGTTGCTGGGGAGTCAGGGCAGTAGTGAAAATGAAACAAGATAACTTGTAGGGTAGGTCTGACAGCAGTCAGCTGGTCTGGAGCAGCAGTCCCTCACATGGTAAACTCAAGCAGCTGTCAGTCAGCAAACACTTGGACAAAGGGTAATAAATGTCCTTAACAGGAACGATATAACATGGGCATTGGAAAGTGAAACAGCTGAGCACATATCCAGCACAGGAATCATGTTATGGGGGGAAATTTGTACTCTGTTCCTTTATAATGGAGCTAATTCAGTTTTACAACCATTGCAGTTCACATGGTCATGTTCACAGTGCAGGCTCTGCGCTGGTGTGGGTTATGGCTTCCAAATTAAACTTCATTTGCATGAGATAACAGTTATCTGAAAGTTATAAAATGTTTCTTATTTCCTTTTTCTCTGTGCCACTCATGATGAAAATGCAGTTTAATAACTTCATAGAAGTTTCAGGTAGAAATGGTTGGATAGGCCACTTGTCTGATGCCACAATATGAAATTATTTTCCATACTTCATCTTCTAGTAATCTAGTATTTCATTATCAAGCATAACTGTTAAAACAGATTGATAGTAATCTTTATTCTCACAGTTACTGTTACTTTGAGATGTATGTAAATAGTAACACTGTTGCTGCCAGTGCTAAGTTAGGGATACTGGGCTTTTTTTCTTTTTTTTTTTTTTTTTTTTTAAAAAAAAAGGGCTGTTTTGAGCAGTGATTTGAATAGATAGCTTTAGGTTCTGTATTACTGACATTTATTCTTTAATATAAAGCTATAAAATAATTTATATTCCTCTGGAAGATTCAGCTGTCTTCAGTTGTCATTCCTCTCACTGAAAACTGCTCAATATTGTAAGCACTATTTTTAGTACACTTGGTCACCATTGTTCTATGATTTTTTGTGTCAGTGACCTCAGCCACCATTCATGTTCCTAACTCTGTGGAACTACTCCAAGATAGGTTCATTTTCAAGTCACTTTGTTCATTTGTAGTGCTGATTGTATAGAAATGTGACAAGCAGCACATTGCTTCCCTTATAAGATATGAATGTAAACATGGAAATAGGATAATAGTATCACATTGTCAAGTTTTATTTGCTTTGCCTACTGTCTTCTGATTGCAACTGCCCTTTCCAGTAATAATCCATGACATGCACGTACATGTTCTAAAATTTCTGTATGCTACAGCTTTATGGTTTAACAGTTAAAAATTAAAAAGTAATGCTTTCATTCTAGCCAACAACATTAACAGGTTCATGAGGAAAGAGGAAAGTCTTATCACAAGAGGAAAATGTTATCTTTGTGATTTTAGCAGTATAGACATTAAGAGCCATATGTCCTGTTACCATGACAGTTTCAAGGCTTAGTATAGAAAGAATCCAGAATCTGCTGTGCTGAACAAATGCTAAAATTGTCTTCTGTGTTAGACTACTTATTCTGGAGGGGAAAGCTGGGGTTCCAGGTAAACTCAGTATTTCTGGTGACACTGTCTTATGAACTCAGATCATTGATGACAGAATATTTTTCAAGACTCTGTGCTGCAAGAAAAGCCTTACTTGGAAAAGGAGTTGGTATCTAAGCTAGACTTTTCTAGTTTTTTTCTGACGCACAGTTGTGGTGTATGCAGGAAGAAAAATGGTATGAGAATATAAAAACACAACCAGACAGGAAAGAGCTTTTACCATAAAGTAAGCCTCTTTATTACAGGACTTCAATTTGTCAGAAACAGCCTGGAAATCTGAAACCACAGGAGTAAGGCTTATCTCATTGCCAAAAGATGTAACAAAACAGTGTGCATTCACAGTACTTCTCCTTTCTCTTCTTCAAAACTGTCAGTTTCTTAGATGTTATCTTCTTTTACAGGCTTTCAAATAAATCAGTGAGTTGTTTGGAAAATGCGTCAGTATGCAGTGCTGCCAGTGCTTATTAGATACCATGTGGGCGTTTAAAGGTATTTTGCTCTTTAGGGTCTTCTCTGTATAATGAAATGCAGAGGGGTTTGTTTGGTTTATTGCTGGTTTTGTCTGTATAGTTTCCATCTGGATAATCAAACTGAAATCTCAAAATTTTCATGGATGCTTGTGGAAGGAAGCCTGGCAGCATGGCATTGTGGAAACGGTCGTATCTTCACACATGAGCAGCGAGGTAGCCTTGTAACTGCAGTGCAAATGCGTGGTATGAGATCTGACCGGAAAAATGTTAGACTGACATAGGTTCATACTCCCATAACTTGATGAATGTACTGAGCATATCAGTTATACTACTTGATTTCACACCTTTTAGCCTGAACACAAAATTTGGAGAGCTGTATCTATGATATCTATTTTATAAAAAATGTCCTTTTTTTTTTTTTTTTTTTTTTGTAAAGCAAATAAACACAAACATATTTACATGCTCTTTTGCATTGTTTTTATTAAGGCTAAAGTTATTATAGTAGTTTAGAAAAAATATCTTGAAAAAAATAAGTTAAAGCAATTTATTTCTTTTAAATAGGAACTACGTGTATACTACTTCCTTTAATTTTTAGAAAAATAGGATAATTTATCTTGACATGATAGTAGATCCTCAAAGTATTATGAAAGTTAGCTTTGCTAATGTGCTGCTCTTCTTTTGAAAGAGTAGTTTTCAATTCTTTGAAGTATCTCTCTGGATTGTGCATGGATCTCTTGCCAAGTGCAGTGATCGTTTGACTGTGAAGAAAAGATTATTAAGAAGTGTTTATTAGATGATTTGTAAAAAAATGACATCCAATATTATGGCAAGCAAAATGTGAATTGAGGACAAGCATGTAAGGATTTATTCAAAAGAAATTGAAGAAAAAATGAAAAATATTTTTATGAAATCTAGTTAAGATTCAAATGTTCTTTGATATATAGAATGAACATTGCTTTTCCAGACAAAATAGGTATCATCAGCTGCATGGCTAATCCTGACCCATGTGATGTAAAGTGTTTCTAAAAAGGCACAGACTGCTATGAGTTTTAGTGCTGAATTGAAATTAAATGTTTTTTAAAAGCCTGTGATGGTGCATTAACCTCGAAATGGATGTAGGCCAAAAGATTTTGTGTGAGTGAAAATACATAGTGCTTGGTAATGTGGCACAATCCCACAGATTTGTACAGCTTTGATCAGCAGTGGGACTGCTTGTATAAAAAGCTCTTCTATGTCTTTAAAATTCATTGAAGTTAGCTGGAAGTGGAAAAACAACCTACTTACCTTGGCCACAAATTTATCCATTTTTTTGAAGCAATCTTTCACTATGGTTTTATGGATAATGTTAAGTCTGGACTTCAGCTGTTATTTTAGCAGAAAAGAAAAGAAAGTGTTAGCTTGAACACTGACAAGTGAATAGTAGTTCAACATGAGTCAATAAAACAATAATCTCTGATAGACATGGTCATGATTGAGAGCACTGTAATGCTTCTGTCACAGGCAAGCCTGCTGAATGTGTTAATGTTAATGTAGCACACACTTGCTATGTCTACAAAGAGATCGGAAAATGAACATATCGATGTTCAAAGCAAGGTAATGAGTCTATAGATTTTTTTGTTTTGTGACAAAGGTTCTGCAAACCTAATATTTTCTTGAAGTGTTTTGCATACAATTTACATGTAGTTCTTTCTTGTCTTGACAGAAGCCATAAGTAGTTGAAAAACATATGAAATTTTTATTTGGTGAGAATATTTAGTTCTGTGTACAACTAGAGTAGTTTAAGGAGAAGCAAGTTGAATACTGGCTTAGTCACATTTTTAGGCATCACATCTCAAAATAAGCTAAATTTATATGTGTGAATTTAAAACTGCCTGTATGATAGAGGTAAGTAAAACTTCTGTAAAAAAAAGTTTATTAGCAAAAGTTGCCTGTAATTACTTGCCTACAGATGTTTTAGGTTCCATTATTTGAAAATGTAGTCTTTAAAGTTTTCTACTACATTTTCAGCTTACATATTATCAGTTTTATTCACCATGAATACCTGACTTGAATATCATGCAGTGTAAAAAGAACCCCTATACTTACACAAGTCTTGAGCTGAGCATGATCTTCATATATTCTTCTTAGAAAAATGTTCTTATTTTGAAAAGGAGTTTCTGTTCTGTTGAAAAACTCAGCAATTTCATGCACTATATGAACAATGGCTGCATTATCATAATTAACCTGTGATGACAAAACAAAAATGCAAATTTGCTTTCTGAAGTTTGCACTGAAGTTTCAGTTAACGGTACATTTTTAAACTGCCTGAGTCCAGTTATTTTAATTTTCACCACTTTCTTGTGGTCTTCTAAATTTTTTTGTACAAAGATTATAGAAAGTAACATGCATTGCAAAGATGGTATTTATTTGAATATCAGGAATTATATATGTGATTTCCAGTTGCAATTTTTGCTTTCACAAAGTGGACCCCAATTTTGTAATGTAAATAGATCTTGCATGTTTGGACTGCATTGATATTCTTGGGTATATACAGTGTATGAGGAATAGTCAATAAGAGGCCAGAAGTCAAAAGCAGATCTTTTGAATTCAGATCCAAGACAATAAATAGACTAAGAGTGTGCAACTCTTTCCTTATAGGCATTGCACATATATGATGAAGAGGAGCTCCCTCTGGCTTAGAGAAGATGGAAATACAGGAGAGGCTGATAGTACTGTCTCTTCCTTTTGTTCCCTGGTTGCATTTTAGAAGCTCTGTTGAAGAGATGAGCTGGAAGTCGGCTGAATGAATTGCTTTGGTACAGTAACACACCCTTCACCTAGCACCTCTTTCTTTTGTGGCATTACAGACCCAGACTGAAGGTGAATTGTGCACATAAGGTGCATGAATGGGCTGAATAGCACATAATTATCTCTGCACTAGTTCTACAGGGTCTGCTTCTGACTGAAACTGAAGTTGGCATGCCATTCTGGCAGTTTCCAGGCTAGGAGACTGATCCCATGTACTTTTCCATTTTAAACAGCAGGACTAACAAAAAAGTATCTAACCTTTTCCATGTAAATATATTCTCATAACTTAAATAGGAAAAGCAAGAAGTGGCAATTTCCATATGTAACCTCTCAGGGAAAAGAATATAGAATGAAAAGTCAACAGCCAGATTTATCATTTAAACCTGTAATTTATTATGTAATATTAAATTCTAGTGTAAATCCTTGTGACAAGGCGCATAGGCTGTTTGAGGTAGAGTTGTTACAACGAGCTAATGTCAAGTATATATTATTTTCTACTTACTGCTTTTAGCATCTCCTCGGGGAAACACAAATCTTCGTTGCTTACTTCCTTACAATCCAAAGAAAAGCCTCGTTTGTTCTTAAACAAAAGAGTGTAGAAATTTTAAGCATATGAAAAAACAGGTTTATTATAGAAACAATTTATAGAAGAGTTCACCTATCAGTTGTTGTCTTAAAGAAATGTATGAATGAACACAACAACACAAGACATTATATATCTCATGAGTTTATGTGAAGAAGATTTATTTGCTTATATGTTCCCAAACTTATGTAAAATGCAAGAAATGGCTGTTAGTTACCTATTTCACCTTTTCTCAAATGCTCTAGAGGGCTCAGTCTGTAAAGTGCTGTGGAAAGGGCAGGTCACAAAAGAACCCAAATTGGGAAAGGAAACATGCTTTCAGTATAGCTGATTTCCAAAAACACCTTCAAAGAGTATTCGTCCCAAAAACTTTGTGCCAGTGGATACGCTTTTCTTGGACTGGGATTATGCCAAAGTAAATTAATGTGCTATGGTTTCAGTCTGATGCCAATTAGCGGGAATCCCAGCCGACTGTGTATTCTAAATTACGTGACTTCTGCGTGGAGGATGTGCAGTTCTTCTTGGGAGACACACAGATGTCATATATGCATCAGGATGAGTTTGAATTAAAAAAAAAGTAAATTTAAGACTTTTGGCTTTTTAGAAAAGGGACATCTTGCTCATAAGTTTTTAATAGTGTACAAAAAACCCCAAAAAACCATCAATTATTACGCAATTGAGAATTCCAAGTATCCAAACTGAAGAAAGACTGAAAATGGCACCTATAAATTGTGACAATATTTTACACACTGACGTACCAGTTCTTCAAAGTCCTTCAAAAGCTCACTCCACTGCACTCTTTCAAAGCACTGATGACTGTTGCGTTGGCGATTGCCAAGGGATGTAGCAATAAAGCAGACAGTTAGGAGGAAGAAAGAGTTCCTGGGGCAATACATTGTCTAGATCTGGTCTGGAACAAGAAGAAGAAGACAGAAGGCTTAATAGTATCAGGATGGTTTTACAGTTTTGTAAAGTCACACAAGCAGAGCTGAGTATTTGCTCCTGCTTGTTCGCTTTTAATCTGTATTTACTGGTATACTATGACAGGCTTAATGAGTTCAGATTTTATGGTAGAACTTTTGAAATTTAAAAATGTTTATCCAATGTATAAAGAGAAAAAAAATTGTATAAGAAAACCTTTTTTATATTATTCTTATAATACGTAAATGATTGCATGTGTTTTTCAAAAATTCTATTCTGATTTTCTGAAATACTATTTCTATATGGATAAACAAATGCCATATCTAGAAAACTGGCATTATTTGCTATAGAAGATTTGACTAAATGTAAACTATTGCCTGCAAAATAATGAATGAAAAACCACATTATTCCGCTCCAGCACTTTGTTGTGAGGTAATATCTGTAACCTTGTTACCTGTAACTTGTAATATTATTTAAAGCTGTTGCTTCTAAATGTAAGATTATATTTTAGTCAGATTTTGTTTTCATAGAACTCATTTGGCATTACAGAAGTAAAGTAAAAAGGAAAAATGAAATAAATAAATTAATATAATTCAGAAAATCAGCAGTAAAACCAAAGAAGCCTACCTTGTGGATATTATTTGGCTCTTGATGTGCTCTTCTGGAGCGCTTGTGTGGTACCAACCTGCCAGCTACCTCAGTCCCTTTTAAATACTCTTCTCCCACTTTTACAAATGTCTGACCACCTCCTCTCACCAGATGATGCAGAGTGAAACTTTCTTCTTTCAGTATTCCATCTTTTCAAGTATGATGATTTCCAGCCAACAGAGAGGTTACATGTAGGTGGCATAGAGGCCATATTTTAAAGTTTTCATTTAAACAGGTAAAAACTAGATTGCTGAAGTCTGTAGAAGAACATGTTAATGTTTATGTTACTTGATTTTACAACACATTTCTAGTTAACAGTTTGTAAATATTCAGGTGATAAAATATAAAACACCCTGTTCTTGAAATGAGGAAATGTCTTCTGTATTTACTTTATGAATGTAGAATTTCAGATAACTTACTCCATGAGGTTTATACTTGTATAAATAATGTTGAACATAATACTAAAAAAGTATTTATCTGTACTCATTCTATGTGAACATCTAACTTGATAGCCTGCAATATTATATTTACTCTCAGATGTAAAATGTGAACTCATATGTACACACATATACATACATGTCACACACATACCTTTCTATACATATGGTACTTCCCCAAGTTACACCAAGTACTATGAAGTGATCAGCATAAGTAAGTTTATCGTTGACTGTAAGTTAGATGTACTGAAGAGAATCAATTTACAAGAGAGCTAATCCCTACGAAATTAGAAAATGTCTGTATAATGATATTATATTTTCATTAAATTTTCTCCCCAGGGCTTTTAAATACCATTAAAACTCAAAGCAGCTCTAGCATCCAACTGTACTGCTCTTGTTATTTCATACCTGTCTGAGCCCCTTCAACTTACTGCCTAAGGTTTCTATGTGATAGTTTGTCCAAATGTAAGCACTATGTTACTTGTAGACAGAAAGGATTTTGTGGTAGGTTATTAAAGGTGGATTGTTAGGGTTTTTTAGATATATTGCCTCATAGTTTTAAAAGTCCTTAGATATCCAACATCCAACTTCTGGAAAGCTCATTAAGATCATATTTGTATCTTTCATCTGTAACATTTTTTCATTTTCTCCCTTTACAGAATACTGCCAATCCTTAATAAGTTTACTTTACTAATGCTAGTAGATGTCTATTCTCTATATGCCATTCATAACACTTCAGGATTTGTAATAAGAAACCTAACACCTGGAATTAAAGGGCAATTTTGGCCACTTTTCTGATAGTAAGTATCTAGATGGGCCTCATTTTATCTTGTCTTGGAGACGTTTCATGAGCGCCTTTTCAGCAGTAGATTTACTGTAAGGTGCAGGCAGCCACTAGGGAAGGGTAGGATTCTGGGTACTACTCTCTTTGCATAATGCCATGTGAGGACTGAATAGAGAACAGTAATATTAGGGCAAAGAGGACATCAGAAACAGTACCGTGCTGGAAGCTAGAACATTCTAAAACACCCATTTTTAGTGTGATCACACCTTTCAAGTGTAAGCTGTCTGGCTACCTAACTTGATGCTACATATGTGAACCTGTAGGGATTCATTTACATTCGGATTTGTTGACTTTTCAGTACCTAACAAAAAATAAGAAAGGTGATAATTTACTGATTATTAATTTAAATTTCAAGAATTAAATTTTAGACCACTGAAGCTGTGTGCAAACCTCACTGTACATTTCTTGATATTCAGTACAGAAAATTGTTTACTAGTTGGATACTTGGTTTCAATGAACAACCTTATAAAGGAGCAGTTCTGAAATTCTAAAATGGTGGATCCTGTTTGTAAGAGAAAATACTAGTTTCCCTATGAACTGAGTAACTTTGTAAAATGTTTTAAATAGGCTAGTTGGGGCTAAATATGTATTACTCCTATGTACAGGAAACCATTCTGGTTATGTTTTAGGTTCTAACTTGGATGTTATGTATGTTAATGTAAATATCTCTAAACAGTGGTACCCTAATTTTTTCGTGTCATATTTAGTTTAAGGCTTGCTTTTGATTCAACATCAGTAAGAACTGGAAAATATATGTCATATACTACATCTTCAGTAGGCTTTATACAGGAAAAATTTAGAGAAGCATTTTGGGGAAGAAGGAGAGTTGCATGAAAATTGCCTATGCTTCTTAACTTTGTCTTTACATTTCTTCCTTTTCCCAAAGTGGCTTCTTGAGAGTTCATGACTAGGGAATAGAAGATTCACAATGATGTCTGTGTAGTATTTCATGACTATATCGTATTTATTTTTTCTATAGTTGTATAGAATAAAAATAATTTGGACCACTTCGGAGAGAATATTCAAGGAAGGAGTGCAATGGAGCTGCAGCTAAACCAAATCAGCTTTCAAAAGATGAATATGGGGTTTTTTATGTTATGTTTGCTAATGGAGTTTTTTCCTTAAAAGACTGATGAAATAACCATATTGTGAACCTGCAATTCACCTGTGTGAACGTTTGCAATAATTTATCTAACATAGGAATTCCAATATGTTCTTTTGAAGAAAAAAAGCAACAAGCAAATAAAGAGAGGAAGCAACACATTTTTTCTAGCTGTGTAAATAATCTTATTTGAACCTACACATCTTTCAATACCAGATTTTTTAAAAAAGTGTTTCTCTTTAAAATTAGACTATTTTAATAAGAAAAGCATAGATACTACTTTTTTTGCTGTTAGTGATAGGCTTTTCTTGGTCTGAAAGGTGATTGACAGATATCTGTATTTGAAAACTTGCCAGTTTTTATTTTCATTCTGCTTAACTTTCAGCATTAATCTTCACACTTCAGGATAATGTTGTCATTTCCTTTTGTGTGCTGGCACACCATGAGTTAGCAGGCTAGGCATCTGAAACACTTCAGTTTTTTTCCCTTTAATGTTTTCTCCCTCTATTGTGGTTTTCCTTTTACAAGATGCTCAGCAGCGATGTGGTAAAACTTTTACAATGCTGTGTTTCTAAACTAAAACATTTCCAAACAAACAAACCAAAAGACCTTCATAAGAATTAGCTAAAGAAAAATATTTCATAGAATACTTATTGAACATAAAAGTCATAGTTTGTGTTGTTTTGTCCCCTTTCTGCTGGTTTGCCAGAGGAAATAGCTCATTTTCTTAAAGTGAAGTAATTGAATACTGTCAGTATCACTATACAACTATCCCTGTGCTAGGAGCTCCCATTCTCTTTGGAACAGATGTGTGTGGGAGAGGAATTTCTGCTCCACCCTGCCTTTTTTTTTTTTTAATAGTTTTTTTGAAAAGGCACACCTTACTATATCTGAAGAAAGTGAAAGACACACCTGAAAGTAAGTCATTTCCTGCATTACTTTTTCCAGGAAAACCAATCCAAAAAGCAGAAAATAAACATCCAACCTCAGTGCTTTAGAATTCTGAACTAGAGCCCTGTAAATGAAATGCATTGTAGCTCTCTACTTTCTCTAGTTCAAGAAGGTGGATAGCAAGGAAATTATTAACTTTCACTTAGTTAAGTCTGGTATAAATGTAGGTTATAACTCATCATTAAGGCACCAAAAGCTCGGAAGACCTGGACATCCAGACTTTTTATTTGTGACTTTTGTGCAATCACTTTTTTCTTTGCTACTTTAATTCTTCTCTCTAGATGAGTGTTCCCAGGGAAATTTATGACTGTTGTTTAACAGAAGGCTTGCTGTCTAGAAAAAGCAATCTGAATATTGTTGCAGAATAAAGCAGAAAAATCTAGGTGAGAACACGTATTGGTTGCAGAGCCAGGAACAGCAAGCTCTTTGGAAACTCAGCAATATGAACTTTCTTGCCATAATCTAACCACTTGTACCATTCATAGTGGAGACAGATGCAGGGTGATGTAAACCATGGACATGTATACCATTACACTGTATAACTTTTTCTTTATTGTTTCAAAGGTAGTTGTTCTGAAAATTCATTATAGCTTAGAATATAATATCCTAAAACTAAAATATTTACAAGGAAGGAGAGAGAATACTGGTATTTTGTGACAGCTATAGGTACCTGATGATTAATGAGTAATAAATTCAGATTGCTTAAAAACCCCAAATATTAAATTGTCTCACTTTTTAACTTAAATAAAATTTTGTAACATTATAATATTTTTGTGACTATTAGGACATCAGATATATAAGAATACAGAGGGTGAATGGAGAAGTCCAATGGTAATTTAATAATAACTTGCCATGTATGGGGGTTTAGTTCTATTTTATTTGGCCATAGTGAAGCTCTAAGTACGTGGCATCAGTAGGTGGTGGGAGTAGGTTATGTAGAGTGACAGTTATGGACAGTATGTGATGATGTCATTCTTTAGATCTCAAGTTAGGTGCCTTCATACTTCTAAGAAACTGAAGGAACCTCCCTGTATTTAGAGAAATATCACAGAGGACTCATGGCTTCCTGATTTCATTAGGGCCAGGTTTTCCAGAGTATTTAACACAGCTGGTTTGAGAGATACTCCACTATAAAGGGACCATTTTAAACATACCAGTATTTAGCTGTAATTCTAAAAATTCCCAGTCTCTGGAGCTCTTGGATTCTTGGATTCAACTTTTCTATATTTTGTATTAACATACAAGCTTTATAAGCTGATGAGAAACGTTATATTCAGTGTGTGTCAGAGCTGGAGGCTGGATTTGGTGATCTTAGGAGTTTGTCGTTTGGTGTTTTTTTAATAAGGTGTGGTCTAAAGTAAACATCCTTCAGAATGTTTTAACTCAGCCAGATTGAATTGCGATACAAAAGCCAGAAAATGACAGTAAAATAAAAGCTGCCTCTTTTCCAGATACTCTCACAACCACATCACCCCTAATTAAAATTGTACAAACTATTGAATTAGTTAAACATTCTGGTTGCACCTCAACCTTGTTTGAGAATGGCTAATCCTTACTACTTTTGGTATCATTTCCTTCCATAGCATTTAATGCTCACTGCTTTCTATTCCTGAAGTTTATGCACATGTTTTAGAATTCCCACTCATTTCTTTCTGTGTACAATTTTCCATGCAATGACCTAGCTCTGTGTGCCAGATATTTCTGAGTTCATGTTGGAAGGACTTTGTGGTTTATGGTTTTGGGAAATTAATTAGCCTTAGAGTTCAGCTGTTCAGTAAAGTGTGACAGTTCATTATTTGAAATTTAAAACTAAGATCTTGATCAATTAACTAATTCCCATCAATTTCTCACTTATTTACAGATAAATTCAGTTAAAATGTGGATGGATTTAGCCATGTACTTCAGTGTTGAAAACGTAAATGACTGACATCTACCTCGATACATGAAAAACCTATACTGCCTTGCATGAGGATAAAAATGGTGGAAAACCACAGCCAGAAACATGGACGATGCCTTCAGTTTATAATGAACTATAACCTGGTGATTAAGGAAGGCTGTAGTGACTGCGGATGAGCATAATAACCATCCAACTTGTGCTAACTAATGCTAATGTTAAGTCTTGTGCCTGCCTCAACTGATTGCTAAGGCAGTTACAGGCAAGGCGAGAGATGGATATGCTTTCAGTTCAAGAGTAAGCGTTTCATTTATTATCACATAAAGGAGAAGAGGCACTACTTTTCTTCCCCAAACATGCTTTAAAAACAGACTTCATTGACTTCTCTAGAGAGCTGATCCATTTTGTCTTTCCAAAGTAGAGCTGATCCGTTGTGTCTTCCCAAAGTATTTGATTGGCTTCCTTGAGAGTTTCAGATGCTGGATCCATTCCATGCTTAAACATCAGATGCTGGACAGGCTCAGTACAATGAAGGAGAAGAATATTGAATGGTTGGAATAAAGGAATGTAAAAAAGCTGAGATTCTGTTAAATTCAGGCATTTCTAAGGCTTCCAGAACTGAAGCTTTGAACATAATTGTATAATGCATGAATTAATTCATTTTAATCATAATAATTAAATCCTTTTTGGACTTGTTCCAAAATAGTCCTTTTTATGAAAGCAGACATTACTGCCTACTATTATAGCTGCTTCCTCCCTCACTCGCCCCCCAATATATCTATAATATACACCATAGTAGCTAGTAAATATGCATTAACATATAACTGGAAAACCTCCATTATTAACAAGATTCCACCCACCTGCAGGAAAATTTCATTACATGACTTCTGACATTTAAACAGTGAATGAAACTAGAAATGTCCAGGGGACTTTCAGCCTTTTAGAAACTGGTAGTTAATTACTAATTACTGCATTGAGAATCTTGAGGATTAAAAAAGAAAAGAGGGGAACCAGGAAGAATGGATAATACAATATAAAAAGAATAGTTTTTTTCCAGTGAAAATTTAACATCCTCAGTTCTGAAGTACATCTACAGAAATCAAGGGTTTTTTCATCTATAAAGATATGGCAAAAGAGTATGGACACATCTGAAATGGGTTTTTTACAATTACTGCTGCTTCTGTTTTCCATTCTTAACTGCAGATTTGACAAACTAGCTGAGCATCTGGTAAAACCAAATGCCTCATTTTTGCTGCTGTACAGTGTAGTTGGAAGGCTCCAAAGACTAAGCAATATAATTTTGCTTTTTGGGAAAACTTAAGAGGTTTCATTTCTTTAAAAATTCATAGCAAGCCACTCGTATTTATGTAAAGCCCAGTGAACAAATCTGCATCCTAAATGCAGGAGGGGATCTAAGGTCAGAACTCTCCTCTGCTTAACACAGTGCAGCCACATAATCCAGCTGGTGCCAGCCCCATTTGTAATAAAATATTTTAGGCTCATGGCACTTGTGCAGGTATGTTTAAATTAGTGACTGATGCACTCAAGGCAAGTACCTTAGTATAATACAAGAGATTTTTCACAATGTGGTAAGTGAACCTAGGTAGTTTGAGAATGGTTAATACAGGGTTGGACTACCTCAACCCATTGATTGTATAACAAAACTGAATTAAATTAAGGAGATTTTCATGAACATTAGTAATATTAATCATTTCCAGATGGCAAAAACTATAGAAGGTATTTTTTAAATTATTACATATATTAAGCACTCTGCAGTTTCTATTTCATTGCAGTCATAGTACTTTAGGAAAGCTTAACTTCAGTGCAAAATGAATGGGAAGAGGAGGTAACAAATGTGGAGAGAATAAAGCCAGTTTATATTCAATTCAGAGAAATGGACATTTAGAAAACTACACCATTTAGATTGTTAGTTCTGAGGAGCTCTGTCTTGACTTGCAGTAACAATCACAATATTTCTTTGTTTTTTTAAACAGAGTATTTATGGGAAAATACACCAGGCATTTTATAAAGACTGGCCTTAAAAATCTGTATCTGACTTTTCACACAACCTAGAAACTTAAAAGTATGAAACTTTTACTTCTGAATGGAAAATACATAGCAAGTGTAATTTCAATTATTTTAATTTTTTATCATAAAGTTGTTCATGTTTTTTTAGAAGATACAATTTTCCCCAAATCCCAGAATATTTCAGAGCGGCATAAAGTAGTACATTTACCCATCTCTTAATCAAAGACAAAAATGAGAGAAGTTTATTTTCATTCTTGCCATTATCAGAATTCAGGAAGATATCTTAAATGGTGAACACATAATTGTGAGATATTCTAAAATGATCTGTATGTATATAAATATATACATGTATAAAAATATTACCAGAAGCTGGTAAGAAAACCAGTGAACAAGGTTGAAAAAGCTACCTTTTTAAAACAAACAAACAAAATTCCAAACTGAATTCCGAATAGAAAAACTTATGTCTATGTAATAAATACTTAATCAATCAGCTTTGCCATGGTCTTCAAAAGTGGCATCACTAGAGGGACAAGAATATACAATCTTCCTATATATACATAGCTAAAATTGCAAGTTTTCTAATTTCTTATGGTTTAGATTGTTCCAGTTGCATAACAGACTTTATTTTTCACTCTGCAAAATCATAATGTTCAATACCTAGCTTTCATTTCATTAGCACTGAATGGTTTCACTTCAACCAGTGGCTCTCCACCCTTCCTACAAATTAGACCCCTCACTTTACAATAACCTGTAGAAGCTTTTTAATGCCCAACTCAGTTTTTGTTTTGTTTTATAGTTCCATTTCATGAAATGGACCATTGTTGTGTACTGCATTCCTGCCAATTCCAGATTGAGTTGATATTTTTAACTCGTTGAATTCCATTAATGGGTTTCCTGACAATAAGTGGAACTTCTCTGATCATGACTTAACAATGAGACTTGGGGAATTTTACAGCTACCCCACACTTCATGACTCTTTAAGATAAAGTTTGACACATTTACTTTCTATTCCTTTGCATGTATCCCTGGCCATTTCCTTGCTATATGCTAAGTTCAGTAGGTAGGACTGGGCTTTCTAGCTTGGCAGAAAGGATAAAATGGTAATGTCACCTGAAAAAACTTGGCAAATCTTTATTAAGTGTATTTATTTTGTTTTATTAATAAAATTTACAATACAGTGAAGGTAAAAGGAACACCAGAACTTGAATAAACCTTGAAAAAATGAAGCTAGCAATAACAAAAATATAAACAATACTTTAAATAGAAACATACAACAAATTCATATCAAAATTAATTATGAAATCCATCACCAGTGATTTCTGCTCCTATCTGTTCCCTGTGATGCACCAGTAAGATATCCAGCAGGTAAAATTATTTTGATTCAATCATTTCATTTGTCTATCACTTTCACCTGAATTGTATACCAGGAATCTGAGAATTTTGAAACTCTGTTTCAAATCTGATAGACTCGATTGACTGTTCCTCCCTGAAAAGAAGCTTAATCACCTGTCTGATAGTTCATTAAAATTATTATCATGCCTACAAGACTGGATCTCACTGAAGATCATGGGGAGCTAGAGAAGATCATCTTCCTCATTGTCAGTCATAGGAAAGTTACTTTGTTTTCAAGTTTCTGTAAAGTGGGAGACAGGACAACCAAAGAGAAAAAAATGTAAAAAATACTTCTTCCTCAAGGGTCCTCTAGCAAGCAGCTGTCTCTTAAAACCCATGTTAATATGACATTCATGGAGACATTCCAAATGTCAGTAGAAGGCCTCCGTATATCCCATGATATTTACAGATAACTTTTAATGTCAGTGTTTTTTCTTCAATAAAGGAAGACAAATTCTAAATCATAAAATCAGTGAAGAACTTCATAAGCATCTTCTTCTGAAAACTGAAAGGTAAACTGTACCCTCATGGTGAATTAAAAGAATAGCTTTAAACATGAACTGGCATGAACATGAACTCTTTAACGTGAGCCAACAGTGTGCACTTGCGGTCCGGAAAGCCAACTGTATCCTGGGCTGCATCAAAAGGAGCATGACCAGCAGGTCGAAGGAGGTGATCCTGCCCCTCTACTCTGCTCTCGTGAGACCTCACTTGGAGTATTGTGTGCAGTTCTGGTGTCCTCAACATAAAAAGGACATGGAACTGTTGGAACAAGTCCAGAGGAGGGCCACAAGGATGATCAGGGGCTGGAGCACCTCCTGTATGGAGACAGGCTGAGAAAGTTGGAGCTGTTCAGCCTGGAGAAGAGAAGGCTGTGTGGAGACCTCATAGCAGCCTTCAAGTATCTAAAGGGGGGCTATAAGGATGGCTGGGGAGGGACTATTCATTAAGGACTATAGTGATAGGGCAAGGGGTAATGGGTTCTAACTTACACAGGGGAAGTTTAGATTGGATATAAGGAAGAAGTTCTTTACTGTGAGGGTGGTGAGGCACTGGAATGGGTTGCCCAAGTAAGTCATGAATGCTCCATCCCTGGCGGTGCTCAAGGCCAGGTTGGATGGGATCTTGGGTGACATGGTTTAGTGTGAGGTGTCCCTGCCCATGGCAGGGGGGTTGGAACTTGATGATCTTAAGGTCCTTTCCAACCCTAACTGTTCTATGATTCTATGATTCTATGAATGAGTTAGTGACTGGATTCTTGAAATGAGATTAATCCCTATTAAACATACTGGTCTAAAGTTCAGTCATCAGTTATGTCTTCATTAGGAAGTTATGCAAGCAATAGGAATGAATCTGTAGAACCAAACCAGTTGATTCTGAGGAGTGGAGATCTATACTATGCAAGTTTCGGAGGGATTAGTCCTGATTAGTCTCATTCTGTCAAATAATGAACAAAGGTGTATTCAGTTGTGATCCTGGAATGCATCTTCTCAAATGAATTTAGTTCATATGTTGCAAGATGACTCTGTGATGCAGATGAAAGCATTGTCCCCACTTAAGATCAGGAGATTTGTTTTAAAAACACATTCCTGACCCAAAACACAAACATGCTCTTCCTCTCAGTTAGTCATCTGAGGTTTCTTTACCAATAGTGGAAAACAGGCAACTCCAGAATGTGATTTAATGGCACTTAGACACTCTCTCAGGATTGATGTCTTGAAATGTTTTTTTGTTTATTGATATAGAAGGAATCTTCAATGAGTAGCCCAGGCTTAGATGTCTAACAGCTAAAATTGTATCTTTGGGCTAGAATCCAACCTCACTAATATGTAAGTGATATCAATCTGCTTTAAGTATTTTATTTAGTTGCTCAAAAAAAGATCACCCTAACAGTTAAAATAAATCTATTATTCCTAAATGAAACAACATCATTTCCTTTGATCAGGATTAGCTCTCAAGTGTTCGAGGTTTTTAGCCAAACCCAGCTATTGGATGGTTTGGCTAAAAACCTCCGATATTGTAGAATGGATCTATTCAAAAGCTTAAGTGTTTTAAAGAAACCATGTGCTTCTGTTACACATATATAATTTCTGGTATATAGACTAAGGATTGTAGCTTGTGATTTTTATTAGCCTATGGATGTCTCTTTCAAAAATAAATCTTGTATAGAAGCAAATGAACTTTAATAAAATTATTGCTACTTCATTTGCTGAATCTTCAAACTTCTCATCTAAGGATTAGTTTGTTTTTCTTTGGGATTTCTCTTTTCAGTTCATAGAGTGTTCTGGGCATTAAATAACTAACAAACTAGTTGCTTATGAGGAATTTGGTTAATGAAGAATACTAAAGGATGAATTAATTTTGTATAATATTTACCATCTATGAGTTATCAGTTCTATAAGCAGTTTTCTATGCTGCTTCTCTAGGCAATGAAGAGAGAGGGACTTAAGGTAAGACACTTCATCCTGGAACAGGCGGAATAAGTTGGCCTATAGAGGAATTAATCTTCTTAGCAGAATATAACAGATGGGGAAAAAGACCTCTGGAGGTCACAGCGGTGTGTCCTGCTGAGTTTTGAGTATCTCCAGTATGATGGGATACAGCCTCTTTGGGCACTCTCTTTCAATTTTTGATTACCCTTATTGTGAATGGTTTTTTTTACTAGTCAGAATTTCCTTTATTGCAATATGTGTCCATGCCAGTTCTCCCAGCACTCTGCACCTCTAAGAGAAATCTAACCCTAACTTTAAGCAGTTGTAGATTTCCCTTTAGATTTCTTTCTAAAGTGGACACAGTACTCCAGATGAGTTCTCACAAGTGCTGAATAAAAGAGGCTCATTATTTCCCTTGACCCACTTGCCAACTCTTGCTAATAGAAGCCAGTTTGTTTTCTTGGCTAGAAGTGTGCAACATTGACTTATTTTCATGCTCACCAGGACCACAGGTCCATTTTGCAGAGCTACTTTCTAGCAGCAGCACTTAGCATGTGCAGCTGAGTGGGGTTATTCCAGCCAAAATACGTGACTTTCCATTTGCCTTTCTTGAACTTGAGATCAGTCTTTATCTCTAGTCTGTTGAAATTTCTCCACCCTTCAGTGTACTGACTCCTTCCTCCCAGTATGGTATCTCTAAAAATCTCTGCGAGTATATTTACTTCCATTGTCCAGGTCATTAAAAAAAAACATTGAAAGCAGTAGACACAGCATAGATTCCTGAGCAACACTGTTGGGAACTCAGTCTCAGTTGCCCTTTATACTGTTGATTGCAACTCTTTGAGCCTGCCAGACAATTTTCCACTCATCTTACAGCCCTTGTGTTGAAATTATTTCTCCAGCTTGACTAAAAGCTACCTTGGAACACCATGTCAAAACCCTTGCTAAGATACTAGAATTAGTTGAATGAGTTACGAAAGCATGAAGAAACAGTTTTTATTCAAAGGTTTGGGAATCTCCAAGCTTAACAGTATAATCAGAGCTGCAGAATATGAAATCAGACATTAAACTTTGAAACCAATTAGCCAAAGTCTGAAACTGTTACATGGTCATTTTGCCTTTTGCTATTAGAGTGTTCTAGATAAATGGGAATACAACTACAAAGGCTCAACAAAACATTCCTGTTGATTCATCTTCATACTTGTCTCATCTTGCAGCTCCAAATACTTACTCTGAGTGTTATACCCTTGTCTATAATGGCTGGTTTCCCTTTTCTGAATATGTTAAAGGTGGAATATACATTCCAAGCAAGCGCACAGTTGTTTCAGTGAGGAAATAATTTCCTTTTATATTTAGATCCAGTGAATTAGGGATTGAGTCTCACCATGCTGGGATATTCTTATTCTTATGTTTAACTAATTAAAAACATAATAATGTCCCATGTGTTTCAGTAAAGGTCCTCAGATTAATTAGGACTACAAGACTGAATTTATAAAGAAAAGCTTTATTATTTACAAAGCCTAGTCTATATTTCAAGTGGATATATTTTCCACAGAACTTGTGCTTTTGTTTCTCTTTGTCTGTGTTCAGACACTTCAGAGTAATTACATGGTATTACCTCTTAAAGCGTGCCCTAACCATGTTGGAACAAGAAGTGAATCTGCTGGGATGAGGCAACAACATTTCCCTTCCTGTTTCTGTACTCCTGTTCCCATTTGAAGAAAATGTGTTCACAGAAACCAAAACCATGTTAGAGGACAGCTGAGGATCCAGCATGCCTCAAAACTGCCTTCTTTTGCCATGTTGGTGCAGTGACATTATCAGGCTCCGTGTGAGTGATGCTTTATTGTGGCAGAGCATGTCTCCTGCTCTGGACGTTTTTAACCCTAGAAGGCCAGTATCTGAAAATTTTCTTTCTCTGACTAGGAAGACACACCAACATAGCTGTAAATTCACATATGTAACAACTAACCTAGAAGAAAAATCAGACATATTTTTCCCTAAAGTGGTACTTAAAACTTTCTATATCTTCTAGGGGTTTGTTTGGTTTGGGTTTTGTTTGTTTGTTTTTAAATAACTTTAGGAATATTTCTGAGTGGGTCTTAGAAACAGTATATTTTGTCTAATAAGTCAGAGTGGACTACAATATGAAATAGTCTTTATGAGTATTAAAAACCTCATACATATGTGGGAAAAGTAATTGCAGTAGACTTCAGCAGCTAGACTGATAACAGTCCTGATAAGAACTGCCCACTGAATGGCAGTGTGTTCCTTTCAACATTTTGTGAAATGCTCCAGGAAATAAGGTTTCTTATTCTCTAAACTACTCCTGTATTGCACACCCTTGATGTAGTAGTTGCTGATCTAAAAACTTCTCCAAGCTACATTTTGCTACAAAGAATCCAAATTAAATGCAAATCTTTTCTCTATCTGTCCTAGACTGAAAAGGAAGAAGGTAATAGAGGACATTTTCTTGATGAATAGGAACTAGGCAAAATGTTTTTTTAAACAACAGGCTGTACTTAAATGCATTTTCTCAAAGACTTCATCAGCAGTGGCAGAACAGAGCTATTCCTCACATGCACCATGACTCCTAGAAACAAACCTTTGTTGGTAACAGTCTGATGTGAAGTTAACTCCATAAAAAGAGATCAAAGTGGTATTGAGCTACAATGTTAAATCTACTAAGAGGACTTTTAATTTGCATCCAGCAGGTTTTCTGTTCATCTCTTCTTTCCACTTTGTCTCTCTTGCATAAATTGTGCAAGCTGAAATGAATAAAACATTCAACATCTAACAGGAAATGAGACTTTGTAAGATGTTTCATCATGCTTGTTACAGTGCATAGAAAACCACAAATTGTTTCTGCAGGAGAACAGGCTATCCCTGAAATGTCATGATAAAATGAGGGAAATAAAACTTAAGCTGTTTGTACATATACGGAATGAGTTGTATGTACAAAGAGAAAACATCAGCCTAGTATGCTGAAAGGTGCAGGTGAAATCTGACGTTCCTATTACAGTAAAAATTTATTGAGAATACATAACCTGCTCTAGAACAGTAGGATTTTGGAGAGAACTGCAGGAACTATCACTATGTGGAAGAACTCAGATATACACAGAACAGTTTAGAGAATTCCTCTTGGTTATTTGCTTCAAATGCATACTTCTTCCCTTTTAGTCAATGTAGGGTTTCAGGTACTCATTAGTGCTAGGGATGGGCCCTCGCTACAGGGAGTCAGTCGATCCTGTGCTGTACCTGTGTTGCTCTTAGACATTGGAGAGCATATGCTATAGCAGTTGAACACCTCTAAGCTTTTCTGGATCTGTTTCTAGTGTATTCCTGACTGTTAGGAGAAGCTACAGGGTACCTCCACTTTCAGGCCTCTGAAGTCCATAGTTTGGCTAATTCCATAAAATTATTGAAATTTTATGTAATAAAAAATTTTGTGTTTATAACCTTATTTACTTGATTACTTTTATTTATTCTTTCTATTATGTCTTCTTGCTTTCCATCATGATACAATTCCCAGCAGAATCGCTCTATTTGATAGCATAACGGAAGGTTATCTCTCTGTTTCTCTTTCCAATCCTGTGTGTAGCACTATGTTAGAATTTCTTTTACAGTTCTACTCAGAAAATAGTTTTGACCCAGATTGGCTTTACCCATGTTACCTTACATTGATTATTTTATATTTTTGTCTGAAGATTGCATGTTCTTACATGTCTGTGTTCCTGTTAGGATTCCTATTTGACCGTTTCATACTTTCCCAAGTTTGTTCCATCTTACTGTCAGAACTGTTTGGCTTAGCATTGTAATGTTGAAATTCCATCTGGGATTAAGATTTTGAGTAATGTGAAAGGTGACTTTGCAGCCAAGCTTGTTTTTCTAGATAGGTTTTTATAACTCTGAAAAACTGAATGCTAAGTGCCCGACTAGCATAGCTTCAGTGCTCAGCTAGCATGGATTCATTGAAAATGGTAGCTTAGAAGTATTGCAATTTATATAACTCTTCCTGAAGTTGAAGTCTAGATGGCTCTACAACAGTTTAAATGTACCTGAATATGATTGATACATTTTCCTGAGTCATGGCTATGATATTGTTTATTGTCTTCCATATCAGTGCACGTTACAATAATCTTAAGAATTACTGTAATTAGACTAGCAGAAGTATTAAGTTCTTGCTCATATGATTTAGAAATAGTTTGAACTATGTAGTGTGAACTTTTCTGTGTATTTTATCTCAGAACTGGAATAATGTAAAATGCCAGCAGAGGGACCCCTCATACCTTGTAATGCACATTTTCGGCTTGAGTCTTTTGTTTGTGGACAAGTATTTTGTTCTCACAGAAATTTTTGGCTTTTCAGTCCACACAAAAAAGTAAAGTGTAAAATATTAGACTTCAAAATAGCATGTAACTTGTGAAAAAAAGTATTTAGGACATTTGTTGTCTTAGGACAAATTGAAAATAACAGAAAACAGAGTGTTATACTACAGAAATATAATTTAATAGTATCAAAAATTTTTCAAAGAAAAGCTATAAATTCCATAAATAAAATATAAAACCTATTTCCTTATCTTCCCACTTGGTAAGTGGGAAGACTGGTCTTTTTTCTTTTCTTTTTTTTTTTTTTTTCTTTTTTCTTAACATATTTTCATTTTGAAATCTAGAACCTACATTTCAGTGTTAATTTTAAAAGAAGATCCTAAGAACTTATATTGGTTACACCTCTTCAAGCTGTGACAGACTGAGTGTTTGGCTTTAGCGCTGCAGATGAGTCAAGTTGTCTAGGTAAAAACCTATTCCCATGCTTTACTAGGCATGTTTTAAGTATTTTCTTATACTATTTCAAAGGTTTTTTAATCAAATCGAAGTAGAACCTGTGGAGACACTAAAGATATTTCCATAAACCTGAAGTATATGATTTCTATTGATTTATGTACAATTTTAGTAACTTTCTACAAGGTTCTTTGTATACCATATTTTAACTACACCGGTTCTTATGTTAAGAGAAGGAAAAGAGTAATGTGAGACTGATAGGATGCTCACTTATTTTGCAGCTTTTTTTTTTTTGCTATTTCACCAGTACAGTTAAACCCTAAATTTACCATAAATATCACTGGATTTTTTCCATTCATGCTGTCAACTGCTCAATCCTTGGGCCTGTTCAGATGCTGACCTTAGATTTGCTAGATGATCCAGCCTGAAGTTAGTAGCAGAGCACATGCACACACATGCACACAAGCATATACATGCACACATACACAAAACAGGGAGAATGCTTGCACTGAAAATAGAATTTAATGGAGAGGTCAGGTGCAGGGCCTGGCCACACAGCAGTACTGACCTGCAGCCTTCTTAACTGTGACCTGCTCCTGTTAGTCTTTCTTCTTCTTCAATTTTCTATGCCTGCTCCTCCCAATCTACCTTTATCCCTGCCACTACCTTTGACCTTTTTTCTAAACATCCTTTAGTAAGCTCTGCACATTCCTACAATCCCCTTAAAATGTCCCGTTTCATGAATCTCATGCGATCCCACAAGACTCCTCAAATATTCGATAAGACATTTAGTCTTTTCTGTGAGACCCCTGATTATGCTGTTTTCTTTGTTTCAAAGTCTTAGCTGATTCTTTCAGCGGCTTAGCAGGTGGGTCCCAAATGGCCAATCAGGCAGTAAGAGTTCTGGTTCTTGCCATTGTTTTGGTTATCTGCTGCCTATTAGGGTTTGTGTACCTATGTTTTCAATTCATAACTTTTTGTGTTCCTTGTCTTTGTCTCTTCTGTATAGGCATTAACTAAATGCCTTTCTGAACCAGATAATCTGTACAGTCCAGATAACTTAACATTGTGCATTTCAGCAATAAATGCACTACAGAAGAAACTCCCTGACTAAATTCTTTCTGTTTCCTCATTACAAGGATGCTCAGAGTTTTGAAGAAATAATGAGAATTCTACAGTTCATCAGGACATATGAAATGAAAGAATTATACATCCAGGGATAGTAGGTTGATGTAGACATTCATAGAAGCATTAGTTGATGCTTTTCACTCAGTGAGATAGTTTCTGTATCTGGCACTGTGACTTTGCACATTTTCTTTTGCATTCCATGCCACAAAACAAAGCAAACAAACAAAAAATAATCTAGCCTTAGTCCGAGACACAACAACAAAGTAAAAAGTGTGAACTAGGAAATAAAAGTTAATGCATTGTGTATGAAATTATTGAAGAAAATATAGCAGGAAGAGGATAAAAGAGGCCATCTCTTCCATCCCACTGCCCCAACTTCATTTGAGCTATTCATTAGTAGTAACCTGGTTAACTTGTAATTAGAAAGCTCAAATTACAAAGCTTTTCTACATTCTCCGCATCTAATCTGTTCCAATCTCAACTGTTCTTTTTTTGTAAATCTCCCTTAATTCAGTTTTAAATAAATTATAATAACACACCAGTCTCTTATTCTATGTTACTGAATTGGTGTTGCTATTTAGATTGGTGATGTGAAAGTATGTACACTGTTGCTGTGAAAGGAAGGCTTGGCTCTTATAATCTTTGACAAAAGACTCACATATGACCGTTGTATCAAGACCAAAAAATAAAAAAGGAAGATAGAAGAGAGTGAATTCTACTCTGCTGTTGCAATTGGATTTCAGTTCTAAGCCTGGCATCTAAAGAGAGTTTATGTAATCATTGTACTTGTTCGTCTGTCACCTTGCTAAATTCAAAATCTTGTAATGCAAGAGAGAACACATCTTATAAGTAAAGCCAAGAATTTATTGTTGGTATAATTGAAATCTCAACAGAATAACAAAAATAACTGTTGTACGTAATTAATGCAGAAAAAAGGGAAGAAAATAAAGAAAAGAATATTACTACTAACAGGTCTTGGTAGTAATAGTGTTCTTTAAATTGCTAATGTTTAGCCATCCACTGCCCTTCTGGGTCCTGGATTGATGGGTCCAATCTTTCTCACAAAGGCAGCAGGGTTGCAGAAATTTTCAGTGTTTCACATTCTTTGCTAGGAGGAGTGGTGCGGATGGTGGAATTTCTTCCCCGTTGCTGCAAAATTATCATGTTGGTGGTTTCTTCTTCACTCTGAGTTCAATTTGGGCTGTTTTCTGACACAGATTTGCAACCTGTTCTTTGTTAATACGTGCAACATCATATTCTTTGTTAATACGTGCAACATCATATCACATCCATGTTTTCTATGCAAACTGTTTCACAAATATTAGATGCTTTCTCTTTGCTCTCTTTGTGACTCCCTAAACCCAGCTTTGTTCAGCTCTGTATGTCCTTCTCTTTAAATGACCATAGATAAATTATCTATATCCCTGAGATCTCCAGTGCTACTTTTTGTCTTCTTACCACCCTCACACCTCTACACTGTATCTTTTGTTCCCAGTGCTATAATACAATGTTCCCTGCGACGCTCTACTCCTACATCGTTATGCTGGAGTAAGTATTTTCACTCTATGCAGAGGAATTACTTGATACTCTATAGAAAATTACTTGTTACTCTATAGAAAAGCTGTGGTTGTACTATTGAAACATAAGCAAATATAAAACTAATTAGGCATGGCAACCTATTCACGTAGAAAAATTGCTGTTACATCTAAACAAGCTAAAAGAAAAGTGTAGGCAGGCCATGGCCAAACAAAGCCTGCTAAGCCTCAGACCTGGGATCTTGAAAAGTCAGTTCAAGGCCTGTAGCCTGTTACTAGCCATGGATGTGATATATTTATGAGGCTGCTGGTCTACAAGAACCTTCCCTTACTAACTTTTGAATTTCAACTTGAAGGTTAGCAACTCAGAAACATGACAAGAGAGAAGTGTATTAATCGTGTCAAGCAAGAAAAGAATTATATAGGAGATGCAAAAATATGTGTCCTCCTTTTCCTGCCAGGCTACCGCTCATGTGCTTGCCAGGCGTTTGATGTGTGCACAGCTCTGAACCAGCCTCTGGGTGTGTAGATGCCAGTGGAGCACTGAAGAAAGCTAATGCTTCATGTAGGTGTCAGTACAGCTTGTAAGAACTGGAGTTAGATCACTTGAACTACTGCAGTTAGAAGAAGACATAGAAAATCAGATGCTTAACAGGAAACTGCTCTGTGACGCCTTTTTTTGCAAGCATGTATAGTATGAGACTGAGAATCAAATCACCTCCTGCCTGGGGAAACCCAACTGTGGCGTTAAAAAATAATCTTGTACAGAGAACATCCTCACAGGTCTATGCTGCTTGCCTCTGGAGTGGCTACATCAGACATCCCAAAGACAAATTAAAGTACTAATTGAAGCATCATCTGATTGCTTCACCATCATCAACATACATTTCTTTACTTAATTCCTGTGATAAAGAGAAATGCTATTATTCTGATTTTAGGGATGGGTGTCTTAATCATGGCCCCTCAAAGATACTGCAGGAGTGTAACTAGCTGCCATTCTAAAGGAAATAGATGCCTAGAGACTTTTGACTTGTTGAAAGTCATCTGAAAACAACCTGGATTCTACATCCCATGGTAAGCACTAAACTTCTTCCCACACATACAGACCTCTTGCCTTATGTTCTTTCCATAAGGAGAAAATAACTTCTTGGGCTTTCTCCTACCCTTGATTGTATGGGCACTGCTAGGAGAAGGAAATTTCATGGCTCCATAGAAATAATAATAAAAGTATTGGCTGTGGAATCTTTTCTAGTATAAGGGACTTCATGAGACTTGGTTTGATATGTTCCTAATTTTTATTCTAAAGACTATGGAAAAAAACCCCTTTTTTCAGTTAAGAAAGCAGTATGAATAATACTAGAAGCTGGATCCTTCATTGAGTCTTCCTCTGAAATTAGCAAACTCCTAATGAGTAGTTCCATGTGAAGGTGATGTAAGGAAACATGATCTTTTGCAATTCCTTTTTTGCAATTACTCTAAGTTCTTCCATGACACCACTTTCTTGCCAGGGTTCTGTAGCATCTTCAGTTCCTGCTGTATCACTGGTTGCCCATATAGGTACTGTCTAGACACTGTCTAGGCATACATACTGTCTTTGGCAGTGGGTTTCACATGAAGATAGATTTTGAGCTCATGATCTCAGGCATCCTGTGCATAGAAGTCTTTCCTTCTACAAGGATATTCAGTTTTTCTCTCTTCCCTGATAAGCCACTGATTTTTTATAAAGCTTGTAAGTTCTTAATACCTTTTAGGCATCTTCTCCATTATTAACTGAAATTAGCTTGAAACAATTATTAGAGAACTGCCACACTGGGCAGATGGACTGAACCATGGTACAATCACATAAGACGCATTTTCTGAAGTGAGGAAGAAACAAGTGATGCTTAAAAAAAAGCCAAACAAAATACACAAACACCCCCCCCCAAAAAAAAAAACAAAAAAACAAAAAAACAAACAAACCGAACAAACCAAACAAAAAAGAACATCCATAGGAAAAGAGCTGTGGGGTTTTTTTTATAGCTCTTCATCTAGCATTGTACTGTAGATAGAAAAATAATGTTTATAAAGGTAACTGAAAGTAGCCCTGCAAAAATTCTGTTCTGAATCCTCTTAAGCCTGCATTGATATTTCTAAAACTCATTTGAATCATTAAAAGCAAAATATTTCCTAAAGTTTTAAATTCTCTTTTCCCCTTATTCCCTCACAACGTCATACCCTTGGTCAGACAAAACTTAGGTACTTGAACTAGGACTTGAATTTCCTTGCCTCTCATACCCATTTTTACCATTTTTCAGCTGCAATAACATTTGTGTTTTACAAAGTTCTGAAACTTTGCTATTTCATCAACTACAGGAAAATACTGATTTCATAAAATTCCCAGACTTGTACACAAAGAAACAGGAAAGGCCAATAAGACAGAAATGTGATACCTAAGGGCGAGTCAGATTTTCAAATACATTCTCTCTCTCTGTCTTTCTTACACACCCATCCCCACAGATACATTTGTCACAAGCTTGGTATCAGTAGACTATGACTGTGAAGGAGCACTGTGATCTAAAGAACCTTAGTATGCTGGCTGAAAACCCCTGGGAGGCTAAATTCACATTAAGGAAGCTATAATATATGTGTTGAAACTTAAACAGGGGAGGTCTAGGTTAGATATAAGGAAAAAATTCTTTACTATGAGGGTGGTGAGGCCCTGGCACAGGTTGCCCAGACAAGCTGTGGCTGCCCCATCCCTGGCAATGTTCAAAGCCAGGCTGGATGGGGCTTTGAGCAACTTGGTCTCGCAGAAGACGTCCCTGCCCATGGCAGGGATTTGGAACTGAATGGCTGAGATATAAGAAATAATATTACATTACAATTTCGTCAATGAAGAATTTAATCTATGAAACTTATGCTGTGTTATCTTCACCTGGAGCCTCAATGTCAGATATTGAGTGAAATGATTATGTAACTACCCTTGATGATTAACCAAACTCAGTTCATATCCCTTGATTTTAAGGATTCAGGGTATGTGATGGTGTGGACACTAGAGGGAAGCACTTAACCGAGCTAAAGCCGTTAATGGCTCTGAAGAGAAAACTAGAACCGCGGCTGTCCTGTTGGACTCTTTCATTTAAGGGCAACATTAAAATATTTCAGGGAGAAAACATAATTAGTGGACTAAGGAAATGAATGTAGGTTATGAGGCTTATTCTTCCTGTAATGGATATATATGTACTCTAAAACTTCAGTTGCTGTTATGGATCATGGACAGCAGAGCAAATTATATATTAAACTAATCACAGGTAATGCTTATATGTCACGGATTTGTTTTTTCTTCCTTTCTCCTGCAATTGATGTTTCGTAATTTAAACATGTTCCTCCTTTAATACAAGTAAAAGGAAAAAAAAAAAATAGGGTCTGATTCACTGCCTTATGTAGGTTTTATTTCTGGCCTGATATGGTAAAGGCAAGTCTTGTCTAAAGAAGCTTTTTTACTTTGTGCTAAAGTTAATGACTATAACATTTTGGATCTCATGCACAATTCATGAGAGCTGATTTAACATTAATGCAGGTGCATAGAATGGCTGCAGCTCTTCACCTGCTCTCCCTGGTGGAAGCAAAATGCTGCCACGATTTTGAACAACGAGAAACTGGAGGAATGAATAATAAGATAAAATGTATAATATATATATAAGCATGGCTTAAAATGCATTGTAAATGATTTGTACCTAGGTAGTCAAATGCCTTTCTCTAGTGGCAGGCTAATCTTCTAAGTCAATGCTAAATGCAGCACTAGATTGTCATCCTGTTGGCAGCCCTCTGAAGTAAATTAGGAGTTGATCCTTCTGCCAGTGGAATCATTGGCAGGCAATCATATGCACAATATGCTGCTTCAAATGCAATCAGGAAATGTGCCTTTGACTTAACTGAGTAAAACTCTGTACCTGATAATCACTTCCTAACTTATAATCACTTGATAACTTGTCACTTCTCTAACTAATTTTCCTGTAATATGTAGATAGAAATTCTAGCAAAGGTAAGATTTTTTATCCCCATGCTTATTGGAAATAGATTTTTGTCTGTTGGTTCCAGTAGCCTTCAAAACTGCTATCAAATCTGGTTTTCTGTTAAACTGATCTTATTATAGAGTTATTGCATTTATAGGAATGAAATTATTTTCTTCCAAAATTAATATTGACAGGTATTTACCATTTCTAAATGCTGCATGAAGTGCTCGGTCTCTAGCTCTCATTGCAGCTTTTTAACTCTTGCCCTGCTGAGGAAATATATTAATTGAGAAAAGTTGGCCTAAGTACTCAGAGTTGATATGGCTTGCCTAGACTACAAGTACAGCTTTTGCACGCTAATATTAAGAAAGACCCCATTTCATAAAGAAGGCTTAGGGGGGATCTTATCAATGGACTTAAATATCTGAAGGTAGGGTGTAAAGAAGACTGAGCCAGGCCCAGCGGCAAGACCAGAGGCAATAGGCATCAGCTAAAACATCTGGAAACACTTTTTCACTGCAAAGGTGACAGAGCATCGGCACAGGTTGTCCAGAGAGGTTGTGGAGTCTATTTGGGATAATTTTGAAACTCTTGCTATAGGTTAGAAGGGTCTTTTCTACAGATTCAATTTTTTAAATTTCTTAATCTTCCTGACTACAAGATAGTTGTGCCAGACCTTCCTGACAGGTAAATTTTAGAAGCTAATTTTATGCCACTAGTTTCATAGAAACTTGCATTTGATGCAATCAGTTATTTAAAATGAGAGATCAAAAGTTTCACATACCATCCATATGCCAAATTATAGAAACTATCTAAAAGCTACTAGGTAACTTTTTTGTCTGTCTGGAGTATGCATTGAAATAGCTTTGCCAAGCTATTTCTTTGCCAACTAAGACTTTGTATTGTGCAGTAGATGATGCTACAGATCTACAGGGGTCTGCACAGTCTTCCAGAGAGAAGATTAGTGAAAAGAATTGGGCCATGATATATTGTACATGTGCTACTATGCTGATAGCTGGAGAGGTGTCAGAGAAGGTAGAAAGAGCTAGAATTTTCTCACAAGAGAAGATACCACTTATTGGAAAGTCTAGTGGATCCAGAATATGGTAAAACATTTTTAAACATCTTGACATGTTTAATATGGAAGGCAGAATATACACAGTGGTTGTCAGTTGCGGTAGATCATAGAATCATAGAATAGTTAGGGTTGGGAAGGACCTTAAGATCATCTAGTTCCAACCTTCCTGCCATGAGCAGGGACACCTCACACTAAACCATGACACCCAAGGCCTCATCCAACCTGGCTTTGAGCACCACCAGGGATGGAGCATTCACGACCTCCCTGAGCAACCCATTCCAGTGCCTCACCACCCTCACAGTAAAGAATTTCTTCCTTATATCCAATCTAAACTTCCCCTGTGTAAGTTTTAACCCGTTACCCCTTGCCCTATCACTATAGTCCCTAATGAATAGTCCCTCCCAAGCATCCCTATAGCCCCCCTTTAGATACTTGAAGGCTGCTATGAGGTCTCCACGCAGCCTTCTCTTCTCCAGGCTGAACAGCCCCAACTTTCTCAGCCTGTCTTCGTACAGGAGGTGCTCCAGTCCCCTGATCATCCTTGTGGCCCTCCTCTGGACTTGTTCCAACAGTTCCATGTCCTTTTCATGTTGAGGACACCAGAACTGCACACAATACTCCAAGTGAGGTCTCACAAGAGCAGAGTAGAGGGGCAGGATCACCTCCTTCGACCTGCTGGTCATGTTCCTTTTGATGCAGCCCAGGATACAGTTGGCTTTCTGGGCTGTGAGAGCACACTGAAGCCGACTCATGTTCATTTTCTCATCGACCAACACCCCCAAGTCCTTCTCTGCAGGGCTGCTCTGAATCTCTTTGCCCAACCTGTAGCTGTGCCTGGGATGGCTCTGACCCAGGTGTAGCACCTTGCACTTGGCATGGTTAGATCTATCTTAACCTTCATGATCTATGTAAGTTCCACATACAGCAGGACATACCAATGTCCATGACTTCCATGTCAAAAACTAAGTGGTTTCTTGAGCCAGGAGAGTAAAAGACTAGCTTAAAGATCTGGCTTTGGTTTATGCACCAAAAGTTGTAGGGGACAACGTCTCATCTACTGAAAACTAACCTTTAACCAGGAAAGAGTGTTATATTTCCCCATTTTATTTATTTTTTTCCTTTCTCTTGATATCCTGTGCATAAACTGAGCTTCAAGTTTGAGGTTTCAACTTGAGATTCAAATGAATAACCATTGCATACTTGATTCTTTCTGGTGCTCTATATGGCAATCAAATCAAGGGAATAAATTAAGAGAATAGCATATCAATCCATGAAGACTGAAATCTCGAAGCCTAGGTAACAGAGTGATGGGATCGGAGTTACTTAAGGGTTCACCCAACTAAGGGTCCTGAGACTGCATCGCGTAGGCAACCCTGCAGTCATATTATGCTGAGGAAAATTCAGTGGATAGCCTAACATCCAGAAGTAACTGTCTATTTTAGGGCTGATTGAATAGATCTCTAGGTTTCACTAAATTTATCTGATTAAATCTCTATTGACTGTAATGCAAGCTTAGCTTGCATGTAAACACCTAAATTTAGATGTCTTAATCTGTGAGCTGCACCACTCAGGATTACTATATTGTAATAAAATGACACCCAAGACAACTTTAAACTATCTGGTTTGGGTAAGTCTAATCTAATTTCACAGCAACCTAGAATTTAGCTCAGAATAATGTCCTGCATGAAGGGTTTCTCAGTATAGGCTATTTTGGAGACCTGCAATAATTTACTTTGGGTAATAAAAGTTTTAGCGTTGACTTAAATAGGATGTTTTTGGTAACTACGCTGTTTACCAAGCTGTTCTATACAATCTTGTTGCAAAAAGTATTTATTCCTTGTGCATTAGTGCTAGGGATATAGAAATCCTGGCCACTTTCATGCAAGAATGACATATATAATGACTTTATAATAATCTTTATTTCATTTTTTATTGTGTAATATTGCTTCATTTGCTTACATGGACATTGAACTTGACTGAGGTCACACAGTGACACGTAGCTCATTACCATGGCTGGCTTCTGTTAAAAAATAATTTATGGTGCATTCAAACAGTCAGAGATATCCTTGCCTTAAATGTGCAACATTGTAATTACTGCCACATTTCTTCTGCCAGCATTCTTGTTTTGGTAACCTTTCTGAATACCTTTCTGAGTATGTTTTCTTTATAATCTTCTCTATTATTAATTAATATTTTAATTATCAATTAATTTCATTATATTTCATTTTTATATTATTTCTTTTTCTGTTACACTCATGTAACCTGCCCATGGAATTTATATTCACTGTCACCTCCCTAGTACAGCTGGGGATATACTGTGAAGCATTGAATTTTTCTCTTACATCACTGTGAAGAATAATTTGTTTTGATTTAAATCCAATGGCCTATTCACATTAGCCAGTAAAAGAAATTTTCAAATCTCAGATAATGCGAAAGACATCTAGAGTTAAACATTAACTATCTGTATGGTGTTATGTCAAGAGACACATCTGATAACGAGGTTCTGTCCTGTTACATCCTGTATGTGAAAGTGACCATTCTTGTTTAAAGGCTACACAGTGAATATACAAAACAGATAGAATGGAAGGCAGAACACAGATACAAAAAGATGAGAGGCGGGAGTCACTTTGACTAAATATAGATGTCTGAAAGGAACAGGTGTTGCCTAATAGATGTCATCAATGGAGTAATGAAGTCTAAAATAGAATTCTTGTGGTTTTTTTTTTTGTTTTTTTTTTTTTTTTTTTGTTTTTTTGTTTTGTTTTGTTTTGTTTTGTTTTGTTTTGTTTTGTTTTGTTTTGTTTTGTTTTTTATATAGCATTTGGGCTTTCAGAGCCATAAGGCAGGTTTGTAGGAAAGCCAAGAGCAGATTCTAGGTCTCCTCAGTTTCCTTAGACATATGTAACATAGACAACTGTTTCTGGACTTTCCTTTATCTTCATTGTAGAGAAATAAACCTTTTCAGCTTTCGGTCTATCTGATGTATCTAAAATGTCTGTTTTAGAGTTAAAGGAATTCTGCCTTAGACAACATAGTCTATAGTGACTTAATTTCTACTGATGATACACAGAGACCGGGTAACTCAAATAAAAAGCAAGGTCCTGCGTTTAGTTGGATGAATTCTACTCTAACTCTTTTGACTAAGAGGAAGTTGCTTTTCTCTCTGGACCATGAAATCATTCTGATTAAGAAGATAAAGCAAATCTAAGGAACCGCTGTGCATTCCCGTATAAGTTTTAATAAACCTTTTCTTCTTCACTTAGTTATGCCAAATATGCCTGCTTTGAAATTTTAGAGATACCTGACTCAGTTGACTGTTTTGTATGCTCATCATCAATACTGTTCTGTATTTTATCACCCCATTATCCCAGACAAGGCACAGGATTTCAGAGTGGACCATCACACAGGCACATTATTTACAGTCTCACATTATCTGATTTGCATGTAAAATACCCCAACCAGTGTCTAGTGAAGGAGGTCCTAAATATCAGATATATGCATAGTTTCAGTTACTGGCTTCTTATAAAAATCCCTTCAACCAGAAAAGAGTTCCAGGGATTCTAACTTGTAATTTGTATTCCCATTATAGTTAATAACTCTTTATACCATTCATCTAGGTCAATTTAAATGAATGCCTTGTTGCTACCTAGATGATTATGGGTTGCAATTCATTTAACGTGCCCAACGATTCGTGTTTAATTTATTGAATTTTCATGCAGTATCTGAGTGACCTATGCATGTGTAGTACTTTAAATGCAGCACACTGGCACACACAGCCTTCTGCAGTATTTTGCTTAAGTAATCAGCTTATCAATGTGTTGGAGTTTGAGATATTGTGTGACTCTTTATGCCAGTGTTTAATTTAATGCTACTTGCAGTAATCATTCTGTCTGGGTTGACTGGCTAACTCTCAGAAGCTTCATGGCTTTTATGTCAGCAGTAATGGTTCAAGATGTGTCCAGTTAGTTCTATGATTTGCTACCTGGCCATCTGGCATGAGCCACTGACTTGTGTTTGCATCTGATTGTATTTTTGCATTAGAAAAATACTTAATGAGTGCCCTTTGTTTATAGCTGGAGTTATGAATCTTCCTTCAGTACCTGACAAGTCAAACGGCATCTACAAGTAATAATATCTTTTGTAGAAACAATCTTTCTGTATGATAAGGTTCTTTCTTTAGTATATACCTGTATGATTTCCTGAGTCTTTTGTGGTGAAGTTTTTCATTAATGTGAGGAGAGTGGAGACTGCCCCAGGGTAACTGGAGCACTCTTAAAATCCAGAGGTTCAGGTCATTACTTTTAGCAGATCTATATTTTTATGCTACCTACTAGCCTCTTCTGTGTTCTGCTCCTAATAAAAGACTGTGCTTTCTTTTTTTTATCATGATACTGAATCTTTGCAAGATGGAGCAATGAAATTATTGCAGAAAAATGCTTTTGGCCTGGTGCAACCCACATTACCAGCATTTATTTATTTATCTATTTACCTTAACCACATTCCTTTTATATCTCTAAACCACGGTACCCAAGCTGGTGCTTGATATCTGTGATACCAAGTAAGAGGAAGTTCATATGGCATCATTATCACCCAGTTCCAGAATTTTTAATTCCCTTTGTCTGCATAACAAAATTTTGGCTTTCGTATTCACCAAATCATATGGGATTTTTTTTGTTACATGCATTTGCCTAGGTTTTAAAATGTTGTCGTAGTAGGATAACTGAGAGGGAGGACCTCATCGTAATCAGCTTTATTTCTGACTTCTGTTGACATACCTCAGAAAAAAAAAGTCATTATCTCCAAGATTTTGTATGTTTCATCTGCTAAATATTTGGATTCTAAACATTGAAATATAGTTCAGTGCATTTTTTCTTGCCAAATAGTTCTCAAATAAATACCAATGTGCACTGTAGTGACAACTGAGATGTGTTAGTTTCAATTTCCTATTAACAAATAGATTCCAAATACCCAAGGAGCAATAGTAATTCCATACTCAGATTTACACAACTTAATTACACTAAATTATACCCTGTAGTGGGTCAGAAAATGTTAAGGGCAAAGTAATATGGTTGACTGTCAGCACACCAAAACCATTCAAATGTAAGCTAGAAAGATGCCTATCAGAAAGATCCTAGATCAGAGGTTTTTTTCTTGAAGGAATAAATTTTGTGCAAGTATCTTTATTGGCCCAATAAAGTTAGAGCTTAGAAAGCTAAGATATTGCTTTGCAAGAAAAAATTTGCTGACATAGCAAACTTTCCCACTCAGAACTAGTTTATTCCAGGATCCTTGGAACAGTTGTCTAGCAGAGGTAAAAAGGCATAGTTCCATTGTTGGAGTTACGATTTATTTTAAGTGATATGCCAACCTTTGACTTGTGTTTGTTTCTATTGATATCCATTTGCTTTAGAAACATCTCAAATGCTTTACACATTCATCTAAAATCAAACTGAAGTAACATAAACCCACAACCAACCACCTGCACATAAACCAGCCTTGAAATGGCTCCCTTGTCTTTAGCTGTAATTACTATAAGATAAAAAGTGGGTTGCCTTGTAGAAAACCCCTATGAGATAAAAAAACCCCACTAAACTTCTGTAGCCTTAAATACGCCATGTGCTTAAAAGATGAAAGGGTAACAGCAGAATTTGTTGTCAGCAATGTGCTTGTGGAACTGAGAATTCATTCTTGGACATTATGATTGATAATGAAATCAGAAACACATCCCTGTGAAAGTTGTTTCTGATGCCATTTTGCAGTCTTGTTAATTTCTCTCAAGAAAAGACAGGTTTATGGTCAGATGTCTCCAGGACATGCGTCTAGCCCACCTTGTGAAGATTTGTTGGCAGTTCCCATATATTATCTTGCTAACTCTGTTTTCATTCCCAAATCTGGATTCTGCAAATTTTGGGGTTGCTTAGTAGGTACAATAACAGTGTATTTTTAGAGCTAGATACTATACTAATTAACTAGGCAATCCCAGTAATTTCTTCATGATTTTCCATGATTTAAAGTCTATGACTTTCAGCTAAGCAGTACTAAAAATAATGAATCTGCATCTACTCTATGTAGTCTGTCATACAAAGACTAACATGAAAATGCTTTTGGATGTGAAGCATACTACCTGAAATAAGTGGCTACATTTCAGTTGTGATGATCATACCTTTGTGACCCTAGTAAAAGTTTGGATAGCTCTAGATGGTAGATCTTCTTCCTGTGAGACTGAGAAATAGAATAATTGTGTAATGAATGTAGTAATGCCCTGTACCCCAGATACCCAGGTGGTTCACTGATAAGCAAGGAAGGGCTGGAGTCTATCACCTGTCCAGTAACTTGAGTACTAGATTGCTACCTGACCATCTGGATAACCACTTGCTATTCTATAGGTTTCCTGCAGCATCTAGGAAAAGTTCCTTAATTAACTGATATTTTGTTTTACTTTTATAAAGTGAAGACAATAGTTTTAATGGTACTGGGAAATAAATGCATTACAGATTTTGTATGTCTCAGCTACTGCGGTAATAGAAGCAATATAATTTCCATAGAAGATAATTTTTTGTTTTATTTTGCAATATGATTTATGGCAAATCCATGACTGAACCTGATCATCTTTGAAGCATATTGCGCCCTTTTTTTCTGCCAGTTCTTGTGAGAATCCTGGGTAAGTTACATTCTTCCTGCATTGCAGGTAGTGGAGAGTTTATTGTCTTAAATGCATCTTGGCTGGGAACAAGGCTTCCAGTCTGAGTTTCCTGGTAACATCCTGCTGATTTCAGGAATGATATATTTCTATTGGTGGAAGAGATGCTCCTCTAATTGCCTTTTTTGATGATGTCAATATATATATTACATATAGCTGGTAAATCGCTCAGCAACTTTTAGTAATATATATCCTGCAAGATGTCACTTTCATTTCATGCTACACAGCTTTTCTTTCTTCCTTTAACTCTGTACAATAGCTTAGTTCCCTTTCGCCTTTATGTGCTTAGGTTGTGTGATCAGAACAACAGTAGATGCAATCAAACTCACAATTAGGCTGTGATTCACATTATGTAAAAGATTCATCATGCCAATTGATGTGAAATGACATGCAGTCTCTAGGCAGTGATTGCACAAGGCTTTAATCTCTCCACACACTGAACCTACTGTACCTATAGCGGTTCAGCAAAGCTTAGTTGTAATCATTTTTGTACTAATGCCTTTCTATGATTTCACTATGAAGAGTATAACAATGAGGCCTTTTGCTGCTACTTCTTTTAAATGCCAGGGTGTGCTGATTACATAGTTAGCATCCTGCATGTAGTTGACCTTTTGTGTAGAGATGGAATGACACTAGTGTTTTATACCATTCAGGGGTTAGGTGTCTTACTGAAGACAGATGTCAATTTTTTATTCTTTATGCTAACATTCCCCTTTCCTTTCTTGGCCCACTGGGTCAATCACTTGGCAACTTTTCAAAGACAAGTGTATAAGGGTTTCTTTTAGGAGCTCAATCCAAAAAAGGAGGCGTTTCTCTAATTTATAAGATGAACAAGGACCTTTGATGAGATGACTCTTCTAAATGTCAATTTTCAGGAAAAGTGTATCCTAACCATAGCTTACATCTTCATGTAACTTATTGTAGATATTGAAAATTATGCTCTTTCTGTTGAAAATTAGGCTGATTATATGGGCATCTCAAAAAGATGGCAAGTATTACTCCAGATCTCTGACTCAAGCAGCAAGTTACCAGTGTGCTTGTGTGTATAACAAGAGTGAAATGTGGAGGAAAAAGATAGCTCCACATAATGGTCACAGATTGGAAACTGTGCATTGACTGGGTGGGAAGGGTTTTTCCAGCCTTGAATTCTAAGTAGAAGTGGATTTGTCTTTAATGCCCATGAATGACAAGGAATACATAGATGCTAATGTGCATGACTAAACTTTCAAAGAACTGAGTGTGACTGAGTAGCACTCCTTTTTCATTTGTGAATAACTTATCTAGATGAAAAATCCTTTCAGATACGTATATCAAACTAAAAAATCAGAAATATGTAAATTGTTATGTCTTCGGTCAATAATTAAAAACATCCATTTCCAGAACTGTAAAAAATTAGTCTTTGGCTATTTTGTAATTCATACTGTGTCCTATTTCATTAAACAGGAAATGGAGATGATTAAGGATCAGACATAAGCTGTAGTCATTGACTTCTGATAGAATACTTTGAACCTATTTGTGCTCACAGTTCTTTTAATTAACTACTTTTTCTACAGGATCAAAGAGAACTGGAGCCAAAACCCACTGAAAGCAGGAGATCAGAAAAAGCTTAAACAAAAAATTATATTCTGTAGTTGGAAATCCCATTTTTCTGTTCACACACGCATGCTGTAGCACAGAAGCTATGTTTCCCAAGGAGAGCTACAACCCCATGAAACATGTTCTGGAGACTTCCTGAAGTCCAGTAAGGACTTTGCTGGTGGTTCTAACACTGCCAAAAACTGTGTTCAGTTGCTGTATATATGGAGAAACTTAACTTTATTTTACTTATATTATAAAACTATGCAGATTAATTTTTCATGAGAGAAAGTTGTGGGGTTTTGTTTGTTTGTTTGGGGTTTTTTTTGGATTTGGGGGGGGTGGGGTGGGGTTTGGTTGTGTTTTGGTTTTGATTTTTTTCCCCAGAGGCAAATTGTGTGTTTGTAAGGATCAAATATATTGTACCAGATGAAGACCTCTGTTTGATGAATATTTGGTTTCCATTCCACATACTTATGATTTCATTCCAGTTTTTGCATCACTAGTAAAGCTCTCAAATCATGGAGTACCGAAGATGTCTTTATAGGTAGGCACTCTGAAATTCTTCATTCATAAAAGCACTGCATGTGCTATAAGCTAAGCTCATTGATGCAGAAAGGTCAAATCATCTTTTCCATCTTAAGGAAAATCATTGACTCAGTCGTTAAAGCTCTCACCTAAAATAGGTGATTTCTATCCTTTTGCATTTCACCTTATCGTCCTCACTATTGATGGGAGGAATTTAAACCCATCAATCTGCATGGATTTTCAGTGCCTTTAAAAACACTGTGCCATTCTATGTATGTATAATTATCTATCACTATGCAAGTAATAAGAAAAATCTCTGGTGTAGCTGAGCCTTGCATGAAGGCATTTTCAGTTCATAGCCAGATATATAGCAAGAAAGAGTCCTCTTTAATTTCTAAACTTTCATGATCATGACTTATTCTTTCAAGTTTTACTTGTTTGAGCAACAAGAGTGAAAAGTTATATTTACTGGGCAAAATCTATATATTTCCTGTTGACTCGGGGAAATTTAATGTATCTTGTGGGAAAACAATGAGTCATTGCTCATTCAAAAATCTCAATATTGAGTACCTACAAATTTTCTTTGTCTATCAATACAGTCCTAAGACTGCGAGAACAAGGCCAAGGAAAATAACAGTGGTTCCCTGAGCAAATATGATGCATAAATGTAATAACTCACAGAAAAATGATGGTCTGGTTTCTCAGCAGCTGTAAATAGTAGAAATACCTCATGTATACCTACATTTAAACTGAAAGAGAGTAGATTTAGGGTAGATATTAGGAAGAAGTTCTTTACTGTGAGGGTGGTGAGGCACTGGAGCAGGTTGCCAGAGAAGTTGTGGATACCCTGTGGGCCAATCCGCAAAGAATGTGTGTTCAAGGATAACAGGAAGTAACAATGTAGCAGTAAGTAGTAGCAGAGAAACATGTTTATATATCTGGTTAAAAATAGTTGCTTAAGCAAAGGCGCATGGACAGTAATATGACTGGCTGAGAGGGTGCGTGATCAGTAAGGTCATTGGCTGGAGACGTGCATGGTGTGTGCATGCAGAAGGAACATTGTTTTGTGATTGAAAAGTACCGAAGGAGCTAACCGCTATTAACCACTAGGCAGAGTACTATAAAAGCCTGTAAGCTCACTCAATAAGCATCTTTAGTTGCATCACAGCTGGAGTCCATGCCTCATACACCACAATACCCACCCCTGGAAGTGTTCAAGGCCAGGTTGGATGGGGCTTTGAGCAACCTGGTTTAGTGGAAGATGTCCTTGCCATGGCAGGGGACTTGGAACTAGATGATCTTTTAGATCCCTTACAATCCAAACCATTCTGTGATTCTATTGTGATTTTTTTTTTTTTTTTTTCCCAGATAATGTAACAATACATGAACCTGGACTTTAAAAATTATATTTTTTCATTGCTTTTGGAAACTGTTTAATTGGGTAGTGTTTGATTTTAATTAATAAAGACAGTGGAAGTCAATGAGGAGCTGAAAATTCTCTGAAGCTCATGCAGAGCAATATCTAGGTGGCTTAACATTAAATATCATATTGTCATTTTCTATTCTGCCATAACTAGACTCATAATGAAACTTTATGTGCAACAATAGAAATGGGAAGAGATATCTTAGGAGGTAGGCAGATGATTGTTAGAAATATGTGACTTGACAGGTTGCTTCTGGTCTACATTCCATGTGGAAGTGGTGCACCAGACTCAAAGTCTTTTACATAAGAACATCTTCCTCCTAATAGTCCATCCTGCGATATTTTACTGGCATATTACATCAAGCTTCTTGACAGAGGCTGCATAGGCATAAGAAACACAAGGTTAAAAAAGAAAAAGAAAAAAGAAAAGAAAGAAAATAATTTTAAAAAAAAAAAGTACTTAATATAGTACAAGTAAGCCTGATTGAAATATTTTCTCTTTTTGCATTTCCAAAACAAAAATCAGGTGTTGTACTCAGAAGCTATATATTTCGTTATCATTTTGTACACATAGTGTACACACACTATAGACTTGGTGTTGCCTGAATTTTGACCCCTAATGACATGGGGGTTTGAGCTTACAGAAAATCAGCTCATCTGCCCTGCAGATAGTCTTATGATCCAATTCAGATAAAAATTTGAGTACAACTTAAGCATTAGATATGACTATTGAAGTCTGTGAAAATAATCTAGTAACAAGCACTGAAGTGTTTGGGGTTTTTTTTGGATAAGAATTACAGAGAAGATGAGCAGAAACATAAAAGGAATAATTTTGGAGAGCTTCACTAATGTCTACAGTGATCCTCAAAAAAACCCCAGCATTTGCCTGCTGCAGAATCTCTGGTTTGGCCTCCTCAGTGCTGTGTGATGCCACATAAAATATCTGTATTAGGTCTCTTGTTGTGTGTTGAAAGCAGCATAGCTTCATAAACTCAATGCTGTTCCCAGGCTTATGTATTTCCTTTTCCAATTCTGGTGTTCTGTAAGGGAGGAAATAGGATAACTGCTGACACAGTCAGACTTAGGTCAGACCTAATAGACTCAATCTATTTAACATATGTAGATATTTCACTGGTAACATTTAAATAGCTGTTGTGGTTTAAGCTCAGGCCGTAAATTAGAACCATGCAGTCTACTTCCCCCCCTCCCCCCCCCCGGCTTCTTTCCCCCACTCCTGGAGGGATGGGGAGTAGAATTGAAAGAATGCAACTCCCACGGCTTGAGATAAGAACAGTTTAATAACTAAGGTATAACACAAATCACTACTGCTGCCACCAATAATAATAATGATAAAGGAAATAACAAGGGAAGAGAATACAACCGCTCACCACCCGCCGACTGATACCTCGCCCCCCACCCAGCAGTGATCTAGCCCTTCCGGGAACTCTCCGTTCTACCTCCTGGGCATGACGTGCTGTGCTATGGAATACCTCTTTGGCTAGTTTGGGTCAGGTGTCCTGTCCCTGCTTCCTCCCGGCTTCTCCTCCTCCCTGGCAGAGCATGAGACTCACAAAGTCCTTGGTCAGAGTAAACATTCTGACCAGCAACTGAAAACATCAGTTTTATCAGTATTATCCCCAGGCCGAAAGTCAAAACCACAGTGCTGCACCAGCTACTAAGAAGGAGAAAAACTGACTGCTACTGCTGAACCCAGGACAATAGCCAAAATCTGTCCCAAAGGCTATTTACAAGAAAACATTCATCTGGCCATTCGGTTTTGATAGATGTATTTTTTTTTTTTTTTCTAAATGAATTAAATATTCATTATAATAGAAACTTATGTCGATAGTAACAGTGTTGAGGGGCATGTGCAGCCCTCCTTTGTTGCTTCTGATTGAGCACTGGAACTCTGGCTATGCTCAGGTTGTTTCCAGTGAGGACTGCAGATCTTGATTTTGCTTTTCTACTCACTGAGCAATAGGCATGTCCAATTACGCTTATCACTAACTAGAGTCTTTATGCACCTGTAAATTATTTCTTGATCAAAACAAATCTGCAGGTGGAAATTGAGATTAGAGAAAAAATTTTCAGATGTGAACATATAATATTATTACGTGCCCATCTCTTTCCACCTGTGATTTGCCATTTCTTCTTTTTCTCTGTTGATTCGTAGTGTTGCACCATCACTTTGCAAGAGTCCATCTCCACATAGATTACCAAGAGATAAACTTTTCTTAACATTCCTTCAGGAAGGACTTAGAGACATATATTTAGAAATTTAAATTTAATTTCAGAAATGCTGTAATTCACTAAGGGTTTGTGTAGCAGAGTAATGTCTTCAGAGTTTTGGCATAACTCAATAGGATGTTTTCACCAGCCTTTGCCTCTAACCCTAGCAGGTCTAATGCTGGTGAAGACAATAGAGCACTTCAGAGTATCATTTGGTGGTATGGGAGCCCCTGTGGAGTCACAGTGCCTCCAAATAGCACCTTAAGAACCAAATGGGTCTGAGTGACATTTTTTGAATGTGGAGGATGATACCCTGCAGTAAGAGTATCAGGACAAACACCAAAACTTACCACAGTGGCATAAAGAAATACCATGTGGCAGCTGTAGCTTGCAATTCCCTTCTTTGTTCTACATTAGAACTGGGCAAAATAGTAGTTGCATGTATTTAATTAGATTAATTTTGGCCAGAAGATGCTGATTCATTAAATGTGCTGGTGATTAACAGTCAGTTTTGCTAATTCTCTTCACTATAAGCTTTTAAAACAAGGCATTTGCTATTGATTTCACATAAGAATATTATTAATGGAAACAGAGCTGAAAAAGTACTACAGTATGACAGCAAGTAAAGCACAAAAAAACCCCCAAACAACAAAGCAGAACAAGAAGGAAAAATAAAAGAAATTAAGAAAATAATGAAAAAAATAAGGAAATTCTAGTTAGTACTTGCTTGAAACAACTTTAGTAATGTTGAAACTCATAGCAGAGCCTTGTTAATAGCTTAATATAAATGCATTTCCTAACAGCTGTGCCCAGCTGGGACGCAGCAATCCCTGTAAAAGGGCTGAGGTTCATGTGAAATTTCTACATTCTCCATCCTAGTGTTGTAATATTTAAATTTTCAGGGTTTTTTTTTCGTGTTCAAGTATTTTTCCCTTCCAGAAGTGAGTTGAAATGCTGAAAACAGGTTTTATTCTTAAGAATATATTAATGTCATTTGGGAAAAAAAAAAAAAAAAAAAAAAAACCAACCCAAAAAAACACTTCTAGAAAGGCAAAAAGCTAAATTTATATAGGAAAAGATATTTTGTTTTTACATTTGCCTCCAGCTGGGATGAGAGATATTGTTCTACCAGCTTATTATGCTTTTAATAATGTGAAATGAAAAGAGGGAGAATATTAGCTTTGTTTTGTCAGAGTTAACATTACATGTTACCTATATATCTTTCTCTAAAATAAAGTAGCTAACAAATATATTTCTCATGTGTTAGTGGTATTCCTGAGTGTAATGAGTGAGTGAAAGATGGAGGGAGGCATTTGGAAAGGAGGGTTTCCTTTGATCCTACATCACAAATCTATCTGTCTGTTCCTTACACTTTACTCTGAACAAACTGTCTGAACACTGAAATACACTACATGAGCATTTGAAAAGAGCGTGTAACAATTCGCTTGCTGGCCTTGCAAACTCTGCAGACTGCTGGAGGTTAGACTGGAGGTTATAGACAACCCAAGTAAATAAACAAAATCCAAATATTTTTTGCTAATGAACAACCCAAAATCTCAAACATTAGTTGTGCACTGCTCTCACTTTCCTACTTTTCTAATTCTCTTTTACTGATCTATATTTCATTTACTTTTCTTCTACTTCAAATTTAGTGATTTTACAGCCTTTGTAATTAATTTTATTAGTTTCTAATGTTGGACTTAAATTTGATCATATGCTTTACTTGACTAAATTTTGAAACTAAATTCAGACCATTTCTGGTTTGATGACAGTATTCAGCCACTACCTTTCTAGGTTTATATTTAGATATAATTGTGTTTAACCAATGGGAATTTCTGCCGCACATACACAAAGCTGTCAATCTGAGCTGTGTGCAAATAACTAATCAACTATGCAGAAAGCATGCAGTACAGTGTAGACATGTTCTCTGGATCCAATCTATGAAAAGAAAGAGTTTTTTTCTTAAAAATAAATAGTATTTTCTCTCAAAATACTATTGTATGTTTTCTGACATATATATCTAGACTTAACCTTTAAGGGAGAGAGAAATTTTGAAACTTCCTCCAAGGGCTATAGTAAAAGTCAAAGAATTTTGTTTCTGTCTTTCAACTGAGCTGTTTATACTCACATCTGCCACAGAATATGTCTCCATAAGAGAGCTGTCAGTAAGGAGTACGTATGTGTGCCTTAGGATCTTTCCACTCTGGCTTTGTAGCCTAGGCAGTTGATAATGGTAGGATTGAATAAAGGCGTCTGACATTGTGTTAGAGCTCCAGCAGCTCAGACACTTGTTCTCTTCTGGTGACTCTGCAATTAGCATAGTGTCCTCCAGGATAGCTTTGGAACAGACATGGGTGGTAATTTCTTAAACTCTTGCAACAAGAGTCACTATAGCTTGTCTTCCACAGAGATATTCACACAGAGATATGCAGACAGAGTTATATTCATATTCATATGGATATTCACACAGAGATATGCAGACAGAGTTAATTCATCCCTTGTGTACGCTTTATGTTTAAAGGTCAAAGAAGCAGTGTTGGTTTTCTTTTTCTAGTTGGTTATTTTGTGTATTACAATAGAAGCAAACATTGTTTATATTCACGCTTTTTTATTTCACTCAGATATCCGTTTGCATGAAAGAATTCAGATTTTGATGTCTTACAAACTGTATATGCATATACAAAACTTCTGTGAACAGATCAGGCAGCAAGCTCAAAAAACATGTCCACCTATGGCTTAGCAAGTATTTGTCTAAAAATACTTATTACTCTGCCTACCACGGGCACAGGTGCTTTCAAGGAAAATAAATATCTGAATTTTGATGATATAAGTAGCAGCAAAACAGAATATAGCGATGACCCCCTGATTCTTGTAGCTTTTTTATTTTTTTCTTCAAAACAATTATTTTCAGAACAAATGAGCTCATCTGATTATGTTTGTAAAACATTTTCATTTTACTATCTACTGGATAATTTTGAAAGGGAATGTGATGAGTTAAATGGTGTGAAAAAATACTAAACGTTTTATAAACAAAGAGAGGGAAAGAAATTTTTTTCTTTTTCTGGTTTAATAAGAATTATACCAAATAATTAAACAAAAAATGGATAGTAGATTTGTTATTATTGCTGTCTTCGACATAGCACAGACATTACTGCACTGCTTTCTCACTGCTTTTGTCTGTTTGAAGAGCTGAGATAGAGCAATTTACATTTTCCTTTTTTTTTAAAAAAAAAAACCAGCTTTGATAGTTTCATTATGATATGATACTGCACAACATCAAAACCATTTTTTGATTGAGCACTTGCTTTTCATTAATCAGTCATTTAAATTTTTCCCCTTTATTTTATATTTTTATTTGAAAATTTTAATTTTTTTAAAGTGTTAAAGTAAATGAGGAGATCATAAAGCTTCTGACAGATAAGCTGAAGAAAGGCAAGACCTATTATTTGGTCTTGACAGCGTTGTTTCAATTCCTTCCCCGTCTGCAAGCCCTGACTCTGCCAGACCTGGGCCTCCCTTAGGCTGACTGTTTCTGATGCTTGCATGGAGGAACATCCTGCAATAATTCAATACACAGATAAGGTATTTATATTATATTTACAGCTTTTATAAGATTTCTCAACATTGTGTGAATGCTACTTGCAGGTTTTCCTCACTTAAACTGGTTGAGACCTACTTGATGCTGTGTTGTGCCATGTGATTTTAACAGTCCACATCTCTCCACTGCTTCATTCCATGACATAGGTATTTCCTTAGTAAATGTTATACAGGTGCCCAGAACTCCATTGAACAACTGGGCTTTCATAACACTGATGTACAAGGACCTAATATTAGGAGGGAACAGCTAAGTATCTACCACTGAAACATGGTCAAGCAGGTTTTCCATGCCGTCTTTGTAAAGTAGGAGATGAAAGAGTGAGTCTGGAGGCAAAATCTGGGTGGTTTGATAAGTCAGGATTGAAAAAGAAAGGACAACACAGAACAAGGAGTTAAAATAAAGTGTCCAAGGCCAGGCTAGACGGGGCTTTGAGCAACCTGGTCTAGTGTGAGATGCCTCTGCCCATGGCAGGGGGTTGGAAACAGATGATCTTTAAGGTCTCTTCCAACCCTAACCATTCCATGATTCTATGAAAATTTGGTCCAGTCTCCCTAGAAGGAATGTTGTTCTCCTCTGTCAGTCACAGGCCCAATACAAGAAAAGGTTTTTTTGATTGACTGTTGAGTTTTTGGAAGAGCAATGATCTAATGAATCAGTTACCGTGACCTGTAGTGCTTTTGGTATTCAAACATCAGATTGCAGAAAGCTTTGCTTTACTAGCAATACTATTTGATTTACAGGGCTCTGATTCTGATGTAATTGTCCACTTATTCATGATAGTAAGACATTGCCAGGACAGATTCTTAACTATGTAATTGTTTGAACTGAGTAAATGCTTTGCAAAATATTAATTTTAGATAATTTTCCTAACATGACCTCTCTTCTAGTTCTCTTCATTTTTCTTGTTGACAGAGCTTTGCCATTTAAGAGCATGGAATAAATTAAATTGCTGGCCAAAATCCAAACAACAAATTGAAGTTTGTGCTAGGTATGGAGTGTACTAAAATCCACCTGTCAAGCCTACCTCATTGTTAATAAGGACAGCATAATCCTGAATGAAGAAGAGACTTTAAAACTAACAACCCTGATTCTAGTAATGCTGGGCAACACTTGAATGTAACAACTCGTATTGTGTTTTCTGTTTGGTTGCACAAGTCAGCAAGGTTGTACAAGGTAGTTTAGCACAAAGTAGGTACCCCTGGTGAAATCCTGCTAAAACCTTTGATCATAATTCCACAGCTTTCAAGTGGCAATTTAGCTTAGAAGTCTATGAAATAAAATGTGTTGTAGCTTTTCCCTGTACCAGAAAGTGACAGTATTAAAAGTTGCAGTTTAGCAGTTTACTGGCCTTATTATATTTCATGGGTGGTGTATCAGCTTACCTCCTGTGTCGTGAGGGCTTTTTGCATGCAACAGCTGATTAATAGGGAAGCACGAAATACGAATAGAAGATTTGCTTAGACTTTCATTGCCATAGGGGAAAGCATACAGTGGGGCTGCAGCACTGTTACACACTTCTCAAAAAGTAATTTTTATCTAGTTTTCAGTTTTACAGTGATCAGTTATACAATCTGATCAGTTCCCCAGAGTAGGGATTTTTTCTTCTCTTTTTTTTCCCCCCATCTTCTCAAGACAGATGCATCAACAAACAGTAGGAGGGCTGGCTCATCTCCACTGATAATAGCATGCAGGATAATTTTGCCATGTGACTCACTTTCTTCTTTGACTCTAAAAGACATTTGAAAAAAGAGTGGCATTAATTTAAATAGATTTCCCATAAACAGGATTTACTAAAAAAATGTAAAATCCTTGCTTTAATCTAATCTTTAAAAAGTACAGAAAAGAAAAAGCCTACTATGATGTTCCAGCATTTTAAAATGTTCTTGAAGACTGAAAATATTCTCTTAGTGAGTAAATGGAACATATTTGGGGAAATGTACTTGCTGTGAAGAATTTTTACCTCTGTGCACATCACTGCTTTTTTAGTCTGTCAAGGAAAAATAACGCCTTTTGCTAACTCCTGCTCTTTTAAAACTAGACCCTCATCTAACCTTGACCAGGGTCATGGCATAGAATGAATTGATAAGACATACTTCATTTCAGATTAAATAACAATGAAACTGACAGAGCCTAGAGGGACTTGCAATCCTAATGCAGAGTTTATCAGCACTCTTGTGGAGGAAAAACAATATGACTTGGATTTGTTGCTTTCTGTGTAATAAGTTAGAAACCTGTGTAAGCTTGATTCTCATTTTTTACTGTGTTTTAAAAAACACCAACATCCCGAGAACTTATGATCCAATTTTGTACCTATTATTTCTTTTTTTTTTCTATTAGACAGGTATAATAATTTCCTTCCTCCTCCCTTTTCACTTGTGGTGACAGTACCTTATTTTATTTTCCAAGACTTCTTTTGGTTTGCCCAAATGTTTTTGATAACAAACATGTAACTGTATGTTACAGTTTAACCTAAATTTTTTAATGTGGATAACCAAAAGTAGGGACCTGGAGGTCAACATTGCTTCCAAATTCTAGACAACTATGTTTTGAAAATAAGTCCTCATAAAGAATTTTCCCTTGCATGTCTTTGCTGTAGCAAATGGCTGTCTCTGTGTTTCATTATGTGACATAAGTGACTTGTGAGCATCCAGTCTAAAACTTTGATGTAGAATTTTCTTAGATCTTAGGAGATAAAAAAATGTCACTTGTCAGTTGGATAGCTAAGACTGATCCTTTACTTCAGATAAATAAGAAATCATCTTTTGATTTATGAGTTGTACATTTGAAGTGTTATGTGACTGTTTCTCCAAGATAGTTTTAACTGGCATTTGTGGTATGAATTCGAGGATGCCAGTTATAGCAACATACCAACACCAAGAGCCAGGTGAATATACCATAATGCTATATATTAATTTTGATTTTATGCACTGTACACTGTATGAAAATTTTAAGGAATGTGTTATCCAGTGTGGCACTTCTTTTAGAATAAGCACACCTGTTAATCAATTTAAAAACCTCAGTTCTCTACTGTAAATGCGTATGAACAGTTTCCTTTTAACAAGCAGTCTTAGAACTACTTGTGCCCTTATCCATTATTTAGATTTCAATTTCGATACATGGTAATGAAACTCTTCCTTAGCAATCTGTGAAATTAAAAGAGTATGTTTTTATAAGTGGACTTTTCAGCAGACTGACATAAATCGTATTCAGCTCATTAGGAATACTTTATTCTTAGTCAGGGTAGAACTGCAACATGAAAGGAATTTACTATTATAAAAGGAATTGCCTGCATAATGTTTGTAACAAACTGTAACATAAGATTCATTTTAACGATTCTCATGAATTTATGATAAAATTTCTAGCTTTGCCACAGATATCTTTTGTAACCCTGAACAAGTCACTAAAACTGCCTTCTTTATTCCCCTGTTCATAGAATGGGGAAAACTTTGTTTGAAGTTTATAACATTTTGTTTATTAAAGCTTCACGTCCTTCATGTCCTTGACGTGTTTGTACAGGACCTAGATAATTATGTTTCACTGATAGTTGTGGCTTCCACTCACATTCATAACTGAAATATGTAAGTGAAGCAACAGGTCTATTTGCCAGACTAGATGGCACTTCAATATAGTACCCCCTTTTCTTACATGACTATTGTAAAACTGAAAATGATGAGCCTTTCCAAATATTTGTACTCATAAATTTCAGTGGGTTAGCTTTGCTCAAATCTTTACAAGCTCTTCCACAGACGATGTATCTCCTTCATTTAATTTTCCAGACATGTACATTCTGTGGTGATGAACCCATAACCAAGATTAAATGACTTGAGCCTGACTGAGTAGAGTCCCAATTCTACCTTTTCTAGGAAATCCAGGGCTCCCAGGATTTCTGCATACTCAGTTTTCATTAATTCTAATATAGCGATTCCTGTTAATGCAGTTTGGCTGACCATTTCCTAAAGAACTTGATCACTCAGCTACTTCTTTATTTTCTACCACAGTATTTTTCACGGAACTGTGCTTAATAACATAAAGTAGATCTTCAGTGCCTTCCCTTTCTTTGCTGACCTACAAATGGGTTAGGTGAGGGTGTAGGGTGTATATTTTGATTGATCTTTCCTCTTATAGATCTTGCAGTGTAATCTTTGCAATATAAACATAGAGATGAGTATATGCTGATGGGCAATTCTGTTAGGGTGAATTTAGCAATGTGCTTTGGCTGATCGAACAGCTCACTCCTGTGCTAGTGCCTGGCTACTGCCCTCTCCTCTATTCTACAAGGGAAGCGCAGGCTTCCACTTCTACCCTTGCACCATTCCTGCTGCCTATCCTTTTCCTGGAGGAGCTGAGGCCAGCAGCAAACCAACACATGGCAATTTAAAAATAGTCATTTTGGTGTATCTGCTTACTGAGAGATCAGTGAAATTTTTGTATCAAACAGTGTTTAGCTATTAGATCATCTCTGTAATGCAATTAATACCTTTAGATTTTCTTCATTACTTTTCAGGCAAGAGGAGGAGGGAGATCCTGGCCAGCCGTATGTAGGTATGGCCACAACAGTGAAACTGTTATCTTCATTTTATTCAAGTCTCACCTTAAAGGCTGACAACCAATAGTATTAAAGTCATTCTTTCATTTCAAATGATCATCCAGTATGAATGTGAGATGTGTGAATGTGAGTAAAATACATGCTTTTTGCGTTCTCTCAATGCCTTGTGGGCAAATACGTATACATTTCCCTATGTAATAACTATAACAGTGCTTTTTGGAAGAGGGATGAGCTCAAATCAAAAGTAAATTATTTCCTTCACTCTAACTAGTCTTGAACTGGGTTTAAAAAACTTCAGATATTGTTTTTTGTGAATATAACAGCTTCCTAATTCAATGACAGTTATCAATATGTTCAAAGTTTCTGTTGCTTGCAACTGTCAGTGGTTTAATGACATTTAGTCATCTGTTTGTGATATTTTCCTAGGGAAAAAAGATTTATGCTACAGCTTGAATACTTTGTAGAACAGAGTCTACCCACCACAATCAAGTAGAAGTAATGAACTAACTGTTTCTCTTGAAGAAAGCTTTGCTTAACACCAAAACAGACTTGTAGTCAGAGTTCAAAAATATTCATCATTCTAATGTTGGTATGCAAAATACTTTCTCATTGACCTGCGAATTCATGATGAAAGTTAATTTGGAGGTGTTTTATGAGTCAGCGAGAAGGAAAAAAGAAATGATGGCAAGTTTGCTCTGATATTTTAAACCTTAAAGGTAGTACTGATTGTTAATATTAATTTTCTAACTTTCATTTACGTTTTCATAAAAATTCATTGACATTCTGCAATTTTGACCTGTGTTTCTGAGGAATATCAGTGATTCATCTGAATAAACAAATGGGAGAATACACAGAATGCTAAAAATATTACTTTTTTTCTAAATCTTATGAAACAGATATAAAGATGGGTATGATATAAAATGAAAAGAACAATATCTGTATATCTTTGGGAAGGTTTCTCCCTGATTAACTGAACAAAACACATACTGTGTTTTGCTTGTTTTCTGGAGGAAGCCAGACCTAAATAAGATTATTCTATTCGTTAAGATTTGTGTGCGTGTGTTCAAAGTTTCTAAACTTTTTAAAAACAATTTTTATTTCAGCTGTATGAAATTACAAAAGGTACCGAAATACATCTTTGCTATCTTTACAGTTAAGGAAATAAATGTTGTGGAGAAGTTGTAGTGCTTCCTATTTCCATCAGAGGGTACTATAAACATGTCTAAAACTTACTTTTTGGCTTCACCTGCAAATAAACGGTTGTTTCTTTCAATTTTGAATTTCCTGATAATTTTCTGTGTTTATAAGTTCTGTGTACCATCAGATACATTTGCCTTGCTGAAAACATCCTTGGATTATGTAGCCTCTTTAAAAACATTTGAAAACAAGTTTAGCAAATGTTCTCTTTTCCTTGTAAATATTCACTGGATATTCCCTTTTAAAAAGGAGTTTGTTCCAAAACTTCTTGTGTAAATTGCTAGAGTAGACGGAGGTAAAACATATTCCTTAACTTCCTGAACATCTTACATGTACTGGCAGGCGAAATATAGTATAGTTTCTTTCTCTGTAGCTACAGAAAGCAATTCTGTCAACAGAGACAGAGTTTTAGAACCTGAAGTAGTATACTTGATATGTCCTGTACAAACATGTTTTATAGAAAAGCAGCAGTCACCTGCCAACAACTGGCTGCCCTTGGGACAGACACTCCTTGGTACGTGAGTCATAGCTTGTGGTTGTTCCTCCTATGCCAGTGCCCTGCTCCTCCAAGGGTGCTCTGATATGCTTACAGGGATTGTTCTGGTTTCACCACGTGGGTTGCTTTCATTTGTACTTATTTTCACAATATTTTCACACTGGCTTTTTATTCATGTGACTTCTTGAGGTCAGGTGGCCTTTTGAATGCCAAAGGCATTATTTGTGTGCAAGAAGGCCATATTTAATCTTTGTTTTCTGTCTTCCTTTAATGACAAGCTTCTTTCTGCTTGCAGTTTGTCATCCAGGCACAGAGGAGCAATGGTGCTGTGCACCTTTGATGGCTACAGATAAGAAACAAGAAAGGACCAGTTCACAGACAATGCATGGGGAGAAATGTGTTCACAGGGCCTGGCAGGCAGGGCCGTGTTCCAGTCCCAGCCAGCAGCAGAATAGCCAAAGCGTGGTGAGGCCAGCCCCAGTCATAGGCATTAGGCATCTCCTCTAGGAAAGGCCAGGCCAGCCTAGACCAGGACATGGTCCCAGAGATGGGCTCAGCTCAGCAGAGCCTGTGGTCAGGCAAGGCAATATAGTGTTAGTTGTTAATACCATTCTGATGTTAAGATGATGAAATAAAACCATTCTAATCATCTTCCTACTTCCAACCCCACAAACATGTCCTGTACACATTAATACACTACTAATACCAACAGTATGGAATATACAGCCATCAGAGACCTAAATTTGTTTTTCTTGACTAGTTGTTTGTTTGCTGGGTTTTTTTTACTTGGTTACTTAAAACTGTGTTTTACATAGATTTTTAGAAGCTGTGGGTTTTTTTTTCACTTTTTGACTATGGAGTTTCTTTTTGATTTGTAGCTAAAACCCACCAAAAAATGGCTGGAACTCATTTGATTTCATGTCAGATTTTAGGATTAGTACGAGAAATCGGAACCTCTGGAGTGCATTTTATTCACCTAATCAGTCCTTGCTATCATCTTTGGATATAATCAGTTGCTTGTTTCTCTCCAGGAAGTGAACCTTGGTGGCTAGTTTTGACTTTGATATTTTAACAGTCAAGTAACAGTAATCCAGATGGATGTAATCCATCCAAAAAACCAGAAAATTTTGTTTTCATTCAATGCTATGAATCACACCAGAGTGATTTTGAAACATCACAACATCACAGTATGGCTGAGGTTGTCAGGGACCTCAGGAGATTGTCTAGTCCATTGCCCTGGCTCCAGTCAAGGTCAGCTAGACTGGGCTGCTCAGGAGCTTGTTCAGATGGATTTTGAGTATCTCCAAGACTGGAGACTCCAGGTCTTTTCTGAGCATCCAGCTCCAGAAATCGATTACTCCTATAGTAAAAAAGATTTTTCTTGTGTTTAAATATAATTTTCTGTATTTCAGAAAATGCACCTAGAGGTAGCTAAACAAACTAGACTGGTTTACTAACTGGAAAAATAACACTACTCCTTTCTTTTGCCACATTATTCGTGTTTCTATCATATTTTAGTGAAGAAACATGAAAACCTGTTTTAATTGGTATGTAGAATCAATTTGCATTAAACCAAAAGATAAGTCATGCAGTTGTAGTTGGAAGTTGATAGAATGCTTATAAAGAAGAATTTTTAATTATCCATTGTTTGGTAATATTTTATTTGTTGATTTCTTAAGCTGAATTTTTAACATAACACACAGACAGGACTAAAAAGTGCTTTAAGTTTAAAATGTTCTGTATTGTAGTTTAGCCGTTTCTAATATGTTTTGCCTCAGTGGATTTGACCAAAATAATTAAAACAGTTTGGAAAAGGAATTGCTGCTGACTCATTGGCTGCTTGCATATTTTATGGATTATTAAATTGTTAAAATATTCATTTAGATCTGAACACCAACAGCATTCTATAGGTAGAACATGTTTATTTCTAAAATAGTGCCTATGACTGTATCACAGGTCAAAAAACTTAAAAGGCAGGCCACATATGTAAACAATTTCACTTTCAATATATGTACGTATGGAACTACATATAAAAAAATGAAACTATATGTGCGCATATATATGCAATTTTAAAAATATAAATATATGCAATTTTAAAAATATAAATATATACAATTTACGCATTTTTTTTAGATGTAGGTAAAACTGTTTACTTCAGTGAAGTCATTCTTGGGAATAACTAACTTCATGTAAGCAAAATCAGAATATGGTTCATTTGATTAAAAAACCCCAAAGGCCTGACTATTTTTGCTTAGTTTAGATTCTTAAATTGTAAGGAAAAGGAGAAAGTGGTATAAAACCCCACTGAATCTCAATATGTAAGCACTACAGGCATTGGCACTGAGTATCTTTTTAACCTTCATATCTGAACTTGGTATAGTAGAGAATTCTCTGTGCTATATTGTGATTCCACTGAGGTAAATAGCAAAACTCCAATTGTACTCAGCGGTACAGGATTAGTCCCTCTATTTTTTACTGGGGCAGAGGCTTTTTCCATACTATTATTTTATCTTCATATAAATATAGCAGCATTATTGAAAGCCTGAAGCTGCATGCCATTGCTTTGCTCATCTTCTTAAATTCAGAACCACATGGCAGATTTCTGTGGAGCCTTATCTCTCAAGCCAAAAAGAAAAGCATGATCACAATAGTCAGCTTGGCTTTTCTTCTCATCTGTATATGCACTTCAGTGCAAGAGAAGTTCAGACACCACAGAGCTTCAAATGGTTTCTTTCAAAAGCATTAAGAAAAAAAAAGGGAAACAAATATTAAGCTATTACAAAGAAGCTTTCAGCTAGTGCATGTTTATTAAGTTTACTTTTTTCTATCCAGCATATTCAAAGGCAACTGATTAAACTGTCCCAAATAAAAATGACAGAGCTTTCTTCAAGTACAGCTAAATAATTTTGTGGAGATATTTATCATCTCTCAGCCTCTGTACTGGAGATTTGTTGAGACATTTCAAATAGTCTATATACACTGCCAAATACAGTCCTGTTCAGAATATGCTAAAATATTGTATGTGGCTAATTGGAGATAGAAAAGTTTGTTCCTAATCACTATATGACATACTTTGCAATTTTTATGGATACTAAGATGTATTTCTTACTTCACGTGTATTCCCAGTGAAAGTATTGGAACAAGTCACATGAATAAGGGTGGACCAACATAGCAGCAGAAAGTGGTGTACAACACAGCACACTATGACCTTGTTTGAGTATCCTACTGTAATCTTTGCATTCAGTAATGTTTCAACTGTGTGATAACTTACTTTTATTTACACGTAGCAAATATTTTTGGAAAGGGGCATTCAAAGGCAAAAAGAAATATTGAATAACATTGTATTCATTAAAATGAAGATAGAACAGGACTTTTTCATTCAGACCCTTATCTGTAAGTCCTCTTGAGGTCAACAGCTAACACGACCTGAGGATCTGTTACTTTATCTTCATGATTTTCTTCTTTTTCTTTTTTTTTTTTTTCAATAAATAAATCTCTTCCATACAAAAAAGTTGTTCTTATTGAGTTAGGGAATTTAACTGCTCATTTTTTCCACAGTGGTTCAGTATGAAAATCAATAGGCCCAATTCCTTTTTGTTCCTTCTTCTGCTTACACTTTCTTTTGAAACTGGTGATTAATGAACAATACGACATTCAAAGCATGTGACTAAACCAAACAGTATTGTTGCTACCAATCCTTACTTCTCTTTTTTTTTTTTAATATTCATAAAGTTCATCTTTATTTGAGTTCATCTAAGAGATAGGCCAGATAATAATTTAGCTTCAGTTTTACACAAACCATTATTGCCACCATAATTTCACATCATGCTTTTCTGTTTAGGCATCAGAATGTAGACAAGTTGCAAGAGGAATCTGGAACTTGACATCTGCAAGAATGAAAGAAAACTTATTATAATCTCCTTTGAAAAATAAAGTTAATGAGTCTTTTGATAATATCTTTCTCATTTTGAAATGACAGATATAATGAAACTTCCACCGCTGAGTTTAGGAAACATGCATGTACATTAACAAAGGGGGTACTTTGTGTATACATGTACTTCAGTCAGCACCCACCTGAATTTGCAACTAAGTGCTTAGACCAGCAAAAAACCCCCCTACTTATAAGTATTTAAAAAATGTCAATTATTTTCTTTCTTTCTATGAGTCCTTTTTTCTATATTTTCCTGTTCTAAGCATTGTCCTTTCCTCCTGCTGTTTACAACAATGATTACAAAAAAAAAGTAATGCCACTTACCTGCTTCATCCACTTTAATCATGCGGATTAGACAGTGTCCAATGAGTGCCTGTGCATGAGTACCAATAGTATTGTGCCTCTTGAAAGAATTTGTGACTGGAAGCATAGCCTGTGGAAAATAGCATTCTCATTTGTGATATTTCCTTTCAATTCTTTTTGTTAATAGACCAAAACAGTCTCCAAAAATGTTACCACCCACTGCTGTCTTTACTGGAAGAGAGGCAAAGCGAATCCCACTGAAGAGAAGATTACTTTGAGGATGACGTCTTCACTGAAAAGTAATTACTTCAATAATTACTTTACCCACTGTAGTTTCTCGCTACTCGTGTGGTGAGGGACGGAAGCACTAGTTCCCTCCAAACTAGGGCTGAGACATAGAGCATTCACGGAATGCGGGTCATCAACGATTCATTGCGCAGTTACAATTCCTTATATTTGCCGCCCAAGCACCTCCCCAGAGTCAGCTGGTTCCTGTCCCTCCATGCACCAATCCCTACATCTCCCCTGCCTCAAGACTAGAAAACTCAGGGTTTTAACAGCTATTCCAGATAACAACTTATAACTCTAATTAACTAAGTAAGAAAGGTTTGTGCCACTAAGTATTCACACACAGTGCGTATTACACAATCAAACAAGAAGGAAACAAACGTCCTAATACTAATAAACACAGAGCATCAGCCTGAAGGGACCTAGACGCAGGTTTTTCCGGCCTGAGTGATGGCGTATTCAACAGCTGGCTACAAAGTTCGTAAGGCACGTCGTGACTGGATCCGTGAGTGAAGTCATCTGGACACATAAGGGCCATGGATGTCATTTCACACCTCTTTCCATCACTCTCTCCCAGATACAGCCAAGCGCCAATCACCACCTGTAAAACATAGCTCAAATACAAACTTACAGACACAACTACAAATACAGTAATAATCATTTTGCCGGTACCCAGCGTAGCCCAGTCTCACCCTCTACACAGGCATAGACCCGCCCATGAGCACGTAGGGCAAATGGACCTATCTTACCCTTTTCCGGATCTTTCACTCGTACGTGTGGATACGGGGGTTTGTCTAGAGGTGGAGCGAAGTGTGAGTTCATCGGGGATTGTTCACTTGATCCATGCGAGAATTGATTTAAACTAGTCAGAGCAGAAAGTAAAAGTCGGCGCACACGGCCTGCAGGATCTTCTCCGGGTACGGACTCCTCCGCCTCAAGACACATAGAATCATAGAATTAGAGTCCGGTGTGCGTGTTCGACGATAGCTTGGCCAGTGCTGTTATGAGGACAACCGGTCTTATGTTCAATGCCCCACTGTCATAAAAACGAAGCCACCAGTTGACTTGAATATGCTGGACCGTTGTCGGTCCTGATCTGGCTAGGGACTCCCAAAATCACCATGACCTCGCGCCAATGCAAAATGGCCGCCTTAGTGTCTTGCTTGCGTTGTGCCGTAGCCAAGATGACACTGCTACAGGTATCAACCGTGACATATAGCACATATAACACGTAAATAGCACATAAAAACTGGAGCGCAACAGTCAGGGACTGGCAGTCTGCAGGTCTGCACTATTGTTACCTTCAGTCAGGAGTCCAGGGATGTGCGAGTGACTATTACAGTGATTTGGGCAAATTTCAGCAGCTCTCTCAGACAAAGCCTGAAAAAGGACTTGCGCACACTCCATCGTAGCCTCAACGGCTAATGGGGTCCGCAGACCACTGTCGTAGGACAGTAGCTACAGTAGCTACAGTATATGCTTCCAGAAATTGAACTGCTATTGGCTAGACGTAACCAATATAGATTGTGATTGGCTCCGAAGTGCAGTCCACACATTTTGAAGCAGATAACAAGCTAGCTAAAATTATCCATTCGCTACCTTTCTCACATAACTTGCAGTTTCACCATCCCGCTCCCACATCTTGTTAGCCTTGAGCAAATGCCAAGTTCCTTATTCTACTGCACGTAACTGTCCTTTAGTAACCTAAGGCTAGGCCTCACAGCCTAGGTAACTTGAGTTCAGACCTTGCAACTTAACTCAGAGTTTGGCTAAGACCAAACAGCTGGGATTGCTCACATGTCCATTGTTCAGCTGTATTCTTCATAACCACCATCTCCTAAGGCCAAGACATCTGGGTTGGTCACGAAATGTCCACCATCCCTTAGCCACTCCACAATTCCCTCTTTTTGTTTTTGAGCAAACCAGACAGATGTTACATTTTTCTTAACCATAGATATCACACACCGCAACATATAACTTGCTACTAATACAAATAAAACTAACACACATAGTACAGTTACTCCATCCATCATCTTTCGTTAGCCGTTTAACCCCCTCTTTGAATTGTTGTACACTCTTATAAATTGATTCCAAATGATCTGACAAATTCATGCAGCACATCCCCTCAAATTCAGCACAACCATGCCCCTGTGCCAACAATGAAAAGTCGATTGCTGCCCTATTTGTAAGGTGGCATGACGAACATTATCAACATCAGTCAAGAGCCCACTTAGTGCAGGCATAGTAGCATTTGTCAGTTTCTTCTTATCTTGCTGGGATTCCTTCAGTTTTGTTGTCTCTTGGTTCATGTCCGACTCCACGTAGGCACTTACTGATCTGGGTACATGGCCATTCCTTGCCAGGAAGTCATCCACATCTCCGCCTTTTTCTTTTTATACAAGCCAAACACGCTTTGTAGCACTCATAATCATTCGTTGGATACATTAAAAATACACAGCAACAAAATCAAAATCGTTAAAATGACAATAAACACCATGAGTCCACCTTTTACTAGAGCCACCAGCCAACCTGTCAGTCCCCATTCACCTAACAAATTGTCCAGCCAAAAGGCTTGCCCATCCTCATACACCATGTGTAAGATCTTAGCATGTTTCCATATTTCTTCAACATATGCCAATCACAGGCTGCTGGGTCTGCCCTTTTTCTCCTGGATGTCTCTCTGATAACAGGAGAGGCCATCCCCTCCCATCAAGGTCTGGCATGGCATGTGTCCCACCGCTCCACGCCTGCTGGGTTGCAGCCAACAGCGGAGCTAAAGGTTCTTCTTGGTGGCAAACACAGAGGCCAACCCAGTCTTGCCCTTGACTGTGGCAGCAGGCATTTGGTCAACCTCAGTTCTTGTACCTCGTTGTCAATGCAGGGTTTCACCTGCTTCATCCAGTAACGAGTTGCTATTGTGGCAAAGCATAAACAGATTGACATTACCAGAGTAACTATTACAGGTTACAGCAGCATGTTGAAGATGCTGATGGCAGTGAGAAACCAGCCAAAGAACTTTCTTACCAGTGCAGTTCTCCCACCCTCTTAATTTGTTCCATTACCTGCTTTATAACACTACTGTTATATTAGAATCTTTCTAGCTTTTGTCTTAGCATTTTCTAGCAGCTGCTGCAAATTTGCACGCTCTAACATCTTTTACAAGTAACAAGTCCACACAATACAAGGTATAGTTTCTCATTAGCAACTGGCTAGTAAATACAAGTGGTTTTATGCACAAAACCACAGCCTCTAATAATAGCTACGTTACAAGCACACCTATTCAAGTTGTTACTTTTCAGTTGCCCCCAAGTGATGTCCTGCAAACATTCATTTTTCTCTTCCTCTATCTCATTCTGCTCAGGGTATTCACTGCCAGCTCCTGTAGCTGAGGCATCGGGTTCCTCCACTTGTCTGTCCAGCTCATGGCAAGGCTTTGCAAACTTTGCAGGCAGCTGCCATGGACCTGTAGGTAGGAGGACACAAACATACCCCCTCTCCCACGTTATCAGCTCTTGAGAAGGAGGCCCGTTAAAGTGATTCAAAGGCATTCTGATGGGAAAGGAATGTGAAGCTACAGCTGCCTGCCTGCTTATCAGTAGCCATAAATACCTGCCAGCAACAGCACTTTGCATTAACCCTTTCTTGTCCAAAATGTTAATCTGCTACCCATTAAAACTTTTACACAAACCCAACAACAAGAAATACACAGAACACTGTCAGCCCTCAACACACACACACACACACACGGGATCCCACAAGCAAACTCCATACAATTACAATATTTGAAACACAAAACCCAGACAATCATTACTCCCACTATACGGTCCCTCATACAGAACGTGGCGTAAGGACCCTGTGAAGACAATCAAAAATCAGCTCCAAGCAGCATCATTGCAGTGTGAGGTGGCAGGCTCAACTTTAGCGGGCGTCCCCGCAGAGGCTCTGCCTCCCCCACATCGCATGAGCCTTGGGCTTTTACACTGACCAAAACGAACACTCATTCCGATGCAGGTGGCCAGCCTACATTGGAAGAAGTGGTCAGCAATATCCATAAAAAGTCTCCAAGGGCTAATAGAAACATGGATATACATGGATATATATTTGCCAACTTCTAGTACATGTGAATCACAGAGAGACTATCAAATGAGTTGTATATGGGGTCCTAAGTCCACAGTCTGCCACAGATCTCGTATAACGTGTTCAAAAGGCTATAAGGGTATATTAAGTTGCTGTGTTGTTTTTTTTTTTTTTTTTTCTAGAAAATCAAAAACAAACTAAACACTCCGGCCTGGTAGCCAAGGATAAAGACAATGTCGTTAGCAGGGAGGATTCCCCCGGGGTAGGCTTTGAGGGTTGCTTGTTGTGGGGAACCCCCCTGTCCCCTGCCCTGTCGCACAAAGGGGTGTGTTGCCAAGGCTCACAACGCTCCACTTCCCGTTTTTTTGCTGCTGCTGTTGTTGCTGTTGCCGCGGCCGTGGTTTCCGGCAGTCGCGCTGCAGCCCCGGCGCTGCCTGCTTGGCCGCGCCGCCCGGGGGCTCCGGCTGCGCCTCCTGGGGCACCTTCCTCCACAGCTCCCGCGCAAAGGTCTGCACCTGCGGCTCCTCCACTCGCAGCGCCTCCGTGTCCCGCAGCCGCTCCAGCAGCTCCTCTCCTGGAGACAACTTTTCTCGATGGCACCCCACGTCTCCCCCAGATCTCCTGCTTTCTTTTCCCCAGCCAAGACCATTTCCAAAAGCTCTTGGTGGATCCGTCCCCATCGGGAGGTATCTAATACATCCACGGGGGCCTCCACCGCCCCCCGGCCTCGCAACCATTGGATGCAGTGGCCTGCTGGCCCCGAGTGTATCGCCTTCGGCAACCCAGCTTGCTGCGTGAGGGCCTCTAGTACCTGTACCACGTGGCTCACATCCATCGCTATCACGTCGGGGTCACCACTTGTAGTTTCTCGCTACTTGTGTGGTGAGGGACGGAAGCACTAGTTCCCTCCGAACTAGGGCTGAGACATAGAGCATTCACGGAATGCGGGTCATCAACGATTTATTGCGCAGTTACAATTCCTTATATTTGCCGCCTAAGAACCTCCCCAGAGTCAGCTGGTTCCTGTCCCTCCTAGCAGCTTCCCGTCCATGCACCAATCCCTACAACCCACAGCCTATTTTAGCTCTTTCCCAGTTAGCAGTACCTGTGGTTGTCACTCTTCACCACTGCCACTACTTTAAGTGGCTCACAACACTGAGCAAGCACAGCACCTTTCATAGCTGATTCAAGCTCACTGAGGTAGTAGTTATAATGTTGTGTTGCTCTGTGTAAACATGCAAATGCCTCTTTAACTGGAGGTACCCACATTTTTCTAACCCATTCAACCTGTCTCTAGGAGATAGACAATAAAATTAATTAAAGTAGGTTTTATTGCACATTTGGGAAAGTGATGGGCCTTTGTAGCCCTGGATCAGCAGTCTCTGATTTCATATTTGCATAAGGCTAATAAAGAAAACAAGACAATTGATATAATACCATCTGCAGACAACATTTCTGCAACTGATAGCATAGCCTTCATGACCACAATGCTGCAATGCATTAACTTTACCACTGCAAGTGATACTTAGAATCAGCATGACAGAAGGGTTTGGATTAACCATTGATGAGATCATCCAGTTAACATAAGACCATCCAGTTCCAACCCCCCTTCCATGGGCAGGCACACCTTCCAGTAGAGCAGGTTGTTCAGAGCCCCATCCAGCCTGGCCTTGAACACTGCCAGGAATGGGGCAGTTACAACTTCTCTGGGCAACTCGTTGGAATGCCTCACCACCCTCACAGTAAAGAATTTCTTCCCAACACCTAAACCTACCCTCGTTCAGTGTAAAGCCATTACCCAATGTCCTATCCTTTTGTGCAGTTATAAAAGTCTCTCTCCAGCTTTCTTGTAGGCCCCCTTTAGGTACCAGAAGCCTGCTTTAAGGTCTCTCCAGAACCTTCTCTTCTCAGGCTGATACTTACATCTTTTGTGATAGTTTTGGGAGACTTAATGTTAAACTGCTTTGTACACATCTATAGAAGTAACGGTCAATAAAAAAAGGAATGATTCCACTTGCAACTTCTATTTTGTGGAAAGCTGCAGCAAAATACTTTTTGCCTTTTTGTATTCATAATAATTGATTTTTATATTTTTTGGTGTTTTGATCTTTTTGTTTGTTTGTTTTGGGTTTTTTTGGGGGTGGTCTTTTTTTGTTTGTTTTTTTGGTTTTTGTTCAAAAGTGGAAAACCTGGCAACTCCAGAGTGCAAATTGTGATTTTGAACATTCCCTGGGGTAAAAAGAGGGAAATGTTCCACTGATCTTCTTTTGAAGATGCTATCTGACTATTTTTAAAGTCTGTTTCAGAAATGTGCCCAACAGCACCCCAAACATCATTCATTTTGGAAGAATAGTACTTCACAAATATAATTATTAATTATCATGCTGAGTTAATGTAACATTTGTACAGCATTTGAGGATCTTAATAACACTCAGTAAAGCTGTATTATTTAGAATTACTGTTGCTTTGCAAAGGGGATAAGGTGTTGTGGGGGAAGGATTCTTTGAATGATTAGTTAAAACTGTCTGGAAAAGAATTGTGTTATTTCGGTTTTCTTAGAGAAATTACAATTGTTTCATTAGCAAGAGTGAGAAACTGTGTAAGACTCTATTACTACAGTTCTTCTTCTTCTTAAGTTATTATAATATATGTGGCTTTATGGTAAACCAGAATAACGTGATCTGGTCACAGCCATCTAGATGTGAAATTAAAAAATGCTGAGTGCCATAATCACAGAAATATTCTGTAAAAATGATATGATGATATGTTTTTGGTTTTTTTTTTATGCTGTTGCTTATTTTCACGTAAATATTTTAGCTTTTCATTATAAGAAGTTCAAAATTAAACTAATTTTCTTCTTCCTTGTAGCCAACTGGTAATTGAAGAACTTGTTATTGTTTTCAGTTTGTTGAGTTTCCTTACACTGCACTCCATTGTGGCCATAGTGGGCTCTTGAGAGGAAGGAGGCCTTCCCCCAACTCCATCCTCTTCACTGACATCTCTTCCTGCAGTTTCTTTATGCTAAACATGCCAGGCTCAGAGATGGGGGGACAAAGGGTCCAACTGAAGGCACTCCAATCCACTTGCTTGACTCTCAGGCTTTCTATCTTTGCTAGCACTCACACTCATAACAGATATAAATGGGTCTATGCAAGAAGGCAACTGCTTTTATTTTTCAGTGGACGTATATCCTGGTGGGTATGTGAATTCCCAGGAAAGCTTTTTAAATGTGAGAAATTAACTTATACTCTCCCTGAATGTGATTCTTTCACCTTACTATTTCTGTAGATGCATAGTTATTTTATGAGGCAAAATATAGATTCTGTCATGCAGCTTATAACTCTCCTCTGCAAAATAAAGCTCCAGTTTGTACAATACAATTTACGATTTGGGTTGTAAAAATTGCTCCGTTCTTTTCCCTTAATATTTGAGCAGCAGATCATGACAAGCTTCTACATGAGTCCCCAGATGAGAAACCTTGTATGTGGGATACTCATTTACTCTCACATTAGATACTGTTGTCTTTCTTGGATCCAAGCACCTTTTCCTCACTGTGGTCTGAAGCACTTGCAGTGCTGCAGATGGAGAAGCTGAATGTTGACTTTCTTCTGGACATACTGAGCATTGGGAATGGGCCAGCTGAACAGGAGACAAGCAGACCATAAGAGTGCACGTTTGTTCCAGTGCTGAGCTTGTACAAAGATGGATTGTACTGCATACTGCAAAATCCCCTTATTAAAGCAGTAGTCAAATCAGTTTGGTATTTAGGGTTTTTTTTTTCTTTTTCGCTCCCAGCAAAGTCAATTGGAGCTCTGCAGCGGACTTCAATGAGAACAGGATAAGGCATTAAATAATTTGCTGCACAGCTTTTGTGTTACTTGAAATGAATGCAGGCAGATCTTTGCCAAAGTGATTGTGAATGTGGTACTTTTCCAGAAGAGTTTGGAGGGCCTCAGGCTTGGCCAAAGGAGTACAAATCAGTTCAAACCTAAAATTGTGCTAAATTTTCCAAAACATAAATGACAGACAACAAAAAAGAATGAGAAACATGGAAGCTATAATTCAAGTTAACATCTGAGCAGAGTACAAAAGAGAGATGCAGCTGGTTAAATGAACTTTTTTTCTAAAGAAACTTCAGTTGGAAATTTTTCATATTGAATTTTAAAAATAGTCTTCACTTTACCTTTTAAGTGAACTGGAAAAGAACAAATGACAATAGCATAGTAATTTGGGGAACAATTTTCCTTAAATACATGTTCTATACGATATCGAACCCTTTTGATATTTGGAAGCTTCAGGACTCAGTTCTCTGAAAAAAGCTGCATAAATTGGGGAATTCTGACAATACCATTTGGCCTAATAGCTACTTGATCATGATTCCTCAGTGGATCCCACTGTTCTGACTGATTGGAAGGCT